>NC_050069.1:106829530-108062863 GCF_009764565.3 Dermochelys coriacea
AACTATGGTATTAGCTGTTGGCCAATATATTTATGAACATGCTGGGCCAATTTCTGCTGTTGGTTATATAGCTGGAAATCTGGCCTAATTCCATCTGATTTCAATGGAGTTGCTCCATTGCATCTCTGTAATTTCTTGCACCTGGGCAGCTGAGAGCAGAAGTTGGCCCACTACAGGTAGTATGGGAAACAGTGGGCCTGAGTCTTCTCTCGCACAAGTGTAACTCAAGTGTAAGTGTAATTCAGGACATCAGTTGAGTTCAATGGACGTATGTAAAATCTGTGAGAGCAAGAGGAAAACCAGGTCCACCAGGCCAGATTCACAGGTGCCTTAGAGCCTCTTCATACCAACCACAAAGACATGGTAGAGTGGTCATGAGGCTGGCCCAGTGAATAGCCCTGGAGGAAGGGTCCCCTCTGTCATGTGCAGCATGAGCTTCCTTTGCTAACAGGGGTGTTGGTGATGAATAACCGGTTAATGCTTGTAAAGTGCTTAAAAGACAATGCTATGTAAGCGCTAGACATTTTAATTAGACTGCAGTATATAAAAGCTTACAAATAATATGCGCCAGATTTTTAGGCTCTAACTTGGGTTCTGCTCTGTCCTTACATGGGCCTGATTTGTTTTGCATGCCCAAGACTGCAGGTCCGACCATGGATATAAAAAAAATGTATGAAGTACTTACAGCACAAGGTGCTCTGCCAACATTTTCGACAGTGGCCACTGATTTTGGATGGCACAACTATTACAGGGACCAACTTGAGACAGCTTGGGGCTGCTTTTCAGAAAATGTTGAGCACCTCTTGCTCCCATTGTGGTGCCCTGACCTGCATTGTAATACCTACTGTTGTTAGTACACAGTGATGATGTGCCATCATGAGGCAATGTCAGGATTTCCCTGCAATTATTTTGTAGCTGTTTACCACTCTCCTAGGTGACAGGGTAGTGTTCCAGGTGGAGTACCACTGGCGTCTGAGCTATAGGTTCATGTCATATGATGAGGCCAAATTCTGCTCTCTTTGCTTATGCTGAATAGTACCTTGTTCCTAAGGTAGTCCCACTGAAATCTCTAAGTGCGGGACTAATTCAATGTGAGTAAGGGTATTGGAATCTGTCCCTTTGTAAATATGTTATTGGCTCCTCACTGTGTAAATCTTGGAAGATTCCCTATTTTTCAGTGTTCTGCATCTTCAGAACAAACTTTAAGGGATTTATGGGTGTCCTTTAAAAGGCCTTAATTTATGCAGCTCTGACTCAGGCAAAATTCTCATTAGCTTCCTGCTTGATTGGCCTCCAAGGACCAAATACAGTTCTCGTTTACAACTCCCAATGACTCTGGTGGGCCACTGTATTTCAGTTTTACTGTCAGGCAGGTGCAAGAACCATGACACTTGTGTAGAAGAGTGAAAAATCAGCCATGAATTTGTAACAAACAAAACCCTTGCAAAGTTAATATAAAAATATCAGACCAGAGAATCTTTCCTCCTGTTGAGCAGCACTTACAAGCTAACAGACTAAGGTAGAGTTCAACTAGAGTAAAGGGGACAATTTTTGGTTCTTATGAACAGCATATGTTTGTATAGCTATGAGTGTTTAAAATTAGAAAGAGAAGCGTTTTCAAGATATTGGACTGGAGTTCATGTATCAGGTTTCCCATATGTCCCTTTTTAAAGTCTATAAACAAAACAATAATATTGTCTTGAGTAGTCAATTATTAAAACTTGCAAGCTTCCCTCAGGCCCATAGGTGGCATATTCCAACTATTTGTGCTCTGGAAAACCCACAATGAAATGAAGAACAAAATAATGTAAAAAACAAGATGAAACAAATATTCCTAGTAGACACTAAAGAATGTGAGCTCTAGCCCAAAACTCAAAAGTAGAGTAATAGCCCAGTGAAACAGATAACAGCTTTCAGATGAGACCCAGTAATGGAATCTCATCAATTACTGCTTGTCTAATGCTAGATAAGAGAAGAAAACATGATAGCATGAAGCTTTTATGTTTTCCAGTGAGAACCAACAACAGATTGGAAAATGAAGCACAAAATGTAATGCAGGTGGGAATTACAATAACCCCACCCCCTTGCTAGACACAGCCCAGAAGAGCTGCAAATTTGATTCTATGCAGGTTCTCATACCACACATTTCTCCAAGCTATGTGTTAGATTGACTAAACTTTCCAAGGCAGATCAGACTTGTGAGTAATATGGGTACTGGAGAGCTGACTTCTCATGCAAGAAAGGCAAGAGAAAAAAAACCCCCAAACCAGATACATTTACTGAACAGATTTGAGCCAAAATAAGAACGAGTTTGGAACTCCCAAATGTGAGGGTTCAGATAAAAGGGGCTGAACTCTGAACCACCCCAAGTTTTGAGCTTAAGTTTGCCAAACCAAAGCCTGACCAACAAAGTTTTGCAAGACCAGAATTGCCCCCAGAATTTTACTTCTCTTTTTACAGTATTTATTGATTTTGTTCAAACTTCTGAATGACAGAAAGCTAATTCCTTGTAAATATATCTGACTGTGCTCAAAGAATATCAATCCTGGAAGACATGTCCATTGACAGGAAGAAATCCAGCTGTGTTGTAATTTTTTGCACAGAATGGGTAACCAGAATCCATTTCAGGTGGGGGACAGAAATACAATTAACAATGAGTGGACTGGTCTGCCTTAGAAGGAGAGGAGAAAAGGAGCTTGTGCCCTAAAAGTAATTTATAAGTGGCCAAAGGCTCCTAATTGGCATGGCACTATCAACATTTTCTGCTACTGAGCCACACATATTAAAAACACATTGAACAAAACAATCCAGCCCTCAGCATTAGGCAACCCAGTTGAGGATCTGTGCAGAGTCCTTCAGGTTATGTTCCTATATGCAACAGAGCACCAAGCTTATACAGATCACACCAAAGTGGACTGTATTTCTTGACGGCTCTGCAGATTTTGCTGCACTTAAGGAGAAGGTAGTACTAGTATTAGTCAGTATAGCCGATAGAACATTGTAGAAGTGCATCATCAGAGCTTCTCTAACAGCTTTAACCTACCTTGGGTACTCCCGCTTCACTTTGTAGTCATACAACTTCTTGATTCTGTTTTCTCCTTTGGCTCTGCCTTTACAGAGCAACGCTACAGTAATCGCCCCAAACGTGCACTGTTGCTCTTGCAAGTAGTGGGTTAGACCATTACTGTAGCACTCAGGAGTATTTTCATTGTTGTAAGGATAATAGTATGCTGCCCTGTAAACAGTTATCCTGATTTATCGCATCTTTTTGTGGATTTTGGGACCTTCTGTGCTTTAAACTAAAGAAGGGCATCATATAGGCCAAAGCGTGCTGTTGTCAAGGTTAAAGGTTTCTCTGTAATCTAAACTGCAATCCATCTGGATATCTGCATCAAAGCTCACAAAAGCTAATAAAACAAACAGCCATGATGAGACTTTACGCTGGAAATGATATCAGTAACAGCTCTAGGAAATAATGCCACATGCTAGGTTGCTTAGAGTTCATCAGAAACTGTTCTGATGATCCTTGAATAACAAAGATACTTGCATATATGTTCCTAAAAGAAAGGATAGCAACAGTTCTCAGTGAAATCCTTTAAGCTTGCCAACAATGAAAAAAAGAGAAAATTGAGCAGAAATAGCAGAGAATGTACTGAAAATATTGGATGGCAGAGGGTAGAGAAATGTCTAGTCAGCTTTGATGTGGAGCAGATGTACCTCTGCATTCCAGAGGAAGAAACAATTTTGAGGCCCTTGAGAAAACAAAGAGGAAGGGAAAAAATCCAAAACTTCTCATTAGCTGTAATACAGAATTTAGGATATTTTTAAAAATTCTGAGCAAAAACCTTTTTTCCAGCTAAGAGGGAAAAGGACAGAGATAGTATTACACCCTCAGCTGTGTAGAGACATTCTTTCCTAAATTATTTCGGAATTCCAGGCTCTTTCCAGAATACCCTGATGTAACCTTCAAGCTTAGGAGATTTGGTTGTTTAGCTGCTCCCAGAGGTAAAGTTAAAGAATCACTTTTAATAAGCTGTAAAGGGCCTAATTAGCATAATATAGTTAGGTAAGTTTATGTGGATATTTTTATATATATTTAAATGGCAGAAAATGCACACCAAGGACAAAGATAATGATACTTTAAGTTGAAATGTTTTTGGGTTTTTTTAAGTTTTTTTTTTAAACGGTAGAGATGATAACTTTAAATCTCTATGCATGGGGGTGTTTAGAGAAGTCGCAGTCCGATTATTTGATAGATACATTACACTCAAAACATCATAAATATCACTAATATATCATATGTCAACATTCCCATTCATTTGACTGTCTTCTTGTATATGTAGAGATTTACGGTTGAATCTGGGCTCTATTTAAAGTCAGTGGTAAAACTCCCATTGTCTTCAGTAAGGTCAGGATTTAAACCTCAACGCATATTCTCAGTGGGCTCTTTCTTTACTGGGAGAGTGCATGTCAAAGACATGGGGAGAAATTAGGGATAGGTATGTAAGTATATACATAATATATGTGTGTGTGTGTATGTATGTACATGTTATATTTATATCCCAAACTCTGCCCCATCTCTTTCACAAGCATTCTTTCCTTAAAACTGGAGATATATATATATATATATATATATATATACATACACACACACACACACACACACACACACACAGAGTATATTTCAATGAATGAGTTCTGTTATGACATCTACTAGTCCACACAATTTAGTTAAAAGACAGAAAGAAATGGACATTTAAAGGTAAGATAAATTAACAGAAAGACTTAGATTACATCTCTACTATGCATTGATTGTTACTCAAGTGGGTTTTTTTACGAGTCCTTTAAGAGAGCATGCATTACACAGCTTGCCTTTTTGTTTGTTTTTTAATAGCTCGGTAACCTTTTACATTTGTAATTTAACCTGTTGGAAAAAAATTAATCTCCCAAAGGGGACATTTTTTTATACAATTATCAACCATTAGAGTGGCAAGATAGCTGTTGTCCATAACAGGTTTCCAAGTTTTATTAAGCATTGCCTTTGATTATTATTCATATGTGGGTTTTTTGCCCTCTGTATCATTTTTAGACTTACTGTTTACAAAAATCAATAAAGATGTAATTCAACACAGATTGCCTGCAGAGAGGTGTACAGACAGGAAGGGCACTGTAACATCAGAAATGCTCATTAGCTGAGACTATAATGCTGAGGTATGTGCATGTGTGCACGCCTACCTGCTTGGAGTTGCAGGGTTGGAGTTAGTATACCAGGACTGAGTTCCAGCAGTGCAAGGAGGACAGATGGAGTCAGTGGTTCTCAAACTAAGGTCATTTGAGCAGTGGTGGTCCACAGAACGAAAGGTTTTGAGAACCAAGCAGCTGGAGATTAGGAAGGCATTGGGAGGGTCGGGGGCCCATCAGAAAAATTGCCTCCACTGGGTCTGCTCATGCTCCCACAGAATTTAATGACAAAACTCCCGCTGAGTACAAAAGGAGTAGAATCTGACCCTTTCTGAGGTGTCTGCCAAACTAAAAAGCTGGAGAACCGCTATAAGATTAAATAGGAGTGGCAAAATGTTACCAGAGGGGATGCCCCCTGGTTCCAAACTATGACCAGTGTTGTTTAATATATTTCTAAGTAGTGCTGACAAGTGATTAAAAATTAATGTGATTAATCGCACAATTAATTGCATTGTTAAACAATAATAGAATACCATTTATTTTACATATTTTGGGATGTTTTTGATATTTTCAAATATTTTGATTTCAGTTACAATACAGAATACAATACAGAATAAAATGCTCACTTTATATTTTTTTGATTACAAGTATTTGCACTGTACAAAACAAAAGAAATAGTATTATTCAGTTCACCTAATACAAGTACTGTAGTGCAATCTCTTTACCATGAAAGTTGAACTTACAAATGTAGAATTATGTAAAAAACTGCTTTCAAAAATAAAACAAACAATGTAAAATTTTAGCACCTGCAAGTCCACTCAGTTCTACTTCTTGTCTAGCCAATTGCTCAGACAAACACATTTGTTTACATTTGCAGGAGATAATGCTGCCCACTTCTTGTTTACAATGTCACCTGAAAGTGAGAAAAGATGTTCTCATGGCACTGTTGTAGCTGGAATCACAAGATATTTACGTGCCAGATGCACTAAAGATTCATATGTCCCTTCTTGCTTTAACCACCATTACAGGGGACATGCGTCCACGCAGATGATGGGTTCTGCTCGATAACAATCCAAAGCAGTGCAGACCGATGCATTTTCATTATCCGAGTCAGATGCCACCAGCAGAAGGTTGATTTTCTTTTTTGGTGGTTCAAGTTCTGTAGTTTCTGCATCAGAGTGCTGCTCTTTTAAGACTTCTGAAAGCATGGTCCACACCTTATCTCTCAAATTTTGGAAGGCATTTCAGATTCTTAAACCTTGGGTCAAGTGCTGTAGCTATCTTTAGAAATCTCACATTGGTGCCTTCTTTGCGTTTTATGAAAACTGCAGTGAAAGTGTTCTTAAAATGAACGTGTGCTGGGTCATCATCCGAGACCGTCATAACACAAAATATATGGCAGAATGTGGGTAAAACAGAGCAGGGGACACACAATTCTCTGCCAAGCAGCTCAGTCACAAATTTAATTAACACATTCTTTTTTAACGAGCGTAATCAACATGGAAGCATGTCCTCTGGAATGGTGGCCGAAGCATGAAGGGGCATATGAATGTTTGGCATATCTGGCACATAAATACCTTGCAATGCCGGCGACAAAAGTGCCATGCAAATGCCTGTTCTCACTTTCTGTGACATTGGAAATAAGAAGAAGGCAGTATTATCTCCTGTAAATGTAAACAAGTTTGTTTGTCTGAGCAATTGGCTGAACAAGGAGTAGGACTGAGTGGACTTGCAGGCTCTGAAGTTGTACATTTTTTTTTGTTACGTAACTGCACTCAAAACCAAAACAATCTACATTTGTAAATTGCACTTTCATGACAAAGAGATTGCACTACAGTACTTGTATGAGGTGATTTGAAGAATACTATATATTTCATTTATCATTTGTACAGGGCAAATATTTGTAATAAAAATAATATATACCTTGATTTCAATTACAACACAGAATACAATATATATGAACATATATGAAAACATCCAAAATATTTAATGAATTTCAATTGGTATTCTATTGTTTAACAGTGCGATTAAAACTGCAATTAATCACAATTAATTTTTTAAATTGCAATTAATTTTTTGGAATTAATTGTGCGAGTTAACTGCGATTAATCGACAGCCCTATAAGTGACCTAGACAAATTGGAAGATTGGGCCAAAAGAAATCTAATGAGGTTCAATAAGGATAAGTGCAGGGTCCTGCACTTAGGATGGAAGAATCCAATGCACCGCTACAGACTAGGGACCGAATGGCTCGGCAGCAGTTCTGCGGAAAAGGACCTAGGGGTGACAGTGGACGAGAAGCTGGATATGAGTCAGCAGTGTGCCCTTGTTGCCAAGAAGGCCAATGGCATTTTGGGATGTATAAGTAGGGGCATAGCGAGCAGATCGAGGGACGTGATCGTTCCCCTCTATTCGACACTGGTGAGGCCTCATCTGGAGTACTGTGTCCAGTTTTGGGCCCCACACTACAAGAAGGATGTGGATAAATTGGAAAGAGTACAGCGAAGGGCAACAAAAATGATTAGGGGTCTAGAGCACATGACTTATGAGGAGAGGCTGAGGGAGCTGGGATTGTTTAGTCTGCAGAAGAGAAGAATGAGGGGGGATTTGATAGCTGCTTTCAACTACCTGAAAGGGGGTTTCAAAGAGGATGGCTCTAGACTGTTCTCAATGGTAGCAGATGACAGAACGAGGAGTAATGGTCTCAAGTTGCAATGGGGGAGGTTTAGATTGGATATTAGGAAAAACTTTTTCACTAAGAGGGTGGTGAAACACTGGAATGCGTTACCTAGGGAGGTGGTAGAATCTCCTTCCTTAGAGGTTTTTAAGGTCAGGCTTGACAAAGCCCTGGCTAGGATGATTTAACTGGGACTTGGTCCTGCTTTGAGCAGGGGGTTGGACTAGATGACCTTCTGGGGTCCCTTCCAACCCTGATATTCTATGATTCTATGATTCTATGATCTGGAAAAGAGGGCAGCCATGATCTGATAACATCTGCAGATGCGAAGAACTTCAAAGAAGCCAAACAAAGCTGGGCAACTGGGCAATATAATGTCAGATGAAATTCAGGATTGACAAATGGAAGGCAATAGCATGTTGGAGGGAATAATTTGAACTACTCATGCGCATTGCTGGATTCTGGGCAGCATTGTGAAAAGCTCAATGAACGCCTTTGTCCAATGTGTGGTGGCAGTTAAAAAAGCAAGCAAAATGTTAGGATTCCTGGCAATATCACTCCATTATATACATCAACAGTTTCCCCTCACCTGGTGTAATGTGTTCATTTCTGGTCACCTTATTTTGAAAAACATACAGAAGAAATAGAGGGGACTCGTAGGGAGGCAACAAACACAACAGAGAGTGTTAAATATTGAAAAAATGAAAATGTTTGGAGAGGAGACAAATTAAGGGGATATGATACAGAAGAGGTAGCAACTACAGGCCTGTAACAAAGATGAAGAAACAGATTTTCTGCCCTAGAGAACTTACAGTCTAGAAGCTCTACCCTCACCCCCTTCCACAGTATATAATTAGCCTTTGTACCTCATTGCCACAAGACATCAGTAAGTCCAATGATTTTGTAGGGTTAGAAAATCCATGTATCTAGATAACAGGATTTCAATAGACATTTATACTGACAGTAAGAATGGTCAGTTATGTTAGATAGGGTAACGTTTTGATTTAAGAAGTGATACAAAGCCTCATGCATCAGGGCATAAGCCAACCACTCACTGATTCGTGTTAGGAACGAACTCCCCCCATGTGGGCAAGTCATGCCATAAACATCCACTGTGGGGTGTCTTGCACTTTCTTCTGGAACATTGGCTAATAGCTACAGTCAGAGGAAGTGTACAAGACTAGACGACTAGATGACTGACCCAGCATAGCAATTCCTACTGCTGTTGGAGTGCAACTGCTAAGAGCAAAGTGCCGTTCACTGCTAGCTAAACTTGCCTGAATTAACTATGAATCATTGTTATTCATTTGTATTAAGGTAGTGCCTAGGAGCCCCCAGTGATGTGCTGTTCAGAGTCCTGAGTGACTAGGGTGGTGTAACAGGTTGACAGGATTCTCCTGCTGCCTTTCCCTATTCACAGGGGCTGGAATCCTTCGGAGAGCTTCAGGGCAGGGGAGACGGATTTTGCCTAAAAGTGTGTGGGGGGGCACAAGGTCCCACTCCCTCCCAACCAAGCCAGAAGCTGGAGGGGGGGGGGCAAGAGCAGCGCCCTGCTTGTGTCCCCACTCCTGAAACCTCCCGCTCAACTGAAGAGCCGGAGCCAGGCCATGGTAAGAGCTGCCGGAGCAGCTGTGGGGAGACGTGGACCCTCCACCCATCCGGGGGGCCTGGGCTGGGGGCTGCTCTCAGGTATCCCCACCCCAGGCAGGTGGAGGGTCCAAAGCTCCCCAGAGCTGCCCAGGCCGCTCTTACAAAGGCCAGGCTCCAGCTAGTGTCCAGCATGGCCAGGGGGACAGAAGAGGAGGGGAAGGGGGCTGAGCCCTTGGCAAAAAGTGAACAGGTCTTTCAAAAAGTGGGAGGGCCCTAGTCCCTTGGCCCCCCTGTTCCAGTGCTATGCTTCAGGGGAATTACAGATGACACAGGGGGGAGCACAGGGGTCCCCTCAAGCCCTCTGCAGACTTCACTTCAGGTCCTAATACTATCTTTCTTCCCCCCCCTACCAACAGAAACCCTGGGGGGAATCTTTGGAGCAAACAAACACACACAAAGTCCTCTCCCCAATTTCTTTCCTTTGGGAGTGGGGAGTCTGTGGAAAAATAAAGAGGAGAAAGGGCGGCAAGGAATTCAGGCAGTCTTCCTGGACCAGATCTTTGGACTTAGTCTAAATAGAGTGTACCTCCAGCTCCTCTTTGTGAGGCATGCTGCAGTTTCTAGGGCAGTGAGGCTTGTCTCTGTCTCTGATGTCCAAAGCAAGACAGCTCTCTTCCTGTGGCAGGTTTTCCCTTTCAAGCTCTCCCTGCTCCAGGCAGCACAAGCCTTGCAGGTGCACCTCATTGGTGCTGAACAGGCCCAGAGAGCTCATTAGTCTCCTTGCTGCCAGTCTGAGGGTGTGTTCTTAGAGGGTGGTATGACTCCATAGTGCATTGAAGGCAGGTGGGAATCAGCCTGTAGCTGAGAGAATGAGGGCCTGGGACAGACAGGACCTAAAGCAAAAGAACCCTTGGAATAGCCAGGCCTGGGGAGGTGAAGGCTGAGAAAGAAAAAACCCATTCTGCAGCTGAGGAGGCTGGTGAGAAAAAGAAATGAAGTCTTTGGGCCAGGGGATCTGTTTTTTTAGTTCTGTGTTTGTACAGCATCTGGTACAATGGGGTCCTGGTCCATAACTGGGGACCACAGACACTATATGGTAATACAAAGAATATATAGAATAATTGCACTCCTTCAGCCATGACTCTTATTGGAGAAATACACATGGCCTAGTGAATTTTCAGGGCCTGATCTGGCAAACATTCCATGTACAGGACTCCACAGGAATTGCGCCCTTACTATGTCAGTTAAGATTTAATTTAAAACAGTATTTTCCCTGTTGATAAATTGTATAGTCAATTGCTTGGCCATGCTTTGGTTTGTTATGAAATATATTCAAGAGACCAAATAACCAGTATCAGTCAAGTTTATTAATAAGATACAGGAAAAAGATTCTATGATATCAGTCTCTGAAGACCAGTACTGTGCAGTGATGTTACATTCACTTTACACAGAAGGTGTGCTCCCCAAAGTTATCCCTCTCAAGCCATCTTTTTATATCCTACTTGTTTACCAGTAAAAGATGCAATATTTGTCATTTTGAAACTAGATTGGCCTTCTATCTTGTTTTTCTGATACCATGTATGATGGGATCCCTGGGGTACAATCTAGAACAGTAGGATCACTGTGCTCCCTTAATTCTCCAGCCTGGGCTATCTAGCTCACATAATGCTATGCCAGTGACTAACAGCAAAACCCCTACAGGTGCTGTGATCACTCAGCCATCAGCATGTGGAGTCCCACACCCAGCTAAATTGCATGAATGCTCCATAAGCCACTCATGAATCATAGAGAGAGAGGCACCAGCCAACCACCCACCCCATACCCCAGAAATATGCCATTTTACACTGTTCAACATGACCTTGGACAGTGCACGCTCATTAATTAGTCCCCACTTCTTCAAAGGAAAGTGGACATGCACCAGCCTTTGTAATCTGAGCTGAGATGCCCCAAGCACTTCAACCAAAAACACACTGTTTGACCTAAAATAGATTTATTAACTACAGAAAGATACATTTTAAATGATAAGTAACAGGTATAGAGATCAAAGTTAGTTACCTCAGAAATAAAAATAGAAATGCAGTCTAAATTCTAACTTTAAGGGATTAAGCAAGATTTGAATCAAACTGTCTCTCACCCTAATAGATGTCACAGGCAGCTTACAGTTTGCAATACTCAGACTTAACTCTCTTTCAACCTGGGTCCAATCTCCCAAGTTCAAAGCCTTTGTCTTCCAGATGATCTTCCAGGTGTTGAGATGGGGGGAAGACCAAGTGGTGATGTCACTGTCCCTCTTTTATACTTTCTTCCAGCTGCTAGAAATATCCTTGCCCTGACATGGGGGTCAGGCAGTCCCCCATTGTGTATGGACCTCTCCAAGGAGCCTCTGGGAGAGTGGATTCTTCTGGATAGGCCATTAATGCTCATCTGGGCAGTGATAGCTGCTGCTTTGTTGCAGCTGAAAGGCTGGTTGTGGGTGTTTCCCAACTTCACAACATATTTCAGTAACACATATAGCAATATTTCTTAACTTCACATACCATGATACATACAATCCAACAGGATATTACGGTTCAACACATCAAGAATTTTAAAATGATACCTCACAAATCATAATTATAAAACAGTGGTGAATATGGGGGTTCCAGTGTGATACTTTGAGGTACAAAGTGTCACACTATGGTGAATCCCTTATCTTTTTTCTGAACCCACCAGGCATTCCAGGTCATGATGCATCCTTATCTTTGTTCCAGGTACATGCATTCCAGGTACTAAAGGGCATGAATATACCTCTGAGGCCTGTACCAGGATAAATAGATTCGTGACGTGACTCCCTTTCTATTGCTATAAGGAAATACTGACAGTTTTCCCATCTACTTAAGCCAAAACTTACCTCAGCTAATGCCAGGTGCAATGGGATACTTAGCATAAGTGAACAGAATTCTAACAAAAGTACAGGCCAGTCTGCGACATATAACTACTATACTGATACCTTAATGATAGGTGTAGTTAATGCTTAATATATATGTATGGTAGACAATGTATATTAGTCAACTGCCCTGTGACAGGCAAGCAATGCATGATGTTTTGTTTCAGCACGTTGGGATGTTTGCAGAAATAAATTCTTCAGCAACCCAAGCATCTGACTAAAATTGATTGTTGTATAAAAAATAAATAGTCAGAGATATAATTGCTTTCAGAAGAAACTAATAATGAAATTCTCCACACAAGCAAAACACAATTGCAGAAGTAAAAATATTCAGAAATGTTTGTGAAGAATTCTGAGGCGGCACCTCTGATTGCAGCAGGGACAAAAAAAAGACTCCTTTGGCTGTTAGCCTAGTCCTGTATTTTAGTTTGTAGCTTACTATGGATTTTTCAACTGGCAGCAAGTCGAGCAGAAAGGATTGACATGGTAATTACAGATGAACACAGCCATGGCAACTGCTGTTGGCTGAAAGTTTCTCAGGCCTTAATTAAACATGATTAAAATTAAAAAGATACAAAGAGCTGATTTATTGAACCACCTGCACAGGGGGCAGTGGCTGTCACTCATGTTTGCAAGTGGTCTTGCAATAAACAGAAAGGTAGAGTTAGATTTTTTTTGTAGGGGCTGATTTAATACCGGGAACTTGTAGCTGATTTAACTTTTATTTTAAAACAGGGATGTTCCTACTATGCGAATTTTCATTTTTAGTTTGAGAGGAATACATCTGTATTATATTTTCATGCAAAAATAATAAATAAAGATTGGCTCAAACCAGAGCTGTGGATCCAATCTCTCTCTATTCCTCCCCACCAACTTTGGGAAACTTTGATTCAGATCCAAATTTTGTATCTTCAGCTAATTTTCCAAAATAGTCCTGAACTGGAACCCCAGATCTAACCTCTTCAGAAATTTGGATCCAGATCCAAAAATCTTGATCCCAATCTTGAGCACCCTCAACTCACTCTGGCTTTATTAGCACCTGTAATTATTAGGCCTGAAAAATGAAAGCACTTAGCATGAGCGGGCCATGAAACTGATTTGGCCTTTGACAACTGCCACGATACAAACAGCAAATAATTGATTAAATTCATAATATTGAAGTATTCTGTAAAGGATCCCAAGACACTTAGAATTATTTCTATTGTAAACAGCCAGATAAGAGTTGTAAATTTCCACTTATCACAGTGTTCTGTCAAAGTCTATATTGTTGTAATTTGTGTTTGGGGGTGAGCGGGGTGGTGGTGGGAGGGCAGAGAGTGCAAGGCGCAGAAAAGTGTGAGTCATTATATAAGGACTGAAATCTAAGGAGGATCTTGAACTGGTTTTGAGGTTGCGATTTAAACCTTAAATTATAATTGGTTACAATATTAAAACATTCAACCAGCTAAGATCTGACTGGCTAAAGTTCTGTAGCTGTGGTTTGTAACCAAGTGGACTGCTCCCTCGTTGGATTTCTTTGTAAGATTTATAAGGATTAATTATCTGTTGCACTAATATGATGATTTGATTAATTTAGTGATTTAATTCTAATCTAGTATTATTGCTAATTTGTTGATTTGACAATTGTATTCCTTAATTCTTAGTTTAATTTAGTCATGTTAATAATAGTAGTTCTAGTGATGTGCTTTCTTGTTTTTGCTTGCTAGTATTTTTGTTTGTTCATTAACATTAATAAAATTCATAACAAGGACACCAAGTCATATTTCTTTGAAGAAGCAACATGGGCCAGAATCTGGGTGGATATCAGCCAGTACAACTAGGAGCCTAATCAGTTCCCTCTAAATTAACCTTTGGTTCTCACAGAAGTATCACAAATCTTACACAAGTAACAGCCTAGTTGTAGATCCCAAAAGTGGTGCTAGAGAAATAATCTCTGTCTCTTGTATAGGCTGTTTGTAATTTTGACAAATTCTGTGACAACCCTCCATGAAAATAAAAGGTGTCTTTGTTACATTTTGAACAGACAGCTGAGAAAGGGATTTAAGGGATTAAATTGAGCAGGAGTCTGAGAGTAATCATCTTTTAAGGAAGATGGGCCATCCAGCCACCCTGAAGGTAAACAATAGGTTGCTGTCATTAGCTTTAGGAGGCTGTGGGTCACACTATAGTGTTAGTAGCTAGCATGCTCTGAGACACATGCAGACCACACTAGGAGAACTACACCAGAATGAGGGATGCTGAGAAGGGGCAGTTTTCACACTGCGGTTGCTCAAGTGCCATGTCAAATGCAAGCTGAGATTCTGTGTTTTCCTTATGGTCACTTATTCTTTTCTCTGGAGAGGCTCAGATGGAAATTAATGTGAGGTCCCATTGCCCACTCATTTTACACATTTGCCAGTGACAAGGTAACATCTCTGTAAAATGAGGGATTTTACAGATTGTTCGCCTTCAGAAAGGCAATACACTAAATTATCCACTCAGAAGTGATCAAAGATATATGAAAAAAGTGATGCATCCATCTAATGATGCAGCAGAGCTGTGGAGAAAAGCAGAGTTGATCTTAAGGGACATTGCTGAGAACTTCTGTTCAGAACTGTTGGGCCCAATTCTCCACTGCCTAGCTCTTTGTGTAGTCATTTACACAAGTTCAGAGCCAGTCTAAAATATTACCATTCAGGTCTGGTAGCAGTTTGCACTGGTATGAATCACAGAAGTGTTGGACCGGAAGGGATCTCAATAGGTCATCTAGTCCAGTGCCCTGCATCAAGGAAGGACTACATAATAACTAGACCATCCTTAACAGGTGTTTATCTAACTTGTTCTTAAAAACTGCCAATGATGGAGATTCCACAGCCTCCCTGGGCAATTTGTTCCAGTGCTTAACTACCTTGATTTTCCTAATGTCCAACCTAAAGCTCCCTTGCTGCAATGACTAAGCAAGGGCCAGAACAGTGAAGAATCAGGCCTTATGTTCTGATCTTCCTTTGCAATATTGTCTTAGAAGCTTGGGAAATTATCACTTTCCCCACTAAGTTAAGTCATTTTTCTCTTCCTCATTAAAAAAAAAAAATATTAGCCTGCTCAGAGACTGATCAGATCATCAGTTTACTGGGTGTAAATAACTTGGTTTGTCTCTATAGAAGTAGAACACAACCCATTGTAGGTTTTACAGAAAGTCATTTCTGCATTTAAAAAAAAAAAAGTCTTGATGACAGAACAGCAGGCAAGTCTTTTAGAAATAGTCCATTTGGATATTTCCTCTATCAATTGTTACCACAATTCTAAGACAGGCCATTTTCAGGCCTAAGCCACTTGACAATATCTGTCTCTTTAAAGTTCCAAAATGTGGCATAGGTCTAACTGTGTTATGGTACATTTGGGACATACCCTCCCAACCTAAAAGCGGCAAAGAGTTGTGTGGCACCTTATAGACTAACGGACGTATTGGAGCATAAGCTTTCGTGGGTGAATACCCACTTCGTCAGATTAACACGGCTACCCGTCTGATACTTCCTCCCAAACTATGTTCACTACCTGTATTGCTGGTGATGCTAATTTCAGGCACAATTCTGCACAGTGCCCTCAATTCCTGTTGAGGTTAATGGGAGATTAAAGTGCTCATTGTCTTGCAGGAGACTAGGTTCTCGCAGAACTGGGCCTTAACTGCTAAGTCTCCATACTAAGAGAAAATGAAATCACTAATGTTTCTTCCCTTTTGGAGATGATGCGAAAAAGATCCCAGAAGCTCAGAAGAGAGTTTCATATAGCCCCATAAGCCGCAGGATTGCAGAAAACACCTGCTCTGCTCAACAAACTGACATCAGGTTAGGGGTTACTTCCCACTCTTCAGTGGTATGAAATGAAGCCAGACTTGGATTCTCTCTTCAGCTTGTAACGTTTTCTATTCCTCTGACACCACACAATGTTTTGCGTCTTGTTTTAAATCACACGAGAAGGACACAGATCATTAGGATTTAATTTGCAGCTGCTCGTTCTGACACCCCTGGAAGACTATTCCAAAGGAAGCCCCTGAGCCTGATTCTTTGCTGCCTTGCCCCAAGTATACTCATTTACACCTGGTTAGGGACGGGTGACCATATTTTCCAAAGGGAAAATGGGACATCATGTGGGGCTAGCCTGAGCCTTCCCCTGCCCCCATCAGGAGAAGCTGGGATCACTGGTTGCTCGAACCCTGCCTGCTCCCCTATGCGAGGCTGGGTTCATTGGAACCCTGCCTGCCCCCCCACAAGAGGCTGGCATCTCCAATCACCCCGTCACGTTCCCCCACATTATACCCCACTTTTTTTGACAAAAGTCGGCATTTGTCTCATTTGCTCTTGCCAACTGATCAAGTCGGCAAGAGCAAATGGGACAAATGCCCATTTTTGACAACAAAAAAAGTTGGGATGGGTGGGACAGGGCTTAATAAAGAGTCAAGAGACTGTCCCAGCCAAAACGGGATGCATGGTCGCACTATACCCAATTCTCATTCTGATGGGTTGTGTTTAAACACACACAGGTAGAAATCACAGCATGAGGGGCTGGACAGGAAGGAACCAGACCCGTTCTGTCGGGGAGGGAGTGCTCTGTCCAGAGGGGTTAGTGCAAACAAAGGAAAAGCATACAAATGAGAGTAACATGTTCTGTCACTCAATGCAGCAGAATACCAAGAGAGAAAGAAAAATTACAAGAGGATAAGGCAGGCTGGTCTTCCTGTGGGATGAAGCCTGAGTTTCATGTTCACTTTTAAATTTCACATTCTGAATATGTTACTGAGTCTTATGATATCCAAGATGAAGAGAATTATGTTATAATCAGCTTCTACAGATGTCAGAGTAGCAGCCATGTTAGTCTGTATTCGCAAAAAGAAAAGGAGTACTTGTGGCACCTTAGAGACTAACAAATTTATTTGAGCATAAGCTTTCGTGAGCTACAGCTCACTTCATTGGTCTACAGATGTTTATAGCTATCCAGGAGGATTTATTACCTCCAGGTACTTCTGATCAACCTCATTTTTGCCAATATACTTTCAGTGATATGATGTGGAGCCTATATTTCTGCAATGGATTTACCTTATACAACAAAAACTTCAATCAGATTCCCCAAAGGTGCAGGGGTCTTCACTAGGAGATCTGATTGCAGAATTGAGGGCTACAACCTTGATCCTGCAAACATTTGTCTACATGCTTAATTGTCCTCACATGAGCAGTTTCTTTGAAGCCAATGCGCCTACTCATATGAGCAAAGTTAAACACATGCATACGTGCTTGCAGGATCAGGGCCTTAGAGTGTAACAGAGTGGTTTCCCCTATGGAGAATTGTTTCTCCCTTGGTCCTTGAGAAGAGGGCAGGTAGCACTAAGCAACAGTTCAATACAAGAAAAGTTTGCTTGCATAAACTTACAAGTACATGATTAATTAAGCAAATGTTAAAGACCAGTAAACTTCTCCCAGGGCAGAGTCATTTGTACCTATACTTGTGTGTACAATATAGCAAGGCAGATGATACTGAGCTGAGATGGAATTAAAACACTCAGCAGACAAGGCATATTGCTAAAGTGGGGAAGGCCAGGTCTAGAGCTTTTCACAACAGAATACAAAAATAATTCTCTCCCTTAATGGTTCAATCCTCTGTTCATCAGCCTCAAAGGACAGATGCATTGATCCTCTCAGGCCTTCAACTCTCCTCTGTGCTTATTCTCAGTTATGCCAGGCTTCCCTGCTCCATCACTCCACCAGGTTTCCATAAAGGCTTAGGTCTGAAGTTGGGGAGATAATTCTGATCACCCACCTTTTGGTCAACAAAACTTTCCAAAGATAAATAAAATAACTAATATATCAACCTTATTGCTCATGTGTGATGGCTTGAGATGCCTGTAGAGAAGAATCATAACTTCCATTAGAATTCCCTCTATTGCTTGATTCCCTCTTGTGTTTAGAGTTCACAAGGAAATCTACCACTCACCCCCTTTGCTGTAATTGAGGGACATCAGGTTCTTTTTTTCTGCTCCGAGACTAGAACCACTGCACATGTAAATGATCACTACTGCCTTCCCTCAATCATAGATTACTTCTAGACATGTCCCTGCTCCACAGCTTGAGCTTCATTCCCTTCTGGCAGAGCTTTTCCTTTGGTGCTGAGGAAGAAGGAAAGAGAAGTTACTGATGTTGCAAGAGACCTTCAATGTCCGTCTTCCTTCCCCCAAATACTTATTCTTCAAGTGCACCAGGTCATAGATCCTGGAAATACAATTTTTAATAAGTGTACTGGCTTGCTGAGGGGTGCAAGTTTTTAGCACTGCCTGGGGAGAAAATCCCCTCTGTTTGGCTCCTTTTCCTGCTTGCCTACCTTCTGGGGAAGAGCACCCAATTAGGGCTTCTTCAGGAAGCAGAAGAGCTGTCTTCCCTATCCCTCAGCAACCTGCAGCCATTCTTACAGGAGGAGGAGGAGGAAGGAACAGAAATAGCCCAGTAGTTCAGGGCAGCTCTGCTCCCTTCTCCCCGCTGTGAGCAATAGGAGGGCTCTTTTCTTCCTCTTCCCTCCCTGTAACACACGGCCTACTGCAGCTCCTCTGAGCTTTGGGAAAAGGAGATAAAAACCCCAAGGAGCTGCAGGAGTAGCAGAGGTGTGGCTGGGGAGGCAAAACTGATGGGGTTGGAGGGGGTAGAACTGATGGGGGCTAGAGGGGCGGAAGAGATGGAGGGTAGAATTGATGTGGGGTTGGGGGCAGAATTAATCTCTGAATAAGAGGATGAGCAGCTGTGGAGGTGATGATAGACACTCCTACCACATACACACATTTTTCAAACCACTTTAAGTGCTGTCTCTGCATTGAGTCACCATACCAGGGACTATTGGTTAGTTCCCTTGCTAGGCAAATGAATAAGGGAAGAGTGAGTTTTGGGGTGATGAGAGTAAGCATGGGGAGGGACATTATCTACAACAAAAGTATATTCTCTCAGCCCCTCCAGTGCATATGATTAATACCAAAGAGGCACCATCAGGAACAAAAGAGTAACTTCTGAAACAGTGACTAACTCTTGATAACAGATCAGATTAATCACTGAAAGACAGACAAACTAAAATGGCTTCTAAAGGTGCTGTGCAGGTGGCTTTATTCTCCTTGAGAAAAATCCACTAAGGGAAAACACAAAAAGGATATTTCACATACAGATTATGAAGACTTTTGCTTAAATGGCTCTTTCCCCGTCTAACAGGTAATGCTGCTAGATTAAGTCAAAAATAGAATCATAACAACGAAAGGAGGTGTTCTACCATCTAATCAGAGTCTCTTCAGCTCTAGCCAACTCTCTGAACAAAAACACCCTCTGCTGCTTTCCAAGGCTCTTCTTTGATGTAGCTCAGAACACCTGGTGCCCTACTGCTACTTTAAGTTAATTAGCCTTCAATTAGCACATTGCAGCTACACCAGTTCCACTTGCAAATCTCCTCCCCTCTCCCTTGGAACTCCTACCTTGTACAATTAATGTGGTCTGGCCCACTGCCCTCTCTATCACTAGCAGAGTTTGGGGCAGCAAGCCTTTATTTTAGGAAATTAGCTCTTCTATGTATCACTCCTGGATTTTTCTGTAGTGCCCATCACTGCAGTATCTAAACAGGTTCTTCTTCACCCAACCTTTCCAGTTGTTTTCTACCTGGTGTTAGACCAACACTAGTAATAGTAGGCATCGTTCAGTCTTGAGAGACCATGGGTATGCGCCCCTGAGAGGTAAAGAATTTACTCAGTTGGTTTTATGGCAGCAATGGCTGTGGCTGAAGAAACCTATTTGAGAGAGACAATCTCTGTCGCATCTGTCACATTTAAAGGTTGTGTTTCAACTCTTTGGGCTCTGCCTTCTGCGAGCTTTTTTCTCCTCTGCTTCCTCTCATAACACTGAAGACCTTTGTTAAGCTCTTGTTCACAAGGGCTGTGATCTTGAGTGTGATCTTCCCAGTTGTCCACATCTATGTCCATTTCTTTGAGTTCTTGCTTGCACACATCCTTGAAACGCAATTTTGGGTGTCTTTTGGGTCTTTTTCCAGATACCAATTCACTGTTAAGGATGTCCTTTGGGATGCACCCATCATTCATTTGGCACATATGCCCAAGCCAATGGAGGCATCTCTGTTTGAGGAGTCTTTGCATGCTAGGTATACTGGCCTGCTTGAGCAGCTCAGTGTTGGTGACTTTGTCCCTCCGGGAGATTCCAAAGATTCAATGAAGTCAACGCATATGAAAGCTGTTGAGCCTCTTTTCCTGATGAGAATATAAGGTCCATCTCTTGCTCCCATATAAATGCATGATACACACAGATCTTTGTGTGTTCTGTCAGTTTGTTGTATTGCCATACCTCTTGTTCAGTCTAGACATTGTTGTGGTGGCTTTTCCAACGAGGATGTTGTTGAGTTCCGTTTCATGTGAGAGGTTGACTGTGATAGTGAACCCCAGGTATGTGAACTCATTCACCAATTCAAGTTCATAGTTGTTGATCTTGATGGAGGGTGCTTCCTCAACACCTGGGCACATTATGTTAGTCTTTTTTAGGCTTATGAGAAGCCCAAAGTCTTGATAGGCTTTGGAAAAACTGTCTATAAGATTTTGAAGATGAGCTTCTGTGTGGGGTGTCACTATTGCATCATTAGCAAAGAGGAGGTGTTGGATGGGGGCCTCACGTGTCTTGCAAGATTGAACAGCTTTCCATCAGATCTTGTGTGTAAGTACAGGTTTCAGAGTAGCAGCCGTGTTAGTCTGTATTCGCAAAAAGAAAAGGAGTACTTGTGGCACCTTAGAGACTAACAAATTTATTAGAGCATAAGCTTTCGTGAGCTACAGCTCACTTCATCGTGCATCCGATGAAGTGAGCTGTAGCTCATGAAAGCTTATGCTCTAATAAATTTGTTAGTCTCTAAGGTGCCACAAGTACTCCTTTTCCTTTTGTGTGTAAGTAGATTCACTCAGTTGAGGAACCAAAAGCTTGTTTCAGTAGCAAGGATAAGAAGATCCCAAACAGAGTTGGGGCAAGTACACAGCCTTGCTTAACTCCACTACGCATCTGGAAAGCCTCAGAGACTGAGCCGCTGTATTGAACTGTACCATAAATGTTTTCATAGAAGGATCAAATTGTGCTCAAGAACTTGACAATTAAATTTCTTATAATAAACCAGAGGAGTTCAGAGCTTTTGTTACAAAACCTCAAAGCACATGGAAGATTCTTGGTCTCATAAACTTTTTAAACTCACTCAAAGCTTGCGAACCTTTTGAGTGAATTTGGGCTGATTTATCATATGGGAAAACTAACTGGTTTCAACTCAGTTTAGTCTGAGCTTCTGAGCTTTGTTCAACCTTCAAACTCAGGAGATTTGACTCCACATGAACTAATGCTGGAAGAAAAGCTTGCATGAAAATTTTGTCAACTAAAACCACTGAGTTTCACATAGGTTCACAGCAAACTCACAATATTCCGGCTCAAAAAATGCACTTCCTTGCATGTTGTGCAGTTGGTTCTAGTAGGGAATACAGATACACCATAACATTTTTCCTTATTAGAAGAGCTGTATGTAGTGGATAGATACCAACATAGTATGGGAACACACTGTATACTGTGTATACATTATACCAATATTACAATCAATTAGCATAAATGTGGTCTAGTCATTAGTCCATTCCATAACTAGTGAATCCAGGTCAGGATTTACGGCCAGGGGAGACCCAGTGTTTTGCAATGAGTCATCACAGGCTGAATTCAGTCAATCTCAACCAGAGAACCAGGGAGAACATAAGGGCCTGTGGGTCTCCAGCAGTCTCAATTAGGAATTTGATTTATATTAATCACCACAGAGTCCTGCTGTTTAAATGTCTCTTTGAATTATACTGTGAGAAAATCTATAATAAAGTAACTTAGAGAAGTCTAGACAGGGGTTCTCTCTTGCAGAAGATGTCAGGTGCATGCTAAAGTATCTGGCATTATGTCTGTGGGAACGTTAACAAATAACCATGTATGCAGGGGATGCAGGGGATGTACATAGTTCAAGAGTCGAACAACAAATTTAAAAAGTCAGCTTTTGCCATCAGTTACTGCACCAATGTTTCTAAAATATTGATTATCGCTTGTTCCTAATGTAGGCAAATACCTTGATCTCTGACACCTGAGGGTGATAACTATTTGCAAATGATGATTTTTGTTTTAAAGTGGACTCCTCTAATAAAAAGGCCTTCTTGGGATACGCCTATAATTTAAGAAATACAGCTGGGATGCTCTTCTTCTGTTTGGCAGCGAGATCAATAGTAGACCAAAATAAAAGAAGTTACTGGTCATATGTATGGATAAATACTGGCCCTATATGACAGAAGAACAGATATTGTAACCACATCCTCAGTTAGCGCTGCACACAGAGACCTACCAAAACAGAAAGAGCAGTGGAAATAGTGCTATCACTATAGTGTAGAAATAAATATCCAAACCAAGCCCCAAATGTTTCCTACAATTTTGAATGGGTAAAATAAAGGGGATACTGATAGTGGGATTTGAACCTGGGACTTTTGGATTAAAAAAAAACACACCCAGTGATCACTCTACCACTGAGGACAGGTTAGTTCCTGTATTAGATCACTAGATACTAGCGGACAACACCGCTACAAGTGGAACTTGGTATTTCTTTACACAGACATCTCTAGTCATATTTAAATACCTCTGTCAAACATTCACACTGGTGATAGTAGGCAGCCATTGGTGTTAGTCTATTTAATGAATTTGCCTAATTTAAAAAAAAAGAGCCTGAAAGCAAATAATTGTTTCTTAGGAAATACAGCCTCAGAATTAAAGCTTCTAAAAGAGATAAGTCATTTGGATTAGAAACAGGAGCTGTCCAGAAACCAGACATAGGTTGGGTAGAGTAACTAGGTAACACAGCTAGATCCCAGCTGCTTCTGCTCAGGTGAGAGAGCAAACAGCTCTAGGAAAGCAAAGTCCTCACTCACATCTGTCTCATTGGCTGCAGTATGCTTTTTTCAACTGCTAATGGAGTTCAGCCATACATGCTGTGTACTCGAGATGGCCCAAAAAAGGAGCAGCTAAATGGCCCTGAAGGCAGAATGTTCCATTTAATGTTATGCGCTGCCCACTTCTCTGTGGGAAGAGAACAGGACTAGTTTCTTATGCCTCCTGCTGTTGCACTTAAAGTGACACTTGCAACATGATCTACACTTCCTAGGCTAAAAAAAAAAGGAGTACTTGTGGCACCTTAGAGACTAACAAATTTATTAGAGCATAAGCTTTCGTGAGCTACAGCTCACTTCATCGGATGCATTTGGTGGAAAAGTTTCCACCAAATGCATCCGATGAAGTGAGCTGTAGCTCACGAAAGCTTATGCTCTAATAAATTTGTTAGTCTCTAAGATGCCACAAGTACTCCTTTTCTTTTTGCGAATACAGACTAACACAGCTGCTACTCTGAAACTTCCTAGGCTGTGTCTGGAATCTGGTAATTTAGCAGGAGGTCACTGTTAGAATAGCAGTGCTTGCTTCTATTAACCTCACACCTTAAGTCATAGCTAGGTACATAAAACTGTAGAAGATGCAATGTATTGCCATCATGTAAAGGATAGGTTGGTCAATATGAAACCATCTATTTAGGATAAGCACTGTGGGTAAAAGTCTGACCCCACTGAAGTCAATGTGAGTTTTGTCATTGAATTCAGTGGACCTAGGATTTCACCGTAGGTGTCTGTGTACCTCAAGGAGTTAAAGATGACATATGATTAGTATCAGAGATATACCCAGAGATTCGGGTCACATTAAGATATTGTTACATCAGCTAATGCTGAATAACAGAAAAACCTTATGGTATCCTTGCTAATGCAAAATAAGTTAATCTTGAGTTGAATATTACAATAAACATAATAGGAATTAATTTTACAGTGTTACCAGAGGGGATAGAGGACAAGGATCCTCAGATGGTGTAAAGTGCATGGCAGTTTAAACCAGTTGACAATCTGGCCCAGGAGTGGGAGGACAGTGAAATGCAAATTGGCCAAACATAGTTTTTGCTATTTGCCTTTGGTAGTTTGATATACATTCTGCCTCTGATGAGCTTTCTGCCCTGTGCTGCTTTTAAGGGAAGCTAGCAGCTCTGGCCATTAGACTTTGTGATCCTGAGCCAGTTATTTTGGATAGCTAGGTCAGGATTTCTAGCAGTCACGATGATTTAAGGTCTATTTTACTGGCCATTTGGTAGAGTGTGATGAAGTGGGGATTTTCCCTTGTTATGTTGTATGTGAGTCTTACTGTTGAGCCTATGTGAGTTTTACTGTTTTGCATGAATACTGTGTGTGCCTCAGTTTCCCTGTGTGCTGCACCAATACCTTGGTGGTGGGAATAGGGGTGTGTGACTTTGGCTGAGACCTCTGGGGCAGGCGAGGCTGCTCCAGCTGCCTGCACATATGCTATGACCGGTGCCTTCATAACCTGAGACCCAGAAGGGGGATGCAACAAGATGACAATCAGGTGACTCTCTGGAAGTGTGACAAAAGACAAGGAAAAGGAGCAACAGGATGTCTGAGGTTGAGTCACTGGAAGCTGGCAGTCTGCTTGGGGGCACTAGAAGAGGGGGAGTCCAGGGCACCTGGCCCAGCACTCCCCAAGATGAACTTAGCTGAAAGTCTCTGATTTCTGTGCAAGCAAGTTCTGGTGTACACTGTGTTCCTGTCGAATAATTAACCTTCTGTTTTACTGGCTGGCTGAGAGTCACGTCTGACTGTGGAGTTGCGGTGAAGGGCCCTCTGGCTTCCCAAGGAGCCCCGGCCGGGCGGACTCGCTGTGGGAAGCACACGGTGTGGAAGGGGATGCTGAATGCTCCGAGGTCAGATTCCTCAGGAAGGTTGAAGCCGTGTAAGCTTCTTGCCTGGTGACAGTATGCTCAGCGAGAGGAGGCTCCCCCAGAGTCCTGATTGGCTTTGTATGAAGTAGTTCCAGAGCATCACCCAGTGACTCCATGACATAGAGAAATGTTCTTTGTTGGCAAATTTTTTTGAATGCTCTTTCTTTTCGTTACGTGACTTCTGCAGGATTCAGCAGCTGAGCTGGTAAAGAATTTGTGTGGGGTGGCGGGCGAGCATCATGGAAGCTGCTCCAATCACCCTTCCAGAATTTTCAACGTATAGCCATAAAGATGTTGCTTTTACTACATTACAGATCCGTGTGTGATCAGTGAATTACCCCTGTAATTATTCTATAAATATTAGTAATAGCTAAACACATTGAAAACTGGTCCAGAATCTGCTGCCTTTGGAAAACTATTTGTGTCATAGGGACATCTCAGATAAACTGGCAGAAGTCTTCCTTGAGATTACATTTGCCTGCCTCCAATACACCTCATCGGACATTGTCCTCTTCTCGGGAAGATTAACATAGTACAGGTGGCAGCAGTAGTTAAACACATTTCCATCAGCTATGTCAACAGATACCGGAACATTGAGGCAAACATTGCAGAAATTATATTTGACTAACTTCTTTGTGCCTTTTACTGTCAGCTCAAAACAGATAGCACTCACATAATATAGTTAGACAGCACCTTCGTGTCTTGTATTAATATGTGTGCTGGAGTAAAGATGAATAGGAAATAAACAGAGTAAGCAAAGCTTATGACATTTCTTTGTAAGAGAAAACTGCCCTTTGGTTAATGAAACAGTGTGTGGTTTTTGCTGCATGTGTAAGTTTCCATTTTACTGATTATGTGGATCAGCTGCATGTTAATTAAATTAGATTTCAGGCAGAAATAAATACGAATTTTTTTAAGCAAAACAAGTTCATTCTGTAAAAATGTTGTATTATAAAAACATCAGTTGCTAAAATGCATTTTAAATTGTGTGGTACATGCAAACTTACAAAACTATATTTCTGAAAGCAAAAAGCAGGCAGTAAGAGTTCGTTAAGTTTATTTCCAGGCACTATCTTTCCACCAGTTGTTTCTTCCGTCTATTATGTTGTGGCTGAAATCATTCAATGGCACAGTCACAGCTTAATTGCTTTGCTCTGGACTCTGTCTATTTATTCAAGCACACAGGTATCTGGATACTATATAAGACACACTTTTTTATTTATGACGGTCTTTGAACCATGCTTACTTAATCTGTTTTCAAAGCAACAGACTATGTACAGTAAAGTCTCTCTGCCTTCTCAGGATGAAGTTGCACTTTCCGATGGTTGGCCAGGTGCTAAAACCACCTAAGCACCATCAGCTCCAGTCCCCAACAAACTACTGAAGAAATGGAAGGAAAAGAGTAAAACCCATAAACATGAGAAACAGATGCTAAGCTGTTGGGGCAGGGCTTGTCTCTCACTGTGTGCACATAGAGCACCCAGCACAATGGCGACCCTTGTCTCATTTGGGGGCTCTAGGGGCCTGGGACAAATCTAATCCCATTTGCAAGCCTATGGAAAGTTAATTTTCAAATAATGTATGACCCAATCTCAGAGGTGAAAGTAAGCCGGTCCTGTCCAGCCTGACGTACCGGTAAGAAAGAGGCTGCCAGTACACAGCTGACCATACTGGCAGGGCCGCTGATGGGGGGGAGGCAAAAGGGGCAGCTGCCCTGGGGCCCGGTGATTTAAAAGGGCCTGGGGCTCCCAGGCACCACTGCTGCTACCCTGGGGCTCTGGCGGCAATTTAAAGGGCCTGGGGCTCAAGGCCCCTGCTGCTGCTACCACACCAGTGGCCGGAGCCCCGGGCCCTTTAAATGGTCGCCGGAGCCCCGGGTAGCTCGGGCCGGGCAGCGCTGAAGGGCTGGCTGGGGGAGTCTTGTTATACTTATAAGAAGTACACGGGATCTTTATAGGGAAGAAGGCAGCACACCGCATTTATTGAGAATACAACAGTTATCATATGCTTTTCAATCACACACATACACAAACACACACACCATGCACACAGTCCTGCCAGTTGATGTTTATAGTTTCCAGTCCAGAGTCTGGATCAATTGAGTGGCCAGCAAGATTGGTCGCAGAGGGGAGCAGGGCTCTGTTGGTCACGATCTGATGCTCCTGGAGTGTGGCAAGACGAACCCAAAGTCCCATGACCAAGCACCCTATTCTTATAGTTTTTTTTCTTTGTTGAAGTCGATGGATTTTGCTATATCAGTTTGTGACTGGTTACTTCTTAATTGGTGTATCTTTTGATGTAAACATTCCAATACACCTCCAAGAGGGTCATCCTGTCCTGGTTCCAATTTAATCAATTGTCCTGTCTTTAGGCATGCCAGCCTTCGCCAGGGTCTTCAATCTGCCCTTCCTTATTTATGGATGCGCATTGATGGTTCTCTAATGTCGTTAAGTCTCTTCACTGCTTGTTCTTTGACCATCTGGCTATAACAATGGCCTTCACACCTTATCTTTTCCTGATGCATGCATTCCTCATTCACACAAACAGTTTTTTACAGACACCTTTGAGATTACAAACAGTGTCAGTTTATATTGAAAAAAGAACAGGTGTACTTGTGGCACCTTAGAGACTAAGGTTTCAGAGTAGCAGCCGTGTTAGTCTGTATTCGCAAAAAGAAAAGGAGTACTTGTGGCACCTTAGAGACTAACAAATTTATTAGAGCATAAAAAAAACCCGCTTTTTTTTTCCACCAAATGCATCCGATGAAGTGAGCTGTAGCTCACGAAAGCTTATGCTCTAATAAATTTGTTAGTCTCTAAGGTGCCACAAGTACTCCTTTTCTTTTTGCGAAGACATACATTGATACCTTCATTCTTACAGTACAATTATCCTGCTCCTACAGTCTGGCCCCGGCCCCAGCCCCGCCCCTTCCGAGGGCCCAGAGCCACCCCCACACCCTTGCCCAGGACCCCGGCTGCCCTACGTACCAGTAAGTCCTTTAAGTTACTTTCATCCCTGCCCAACCTTCACCTGATAACACCGTAGAAGGACTTCAAACACAAGGATGTATATGTTTAGCATTGTTCCAAAATCATTTTTGGAAGTCTCTGGGTAACTAAAAAATTAAAGCTGATGCTGGGTAATGGACAGAGGATACCAAACTAAGTGTTAAAGAAGATTCCATGCACTCTGAGCTAAAACATAGGAGAATAGGATCAGACGCAGCAGTTTCATGAGAGGCAGTGGGAGCATAGGAGCATGAGGATCACACTTCCAGTAAACGTACTGGGAGAACACACAGACACCATGCTTTCAGGCTGAAGGGTTTGTATCACTGGCCAACATACACATAGAACTTGGAGAATTCCCCTTCCTATACTCCTGACTTTAAATATGTGCCTCTGAAGAGAAGGAGCTCTTGATTTTGAGTGGGGAAAGGGGGACAAATGTACCAAAAACCATCTGTAACATCTGTGTAAATAAAGTGAAGGAGGGGCTCATGATTTACTGGGGTCTCAAGTTTCTCTCCTTAGGCCTAGTGAAAAGCATCACTTGTCTGTCCTAGATAGTCAGCTGGTGCAGCAAACAAGCCAGTAAATAGTCTCTCCTGCTCCCCATACTTAAGCTAAAATAAGCGTTCATCCCTTAGGCCAGGAAGTCTTTGATCATGATAAGTGTATATAGCAGGGGTGGCCAAACTTACTGATCCGCCGAGCAGCATATGACAAACTTCAGAAGTTCAAGAGCCAGGGCGGGCCTGCCAGGGCTCAGGGTTTCAGCCCCACAGGAGGCACCTGACGGGGCTCTGGGCTTCAGCCCTGCGGGGAGAGGAGTCTTGGGACTTCAGCCCCACAGGAGGCACCTGCCAGGGCTTGGGGCTTCAGCCCCATGGGAATTGCCTGCCGCGGCCTCAGGGCTTCAGCCCCGCTCCTGCTGAAGCATCGGGCCCCAGAAGGCATACCCTGCTGCGCTGAAGCCCTGAGAGCCCCCGCCCTGCTGGCAGAAGCCAGAGGCGACGTGTGTGTGTGTGGGGGGGGGTCACTTGCCCCCGTGAGAGTTTAACCAGGGTTTGATGGCCCTGCTCAGTCACATGGTGCTGCTGGGCCCCCTTCCTGCATGGCAGCTGCTGGAGCTGGCAAGCTGGGAGCTGTGGCTTTGGAGAGGGGCAGCGGCAAACAGCTGGGACCTGCAGGGAGAGCGGCTGCTTTAGCTGCTGCCTCTCCCTACGGAGCTAAAGCAGTGGCCTCTCCCTGCAGCTGCCTGCTGCTTGCTGCTGCCTCTCCATGCAGAGCTAACACCAGAGAGCTGCAGGGAGGGGCCACTGAGGGTAAGGGGGGGGTGTGCCTCAGGGAGCATGACTCAAGCTGTTTGCGGGGGAGAGGGGTGTGAACGTTGTCTCAGGCTCCACCACCCCACCCCACCCCACCCCACTCCACTGTAGAGCAGAAACCCTGAGCTCCCTGCCCCCCCCAGTCTGGTAGGCAGAGAATGGGGGGAGGCCTGGGGGCGGCTCCATGAGTGGCACTTTAACAGTAAAAGAGCCGCAAGTGGCTCACGAGTCGCAGTTTGGCCACCCCGGTATACAAGACAATGGCATAAATGCTCAGACTGCAGCACAGGTGTGATTCCAGCACAGCCCTGGAAAATCAGTTTTTGAACCGTCCTGGAAAAGTGGCAGACGCCGTAAGCCTGAATATCCATTATTCTGAACTCTTCCACATTTGGTAATGGCCTGGGAAAGCTGGTCTATGGTTTTCCTCACTAGAGAAACAATTATTTTCTCAGTGCCACAGTTTAAAGTAAATGTGGTGCTTGTGAAACATGCCAGATGAACCACACTGGAACATGAAGACCTCTGTTTATCCTCACAGTGATCAGTTCAAGATTCCCAGTCAATACACCTCAGTTCTAATTGGTAGATGCCACATATATCAATGCGGGGGATAATGTCTTTCAGCTGAGACAGCTTAATGTCAGTTTTGGTGGTGATTTTGACACCTGTCCACTCAGAAATGGATTGAGACCATTATCTCCTTTCACCCAGTCCACTGTGCAGTCATCACCTGGGGATGATTTTGGACTGGTTGCCCCCGGGGTCAGATTACAGTAGGTGTTCTTGAGGCAAAAGGCACTGTGTGCCTCATTCTCGCTCCCTGATCCATCCAAGGATTCCAGAAAACGAATTCCAGTGGTGCTGAGTAAAGTGGAGAATAAAGAAGATGCTTTCCCACTTAAACATAAGCCAGGTCTACACTACAGACCTGTATCGGTATAACTATGTCACTCGGGTGTGAAAAATCCACCCCCCCCCGAGCGACGTAGTTATTCTGATTTAAGCCCCCGTGTCAACAGTGCTATGTCAATGGGAAAGCTTCTCTCGTCAACATAGCTTCCACCTCTCGGGGAGTTGGATTAACTACGCCAATGAGAGAAGCTCTCCTGTCGGTGTAGGAACGTCTTCACTTAAGCACTACAGTGGCACAGCTGCAGCATTGGAGCTGTGCTGATGCAGCGTTTGAAGTGTAGATCTGCCATCCCTTGTAACAATATTAACACTTGCATAGTGCTCTACACATTTCTGTTCAAAGTGCTGGACACGCCCAAATTGATTAATCCTCAGAACATTGCTCTGGGGAAAGAAAGTGCTTTCTGACGCAGACTGTTTAAGTGACTTGCCCCAGGCCACACATTTCAGTAAATCAGTGGCAGAGCACAAGTGGGATTAGCACCTCTAGACCTGGCGGTGGCTGGGCACATGTATATTCTTCCCACTCTGGATATCCATCACAATCAGCTGGAACAGTCTGTTATCATCAGGCATGCATTCAGAAACCCAGAACTATACTCGCAGCTACTGGCAAAAATATGTCTGTGCCTACTTCTGCCTGGAATGCCCTCCCTGAACTAATCTGTAACACCAGTACCCTCTCCTGCTTCATACCTCTTCTCCAGGGTCACATCTGCCAACAGGCCTCTAGGAAAATAGCCATTTAATAGTTGCTGGTGGGACAGATGGAGATAGTTGGCATGTTATATATTTATAATTATCAGAATTCCCCCCCCCAAAATGTCTATGAAAAGCATATATATTTGACTGTATTTCTTTCTCTTTACCCTGTGTATGATCACTTGACTCCTTACAAGCCTGATTCCTTCTTCTGTATTAGATGGGGAAAGTGGTTGTTAATAAAGGTCAAAGTCTCCATTACATAACAGAAGCTAAATTTCTGGCTGCAGAATCAGGCTGGACTAGACTCCATGGCAGCCAAAACTTAGAAATTCTGCAAATGTTCAATCCTCCAAACCATTGGAATTACATTTTGGTCTGTCTAAAACTCTGCTGAGTCACACCAGAAATGCTAAATTACAGTGTAAAACCAACCTATTAAAAACTTGAATTGCTTAGAGAAACAATTTTACTATATCTTCTGGTTCCTGTGTAAGTTTAAAAAAACGTTCTACATTGTGAGAGATACATACTCAGCCCTTCTCTTTGTTTGATTGAAGGGTATATGCAATCAACAATTCTTACCTTATTTGAATTAAATATATACACATTTATACACTAACCATACAAAGCACATGCATAGACAAAAGCACATACGCACTTGCACAATGTGCATATGTGTGTGTGTGTATGTAGCTAGTTATGCAATGTAAGTGTCTGTGTGCGCGGTAAATGCAAATTGCACCCAGAATTGTTTTTTGTTTCTGGCTGCAATTTGCACCTGTCAAAGATGTGCCTGCATTTTTATGCCTACAAATGAATTGCTATGGCATATCTTACTAATTATAGGTGTGACTACCCTCATTTGCACCCAGGGGTGCAAAAAATTGTGAGCAACTCTTTTATATAAGTATACACACATATAATAAAGCAGGAGAAAAATCTGAAATAGATGGGATTTATTACTGTACAAAAAAGGAAGATTAAAACTGTGAAACAATAAAACTATTGTCTTATCATGGTTTCTGTATTTCCTTTCTTCGCTGTAAACATGTTTCTTGGCTTCTTTACACTTACAGCTGTACTTTGGATTATGAATCCATATACGATTATCCCCAGTGTGCTTTTGTCCCCTGAAATATTTGCATCAAGTATGATCAGTCAGATGGCATCAGTCTGGCTTTGGCAGCATTAAGATGTAGGCCCATATCCATGAACCAAGCGCACAGCCTGAGTGACTCAATTGTGCTCCGGTGTTCTCCAGGTGGCAGGATAAAAAGAATTTGTCTTCCAGGTCTGCAGAGTGGTGGCTGAGCTTCTTCACAGCTGCTAATGTGGCACTAAAGCTGCAGTAGCTCCTGTGGCATCTGCATCCCCTTCTCCAACATGTGCAATGGCTACTGAATCCAAGGACTCTATCCCCACTTCTGTGCAACCATTTATGGAGCCCTGGGGAGATGAGCTTCTTGGAGTGTGAGCGGGAAGCTTGCGCAGGCTTTGCAAATACTGCCTCAACTCCTCTGTCTATTAAAAACCAAATTAACAGCACTTCACAGTATTCACACAGAGTGATCAGAAAACCTCCCACAGTGATTAAGGAAGAAAATTCACCCTAACTATTCATTATAATTAGCCAAACTGGGCTCCTGGTTTTTGTTCTACCCCATTTACAGTTATGAAAAACTATAATATACCCATCATTATCACTGCCCAGCATGCATCTAGCTACCATAAATGTAAGACTTGATTTATATTGTTCAGCTGAGTACCATTTGCAAACATGAAACAAGCACTCAGATTAGTTTATCTGAAAAAAGTCTCATGAACCGAATAGGAGAATAACATGAACTGAAATTCAGTGCTAGTTGGCGAGCCAGACTTATGACATACTGGGCCAATTTCATCCCTGGGGACTTCACTGGATTTACTCCAAGGATGAACTTGGCCCCATAGCAGCCTGATCCTGCATGGTGCAGAGCAGACTCAACTGCCATATTTCAGAGTTGCAGCCGTGTTAGTCTGTATTCGCAAAAAGAAAAGGAGTACTTGTGGCACCTTAGAGACTAACAAATTTATTAGAGCATAAGCTTTCGTGAGCTACAGCTCACTTCATCGGATTTGGTGGAAAAAACAGAGGAGAGATTTATATACACACACAGAGAACATGAAACAATGGGTTTATCATACACACTGTAAGGAGAGTGATCACTTAAGATAAGCCATCACGAGCAGCAGGGGGGGGGAAAGGAGGAAAACCTTTCATGGTGACAAGCAAGGTAGGCTAATTCCAGCAGTTAACAAGAATATCAGAGGAACAGTGGGGGGTGGGGTGGGGGGGAGAAATACCATGGGGAAATAGTTTTACTTTGTGTAATGACTCATCCATTCCCAGTCTCAATTTGCAAACTGGATACAATTAACTTAGGCTTGAATAAATTCCAATTCAGCAGTCTCTCGTTGGAGTCTGGTTTTGAAGCTTTTTTGTTGAAGGATAGCCACTCTTAGGTCTGTAATCGAGTGACCAGAGAGATTGAAGTGTTCTCCAACTGGTTTTTGAATGTTATAATTCTTGACGTCTGATTTGTGTCCATTCATTCTTTTACGTAGAGACTGTCCAGTTTGGCCAATAGACTGCCATAGACTCCTAGGAGACGCTCTGCATCATCCTGTAGGACTGGGATCACAGTGATGCACTGTACTATGTACAGACTATAGAAACATCAGTTCTCTGTTCTGCTAGAGTTGCTAGAAATCCTCCAAGTCAATTATTGGTAAACAACAGCTGCCTAAATGTTCAAATAAAGGCTAACACATGCTTTATCTCAAAATTTTAAAATAATAATTACAGTAACTGGTCAGATCCTCAGCTGCAAATGGCTACAGCTGCACTGAAATCAAGGGAGCTATATCAGCTTACACCAGCAGAGGATCTGGCCTGATTGAATGCTATATGATAATGTCAGATTTATGTTCTTAAATAGAAATCCAGCTAACTTTCTTTTTGAAAGCCTGCAAAGAGCTGCACAAGCCCTGAAAGCTTGAAGTGTGGAAGCCTGATGGACATGTTTCATCTGGCCTGAATATGGCCCCTAGTAATTCAAATATACTGCATTTAATATTTATTGCAGAGAACAAAGAAACAACTGCATAGCTTATTGGTACACAGACGCATGTTTTATTCAGAAGCAACCATTCCAGCAGCTGCCTTAACTGGCCAAAACTCTCTTCAAGCAGACAGGATAAACTCTGTGGATGACATTTTAAACAAGTCTTGCATATGTTTCCTTTTGCAAAAACCCACATTTGTGCATAGAATAGACATTTACCTGAACAACCTGGGTAATTGTATCTAATTACCTACTCGGTAGTTCAAATGCTTGTTTACACAAGGAGGAGTTGTGTGGGTGGGTGGAGTCTGACACACGTGCAAATGGACACACCCAGAGATCCAGAATATTGAGTCTAAAAAGAGCAATGACAAAATAATACAATTTTACAAGAAACTGTCAAAAATGAAGTTCAGGAAAAACACTCTAACCTTAAGGTACCACAGTACTAATGGAAGACTAATGGAAGGAAGGGGAAATGTGGAGTTATTTAATTTAGAGCTGATCAATTGTTTATCAAATACAATTAATTTTAGTTCATTAAAGTTCCATTTAATGAAAAAAGTTTGCACGGCTTACAGGAGTGTGCTATGTCTGCATACTGGTAAATAGTTAATAGATATGGTGTCAACACAGTGGTGAGCTGGAGCCGGTTTGCACCAGTTCACTAGAACCGATTGTTAAATTTAGGAGCCCTTTTAGAACCGGTTGTTCCGTGAGGTTGTTCAGCCCTGGAGCACCCAAGGGGAAAATTTGGTAGGTGCAGAGCACACACCGGCAGCTCCCTGCCCCACCCCTGGCCCCAGCTCACCTCCGCTCTGCCTCCTCCCCTGAACGCGCCGCCCCCGCTCTGCTTCTCCGCCCTTCTCCCCCCCCACCCGGCTTCATGCGAATCAGCTCTTCATACCAGAAGCTGGGGCGGGCTGAGAAGCAGGCGGTGGCTTCCCGCTCAGGCCCAGGGAGGCGGAGGTGAGCTGGGGCGGGGGGGGGGGAGCGCAAGGAGGGCCACCCGCACCGCAGCAGGTAACCAGCTCGCCTCCGCCACCCTCGGCCTGAGCGGGAAGCCGCCACCTGCTTCTCAGCTCGCCCCGGCTTCCCACCGAACAGAGCAGGGGCGGCGCGTTCAGGGGAGGAGGCAGAGCGGAGGTGAGCTGGGGCTGAGCACGGGGTGGGGAGCTGCTGGTGGGTGCTCTGCACCCACCAAATTTTTCCCATGGGTGCTCCAGCCCCGGAGCACCCAGGGAGTCAGCACTTAAGGTGCCACTTTTGATGTGATCAGTGGGGGAGTGGCCAGTCTCCGTGCTCCCCCCCCAGCTACGCTCCCCCAGCCCTAGGAGCCAGAGGGAGCTGCCCCAGGTAAGCACCTCTGGGACTCCCCACCTCGCCCCCCAGCAGGTGCCTCTGGCTCTTAGGGGTGGGGTGGGCACCCACTACAGTGGCCCACGAGACCCTCCTGCCCCAGGTCTGGGGGCAGTCAGGGGACGGGGAGGGGGGTGGATGGGGCAGGAGTCCTGGGGGACGGGAGTGGGGGTGGGCAACGACCCCCTCGTGGGGTGAGGAGGAAACCCGTTGTTAAGATTTTGGCAGCGCATCACTGTGTCAGCAGGTGGTACTCAAGATTGCAAAACCCCCCAAAATCAAAACAAACCAATCTGCAGCAGTGTCTCAGAGCCCAGATCAACTAACTTGGGCTCATGGGGCTCACAGTACGGGGCTAATAACAACAGTGTAAACATTCCCGCTCGGGCCAGAGCCCGGGCTCTGAAACACTGCGAGAGGGGTGGATTTCGGAGCCCAAGTGCCAGCCCAAGCAGGAATCTACACTGTGAGAGCCCGGACGCCCTGTGTGAGCCCTGCGAGCCCAAGTCAGTTGACCTGGCCTGGGCTGGCATAGGGTTGGGTTTTTTTGTCTTGTTCCCTGAGTTTTATAGGATGAATTAAACTTCAGTACTACAGATTGCTTCCTCTGGAAGCTCTTTCCATCAAAACCAAAATCCTACCGAAACAAAACACTGCGCGTGGGCACACGCCCCCCCCCCCACCTAGGAGCAGAAGAGAGAGAGAATGAACATATAACAAATGTTAGTCACATTACTTAATGCATGACAGGAAGACACTCGGATCCTACAGCAATGAGGGACATAAGAGAACATGTACAGCAGGGGTGGCCAATCTGTGGCTCCAGAGCCACATGCAGCTCTTCAGAAGTTAATATGTGGCTCCTTGCATAGATGCTGACTTCGGGGCTGGAGCTACAGGCGCCAACTTTCCAATGTGCGACAGGGTGTTCACTGTCAACCCCTGGCTCTGCCCCAGGCCCCAGCCCTACCCCACTCCACTCCTTCCCCCAAGGCCCCCACCCCTTCCCCTGAGCCTGCCATACCCTTGCTCCTCCTCCTTCCCCCCAAGAGCCTCCTGCACACTGTGAAACAGCTGATTGTGGCAGGCGGGAGGCATGGGGAGGGAGAGGAAGGCACTGATTGGTGGGGCTGCCGGCAGGCGGGAGGCACTGGGGACGGGAAAGGGGAAGCTGATGGGGAGACTGCTGACATATTACTGTGGCTCTTTGCCATTTTACATTGGTTAATACTGGCTCTTTCTCAGGCTCAGGTTGGCCACCCCGATATGTAGAGTAGAATGGACTAGAATCAGCTCATAACAACTTCCACTCGCTATACTGACTTCATTCACAATTGTAACGTAAGCTGAGCAAGTGCCATGGGAATGTTTCCATGAATATTAGCTGGAATTTAAAAGAATGATCAGCCTCACTGTTTTATTTCTTGTAACACTTTGAGCAATTGAATTTTACTTGCGCTAACGCTCATGGCGAGTGAATGTTAAGAATGCATGTGTGAGCAGTTTGGGGTAGGAAATTACACCATGGAATTAAACAAGTCAGACAGGGATCTGACCTGACTCTTCAAAACAAGAGTTATGCATTTATTCAATGGAAATACTAAAAGGGGGTGTGTGTCCATCCATGTGCTCTGGGCATCCTTGACATAATGTAGAAACAGGAGTGCAGCAAGGTCTCCATCACAAATACCACTCTCCCTCAAAGAATGCCCCACCCCTACAATTACAATGCATACAATTATATGCCTCATGATTTATCTAGTAGTAGTTCCTAAGGACCCCATTGTACGTGACACTGCACTAACAACACAGGCAGTACCCAAGACAGCTCACAGTCTGGGGCGAGAGAAAATTAAAGGGAAGCTCTTTACTCAATGGTGACACTTTATACAATACCCACATTTTTTCTAGGACCGGTGCCTCAGACCGGGATTGTGTGGCCCTATGAGGAAAAGGTTTGACATTTTCTAAAATTCCACCTCTTCCTAAGCTCACCTGAGTGAGTCAAAGCCACAGCTGCATCATTAAACTTTCCTCCTGATGGTAAAATGTTAGCTTTTTTGAAGCAGGAGGCAAAATCCAGACCATGTGACTTATGAAACCAATCAAAACTCAGCTTTAGAGTACTGAGCGCTTGCAATAAACGCTCCAGTGAGAGGAGAGAAAAATAAACACAAGCAAAAACCACCTTGTAAAAAAGGAATCACATAAATTCAAACAACTAATCAAGTCTTGAAAAAATACACAAACGTCCCACAAACAACAACGACGAAAAGGGTGGGGGTACCTAAAGTCATTGCAAGAAATTTGTTAAGTACTAGAGATACAGGGTATGATCCCATGTCCACTGAAGTCAATGGAAAGACTGCAATTGCATTGGAGTAAGTACATGGTCTGACTCAGTAGTTCATATTTAGAGATGGAAATGAAGTGGAAGCTTTGGATACAAGTCCCCCAAGGTGCGGTCTGAGGTGGTCTGGCCCCCTCTCTAATGATCTAGAAAGGAAGAATATGGTGAGATACAATGTCCATTAAGTTGGCAGTTCCTATGTTTTCTTTAATTAGATTTTTTTTTTTAAAAAAAAAAGCAAAACCTTAAACCCCTGATTAGAAAAGACTGAGCACTACACAAGATTTTAATGGGTAATTATCCACAGGAATTTGACCCACACAGCACACTGACCTAGCCGCCATCTATTCTTACCATTCTTTCAATAGGGTGTGATGCATTTTTGTCCCTGACCAATTCATCACTCTCTGTCAGTTCTCATTTTACCATCAAATGTCCTGATTTTGTGGATTCTGCCGCCCCTTCCCCGCATTTTGGTGAATCTGTTAATCTTGCAGAGAACATAGGAACACTCCAGGTAACATCAATGGGAGTTGGATGCTCAGCACCTCTCAGCATCCCATGTGTTTTGCACCCTAAAGAAAAGAGTTTGAGATGCTCAAAGCCAAGTAGTGTGGCTGTATTTCCTAGTCAATGTTGAAATTTGAAAGGGAGTTCCCCCTCGTCCAAGATGTTATATTTATGGGGCTATTTACAGATTTCAGGCCAGGTTCTTCCTTCAATTAACTTCAGTGGGCTCGTGTGGATTGAAATGAAGATGAATCCAGCCTGTAAAAATTATCTCTAGTGGCTGAATGCAATCTGAAAGCCTGCATGTAAATTTCAGCAAATCAGTTGGTGTATTTATAATAAGAAAAGGAGTACTTGTGGCACCTTAGAGACTAACAAATTTATTAGAGCATAAGCTTTCGTGAGCTACAGCTCACTGCATCCGATGAAGTGAGCTGTAGCTCACGAAAGCTTATGCTCTAATAAATTTGTTAGTCTCTAAGGTGCCACAAGTACTCCTTTTCTTTTTGCGAATACAGACTAACACGGCTGCTACTCTGAAACCTGTATTTATAATGTCACAGATGAATCTGAGCTATTTCTATGATCCCTGGAAGTGTTCCTGGATGGAATGTGTTGTACTTGAGTAGGACTCATTTGCTACATTTCATATCAAATGTACAGAATATTTCTTAGTTTGTGAAGCATTTGAAATATGTGTGACTCCATAAATTTCAAGATGTTCTCCCCAAAGTTGTCACCTAAACTGGCCTAGATTTTGTGTAGTATGGCTGCGTGCTGTTAAATAGCTACCGTATACCTCTCCAGAGGCAGCTGCAATTCAGTGATGGTTGAGTGATTTAAGTGTGTGTGCATACTGCTACATCATTACATTACACGGTTTAGTTCAAACAGGAGGTTTAAATCTCATTGAAATGGCTAAAAACAAAATGTAGAATATAAACTTTGAGACTATTTGAATTTCTCATGGTGGGTTGCTGAAAAATGAATTGATAGAGAGAAATGAAAGTTTAAAAATCATCCCTTTAGGGAATTTTTCATTGGATTAACTCAATTTATTTTCATGGCTCTTCTGGAAAGCTTCTAAAGGAGTGGGTCTCAACCAGGGGTACCTGTATCCCTGGGGGTATGCAGAGGTCTTCCAGGGGGTACATCAACTCATCTAGGTATTTGCCTAGTTTTACAACAGGTTACAGGAAAAGCACTAGCAAAGTCAGTATAGACTAAAATTTCGTATAGACAATTACTTGTTTATACTGCTTTATATACTGAAATGTAAGGACAATATTTTTATTCCAATTATTTATTTTATAATTATACGGTAAAGATGAGAAAGTCAGGAATTTTTCAATAATAGTGTGACACCTTTGTATTTTTATGTTGATTTTGTAAGCAAGTAGTTTGTAAGGGAGGTGAAAGTAGGCGGTTTGCAAGACAAATCAGGCTCCTGAAAGGGGCACAGTATTCTGGAAAGGTTGCGAGCCACTGATCTAAAACACCATAGGACCAGTCCTTTGTGTTGCTCCTCACGTGCTGATGCTGAGACTATCAGTTATATATCAATACTGTTTGTCTACAAAGCATTTAAAAAAAGCTTTTAGCAATAAAAGAAAATGCGAAAGGGACAGGCAGAATTGGATGGCTGGCTGGGTTCACCAAATACCCCTGTAGACTAGGGCAAAACTTTCTGAGGTAGGAAAGCAAAGACCAGGAATTCAACTTTTGCCTCTTTTGCAGAGCAAGGGGTGAGTGTCTGGGACAGATCTCACAATGAGAGCTTGACTCATAAGTACAAACTGTAATGACTCATGCTTTTAGCACTGAAGGTCATCGGTTCAAATCCCCAGTGCTAGCCAAATAGGAGCCATATAGTTCAGGGATGGTCAAACTTTTTGGCCCAAGGGCCGTCTCTGGCTATGGAAATTGTATGGCGGGCCATGAAAACTCACGAAACTGGGGGTTGGAGTGTGTGTGGGGGGGAGGGGTTTGAGGGCTCTGGTTGGGGATGTGGCCTTTGGGGTGGGGATGAGGTTGGGGATGCATGAGGGTGCTCCGGGATGGGACCGAGGGGTTCAGAGGACAGGAGGGGGGATCAGGGCTGGGGCAGGGGATTGGGGGGCAGGAGGGAGTCGGGGTGCAGGCTCTGAGTGTCATTTAGTTCAAGCAGCTACCAGAAGCAGGGGCATGTCCCCCCTCCGGCTTCTATGCAGAGGTGTGGCCAGGTGGCTCTGCACGCTGCCCTGTCCACAGGCGCTGCCCCTTCAGCTCCCATTGGCTGTGGTTCCCAGCCAATGGGAGATGCGGCAGCAGCGTGCAGAGCCCCTTGGCTGCCCCTACGCATAGGAGCCAGAGCAGGGACATGTTACTGCTTCTGGGAGCCGCGTGGAGCGGGGCAAACCCCAGACCCCACTTCCCAGCTTGAGGGCAGGATTAAAACATCTGGAGGGTTGGATGTGGCCCCTGGGCTGTAGTTTGCCCACCCCAATATAGTTGCAGGTGTCCCATGGTGACGTTTGAATGTCAACAGAGCTGCTTCATGCTGACAAATAAGGAGAAAAGAGCAATAGGTGGATTTGCTGGCAATCTTCCTCCACTCCAATAACTTTGTGGAATTCACTGGATTTGCTTCTGTAGCATTTCCAACTCTGGTGATTTTTATCACGAGTTTCATGATATTTGATAATGTTTGCAAAACTCCACCTGCTGAAATCAAGAGATCAAAAGAAATCTTAGTTTTCATTTAAATAAAAAAGAAAGACAGGGAAAAAAAAGAAGCAAGTTTCTAGCCCTGCTGGTTGTGGGGAAAAGTTTGAAATTGTGACACAAATGCAGCCTAAAGGCTCAAAAGGCAAATAAAATGAATCAAAAGATATTTAAAAGAAATCTAATGATTTTTAAGCCAACCTCCTCATGTTAAGTGGCCTGATTCATGATCTTTGAATTCTTGGGCTCAGATTGCTTTGAATTGCTTCTGTGAATACACCAACATGAGAGAAGAAACAGGGCCAGTGAACCTAACCTCATTCAGAAAATAGAGAGGATATAAAGGCCTTACATAAAATGTTTGGTAACTTTCTGGAATCTAAAAGTAAAAGGCTCCAAAATCTTTCCATTGTAAATCTACAACTGCTGAAGGTCATTTTGAGCTCCAGAGCAGAGATATCAAGCATATAAACCCCTTGGTGTTTATGTTATTGAATTAATTATATGCTGTCTAGGCTGTCCTTGTTCCTGACAATCCTCTTTCTCTACAGAAGCACTGCATTGCTACATAGCTGCTTAATTGGGGATACTGCTATGCCAAAAATCCTGATGTAACAGAGAAAATATAGCTCTCAGAAAAGCAACATATCATTAATGATATCAACCAGCATACACAGATTATTATAGTTCTGTGTGATAAACAATCACCTTTGTTTTATCACGGCTAGCCCACTGAACACAGATACATTATACATTATTTATGTTTGCATATAAAGGTGCACACCCACACACACACAACTGTACCATACTTAGTTATACAAACTCTCTAAATACCATCCAGGTAATTAGCAGCGTTGTAGTTCCATTCCCAAATTCTTTAGGCCAAACTAAATCCTGGTGTAACTCCATCAAAGCCAATGATGTTATATCAGGGATGAATTTAGTTCAATTTTACTAGAAATAGATGTCTCCATCAATCTAAAATAAATTCCCACTTCATCCTACTATCATTACAACTAACACCTAAGATTGCTAGCTCTGAAAGAAATTAGTGGAAAAACATATATTGCTCTGATTTTTCAATTTGTTTACTTTGTGTAGGGGAAGGAAATTTCTAAAGTCATTTTAACTTGGTTTCCTATACAGTCAGGCAGTCTCTTTTGTTGTCTGTGTGTGTTTTTGACTCAGCAACAAAGTATAGAAAATAGTAAAATGTGATTGTTAAACCACCAGAAATTTCAGGGGGCAGTACAGTACCTGAAATTTCTATTAATTCAATTTTTGAGGGCCCAAATCCTGAAAGTGAGTCTGTGTGTAGCCCTTATGAGATCAATGGGTCTCTTCACAAGTGCAAAGTTCTGCCTCAGGCCTAGGATTGTAAATTGGTATTGCCCCTTTAAGCTCAGTTAAAAAAAATAACCAGTAATCAATTATTAAGTGTATTTTCAAACAGGGAGATCATTTCTATCCCAGAGACAGGGCGCACATGCACTGTAAAGTAACACTTGGTGTGAGGTAAATTCTGCTTCTTCACTAAAAAATGACTCTTCTTTTTCTCTCTCAATAGTCGTTACTGGTGGTCTTTTTGTGTGTGTTCCCAACTGCAAGGATTCCTCAGTGAGATGTAATTCTCCATGGAATCACTGAAAATACAGGTGCAACTAACAGCCGGAAAATGATAGCATTTCATTATCTGTTGTTGTAACCCTAATACAAAAATGGCTTTCATAGCTACTTTACCCCATGTAATTACCCAGCAAAGCCCCATTAAACGTTTCAGTTCATAACAGCAACTTTCTGTTCCAAATCAGATTAATGCAACAGTTACCCAACCATTTTAAGAGATAATAGCTGTAATTATGGTGTTTCTCATGATGGGTTGTTATTATAATGTGGGCAGATGTTTCGATGATATACTTGTGGATGCATTAGTAGCTATTGTTTTCAATAATATTAACAATATTTCTCACACACACACACATACACACACACACACACAAACAAACAAAAAAACCCCAACAACCAGGCTAATCAAAATATTTGTTAGGTTTTTAATGTTCCTAGTTCTTTTTGAGGTTTCTGCTCAATTAATTGCGTTCAGTAACCAAAAAGGTGAAAAGTACTTTCCAAAAGAGAGACTTCTGGCTTTGCCCATGTTGTTTAAAGCAATATTATAAAAACAAAGGGGGAGAATTCTTTTGTTAAAAATTTGAAAATAAAGTGCTGACAAAACCAAAATGTTACTCCTCTATAAACATTTCATCTGGTTACAGCTTCATGCAGTGAAGAGAGGCTATCAAAATGTGTCCAAAGCTGGAAATGAGATGAACAGAGCTCAGTGGGGTTCATTATCCTGGAAAATGTTGTATAGGTAACGATCAAGGGACAAGATGGCACAAGAACAATTTGCAATAGGTTGGGTTTATGCATTAAATTATGCATCTCCTATGACAGATCTCCATGGTGATGGCATAGAATAAAAAGGGGGCTTGTTAAGGTACAAAATGCTGGAAAAGGAAAGATTGTGTCTTTATAGCATCGTTTCCAGTGAAGCCAATGGACTTACATGAGGGATGAAATTGAGTTAAAAGCCCCACAAATGCACATGTTACACTGGTATCAGTTTCATATAGGCAAATGAAGCTGTCAGACACAGAGTCCCCTAAACACAGTTATCAGGGAAAGTCATCCAGAAAAAAGATATTAAAGAGTGAAAATGAGAAAAGTTGAGATAAGCACAAAGCAATGCAGGGGCCCTGTATTTGCTCTCCAAATAATTCTAAGTGGAAAGAAAAGCAAGGTAGCAGATTTGTATTAAAATGGTTCATACACTGATTTTACGCATCCAGTGGTTTGTCAAAGTTACAAAACACTTATCAAGTCATATTTGGGGAAATTGTGCATATAAATTGCTACAAGTATAGTGGGAGAGAGCTATAGAGCAAGCTTGAGGAGAATAAAACATTTAGTAGTTCAGGATTTATGCACAACCGAATCTACCTTGGAAATTTAGATATTAAGTCTGATTGTGTACGATGTATCGGTTTGACTTACTTAGTAAAAGTATACATTAACAACACCACCATCAGAAATTCCAGTTTTCTAGCAAAATAGCAAAGGGAAAAATATTTCTCTCCATGAAATAATGTGAACAAATATTTTTGCTCATTTGCAGACAGAGGATGCACTGAATTATCAAACATGGCAAGATCCTACTGGTATATTTCAACATATTTACTGTATTATAGCATTATACAAGCATTATAATACATATGATCTTAAGTTTTTGTAGTTAGGATTTGACAATTTGAAGATCTTTTCATATAGTCATTCAAATATGACTTTAAATAGCCCCCATATGCTAATATAGTAGGGAATCTAAATTCCATGTAAAAATACTCTGCATTTGAGTGATAACAAATGGCTAAATCAGATCATGGAGAGAAGTTGGCATGCTGCCTCCATCTGTATCTGTAGTTCTCAGGGGAAGGGGGAGAATTGCCAAAAGAACTGCAGCTGAAACTGTGACTAACTGAAATGCCTAGGGCTGCTCATCATTTTAGTGAGACTAGAAAGGAGTCTCTGCAGGGAGGCGAATGTGTCCTTTTCTCAATAAAAAGAAGTATGACAAGATCTGCTTGCCACGATATAATTTCAGCTCATTGCTTTGTTCACCAGGGGGTTAAAAGAAGAACATATTCTGTGTACTTTTGTGAAAGACAACTCATTAATTATTGCTATTGTGAGATTTGTAATATGGTCCCAATACCGCTACATTTTATTCCACTCTGGCTTGATTAGCATGGATCTGAATAGCTGTGGGGACAGAGTCCTAGTACAAATATGGAGCTCCCATATGTAAAGTTCATGTGAAGAACCTTCACAACATGTTGTTTTCTTGATTTCACCCCATTCCTACCCCCCCACCCCCATATTTTGTAGTTTTTCCAGTAGCTTCCCAAACCTGTTGCTTTCTTGCTGTCTCCCACCTTTTAGCTCCCAGGCCCCACTAACCAACTGATCATCCTCTCCCCACCAACCAATTCATCCTCTGCTTCCTCCCCACCAGCAAATGGAACCTCTACCTGGCCCCAGCCAATTGATCTCGTCCTTTGTCCCTTCTACCCTCCAGCAAAATGACACTGGGGCCTCTCAACTTCCTGCTTCCGGCACCGTGTATCTCAGCCACACCCTCAGATTACTCCCAGGCTTCCTTCCAGGCAGTGGTTCTGAGCATCTCCTCCCTACCTCCTCTCCCAGTCTGTACAGGGATAGGAGGCAGCCTCTTCCAGGCACACTGCTTCTTGGGCACAGGCAGGGTAGGTGCGGGCGGGGGACACTTGTCCTATTCCTGCTGTGACCTCATTGGTGCTCTAAGAGACCGATGGGGATGTATGTGGTACAACAGCCACAGGAACACTTAATGTTCCCTTCTCTCATGCACTAGCTGGGGTGCAGCTGGGCAAATGCAGCAGGACAGAAGGCCTGCAAAGAGATGCCTACTGTAGAGAACTTTGGGGTTTCCAGAGAAGGCAGTGAGTGGGGAGAGAGCATCCCCCATGAACTCCCTCCAATGACAGGCCAAGGTCAGGCACCGGACCGTGGAAGGAGAAGTTGGGTGTGCGGGGAGAAGGGAATGAGAGTGTCAGGTGGCTGGATGAGGGGTCAGGGCTCTTGTCTCCAGGAAAGATTTTGGCAATTGTTTGGCTAGGGGAAAAGCAGAGTGCTCATCCTAGCTGATAGATTAGGGCAGCGAGGGAAAGGGCAGGCCACTATTTTCTTGTCACCCCTACAGCACACAGTCTCGGACTGGCTGTTCTTTATGCAACCCACCTTGACAGCATTTTGGCTAAGACTGGTATCAGGGATTTGGGCCAGAGCCAGAACACTATTCCAGCTTGCTTTAAGTCAGTTTAACCACCTACGGGCAAGGTTGCCATTAGTGCCTGGGGGGTTCTAGGCTCACAACGCAATACAGAATCAAACACACTTGGAACACATCTTTCAGTAAACCCCAGATGTGATGGGTCTTGTCCCTTTAAATGTCTGTGCATGCCCCCATCCCCAGTGCAAAGCCTCACTTTTGTGTTGGTTTCTGTTTTGCTCCCTGAGCAGTAAAGGCAATCACAGCACACAACTGTGTTTCTATCAATGCTCTCTGTGTTGACAGCTAGCTCCTTCTCTGCTGGGTCTACATATAACATTTAGTGATGCAGGACTTTTATCCCATGAGTGTCCAGTGCTGCCTCTGCCAGAAGATGAAGCAGTAAGCAAATACTATTAAAAAAAAGGGAAAAGTTCACTTAGAGGCACAAGGTGACAGACTGCTGCTGGGGCAGTGTGAGCCATCCAGCAAAAGAGGGGAAGTAGGCAAACAACTATAGAACAAAGTAGAAGGACTCTGCAGTTAATGACAGAGCTGTTCAAACCAAAGCAGAGAGGAGGAAATTGGCAATTAATGGCAGAACACTCTGCCATTGCTGCCTGCACTGAGGGCCTGTAGCAGCAGACGGCGCCCAAGTACAGCCAAAGAAGGAATTCTGCAGTTTGCTATATAAACATACAGTCAACAGAGCGTGATTGATGCAGATAGAGCGGTTACATAAAAAGAATTTCCCAGTGCCAGTGAAGACATCCAGTAGGCATGACGTCCAACGGGAGAGCAGAGAAATGGCAATTTTTGTGGGTAGCGTTGGTGAATTTGATGACAACCACGAATCATGGGTGGTGTACCTCAAACATTTTGAGCAAGTTGTAACCTGCAACACCACTGCAGATGGACAATGAGTTTCAACCTTGCTGACAGTGATGGGTCGAAAGGCATATGAACTACTGTGTGACCTATTGTCTCCAACTGTGCTTGGAACTGCCACGTATACTGTAATTACTGCAACAATGCAGGAACAGTTTTCTCCTATCCCATCAATGGCAGCAGAATATTATTGGTTCCATCAGTGGCATCAGGGAAGTGGAGAGTCAGTAGCACAGTTCATTGCTGTGCTAAGGAAGTTGTCAGAACATTGTCAGTTCAGACAAATACTAAGTAATACCCCGTGTGACCAATTAGTCTCTGGATTACACAAGGACCAGGTCTGGAAGAAGTTAGAGACTGTATCAGCATGTACATGCAAGAAGGCTGTTGAAGTAGCAGTTGCAATGGGAACTGCAGAGAAGGATTCTTTGGGCTTTTGTGTGAACTGAGAAGTTCATCTCATGAATTGGTGAGACAAAGAACCATGGAAATGTAAGGAATTTCCATGTGGCTGTTGTTCAGGATCCTGCCATACCACCATCACCACATTATCCCAAGAGAGTATGAAAAAACAGTTGTGCACCAGAATTTATAAATTGTTTAATGAGTGAATTGCTATTCCAGGGCAGAATAATCCCTTGCAACTCAAGAGTCTGCAGTAGTCGACACACAACTTTTAGTTAGGTCTATAGTGTTTCATGTTAGTCATGTAAACGTTAACTCGTGTTTGTTTGGAAAACTTTTTGAATTAGGGTGGAGGAATGTGATGTCCTGTCCCTTTAAATATTTGAGCACTCTCACCCTTCCAAGCCTCACTTTCATGTTGGTTGCAGTTTTGCTGCCTAAACAATAAAAGCTACCACAGCAGACAGCTGTTTCTATCAGCTCCCTCTGTGTCTATCTCCTTTTCTGCTGGATCTAGATACAACAGCAATGTCTGTATTTCTCAGTTGCACTGTGAGGCAGAGTCAGTGTCTGTGCAGCTAGCGAGAAACTCCCCACAAGGCCCAGACAACAAACAAGCAGGAAATGGGTATAGCGTTTCAGCTTTATTTTACTTGGTGCTTGTGCAATCAAAAAGCCCAAACCTATCACAGTCTCTAACCACATTTCCTATGTGCATCTCAAATCCTTACAACCCAGGAGCAAGACTGTTTATTTATCCAAAAGAATTTAAGGGAGAATTCCTGGCCTCAATTTAATTCAATGGAAAACTCCCACTGTCTCTAAATCTTCTTATCCTGGCTTCTGGGATTTGATGCAAAGCCCACTGAAAGTCAATGGGAAGCTTTATATTGACTTCAAAGCAATTTGGATCAGGCCTTTAGGCAGCACCTTCTTTGGGTATGTCTACACTGCACTGTAAACCCAGGGTTAGTCAAACTTGAGTTAGCAAACCCTGGGTTTGTTAACCTAGGGGCTTGAGCATCTACATTCTTTATAACCCCAGGTTAAGAATTGTTGAACCCTGGGACCCAACCTGGGGCTCCAATATCTACACTGCACTATGTGATTCCGAGTCCATCTACCCATATCCCAGACTTCCTAGCACCCTCCCAAAATGTGGCTGCTCTAGCCTTTTGTTCATGGTGCAGTGTAGGAAAACTTGACTGTCCACCAAACTTGACTGGCCAGAGGACAGAAAGTCAGCCCATGGGATTGCGGAATACGTTTGACCGACTTCCTGAGCACAAGTCCAGTGGGGCTGCATCTAAACACTACAAAGCAACAGGATTTGAAGCCTGGATCTTGGCTTGACTCCAGCTCAGACCCGCTACTTCCTGTGGGGTCCTCAGACCCTAAGTCCAAGCCCTGGGTTACTGCAATTTATGTGTGGACAGAAGCGGGGGTTTAAAGTTGAGCCTGAGTTCAAACCCTGGGCTTACATTACAGTGTAGACATACCCTTTCTCTCCCCAATTTCATGTGCTGAAAACATGTTAAAAAGTCACAAAAATGCTTTTCTGCCTGCAGAAAAAAAATCAAGAAGACAAGAAATACTTTTATTTTAAGAGAAATATAGCTGTCACAGTAGATCCGTTTAGCAACTAAAAGCCATTTGAAGAAAAATAAATTTTATAGTAGAAAATGTGTAGTCAGCAAGGTGGACTGCTATAAGAAAAGAAAAAAATCCCATCTTTTCACATTTTCTTGTTTCAGAGAGTTTTCACTGCGATCATAGGACATAATAGGACATAGTCAATAAACAGCCCACCAGAGCCTTCAAACACAAAAGATGTGCCTGCAAGGATACTGAACTACGCACATTTAGAGATGACTCAGGGTGCTGCTAAATTAGCTTTTTTTTCAGCTATGTTTCTTTGTTGAGGTCTTTATAAACTGGTCTTCTAAAGTCACTGTAATTTTAAGGTTATTCAATACCACGTTTCAGAATTTTTTTTTACAGAGACTTTTTTAACCCAGAATGGAAAAAAATATTTATCTATAAATCTGTACAAAGAAACAGAAATAAATTGGCATAGCATGGCATGTTATCTCTGTTGAATAAATTACAGGGTGAAAAAGATCAGAAGGACAAAGAACCTCAGTAAAGAGGAACTATTATGTAGTTTGAGTAATTAGAGCAGTGCTGTTATATTAGGCTTTAGAAGAGTTTTCATTTTAGAGTAAAATTTTGTTAAAGCTAGGGCCAAATTCTATCTCATTTATACCAGTGTAAATAAGGAGTAATATCAGTGGAGTTAAACTAGTATATGATCAGAATTAACCTCCTAGCATATAAACATTTCAACAGCATCATAAAGCTGGTGTTTAAACATATAAAATAGTGCAAGATCATGGTTCAGAAATATCTCTGATATCAAAGTAATGGAAAACTAGATTAAGAAAGCAATAGTAATACATGATAATAGAAAGACAGCCAGAAAGAGGAAGAGTGAAAGGAAAGGGATAATTATTTTGGTTGATGAACCTTATCCCCTTGGAAATATGATGGAATGGTGGTTGGTTATGGCCTCTATTATGTTTTGTAGAAAATTATTAAAGACCATGATAAACTCACATATCATGTACAGCACGTTTATAGGTTTCTTAGCTATTGAGCTTTCTGTTTGTTGTCATGCAACACGAGCACAGATTGTTCCTCAGATGAATGAATGTGGATGTGGATAACAGTGCATCTCTGTTCTTGTAAGACATGATTTCTTGCTTACTGCTTTCCATGAAACACTGTTAAATCTCAGTTATTATTGTTGTGATTCCATGTTGTTGTCAGAATTTGAGAGTTAAGGTCCTGATCTAGCAAAACACTGAAGGACATGAATAAACACACCTCTGTTCAGCAAAGTACTGAAGCATATGCGTAGTCCCATTGAAATCAATAGGACTTAACATTGACTTATCAAAGGGCATTTCTGTAAATATTATATGATGGAATAGAATCATACTATTCCAGTGCTTTGCAATGTGCAAAGTGCATTGTAGATCTAGTGAACTTCCACTTACAGGGGAAATCTTGCCTCCATGGATATGGCAGTTCCTCAGTGCAACAGAACTACAGAGGTTCTACTGCACACATCTCCTCAGCTGGTTTCTCTTTGCAAATAAAGAGGGGATTATTCGAAGGGAGAGCAGACAGTGTATTGTGGGTATAGTCAGTGGGTCGCTGACTACATGTATCCACTGGTTGGTTCCCCTGAAATGGAAGATCACAGAGTGCGGCAGATGCTCCGGCCCTGAGGCTCCAATAGTGTCCCGGAGGCCATGGTGGGAGGGATTTAGTTCCCAGTTCAGCAACGCATGTAAACACGTGGTTAAGACCCACTGATTTAAAAAAATAAAATTAAATTGAGCAAGTGCTTTGCTGACTCTGAGCCTTATTCTCCTTAATGGGAAACCCTGCACAAAGCCATTTTACTTAGATTTGTGCCAAAAGAAGGATTTGGCCCAGAGTGAAATTATTTTGTGCAGTAAGTGATTTCTCTGTGAGAAGTTTCCACTGTACTCTGTAGCCTGACATACTTAAAGATAAGGCTTGACAAATCCACTAGGGCTCATCCTACTCTAGATTGTCGCAGTATTTTATGAAGGCAGTAATGGAATGGTTTTCCCCATTTTTGATCAATTGATACGTTTGTGGATATGGACATTGTTTATAAAAAATGCATAGGCCCCACAGGTAATTTCTTCTACTGAACAATGCGAATCTTACCACTTGATGTGCTCAGTATAAATACTGTGAGATGATAGATAGCATATACGTAATATAGTATGACTATCAAACTGTGATGTATGGCTGTCCATAAGTAATGCATAAGCACCAATCTTATTGTATTTCCTTAATTGCTGTTTTTATTCTTGCACAAATAAACTACAATCCATCCAGTATTATAATGTTGTACATACAAATAAAGCACAATGGTCATGTTTAGAGATATAGTGACTTCACATAGAAGGCAGTCATCATAAAAATCAGACAATGAAAGCAGCTACAGCATGAGAGCACTAATCTTACATTTTAAGGAAAGACTCATCCTACTCCAAAGAACTGATTGTGGCAATATTTTATGAAGGAAGTAATGGAACGACATCTCCATTTTTGATAAACTGGTGTGTCTGTGGATATGGACATTATTTATAATAAATACAGAGGCCCCACACGTAATTTCTTCTACTGAACAATGTGAATCTAGCTATTGAATTGAAAGGCCCTTCATGCATTCTCCACTCAGTGGCATCCTGGTGCAAATGCACTTTCATTACAGCAGTGAGGTGCCTATATCCTCCACGTTCAGCACTATCACACAGATTGTTAACACAGCACTGAAAGAGTTCCACCAGCAACAGCAAGTGCTTACAAAGAAAACATTGCAAACAATAGGTGAAGCGCATTCAAATCTATGGGTTCATTTTAAGCCCAAGACACAAGGCTAGTTCAGATTTTTGAATTTTTCCATCCTTGTTCACATCACAGTGATGCAGCAGAATCTGACGGAACTTATCCAGGTCCACACCACTAATGCTGGGCTGGAGACAAAAGAAAGAATCATTGTTGGAAGAGAAAATCTCCAAGTCATTTTTCTAACAACATGTGTCAGTGGGAATTCCAGAATGACTGAAGCACATGAAACACATTGAGGGAGGAGATACAAATGAAATGGACAGAAGGATGAGGGAAAGGTCTTGTGGCTGTATGTAAGTACAGTGGGTTTAATTAGATTTAAGGAAGTCTAAATAAGGAAGTCTAACATGATTTCTGATTTCTGCACCAGAGCATAAGTGACTGATAAGAACGTAAGAATGGACCAAAGGTCCATCCAGCCCAGTATCCTATCGGCCAACTGTGGCCAGTGCCAGGTGCCCCAGAGGGAATGAACAGAACAGGCAATCATCAAGTGATCCATCCCATGTCGCCCATTCCCAGCTTCTGGCAAACAGAGGCTAGGGACACCATCCCTGCCCATCCTGGATAATAACCATTGATGGACTTATCCTCCATGAATTTATCTAGTTCTTTTTGAACCCTGTTATAGTCTTGGCCTTCACAACATGCTCTGGCAAGGAGTTCCAGAGGTTGACTGTGCGTTGTGTGGAAAAATACTTCCTTTTGTTTTAAACCTGCTGCCTATTAATTTCATTTGGTAGCCCCTCATTCTTGTGTTACGAGAAAGAGTAAATAACACTTCCTTTTTTCAGAGTAGTTTCTCCACACCAGTCATGATTTTATAGACCTCTATCATATCCCCCCCTTCGTCATCTCTTTTCCAAGCTGAAAAGTCCCAGTCTTATTAATCTCTCCTCATATGGCAGCCGTTCCATACCCCTAATCATTTTTGTTGCCATTTTCTGAACCTTTTCCAATTACAATATATCTTTTTTGAGATGGGGCAACCACATCTGCACGCAGTATTCAAGATGTGGGCGTAACATGGATTTATATAGAGACAACATGATATTTTCTGTCTTATTATCTATCCCTTTCTTAATGATTCCCAACATTCTGTTCCCTTTTTTTGACTGCCGCTGCACAGAGTGGATGTTTTCAGAGAACTATCCACAACGACTCCAAGATCTCTTTCTTGAGTGGTAACAGCTAATTTAGACCTGATCATTTTATATGTATAGTTGGGCTTATGCTTTCCAATGTGCATTACTTTGCATTTATCAACACTGAATTTTATCTGCCATTTTGTTGCCCAATCACCCGGTTTTGAGAGATCCTTTTGCAGCTCTTCGCAGTCTGCCTGGGACTTAACTATTTGAGTAGTTTTGGATCATCTGAAAATTTTGCCACCTCACTGTTTTCCCTTTTTCCAGATCATTTATGAATGTTAAATAGGACTGGTCCCAGTACAGACCCCTGGGGGATACCACTATTTACCTCTCTCCATTCTGAAAACTGACCATTTATTCCTACCCTTTGTTTCCTATCTTTTAACCAGTTACCAATCCATGAGAGAACCTTCCCTCTTACCCCATGACTGCTTACTTTGCTTAAGAGCCTTTGGTGAGGGACCTTGTCAAAGGCTTTCTGAAAATCTAAATACACTATATCCACTGGTTCCCCCTTGTCCACATGCTTGTTGACCCCCTCAAAGAATTCTAGTAGATTAGTGAGGCATGATTTCGCTTTACAAAAACCATGTTGACTATTCCCCAACAAATTATGTTCATCTATATGTCTGACAATTTTGTTCTTTACTATAGTTTCAACCAGTTTGCCCGATACTGAGGTCAGGCTTACCAGCCTGTAATTGCCAGGGTCACCTCTGGAGCCCTTTTTAAAAATTGGCGTCACATTAGCTATCCTCCAGTCATTTGGTACAGAAGCTGATTTAAATGATAGTTTAGTTATTAGTCCCAGGGCCAGATTAAGGCAGGGACTTTAGGGGTTGCAGCCCAGGGCCCTGGCTCCAGGGGGACCCTGCAAAAATAAATCACAGGCAGCGATCTCCAACTCTGGGCCAGTCCTGTGGTGCAGCAGGGCTCAGGAAGGCTGCCTCCATGCCGTGGCCCCACGCCACTCCTGGAAGCAGCTGGCTGCTAGCACATCTCTGTGGTCCCAGGCTGGGGGGGAGGAAGGGGGCAGGTGTCTCTGCCTGATGCCCCCACCCCCAGCACCGTCCCCGCAGCACCCATTAGTTGGGAACCAGCCAATGGGAGCTATGGGGGTGTTGCTTGCAGGCACGGGCATGTAGACATGCTGTCCCTCTCCCACCAGGGGCCACAGAGTTGTGCTAGCAGCCAGCTGCTTCCAGGAGCAGCTTGGGGTTTTGGCATGCAGGCAGGCAACCTGCCTGAGCCCTGCTGTGCCACTATCCGGGAGCCGCCTATGGGAAGCACCTCCTGGCCGGAGCCTACACCTCGCACCCCCTCCTACACCCCAATCCCCTGCCCCTGTACTTAAACATTTTTTTGCTATTACTTTTTGAGTCTTTGGCTAGCTGTACTTCAGATTCTTTTTTGGCCTTCCTAATTATATTTTTACATTTCATTTGCCAGAGTGTATGCTTCTTTCTATTTTCCTCACTAGTATTTAACTTCCATTTTTTAAAGGATGGCTTTTTGCCTCTCACTGCTTTTTTTACTTTGTTGTTTAGCCATGGTGGCTCTTTTTTGGTTCTCTTACTATGTTTTTTAATATGGGGTATACACTTAAGTTGAGCCTCTAGTATGGTGACTTTAAAAAGTTTCCATGCAGCTTGCAGGGATTTAACTTTTGGTGCTGTACCTTTTAATTTCTGTTTAACTAACTTCCTCATTTTTGTGTAGTCCCCCTTTTTGAAATTAAATGCTACAGTGTTGGGCTGCTGTGGTGTTTTCCCCGCCACAAGGATGTTAAATGATCTAGGATCACACAGCAAAACCTGCTGTGAAGCTGTGCACAAAACCTAGCTTTCCTGACTTCCAATCCTGTACTTTAACCTTGTTTTTTTGCACAAACATTGTGCCTTGTGGAATGTGTGTGATAGATAAATATTCTCTAAGTTAGTACTATGTGCCAGACTAATTCTATTGCTTTAAACAATCCTGAAATACCATGGGCTGGCTAACACACTACAGAAGACTTATTTTAATGGCTACATTTCCATTGTATTGCAATAGTGCAGTATCATTTCTTTGCATTAACATCTTTCTTTTGTTCTCACAGTCCCATAATGAGAACAGAATTTGTGGTGTCAAAAATATCAGATTCAGCCATGGTTACAAAGAGGAAGATGATGATGAAGAAATTCCTTGAGGGAAGAATGTTCCCACAGCACATGACCAAGTGTCCTCTTTTCTTTGTTTCAGTCATTGTCGTGGTTACTAAGGTCTTCACAACCTTTTCAGGCACTGTGGCAAATGTGAAAAACATGTTATTGAAAGCGTATCTGCTCATCTGAGACCAATTTACAAAAGTACATTTTATATATTTCCATGGATAAGTGTTATCTGTTATTTTTGTTGTTATTGTGGTTGTTGTTATAGGCTACATGTACACAAGGCTAAAAGGCAGCCTACAGTTAACTGTGTGTAAATGGTGGGAAGGAAAAGATTGAGAGTGGATGGAGTGCAGATTATGGAAAAACAAGAACTGATGTTCATCAGTCTTTCAGATATTGAAAGGCAGATGCCATCATATCCAATCCATATGGTTAGTCTCTGGATACGCACAGTCAATATAAAAGACTAGTTCTGATTCTTAACTGATATAAGATACGCTCCTGATTAATTACACTTTATTATAGGAGGAGCTGGTAACAACCCCCTTATATTTAGGCTGCCTAGCACTTTCCATGATAAAGAATGCCTGGGACCTTTTCTTTGAGAAGCTTCCCCACCTCCATTGTTTGCAGAACGCCTTTGATATTTGGCAGGGGAAATCCTCTTGGGCTACACAAGTGCCTTTTCTTTGTCTCAGGACATGCCATTCAGAATTTGCTGAGATATAAAGTGTTAAAAACTGCCAATTCCTTTCTCTCTCTGACATTCCTCAGGAAAGTTTTGGTAACATGCCTAAGTCATTGCACATTCCCAGGCTGGACCAAAGCAGCAGTACCAGCACATGCCGCAATGGGAACACCAGCAAAGTACTGGACTAACTGTAGGTAGAGGAAGGGGGAAAGGAAGACTGGTCAGGCAGGCTCCCTCTCTATTAACTCCTTGATCCAGAACATGGCCCCAGTGGTCCATTTACGTCCTTTCCCTGAGGTTTACCACATGGGTCAGGAGCTCCCCCAACTCCTGGGAGGGAAGAGACAGACAGACAGGCTGGGCTTCCTTCAGCCATCCACCAAAACCCAGCACATGGCGCCAAAAGCCATTCCCCCCTCTGGGGACAACACCTAGGACAGGAGTTCTCCAAACTCCAGGGGTGGGAAACACATAGAGCACTAGGCCAAGCTGGGCTTCCCCCACAACCACTCTCAAACAATCTTCCCTTGCTGCCAGCGAATACAGTTAGCTCTGTAGCTCAAGTAGGAGCAGTCTATGCTGCAATGCTGAAGGTTCAAACTCTGATGATGATTCTAAACTGGGGTAGCTCTTAGCCACAGCATATCTCAAATGCAGTTTCATATGGGAAGCCTCTAAGGGTCTGTCTACACAGCGAGACTCAGAGTCCAGGTCAACTGACTTGGGTTTGTGGGACTCGTGCTAAAAGGCTAAAAATAGCAGTCTAGATGTTTGGGCTTGGGCTGGAGCCTGGGCTACAAGACCCTCCTGCCTTGTCAGGTCTCACAGACCCTGGGCTCCAGCCTGTGCCCAAACGTCAACACTGCTATTTTTAGCCCCATAGCATGAACCTGAGTCAGCTGACCTGGGCTCTGAGACTTGCTGCCGTGGGTTTTTTTCCAGTGTAGACATACCCTAAGATAGCCCAGGTTGAAACTGTGCTGGTCAAAATCAACAGTTCAAATTGCACCTGGAAACTAAATGGAAGTCAGTGCAGTTAGAATCTGCTGTCTGTGAGAAGCACCAGTAAACAGGCAGGGCATTGCCTGCACTATTTGAAGAGTCCAGATGATTTTCAGGTGTAGCTCTATGCAGAACACATATGTACTAATTCAATATGGAGATAGCAAAGACATGGACAATTATGGCAAGGGCCACATCCAAAGAAAAGATTATAACTTTCCTGGCAAGCACAAATGGAATCTGAATCTGTGCTACACTTAAGTTTTTCTGATATAACTATGTTGGTTAGGAGAGTGAAAAAAAATCACTCCCCTAACTGACATAGACATGTCTGTAAAAGCCCCAGTATAAATGCAGTTATACCAGAAAAAAGTGCTTTTGCTGGCATAGCTTATTTCATTCACCGAAGCTATACCAGCAAAAGCTCTCTTTAGCTGGTATAAACTGCGTCCCCACTATGGCAGTTTGCCAGGATAGCTATATCAGCAAACCCTTTTTAGTGTAGACAAGGTCTTGACCAGGGTTGCTATCTGCACATCCAATAACACCTGAAGACTTGATTAACACTGCCTTCCCCACTGGACTGCAAACCACAGTACTAAAAGGTGGGTAAGATCCTGTAATTGAAGGAAGTGATGTAATCTTCACCATTTCCTCTGGTTGTTCTACCCGCCTACTACCATCACCTCAGTGTTACCTGGAGCGAATGTCATTTCAAATCAACATTTGAAACATTCTGTGTGATTTGGTTTGGTCACCAAATTGAAAAATCAATTATTCACTCACTCTACTTATGACTTCACTGGGAACTGAACATTCAGCACCTCATAGGATTGGGTTCCTTTGCACTCCTAATGGAACTGATAAGAAAAACAGCCAGGTACTGTCTATGCAGGATTCCCCTCTTTCCCCTTTACCTCCGACAGCTAAATCAGTGCCCTTCAATCATTGAATCCTACATGAACTTGACCAAAAAAAAAGTGTGTATATGTACCAGTCAGAGACTGAACCTTCAACTAGTGTTTGTTGAACTGCATTGTCTGTCTAATTTAGAACATAAACTATCTTAGGTGTCTATTAAGAAGAAACTGCTGGTCATTTTGAATTATACCTGACTGTATGTCTGACAGTGTTAGTGTGACTTGGACAAATGTCCAATAGTGTTCATGCTGAGACCATGAAATTAATTTCATCTTATGACTAAATTTGATTCCAGATTTTCAAAGGTTTGTGCAAATCAGGAACATGTCATTCCTATTAAAAATACGGGAAACAATAAATGCAAAGAATCCTGAAGCCACCTTGACAAGCTCCATCATATCTTTGACAAACCCATCCACTTCTGGACCTTCCAGTGCTCCTGTTTTACTCTGAAAGACAGAGGAAACATTAAAGGCATTTCACCAAGTCAGAAATATAGTAATATTTTCTACCCATCAGGTCCCCCCAAACTCTATGTATCCATAAAATCCTATCCCCCAAACCATCACCTGTGATTTCTCCCCTCCCCTCAAAGTGTGGTGACATCTTCCTTCAGCTATTTATGAGGCTCTTTGGTGACTACCCTACAAGTCCTGTGAAGGCAGAAAATGGCACTGAAATGCTGCTTTCCAAGTGAGATAGGACAATTAGGGAACTCAGTCTCTGCTGTGTCCCACTGGTGCTACCGTCAAAAGAACTATGAATGGGGTTTTGAAGGTGGCATTCTATTTGATGGGGTGAGGCATGCATGTGGTGCAAAACTGCTTGAAGGGCACAGAGCTAAGGCCAGCATTGCTTCTGTGATTCTATAAACACTGCTTCCCCTGCGGAAAGGGACTCCTAACAGTGGAGCATCACCCAATGCTGCACTCCATGGGAGGAGGGATAGCTCCATGGTTTGAGCATTAGCCTGCTAAACCCAGGGTTGTGAGCTCAATCCTTGAGGGGGCCATTTAGGGATCTGGGGCAAAAATTGAGGATTGGTCCTGCTTTCAGCAGGGGGTTGGACTAGATGACCTCCTGAGGTCCCTTCCAACTCTGATATTCTATGAATGTGAGTGCAAGTCCAGATGTGCCACTTAAACTGCAGTATAATAAAACACCCCACAGAACTCACAACATCGTAGTGTGCAAAGATTTTCTCAAAATCGTTCTTCCTTTCTTCTGTACTACAAGCCTGAGTGCAGGGGAAAAAATGATAATGGGTTGAGGCTAGGGCTGAGTTATCTCAGCTGAAAAAAGCAGAATGAATGCATTAGAAAATAGTGCTACTTACATCCATTTTAAATTGAAGGAGGAAATTTTCCTGAAGTGCCAAAATCCTAAAGGAAGAGATCTAAATTATGATCTTTTTGGTTATCCTATTAGTTCTACTTGTCCAGAAGGCAAGATTGTAAGTTATAGCAGTCTTAAGAAGGAGGTACTTTCAGAGAGATCTATGGGTGATGTGACCATAAATCCCTCTCTGTTTGTGGGGAGTTGTAGTACGAATCCTTTAGCTCACTGCTCTGAAAATGGACTTCTTTATGTTAATGACCTTTACAGAACATTTCCAGTGGTAGGACTAGTGGAGGTGGTTAGCCTTAAAAGTGAGAGCTACTACTGTCCAGTTACTCCTCTGTAACTGGATTGCTGCGCTGAATTAAAGGAAATTCTCTCTCTCGATCTTTAAAGTAGAATCAGTGGAATACATATATGACAGAGAGAGAGAGAGAGAGAGAGAGAGATCTTCTCATGGATGAATTCCCTGGTTGTGAAAGTGAAGGACAAAGTAATACTGTCTTGAACACTGACAATATACAAATTTCCCCTCAAAGCACTACTAAAAGCCCTTTTTTCCAGCTACTATTCCAACTCTGAGTTTCTCCTGAGCACAGGCTGCCAATCATATCAAATTGTGCCCTCACTGGAGGTTTTGGGATGTGACAAATGACAAATGTTCACTCTGGCAGGAGGGAATCTACTAAACTCATTTTACTAAGAGTCAGCTAGCATATGTGTTATCAGCAGACCACTTACAGAGCCATATCTAAGAGGAAGCTGAAATAATGGCCTCCCTATGGTATTTTTCATTCTTTCTCTCTCTCTCAATGTGTGTCTCAGAAAGTAAAGTATTAAAGAATTCTGGGTTATTATTCTCAGCTAAATGTTAATGGAAAGTGTTAAAGGATTCTGGAGTGCATGGATAGAGGTGAGATCAAGGCAGAAGTGAATATATATACACATATGTTCATACACACACATACACTTTGTGGTGGCTGAAAAGGTGCTTCAAAGGAGGTAACATGGCAGCTAAGGGAAAGTATTAAAAGATTCTGGACTGTGTATAGAGCTGTAGTCAAGGCATAGCTGAATATATATAAATAAATAAATACATACATTTTCTCCTCATTAAGAGATAGCATTAAGTATGCATGTTACAAAAGGGACACTTTATATATATCTATATGGGTAGAGGTGACATCAAGGCACCTCTCTCTATATATTTAGTTATGCCTTGACTGCACCTCTATATACACAGTCCAGAACCTTCTAATACTTTCCATCCGTTGCCATGTCACCTCCTTTGAAGCACCTCTTCAGCCAGTACAAAGTATTCTAGGGCATGTTAGTGAGGGGGAGGCAAATCCTGGCATTCCTTAGAGCTCTAATGCATCAGGCACTTGGATGCTGTGGTGACGGGGACCATGCTGTAGAAACACCTAGACTGCCTAATGTCACTTGAAACATAGGAAGAATTCAAATTCAGGCCTCTGCTGAATAAACCATCAGCTTACCCAGGTCTGCCGCTAGGAGCCACTAAACCATAACAGTACCATTAATATCTACCTTGCCAAGTCATTCAGATCCAGTCGTCCGTCTTTATTTTTGTCAAAGATCTTCATCTAAAATCAAGAAGACAAAATTGCCAAAATATAGTAACACTGAGAGAGCTGGGTAAGAAAATACAAACATAGAATGGCTTAGAAAAATTACACTGTGCCCTTCCCACTGTAAGGAGAGCAGAGAAGAGGGAATGCAATATTGCCCAAGTCCCCAAGAGGTGTGCTGACTATCCTAGCACACCACCTATACATCTTCTATGGTGCAGCATGCTCCTCCCATTCCTGATCAGCATGGGGGGAGGGGGAGGAGAATGCCTACTTCTTCATACCAGTCCCTTTTGTCATGACCAACAGGTCTCAAACCAGGGCCTGCAAGGGTCATGGGAGCAGCCATGCTCCATGCCTCCACCTGGCAGCCTGCTGGCAATAGTTTACCTGAAACCCATGAAGCACAGCCCAGTGTGAGGCTCCGCCCCGAGGTCTGAGTGGTTGAGCCCCAGAGTGGCTGATGGACCTGCTGGCCCTACTTAAGCTAGCGTCAGGAACAGGAAGCCATCTGAACAACTGGGTTTCATCGTGCTCCAGACTGTGCCCCCTGTGCTTCCTGCTCGCTATACCTGCTCCTGCTTCCCCCGATTGATCTCCTGGCATTCTGACCCAGCTTGATCTCCTGGCATCTGACATGTGGTTTTTGATTGCCAGTTTGTCTGTCTCCTGCCTCTGACCTCCCAGTATCCTGACCCAGCCGACTCTTGACTCCTGTCTCAAGACTGCGGACTCAGGCTTCGACTGCTAGGTTTGGCTGCCCACAACCCAGCCATGACACCTTGCTGGTAACTCGGAGCATGGAATACTGCCCATCTAAGGTGCAGACACCTTCCCCACTTCCTTGTGTGGGATTTTGGCCCCAGCCCTGCCCCTTCCACCTGAGGCCCTGCCCCTTCCAGGGGCGCAGAGCCATCCCCCTCCCTCCACCTTGCCCAGGACCCTGGCCGCCTTGTGTACCAGTAAAGTCATTTAAATTATTTTCACCCCTGCTCTTGTGTCAGCAAGAATCTCAAGATAGTGTCCCTCTTTCAGGGTCCTTACATTTTTAAATACAGGCCCAATAGCACAATACACTGCGATACATCAAAAAGGAAACCCATAGGTCTCTTTGGGGGAATTTCAGCCTCCAAGACCACTAAATCTTTGGCTTCTCTATGAGACTGAAATAAAGATACTAATTAATACCAATTGTGATGGCAATTTATGTGATAGAGACATGTGACTGTGACCTTAAGAAGTGGATTGAGGCCAATAACTCATTGTGCATAGGTCAAGCCAAGCCACTAATTACTTTTTCATTCATATTTCTCCTAAAGTCTCCTTGCCTTCCAGGATGCCCTCAAAGAGTACATAATATAAAACATAAAATAATAAGAATAAAAAACCCTCCCGACTGTAGTTATTCCTTCATCTGGGCTTTCCAGTGTGTGTGTCAACCTTGTGTCTGTTTGACTTAGATGACAAGAGCTCTAGAGTAGGAAATGTCTTTTGTGTGTGTGTGTGTGTGTGTGTGTGATCAAATAGCCATGACCTGTGTTCACAACTACTACTATAGGCTAGATTAGAATTGGTGACCTAGACGTGAAAGGATCCCTAGCCCATTGCCAACCTCCTGAGCAGTTTGGTCCCCTCTTAATTTTAATTTGGAGCTAAAATTTAAATTTTATTGACTTTAAATGTGTATTTTCTAACTAATCAGCATAATTTCTTTCCTTTTGCTTCCAGCTCCCCTATCTGCCTCCTTTCTCTGAGCTCTGCCTTTGCCAAACCAAGAAAAACTCTCAGGAGCAGTGCCAGCCTCTTCCCGGGTGTGTATGTGTGTGATGTGGGCTAGACAGAAAATTGCAGGGGCTGCACTTTACATCTTGTGGGCACACATATGGGAGCACTGAGGTGCCCCTGCCCCCATGCAGGGCTCCGGCCCATTGTTGCCTCTTCATGGGGAGGGGCCTGAAGCTGACCTGGGCTCCAGACCTGTAGCTTGAGGAAAAGCTCTACACACCTCACACCTCCCATCCTGCAACACAGCTCAGCTCAGTGCCTGGCAAGCCTGCTGCTGGTGCCCTCAGACTGCCACAGTGGTGGGACTGGACCTCTTTTGGTGTGTGCTGGCCCCTACCCACCCCACTAACAGCAGCAGCATCCCCTGGGCTCCCAACTCTGCCACAGCCCCCCCATCCCTGTGCCACCCTTACAGCATGCAGTGTCCTGCACTGGGCTGGGTGTTGCACTCCACCACGTGCCAGTCCCTGCCTTGCATGGTGCCTGCTTGTCTGGAACTCCTCCCCCACTCACACTTCCTCTCTGTTTGGGGCTATCCACCCCTTGTCCATGCTCCCTATTTCCCTAACCATGTCCCCCTTCCTCTGTCGGTGTTGCCCCCTCCCCATGCATCCTTCCCCTGCTGTGATTCCCCTTTCCTAACCAAGGTCCTCCTCCCCCCTCCGTGATCCCCCTCCCCTATGAATGCTTCCCCTTTCCCCGTCTGTGATCCCCCTCCCTTATGCACACTCCTCCCAATCTCTCTCCCGACATGCTCCCTCCTCCCATTTATTGTTATTTCCATGCCCCCACCCCTTCCCCGTGCGCGATATGTCACCCTTACTTCTCTGCTGCTGCTGGTGACAGCGCTGCCTTCAGAGCTGGGTGCCCGGCTAGCTGCTGCCACTTTCTCCACTTTGCCTTCAGAGCTGGGTGGCTAGAGAGTGGCAGCCACTGCTCCTGGCAAGGCACCCAGCTCTGAAGGCCGTGCCGCTGCCAGCAGGAGAACAGAAGTAAGCGTGGCAATACCATACCATACCACCCTTTCTTCTGCATAACAGTTGAATTTTATGCTGGGAGGGGTGGCTACGGGAGAGATAAGGCAAATTTTGGGGTGTCTATAGCCACTTCAAACCCCTCCCGCAGCTCCCTCATCTTTTCAAATTCTAATTTGCCTCTTATAGGACCAATATCCTAAATAAGATTTCCAAATACATTTAATCTTTTGTCCATTCAGGTCAACAAAGAAAAAGAAAGTCCCATCTGAAGGCCTAGGTTGTACCTTTCTGTAAAAATGAATTTCACATGAAATATGGAGTATTATGTACTCGATATGGAATGGCTTTTAACAAATTAGTTGAGGTACCACAGCTACTAAACTAGACATAATCCCATTACTTGGACAACTGTAGCTCATGCACATCTGCTATGTGCCATCTCTGCAAGTATTACACATCAAATGCCTGGGGATACATTTATTAATTAAACTTGCTAATTTCAAGCATGCAAGTGTTTGATCTGATCTGATAATTGCACACACACACACAAAGAATTACTGCAGGTACACCCCCATATCATGGATCTATTTATGTACAAACACATATGGGAGGTTTAAATAGTTGTGGGCCTGATTTTCATTTAAACCATTTTGGCAGCATAAAGATGCCTTTCAGGGGAAACAAATGAAATGTACACCCACTTAAAGGTACCTTTACATTGCCAGAGTGGTGTAAAAGAGCGTAGTGTAAATGAGAATAAGGTCCAGCATGTTTAAACAGCATTGCATTTTTATCAAAGCTTAATGAAAAATGGATTATTGTTTGGGAAAGCTCCTTCAGGAAAGATGCTTCCTGGTGAGGTTTGCAAGTAAGTAAGTTTTGCCTGAAGGGTATGGGAGTTATTTGGCCCAATTAACTCCTGATGGGACCATTGTAGCAGATTGCCTGCTGAGAGAATTGTTCCAAGTGCTAACTGCCAGAGTTCTGCAAATGAGCACAGTCCTTCTGAACTCACTTAACAGACCACTGAGGAAGGTTTCTCAAAAGGGGCCTCAGAAGGGGAAAAGGGAACTTTATGGAATGTAGGCAGCCCTGTAACCAGTTGTCTTTGCCTACTCAGCATCTTGAGGAAGTAATGTTGTTCGCACATGAATATCCTCATGCTGATCCCATGTGGGCAAATACCTAGGATAGAGTGTCTGATTCAGCACCTGTCCATCCAGGCAAACAGCCTGTGTCTCAAATTCTGAGAGTAGACTGCCAGATGCCAGTGAAGACATCTTTGTAGTACCCTAGTGGGATTCAGACACACCTGATTCCTTGTGGAAGCAGAAGCTGGTAACTGTAAGTCACCAAGACATCAGTTTTAACATGCTGCCGGAAATTGATTCTGTCTCTTTATGGCAGAGCCCAGTATTTGAGTTTACAATGGTTTTAAATCCACATCTAAACAACCAGCAGTATGTCTGGGAACATGCAAATTACCTGGCTGACAGGGAGGAGGAAGCTTTGCCCCTAGCTGACAACATAGAGCGAAAAGAAAAGGAGTACTTGTGGCACCTTAGAGACTAACAAAGTTATTTGAGCATAAGCTTTTGTGAGCTACAGCTCACTTCATCGGATGCATCCGATGAAGTGAGCTGTAGCTTACAAAAACTTATGCTCAAATAAACTTGTTAGTCTCTAAGGTGCCACAAGTACTCCTTTTCTTTTTGCAAATACAGACTAACATGGCTGCTACTCTGAAACCTGTCAACATAGAGCAAGCAGCTGAGGGGGTGCTGATAGAAACATTTAACCCTAATCAGCAGGTAGATTCCTTTAACCAAGGAAGCTCAAGTCTCAATCCTCCAGAAAGGGGGGTGGGAAGGACTCACCCACAGGGTGACCCCAAGAGGGGAAGCGGGCTTTTTGCATATGCACAGCCCTGGGGTTGGGAGACAGCTCCATAAGGGGCCTGCCAGTATGCAAGGTATACCCCTGCATCCTTACCTCACCAAACCCTAAATACCAAAGCCCCAAAGATATGCTTTGATTAAAAATTTATGCTTAACACTGTAGTAAAAGGAAAGCCAGCACCCATTTACATGCAAGGGTACAGGAAGGAATTAAAGGACACAATGGGTACTGAACAAACCAGACTGTCTAAACAGAAGGTGTTGTATGACAAAGATACTTGTAAATGCCCATTTGTGATGAAAACTTTGGTGGTAACGTCAAACCTTGTGGTGAAAAACTTGATGTTAATGTTGAGGAGGTAGTCCCCAGATGTGGCCACAAGGAGGTGCTCCAACAGTGAGTAGTAAACCCTGTGATATGGGGGTTTGCACCGTGAGCCACTAAACAACATACAAGGTGCATAAACATACTGCCACTGGGGTATACTAGTCATAAAAAACAATGGTTTTCACTTCTATATGCCTTCCATCTGATGATTGTATGAACTTCATAGATATGAATTAACTGGGTGTTGTAAAACTAAGTTCTCTTACCTCCATTTTACAGATGGAAAAAGGAAGGCACAGAGAGACTAAATAACTGCTCAAGATCACACAGGAAGTCAGTGACAGAGCTGACGATAGAACCCATCCACATCTCCTGTGCGTTAACTTTTTCCCCACCAAATTATATAGGGAGAGGTTAGGGGCGAAAACCTACCCCTATTAAAGTAAATAGGAGTTTTGTCATTGACTTCAGAGAGGCTTTCATCCTAGGTTCTCTCCATCCATTAATTTCCATGGAACAAATACTGTACTTCATAATTAGTTTTTATTCAGGCAAAATCCTGTTTGAATTTTTGGTCTCAGCACTCATATTGCTATCACACAAAACTAATGCTTTATTCTTTTGTAGGAAAAGATAGTGTTTTGAGGTGCTTTTTTTTAATGTAGTGGATATTGTGGTGCTCAAATTAAAGGCTTTTGGTGAATCTGATGTTATCAGTGGGTATTCAAAAAAAAATGAACAACAATAACCTTTCTCTGTATGTGATTATTTCAACAGCCTATGTAACTTGATTTGCAGAAGCACAAACTGATAATGAGCTTTTCCTGCATGTAGCATTACATCAGGACTAACAGATAAAGTAGTTTTGTGAACTATAGAATGCTAAGAACAGTCAGTGCCTTTACTTACAAGGTAACTAAGGAGTGCAAGGGGCTTCTGCATAAGAATGAAAGGTTTCTGGTCATTCTTGAAATGACTGAGTGCTATATGGTTACAGATGCAAGAAAGTTTCTAAAGGATGGTGATTTCTGTGCAAGCTTAGAAAACGGACGTAAAAAGAGTCATCCTCTGCAAATGCTGATTCAATAATTACTTGGCATTGAAGCAAATCAGGCAAGGACCTTGGCATTTGGCCTATTGACAACATTATCCTAGAAAGCCTCCCTGAACCTGATTCTCCCCTGCACTGTACTCCAAGTACATGGGTGCAAAATGCTATCAGGTTAGAGTGGTAACAACGTACACCCTCTCGGCACAGATATAAATGACTACCCAAGATATAAGGCAATGAAGAATAAAGCTCACTTATGTTTTATTTACAATATCTTACTGGCTAATAAGAAACTTAAATAAAATGGCAAAAAGGATCAGAAATGAGGTGTGGGAGGAGGCTGTGAAGAAGTACTACACTACTAATACAGCATGGGGGACCCAAGACGGATAAATGAGAGAGAAGGAGATGTTAACTCAAGCACAAGGTTAATTTTAGGTCTGGCTAATATTCATCCATAAACAATACCCCCTAAAGTACATATATTAAGACTGGGATTCCATGCTGAGGTTCTGACAAACATATGAGCTTGAGTCCAATTGAAGCCTCATTATGTGCAGCTGGAGAGAGATTATTTCTACTATTATTACTATTATTTTTTCTTTGTGGTGAAGCAGTATGAGGCATCACCGCATGGGTTTTCACTGTCTTTCTCATCAGTAGGAGGGTTGAATATTTTCACCCTATCATCAAAACCTCTCATTTTCTTTTCTAAACTATGGTACCTGCTGGTCTCCCAAGGTACACGGCTATAGTATTCCTGTAGCAGGCTGCTGTTGCTAAGAGCTATGGGTAGAAAGTGCAGTGATTTCAACTCTGCCCCTGAGAATATGCCCCCTCCCCCCAACTGGAAGAACAAGAATCCTTAAATCACTTCCAAACATAATTTCCCTGAACGATGGGGAATTGCAAAATGCTATGTATCTAGCTGTACATATAGACTCCTAGATATTAAGGTCAGAAGGGACCATTATGATCATCTAGTCTGACCTCCTGCACAATGCAGGCTATAGAATCTCATCCACCCACTCCTGCAATAAACCTCTCACCTATGTCTGAGCTATTGAAGTCCTCAAATCATGGTTTAAAGACTACAAGGTGCAGAAAATCCTCCAGCAAGTAACCTGTGCCCCATGCTACAGAGGAAGGCGAAAAACCCCCAAGGCCTCTTCCAATCTGCCCTGGAGGAAAATTCTTTCCTGACCCCAAATATGGTGATCAGCTGAACCCTGAGCATGTGGGCAAGATTCACCAGCAAGATACCTGGGAAAGAATTATCTGTAGAACTCAGATCCCACCCCATCTAACATCCCATCACAGGCCATTGGGCCTATTTACCATGAATAGTTAAAGGTCAATTAATTGCCAAAATCATGTTATCCAGTGATGAGCTGCCAAAATCTGAAGAACCGGTTCCTTCAGTTGCTCCGGGTCTTCGGCAGCGCTTTGGCGGCACATCCTTCACTCGCTCTGGGTCTTTGGCGGTACTGAGGAACCCGCCGTCGAAGTGCCGCCGAAGACACGACGCGAGTTAGGACCCGCTGCTGAAGTGCCACCGAAGACCCGGAGCGTCGCTGGGTGAGTAAAAAGGGATTTTCAAGGGAAGCCTCCCCAGCCGGGAGCTCAGGCGGGCTGGACAGGACGGTCCTGTGGGCCAGATGTGAACCGCAGGCTGGAGTTTGCCCAACCCTTTAACAACCAGTTCTAAACCAGCTTCTAAATTTACAAACCGGTTCGTGCGAACCGGTGCAAACTGGCTCCAGCTCACCACTGATGTTATCCCATCATACCATCTCCTCCATAGACTTATCAAGTTTAATCTTGAAGCCAGATAGGTCTTTTGCCCCCACTGCTTCCCTTGGAAGGCTATTCCAGAACTTCACTCCTCTGATGGCCCGTGCCACTTCCCGCAGCCCCCATTGGCCTGGAGTGGCGAACCGTGGCCAGTAGGAACCGCGATCAGCCAAACCTGCGGACATGGCAGGTAAACAAACTGGTCCGGCATGCCAGGGGTTTTCCCTGAACAAGCGGCAGACTGGCTTTGAGAACCACTGCCCTAGACTGTTCAGAATTCCCAACTGCTAGAATATAATCTCCAGTCTGCTTATAAATTATTGAGTGACCATTTTCCTTGGGAAATTGTTCCACTGTCTAGTAGGCCCTACTGTTAGACATTCGTCCTACTATCGAGCCTAAATTCTCCCTTGCTTAATTTAATCTCTTTCCTCTTCATTATACCCCGTGAACTTTGACTGTTCCTTTTGGCTCAAAAGAGTGCCACTACCACTAAGAAAAGAAGCATCCTGCAGTTACATCTGTTTCCATCATGACTATATCCAATGACGCTCCTGAAGGTTGTATTTTGCATACATAAGGTGCCCATATAAACACTAGTGAAAGCACTGCCCATTTTCTATCCCTGAGGGTTCATTACCTTCTATTTGTGATCCGGAGCTTGAAGAACAATCAGCAGTCTTTTGATGAAGGAGCAAAAAGAATGCATAGATGGGACAATACTGTGAAGCAATGGAATGATCTAGTAATGCATGGTTGCTAAGCAACATTGAAACACATTCCTGGAGATGAATGAAATCCACATTACTCAGGCAGCTGTGTTCAAAATGGGAAAAAGTCTCTAACTCACAGTGAAAACAGATAGAGCAAAGAAACTGCCTTGGACACTGTGGGCTTGTCTACATGAACAAGTAGTTTGCAGCAAGCTGGGGAGTCGGTCTGCTTCATACTAATCTCCAGCAGACTAGCTGTCAATGTGAACCCTACTGATGTGCATTTACAGTTCATTAGTGAGCTCTGATCTAGTCCTCTTTGAAAGAGGGTTAGCATGGAGTAAATGCACACCCCAGCTTGCAGCAAACTTGACATCCATGTAGACAAGCCTTGTGTTTCACACAGATGATCTGTGTCACTTAAGGGATGGACAAATAAAGATGAGGAAGAGGAGGGGTATGTATTATGGTACGTGGAAAGTGGTGATTAGATAGAATTTATAAGGCAAAGGAGCGCAGAATAAACTTCAGCAAAGTTACCATGATGTTAGCGCCTATGAAAGCAATTCCCAGAGTGAAAGACAAACATTCACTGTAGTCACTCTCTGGTCCATAAGCTCCTCCTGGCCCAGAATATGTTATGAAAGTATGCAGAGGGACAAATCCTTATGACATAGGTCGCATTGTTGGAGAGGGTGGCTGGGGAGAGTTACATCCCCTACTCCCAAATCTAATCTTTTCCATCCTAAGTGCTCTGATTTTAAAATCATTTGCTTTGGAGGCAGTCTTCCAAAGACAAGCATAGTGCTGCTAATGCCCGGAGCAGTAATTAAAAGGGGGCAGGGAGAGTATCTTCACTTGTTTTGTGAGGCACCTGGCCCATTTCTGGGACCTCAGAAGATAACAGCTAACTTTTGCAAAGCCTCTGATATCTTTCTTTCATCTGGGCTGCAGTTATATTAATAGGAGCAATAGTTTGTGTCACTTGATCAATCAGATACTTATCCTGTATCTTCTCTCACATGCAAGAAGCTGTAAATACCCAGCATGGGATCATAGACTGCTGCTTTTTCAGACCTTCGCCATATTGTCAAAAATAATACACCTATCTGTCTGTCCTTTATTTGCTCCTTCAGAAGCACTGGGGCCCACTCATCTAGTCATTGCTATCTGAGATGTGTGCAGCTAGCCACAGACTATATATGCCATGATGCACAGACTTTGACGTTCCTGTTGAGACCAACACATTTTTAGATCATCACACATTTTATTGACACCATGATATTATTTTTCATTATTTATTTTTTACTGAAGCATTTAGGACCCCAAGTGAGATTGGTGTGCTATTGTGCTAGGCACTGTATTTACACACAGCAGAGGCAGTCTCTGACTCAAAGACCTTAAAATCTAAATAGACAGAAGTGGGGAAAAAAGTATAATTATTCCAATTTTACAGTCAGGGAACTGAGGCACAGAGAAATTAAGTGACTTCCTCATGGAAGTCTGTGGCAGACCCAGGAACTGAATCTAGAGCTCCTGAATCCCAGGTCAGTGCAGTAGCTGCATGATCACCCTTTCTCTCTAGATAGACATGATGATTAATAATAATAATCACATTTTGCATTTCTATAGTATCTTTGATTTGAGGATCTCAAAAGACTTTACAAAGATTAATTAATTAATCCCACTGTATTACAGTGGAATAGCTAAATTTTATTATCTCCATTTTACAGATGGGGAAACTGTATCTTAGAATCTAGAGATTAGAGGTATACATTAGATTAGCTAATATCACTTCCTGCCAGTGCAGGTTTGTTTCCTATTATTCCCTTACTAGAACTTTGTCTGGTCTAGTTTTAAATGTGCCAAAAAATAAAGCTTCCATCATTTGCCAAGGGAGTCTATTCCACACCCTAATGATTTGCCATTTTTTCTAATGTTCAGATACAATTTACCCTTCTTAATTTCATCCCATTACTCCAAGTTATACTTGTTCCCTTCTAGATATTTACACCCTTCAAATATCTGTGGACTGTTACGATGTGCCCATTTGTCACAGCACAGTCAAGCTATACATAATTAATATTTTAAATCTTTCTTAGTAAATTAATCCCTCAGGCCTACTCATCTCTGAACTCCTTCCAGTTTATCAACAGTATTATGGTAATTTGGTGCCCAGAGCAGAACACAGTATTCCAGATGCAGTTGCCTGAGAATCACAGAGAGGAGGATTATCACAATGCTCTTTTGTGACACTACACCTCTACATATACAGCCCCAAACTGTATTGGACTTTTTTCCCTGCAATATCGCATTGCAAACTCAAGTCTAATTTGCTATTAGATAGCACCCTAAATTCTTCTGGCATAACTGCTTTGCAGATTTCAGATTATATATCTCCAGATACATTAAAGCAGCCATTTTTCCAAGTTGTATCTGTGACGGGTTGGATCACAGAGACACCCTTGGGGCTGCCACCTGATGTGCTGAGACTACTTCAGAGCCCATTTTCCCTGGCAGCTTGGGACTTCAGAACCCTGCTTTGTTGAGCCAGACACCCTAGCCTGCTGCAAACCCAGACCCAAGTCTGAACCACATCCCCCCAAAGCTGCAGTTTTAACGGAAGATGGCTTAGAAAGTGTTCCTGTCTCTAGCACCCAGATACCCAGTTCCCAATGGGACCCAAACCCCAAATAAATCTGTTTTACTCTGTATAAAGCTTATCCAGGGTAAATTGTCATACATTGTCCGCCCTCTACAACACTGATAGAGAGATATGCACAGCTGTTTGCTCCCTCAGGAATTAATTACTTACTCTGGGTCAATTAATAAGCAAAAAGTGATTTTATTAAATATAAAAAGTAGGATTTAAGTGGTTCCAAGTAATGACAGAACAAAGTAAGTTAGCAAGCAAAATAAAATAAAACATGCAAGTCTAAGCCTAGTACATTAAGAAACTGAATATAGATAAAATCTTACCCTCAGAGATGTTCCAATAAGTTTCTTCCACAGACTTCAGAGTAGCAGCTGTCTTAGTCTGTATCCGCAAAAAGAAAAGGAGTATGTGTGGCACCTTAGAGACTAACGAATTTATCTGAGCATAAGCTTTCGTGAGCTACAGCTCACTTATGCTCAAATAAATTTGTTAGTCTCTAAGGTGCCACAAGTACTCCTTTTCTTTTTCCACAGACTAGACTCCTTTCTAATCTGGGCCCAATCCTTTCCCCTGGTACAGTCCTTGTTCCAGCTCAGGTGGTAGCTAGGGGATTTCTCATGACTGCAGCCCCCTTTGTTCTGTTCCACCCCCTTATATATCTTTTGCACAAGGCGGGAATCCTTTGTCCCTCTCTGGATTCCCACCCCTCTTTCTAAATGGAAAAGCACCAGGTTAAAGATGGATTCCAGTTCAGGTGACATGATCACAAGTCACTGTAAGACTTCATTACCCACTTGCCAGCACACAGGTATACAGGAAGACTTACAAGTAAACAGAGCCATTTACAACCAATTGTCCTGGTTAATGGGAGCCATCAAGATTCCAAGCCATCATTAATGGCTCACACTTTGCATCCGATGAAGTGAGCTGTAGCTCACGAAAGCTTATGCTCAAATAAATTTGTTAGTCTCTAAGGTGCCACAAGTACTTCTTTTCTTTTTGCGAATACAGACTAACACGGCTGCTACTCTGAAACTTTGCATATTTGCATTTCAGATTATATATCTCCAAATACACTAAAGCAGCCATTTTTCCAAGTTGAATCTTACTCTGAAGCACAGAGATGTTAAATTACTTGTCCGAGGACACACAGCAAGACAGTAGAGCATCTAAGAATAGAAACCAGATAACTTCTGAGTCCCACCCCATGCTTGAACCACTGGACCATGTTTCTTCTCAATTGTATTACTATCTAACTGCACCTGTTGTGTTAGCAATCATATTGTGTGCAATGGCAGTTACTGTGTCTTGGGAAATTATGGGGGAAACTCATAGGAAGGGGAAATAAGTCAGAGGCTATGAGCCAACCATTGTCTACAAATTTTAAATTGCTTACTCTCCAGCTGTTGCTCAAAGTACTCATCAGGGAAGTAAATCTTAATGGAGCGATGCAAAAGCTATTTGCTGCCAGAAATCTCTCCTGAAAAGACTTTTATGCTAATTGTGGGGATTTTTATTTTCTATTTTCAAGTTATTTTTGCTATAAAATTGCTTCTGTAATCTGATTTCATCCCTTTTGTGGGGGAGTGGAAATATACTGTGTCATAAGTGGCCATGTGAGATTTGATAGTAAAACAAAAGGAAGTTAAATTAGTTCTCAAGTTAGATATAAATGGTCTAATGTGAAGTCATGGGTGCTTATGAATGTGCCCACGAATTGTTTATGAAAGTAGTATTAGTTGAAGCCTTTGCTGGAACTCGGATGACATCATCCACTTCATCACTGACATCAGAAATGAACTATTTTTCTCTAAGTTTGTTTCTTATGCTCTCTCTCTTTCTCTCTCTCACCCCCACCCCACCCCCCCGCATATAATTTTCAAATGTGGGAACCTAAGTTGTTTGCAAACCCACATTTGTGAATGCAAAATGGCTGATTATGCAAGCAGAAGGGTACATATGTTATGCACACAACTATCCATTTTGCATATACAAATGCCTGCTTGCAGCCACTATGTTGTGAATACATCGTAACTATCAATGATTTCAAGTATGTGTGTGTTCATTCCTGAAAATCAGGCTTAGATTAGTGAATTTCAAAATACTGCTGCTTACCCAAAAGGCTGTTACCAGTAGCAAGTTGAGGATTATATGCTGGCTGGAGAGAGGAAGGGAAGGAGCTGGAAAGCCTGCGAGGATATGGGGTGAAGAAGGGAACTAGCAGTGCATTGTGGGTTTTAAGGAACAAGAGATCTGAAAGCCTGTGTGTGGGCTGGGAGAGATGGCGTCTATGCAGGGAGAGGGAGCTGAGGGTTGGGTCTAGGTTGTGTAAATATGAAGGTACCTCCTTAGCTGAACTTTTGAACAAGTTTAGACAGAGTTTGATTTGTCTGAAATTCTAGTCACAATAAATGATACTATCTTTGCTTACCATTGTATCAGTGTATTCTTCCAGCTTTGCCTCAGGAATCATCTTTCTGTGCTGCAAAAAGAGATCTCCCAGAAAGTCCTATTGACAGAAAAGGATCAGAGTAATAGACTTTACCCTTTGGAGTTCAAGGAATAATATAAAAAACTGAGGCCCCAATTCAGCAATTTACTTAAACACATGCCTAACTCTGAGTACATGAGTAGTTCCATTGGCTTCAATGTAATTTAAATTTGTTTGATCTTTTATTTTTTTTAGTTCATATGTAGTGTTAAAATAGATTTTAAAATAATCAGCTTCTCCCATAACAGACATAATGGAACCGTGAATTAGAGGATCAGCTATATGAGAGGACTTTTTTGGTAGGTGATATTTATTACTTCCCAAACGCTTAACTTTCCAAATAAACTTAAATCATTATGGCCCCAACTCAACAAAGCACTTAGGACCAGACTTTTAAAGGTGTTTAATCACCTAAATCCACTTTTAAGCATAAACACATGATCTCTCTCAGCATATGCACAGTGTGCCCAGCCATTTGATAGCATCATCATCAGCCAGGTGAAGAGCCAGTAGCCTGCTGTTGAAGTCAGCAGGCACTCGTCAAGGATGTGCAACATAGTCTGAAGTTGACCGCATCTACATCGCAAGTTGTTAGAGAAACCCATATGAAACATCAGGGGAGTGTGAGATGAGGTCAAAGTCATCAGTACCATAACATCCTGCTATGCTGAAAGCAACATAAGTTTTTTGCAAACAGATTACGTCGGTACTGTGATGAGTGGCTAAGGACTGATGATTCTGCATTGGCTGCTGACAGACCCTCAACATTAAGCTGATGAATTCAAAGCATCAGTCCAATGGCTCACAAGTCAAAAGATGGCAATACATTGGAGTCACAGTCACAGTCAGATGGCATGTGACCCAGATTCATCGCCGAATTTGCTGCCCAAGTGCTTTGCAGACCAAGGATAGATCTGAATGTGGTGAAAAGTGAAGCGTTTGATTAAGTGCTTTCCGGAATCAGACCTGGGCCTGAAAATGGAATAAATGTTGAGCCAAATCCTGCCCCCACCTTTGCAGGCACAGAAAACCGTTTATTAATAGGCACAACAGTAATTAGCTAGTTAATAAAATGGAACTGCTGTGGCTCTGTTCTGCAGGGTTGGAAAGGGGAGGTGGGCTAGGGACTGTGCGCATTTGTAAGATATGGAGGAGTGCTCTGGTGGTTGTCTCTACAGCAGCCCAGAAGTGAATTGGGGGGGGGTGGGTTGGAAGGGATGTAAACCAAGGGATGGGGGGAAGAAGTGAGGCACAAAGGTGAGCTAAGCTGGTCCACAAATAAGAGGATTTACTGGTCAGTTCCTCATACAACCATGCAAAAGAACCACAGATCCAGCGGCTATAATTACAGCCAATGTGTTCTCTAGTGATTGATGGCTACAGAACAATTTTAAAATGCCATTTATCAAGCTCACAAAAAGGCAGTGGAATTACTAAAGCCAGTGGAAAGACTCCCATTGATATCAGTGGGTTATAGATCAGGCCCAAAGAGAGGATTAAAATAACTTACTTTGAGCTCACCAGCTGAAATAAATCCACTGCTATCAGCATCATATTTGCGCCAAATCTGGAGGGGAAAAATTGGTAAGACCACATGAATTTTGCACTTAATCATCAAAGAAGTTGATTATCTTGTACAGCTCTAGATCAGATCTCACTCAGTTCCATAATTTGCATGTAGCCATATTATTGAGTATTTAATTTGCTATGGACAAAGTAAAATAATTCACATACAGTGTTTTTTACTCTTATTTTGATGTTGACAGAACAGTGTATAGCACACTGTGGAAAAAAGGAATCTGCAATCAGCTATTTATTACAGACAGTCTCTTTCTATAAAGGAAAAATATGATCAGACTGAGAACCTGATCAAAATTGTGTTCCTAATTTCTGCACAAAGACACCATGGTTCCATACTCAAAGTGGTAATTTGCCTGTGTAAATGACCAGTTAGATGCATAACTGGTCATTGTGTCCACAGACACCCAACTTACATGTTAATCAAGATTATATATTCAGTTTGGAAATCAAGCCTTTGAAGTAGAGGAATATATTTAAAAATAAAGTTTTTTTTAATAATGGCTTTTAAAAGCTCTCTACTCTGGAGCTTTTCCTATAGGAATAAGTCACTTAATGTCTATGAAGAAGCCTTGCAAAATACTGTTTGGCTATTCACCCAGGTGGGGTATTTTTGTTTTTTGTAGGCAAGTAATTTTAATGAGCAAGTGTAATGTCTTTTGTTATAACCATCATCCTAATAAAGGGAAGCAAGTAGATTTTGTCTGTGCTGGTCAATTTTCATGAGTGTTGGAAGGCTGATATAGAGTTTCTGCAGCAGCTAGCAATGCCAAGAATATAGGAACAAATCCTCCCCCAGATTTGTGAAGCTGTTCAAAAGCTGGTAGATCAGGCCACTTGATTTCCCCAAATGTAGGGGAACTCCTTGGGTGGTCTAGAGTTGCCATAATGGCTCTCACTCTGCTTCCTTCCTGGCCCCCCCTTGTGCAGGGGTATGGCAAGGAAAAGGAGGCATTCCAAGGGCATCCCTATACCCCAGGGCTTCTGACTGACAGAATTGCACTGGCTGTCCACAGCCCTACCCCACGGCCACTTAGCAGATCCCTCAATCCACTCTAAATTGTGCCTTGGAACTAGACTGACATCTCCAGAATCAGGGAAGAGTGCCAGTACCGAAGTGGCTCAAAATCTTCTTTGCCAACCCCCACTGATCTTTGTCCAGTGCACAAATGATAGAGCCAAGGATCTGACCCCAGCTCTCTAAAGGGTTAAATTGTTCAGTGGGTTGCTATAGAAACCTTTCATCTCTGGAGAAAATGGACATGTATCTTTAAGAAAGTCTGCAAAGTGCAAGCATCGACTATATGCATCTCCTGGTTTTGCCCAGCCTATCTAAGGTATCTCTGTCTTTTGAGCATTCCTACCAGAATGTTCACAACTTCAACAGCTAAGAAAATGCAGCCTTCAAAAATAACACTGTTTTCCTGAACATGAATTTGTACAAAATTCCACGGATGTCCAATATACTAATCTACTTTAAATAAGAGTCTGCTTATAGGTGCCATTCAGAATAATTGACAACAACATACAAGGGGTTAAGGCAAAAGACACCCACCCGCATAAACTCCACACTGTTGTCCAAGGGTGTTTCTCGTCGGAAAAGCAGCAGAAAGTTCTCATCCTCTGGCAAGATCATATATGCAAGCTAAAAGAGGCAGGTAAAGATTAGAGCAAACTTACATGACGCTATGCAGAAAATAAAAGATGAACATGTTTCCATGTAAATTATACTTTGAGCAAGTAGTTTGAAATTTACATACAACCTGGCTTATCTTTGTGTCTCCCACTTCCCCCTCCCCAATTTCCCAATTATGCATGATCCATTTTCTAATTTCATTGCCTTTCAGAAAAGAGATATTTTGGCAGTTTACCTCATGTATTTGTAAACGTCCATCTGCAGTGAAGTCATAGGCAGACATGAATTGCTCTTTCACCCTTTGAAGCTTTTCCTCGGTTATGGCATCCTGCAGTTTGAAAAAAACCACACACACACTCAAACAGAATCACTTAGGGCACTAGAACATCTCCTGGATGAAATTTACTGTCACAACTGTCCCATATATGAATGTTACATCATTTAGAATTCTCAGTACAGTGCTTCTATTGGTCCATACACAGATGCCACATAGGATACGTTTTAGAAAGGAGTCCTTACCTGTAGTTCAGTGGCTCATAAACAGTATGATGGAGGCTCATTTCAGGCATCTGGAGATGCCTAAATGTTTCAATGTCATTCTCCTTAGCCAGTTGGTCCACACAGCGCAACTGTGTTCCTCCCTCCTTCCCTCACCCCCCGGGAGTGTGTATTACAAGAGCTATAATGTCCATTTTACTCTTGTACTTTATGGACTAGAGCAGTTTCCTGGGAAATACATCTTTGTACTTTTTCATTAGGATATTTGGCTTAGCAGATGTTGGTGACATTGTAGCTGACTTGTTTCTTACTGTTATTACCAGTGTGAATGAAGATCTAGAACTGCTCTGAAACTAAGCCCTAGAGGTATCAGTGTTTACGATATGGAATTTTATACATCCTGCATTCTTTGTGCTTGCATATCCAATGACTAATTCCCCATTCAAACAATTTCTAGGTGGTGAATGTGAGAAGTTGAGAGTTTAACTGTTTATATGATTTGGCAGGTATTATACTGACTTGTAGCCAATTTAACCTGCCAACATTTTTGAACTGGTCTGGCTGGGCTGCACCCCCTGTGATACTAAAGCAGCTACACCTAAGACATTATTTTGGTTAGAAAAACTCAAGCAGAGATGCAGAGATAGGGAGAAGAAATTTAGTGGTGATATGTACAGCATCCAAAAAGAAATACACCACAACTGACCATTAGGATTTCCAAAGGAGATATGTCCCATAATTTCAGATAAATAGAACTAGCAAGGCAGTCTGAATAAAAATACCCATTTATGTCACACTTCTCTGCTTCCCCACTTGGCTAGTTCAAAGAATCATCATTACCCCTTATCTGCCTACTGTGGGGTTCATATGCCTTCTTCTGAAGCATTGTGGCCACTGTCAGACAGAATAGTGGTGGACCTTAGGTCTCATCCAGTATGGTAATTCTTAGTTTCTTATGACCAGTAGTCCTAAAAAAGTGAGTACTATTAAGATAATTGCCATGGCTGCATATCACTTGATTAAAGACAAGGGATGTATTAAAATCATAATCGATTGATAAAGAGAATGAATACCAATTCTGTCTCCCACTGCTGAGGGTGATGAAGCCAGAGATATTTAGAGCCGAGGTCCAAGCACAGGAAAGACTGAGCACATGGGGATGTCAGATCATGGGACTAGAAGCCAGGAACTCCTGAGTTCCAGTCCAAATGCTGACACTACCTCTTTGGGGTCTTGGGGAACTCACTTAACCTCTCTGCTTCAGTTACCCTATACATAAAATGGGGATCATAACTACTTGCTTCACAGTAGTTAATGTTTATAAAGTGTTCTGAGGATGACAAATTTGGAAATTGTTGTTAATTTAACTTATTATTGCAGCAGCTTTCCAGGGTTTAAACGTGGCAACAACAGAAGGAGTTGTCATTGGGCCCTGAGTCAGCAAAACACTTAAGAATGGGCTAAATTTGCATTTACATCCACTTTGCACTGTCAAAGGTACAAGGCTGTAGAGAATCAGGCCCTCAATCTTTCATTCCAGGACAATTTATAAACTTCTTGCAGCTAACATGGTTGTGCTGTAGGTACAATGCCTAACTGTACTATCACTGTTAATCCACAAGTGAATATTTTGAAAACTTGCTCCCCACTGAAATGAATTGCAGTAAGGACACCCATGCCTCGAATCTCACAAATCTATTTGATACCATGCAGAATAATCAGTAGTCATGTGTAACCCTTTTGGTGCCAACTGGCAGAGGGAAAGGGGATTCATAGGGTGTTAATAGGGATCCACTGGATCAGATATATGCATATTAAGTTCACCAAAGTGTGGCGTGTGAGGTCTCTAATAAGAGCCAGTAGCCCACTAGTCATCCCAATCATTTCAAAATGTATGTATGGATAATAATTAAGGAATTAGAGATCTATATTGAAATTATATTCTCAGAGACTTGGAGTGAAGGCAGATAACCAAGAGGTGACATGACTTCAACAGGTTCCTTTCAAACAGGAAGTAGCAGATACTTAGCTCTGTCTGGTCACGTGTATTGGACATTGTATGTCTCACAATGCAGGCCTATTTGCATCCTGAGCCCAATACCCACTGCAATGTTTACAGGAAGAAATAAACAGCAGGAAGGGATCCTGTTTACCAGTAAAGACAATGGAGAGTGGCGTATACCTGGGAGTGCAGAGGTACAATCTAAATTTTTCACAAACGAGAGACGCTGACAATGTGACTTGTCTCATGAAAAAGGGATCATAGTCTGTGTGGCTGGAAAGTGTTGGTAATACTTTATTAGACACGAGGGTCTTGTTAATTAAGCCTAGGTTCTAGAATGTGTTATGATTTGATTTGATTTATTTTCTTCCAGTACTTCTACTTGCTATCATTCAAATCTCTCTACTTTGTTGAACTAACTTATTTGTTTTCACTATAAACTTACTTAAGTGCTGAATGTCAAGGGGAACAGTGGTCTGAGGTGTACCTGGTAAGATGGGTTGTACTATTCCTTTGGGATCAATGAATCTGTGAACACTTTGAGTGTCCAGTGAACAGGGATTGGACGGTCCAGGGAGACCTCAGAGGGCTTGGGGGTTGGAGTGTGCCTATTGCCAACCTGTAGAATCAGAGTGGGGCATGCATAGTCTTAGAGGGGAGTGTTTGTGTTGCCCGTGGCCAGTGGAGGGGACTCTGAGCAGGCACAGGCAAGGCTTCCTCATGCTAAGGCCAGTTGGTAGCAAAGTGTCTCACAGCCCTGAGTACCCATGGGGAAGCATCACAATATGATGGTATCAATTTCCCGCTGGTACAAAAGAATACTACTGTGTAGGATTTTTCCCCTTAGAACCTCTGCCACAGTCAGCAGTAGTTACTGTAGTAGAGTAACATCAGGATTTCATAGATGAGAGAATGGAACCGTGATTAGATTATTGGCTTGCCTACACTTGAAGTGCTACAGTGGTGCAGCTGCATTGCTGTAGTGCTTCCATGTCAACATTTCTTATGCTGATAGGAGGGGCTCTCCCATCGGCATAGGTAATCCACCTCCCCCATTCGCATAGGTAATCCACCTCCCTCACCGGCAGTAGCTAGGTTGACTGAAGAATTCTTCTGTTGACCTAGCACTGTCTATACCTGGGATAGCTAGGTCAATCTAACTTTTTAGTGCAGACTACGCCAGGAGTCGGCAACCTTTCAGAAGTGGTGTGCCGAGTCTTCATTTATTCAATCTAATTTAAGGTTTCGCATGCCAGTAATACATTTTAACATTTTTAGAAGGTCTCTTTCTATAAGTCTTTAATATATAACTAAACTATTATTGTATGTAAAGTAAACAAGGTTTTAAAAATGTTTAAGAAGCTTCATCTAAAATTAAATTAAAATGCAGAGCCCTCCGGTCTGGTGGCCAGGACCTGGGCAGTGTGAGTGCCACTGAAAATAAGCTTGCGTGCCGCCTTTGGCATGTGTGCCATAGGTTGCCTACCCCTGGAGTAGGCCATACATACACTGGAACTGAAGTATCTACCCTCTACATATACTTCAATCAATATGCTCATGCATCTTTGTATTTGTCTGACATCTTCCCCAAACCTGATGCTACATTTTTATGACATAAAATATGAGCTAGTGCTCATCACTGCTTTTGAAAATTAAGACCCGATCCTCAAATGGATTTCAATGAACATTGGGAGCATAAATACCTTTGAGGATCTGGTTCTGACTTCCATGGGGCTACTCATGTGCTTAAAGTTACACATATACCTACATGCTTTGCTGGATTGGGGTCTTTCTTTTCCCTCTTTGTTCCCAACACATCCTGCATCTTTAGAAGTGCCTGCTGTTTTCCAAATGCCCTTCACCCATCAACAGTAAAGAGCTCTGTTATATTTCATTATGACATAAGAACATAATTTGATTTCTCTTTATCTGAGTTCACAGCAAAAAAAATCTCAACAACTCTCTCATGCATGAGAACATTATTGGTCTATACATTTATTATAAAATGCCCTTCACTGGGCATCCTCCATTGAAATCAAAAGGATTTTGTTAATCAAGTAAATATCTTCTGTTTATAAATGTCAAGTCCAATTCATTAATAGAGAATAGCTCTACTGAAAAGAATGAAGTAGCTCTTCTGACCTGGTTGTATACATCAATTGATGACATGTGAGTGAGTGTGGAGGATGGATGGATAGACAGGCAGACAATCAAAAAAGTGGGGCACTTTTGAACAAACACAGTACTGTTTTCTTTCACCTCAACATTATAACTCTTTCTTGTGGTATTTAAATTGGCTTCAAGAGCAGAACACTTCCCAGGCGTTAGGCAAGCATATCAGTTACTATTTTCAATAGCCTGGCAAACTACTCTGAAATTATCCTCCTCCATGCCTAGTAGGATAAGTTATTTTTGAAACTATAATCATCACTGATATTTGAAAAAATGTGCTGTGGAATTCAAACTGGTGTTTTGTTATAAAAGCTTGTTGTTCAACCATGTGTCAGCTTTTAACAACTTCATTGAATTCTAATTCCGTAAGAGCATTGATAATGAGAATAAAAATAGGGTTTTTTATAATTAGCTATCTTATTGGATAAATTGCTTAAGATGCATCATTTGGAATGTATGAAAATCATAGCACCATTAGCTTTCAGTCCAGATGTTCTTCAGTATGACAGGTGTTTCAAAGCTGTCCTCCCTCTCTCTGCAGCACCATTCTCTTTTTTGTAATGTAAAAGGTAACAGCAGTATATTACTATCACTAAGCAGATCATTTTACTTCTGGAGAGCAAAGGCAGAGTCAAAAATGCACAATCTGGGTTTTCTGAGAGGTATGCTAGAAGTAAAGTATTTATATATCGAATTGTGCAACTTCAACTTCAACTTCAATCTCCAGCTTTGTTCTTTAGCTCCGTATCCTAAATTTGGAATGACATGATCTATTCTGCTGTTGATGGAGGGCAGCCAAGAGCTGCCTTTCACCCCCACATAGGGGAGTAAGAAAGCATCTTGTGTGGCTGCCCTGGGGCTGCTACTCTCTCCACAATGCAGGTGGATGGGGACTAGGAGCAGCCATGACTCTGTACCCCAACACGCCAGCTATTCCAACTGAGCTGCTGCAGAAACCAAGTAAGTTGCTCCATGAAAAGACCTGAGGCAGCTTATTTCCCGCCTGAAGAAGGGGGGATGCAGGGGTCAAATGTTGACTCTAAAAAGCTTAAACAAGTCTGGATCTACACTGGGTGCTAGGTTTTGTTTTCACATCACTGCTGTAATATTGCTACAGTGAGGCAGTGAATCTGGAGAGATGATAGTGTTAACATCACAGTAACAAATATTGCTGGTAGTTAAAACCTCAGAAGTCTTGTGCATTTGAGAGGGGCTTACCCCAGAAACAGCAGGGAAAAAATTGTTACCCATCAACCTGGAAGCAGAATGTAAAATACTAGAGGTCTGGATCTTAAGACAGCCTTGGGTTTTACAGTGGAAAATATTTAAATAAATGACATACATTGTTACTACTAGTTATAGTGCTTAACATACTTACAGATCTTTATATCTTCAAAGCACAGTACAAACATCAATTACTATCACTTAACTGGATTCATTTAATTGGTTTTCAATAATTGCCATGGTTTCCACAGACAAGATTCAAATGTCCCTAAAAAAAGTGTCTTGCCAATGCACAATTAATTTACACTGTGTAGATGTGACCTGAGGATGCATTTTCTGCTGTCATAAGATACTCCTGTAGTTTGAAAGGTAACTGCTAGCCCATATTAGTGCTCTCCTCCTCCTCCCTATCCCCAAATCTTGTGTAACTGGAGATTGTTCATATTATAAGGAAAATGAGAGAGAGAGAGAGCGCACTCCAGACTGACAAACATCAACTACATAGAAACAGAGGTACCACACTGATCAGAGCCAGGTGTGACAATAACAGAAAATGTGGAAGTGGAAGAAGTGTTAAATGGCTTTTATGTTTCAGTTTTCACCAAAAAGTTTAGTAGCAATTGGACATCTAACTTAATGAATGCCAGTGAAAATGAAGTAGGATTGGAGACTAAAATAGGGAAAGAAAAGTTAAAAATTACTTAGACAAGTTGGATGTCTTCAAATCGCCATGGCCTGATGAAATACATCCTATAATACTCAAGGAGCTGACTGAGGAAATATCTGAGCCATTAGTGACTATCTTTGAAAAGTCATGGAAGGACTGGAAAAGGGTAAATATAGTGCCAATCTATAAAAAGAGGAATAAGGACAACCCAGGGAATTTCAGACCAATCATCTTAACTTCAGCACCCGGAAAGATAATGGAGCAAATAATTAAGCAATCAATTTGCAGACACCTAGAAAATAATAAGGTGATAAGTAACAGTCAGAATGGATTTGTCAAGAACAATTCATGTCAAACCAACTTGATAGCTTTCTTTGACAGGGTAACAAGCCCTGTGGATTGCGGGGGGGAGGAAGGGAGGGGTGCGGTAGATGTGGTATATCTTGACTTTAGTAAGGCTTTTGATACTGTCTTGCATGAACTTCTCATAAACAAACTAGGGAAATACAACCTAGATGGAGCTACTATAAGGCGGGTGCAGAAGCAGTTGGAAAACTGTTCCCAGAGAGTAGTTATCAGTGGTTCACAATCAAGCTAGAAGGGCATATAGAGTGATCCACAGGGATCAGTTCTGGATCCAGTTCTGTTCAATGTCTGTTTAGGCTGGACATAAGCAAAAACTTCCTGTGAAGGTAGTTAAGCACTGGAATAAATTGCCTATGGAGGTTGTAAAATCTCTGTCATTGGAGACTTTTAAGAGCAGCTTAGACAAACAACTGTCAGGGATGGTCTAGATTGGGGTTCTTGCAACAAATTTTTTGGCGGCCTCAGAGAGTGGCCACTCTCACTGGTGGCCATACTGATACTTTTTCCCTAAAATACTTAATTAACTTTAGGAAAAACAATTAAATATGCACAGATATACATTACAATGATTTGGATGTGTATTTGTAGGGTTTTTTTTGGCAGACTCAATAACAAAAATAATGCTGCCTCCCCTTTCCGCCCCCCCAGCCAGAGCTTAGTGGGTCCTGGGGCTTGCTGTGGAAAGTGATATTTGTATATTTGTTAATATCACAGCTATGAAAAGTGATAAGTGATATTAACAAACATACAAGTATCACTTTTCACAGCTAGCTAGCAAGTCTGCTGTGAAAAGAGATACTTGCATGTTTGTTAATATCACTTTTCTCAGCAAGCCCCAGGACTCATTAAGCCCTGGATGGCGGGGCAGAAGGGGGAGGGAGTGGGGGCCTGGGGCAATGTGGGGGATGAATGAAGGTCTGGGGGAAGCAGTGGGGGTCCGGGGTAATGGGGAGATGTATGTCAGACCAGGAAGGCAGCAGGGTCCTGGGTGGGCGGGGGAGGAGGGATGGATATGGGATGGATATAGGCCATGGGAGGCAGTGGGGGCCAGGGGCGATGGGAGTGGGTGATGAGCCCCACTGTTGCATGGCCAGAGCCAGGGCCTGTTGTCTGCTGCCATGTGGCCAGGGCTCAGTGCCCACAGCCAGAACCCGGAGCTGGGGACAGGAAATGTGTGGCTGGAGCCAGGGATTGGAGTCCACTGCCATGCAGCCAGAGCTGTGGGTCAGCACCCAGAGCCAGTGCCTGCTGCTGCAGGGCCAGAGCCTGGAGCTGGGTGCCAGAGCCCAGGACTGCTTAGCTGGAGCCACAAGCCAGTGCTCGCTGCTGCATGGCCAGGGCCAAGGGTTGGCACCTGGGCCCAGCTCCCACCACAGTGTGGCCAGAGCCAGAGAACAGAGCTGTGGGTCGATGACTGCTGCCGGGCAGCCAGGGCAGGGGATCAGCACTGGGGTTGGGCCGCGTAGCTGGAGTCTGGGGCCAGCACCCACCACCGCATGGCCGGAACTGGGGGCCAGAGGCCGACTGAAGCTCCGTGGCTGGAGGCAGCGGTCAGCAACTGCTGCCCTGTGGCCAGAGCCAGGGGTTGGAGCCCAAAGCCCCATGCTTGGAGCTTGCTGCTGTGCAGCTGGGCATGGGCTTGGCAACTGTGGCCGGCGCCTGTCACTGCACAGCTGAAGCCCAGGACTGGAGCCAGGAGCCAGCGCCTGCTGCTACACAGCTGGAACCAGGGGACGGAGGTTGAAGTCCCACAGCTGGAGGCCAGGGCTGCATGGCCAGAGCCAGCGGGGGTCAGTACCTGCTGCCCCGCGGTCAGAGCCCTGGGCCTCATGGCCAGATTCCTGAATTCCTGCCGCTGGAGCCTGCCGTCCAAAACCCCTCCCCACAACGGGTCAAGAACTCACCTTGCTCCTGCAGTGCTGTGCCCCTCTCTAGAGGTGGTGCAGGCGGTGCATCCAGTAGCAATAAGGAGAGAGAAAGAAGGGCTGATGCTTCCTACCCCCCATCACCAGCCAGGAGTCTGTCGTGGCCGCACTAAAAGCTCCTGGTGGCCACATTTGAGAAACATTGGTCTAGATAATACTAGTCCTTCCTTGAGTGCAGGGAACTGGACTAGATGACTTCTTGAGCTCCCTTCCATTCCTATGATTCTATGTAAAATAGGATTGTTAAAACAACCCATCCCCGCTGGAAAGTAGGTTGTGTGGGTTTTTTTTTTAATTATTAACTAACTATTCAACAAAGTTGGTACAAATAGAAAAGGCAAAGCCAAACAAGCTCTGGTTTCATATGTCTAAAGGTTACATTGAATTTGTTTCAGAACTGTCTATTACAGTGGTCAGCAAATGCTATAATGACAGTACAGTTCTGACCTGGAAAGTGACTACAAATAGCTTGATGGGATTCTCTGCCTATTGTCTTTATAAACTGGTGGGATGATTTGGCAGCAAATAAACAGCTGTAGTCAAGCATAGTCTTTCTCAAGGGTTTGTGGTGTCATTATTATGTAGTCACCATCTAGAGCAGAATGGCACTTCAAGGTTGCAGAAGCACTTCCATTCTTACTATCCTCCCGCCACTATGGGCTGAAATATTCTAGACTTGTTCTGTCTGATAACTTTATTTTTGGAAAGTTTTGAACAAAAATGCTTCAGTGCTTTCTCTGGGCAGTCTCTGCTGGCAGGGCTCCTATGTATTTCCAACAGCAAGCTCAACCTGCCCTCCTCTGGGGGTGGACTTCTGTGCTAACACTGCCTGCCTTCCCCAGTATTTGTGAGAATCCTGGAGTAGCCTGGCCTAGGTGGGAGGTGTATGCAATTTGCCCATTTAATGTTGCCTATAGAATACAGGAACATTTTTAGAGATGAAAATTTTTAGCAGTCAAAACTAGGCCTGTCGATTAATCACAGTTTACTCACGCGATTAACTCAAAAAAACTAATTGCGATTAAAAAAATTAACTGTGATTAATTGTACTGTTAAACAATAGAATACAAATTGAAATATATTAAATATTTTTGATGTTTTTCTACATTTTCAAATATATCTATTTCAGTTACAACACAGAATATAGTACAGAATACAAAGTGCACGGTGCTCACTTTCTATTATTTTTTACTACAAATATTTGCATAGTAAAAACGAAAAACAAAAGAAATAGTATTTTTTCAATTCACCTCATACAAATACTGTAGTGCAATCTCTTTATTATGAAAGTGTAACTTACAAATGTATTTTTTGTTACATAACTGCACTCAAAAACAAAACAATGTAAAACTTTAGAGCCTACAAATTCACTCAGTCCTACTTCTTGTTCAGTCAATTGCTAAGAGAAACAAGTTTGTTTACGTTTATGGGAGATAATGCTGCCCACCTCTTAATTACAATGTCACCTGAAAATGAGAATAGGCATTCACATGACACTGTTGTAGCTGGCATTGCAAGATAATTATGTACCAGATCGGCTAAAGATTCATATGCTTCTGCCATTGTTCCAGAGGACATGCTTCCATGCTGATGACACTTGTTAAAAAAATAATGTGTTAATTAAATTGATGACTGAACTCCTTGGGGGAGAATTGTATGTCTCCTGCTCTGTTTTACCCGCATTCTGCCATATATTTCATGTTATAGCAGTCTCGGATGATGACCCAGCACATGTTATTCGTTTTAAGAACGCTTTCACTGCAAATTTGACAAAATGCAAAGAAGGTACCAGTGAGAAATTTCTAAAGATAGCTACAGAACTCGACCCAAAGTTTAAGACTCTGAAGTGCCTTCCAAAATCTGAGCGAGACAAGCTGTGGAGCATGCTTTCAGAAGTCTTAAAAGAGCAACACTCTGATGTGGAAACTATAGAACCCAAACCACCAAACAAGAAAATCAACCTTCTGCTGGTGGCATCTGACTCAGATGATGAAAATGAACATGTGACGGTCCACATTTCTTTCGATTGTTATTGAGCAGAACTTGTCATCAGCAGGGATGCATGTACTCTGGAATGGTGGTTGAAGCATTAAGGGACATATGAATCTTCAGCACATTTGGCATGTAAATATCTTGCGATGCCGGCTACAGCAGTGCCATGCAAACGCCTGTTCTCACTTTCAGGTGACATTGTAAACAAGAAGCAGGGAGAAAATCTTCTGCAAATGTAAACAAACTTGTTTGTCTAAATGTTTAGCTGAAAAAGAAGTAGTGACTGAGTGGACTTGTAGGCTCTAAAGTTTTACATTGGTTTGTTTTTGAATGCAGGGTTTTTTTGTACATAAGTTTACATTTATAAGTTCAACTTTCATGATAAAGAGATTGCACTACAATACTTGTATTAGGCGAATTGAAAAATACTGTTTCTTTTGTTTATTACAGTGCAAATATTTGTAATAAAAATAAATATAAAGTTAGCTCTGTACACTTTGTATTTTGTGTTGTAATTGAAATCAATATATTTGAAAATGTAGAAAACATCCAAATATATTTAAATAAATTGTATTCTCTTATTGTTTAACAGCGTGATTAATCATGCGATTAATTTTTTTAATTGCTTGACAGCCCTAGTCAAAACACAGTGTGAGTATAATTAAGGGAATTTTTCTTCTGTAGAAAGGGGCAAACAGGATCAGATAAAATAAGAATTGCTTCAAACTTTGCTCAAACTTAGGCATATGGAGATGGTGGCTATTTGAGGAGGAATCAAAAATGACACCAAGTCTGCAAATTCAGGAGCCAAGGGTATGAAAGTATTAGATTAGATTATAATGGTGACTGAACCAAGCCTGGAAGAGGGATTTTTACTTTTACCCCTTAGCTATCATCATGTGAACAATAAAACTTCAAAGGCATTGGCTTAGGTCCCAATCCAGCGGAGTGCTGAGTATCTCTTGAGAGCAGCTGAGCATCCTCAATGGCCAACGAAGTCTATGGTAATTGAAGGCACACCACTTTTTAGGATCAAGTCCGTAACATGTATGTTATTAGCAAACAAAAGATTATATAATTTTGCCATGAAAACAAACATCTGTAAAAAATACGGCACATGGCGTTTCTCATAAATCACTTGATTTAAGGACAATTTTTTTTATAAGAACATTTCTTATTAAGGATAATACTCCACAAAGCTTTGCATGGAAAAACTACTGTAATTCAACCCACCATAGTAAGTACATTTTCCCCTGTTCACATCTGATCCTGTCCTTCAATTTTGTGAAAAATCGTTTAAAAATATTTCACATCAGAAAGGTAATTGACATATTAATACTTCTCATTATGATGGAAAGGACATGTTCACCTTTTTATTCCCAAAGTGTTTAATTTCTTAAGGATGGTTGTCCATAACCTTCTGGAAACTTGACAATAATCTCTCTCCTTTTATCACATTTTTTTCTTTTGGGTGCCCTTGCCCCCACGTTCTCTCATATTTCTTTCCTTGTTAAGAGGGCTGTGCTGCTGGTAGTGATTTATTTTAATGAAAACGCAGTGATGAATCATTTGTTTTGGAAAAAATAAAATGTGCAGAGAATCACAGGGACTTTAGAACTTGATGTAAGGGTAGGTCTAATTTAGGATATGCCAACCTTGAGAGTATCACTTTAATCAAGAACAGGTCATGTCATTAACATTCTCCCCCCACATGAGGAGATAGAAAATAGAATTGTTCCCTACAATTAAGTACGTACAACACATGTAAGGAAAAAAAAGACTAAAGCACTGAAAGATGCTTGTTTGCAAGTAATTTTTTTGTTTTTAAATTCCCAACTTCCCTTGTTCATTGGTACAAAAGCCAGGCAGACTGCACCATTCAATTCTGTCTGCAGCTAGCTGTCAGTGTCTGCCAAATTGGAACAATAAATCCTTGGACTAATTCAGATCTCACTTGGGGTATGTCTACACTACGAAATTAGTTTGAATATATAGAAGTCGGTTTTGTAGAAAGCGTTTTTATACAGTCGATTGTGAGTGTCCCCACACAAATGCTCTAAGTGCATGTAGTCGGCAGAATGTGTCCACAGTACCGAGGCAACCGTCAACTTCCAGAGCGTTGCACTGTGGATAGCTATCCCACAGTTGCCGCAATCTCCGCCGCCCATTTGAATTCTGGATAGAAATCCCAGTGCCTGATGGGGCAAAAACATTGTCGCGGGTGGTTCTGGGTACATGTTGTCAGGCCCCCCCTTCCCTCCCTTCCTCCGTGAAAGCAACAGCAGAGAATTGTTTCGTGCCTTTTTCCCCGGGGTTGCCCATGCAGATGCCATACTATGGCAAACATGGAGCCCTCTCCGTTCACCGTCACCATATGTCTCCTGGGTGTGGACAGACGTGGTACTGCATTGCTACACAGCAGCCGCTTGTTGCCTCTTGGCAGCAGACAGTGCAGTATGACTGGTAGCCATTGTTGCCATACTCCAGGGTGCTCTTTTAGCCAACCTCGGTGAGGTCGGTCAGGGGCTCCTGGGCAGACATGGGAGTGATTCAGCCAGATCATTTCCCTTTTAAGTTTCGTCTCATGGCGATTCAGTCCTGCCGGCAGTCGTACTGCACCGTCTTCTAATGAGCAGCCAGGAGACGGCGATGGCCAGCAGACATACTGCACCGTCTTCTGCCGAGCACCCAGGAGATGACGATGGCCAGCAGTCGTACTGTACCATCTGCTGCCAGCAAGATGTATAAAGATAGATGAAGTGGATCAAAACAAGAAATAGACCAGATTTGTTTTGCATTAATTTTCTCCTCCCTCCCTCTCTGAAATCAACAGCCTGCTAAACCCAGGGTTTTGAGTTCTATCCTTGAGGGGGGCCATTCGGTTTCTCCTTGATGCAAAGCCACCCCCTTTGTTGATTTTAATTCCCTGTAAGCCAACCCTGTAAGCCATGTTATCAGTCGCCCCTCCCTCCGTCAGAGCAACAGCAGACAATTGTTTCACGCCTTTTTTCAGCGCAGAAGCCATAGCACTGGGAACATGGAGCCCGCTCAGATCACCCTGGCAATTATGAGCACTATAAACACCATGCACATTATCCAGCAGGATTTGCAGAACCATAATCCACAAGAAAAGCAAAATCAGGTGAGGAGGAAGCGACTGCAGCGCAGTGACAAGAGTGATGAGGACATGGACAGAGACTTCTCACAAAGTATGGGCCCCGGCAATCTGCACATCATGGTGTCAGTTGGGCAGGTTCATGGCATGGAATGCAGATTCTGGGCCCGGGAAACAAGCACAGACTGGTGTGACCGCATAGTGTTGCAGGTCTGGGATGATTCCCAGTGGCTGCGAAACTTTCGCATGCATAAGGGCACTTTCATGGAACTTTGTGACTTGCTTTCCCCTGCCCTGAAGCGCAAGAATATCAAGATGAGAGCAGCCCTCATAGTTGATAAGTGAGTGGCGATAGCCCTGTGGAAGCTTGCAACTCCAGACAGCTACCGGTCAGTCAGGAATCAATTTGGAGTGGGCAAATCTACCGTAGGGGCTGCTGTGATGCAAGTAGCTAACGCAATCACTGAGCTGCTGATATCAAGGGTAGTGACCCTGGGAAATGTGCAGGTCATAGTGGATGGCTTTGCTGCAATGGGATTCCCTAACTATGGTGGGGCCATGGACGGAACCCATATCCCTATCTTGGCACCAGAGCACCAAGCCAGCGAGTACATAAACTGCAAGGGGTACTTTTCAATAGTGCTGCAAGCACTGGTGGATCACAAGGGATGTTTCACCAACATCAATGTGGGATGGCCGGGAAAGGTACATGACGCTCGCATCTTCAGGAACTCTGGTCTGTTTCAACAGCTGCAGCAAGGGACTTACTTTCCAGACCAGAAAATAACTGTTGGGGATGTTGAAATGCCTATAGTTATCCTTTGGGTCCCAGCCTACTCCTTAATGCCATGGCTCATGAAGCCATATACAGGCAGCCTGGAAAATAGTCAGGAGCTGTTCAGCTATAGGCTGAGCAAGTGCAGAATGGTGGTAGAATGTGCATTTGGGCGTTTAAAAGCACACTGGTGCAGTTTACTGAGTCGTTTAGATCTCAGCCAAACCAATATTCCCATTGTTATTACTGCTTGCTGTGTGCTCCACAATATCTGTGAGAGTAAGGGGGAGACGTTTATGGAGGGTGGGAGGTTGAGGCAAATTGCCTGGTCACTGATTACGTGCAGCCAGACATCAGGGCAGTTAGAAGAGTACAGGAGGGTGCAGTGCGCATCAAAGAAGCTTTGAAAACCAGTTTCAGGAATGGCCAGGCTATGGTGTGAAAGTTCTGTTTGTTTCTCCTTGATGGAAAGCACCCCCGGGTTCACTCTACTTTCCTGTAAGCTAAGCACCCTCCCCTCCCCACTTCGATCACTGCTTGCAGAGGCAATAAAGTCATTGTTTCTTCACATTCATGCATTCTTTATTTATTCATCACACAAATAGGGGGATAACTGCCAACCGGGAGGGGTGATAGAGGAGGAAGGACAAGGCCACACAGCACTTAAAAACTTTAAAACTTATTGAATGCCAGCCTTCTGTTGCTTGGGCAATCCTCTGGGGTGGAGTGGCTTGGTGGCTGGAAGCCCCCGCACCGCATTCTTGGGCATCTGGGTGAGGAGGCTATGGAACTTGGAGAGGAGGGCGGTTGGTTACACAGGTGCTGCAGCGGCAGTCTGTGCTCCTGCTGCCTTTCCTGCAGCTCAACCATTCGCTGGAGCATATGAGTTTGATCCTCCAGCAGCCTGAGCATTGACACCTGCCTTCTTTCAGCAAGCTGATGCCACTTACCATCTTCAGCCTGCCACCTCTCCACACAGTCATATTGTGTTTTTCTGCACTCTGAGATTGTCTGCCTCCATGTATTTTGCTGTGCTTGGTCAGTGTGGGAGGACAGCAGGAGGTCAGAGAACATTTCATTGCAAATGCATTTTTTTCATCTTCTAATCTTCGCTAGCCTCTGGGAAGGAGAAACATATGCAGCTGGTAGAGGGAAAAAAAAGGGAGAGTGGTAGTTAAAAAGACACATTTTATAGAACAACGGGTACACTTTTTCACGGTAAATCTTGTTGTTAACATTACATAGCACATGTGCTTTCATTACAAGGTCGTATTTTGCCTCTTATTGAGGGTATGCCGGTTTGGTGTGAGAGATCACTCACGCAGGGCCAGGCAACAGAATTTGGCTTGCAGGCAGCCATGGTAAGCTACAGTCTTTTGGCTTCTTTAACCTTCATAACATGTGGGAATGGTTTCAAACAGCAGCGCCCTCATTTCCCATACAAAGTAGCTGTTGGGTTGGCCATTTAAAATGGGTTGGCAATTTAAAAGGAGGGGCTGCGGTTTCCGGGTTCACGTGCAACAGAAACCCAACTAACCCTCCCCCTCCCACACACACAATTCTCTGGGATGATGGCTTCACCCCTCTCCCCCCGCATGGCTAACAGCAGGGAAGATTTCTGTTCAGCCACAGGCAAACAGCCCAGCAGGAATGGGCACCTCTGAATGTCTGCTTACTAAAACCACCCAGTTTCAACCAGCTGACCATGAATGATATCACTCTCCTGAGGGTAACAAAGAGAGATAAAGAACGGATGTTGTTTGAATGCCAGCAAACACCAGGACCATACACTGCAATGCTTTGTTCTGCAATGATTCCCAACTACATGCTACTGGCCTGGCGTGGTAAAGTGTCCTAACATGGAGGACAGAATAAGGCTGCCCTCCCCAGAAACCTTTTGCAAAGGCTTTGGAAGTACATCCAGGAGAGCTTTATGGAGATGTCCCTGGGGGATTTCCGCTCCATCCCCAGACACGTTAACAGACTTTTCCAGTAGCTATACTGGCCGCGAATGCCAGGGCAAATTAATCATTAAACACTATTGCTTTTAAACCATGTATAATATTTACAAAAGTACACTCACCAGAGGTCCCTCCTCCACCTTCAGGGTCCAGGAGCCCATCTTGGATGGGTTCGGGGGGTACTGGCTCCAGGTCCAGTGTGATAAACAGATCCTGGTTGTTGGGGAAACCGGTTTCTTCGCTTCCTTGCTGTGAGCTATCTACAACCTCCTCATCATCATTATCTTCCTCGCCCCCAAAACCCGCTTCCATGTTGCCTCCCACTACTTGGACGGAGTCAAAGCACAGGGTGGGGAAGTGGTGAATTTGCCCCCTAGAATGGCATGCAGCTCATCATAGAAGCGGCATGTCTGGGGCGCTGAACCGGAGCGGCTGTTTGCCTCTCTGATTTTTTGGTAGGCTTGCCTGAGCTCCTTAATTTTCACGCGGTACTGCTGTGGGTCCCTGTTATAGCCTCTGTCCTTCATGCCATTGGAGATTTTTTCAAATATTTTGGCATTCGTCTTTTCGAACGGAATTCTGCCAGCACGGATTCGTCTCCCCATACAGCAACCAGATCCCATACCTCCCATTTGGTCCATACTGGAGCTCTTCGGCAATTCTGGGATTGCATGGTCTCCTGTGATGATGGGCTCTGCATGGTGACCTGTGGAGGTGAGCTCGCCGTGCTGGCCAAACAGGAAATGAGATTCAGAAGTTCACAGGCCTTTTCACGTATTCCTGGCCAGTGCATCTGAGTTGAGAGCGCTGTCCAGAGCAGTCACAACTGAGCACTCTGGGATAGCTCCTGGAGGCCAATACTGTCGAATTGCGTCCACACTACCCCAAATTTGACCTGGCAAGGCCGATTTCAGTGCTAATCCCCTCTTCGGGGATGGAGTAAAAAAATTGATTTTAAGAAACTTTTAAGACGAAAAAAAGGGCTTCATCATGTGGATGGGTGCAGGTTTAAATTGAGATAACGCTGCTAAATTTGACCTCAACTCTTAGTGTAGACCAGGCCTTAGAATCTGATCCTTTAACAGGCTCCATGCATGCAAAGCCCTGTGTCCACATGGAGCCAGATGCCGGATTGAGATCTTAGTCAATGCAGCTCCCACAGAAGCCAGTGAGAACTGAACTCATGTGAGAGCCTGAATCTGCCATATGCTAAGTGCCTCCTATGCAGAATAACTACAATAGCCTCTTTTTAAAAAAAGCTAGCCTTCTACTTGCACCCACAAATTGTGGGCACAAATATTTGATGGCCCAATTAATTTCTTCACAAATCTTAGGCATGTATATGACCACATGCAGGGGTGAAAGTAACTTAAGGGACTTACAGTACGCAGGGCGGCTGGGGTCCTGAGCAAGGTGGGAGGATGGCTCTGGGGCCCCAGAATGGGTAGGCCTTGGGCAGAAGGGGCAGGGCTGGGGCCACAATCCCCCAGCCAGCCCTTCAGCCCTGCATGGCCTGTGCTGCCTGGAGCTCCAGCAACAATTTAAAGGGCCCGGGGCTCTTGGCCACTGCTACCGCTACCCCGTGGCTCTGGCAGCAATTTAAAAGGCCTGGGGCTCTGGCTGCTGGTGCGCTAGCAGCAGCAGCAGGGAGCACCAGGGCTCTGTTGGTGATTTAAATTCCCGGGCCCTGGAGAAGCTGCCCGTTTTGGCCCCCATCATCAGCGGCCCTGCCGGTATGGTCGGCTGAGTATCGGCTCTTACCAACTGTATCTACAATTGATTGTGGGTGCAAAATGAACCAGTAGGTATTTCCCCTCAAAAAAACCCAGCGAGCACAAAAATGGAACTAAAGTCATGCTGGAAAACAGGACTTATATACATATGACAGAAGTGGCAACTTCCAGCAGTATCCCAGACAAACCCTACAGAAGTAAGTTTAAGTATTTTAGGAGTTTACTGTATTAAAAATGCAAATGTTAATGTATTATTGTGGGACTGTAAGTAACTTGTTAGGAGGAAAACATGACTAACGTAAATTTGGGGAAGCGTTATGAGCGTCAAAGGACTACTTGAAACCATGTGAACTTTTAAAATTAAGTGGGTTTCCCAGGAAATCTGAAGGAGGAGGCGCATACAAATATTACCCCCTCAGGTTATGCAAGAGCTCAATCTTTTGAAGCTCTGCCCTGAGGAGGGGAACTTTTGTCTGCTGATCACCTGTTACATGAGGACAAGGTCAGAGGCCCAAATGGTAGGAGTGACTCTGAGATTCATGGGTGCACTTATTCTGAGCTAATAGTTGTTATGAACCTATGGCTGCAGAAAAAACCCTTGATGAGGCTGGAAGATTCGGGGGTGATCTCTAGTAAGCTTATTAGCATGGGTGTAAGTTCTTTTAATACTTTAATATATTTTCTCTAACGCTTTCACCTTAAGAATAACCATGCTTGCTTAGGAAAGCTGTGTGGTGTTGTATAACTGTGGGCAATTATGCTTTTTATAGCCTGTGAGGAGAAAAACAAAGCAGGCCTGCTTAGGCAGTTTGACTTGCTGGGGAACTCATAGTGCAGGCAGTGAATTGTGCAACCAGGAAATAACCCCAGCCAGGAGGGAGTGAGACATGTCTCTTCCCAAGAGAGGTGACTACTGGCGAGCCAAAGGCCTGAGAGTGGGTGTTCTCACTGGACTATGGAGGGGGAACAAAGATGCAGTGGCCTTGCACTGTGACAATATATATTTTAACTTTAGAATAAGCATCTTTTCTATATTAGTCTTAGTTCCTTAAATATTACATTTTTTAAAATATAATGTATTGGTTTCTTTATTTTAGTTAAACTACCAGAGAAAGAGGAAGAGAGATTTAAAACTAGAAAATTTTAAAGTTAGTTGGAATGTAATGTACTCCTCCATATACTGGGCCAAATTTTCTGCTGGAATAACTCCAGTGATTACAGGGGAGATGTGCCAGTGGAGAATTTGGCCCTTTATTTAGTTTAACATTTTCTATAGCCCCCATCACTGTAGTGCAGAGGTGGGCAAACTTTTTGGCCCGAGGGCCATATCTGGGTATGGAAATTGTATGGCGGGCCATAAAAACTCATGAGTTGGGTGTTGGGGAGTGAGGGCTCTGGGGTGGGGATGAGGGTTTTGGGGTGCAGAAGGGGGCTCCAGGCTGGGACCAAGGGGTTTGGAGGGCAGGAGGGGGATCAGGGCTGGGGCAGGGGGTTAGGGTGCAGCAGGGAGTCAGGGATGCAGGCTCTGGGCAGTGCTTACCTCAAGCAGCTCCCAGAAGCAGTGGCATGTCCCCCCGCCAGCTGCTACATGGAGGCACGGCCAGGCAGCTCTGTGCGCTGCCCTGTCTACAGGCGCTGCCTCTACAGCTCCCATTGGCTGCAGTTCCCGGTGAATGAGAGCTGCTGGGGCAGCTTGCAGAGCCCCTTGGCTGCCCCTACGCGTAGGAGCTGGAGGTGGGACATGCCACTGCTTCTGGGAGCCGCATGGAGTGAGGCAAGCCCTGGACCCCACTCCCCAGTGGGAGCTTGAGGACCAGATTAAAACATCTGGAGGGCCGTAGTTTGCCCACCTCGCTGCAGTGTCTTGGATTTACACTCATTCCTCTTCCTCCTCCTCTTTGGATATCAATCACACATGGGAAATGTTTTTTCCTGCAGCAGACTTTATCTGTCAAGCAAGAATCTTACACCTTTTAGTTTGCATGGCTTGGCTTTTGACAAGCTTGCTGTTCTGCTTCTTTTCCCTAGCCATGGTCTTCTTTAGACACGACTTTGAATATAGAAAACATTCATTTTTGTCTATTTTTTGTTCCCAACAGTATTCTTAGCTTGTTTTTGCAGAGACTTCTAAATACATACAACGTCTTGCCTTAAAACTAAGGAACAGAAAAAGGAATAGGTCCAGGAGGTCAAAGTTGACAAAAGATATGTCAAATATATACATGAATATACATATGCAATAGCTGAGATCTGCTGAGGTGCTTGAGAAAATAGGCCACTGGTTTAGTCTGGAGAGGGATGCAGGAAGGGTGTTTTCATTCAATTAGGAGTTTTTGACTTCTTGTTTCCTCTAATCACCAGAGCCCAGATTTCAGTCATTCTGTGATGTTCTTTTCTACCAGTGACTCTTTGGGAAAGTGGAAAGGAAAGATTGTATTGGGATGGCTTTGAGGCTAGTTCATATTTTGGATATAAGCCTTAATTCGTACGACTTACTACTTAATGTCTGAACACCTGAAGGGATCTATTTGAAATAACAAATTGTGGGAGGAAGCGCACAATTACAAGAAGACTATGGAGGCTAAGAGCAGGCATAATGCCCTTGGGGCTTTGTGGGGAGTGTGCTCAACCTCTATGCGTTGAGATGGTGCAAGTAATCCCTTCCCCTAGTGCACCCCATTACTGGGCAGGGCAGCAGCATCAAGCCTAAGCTCCAGCAGGATCCTTAAACTAAGTGTTCCCTCCCCTGTGTCGTATACAGGATGCACTTCGGTAGGCACTATCAGAGTACACACAAATGCACACAATGGATGGGGGAAGAAGGAGGCAGCCTCCCTTCTAACCTCTAGGTCACTCATCCATGCTATGGGAGACCTAGGTTCAGTTCTCCCTTCTGCTTGATGGGGAACAGGGATTTGAACATGAGTTTCCCACTTCTCAGGTGAGTGCCCTAAACACTGGACTATGGTTCCTTTCACTTCTCTCTCTGGCCAAGTGCATATTTAATGATTTGTCCACAGTGAACCAGCTTCAATAGGCGAGAGCTCCACATCAGACTATTCCATAGCTCAGTGGTTAGAGCACTCACCTGAGAACTGGAAAAACCCACATTCAGATCCTTGCTCCTCATCAGGCAGGGAAGGGGAGGACATGGAACCCAGGTCTCCCACATCCAGGTGAATATGCTAGTCACTGGGCTAAAAGTTACAAGGGAAGCTGTCACTACAAGCTTTTAAACTTACACAGAGCTCTTCTTCAGGCCTAGGAAACTAACTTGAAGTGTTACTGCTAAATACAAGGTTTGAAGACATTGTTTAGCATAAGTAAGTAACATATTTCAAGGGACGATTCAAGGTGAAGTGGACATTAATCTACATCTACTTGCAAATCAAAGGAGTTATGGTAGAACTGTGTGACCTAATAGCTTTTCAAAGTTAGATAAGGAAAAGGGGGTTGGATCTGGGATTGGGTTTGGCCCATTATACAGTTAGGGGCCCTCTGCAAAATTCATATCTTCCTTTGTTTCAGAACACCCCCAAAAGTTCAAGGATATTTAGATTCAAGACTTTGGTTTGGACCCATCTCCACTAGTGACACATTCTGAATCCTCTTTCTTGCTCAGTGATCGTAATCCACAAATCTGATTCTCAAGTGGCTCATAGTCTCTGCCTTTAATTGTTTCCCCAGCTGCTTTGATGCTCTTGCATTTAATGTCAGACGAAGATGTAGCTGGGAAAAATAACAGAGTTGCAGACTACAATGGTCATTAGGGGAAAATAATAGCTTAGAGAGCGGAGGTTGAAAAAAATATAATTATGAAACTGTTCACTGTTCAAGCAGAGACAACTTCCAGAGCTGATAATGTTATTTATCACTTGTATAGCACTTTAGAAATAGTAACTAATTAATCCTTGTAATGTGTCTGCAAGGTATGTCATTAAGTGTTATTGTCTCTCTGTAGCAGAGGGTAGAAGAGGCATAGAGGGTAAGTGCTCATAAAAGGAATCAGTGTCAAAACTAGGATTAAAATGCAGAGATCCTAACTCCCAGTCCTGTGCTGATATCAGTAGGCCATGTGTTTCTTTAGGGTAATGAAAAATAGTTCCAGGGGGGCCCTTGACCTTTTCCACTGTGGGAAGGGGTTCTTCACACATAAGTAGGAAGCATGTACAGAATAGGTGATTTGTACAGAAAGAAAAACGGTGGGTAAACATAATGTTATATGATAATTATACAAAAATAAGTCATTCATATATAGTGCTACAATGCTCATGATGCTTAAGAGTCCTTTCCCCTGAGGAGCTTCCAAACAAAGTTCTACTCTCAGACTTACCCAGCCTCAGTATTTCTCAGTAGCCTCAATGGGAGATCCACCCGTGCAGGAAAAGCAAAATAATGAGACTGAATACTGCCCTACAGATCTGAGATAATTTTGCCCTTAGTTAAACAATTAGAATTGAAAATAGATGATAGATTGCAAGGCCAGAAGGGACCATTGTGATCATACACAGGAGGTCAGATTATAACACAGACCATAGAACTTCCTCAAAACAATTCCTGGAGCATATCTTAAAAATTGTCAGGGATGGAGAATCCACTGTGACCTTGGGTAAATTGTTCCAGACTACTCTCACCATTAAAAATTTATGCCTAATTTCCAGGATGAATTTGTTTAGCTTCAACTTCTAGCCACTAGATTGTGTTACACTTTTCTCTGCTAGATCAACAAGCCCGTTATTAAATATTTGCTCTCCATGTAAGTACTTATACATTGTAATCAAGTCATTCCTTACACTTCTCTGTGTTACACTAAATAGATTGAGCTCCTTGAGTCTATCAGTATAAGGCATGTTTTCTAAAACGTTAGTAATTCTTGTGGCTCTTCTCTGAACCTTCTCCAATTTGTCAATATCCTTCTTGAATGGTGGATACCAGGGGAAGGGATGCAAGTCAACGCATGATCATATTGTCTAAGGGCCACTTACTGGCGCCCTTACTGGAAAGTAGCCCCTTACCGGTCCCACTGATTTCACTGAGACTCCTTTGCAAAGCAAGATACTACTCTCCATATGAGCAAGTGTGGAATAATCTGTTCCTTAAATTTAATTCAGAGGGTTTTTATTTATGTGAAACTTTTTCTTATAATAGCAACAGTAGATATAGAAAATGAGAGATGCAGAAAGGAAAAGCAGGTGGATTTAAATTAAATCATTTGAACATATAACTTTTGGCAATAATGAGAGTTGTCATTATGTACCTTCTTTAACAGAGGGAAAAAATATGTTCCATTATGAACCCTGTACATACTAGTTTCTGTGCATTACTGTTTTGGTATGTAATGACCTATTTCAAGTCACAAAACAGACTTCACATAGACCTCTGTGTGCAATACATAATCACGGAAACATAGGACTTGCTATACTGCAGCAGTCTCATGGCCCATCTAGTCCGGTACTACAGTGGCCAGCACCAGACACTTCAGAAGACGGTGCAAGAAACCCCACAGCAGGCAAACATCAGATAATCTGCACTATGAAATTCTTCTCCTAACACTTCATAATTAAAGGTTGGCTTAAACACCGAAGCTTGAAGTCTCATATCCCTTCCAATACTTTCTTTAGCATTGTTATAAATCTAGATAGTCTTATCTATATAAATGTTGATCCCTCTTTGAATATTGCTAGGTTCTTGGTCTTGATAACATCCTATGGCAATGAGTTCTAGTCAAAACCTGCATTGTGTGCAATTATACTTTTATCAGTTTTGAATATGCCACCTTTCAGTTTCATTGAAAGCCCTTTTTTCTTAATGTTATGAAACAGGGAGAATGGAAGCCTTCAATTTCATCTCCTTTTTAAAATAAATAATCACAGTCTTTTCAACCTCTCTTCATATGAATTTTTCAATATCCATAATCATTCTCATTCCTCGTCTCTGAATCCTCTCTGCCTTTATGCAATTTCTATCTAAATTCTAAATAGACTTTTCTATACATGCCAGCAATATTTCATAATAAAACTATTCTTTTTGCAAATGAAACAAAAGTTCCTTTTTGTTTAGAATAACTACAAATTGGAGTATATAAGACCCCCATTCTTAATTTTGCACATTGCAGTCAGAAATCTGTTCAGATTTAACTAGCCTGTTTTTCCTATTTTATTATCTGTTTTTATTTAATGGAGTTGCTTCACATTTATTTGCTTTGTGTCCATTTCTTCTATTTTAAGAGATGCTGACTTTTTTTTTCTTGTATTTGACCATGTAGTGAAAAGATAATTTTTTAAATGTAATCTTTGTGCAAATTCTAGGACAGATTTATTCAGTGGCAGTAGTTCTCTCTGGCACATAGTGACATTCAAAGACAAAGTATGAACTGAAAATAAAGGGGAAAGGGAGATTTTAGCATAAAACTTTTTGTACATTTTGATTTGTGGACAGCATAAGATGAGAAGCACTAAAAAATAGCAGGAAACAGAGCTACAAAAAAACCAAACCCAAATCAAACCAAACTAAACAAAGATACACAAGTCTTCATCTTATGAGCAATATGTTTGACTCATATGTTTATCCTTTAGCCAGTTCTAAGAATGAAGGCATAACTCTTCATAAGCACTGGTTAAAATTAATGCAGGAAGAGTTCTATGGTAGTTTTATTTCCAAAGTCAATGATCATATTAACAAATCAGCACTGGTTTGAATCAAGCATAAATACCTGTTACTTTCCCCTCCAAGACTAAATGCTATATTAGAGAGCTTCAGTTCCATTTTTATTCATCTAAATGGATTTTCCTTTCAAAGAGGAGATTTGGTTTGTGCCTAAACTATAACCTTGGAGTGAGTAACAGATGTTGGACTGAAAATAAACAGCTCTAATACTGGTAGAGTTATTGCACCTGTTTCTCCTAGCACCTGTTGTTGCTAGGAGAAAATAAAACCTTTTATCTTTGCTCTCACTAAGGAAACTAGTAGTCACAGAGCAAAAAGTACAAAACCTTTTAAAACGCAATTATGCTTATCTTCATATGCATGTAATTTGGGAAGTACTTACAGATGTGCCCAGTTTCTTCAGCAGATGATGAAAAAAATTATCAAGCTCCTTCCCCTCTATGTAACCATTGTCTAAACACAATTAAAACATACATTATTGATCAGACATAATTATTGCTCTAACTCTAAGCATAACTTACATCCTGTAGAACCATTTTAATGTTTATAGAAACTGTACCAAGTTGCGGCAATGTTCCCTTTATTCCTAAATAAGTCTATTCATCCTTCCTATCTTATGGCACATTGCCTAAAGTTGGGAGTTGTTATATTTAATTCAAATTCTTAGCATTTTAATATTTTTAATTTTTCTTTATTATATTGCAGAGCTCTTGGCCAAAAGGAAAAAAGAAGCAGCAGTAGTAACATAGCAGACAAATATTTTGTGCTCTGGGTGCATTCTCTGCAAGGTAAGTTTATTGTTACTCCCCCCCCCTCCCTTATGTATATAAGGTTAACCCTTGGAAATTCAGGATTTCCTGGAAGGACTGATTCAGCTACTCAGTGCCGGTGGATGCTCAGCAAGCCCTTGATTTTTTTTAAATCGTCGTTGGTGTGCAAAGAGGACATTTGTCCCGATTCTCGCTGCACGCTGCTAACGCTATCAACCTGCTCGCGCGCTATGAGGGGCGCTGGCCGCCGCTGGCAAACACAGAAGCAAGTCACGGACCTATATGAAGCCCCAGCTCAAGGGGACAGAGACTCAGGCCCCCACAGCCCCGTGCCTCACGCCGGCACGGGGCACGCACACCTAGGCACCACGCCCCAGCTACATCACGACGGAGTCCCGCACACACAGCCACCCGCAGCCCAGCTCATCCGGCCTCCCAGGCCCGGGACCCCTTGCCTCGCCCGACACTCAGCGCGCCCCCCGCGCGAGCCAAGCTCCCGCACCGTCGGCGTCGAAGCGCTGCCAGATGTGCAGGAAGCCGGCGGCGTCCAGCCGCTCCAGGGGGCTGCTGTCCATGGTGCTGCGGCGGGAGAGAACTCGCCCAACTCGCCGCGGCCGCTGGAGCGCGCCGCCGCCTCTGCCTGGCCCCCGCGACGGACCGGGGGGGCGGGGGGGGGGGGAGGTTTGCAGAAGAGGAGCCCGCGGGAAGACACGCCCTGCGCTCGCGCGCATGGGCCCAGGTGAGAGGAAGGGCAGAGGCCGAGCCATGGGGGGAGGGGGGAGGGAGAGGGAAGAGCACTCACGACCCCCCCTCCCCAAGTTAAAAGTCACCCTCCCCCCCATTTTCTGGTGTCTGAGAGCTAATTACATGGGGGGGGTGCTCTTAGAAACTGCTTCCCTATTGACCCCTGGTCTGCTCGATACAGGGTGGACGGGCCACCTAGAGAGCGCTGGCTGGGGGGGGGGGTCTTTTTTAGCATCTCTCACAGAGGCTCTTCCCTAAGGGCCTGATCCCAAGCCCACCGAAATCACCTGACTGTCCTGTTTAGGGGGGGGGATGTGTGTGGTCTGAATGCCATCTGCATATCAGGCTGCAGTATTTACACCCGCCTAGCCCTTGGAGCTGTCTGTACAGTGCTGTTGAAGTCTTGGTCTATTTTTCCCCCCTGCCAATGCTTTGCAGTCCTCTTGCATACAGTTCTGCAAGACTGATTTTGGTTTGCACGTTTTTGTATTTTATTCAAACACGGGTAGATCTAGAAATTCAAGTACACCTAGAAGCAGAGGGAGGATTGATTTAAAACAAAAATCCTTCATGTTGGCATTGCACAGACGTCCATTTACTCTGAAAAATACACGTGCATGAGGGTTTTTGGGGGGAACAGGGGGGGCTCCTTAAATTATATTTTGCATGAAAAATGTGAATTTTAATTAAAAGAAAAATGTCCTACAAGACTCCAAAAAGTTCCCTTGAAACCAAAACTATAAAAAGAAGTTCCAGAGTATTTACTAGGATTCTCCCACTCTTCTTTGAAATTAAAGTCACATCTATGATGAAGTGAGAGAGAGAATTGCACTGCCAAATATCAAAAATGGGTGCCTAATGTTTGACTGTCAGGGCCTGAGCAAGAGACCATTGAAATCAATGGAAAGACTTCCACTAACTTCAATGGGCTTTGGGCCAGACCCTTAAAGAACTCATTTGTAAGTCACAAGATTTTCAAAAGTTCTGATACCCAGCAACTCCCATTGTCTTAATTTAGAAATATATTTGATTTCATTGGGAACACTGCTGGAAATCCTGCCAGTCACATAGCTAGATGCCTAATTGCAGATTGAGAAGGCTAACTTTAGGCCCCTGCTTTTGAAAAACTTTGTGTGCATTTGTTCAGTAGAAGTTGCTGGTCACACAGAGAACACTATACCTGCAAATTACTGGCTTTTAGAGATATCACACCTATGAATTACAAGTTTTTAATCTGTGGCCAATCTGTTAGATAAATATAACATTCAGATCCATAATGGACCTATTCTAAGCTACCAGAGCCCATTAACCTTCTAGGTAATTGAATAAAATCACTTGGTTGGTTTAAGTAGGGGAAGGAAAAAGTAGCTGCCATACAGGAGAGGCAGTTAATTGACAGCATGAAAGCTGTTTATTACAACTATATCCCAGCCAGCTGACTGTGGTCTCCACACTGTACTCTAGACAAAAGGTTTCTGACATGTTCAATGGAGTGCTTAGGCTGTAAGCAGCCTCAGCCAAAGGCCCCCACCATGAAATGGGAGCCCCCAGAACAGAAGCATTCAGCAAAAAGACCGATAAATCAGGCAGTCTGGGGTATCTGCACAGGTACTCTCATCATCAGGACTGGACACTCCACAATTCTCTATCTGATCACTCCTTTGAGGAAGGCTGTGTCTGCTTCTCCCTTACACATCATGGACGTTGAATGGGGTTCAGCCCTCTGGATCCCCAGATCTCTAGCCATCTCTGCATAGGCTCCATGCCTCTCCACAGCCTTAGGAGCTCCTGACTCTTTCCTGCCCCTGACGGACCCATAGTTCCACCTGCTCTGAAATGGCTCTCTGGAGCCAACGTTCACTTACCCACTAAATTCCTTCAGGCTGATGTAGTAGAGTGGCAGTTCCCTGGATATGCTCCATCACACTGCAGGGCTCAAACTCTGTAAGATATCTTATAAGGGGCTTCTGCAGGGTAAGGGGAATGATGCAGTGGGGGAGGCACTCCTCCTGTCCAAGCACACCTCGGCAGGATGGGTCTTAAACAAATATCAGTAAAAGTTATTTGTTACTTATTTATTAACTGGCTTTTAAAAGCATGGCTCTTCCATAAACATTTACTAGAAGGTTGTTATTGGTGGCCTAGGAGACTAAACTTGGACTTTATAAACCCATTTTAGTTGATTTAAAGAAAATATTATCATATTTTGTAATCCTTATGGAAAGTGTCTATAGAATTTAATAGGGAGAAAGCCAAGAAAGTTCTATAGAAAGTTATTAAAGTTTCAAATTACTTTAAAACCAACATAATTTAATACAGACAAGAGATCCTTTCCATAGGGTTTCTTAACCATCCTGTAGAATTCTATAGCATATTTATAATTCTCTAGGAATTTATAATTTTATAAGACAGTGCAAAGAACTTACAGAAACTTAATAGTTTTCTATAGGATTTCTCTGTAAGGATATTTCCTAACTTCCTCTTCTGGTCCTGTAGGCAGCAGCTTGGCTCCCTAGCTGTGACATTACAGGAGAAAGAGTAGACAGGGGATGGTAAAATCTGCTTCCTGTTACTGTTGCTGTTGCTGTCCTTTCAGAACCTCCCAGAGCCCCAACAAATCAGGTCCAGGCTTAGAAGGGGAAGGAGGCAAGAGGGATCCACTTGATTCCTTAACCCTATGATCAACTGTTTTCTAACTCCATAGTCATTTGAACCTTGGCACAGTCTGTACAATTTGGGGATGGATGGCACTTACTCTTCAGCAACATCCACCTACCCACCCTAGAGTATTATCAGTGATCTGCCTGTGGAGGAGAAAGAACATGGGCTCCCCACCTCTTCCACATCAGGACAGACAATGTTAGTATAGGAAAAACAAAGTAGTGTAGGGTAATCTCCCTTTCCCAGTTCTCACAGCTTAGCTTGGCTCAAAGATTCAGGACTGCAATTATTCCCTCCATCTCTTAAGTCTCCTCTGTGTTGCCAGGATGCTATGTTAAAGGTAGGAGTAGGACTCAATTAAAAGAACATCTTTTCTTGTTGTTTTCAATGTTATCCAATAGCTTTATCAGTTCCCACACCCCAGTTATCTGACCATAACATCAATTCATCACAGCTCTTCATTGCCCCCTCCTTCAACTTCTGAAAAATTACCTTTCTTTAGCTGTGCTCAAGGGCCCCATCCAGGATGCCAGCTGGGTGGAGACCATGAAAATAATGAGCTGGGATCTGCAAGAATAAGTCTCCTGGTGAGGGTAAGAAATGAGAGGGAGCGGTTATGACTTTTCTCCAGATTTCATAGCCCTCCTGAGACCTAGCTCAGGAGCTGCATGGTCAGTGCTACCTGTGCGCCTTGCCTTCCATTCCTGCTTGACCATCTGTTCTGCCTCCCACCCCCACAAAGTCTAACCCTTCCACCTCGGTACTGGTCCCCTCCCACCACCTCAGGACAATGCTTAGCCTCTGTTGACTGGTCCAGCCCACTGCCTGAGCAGTCTGCCTCCCCCTATTCCCATTGTCAAAGCTTTGATCCACACACTTGTCCATTGGTCTCACTTTTATCTGAGATTTCAGCCTCTCTACTCAATCTGGCCAGCCATATTTGCAGGCCCCCTAGTGTGTGCAGCCACTGGAGAAGTAAGTGTGGTGGGTTGGCTGTCATGGAGAGAGAAGGAAGTGGGGTGGAGGCTGGCCAGGTTCATTGTACCTCAAATTAAAGAATTGGGACATTCTTTCAACACAGTAGTGGAGAGAGATGCCATTATTCCAACCAGTCTTATCTGGAGGGACAGGGAGAAGGAGCTGCAGCTGGGCACAGCTTCTAGCAAGTATGATGAAGATTTGCTGCTTCAGACCCCATCTTTCCTCCCACTCCCCAGGCACCCTGGTGTTTGATCATTAAGAAAGAGAGGGTGGGTGGTAATTTGGCATATGCACACACACCATCCCCAGGGCCTGTGCTGGCTCTGTGTATAGGTGACTGATGTGGTGCACCCTTTTTTCTTCTGTCTCTCGCTGCACAGGCCCTTCCTGATCTCAGTTCTGGCTGTACCCTGGCTCTTTTACTCCATGCACGCTAGCTTCAGCATGGAGGAACCGCTGCCATCTCAACAGCATGCATGAAGTTGCTCTCCTGGGAGGAGCATACCCTTGCATTTGTTACACCTTTCACATCTGCTGACTCAGCTGGTTAGTCTGTACAACCTCCCCCTAAAATATTGTCCATAAAAACTGAAAAACACAATAAGCACAATAGGAATATCTGAGGCTGCACCTCAAAGAAACTAATTCAAGAGAAACTAACTAAAATTGAATGGACCCATAATCCTTAAAAGCACAAACAAATCCTAATATACTGTGTAGTGTCATCAGGAGATAATTTTGTTGGCCTCATATTTGGCTTGCTCTGTGAAAGAGCTTGGCAGTTTAAGGGCCTGATCCAAAGCCCATTGGAGTTTTTTCAGTAACTTTCAATGAGCTTTGCTTCAATCCCTTGGTTCAATTCGCAGTGTGAAAGCTTTCAGATCACAAACCACACCACCACCACAACTGGCCCTACTTGGCAGCCTCATCTCAAAGGGTATGAATGAGTACTCAGTATGAACTAACCTCTCTCTCTCTGGGTCAGAGCTCAGGCCCATTGGCAGGGCAGTATGAGGATGCTGGTGCTGCCATTCACTCTGCTGTACCTGTTCAGTGGTAAATACGGGATACCAGTCTCCAGAGCTGTCAAACAGAAGCACTAAAGTAACAAATACACACACAAAGGGTCATCATTTGGACAGCCTGCACTCCAGAGACAATCATACGTAGGCACCCAAAGATGACAAAGACACCCCAGGAAGGTTGAGAGGGTAAAGGGAAGACACACAAGAGATTTGGGAAAATATCCCACAGCAATTTCTTAAGATCTCTAATATCATGGAAGACCACATGAATGTCATTAAAAAAAAACAAGTACTAAAGATGCTGAACAATGTATAGTGATATAGACTATAAAACTATGCCAATCATTTAAGGTGTAATTGTACAATGATTAATCCCTTTGGTATAGGCTACTCAATAAGAAATGGAGTTGGAGGCCTGAAGTATTTCTTTGGGATCAGATACAGATACTCTTTCTCTTGATGAGTAGCTACTTATTACCTGAGGAGTCTCATTGATGTCAATGGGGAGGGGAGTACTTGTGGAGTAAGTCACTACTTGCTGCAAGGAAGGATCTCAGAATGTGGCTCTTAATTTATAGCACTATTAAACATGTATTCAAAGAGGTATACAGTAAGGACCAAATGCTCTTCTTACCACTCTGCCAGAATAATGCTGGTGGGCACCAGGGAATTCAACGTTGCCCCATTGAAAAATCCTCCCCATAACCAATGGAGTGGACTTTGTGTCCTTTTTGTGGGGAAGGAAGCCGCTGAAGGGTCAGAGGGTGTGTATAGGAGCAGATCTGCCAGCCGTCTCCTGGCCCCAGCCCCAAAGAGCCTTAGCATTCAGGAGTGGGGGACCTTTTACATAGGCTTTTAACATCCTGCCCTAAAACTTACACAACAGAACATCAGTGGTTCTAAAGCGTATGGAGTTATATGGACCAAAATAGAGGGACTCCCAACAAGTTGCGTTATTTCAGCAGGGTGCTCTTCAGAATACAGTATTTTTGAGGAATAAATTGAAATGTGGATTTACCACCGCCAGCCTTAAAACAACATGAGTACATCTGCCGTCTATTCTGTTTTCTTAATAAAGCAGGTTTTTCTTGGAGTGGTTGTTTCTATGTGCAAAGCACTTCAGGTTGTGCCTTCACTCCATGTACTCAGGGACCAGAGAACCTCTTTAGTAGTGTCTGTGTGGTTTGGACATGTGCCCTTGCCCTGCCCTGCGGGAATAAAAGGGGCTGCTGGACAACCATGGTCAGCTTCAGTGCTTGTGTTGACTTCCTCAGCTTCTCTCTGTAAATAGTTTTAAAACATTTTATAGGTGGCTTTAGGGATTTGGTTCATATCAGTCAAACTATCCATCTACTTGTGATTTACCATATGCCTCAATGTAGCTGGGCACGCGCTTGACACGTGTAAGTCTCTTGCCTTTAACCTGCAAAGAATGAAATCATTTCAGACATTCCCTAGGCTCTGTCTCATTCATGGAACATACAAAAGGAGAGGCCATCTCCTCACAGAGGCTATTGAAATGCATCTCAGTGTGCATCCTACTTCTGCTACAAGGTGAACGATGTCTCTTTGATAGCCATGTGAGAATGCAGTCAACTTTTGCTCAGGCAGCATGGGTAGCTTCTCTTAGAGAAGTCCCTGTTACTGACATCTGCAGAGTGGCAACTTGGAGTTCCATACATGCCTATACTAGATACTATGCACTAGTGCAAGCACTTGATTATGATGCCTCTCGAAGCAGGACAGTTCCGCAATCTGTTGTGTCATAGGACTCCAGGCACCTGCTTCCTTCAAGAAACACCACTCATGAGTCACCTGACAGGCACAACCCAGGGACAATCACTCCTCAAAGAACGAAAGGTTATTCACCTTGTAGTAAAGTGAGTTCTTCAAGATGTGTTGCCCCTGTATGTCCACTACCCATTCTCCTTTCCCCACTGCCTGGTTTGCTTGCTGGGAACTGCAGTAGAGAAGGAATTAAGATAGTGGCAGTCTGACAGCCCCTTTCCCCCCACCTCAGTGGGGAGCACAAGGAGAGTGGGGGTATAGACACTACTAAGGAAAATTATCTGGTCTGGGGTGCATGCGCATCCTGAAGTACACTACACATAGGGACAACACATCTTAAAGAACTCCAGTCACTGTAAGGTGAGTAACCCATCCTTTTTGTTTTACATTTATTTTAGACATTATCTGAAGCCATAGGATTAAAGATTTGCAGCATCTGAAACAAAACTGGGATTATTTTAAGATTAAAATATTGCTCCTATAAACCTTGTGTGGTGCCATAATCTTATAACAAAAGGTCGTGTCCTGTCTGTGGATTACATCATAGATGTAGAGATAAAGGATTTCAAAATAGTTGTTTCTAAAACTAAGCCCGAAAGACTTGAAATAACTATATTTTGTCCCATTGCATCATACTGATATATTTCTAATATTTTGAAATCTACACCATTTTTCTATCCTTTTTTATTCAGAAATAGATGGAAAGATAATTAATAATATTTAGGAGTATGAGATTTTTCCATTAAGTCTTCATGAGGGCAGATTGTTAGTTCAGATGTTTCTTTTATTGGTTTATTTTCAAATTATAGCAATTAAACTTCAAATCACAAAGAGCCTTTTTGGTTCTTACGTAGTTCTGGGATCTATTCTCATTCTGACCATATTGAGCAAAAGTATTTTTGTGTAACCACAATCATCATTAACTTTGGAAGAACACTGCAAAAATATATATCAATATCTGTTTTACTCAGAACTGTGAATATAAATTAATTATAAATTAATAAAATTAATGACCGGGGTAATGAAACAATTAACTAAGGTGACAGCTTCCTCTGAATCGCCTATCTTGTTTTGTAGTCAAAACTGTAAACTCTCCATAACATACTCTCTTGACCTAGAGTAATAGTATGCTGATGAGCACTGTTGGTAATAATAATTCTTTTCAACTGTAGTCATAACCCTCTCTAGAAGATTCACACAAGCAAATGTTTTGTTTGCAACCAAGTTTGCAAGAAGAGAAAGTTCTTCAAATATACAGAGACTTCAGTAGGGGTTGGCTCAGGTCCCATGCAAACGTTATTGCATGAGTAATTATGCTGGAAGTGTTTGCCTAGATGTCTTGAAACCTCTTTGTGGGTATGGGAGTCTTCCAATCAGGGAACAGAACTGTAACTATCAGCTTCATATTTTTGTGTTTCCAGAAGGAGAATTAGGGCCATCTTCAGCAAATAGATTTGAGGCCAGAATTTGGCTCTCTGCTTTGCACAGAGTATCCGAAAGAGAGTAAAAGTTGCGGATGTATGAATGAGATTAGCTTCCCAAAACAAATAATTTCAGCAGGTACCCTGAGTCTTGCAGTGGTTAAAAACAATAATAATGATGCTAGCATTGGTAACCCTCAGCATAGCTGATTTTGCCTCCCCGATGAGCATGCAATGATTGCTGGTAATTTTTGTCAAGTCAGGTCTATCTACTTTGTGTGTATTAATACTGTAAGGAGCATGAGTTTTAATTCCCAGCACTAATCACTTCACATCATATGATTTAAATTAGAGCAGTCAGAAATGTTTATGGCAAATGAGCTGTTCCAAGCAGCTGGAGTTAGAGATGGTATGAACAAAGCATTGCAGCCTGGTAAGGGGTCTTTGAGAGTTTCAGAAAAGTGAATGCTGGAGAAGCAGATAAAAGATATACTGCAGGGGGAACTAAAAACAACAGATTAAATGCACCCCCCATGAAAATCAATTTGGAGATAAAGTTCTATCCTGAAAAAATATTCTCTCCCCCACCCCACCAAAAATCTAAGATGGGCACGAGCTTCCTATTTGCAGTCCTTGAGTCCCACCCTGAGTCCTGTTGTCCCCCTCCAGCACAGCTCCCAACAACACAGTGCTAGGGTGGGCATTTTTTGTTTGTTTAAATGTATTATATTGAAGGTAGACATCCAGGTACTTGGGGATGGTGACCAATAGAAACCTCTAAATCATGTGGATATAAGGGTGGAATGGAAGGGGTGATGAGACTAATTAGTTAAAGAAATGATGATCCCATTTTGACTGTAGCCACAACTTGAGTTCCAGCAAAAGATCACGCACATATCACGTGCAGCCATCAGCATTTCCAGACATCAATCTTCATCCGCTCCACTAGGCTTTTGGACCTTCCATCCATTGGATTGTGTTACACCTTTCTCTGCTAGATTAAAAAGCCATTTATTAAATATTTATTCCCCAAGTAGACACTTACAGCCTATAATCAAGGAAGTCCTTAACCTTCTCTTTGGTAAGCTAAATAAATTTAGCTTTTTGATTCTATCACTATAAGGCATGTTTTCTAATCCTTTAATCTTTCTCATGGTTCTTTTCTGAACCCTCTTCAATTTATCAACAACCTTCTTGAATTGTGGGCATTAGTACTGGACTCAGTATTCCAGCAGTGGTCGCACCAGTGCCAAATATGAGGTACAATAACATCTCTATTTCTATTTGTGATTCCCCTGTTTATGCATCCCAGGATCACATTAGCTCTTTTGGCCATAGCATCACACTGGGAGCTCACATTCAACTCTTCAGGTTAAAGTATTGTGATCTCCCTTCCCAGTCATTGCCTTGTGGTTAGCAGCAACCCCCTCTCTTCCTGGTTAGTGTGGGGAGGACTCACCAAGCAGGGGAACCTGCAGAGAGAGAGAGAGAGCAGGAGGAGCTGGTCTCTGACTGAGGAGTTTCTGGGACTTCCAGTCTTGTACCTGAACCGTGAGTAGCACCCAATGAGGAAGTATAGGCAGCCCAACTGAGAGTCTCCTAAATCACCTCCTTTTCTATATTGGAAAAATCTGTTCCCCTCTCCCCAACCATCTACTCTGGGGGAGGAGTTCCCTCCCATCACCACCAGCTCCCCCTCCCCTGGTTAATTTCTGCCCAGGTTCTTGAACTTTTTGCTGTTACACTTAGACAACTTGCAAAGCTGCAGAAAGTTGTGGGCAGTTAAGGGAGCAAAAGTCAAATCTTTTTGCTGACCATATGCTGATTTCTGTTACTCAGCCAAAGGTTGCCATCACAGTTATTCTTAATGACAATTATTTCATCAATCTGCTAGGCTTTAACATTAATTTTAGTAAGGTGGAAGCTGAAAACCTTCCATATGGTTCTCCTGCACCAATTTCTGAGTCTGTTCTATTTAAACAAGCTAAAAAAAAGACAAGCCTTTAATGTTTGGCCTCTCTGTAACATCATCTTTCAGCAGAGATTAGAGAGTTAACTTTACTCCTCTGCTAAATTAAAGCAAATTGGATTTGGCTAGGCAGCAGTCCTTTTCTGGGCAGTATCAATCTAAAATGATCATTCTCCTATGCAGCTTTTATCCTCCTCAATTTAATTTGCCAAGGGGGGAAAAAAAAAGACTTTAAAGATTTTGTGGCTGGGGTCAGGTGGTAGGGTTCATCAGACAGGAGTAAAACTCTACGCTAGCATTTAGGTAATGTCATTATCTCTGCTAAAGGAAGACTGCAGTGCCTAATCTTTACTGTCTTAGGGGGGCTTATCAAATGCATACACTCATACTAAAGCCCCCAGGATATTTGATGAAGAGATGTCAAAGTTGACCTCTCTGTTAGGAATTTTGTCAATAAAGTTTCATGTTGGAATAGACAGTTCTTGTATTTGCTGGCACATCTTACTCTCTTTACTGTAGGATATGGAATGAGACACAAGGATAGAAGGAGCTCAGCTCCTGCTATCTTGACTAAAAGGTGCCTCTTTCCTTCGTTCCCGTAAGAGATGACCTGGAGTTTTCTTCACCCTGTTGGAAATGTTGGGGGATGGTATTGGTGGCACAGCACTTTCATGAAAATTGGTGGTTGTTCCTGGAGTGCACACAGAAAAAAGAGTGGGTACTTAGAATCCACTGGCAGCTAAGCTCCCTCCCCAGTGCCTCCTGCACGCGGCAGAACAGTAGTCCCGTGGTATGCAGGAGGTGCTGGTAGGGAGGAGGAGCAGCAGCAGGGAAGGGGCATGCTTGGAGGAGGGGATGGAAAGAGGCAGGGCAGGGGTACAGTGGGGGCAGGGCCGGGGGTGGAGCAGGGGAGGAAGAGGAAGGACGGGGTCTTGGAGGAAAGGGTGGAATGGGGGCAGGTCTGGGGCGGAGTTGAGCACCCGTCGAGGTAGAGAGGAAGTCAGCGCCTGCTAGAGCCCTACAGTGCTAGGTGTTGTACATCCAAACTGAGAGTCCCTGCCTAGGAACACTTACAATTTAGACAAGTTTCAGAGTAGCAGCCGTGTTAGTCTGTATTTGCAAGAAGAAAAGGAGTACTTGTGGCACCTTAGAGACTAACAAATTTATTTGAGCATAAGCTTTTGTGAGCTACAGCTCACTTCATCGGATGCATTTGGTGGAAAATACAGTGGGGAGATTTATATACACACACAGAGAACATGAAACAATGGGTTTTATCATACACACTGTAAGGAGAGTGATCACTTAAGATGAATCATCACCAGCAGCAGTGGGGGGGAAAGGAAGAAAACCTTTCATGGTGACAAGCAAGGTAGGCTATTTCCAGCAGTTAACAAGAACATCTGAGGAACAGTGGGGGGTGGGGTGGGGGGAGAAATAACATGGGGAAATAGTTTTACTTTGTGTAATGACTCATCCATTCCCACTCTCTATTCAAGCCTAAGTTAATTGTATCCAGTTTGCAAATTAATTCCAATTCAGCAGTCTCTCGTTGGAGTCTGTTTTTGAAGCTTTTTTGTTGAAGGATAACCACCCTCAGGTCTGTAATCGAGTGACCGGAGAGACTGAAGTGTTCTCTGACTGGTTTTTTAAATGTTCTAATTCTTGACGTCTGATTTGTGTCCATTTATTCTTTTACATAGAGACTGTCCAGTTTGACCAATGTACATGGCAGAGGGGAATTGCTGGCACATGATGGCATATATCACATTGGTAGATGTGCAGGTGAACGAGCCTCTGATAACACTATCAGATGGCTGATGTGATTAGGCCCTATGATGGTGTCCCCTGAATAGATATGTGGACAGAGTTGGCAACGGGCTTTGTTGCAAGGATAGGTTCCTGGGTTAGTGGTTCTGTTGTGTGGTGTGTGGTTGCTGGTGAGTATTTGCTTCAGGTTGGGGGGCTGTCTGTAAGCAAGGACTGGCCTGTCTCCCAAGATCTGTGAGAGTGATGGGTCGTCCTTCAGGATAGGTTGTAGATCCTTGATGATGCGTTGGAGAGGTTTTAGTTGGGGGCTGAAGGTGAAGGCTAGTGGCGTTCTGTTCTTTTCTTTGTTGGGCCTGTCCAGTAGTAGGTGACTTCTGGGTACTCTTCTGGCTCTGTCAATCTGTTTCTTCACTTCAGCAGGTGGGTATTGTAGTTGTAAGAATGCATGATATTGTTGAAATCATGGTGGAATTCCTCAAAGGCTTCTTTTCCATGGGTCCAGATGATGAAGATGTCATCAATGTAGCGCAAGTAGTGTAGGGGCATTAGGGGATGAGAACTGAGGAAGCGTTGTTCTAAGACAGCCATAAAAATGTTGGCATACTGTGGGGCCATGTGGGTACCCATCGCGGTGCCGCTGATTTGAAGGTATACATTGTCCCCAAATGTGAAATAGTTATGGGTGAGGACAAAGTCAAAGTTCAGCCACCAGGTTAGCCGTGACATTATCGGGGATACTGTTCCTGATGGCTTGTAGTCCATCTTTGTGTGGAATGTTGGTGTAGAGGGCTTCTACATCCATAGTGGCTAGGATGGTGTTTTTAGGAAGATCACCAATGGATTGTGGTTCCTCAGGAAGTCAGTGGTGTCTCGAAGATAGCTGGGAGAGCTGGTAACGTAGGGCCTGAGGAGGGAGTCTACATAGCCAGACAATCCTGCTGTCAGGGTGCCAATGCCTGAGATGATGATTTCAACAATTTCCATCCCACCATCAACCTCAGCCTGGACCAGTCCACACAAGAGATCCACTTCCTGGACACTACGGTGCTAATACGCAATGATCACATAAATACCACCCTATATCGGAAACCTACTGACTGCTATTCCTACCTACATGGGCTCTAGCTTTCATCCAGATCATACCACACGATCCATTGTCTACAGCCAAGCTCTACGATATAACCGCATTTGCTCCAACCCCTCAAACAGAGACAAACACCTACAAGATCTCTATCATGCATTCTTACAACTACAATACTCACCTGCTGAAGTGAAGAAACAGATTGACAGAGCCAGAAGAGTACCCAGAAGTCACCTACTACAGGACAGGCCCAACAAAGAAAAGAACAGAACGCCACTAGCCATCACCTTCAGCCCCCAATTAAAACCTCTCCAACACATCATCAAGGATCTACAACCTATGCTGAAGGACGACCCATCACTCTCACAGATCTTGGGAGACAGGCCAGACCTTGCTTACAGACAGCCCCCCAACCTGAAGCAAATACTCACCAGCCATCACACACCACACAACAGAACCACTAACCCAGGAACCTATCCTTGCAACAAAGCCCGTTGCCAACTCTGTCCACATATCTATTCAGGGGACACCATCATAGGGCCTAATCACATCAGCCACACTATCAGAGGCTCTTTCACCTGCGCATCTACCAATGTGATATATGCCATCATGTGCCAGCAATGCCCCTCTGCCATGTACATTGGTCAAACTGGACAGTCTCTATGTAAAAGAATAAATGGACACAAATCAGATGTCAAGAATTATAACATTCAAAAACCAGTCGGAGAACACTTCAATCTCTCCGGTCACTCGATTACAGACCTGAGGGTGGCTATCCTTCAACAAAAAAACTTCAAAAACAGACTCCAACGAGAGACCGCTGAATTGGAATTAATTTGCAAACTGGATACAATTAACTTAGGCTTGAATAGAGACTGGAATGGATGAGTCATTACACAAAGTAAAACTATTTCCCCATGTTATTTCTCCCCCCACCCCACCCCCCACTGTTCCTCAGATGTTCTTGTTAACTGCTGGAAATAGCCTACCTTGCTTGTCACCATGAAAGGTTTTCCTCCTTCCCCCCCCTGCTGCTGGTGATGGCTCATCTTAAGTGATCACTCTCCTTACAGTGTGTATGATAAAACCCATTGTTTCATGTTCTCTGTGTGTGTATATAAATCTCCCCACTGTATTTTCCACCAAATGCATCCGATGAAGTGAGCTGTAGCTCACGAAAGCTTATGCTCAACTAAATTTAGACAAGACAGATCAAAGATGGGACATTTTAGAGCTGAGGAACTGAGGCACAGTTATATTAAGTGACTTGCCCAAGGTCACACATTGTGGCACAGCAGGGCAGCTCACCCAAGTCCAGGCCAGTGTTTTAACCCTCAGATCCTCCTTCCTCCATTATTAAGCACTGGACACAGAAAACAACATGGTCTCTTGGCTGTTGGAATTTTACATTTAGACTGACAGAGAACACAAAGGAGACTCAGATGAAGGTTGATTTTCTGCCTTCCCCCCAATTTTGCTTTAATGTTATGGATGGTGGTGGTCATTTGATTACTTTGTGAAAGAAGGGAGCTTTGTGGATGGATCTGGATGAAGAGAAGCCAGTGCCTGAAACACTGGGATTGAGAAGAGATTCCCATGCAGACTCCTTTAGTGACAAAAGAAATATAACGTTCCCCCAACCACACATTTCTTTGCCTTTTCTACAGGCATTTCTGAAAAGGAAGAAACTTCCCATTCATGTGTCCCATTGATCAGCCTCTCTCTACTGAGAATAAGTCAGCTTCATAGTTTATGTGGTGTGTCAGTGTTCTCCAAGAAACCTCTGAAGCAAAACCTAAGGCTTGGGAAAAGGATCATCATGATAATTAATCTATACATGACTTAAGAGTTAGGAACATAGGTGTTGCTTTATTGGATCAGACCAGTATCTTGTGATAAGTGACAGCACCAGCCATTTAGGGGAAAGTGAAGGAACCTCAGAATTGCCAATTTATTCTAACCTCTATCCATGGTAGTAGCTATTTCTGAACTGCCAAAAATTGACTGATGTATGCCCGGAAGTATGAGTGTTTTATCCTTTATAGAAAAATATTCCATGCCACTTGCTTACTTTGCTGTGCATTTCAAAAAGCACAATATATAGATAAGGGCCCAACTTTCCCCTCATGCAACCCCAAGAAGTCAATGAAAATAATATTGACAGTGGTTAGGCTCATGCCCATCAGATGTCTATAACCACTGCAGTTATGTAGTGTGTGCCAGTCTTCTTTCATAAGCCATCAATCTCAGTGAAGCCATGAACCACTATTCTCATGATTCTCAAATATTCTGCCATCATTAAATGGAAAAAGTCTCTCTGGAGTAGAGCTGGTTGGGAATTTTTTGACAAAAATGTATTTTCATCAGAAAATGCTGATTAATTAAAACTGATATTGTTCACAGGAAAGGGTCTGTTTTCACAAATTTCCTGTTTCAGAAAAAAATTGGAAGAAGTTGCAAAATTGTCAACATACCATATTCTGATATTTTCAAAATGAAAAATACTTCTGTTTTTCAAGGTAAACAACAACTTTTCATTTCCAATCTTAAGTTCATTTACACGTTAAAAATGTAAAAACAAAGGGGCAAAACATTTTTTTTGTTTTGAATTATGGGAATTAAATGTTTTGATTGACTCCCTTCTCCCGCCACCCTTTTTTTCCTTCACTTTTCGGTTTGTGGACCAAAGGATGTTCTCTGCACTATCATGTAGAAGAATGCATTCAGCAACTGCTGGTTTCTTGTTCTCATAAGAAGGAGAGAGGGTTGGCACGTATTGCACAGCCAAATCCATCCAACAAAACTGACCTGCTCAGAAGACAGTGCTAAACTACAAGGAGATTTGGAAGGATCAGATGTGTCAGCAAATGTTGATTTTATCGTATACTCACAAACCAATGAAAAAATATTTCCCTCTATAATAATAAAAATGTACAAATACACAAAGAAAGAAAAATGCTTGAGAACTTGCTAGAGGTGGAGGTAAGGATATTTACCATGTATACTTTGACATGTGATATTGACAATTTTGGGTTTTAATAGTTAGAAAGCTTTAATGTTTTGAATCACATCATCTGTCATTAAATAATTGTCTGACCCCCATAATTTTCCAGATTAAAATGTACACTCAGTAAAAAATGAAAAAAGCATACAACCTATAGTTTTGCACAATTATAAAAACTTAAATAGATGGAAATAAAAAATTGCTTAAAAGTAATATTATCCATAAACATATTTAAAAAATAAAAATTGAATTCTGCCACACTTAACTATAACCCATCCTTGGTTGGAAAGTTGGAGAGATCACTGAAGGAGTTAAAGATTTTACTAGTGGAAAAGACCTACCTGCAGTGAGCACAGTGTTTTAACCTGCGAGATCTAACAGTGCCTACTTAAGTAACAATGCATACATGGCCTTAGAGACGGGAATGCCTGGCTGCTTTGATGAGCTTATTGTTCTTGGCTAGAAATAACTTACTGCACCCCCTCTCTGGTAATTCACTGTGGGAAGTTTGCTACAGATTAGGTGTTCCTTCTGGAGGTTCATATATATTGTGACTAATGAGAAGGGCAGGAGGTGGCAATGAGAGAGAGAGAGAGAAAAGAGTAAGGTGGAAAAGAAGCACAGGGATGCAGAAAGACCACAGAGTTTCCAATAATGAGAGGTGAGATGAGGAAAATCATAAAAAGTAGGACTACTGAAATATGAGTTAAAATGCTGAAGTGACCATAAAAGCAGAGTTAGTGGGTGTTAATGGACACACACATGCACTCTAGGGTGAAGGTATTATAAACAATTATCTAAGTATTGTGGCCTACAAATTTGTCATCCTGCAGACCCTCTGGCAACACCATTTGGGCATTTAACTGGGCTTAGGTTGCTTTTATTCAGACACAGTCACACTGTACCTCCTGTGTTCTGTTGTACTTAACCTCAGCCCAGATGTTTGGACTTTCTGTTTTTCATATAAATGGTACAATTTAAAAAGGTATTAGGACTGAGGAACAACTGTGCATGAAGTAAATAGTCAAGGGAATTGTTTGTGACAATATTTATGTTCTAAGCAAAGAGAAAGAGCTTTTATACAATTTGTACAGCAATTTTCATCCAGAAGAAACCCAAATAATTTAGCAGACTCTTCATAGGGAGCATTCAATTTCCATATCACTGGAATACAGCTGCTATCTGTGGGATGTAAAGGACAGTCAATCCAACACCTTACATAAGCATAAGAGACTGAAGTCATCTGTCCAGCCACATAATGGCAATGGTAGTGCAAGTTTTCCTGCCCTGCTCCACCCTTGAACAACAGGGGTTCACTCACTAGGAACAAGATGGTGTCTTTGGTCTCCATGCCCATTCAAACTTTGGCCAGTCTACTGAGACCACTAGCAAGAGTGTAATTAGCCTGTGGCATTGGTGGTTTGTGACCTCTTAAGTTACTGGCCACTGAACCACTGTCAGCTGGTGACAACTTTTGGTCACTACTCACCTGGGCTGCATTTGTCAGTAACAATCTGTGCCACAAGTTTTTCCTTTAGGAGAAGGGAAGAACAGCTTCGCTATTTAAAAGCACAGGATAAATTTTAGATAGGCAGAGTGTAATTACCAATGCTGGACTATGGTATCCCAGGGTTAACACTTCTGGTCATGTTAAAAGTATTATGGAAGCTTTAATGACCAGAACTGGTCAGGACCACACTTTTATGCCTCATCTGAAAAACATTCCCAGTCTAGCAGAACTTTTGAATGCTTTCTTGCAAAATTCTATTCAGTAGGCACTGTGCGTGTAACAGAAAAAAATTGGATAATCTCATCAGCATTATTCAATTAATGGAGAAATAAAACAGCTCTCAGAGACAGCAAGGGCTTGTGATGTGAAAGGGGCACTCAGGCAAAGTAGAAGATTTGTGTCTAACAGGCCAAATTAATCCCTGGTTCATTTTGGGATAGGGGTTTTGTGGGTCAACCAGCCTAAAAATAGGATTTCCAAATGGTCACAGTTCTCCTTTTAGAAAGCAGATATTCACCACCAGGATCCCACCCTACATATGGGAATGTTTTAAAACACTAACAATTTATCATCTAACCTCTTACCTACTGTTTTGGGGGCAGATCGTTGAGAAAATGGTGTTGAAGCAATTCAAGTCACATCTTGATCTGATAGGTATGTTTGATCCCGGTCTGTTTTCAGATAGGGAGATGTTCTTGTTATCTGTGATTCACAATCTCCATCTAGTGATGGACACGTGAATGGTGTCGTTGCTGATGGTTAGACCAATCAGCAGCTTTTGCTAGCACTGACAATATGTTTTTGTTGACTTTTTTGTAGAGCTTTTAAAGAATGGATTTTGGGGAGGGATCCGCAAGTGGGCTCAGTCCATCCACTTTGACAGGTCTACTCAAATCATAAATGCTAAGATCATCCCTGCTAATTCTATGCACTGGCTCCCTCCTTCTCTACCACATCAAAGATGAGCTTCTTGGCCTTATCTTTAAAGCCCTTCACAACTTACCCCTTCGCTACTTATCTGCCTCTATCCTAGCATGTCACCCTCTCCCGTTTTCTACTCCACCAAGGATTCTAGCATCCATCACCTACCTGTTTCCATTCACACCTTCTCCCTTTCTTCCATGTCCCCACTATGCATAGAACACTCTCCCCAAATCCCTCTGTAGAGCTTCTGCCCTCTTGAAGACCCACTTGTACTTCTACCATTATGTTTTCACAATAAATCATCAGTTCTTCATGGCTAGACAGGCAGACAATAGGATTATCCCTATTATTATTTCTGAGTTATTTATAGTTTAACAAATTCTTTTGCTTTGAAATGCACACACAGTCACATTGCAGCCACATGCTCCAATCACTTTGACCCTCATCTATGGTCAATCTCCCCTCCAGCTATTTATTACATCTTTATGTTTCATATTGGTTAGACTGTAAACTCTTCAGGACCAGTACTTTCTTTTAGTAGGTGTTTATATAGCACCCAGCATGATTCTTATTAGGACCCCTGCACACTTCTTTAATAATTGAGAGACAGTGTAGCCTAGTGGATAGGGTACTGGGCTGGGAGTCAGGAAACTTGAGTTCTAACTCTGAGTCTGCCACTAACCTAGGTCATATTGCTCAACCTAGGTCATATTATAGAGTCATAGAAATTGAAGGCTAGAAGGGACCACTTGATCAACCTGTCTGACCTCCTGTGTACCACAGGCCACAAACATCACCCAGCACCTGTATCAGAGGGGTAGCCATGTTAGTCTGGATCTGTATAATTAGCAAAGAGTCCTGTGGCAACTTATAGACTAACAGACGTACTGGAGCATAAGCTTGCATGGGTGAATACCCACTTCGTTAGATGCATGTACATTTAACGAAGTGGCTATTCAATCACGCAAGCTTATGCTCCAATACGTCTGTTAGTCTATAAGGTGCCACAGGACCCAGCACCTCCACACTCATCTAGGGCACTGGAGAATCAGATCCCTTGGAAATACAAAATATGGGCCTGATCTTATAAACACGCAAATGAGTGACTTTACTCATTGAAGCAGCCACAGTGAAGTTAGTGGAATTACTCATGTGAGTAAAGTTGCTCACATGCTTAATTCTTTGTAGAATTCAGGCCTTCTGCTTGTAATGCAGTTCAGAGTACACAAACTGGATGTAACTGGTGGCTATTTGCCTGTTTGAAAGATGTTTTACCCGAAGGTCATGAGCAAAGCGATCAGTGTATGTGTCCTCAAACAGTTTTATAAAGAAAATTATGAAGCATTTCATGTCCATCTGCAACAGGAAGATATCTGTTACTATGCAAATTTTAAAGCATTTTTTTAAAATTGTAAGCCTGATCTATAATGACACACTAACATCGTTCGAACATAGGAACCGAAATATGATAAATAAAATAGCTTTATACCTAAAAACAGAGACTGATATTTCAGTTGTAAAATCATTTTTATTGGTACAAATATACATAAAATCGCTTCAACCTGTAATGCAAGTGAATGTCTGTGAAATATGAAAAAACAAGCAGAATTGTTTTTACAGGCGTTAAATTATTTTTCTCTTAGAATTACACATTAAAAGGAAGCTAATATGCAGACAGAACTTAAGAAGGCCTCTAGAAAACACCAATATTAATAAAATGTCAATTGCTCTCATTCCAATCAACTATATACATTAATGTATGAATGCGGAAGCATAAGATTTCATTCAGATTCTTCTGTGTTGTGCTTTCTGACAGTACACAAATGTAAGCATTTGAGTTTTACATACAACACAACAGGAAGAAAGAAGGTCCCTATGGGAGAATGTAAAAACCATACTCAAGCATCTAATATATATAATTTATACAAATTATTTGATTAGTGTGCTCTGTTAATATAAATTACAATGTGCAATTTCATACCGCAAGAATATATTTATAGGTAAGTCACGTGCAGATTTGACACATTTACATTCAGAAGTACAACACATTACCTGCTGTACAGTGTGTATTAGTGTAAGATAGTGTCCAGTTATTTGCTTTGCTTCTAAATGCCCTAATGCGGGGTGTTCCTTGTAGCTGCTTCAGAGAAATTCAAGTAGAGTACATGATATAATTGCTAGCTTTAGCAAAGGCATGGAAGGGGAGGTCTGAAATCATCCATAACAGAAGTTAAAGACCAAATCAATGCATTCTGATTGTACTGTAAATCATGATCATTTAGGTGTATACACGAAAATGCATCCAGGGTTAAACAATTGCTGGTAAATAGGAGGGTCATTGATTGTTGTACCCAGATTGTTGTGAAAGATCTTGCACTACCAAGCATTTGTACTGATAACTAAACAAAAATAAAATCTTTATCTGCTTCTTCTCCAGAGTCACTGGACTTGCTTCCCTGCTGGCCATCTTTACTTAAGGACCTCTGTTTTAGTTCTTGGTATTCATGGGTCTGGTGTCCAGGGCTTCTTTTTGGAGCTGTATAAAATATGGAAGCAGGTCTTACTAATGATTTCACAAGGGGGAAAAAAAAAAAAACATTCGCACTCTTGGGTTATGCTCCTACTCCCCGTGAACTCAATAGAAGCTTTACCATTTCCCTCCAGTGTGACTGGTATGGGCCCTTTGTTATTAAAACTAGAAAGGGGAGGGAGGAAGAAAAGGAAAAGAACTTCATACCAGTGTCAGTCTGCAAACACGGAAAGTTTTGGTTTGAGATCTAAACAAAGCACTATGCTGTATACATTAAAATTATGATTTGGATAAAAGTTTCCTAAAATTTATAATTGAAACATTTAACAAGTCAATGCCATTTCAAGATTAGCTCTTTCTCCAGGTGTACGTGTGTCTGGCACGATGTACCTACAAGTTATTAGGGACACTCACAATAACCCCCAAATCAGTAGTTTGTATTATTTTTATATATATATATATATACACACACACACACAAATTTGCCCTTCCATTGTCATTGAATGACTGCATTTGCCTTCCAGTGATTCGACAGCACGAATGCATCCGAGAACAGAATTTGGCCATTAGCACTGAAGTTTATATATCATTCCCTACCCAATAGAGAATATGAAGGACAAAGTTTGAGTGAAGAAAGAAGAGCAGTAAAACTAGCATACTAGATCTAGCAAAATTAGACTGAAAAGTTCAACTGCTGAACTACAGCATATTGTCAATTAAGTGGTAGTGAAATTACCACCTATTTAAATGGGCACTAAATGACCTCAGCCCAGCATTCTAAAAGCTTGAGTCAGAAGTATTTCTCGTAAATAAATAAATAAATTTGTTAGTCTCTAAGGTGCCACAAGTACTCTTTTTCTTTTTTCATAATATATAAACAGTGAAGCTGGTTTGAAAAGAACTTTTTTAATGTTAGAAGATTTCTGATCTTACCATTAACTAAAATGGCTGTTGAAATGAATGGGAGTTTTACCATTGATCTTAAGGGGAATTGAACTGGGGCAATGCTGAGCACTTGAAGAAAATTCACACTTAATTTAAAAATGACATTTTAAAAATTTAGGAGACCAATGGGGATATCTCCCTTTATTGCAAGTCATCTCCTCCCACCCTATTAAACAAAACATTTTAGTTAAAATAGCTTCTACACTCAGCATCATCAAATCTATAAATCTTGCTCATCATTTAGGCTGCTTACATTTGATGTGAAATGTACCAAGGCACCATCATCTAGCATAACCAGAAGTCTTCCCACACATTACTCATCTAAAGCCTTATCTGAAAAATTGCCCAATTTGTCTGTACCAGTACAGTACCATTTGTAGTAGCAGCTAGTGCAGACAAGGCACTGGTAGCTGTTCGAGTCCCCCCTCCCATGTTGTACAGACCTGCTGAGAGTCAATTTGGCCAATGTAGCACTTAAAATGCCAACAGCAGCCTGCCTACACTAGTTTTCCCAGCATGGCTAGTGGGGATGGAGCTGTATACCCATTAGCAGCAATGGAGAATTTTTCACAAAGAAGCCTAGTATAGACAGGATGACATGGAGAAGTGTTGTTCCAAGTCTATTCAAAGGTTGTATTCTCTCCAAAGCTTTCCATGAATACTGTCCACATGATCAAACTGACCGTAACAACAATTTTTACTCCTATCCTTTGAATGGCACCCAGGGCAACATCTTTGGAAAGGGAATCTGGGCCAGATTCACCATACTGTCCAAGCTTCATCTGGAACAGGAGTGTACAGGGGGCAAAGGTGCCTTTTTAAGCAAAGTTTTGCCTCCTGTGTTTTGGGGTTATCTGGGACAGGTTCACCCCAGGTGTAGACTTAAGTCTGCTCTAAATTGTGCCAGTTTTTAAACGGCTACACTGGTTTGCAACACTGACCAATAACACCTACAGTACAATGTGATCCTCTCCGGTGGGACTAGGTGGTGCAGAGCTGTCCTGCTAACCCCAGCAGAGGTTTTTCCTGAGGTCTGATTCTCTAGATATACAGCCCCTTTACACTGCCACGAAGGTGCAAAGTGGTAACAGCGAACACAGAAGCTGGCCTCATGTCCTTAGTCTCTCTATAAAGTTCCATGCATGCCTGTAGGCTATAGCAGGGGTAGCCAGCCTGAGAAAGAGCCAGAATTTACCAATGTACATTGCCAAAGAGCCACAGTAATATGTCAGCAGCCCCTCATCAGCTCCCTACCTGCCGCCCACCAGCAGCCCCACCGATCAGCACCCCCTCTCCCTCCCAATCAGCTGTTCCGTGGCATGCAGGAAGCTCTGGGGGGGAGGAGGAGGAGCAAGGGGAGGGGACAGGGCCTGTGGCAGTGTCAAGGGTTGAGCAGTGAGCACCCCCCGCCACATTGGAAAGTGAGTGCCTGTAGCTCCAGCCCCGGAGTCAGTGCCTATACAAGGAGCCACATGTGGCTCCTGAGCCAGAGGTTGGCCACCCCTGGACTATAGTGTTATATAAAAATGCTAACAAATAATGACATTATTTGCTTCTGTACAAGTTTTATTTAGACCACCAATAGCACATTTCTGGATCTCTAGTGTGAGGGAAATTTAAAAAAAAAAAATACCCTGCATCACTAGGGACAACTGCATGCATCTCACACAATTCCGCTTACATACGCAGTGCATCTTGTCTGCCGAGCTATCAGTGTGACACTCCAAACTATGCTAGCCAAAATATGGAAATATAAGTAAGTAGCAACTATGCAGCAATTTTCATCCACAGGGCAAACATCCCAGGTTTGCAGATGGGAAAAGTGAGGCAAAAAGAGGCTAAGTGCCTTGCACATGGTCACACAGTGAGTCGGTGGCAGAGTTGTTATAAAATCCAAGCCTCCAACTCCCAGATTCATGATCAATCCACTAGTGCGCAGACTTCAGTACCTGAAAAAGTATGTTTGCTACATGAAAGAGAAGGATGTTGCAGGATGTGGCAAATCAAGAGGTACTTACTGTTTGCAGTCTGACAGTTTTTGGAGTCTTAAAAGAGAAATACAGTAATAAGGGATTGTCAGACTGCAAACAGTAAGTACCTCTTGATTTGCCACATCCTGCAACATCCTTCTCTTTCATGTAGCAAATATCATGATAAACTGTTATATAAACAGTGCCCAAGTCCCATTTTCAAAAGCAACTTAAATAAGACTTATGTTTCTAAGTTTCTTTTGAAAATGGGACTTAGGCACTGTTGAAAATTTTACCCAGACATATCCTCTCTCCTCCTATTCACTCACACCTTTGTCAAAGACTGAAATTCAGCTTACCGTAGCAGCTATTTTATTCTGTGCCATAACACAATGGGACTGGGAAATTTATCCAGAATGGTGCTGACATATTGCACTGGGCATGTGAACCCAGATTCTGCAATCCAATTTGTGCAGGCAGATCCCTGCACCCTTGCAGAGTGCCACTGAAGGCAAGTCAATGTGGCTCTGCAGTGACAAAGGGATACACTTGCACAGATCCCATTGCATGACTGGGCCTTGGATATTCACTATCTATGATAACTATCTTAAAGCCGAACCTAACATCAAGAATGTGGAGAATGCAAGTTTGATTATGATGGGGACAAAAAAAAATATGACTCACCAAATGGAGAAGTCTCAAATTCAAGTACATTAAGTTTGATTCCTCCCAAGAGAAAAGATCAATTTGCATGGTAAGACAGAAAAAAAGTCTATTTTCTTTAAAGAAAATAGCACAAGTAGTGAAAGAAATAGACAGAGGGTATGAAATGATCACACGAGATGTAGCTAAAAAAATTTAGATGAATGAAATTGTACATTAGTGTCAAAATACCTTCTTAAACCAAGTCATTTTGAATCATTTATATTAATCAGTTATGAGAGGTAATGAGAAGCACACAACATTTTGAGAACAACTGTTACTAAAAGGTATTTTAGAAATACATGCTTTCAAGCAAGTTATGGAAATAGTTTATTTAAATACTTTTACAGTAAATTAAAGTTACTCTTCAGTAAAATCTTAAGCATGGAGCAGAATTTGCTTTTCAGTTTAAGAACCAATACTCCAGTAATTCTAGTGAAGTACTGTATCCAAATAAACAAAGTTCTCAAAAGGTTCAGTGAGTGATGTGCTAAAACTGGCACTAACAACATTCAATCTAAAATGGGCACAGCCAGGGGGGGCCTGGGTCAGCTGATTTGGGATTGCAGGGCTCCGACTGCAGGAGTATAACATAGCAGTGTAAACTTTCAGGCTTGGGCTACAGCTCAGGCTGAGGCCATGCGAGGGGGCAGGGACTCAGAACCCAGGCTGCAACTCGAGCCAAAATATCTATACTGCTACTTTTACTCCACAGCCTGAGCCCTGTGAGCCTGAGTCATCTGACCAAGGCTTCGATGCTTGGTGCTGTGGGTTTTTCAATCGCAGTTTAGTCCCCTCAGTCAGAGAACTTCAATGGGCATTGCGATAGCTTCCAGTGCTTGACAGTGTGGAGAGAGAATGCACACATTTCTGCTTTGGGTAACATCTGCCTTTAGAGAAAGAGGTTCCAGTGTGAGCACAGAAATGATGGATGTCCCATTAGGATTTACCACTCATTTTTTGGTGGCAAACCAAATAACCTATCAGTTTCCCTGCTGTTATTTTCCATATGCATCTTTACCTTTGTTAGTGCCAGTTGTTAAGCACTGTGCCAGTGAAAAATGAAAATGGAAGGTTCTAACCAGTTGTTGGCTGTGACTTCCTGTGCACAAGTGCATTCACTTCCTCTTCTGCACTGGTAGAGTACTGCCTTGAAGCTCTTTTCCCTCCACTGGCTGGCTTGTCACAGTCATGATCTGTATCTCTTTTGTTATACTCTCCTGTTTGCTCTAGCAGGGAAAAGGGATTAATTTATATCTCCCAAATGTTATGTATAAGCCACATATGGAAGATAATGGTTAATAAAAAGACAATTTTATCTTAACCACTCCATATAATCAGTAATATGCTCTGTAGTATGTTACTCCAGGGTAGTATTCTGCAGAGTCTGATTCATATTTAACTTAATTGGCACAGTTATCTGCATTTGTTGATATTACAGAATTTAGCAGCTAATCTATGGAAATGCAATGTAAAAAGAGGTGTATTTTGTGATTACCCCAAATAGTGTAGTTGTATTAATTAACATAAGAGTATTTTATAATCTAAGTAATTTCCACCTTCCTTCTCAATGGATATAATCATGTTTACCAAGCAATAATTTTGGCAGATTTGCAGCGATTTACCAGTTTAAGGAATCAGCTGAGCATGCTAGTCTGAAAAGAGGCACAGAATAAAGAAACAGGAGTAACTGACATGAACAAGTACCATAGTAATAAATGAAAAAGATAACTAGATAAAAAAAATCCAAACAGAAGCGTAATTTTCTATGTTCCCCAGGCAATTCTAATTTAAATAACTGACAAATGGTCTATTTTGTGAGGGACATAAATTAAGGACTAGGAAATCCTATTATTGCAATCACAAATTATTTGTGAACAATGTTCTCAGTCTTCCATACCTGCAATCAAAACTGTCTACTAGATCATGTCTCTTTTGGAGTCAAGATCTACGATAGCAAGGAGTGGAGAAATCATCAGCATGGCTGACTCCCTTTAAGAACAAGAATTTGTGGACTGTTTTAAATAAGCCGATCATTCCTACCTATTGATATACACAAACATACAGTAGTTCAAAAACTTGCCAACTGCCTTAGATAACTAAACTTTACTTAATAGCTATAATCCTCTAGGTCTTCACTATACAGGGGTAAGTAAATACTGGGGTAACTGTATCTATTTATCTAAAGCAGAACTGGTGAGATTTTAAGGGGCACCACTATATCTTTCAATTTTAATTTCTCTTTCTCCATATCCAAAGCCCACAGAAGTTAAGGGAAAGAGTCTCATTGACTCCATCAGGACCCATATGCATATTCAAGAACTATCAAAATGGTCAATTCACATTCTGTTGGGTTGAGAGAAGCAGTACCTTACCATTGCCTGCTGATGTAGATAGCCAGGCACTACTGGAGTGCAGCAGCACTCCAGCCACAATCGCTTCTCTTCACTTCTCTAACATTCCCCTGATATTTGCTGAGGGGGGAGTTGGCAAAGGAGCAGGGTATTCAGATTTCACACTAGCTGGGAGCTGTCCCACATCTTTACACCATATTATTGCTATATACAAGTGGTAACAAGCTTGGTTACATTTTCTGGCCACTTTCTCATCAATTTGCAAGCTAAAGCCTCTCTGTTTTATCGGGAAATAATGCAGAGACTATCCCTAATTTCCAGTGTGAGGAAGGGACTATGATAAGCATTTCCAGGTCTCAATCCTTTGGTCCGGTGAAGCTGGTCTCAGTGCAAGATCCATGGGGTATGAGGATAGGAAGGAAGGTTTCACTATGCTACTTTTGCAATCTCCCAATTCCCAGAGCTGATGGGGGCCAACTTAGCCCTGGAGCCAGTTAGAGCAGCTCTTTAGGGTCCATTATACTGGTCATGGATTGTTGCATGCACTGGCCATGCTCCCAGCATAACACCAACATGGAAGGGGCGCTGGGTAGGGGATGTAAAGCTAGCTATGCCGGCTTTACACAACTCAGGGACTCCTCAGTTGCCACACTGGGACAGCTTTATGGTTCCTTTGGGCTGCCAGAGTGGCACATAAGGGCTCCAGTGTGAGTCAAGATCTGGATAGAGACCCTTTATACTGGTGATGTTCTGTTTTCCTGAGCAGTGCAATATTGTGTTTAGTCCACGAGTCTCCACAAGACCCAAGGACGTCCGGACAGCCTGGGCTGCACCTTTAGGAGACAACACAGAACTTACAGCCCAAGGGGATGGCGGGGAGGGGAAAAGTGATTTTAAGCCACCTTTATGTCCTCCTGATCCTGCGCTACTTCTGGGGTTGGAACAGCACCTAGAGTATTTCAGACAGCCCTGGGGGCCTAAGCTATGGGCATTGTTCACAATCACCACAGTATTGCCATGCACCACTCTGGCACAACCTCTATGCCAGGATTCGTAAGGGGGTCCTTGGAAGACAGCCTGGCTGTCTTCTGCAGTGCCAGTGCCAGAGGAATTCTCTCTTGGCTGGAACTTTTGAGCCCTTTTACACTGCTCTGGCCCTTTTATTTGGTTTAAAGGTCTGACTTCTGCACTGTTTCAAAGACCCTGGTTTGTATTAGCTGGTGATCTTCACAAAGATAATGAGAGAGTTGCGTGTAATTTACTGTGCTGAGCTGGATTTCCATAGATATGTCTACACTGCGACGTAAGCCCATGCTTGAGTGTGGCTCAAACCCAGCCACCCTTGCATCTACACTGCAACTGCACTAAATCAGGTCTCAGATTCAGGATCCCAGGACCCTGCAGGGCTGGAGGGTGCAAGCTCAAATTAAGCCAGGACTGAGGCTCTGAGCCCTATCACTTTGCAGTGTAGACACAGCCCCTCTTGATTAGAGTCCTGAAAGTCAGCCAGAAGTATCACACAATTCCCTGGGAAAACTTTCCTGGTCCTCTCTGTCTCAACAATATGCAACCTACTCTGCTGAAAATGGCAGCCAACCCCCTTTTGCAAACAGCAGCAGCTAGGTCAACATTAACCCATTCTCTTCTGATCACCAATCTGCAAGCAGGCTATCAGAGAGCCTTCTGGGCTTGGAATGGAGAGTGAACCAAACAAGCCTTCTGCAAAGTGAACATGCAGGGCTGGCAGTAAAGTTTTCCCACAGTGCACCATGGGCCTAGGGCTAGAGCAGCCACATTTTAGGTGTGTGTGGGGGGAGTGGTGGGACTCTGGGATATGGTTATTTTGACTCAGATCTGTGCACAGTTCAAGCACAGGTTACAAAAGGCTTAATGTAGGGTTAAAATATAATGTAGAAACTCAAGCCCAGGGTTCTAAAACTCAGATCAGTTCTCTAACACTGACCCTGGGCTTACACTACAGTGCAGACATACCCTGTAACTCCCTTGTCTCCCTACTCCCAGCTCTCCTAAGAGGAAGCCAATTCCGTGCGACACACACAGCACAGCACATCAGCAACAGCTGGAATCCAAAAAGTGAGGCAAAGAGAAGAAAGTGGTTTACAGAATCCCCTAGAAACTCACAACGTTCAGAGTTCTTGCCCAGGCACCCTGACGTACTGAGCATGTGTTTGACATGAACTCAATAGAATGCAATGATCCCAGAGGGGAGACAGATGAAGTGAATGCACCCGATGAAGTGAGCTGTAGCTCACAAAAGCTTATGCTCAAATAAATTTGTTAGTCTCTACGGTGCCACAAGTCCTCCTTTTCTTTTAGAGGGGAGACAGAGTCACCAAGCCGACTAGAAAAAGAAATTTAACCACTCCAACCAGCTCACCAAGGTAGCTGTATTTACCTTTTTGTGATCAGTACACATCTCCAGCCTGATTTTAACTGACCAAAATATAATGTATATGACACAAGTGTCACTTACTTCATGTTTCTATTGTTGTGGTTTCATTGTAAAATGGCTACATTATATTATATTAATATTGACATTGGATTTATTTCTCCTCTTTTGATCAAACTGTATGAAATAAGACAGGATGGAAAATAATGACCCACGAGTTATCACACACCATTTTCCTGTCTCCTATCCCAAAGTACAAAGCAAAAGAAACCAGGAAATCATGTTTGATTTATTTTGAAGAGGTACGCATTAGCCGAGTCAGGCCATGCAAAGGATATTGGGACAGTGACTATAGCAACAATCTTACCTTCTTGAGAAAATGATCTGATAGCGGGCTGGGGGCTGCTTTGACCATCTTTTTCTTTCTCAGAAGGAACTTTCTTTAGTATAGGTGGAAGCAGAGGAACTTTAGGGGAACCAGGGCCTGATGGAGACTCTGGGATGTCCTCTGTGGAAATACCACACACAAGCAGATGCATTATATTTCTTGCTAGACAGCTTCCAAGAATACTATCCACGTAGCAAATAATTGTAATGAACTATTTAAAAAAACCATACACAACTAACAACATGCAGGATATAGTCAGTGTTTTAACTATGCTAGAATTTGGGGCAAACAGGAAGAAATGTTCAGGAAGTCTTAGACTCATAGATTCTAAGGCCAGAAGGGACCATCTTACAAGGTTAACAGAGAATCCTTGATGGTACTCAACCCTTCTGGAAGAATTTTACTAGCTAGCAAGTTTAATCAGGAGGTATAAATTAGTGAAACTATCCACTAATATACAGTAGTTAATTGTTTTGCTACAGCTGTTGATTATCTTGTAGACCTGAATTTGAACTCCTAATGTGTTGATTTATTATTGAAGCACAAATAAAAATCTGAAAAGACCAACCTAATTTTATTATAGGGCTAGAAGAGAATTATAAATAATTCTAATTAAGAAAGAAAAGTTAAAGAATATTATTCAGAAATTTCTTTGAAAATTGTTTTGTCACACAGATATTTTTAATCATCTTGACAATGTGACAAATTAATCATGCGTCATAGCTATAAATTATAAAAATAAAAGCAAATTGAACTTTTATAGGTAGTCTACAGAACTCTATACTTTTGAAAGGAATACTATAGCTTCTTCCATACACCTCTTTTTCTAAACCAAATCAATCAATCATTTCTGCTTTGAACTTTGAAGAAATCTCCAGGTATGTTTAAATTTTTTAAGCAACTGGATAACTGACAGACACTCTCTCAGTGGTCTGATGTGCATTATACATGCCATATAAATACATCAGTGATGTTTTGTATGTAGACCCAGTACAAATACAATGTCTTTGTCATCAACTAGGTTGCCTGCAAAGCGGGTACCTTAGATTTATGCTTATGAAAAAACACCTAATGAAGGAAATGGTGCACTGGTATAGGTGGGAGAAATAGGTTCTTAGGAAACATTGACTGATATTATGTGAATGTTTAGAACACAAGTTCACTGAAACAAATATTGGAAAAGAATGGGGTTTTGTCTTACCAATGAGTGGCCATCACAAAGAAAACAGCAATTTTGGTCTAGACTAAGGAATGAAATAATCCTCCAAATGCTACTTAACATATGAACTGACCAAGCTTGTGAGCTGTCAGTATCCCAGAGCCTTCTCTGCACTAACATTTCTTGGCAAAAATTGACTCAGCCTCACCAGAGGTAGCAATGGTCGAGCACAAGTGTAAATAGGGCTCTGGTTATTGCATTACCACAGCAGGGTGGTAAAAATGCCAGGAATTGCTGGAGCCTGCTGTACATTAACTCTCACATTTCTGCTACCACTAGAGGATCTGAAACAGTGGTAGCACTGATGGGGAATATCTGATTCCCTTCAGGGCACAGCCTGGGACATACATCTTTTGAAGGAAACATGAGCTGGGAGGAACAGACAGCTTTGGAGCTGCAGGTAGGTTCAGACCTTCCTTCTTTGTAGGTTTTTCAGATATCTACTTTAAACTTAAGAAGAAGGCTAAACAAGTGATGCCTTCCTGTTGTACACATCTAGTGGTGTTTACTTGAAGGGATATCTTATTTTATGACTGACTATAAAATTACCAATACAAATATATTATGACAACCTAAAGGCTGGATGGTGATCTGGTACCTGAGAGAGAGGGAGAAAGTAAGTTCTAACCACTGGTGAGGCAGGGACAGGACTAGGCAGGTAATGGACAGAGTACACAATCAAGGGCAAGGAAGAGCTGCAATTTCCCTCTGCAAATGGTTCTTCTATAGGGCCAGCAGGTACCAATGTGAGCATAGGAAGAGCCTAAATATCAGAAAGGCATTGGGGTGGTTACAATCATACTTTTTAGCCATTAGTAATTAGTAAAAAGTGTGTGTGTCATAGCTGCCAGGCCAGTCAGAGTTTCCACAGTTGAATTATTTTCACTCTGAATGTCCATAACTTTTTGGGCAGTTGCATGCTAGTGGACAGGCAGGTAAATGTGTAGGAAACTAGCTGAATCATTAAACTTTATCTCCATTTATAGTCTTTAGATAATACCTGAAAGGGAGGTTAATAGAGAGCAGACATTAGCAGTGGCTCAGGAGCAACTCTTCATGATTATAAAAGACAAAACCAATGGATTTGGAGTGAGAATAATAATTCCTCCAGTCAATAAGGGCAAGAAAGGAAAAAGAGATAGGAGCATAAGGCTTTGTAACATTTAGGAAAACAATCCAAAGTCAAAAATGAAGAATCTAAGCACAGAAGAGGTTTATGTATACTATACGGTGCGATGGCTAATTCCTCAAAGGGCTTAGAGAAGCCTTCAAAATATCAAAAAATTAAACATTTTGGTATTTAGAGTCAGGGATTTTGAGTTTAGAGAAAATACAAAGGTAATTGGTTTAGTCATCGCCTAACACAATGGGGCTTCCATCCCAAAGTCGCGTCTCTGGATACTTTTATAATAAAATAATATCTAGCATAAAACAGCTCTGATTTTCTGAAATCTGTCATTATTTCTATTATTTCTTCTCAGAATTTACCATTACAAATCACAGTTCTGGTAATTAAAAAAAAAAGTTAGGATTGGGGGGGGGAAAAGCAATTCAAGAGCAAATGACAAAAAAATCTCTCTCTGTGTGTTCAATTTCTCTCCAGGATTTAGTTATTAGCATTTCCTTTATAGTTCACACACAAACCTTGTTCACACATTTTTTTCTAATGGGACTAACCAGCCAGAACAACTCACCATTGCGAGAGGCAGAGCGTGGCTTCTGTGGAACTGTGGGACGTCCCGTCGGGCTGGGCTTCGACTGCACTGGGGGTTTTGGATTCGTGGGCGTATTGGAAGAACATCTAGCTCTTGCACCAGCTTCAGCCTTTGGTTCAGTTTTTGGATTTTTTTCCAAGGATGCCATGACAGAGTCACCTTTACTCAAGGCAAAACGATTCTCTGGGAGGGTCTGGTGGAGTTTAGGCACTAAAATAATAACAATAGTAACAATAAATAAAATGTCCTACACAAAGCGGAAAGCATGTTGTGCAGGTACACCCACAGGACAAAACGCACTGTTAGCAGAAATACACACAGTAGAAAGGCAGTGATGGGAGAACTCTCAAGACCTGGAGTTGAGCAGTAGTCCAATGAGGAGCCAGCAACGTGTTTGTTAGGCTGTACAACTCACCCATGAACAGGCCTGGGTGTCACCACTCTCTTGGGTATATTGGGGAGGTGGCTAGCTCGCCCCACTGTTCCGCCATTGTTGGCAGGGGCTGGTGATATGGGTTGCTTTCCCTTTCCAATTTCATGGGATATTTTCTCACACTTTCTAATCCAAAGGTTTTCTCCTTTCAGTCCTTCCCTTTGGTATTCCCCATTCCTCTCTGGCAGCTATTAAATCTTCCCCTCTCCCCAGGTATCTCGCCAGCTTCTGTGGTCCCTTTCTTTTGATCCCTTGAATGTCTCTGCCTCTCTTTCCCCCTTCTCTCTTGCCCTAAGGATGGAATAAAGCCCCGGGCTGGGGTGGGGAAGGAGGAGGGAGTGAGGCTACCATCTCTTTCCGGGACTCTTTCTTGCACTGACAGGAAGAGGTGGGATTTCAGCAGGGATTATTGCACAACAGAAGAGGAGCAGCAGAAGAGACAGTCTCTGACTGTCCAGCATCATTGAGAACAGCACTTCTACCGGGCCAAAGTTGAAAACCACAGCTATTTTTTTTTTCCTGCCAAAGACGAATAGTGGAATCCAGGACACAGAAAAGAAATCCTGAACTGACGGTGAGTCTATGTGCTTGTTTGTTTTTTTTGTTTTTGTTTTTAGCCCTTTTAGATCAGATTTGAAATCTGTTAGCAATGGCAACCCTATTTATACAACTTTAATTTATTTAGTAACTCTGCATATAGAATACACTGTTACACATTTATTAGCAAGCTTGCCAGCACATTACTTATACCAAGCAAAAACTGAATGCATTTGCACACAAATCTCTCTTGCTTCCCAGGATTTAAATCAAATACAGCTAGAGCCAGCTGTGCAAGCTGGTATAAAGCTTGCTGGACACTAGTTTTCAAATAAGCAAACTGCCTGCCCTAATTTCCTTCCTTCCTCCAAACCCTGGGAGGACTCCAGGAGGCTTATATGCACATGTATGTGCAATCAATCTTTGGATTTGTATGCGTACTGGGTGACCGCATTCTTCACTTTTAGTGATTTACAATTTGTAGGCCTGGGTTGCACATAATTCTTGTTTCACCTAAATTTAGGCTGCCTTGGCTTTCTGACAAGGCAAAACATGTGCCCACAGATGCTGACTTGGCCTACCTAACTGCTATTCCAGTTCAGAAAACCTACTTGTTACAGTAGTGCTGAGCACAGGAATTCTCAGGGCAGTGTGTGGGGAGGAAGAATGTGGATATAGTCAGTTGCAGGCCAATCTCCAAAATGTTTTTCCAGCTTACGTAGTTGTTTTTCAGCTCTGTTGGATTTGAGTTGTGGGCTAACCAAAAGGATTGCGGTGCATGCACGTGTGCGCAATAAATCTTTGCATTGTAAGCTAAACAGCAGAAGGCTCTCCACACTTTTATCCCCACACTTGTATGCATGTGTGAGAAAAGGGAGAGCCTGGCTAACACTCAGACAGCAGTTTCTTACATGAACTAAAAGAGGAAAATATTCTGTCTCTGAATCATACACTGTCTTCTGTTTTCTCAGTAACATTCAGCAATTTCTCTTTAACTCCATTATTTGCTTTTCTAACCTCTAACCTGTTAATATTATTAGAACACAGTAAGTTGATATAAATTAACCAAAACAATGACAAACTGTAACTGCAACAGGAGCAGCCGGAGGGAGTTCCTTACAGTGGTGAAATGAGAACTGACAGAGGCAGGAGGGGCTGCTGTACACACACTGCACTGGGGTTGGGGAGGGGGAAATGTGTCATTTACAGGAGTGAGCAGCAAGGAAAAATGGAGATCAACCACCCGTTAGCTCTTAGTGTGCCACTTTCCATGGTCCTCTAACCTCAGATCTGTCTATCTTATTGGAACATAGATAGCAAAAAAGGTTCCGTCTCCAAAAGATATTAGACTGTGATGCCAGGATGATTTAAAAGCATGGTTTAATGGTACAATCTCTTCCTACACTAGTTTCTAAACCACATTTAGGAATGGTTTGGAAACCATAAACTGGTTTCTGATACGACTGGTCAGCCAATGTTGTTTCGAATATGGTTTCTGAATTATTTTCACACACTTTGGTAACACTATATTTTATACACCTTAAACTGCTGCTGCCTGTGATGGATCTGCTCAGTGGATTAAGCACTTCGCTTGCATGACTATCAATCCAGCACCTTCTTGTGAGCACTATAAACCAGTGGTTCTCAATCAGGGGTACCTAGAAGTCTTCCAGGGGATACGTCAACTCATCTAGATGAGGGTTTCTCAACCTGGGGTTCATGAGTCCCAGGGGAGTCACAGGACAGGGTTAAGACGGTCGCTAGTGCAGGGCTGATGTTAGGGGGTGGCAAGCAGGGCAACTGCCCAGGGCCTCATGCCATGGGGGTCCCACGAGGCTAAGTGACATGCTTGAGCCCTGGGCGGCAGGGCTCATGTTTCCGACTCCTGAAAGGGGTACAATAGTCTGGAAAGGTGAGAACTACTGCTATAAACTCTGCAAAATGAACTCCTGGTTTACGATAGGAGCAAACATGTTTAGGGCCCCCTTTTCTCTCTGTGCACATTGTACTTGCTGCCTCCTGATCTTCAGTTTCAGCTTTGCTGCCACAGTTACCAATGAACACCCTCTTAAAGGACCCGGGGAAGAACATGTACATGAGTTCTCGCCCCACCCCCACAGAGCAGTGTATGAGTGAAACAACTGGCCATCAACCCAGCACTGAAACTGACTATATATGAAGTGCTGTCAAATGCAGAAAGTAAATAAACTAGAAAAATGGCTCTCTCCTCTAATCACTTTTCAGTTATGCTAATCTTAATGGGTTGCTTATAAAATAGTAGGCACACAACATGCAGCTGGAAGTATGATTTCAGGCTGAGAGTGTGCAATTTATTGGCATTATAGGAAGTGCTGTACACAAGGAAACTCAAAACAACTGTACCTGTACCATTGCCATCCAGCCGTTCAGAGCTCACTGTGGTATCGTGAGAATCCCTGGGAGCCACTTCGTTCCCTAGTCTCTAAAAAAGAGAAAGAGAATCCCTCAAAATTATTTATAAATCACAAAATTCAGTGGTTCATTACAAAGAAGCTTATATCCAGAAGTTAAAAATTGCAGAAAGAAGCTCTAGTAATTATGTTTGGATGTGTTTTTATGTTTCTGGTTGCAGCTTTGGAAATCTCCTATGTGGGAAGGAGACCACAGTGACTTTGGTTACCAGCAAGGCCATAGCGCTGGCAGAGTCATGACAACATGCTCATTAAGTGACAAACCTGCCAAGGAATAATGAGAGTTGGAATCCAACAGTCCAGTTAGAAACTGGTTTTTTCCACTTAAGATGACCAAATGTATTATTGGCGTTAAGTGAAATAAAACGCTGGACAAAATTAAAGAGTTTATCTGCTCTAGAAAGAAACAGAGACACCTTTTTAAAGATGCAAATTTTGAAGCAAAGATTGCTGAACTGGTCTTAGTTAATATGAAAACCTGTGTGCATGTGGGGAAATATCTTGGAAATCTGAGCTGAATCCAAGAAGTGCCAGTTCCTTCAATATTTACAGACTGAGATTTTTAAAATTTTTAACTTCATAGAAGCTGCTGGGTACTCAAAACCTTTGAAATATCAGGTCACTTATTTAAAATATGGATCCTGAACCTAACTTCATGCACACATAATTAAAAATCTTAACCATGATGCCTTTGTCTCAAGGAGAAAAAAAGCTATAAGAGATAAATCTGTAAATTATTTGACCCATATTACTGTCTAGAGGCCAAGTGCACCAGGAATATGCGTGTATCCCTTTTCGAGAGGATCCTGTTTATACAGTGGTACAAGAATTGGTCTCTGGGATTATACTGTTCCTTTCAATACCCTGCTCACTCATATGAATAGAGCAAAGAGACCAGAAGAACCATACAGAGCCCACAAGTTATCTGCAAACCAGCAACAAATAAGAAGGCTAGTTCTCAGAAGATTAGGCGTAAAGTGTGAACCTTAAATTAAAAAATAAAATACATTTTGCAGGTAGCTCTGACCTTGGTTTAAATCTGCCATTTGAAGACAGATTTCTAACTCTGAAAAGCAAACAAATGCTTTGCATAGTTATTACTATTTTCAGCATTATAAAACTGCCACATTCATGACATCCTACTGCCATCAGGACACCAATGTGGTATGACTGGCACTATGAGGTTATCCTTTGTCTTTACAGTAGCGCCCAGAGTTCTTAACCAGACACAGTACAAACACATACTGAAGACAAACACTGCCCCAAAGAACTCTCAATCTAAGTGAAGACTAAATGCATCATTTAGGTAAGAGAGACATAAGATGAAAACGGAGGAAGGAAGACAAGGGTAACAGTGATAAGAACTGATAGGGAGGCTTATACTAGCTATATAAAAATTAGTGGGTTTAAAGTAAAAACCAAATAAAACATAGTATTTTAGGTATAAATAAATAAACAAAAACTATTAATATCAGTTATCCCTGAAGGCCATACCCTGTCTAGCCATTGTCAGGTGCAACTTACCATAGGTATCCTAGTAGACCTGGCTGCCTAAGAGAGCTATGAAGGACAGTACAGTGGGCTTCATGGATTAACTGGTGCTTCCATTTTGCTGATGCTCTAATGGCTCCCAAAACATTTTAATGAGAAAGTGTCTTTCATATATTGTATACAAAAGGAATGGAATTATTCAATGTTTACTCCACCTATTTAAGAACTGACATGGTCACTGTATTTCACCACATTTCCACTAAGGGCTTGCCAATGCACAGTTTGTGGTTTAGAAACTGATCTAGTTAAAAGCACACAATCCCTTAGTGAGGATATGATATATCAGTACAACTGCATCCACAATAGGGGGTTTTACACTGTATAAATTCACTCCCTAACCAAAACAGTTAAATCCGTTCAAAATGTGCGTAGACCAGGCCTAACCATGGACTGGTTTCAAGTGCACAAGTCCCATATAAGCTAAAAAGTCATTCAAAAACAAAAAACAAAAAAAAAGTGAAAGACAGCCCACTCATGCAGGAGTGTTGTGCTTTGTACCACTGTATAAGAGATCCAGGCTCATTTTCCACTCCTAGTTCTTTTGACCCACTGGCTATTTTGCCTAAATTCTCCCCCAAGCCACGTTCTTCGTCAACGTGCCCTAAGGGTGTCTCTCTCTCTTTTTAAAGGGAAAAAGCCTCCCCAAATTTGTGGGGAAAATTCATTTTCTTAATGTAGGCAAAGTCACTTTGCGTTCAAGAATATAATTTGCTATTTTCACCATAGATTGTGAATTTTCATTCATACTTAAAAAAATATTCCTTTTCCTTTGCAAGTATTGATGAAGTAAAAAAAATTGTGCATAACTACATAAATGTATTATTAGATTTTGTTTTATCCTTTAGATTGATTTGAGTTCACAAAGAAATCCACTTTTATGTTTTGAAATAATACAGAGATTCATTCAACTAACCAGAACAAATGCAAATTTTTCCAAGTGGTCATTTTAATGTGTTGGTGGTCTCATTGTTTATCCCCGTTTCTATGGTAAGAGCACCACTTGACAGTTCCACATTATAGCTCATATTAAAGTAGACAATCATATTTCCAATGATGTATCATGTGCATGTGTGTAGAGAGGGTACATTAAGTTGACCAAATCAGCTGTGTCTGTCTGGCGCTTGCTAGGAGGGGCCGACAAATATATGAAGTATTATTTGCACCAGAGCTATGCTAGTCTTGCTGCAGTCTAGATCTGTCCATGACTAATTACATGAATATGTCATATGTAAAATATCTATTGTACTACACACACAAATATTTATTTGGCTCCATAAAAAAGGAGGGCAAGACAGGGAAATGTAGCACTTGCACCTGAGAGTGCAAAAATTCTAATAAAAGCCTTGATAAAGAAACAGGGCTGTAAAGGAGCTTGGTTGCCTGTATATCTTGCCAAAAGACATTTAAATATTCAGTTCTGCAAACACTAGATGGAGCTAGATGATCTTTATATCTGGAGAAAATCAGAAAAAACACTAATTCCGACTCATTTATTTTGTGGCATTAGTGCCAATTCCCACATCAAATTCATAGTAAAAGAAAACAAAAAAGCTTTTGCCATCTTTTCATCTACTGTGCACCTGCTTATCATTTGTAACTGTAATAAGACTGCAGAAGGTCATGAATGAAGTAGTAAATTCCTGGCTTCGTTTTTACTTAGGGATAGATCTGAATTTAAACTACCATCTGAATCTTTAAGAAAAATTTATTTCACTAACATCAGAATCCTGATAAATCTGAAAACTTTAAGAGAATTGTTGATCCATCATTTAAGTTATGAATAAAAATGAAAGACCGAATTCTCTCATAACAAAACTAGTTGAGATCTGCTGGATTACTCAGAGTACTCAGCTTTTCGTCAAAATGAAAACAAAGCTATTACATATTTCAACCCTACATGATGTACATGAACATTAACCATTCCTCTTTTGTGCAACACAGTACAAAGACTTGTGATTAATCTTAAACAAAGATAGGATTTCTGTACAAAAAAGTTATTTTAATTCAGCTTTCTGACCACCACTTTAAAAATAAAACATTGCCAGGTCAAAAATGGCCCTACGGGTTTTCCTTACACTGCAATTAGACACCTGTGTCTATCCTGTGCCAGCTGACTCAGGCTCACAGGATTGGGGCTAAGGGGCTGTTTAATTGCAGTATAGCCTTCAAGTTCTTGGGCTGGAGCCTGGGTTCTAGGACCCTGCAAGGTGGGAGTGTCCCAGAGGTCCAAGAAGTTTACACTGCAAAGAAACAGCCCTGCAGCCGAACCCCTGGAAGTCCTAGCCAGCTGGCACAGGCCCATCACAGGTTTTTATTTGCAGTGTAGACATACAAAAGGTAAAGGTGGGTAAAACCCTAGCTTTTACAAAAATCTAAGACCAATAAAAAAGTTTCAGCAATTTTTTTTTTAAATTCCAATGTAAATATTTCCCCCCCTCCCCAATGTCCCCCTCCCTTACATCATTGGGCAAGTGAATGGAAACTAGAAATGAAATACAAACAAACTGAGTAGTCTATTTTCTTTTCCAAAGAGTAAAGAAGCAGCATAGTTGAAAGTAAATAAAAAAATATTAGTACAAAAGGTGAGATGACCTTCTGTTCAGTTTTTCAACCAATGATACCTGTGTTAACCCACTGATGTGAGAAGTGCTGTTACCTAACAATTTTTCAAAAAATTACAACATGTTGGTATTCCACAACTATAATCTTTATATTATAAAGCCACTGAAGCAAGGATTCTGTTTTGAACAGCACCAAGCCCATTGTTGAATTGAACAATTAACTAATAGCACCATGGGTTATGAAAGGTTAAGGGCTAGAATGTGATACTCTGACTCGCATTCTATAGTACCTTACTCCTCAAACAGTCTCACTGACATCAACGGAACTAGTCAAAGTACAGTAAACCCTTATATGACGCGCATTTATATAGAGCATTTTTGACATAATGAGGTTTTCCTTTAAAAAGAACAGGAGTACTTGTGGCACCTTAGAGACTAACAAATTTATCTGAGCATAAGCTTTCGTGAGCTAAAACCTACTTCATCGGATGTATGCAGTGTAAAATACAGTAGGAAGATAGATAGATAGATAGATAGATAGATAGATAGATAGATATACACACACATACACACACACACACACACACACAGAACATGGAAAAAATGGGTGTTGCCATACACACTATAACAAGAGTGATCAATTAAGGTGAGCTATTATTCTTTAGTGACCCACTTTTACGTTGCGCACACTATTCTTATATAGTGCGCGCGCTCACAGGAGGGAGTTTGGGCACAGTAGGGTGCTCGGGCTGCTGGATCCAGAGGCCGCTCACCTCAGGCGGCTCCCCATGCCTGCTGTTCCTGGCAGAGGTTGAGAAGCAGCCAGGCAGCTCTGCACACTGCCTCTGCCAGCAGGCGCTGCCCCCACAGTCAGCGCTCGGGGAGGGACGGGGGCAGCACATGGAGCCTCCTAGCTGCTTGTGGGGAGGCAACCATGGTGAGTTCCCCCGGATCCGGCACCCTGAGCCTCCTCCCGCGCCCCAACCCACTGCCCTGAGCGCCTCCAACATGTACAACTTTGTGATGTCTGGGAACTTAACCCTATTTTCCCCCATTCATTCTTCAGTTCATAACACGCATTTTTATATTACATACCGTTTTCTAGGAACGTAACTAATGTGTTATAGAAGGGTTTACTGTACTACTCAACATGAGTCAGGATGGCAGGATCTGGCCCTAGTTGGGAAAGGAAATTGCTTTTGTTAAAAAAATATATGATTTTTAACTTGAGTGTCCCTTGACTAGCCCTTGGCTATTAGTGCTACAGGAATGCCTATAGATTAATGCAGAATGTCCTTATCTGACAGGCTAAGAAGAGTGTTCAATGCATTATAGTTTAAATCCTAAGAAGAAAAGCAGTTTTAAAACTATTGCGCTCAGTGATAAAACTAGGTTTATATGCGACACAGTTATAGGAAGGTTACATATTAAGCTATACAAAGACACTGCTCCCTGAACAGTACTGAGAGCAGGGTTCTTTGTTCAATTCAATATACTACGCTATTTGCTCACTAAAAAAAGAGCTGAAATCCACATGACCAAATAGATAGTTTCCATGTCTAGTTTCTATGATTATTTGTATTTTAAGGGCATAAAGAAAGAATAGGAATGATTAGATGTGGTACACAAGGGTTTGTAATAGGAGTAAAGGGATGCAATTAAAAGACAATTGAAACTGAATATCAGCAAATATTGTCTTAAAGGGAGACTTATTCCCCCACACAAAGTAATTCATTTATAGTACAGTGCAAATGGTGGAAGAACCATTCCTTAATAGACCCATCCCACAAAACAGAGGGGGCCCACCCATTTATCAACGTAAAACTCAATCCTGATGGTAGGAAACAATCCTGCATAGGCAGGGGATAGGGACGAACTGATCTTTAATTCTATGATACAGATTTCATTTATGTGCCAGTAAGTCACCCATGACATATATGAGACCCGAAGAAGAGCTCGGTGCAAGAGCAAAAGCTTATCTTTCTCACCAAAAGAAATTGGTCCAATAAAAGGCATTATCTCATCCACCTTGTCTTTCTAATATAACATAGCCAATATATTAAATGTTAACATCTTACCCTTGTGTGCCTTTATAGGGCTCAGTTCTTTCCTACTCTTCATCAACTAGAGTCACCACAAATCAAAAATAAGCCGCCCTCACCTTCTGTGAAGAAGCTGCTCTCCTTTCCTGCTTCGCTTTCATTTCTGCTAGGAGTCCACTGCCCATCACTTGCACCCCATATCTACGCCCTCCCTGTGGGCTGCCTTTGTTGTCACCCTTCTCCACTCTTGCAGCATCCTCTGGCTGTATCTCCTCTAGAGAGTCTGATGTTTTTAATTCCTCGGCTCGCTCTGTGCTGCCATTCTGTTCAGCTGATTTTAGGTCCTTCTTAGTAGTGTCCACAGCTGGACTTTTGACAGCCCCCTTGGGTGACGAGGGCTCTTCTGCCACCAATACAGTCTGAGGACGTTCAGATTTGGATCGAGATTTGATTAAGTTGAGAAACCCACTTTTCCGAGAATCTCTTTTTTTCCTTTCATCACCCACTTCACTGGACTCGTTGGTGTCTGAACGTTTCATTGACGATCTCCTAATAAAACAGAGACACAGACAAATATTCATACATTCTTTGTTTTTTTTTCCTGGAAAAATACCTGTTTTTAATAATTTCAAAGATTTCTCTTGGGCAAAGCTAACCGTTTGCATAATCAGGAAGTTGCTCTGTGCCCAATTATTATTCAATGCTTATAAATTAGAAATTGGTTATTATGATTGTTGCTATTGGCCAAAGTTCATTAAAGTCACTAAGAACTGTAGGGCTAGCATTACTCATTGTGCCACAGAGGCAGGTCAGCCACTTAGGACACATATTTCATTAATTTATTTTTAGGGGTACCTCTGACCTGACTACTCCTACTTCTAAACTGCAAGTCGCATCAGAGTGGTTCTAATTCAGTCATCCCCACAAGCATAATTTCAATGCATCTGCTCTTTTAAGGGTATCCTCACCCCCACGAATAGCTGGTAGCTATGCATCATGACCCAGGTACTGGATAAAACACAGCTTTTGGGGAGCTGCCCCTTTTAGTACTCCAGATCTCTGCACCAACCACCAATGCAGTTCTGATCAGCCATATTCCCAACTCTATTGAATTCACAGCTTTTCTGGGAGAATGGTACATCGGATGGCAACATATACACTATCTAATGCTTGCCTTGAAAAACTGTAAAATATTGGTATGTTGCTGCCCTCCATAAAACAAAATCACTGGCAACACAAGAAAAGTTTAAAGGTATACATAATTTGTATAAAATTCCCATAATTACTGCGCATAGCAGTTGTTCAAAACACTTTTTTTTTAGCTAACATGATTTCACAGTAACTTACTGGATGTCATGTATGGTTTCGTATTTGCAATCCTGAATTACTGCCATCTGCTTGTCATTTTTGATATTTATCATTCACACTTAATTTTAACACTTCCTTTTCCTCTCTCCTCCAGCCATTTACCAATTTACACTAACTATTTACTTAAAAATTTTACTTTTATTTACTTAATCAAAAATAGCAAACAACAGGTCACTTTAGGTAGTCTTGAACTAGCTTTTGTTTGTACAGACACACTAAAGAAACAAGAACATCTTACTATTGGCTCTGTAAAATATCCATCTAGTTTACACCCTTGTAGGCTGGATTTCTTGTTATGTGAGATGTAGAAGGCAGACCTTTCGGATTGAGTCATACACATAAACATAGAGCATTACAATTTTGTAAAACAAGTGTTTAATTTATACGTATCAATAAACATAAATCACTTCCCCGTGTCATTTATGGTGGACAACAGTCTTAACTAAACACAAATTAAAGATACAGGGACAGAGCCTGAGCCATTGTGAATTGGTATCGCTCCAGTGATGTCATAATAAGTGATGTAATGAGTGATGACATTTAGGGGTAAGAAGTAGTCAGTGGAGCTATGCTAATATTCATCATCTGATAATCTGGTTGATAGTGTATATTAAAAGAAATTTATTTCAAAGCAAGCTTTTTAAAATGAGTAATCAAATTCACTGATATACTGGGCTATTAAGATATAGTCTGGTTTTGACAGTAGCTATGCAAATTGGAGACCTGACTATTAGAAAAAGAAGTCAAATACAATGTGTTAACCATAAATATTCTATCCTCACAAAAAGAAAACGAGTACTTGTGGCATCTTAGAGACTAACAAATTTATTAGAGCATAAGCTTTCGTGAGCTACAGCTCACTTCATCGGATGCATTTTCGTGAGCTGTAGCTCACGAAAGCTTATGCTCTAATAAATCTGTTAGTCTCTAAGGTGCCACAAGTACTCCTTTTCTTTTTGCGAATACAGACTAACACGGCTGCTACTCTGAAACCTATCCTCACAAACTATCAGTAAGAAAGCATGATCTTTACTTTGACTCATTAGAAGATTTGAACATACTTTGAATCCATTTTTGTCACTTTCTTGGTGAAAAATTCATCAACACCTTCGTCCACTCTACCCATGAGGCCATTCTGTTCTCCTTCCTGAGATGTTGCCCCACACACCTGATAAAACAAACGTAACATAAGAAACACAGCATGGCAGTAAGAAATCCCACTTTCCAAAGATGCTGTAAGACACAAAGATAAATATGAAATTAAACAGTTATATTTATCTATCTAATAGAGTTATCTTAACAGTGGTTAAAGAAATATACAAATTGTAAAGAAAGGCCCTGACTAGCAAGCAGAAGGCAGGCCTTGAAAATAATAAATTATAAAGCCATAAAGAATGAAGAAGGGAGGATGTCTGGTTCAAAAGATTAACTAATGAGATAAGGGAAAGTTTCTAAAATGAAGGTCTTTGACCAATAGGGGTGATTTCCAGATGGTTTTAAGAGAATCAGTCGCAGAATGAGCCAACATGGCCCTTCCCAACCCATACACCAGAGTTAAAATCTTTGTGAACTCAAATGCAATGGAAAAAACTGTGAGACAGCAAGGAGGAGGGGAGGAAAGGCCTTGGGAAGAAAGGAGGTCGTAAATTTCCCCTGGATTAAGACTCCCCTGGATAAATCTCCCCTGGAAATAAGGGTGAACTGTCACCAATTGGTTTGTAGCTCAAATCAGTAACTGGGAATGACATCATTTGTTTGTTCAAGGGTATAAAAAAGTAAAACTCTTAAAGGATTCATTGCTAATACCTGCCTGACCACATTGGAGCCAACCAATGTGGATCTAAGCATTCCTGGGTTTAGCCCATTTGTAAGTATCTTGATCAAAAACATATACATGTTTTGTTAGTGTTTGGATGTAGTAAACTGCTTTTTAGGCATGTTTAGAGTAATTGTACAGATGTCATTTGGCCTTAGGATTTAATAAAGACATTTGGAAACAATAACCCCAACTATACATATAATATGATGGGGGCTAATTTAGCTACAACTAATCAGGAGAAAGATTTTGGAGTCATCATGGATAGTTCTCTGAAGACATCCACACAGTGTGCAGCGGCAGTCAAAAAAGCAAATGGGATGTTAGGAATCATTAAAAAGGGGATAGAGAATAAGACGGAGAATATCTTATTGCCCTTATATAAATCCATGGTATGCCCACATCTTGAATACTGCGTACAGATGTGGTCCCCTCATCTCAAAAAAAGATATACTGGCATTAGAAAAGGTTCAGAAAAGGGCAACTAAAATGATTACAGGTTTGGAACGGGTTCCTTATTAGGAGAGATTAAAAAGGCCAGGACTTTTCAGCTTGGAAAAGAGGAGACTAAGGGGGGATACGACAGAGGTATATAAAATCATGAGTGGTGTGGAGAAAGTCAATAAGGAAAAGTTATTTACCTGTTCCCATAATACAAGAACTAGGGGCCACCAAATGAAATTAATGGGGAGTAGGTTTAAAACAAATAAAAGGAAGTTCTTCTTCACTTAGCGCACAGTCAACCTGTGGAACTCCTTGCCTGAGGAGGTTGTGAAGCTAGGACTATAACAGGGTTTAAAAGAGAACTGGATAAATTCATGGAAGTTAAGTTCATTAATGGCTATTAGCCAGGATGGGCAAGGAATGGTGTCCCTAGCCTCTGTTTGTCAGAGGGTGAAGATGGATGGCAGGAGAGAGACAACTTGATCATTACCTTTTAGGTTCACTCCCTCTGGGGCACCTGGCATTGGCCACCGTCAGTAGACAGGATACCGGGCTGGATGGACCTTTGGTCAGACCCAGTATGGCCATTCTTACGTTCTTATTTATGGTTAAATTAGTGCCTGGTGGTTTCCAATATTAATAATTTCATATATTATTAATTCCAACAAGGCAAAAGCTCAAATCCTTTAAATTGTGTAAAAAGAGCAGTTATTTAGTATTCAAGCTCACTTTTTTGTTAGAAGTTTTTCAAAATGGAACTCCTGTTCTGTGTATTTACTGTAGATACCGGCAGAGACAGAATCTTTGTCAGCTGTTGTTCACCTGGTTTAAGAGAGCGGTGTGAGTTCTAGTGGTTTGAACACAAAATTAGGAGCCAGAACTCTAGTTCACTAATTATGCCTCTAACAGACTGCCTCTATGGCCTTAGGCAAGGCACTGTAGGCCAAAACTTTCAAACTGAGTGCCAGATTTAGATGACTAACTTTAGGCACCCAGGACTGACTTTCATTGAGAACTGTGGTCTAACTCCTCTTTGTGCCTTTGAAAAGTATACTTTAAAGCGAAAGACAAAAGGAAGAGATTATCCAACTTGGGTGACTCTCTCACTGGAGTATTGTACAGATCAGTTAGTGTTCGTACAGCTCTCTGAAGATGAAACACACTAAATATTATAGGAGGGTTTCTCTCCTTGGCTCTGCCTCTATAGGCTGGTCTTCCGTAATCCCTTTCTGCTGCCAAACTTCCATCTCCAGGAGGGGGAGAACACCCCCAATTTAAACACTGAATAAAGCCACTTTAGATAGCTCTAAAGAGGACCCTGCAACAGTCCCAGTATTGGCAGTGCCACCACTCACAAGGCAGCATGAGGAAGTTGCTAACATGGCTACCGCTCTGAAACTTAACTTAGATGGTCTCCCTAGGATGTCTAAATTACATCAGGGAATGTTCTGGCCCCAAAATATGGAAAATATAAAAGGTGGCATAAAGCCACCTTAGCCCCTCTGCACCTGAGATCCAGGTTCTGTGCTTCTAAGGGGCCAGGACAGATTCTCCTCTAATGGGTATGAGAGAACAATTACTGTTAATATCAAATCCTTCCTTATTAAGACAAATAAGACAGCAGCCTGAATGTGAACTAATGTATTGATACTGTGACAAGGTCGGGCCAGATGACTACAGGAGAGTGATAGAAGGTAGATGTATTCACTAGGTTGAGTAGGTCCCTTTTCCCTGGGTAAGGCAACAGGGAAGGTTCCAGAACCATCAGGAACTTTCTGGAAACAGGAAATTAAGACAGACAGGCTGATTAGAACACCTGCAGCCAATCAAGAAGTGCTAGAATGAATTAAGGCAGGCTAATCAGGGCACCTGGGTTTAAAAAGGAGCTCACTTCAGTTTGTGGTGTGCGTGTGAGGAGCTGGGAGCAAGAGGCACTAGGAGCTGAGAGTGGGAACGCGGACTGTTGGAGGACTGAGGAGTACAAGCATTATCGGACACCAGGAGGAAGATCCTATGGTGAGGATAAACAAGGTGTTGAGAGGAGGCCATGGGGAAGTAGCCCAATGAGTTGTAGCTGTCGCACAGCTGTTCCAGGAGGCACTCTAAACAGCTGCATTCCACAGGGCCCTGGGCTGGAACCCGGAGTAGAGGGCGGGCCCGGGTTCCCCCCAAATCCTCCCAGCTCCTGGTCTTACACAGGAGGAGCTGACCTGGACTGTAGGTTCACGAAAACGGCCAAACTGAGGGCTGCTGTGAATCTCCAAAGTGAGCAAATCCGTCAATAAGCACATGACCCACCAAGGTAGAGGAGGAACTTTGTCACAATACATACATGAAACTTTCTGGTTCCTGAATTGCTGAGCCATGTGGTGAGCTTTGTAATCTAATAAAATGAGTAATAAGACAGTAACTAGAGCACTTGTATACCTCTGCTGTGGCACTGTATTCCTCATTTGAAAATATAAGTCCTTTTGGTAAAATTGCATTGTTTCCACTTAAAACAGAATATGTTCTTTTTTAACAAGAAAACATCTTTTTCAAAGTAGCACAGTGATGACTGTTCTTTTTCTGAGAAGAATTGGTTTAATTGGAAATGTCAGATTGTATGTAACAATACATATACTGACATCTGTTTTCGGACATCAATATTTATTGTCTCTGTATGTAAATATTTAGCTCATCAGTCAAAAAAATCTTGATATTGACTTCAAGAGAAGTCAGACTCCATTCAATGTTGGCACTGAAACTCTCAGAGAATAAGAACAAATATTTAAGTATCAAAGCCAAGAGCATTTCCTGAAGGAGGCAGGCATGTAACATTCTGAAAAAGAGGTAACTAATGTGAGGGGCTGGCTCTATCTGACGTTGAGTCTGTCTGGTAAACTACTGGCAGAAGACGCACACGAAAAACCCCATAACCACAAGCCTGCAATTGTGCACTGAAAAAGACAGTCAAGTGCTCAAAACAGCTCCTTATATGGCAACAAAAGTAATGACAGAGGTAAACATAAACAGAGGCGGGGAATTTAGCAGGGAAATTAGAGGGCAATTATTGGGCCTAGACCGAGACCAGAACTGCCAACCTAGGGAGGGGAAACGTAAAAGGATTTCAGTGCTCACTTCTCGGGATGTGGGGGAAGGAACGAGTGTGGTACAGCTATGCTTCTGCAGAGTGAGGTTGAGTTTCTGCTACAATAAACGCACAACCGTAACTGAAGACTCCAGTCTCTGTGTCCCCGTTGGTCATGTCTTAAGACATAGGATATACTAATTGCATGTCCGTCTGTCGTGTCTGAAGGCACGCCCCAATAACTAAAATTCTTCTGAATACAGTGACTGCATCACTAACAATGTACAATCCACAGGACCTAATTAAATCAAAATAACAAAGGCACAGACCGATTTTACAGATGCACACTGTAATACCAGTTATTGTTCAATACTGCAACAATACATTGATTTCTGCATATTTTATACTTTACTCATCTAATGCTGAGAAAATTGCATCCAACATGTAAAATACGTTCAGCAGAGAAAGTGATCTTAGTTTCATTTTAACCTGATCCTTTTTTGTTTCTTTATGCTGTAAGAAAGTGGCCTGAAAGGAAAATTGAAAAAAAGCAAACAAAAAAAAAAAAAAAAAGAAATTCAGGTCCTTTCTTTACTGAATTACATGCAGTACTGGAAAAATCAGTGGGATAAGATCTCACAACAGACTGAATGCTGAACAATTGAGAAAGGAATGGATTTTTATTCAGTCTATTTAAAACTTGTTGGCCTGTTCTTTGTTAACACCTGTAACTACAATGCCGCAGAAAAACTTGGGAGAAAAGAGGTTTTTGTTAAAAATTTAGCACACTCAGCCTTTCAGGTAAGGGGGAGGGACCGCTTCAGATTCTTCTAGTAAAAGCAGGGAAACCCAGACTTGACACTCCTGAAATAACTGGGGTAAACAAGCAGGAAACAGAAAAGAACACCTGAAAGGTGTGATGTGTCCCTCCCCACCATCCGATAAACAGCATAAAATAATAAATAATGACAACAAAGCATCCCCTCCTCTTTTGCCGGTCACCTTGAGTCTGTTCAAGTAAGAAGAAACAAATGCCTTGTCATCCAAATGTGGTCACTGTTCCCAGAAATACTTCATTGACATAAGGAATAACACTTTCTTGTTCTTCATAAACAGTGAGCAAAGCTTTTCAAATACAAGATGCTATCTATGCTGCGCTTCACATTTCCATGCCAGGTAACATTGCACTAAAAACTCCCAATCCATCTTTCCTCCCCACAGACAGCAGGATCCTCCAATTCTGAAAACATATGACTGCATGGAAGCAGAAGAGAATGGAACTTGACTCTGCCGGCAAATAGTGCCTGTGCTTAGTTTTCCATAACTGAGGTATAGCCTCAGTGCCAGATGACCTCACTTACCCAGAGGTCACAGGACACATTAAATAAGTTGAGACAACTGGCAGAAGTTTAGAAAGTGGGAGAATAGGACTCCGTTTAGTATGACATATTTGGAAAAACAAGGCTGTACTGTACTTCAGTCGAAGGGCCAGCTAAGTCTCTGTCCCCTCTGCACTGCTGTGTCAGTACAAAAGAGATGGCAAGTTGACTTTAAATAAGACCCAAACAGCTGGCTAGGGTTTCTTTTAGCACAGGGGAACTCCTGAGTGTCATAAAACTCTATACTATCCACTCTTGGCCTTTCCCAGCATAGGGAGTATTTGGCCACAGTGATTTCTGCTCCGGCAACCCCAGACCAGTGGAAGGGTCTCCAGGAGCCTGTTAACCAGCTAGTATTATAATTTTGGAGCAGTAATGAGGCTGCTCCAAGTTGCAGCAGTGGCCAAATTGGCCCCTGGGCTGCCTCTTGGATAAGGGGTGCTGACACCATCTCTGCCCTCCTCAAGGATCTAGCCATATAGCTTTAGATGCAAATTCTGTCTGCAGATGCCCATGCCAGAGAAAAAGCAGAACTGGGGTTGTTTATGGAGAAAAAGAACCACAGAGACCCCACATGCGTGTTTAACTGTGTCCCACAGGAGCTCTATCTGCAGCAGTGAAGTAGGTTGTATTTTTTGGTGCGGGCAATGGCATAGAGAGTGATCTGTTGTTATTCAGATCCACTGGCTCAACCCCTGTCTTGAGTATGGAGTCAGAAGTGGCTGCAGAGGTCCTGGAATGGTTCTACTGAGAGCTGCTGGAGACACGAATACGTGCCAGTTTATTCAGGTTTTGTGCAGAAAAAGAAGGATTTCAGTGTCACCAAGCCTCACGATATTTAGTGTTTTTCCGGAGTAATGTGACTGTGAGAATCTCAGCTTTCACTTAAAAATTGAAATAAGATTTTATCCCTCATGTTACAGAGAAAAGCTTGAAAAGGTGACCTGAGTGCACCCCTAAAGGCTCACAAAACAGAGACAAAGAAAAAATATCTTTTTAAATCTCAAGATTTTAAAGACAATCTGATAATTGTGTCGGGTCATGCTCTTTGAGTGCTTGGGGTTGGCAAAAATGATTTAGTCTTTATTGTAAAAAACAACCAAGTACTCAGATCAGGGATGGGCAAACTACGGCCCAGGGACCACATCCGGCCCTCCAGCCTGTTTAATTCAGCCCTCGAGCTCCTGCTGGGGAGCCGGGTCTGGGGCTTGCTCTTCTCCCGCACTCCAGCCGCGCTCCCGCTGGGGGAACTTGATCAGAGGCCACTCTGCGCATGCGTCGAGACTCCTAGAAACAGCAGCATGTCCCCCCTCCACCGCTCCTACGTTTAGCGGTAGCCACGGGGCTCTGTGCGCTGCCCCCTGCCCCAAGCATCACCCCCGCAGCTCCCACTGGCCGGGAACTGTGGCTAATGGAAACTTCAGAGGCAGCGCCTGCAGACAGGGCAGCGCACAGAGCTGCCTGGCTGCTGCACCACCACATAGGAGCCGGAGGGGGGGATATGCCACTGCTTCCAAGAGTTTCTTTATGTAAGTGCTGCCCAGATCCTGCACCCGGACCTCCTCCCATGCCCCAGCTCTGATCCCTTTCCTGCACTCCAACCCACTGCCCCAGCGCAGAGCCCCCTCCTGCACCCTGAACTCCTCATTTCTGGCCCAACCCAGAGCCCCCAGCCAGAGCCCTCACCCCCTCCTTCCCTCCAACCCCAATTTCATGAGCATTCATGGCCCACGATACAATTTCCATTTCCAGATGTGGCCCTTGAGCCAAAAAGTTTGCCCACCCTGACTTAGATCCTCAGCAATCTTTTAATAGTCACTCACTGATGCTTGGCTGGGCTGCTGTTTTTTATTCCTTTTAGGCCTTAATTTTGTAAAGTGCTCCAGTTTTCTCCCTTCCTCGGATGGCAGCTCTGAGATGAATCCAGAAGTTCGTTTGTCCGGTCTGCTGGAAAGGAATGGTGGATCTTCTATATGGATAGGTACTTCTTCCAGTGCTTTATCCAGGTCAAATTCCATTTCTAAGAACAATCAAAACCTTTAATGAGGACTTAATATGGTATTTTAAACAAAAAGTAATGGCATCATTTGCTTTTGGACAGTAACATGTTTGTGAAAAAGGTGGACTATAGCTAATAAATGTTTATTTCTGAAGCGTTTCACCATAGAAACTTCAAAAAACAAAGTTGGACCACAAACTGCAGTCCAGAGCGAGAGTCTTCTGCATTTTCAAATACAGGAACACTTTTCTCACCTTCTGAATGTAAGGAAGTGGTTTTAATAAATTATAAAAAAAAAAGGGGAAAAAAAAAGAAAAGAAACCCACTTACCAAAAGCCCTAGATACAGGCCGGAGCATTCTACTGTGGATGCTTTTCCTTTTAGACTTAGGAGTCATCTATGAATAAAAAATAAAATAAAGAGGTGCTTTTTTGGATAGAAGAAATAGTTCAGAGTAATTCTTACCTTTAGAACCAACAAATCAGTTCATAAGGCATGTTTGCCTTGTAAATACAGGGAGGAACAGATTTTTTTTTCCTAAATACTTTAAAATTATCTGACATTTCATTGATATGAACTGATTGTACACCAGTGAGGCAGGGCTAGAACTGAGTCTAAAACATCCAACTGATTTCAAGCTTGAAATGTAAGTATCCCTGAACTTTACAAACATTAGTAAAGTGATTCTCAACACAAGTGAGGCAACTTTATTTCAGTTTTACATATGGGGAAAGTGAAGTACAAGGAGTTGCCCATTACTCCACAGTAAGTTTGTGGCAAAGCCAGAAATAGATCCCAGTTGTTCGGACTTCTGTTGCAACCACAAAACCATGCTTCCTCCGTTCATTTATCAATGATACCTTATTGAAATCAATCAAAAAATAGGCATATAAGTCTTTTGTCACCGCCCTAAGGTTCTCCATGTCCCTTACTACCACAGATTGTGTCTTTTAAAGCCAATTTCACTTCCTTGTAAGTCAGACGAATTGCTGAGGGTGCTGCAGTTTTTTGTTTAAATTTGTTAAAAGCAATTATTTTTTCCTAATAGCTAAATTCCCTATTTTCACACTGTACTTTTGACATTCCGTTGCTTAATTACTACTCTGGCTTCTACACAGGCTTGGCAGAATTCAATTTTTGTTTTTCTCATTTCAGTGATTAACGCTGATTTTTATTTTTAACTGTTTTTATTGTTACAGTTGCTGAAAACTCAGGAGGGGTGGCTGTAGGGTTGGGGTTAAGGCTGCACTGAAAGCAAGGCTGCAAGGGGCTCCCAGAACTGACAAGGGGGCTGCTGCTGGGGGGGCCCAAGATGCAGGAGAAGCTGCATTCCTGGTCCCGCACAGACCCATAGCCAGGACTGTGAGGACGATGATGAGCCCCATTCATAGGGTGCTGCTGAACAGTTTCTGCCCAGGGATGGCTCTCATACTCCTGGTTGGTAAGGGAGCAGGGCTGTGAGAGTGGGGATGCAGAGGAGACCCCTGGCTAGGACTATGAGGAGAATGATGAGCACCCTGCAGCAGGGGGTAGGGGGCACCCGCAGCTGAATGTCTCCTGCTTGGGAATGGAGCCAGTCAGCAGTAGGGTGGCCTCCCTCAGCACCAAGGACTTGTCGTCCTCCTCGCAGCTCTGGCAAGAGGTCTCTGCTCTGCCCTGACAGGACTGCAGCCTTTCCCACACCTTGTGCCTGCAGAGATTGGTTATCACCGGCCCTGCAGCAGCAGTACAGGGTGCCCTCTCCAACCCTGCTGGTCACAAACCCACTTCTTCATTCACCTTCCAGGAGCGTGGAAGACATCCCTGGGCAGGAGCCATTCAGCACTGGGGTGGCATCCCCCGTGGCCAGGGACTTGACCACCTTGTTGTCCTTGCCAGGCATTTCTGCTCCATTGAGCCAGGACCACAGCCTCCCCACACCTGCCGGGATTAGGTGTCACCTGCCCTGTGGCAGCACAGGGAACCCTCTGCAGCTCTGCTGTCACGGACCAGGTCTCTCTCTTTCTCTGACTCCAGTCACAGGAGGACTGCAGAGGGCTCCCTGTGTTGCTGCAGGGCTGGTGATACCTGACCCCGGCAGGTGCAGGGTGGGTAGGGAGAGGCTGCACTCTTACCAATCTTTCCTGTCGATTTCAGCATGTCAGGAAATTGAATCCTGCCAAGTTACAGATTCCCCAAGTATACGTAGTAGTACTAGAAGATATAACCCCGGGACATCTTTAAAAAGTGGAAACCAGCTTTTATCAGCGATATCTCTGGCAATGTTGGGGTTTCGACAAGTATGGGTTATAGTCACAGAATATAAATTCAAAACATTTACTTTTTACTTTACCATCTACTTTTTACTCCTGTTAACAGTAGAATATCTACACAACTGAGAGTGAGTCAGCAGGCTGGATTCTGTTCTGGTTTACACACAATCAACAGAATTGTTAATCAAGTTCTAGCTTCAGAAATCTTCAGATGATGCTTGAGCCCGAGAGGGTACCTAGGCACCAAGACTTCAGAATGAGATTGCAACATGGATGGTTTAATTTTTAAAAAGAGTTTTCTAGCTTTTTATTTATAGGAAATTTAGTGAAAAATATAATTAGATCAAATAACGACAATTCAAATGATTTATAGATGTGTGCATTCAATATATACACACACACATACTTCAGTTGTCTGCATTAGTATTTCCATCTGAACGGCTGTAACTTTGTACTATTCAGACCTGGACAAAATTTGGATAGATAGATTTTCATATTAGCATTAAGCAGTTTATCTGCCTCCACTTGATCAAAATAAATAAATAAATAAATAATGAAAAGGAGAGGCCAGACTACATAGTAGTCTGATTGTACCTTTTGAGCAATAGAGACGTTTTCCCACTATTATTATAAAGTATTGTCTGAAGCCAACATGCCTTTATGTGGCAGGGAGTTTCCAATTCCAGAGGATGTCATATTTGACACACATCAATAAATAATATAGTTTCATGAGCAACCAGGAAGAAGTCATCAGCAACACCTTTTCCATTGTCATCTGAGCACATGTTAGCATTTAAGTCATGGAATAACAATAAATTTGAAGCCCCAAAGTGCAGTTTTATTTCTGACACTTTTCAGAGTATAGCTGCACTTCAAATTGAAAAGTGCTTCTGTAATGCACCATAATACAGAACAAGTGGAAAGAACAAGCCAGGAGCACAGACACTATAGTGACGAGTACTATAAAATGGCTATCAATAAAATAAATGCAATTTTTATATCAAGATTCATCAGCCAGGCACAGGCTCCATCAGCAGCTTGATGGAACTGTACAGAACTGCTGAGCTAAACATGTAGTAGACAAGAACGAATGCAATTAGTGGACAGCCATACACCAGAACAGTTGCTTGTAATGCCAATTCTGCTGGAGTGGACAAGCAACAACTGTGTCTAATCCTGAAATGGTTAAAGGCATTTCAACTCTAATTACGAGAAGCTGAAGCCAGTTTAGCATTGAGCAGAGTCAGCAATTAGATCACTATTCCAGTTCCTGGTTGTATTAGCAATTGCGGCCTATTCCTCACAATAATATGTGTATGTGTGTGTATTTTAGTCAGATTGCTGTTCTTTGTGGTGATGTAATTGGAAATCAGATCCAAACTGATGAGTTCATGCACTGAAGATCAGAAACAGTGACAAAAAATAGGTTGATGGGGGATTATCCAACATTTCATCAACTGACATTTGCATTCACGAGGAACGACAGACACTATTTCAGTTTGAACAGGTGTTTTCGGAATAACAGTTGGGATCTACAAGAGCTGCATAGGCACTAGAACGGGTCTCAAACATGCAGCGCGCGGCTATTTCCTGTGGCCCGCCAAGCGGCCCCCACCCCCACCCTCACCCTCCAGCCTACCTCCAGGCCAGGGGTGGGCAAACTACAGCCCGCAGGCCCATGGGATTGCTCCCCGTGAGCCCCCTGCTGCTCCCTGAAGCGCCGGCACAACATCCCCACGGCCTGCGGGGGAGGGGCAGAGGGCTCCATGCATTGCCCTGGCTTCCAGGTGCTGCCCCCCGCAGCTCCCATTGGCCGGGAACAGGGTACCGCGGCCAATGAGAGCTTCGGGAGAGGTACCTGGAGGAGTGGCAAAAGCAGCGTACAGAGCCCAAACCCCTCCTTCATCCTGCCCCCCAAATCCCTGCCCTAAGCCCCCTGCCTGCACCTCGCACCCCTCCTGCACCAACTCCCTGCCCTGAGCCCCCTGCCTGAACCCCAACTTCCTGCTGCACCCCGGCTCCCTGCCCTGAGCCCTGTCTGCGCTCCCTCCTGCACCCTGCACCCCAACTCCCTGTCCTGAGCCCCTGCCACACCCCACACCTCTCCTGTAGAGCAGGGAGGGGGCAGAGTTGGGGTGGGGACTTCGGGGAAGGAGTTGGAATGGGGGTAGGGAAGGGGTGGGAAGAAGCGGGGCAGGAGCGGGGCCTCATGGAAGGGGTGGAGTGGGGGCGAGGCCGGTGGAGCGAGGGGGGATGTCAGTGATGTGGCCCTTGGGCCAATCCACTAGTCCTCATGTGGCCCTTATAGTCATTTGAATTTGACACCCCTGCACTAGAATGCCAAATTGGGGCACCGATACAAAGCAGTATAGGACAAGCACTGAATTTCTTGCCCTGATGCTCCCAGACATGCACTGGATATCATCTTCACTGCAATGTCAGTGGAAGGGGAGACTATGACCCATGATCAGGCTCAGGCTGGTGATCATGTGTCAATCTTTGGACATGAATTACCACTAAAAGTTCTTTGCCAGCTAAGCAGGACCCACCAACTGCAGTGTTGCCAGGGCTGGAGATGGAAGGGTAGAAATGCTATCCACTTGCCAGGGCAGCATGAGGAGTGGCTATACATAAAAGTTTTCAAATAAAATTGTAAGTTGTCTAAACCATTTCGATTTTGTACAAGTAACAAGATGGGCTTCTTACCAAGTGACCTTTCTGGATCACATGCGCAGCAAAATGGGTCAAAACGTTGTTTTAAATATGTCAGTGTGCTCTTTTTAGAGGCTTTTAGAAGACTTAATCTCAGCCAGTGTGCAGTATCCTCTGGCAGCCCAGGATGTTTCATTACTACAGAGGACATGTGAACTTCCGGATCGTGACCTCTCTTCCAGTCTGAGACGGTGGGCTTGCATCCAATTTCCTACAGTAACCAGAGGCTATTCAGACTTCCCTATGGCCAGGCCCCTTCTACCTTCACTCAACAATTCTCCACCTCTGCCATACAAACAGAGGAGCGACTCAGTTCTTCTGCCTCCTGTTACAATCCTGACTTTTACAGACACATTTTGGGGCTGCAGTGAGTGACATTTTCCCCCAGATTTTACCTGACTGAGCCAACATACTGAGCTTTTTTTGGCCCATGCTCCCTCCACCCTCCCCAACTCTTCCAAGCATGGTGCAGGTGGCTGAATGGAACAGACAAAGGGCTAAGGGCTGCTCTGTCTATGAGGAGACTCATGCAGAAGCCACACAGAGAGAGCTTTGCTACACTTACTCCCAAGTCCACAAACCCTTGCTTTGCCAGGGACAGGGGCTCAGAATCTAGATAGCATATTGAAGTCTCTGTGTCCACCCACACCAGTTATTTCCCCTGTGGAGGTGCACCCATATAAGTGGGTCAGCCCTCTTCAGTAGCAGGGACCCAACAAACTGAACAATGCTCACTGATTAAGGACTCTTTAATGGGAGGGTCAGATATTCCCATGAAGCTGCCCTGGTCCAATCTGCCTCTGAACTCCCAAGTCCCATGCCATTTTCTTAAGTAAGTAACTGAGTCACTTTACCAGATTCCTTGCCTTCTGACTAATTTTTGCCCTTCTGGAATCTCTTGGGGGCTATCCCCCCATATTTCTTCTCCAATTCTATAACTAAACATGGAGAAATGCTGGGGCATGGGGAAAAAACAGCTAGAACCACATATAAACACTCAGGGCACTTTTCTAGATTTTAGTAAACTATGTGTGGTAAGCAGCAGAATGTTTTATCTTTATAAAACAGTCATGCAGATTAGAACTGACATAACTCCTAAAATGATCAGGATATGGCACTTTCCACATTTCCCTTCACCCTTCCAAAAGTTTTCAAATTTGATCTTGTTCCACACACAGAAGCCCAGTGATTTGCCTTCTCTCCCTTCATTCCCATTTTACTTTTCAAAAATTTGTTTAAAAACCCACAAAAACCTACATAAGTATTTTCCACTTGTAAAAAAACAGAAAGCGAAGGTGCAGAAAGTTAACTGTGAGACCAGCATTCATAAACTAGGTACTATTAATGTGACAAAGAAAAACAAACCAGCCCAAACACAAACACAATGACCTAACGGGTCTCTTCAATCTCAAATTTCTATGACAGGAAAATTTCAGTTTTCATTTCATTAAGATGGACTTGGTTTCAATACGAAACTGAATGAACAGAGTTTTCTTGAGCAGTAACATTTTTGTTTGTACCTCTTTCATCAGCACTCTGCTTCATTTAGTCTTCAAGTCCAGGGTTGTTTTAAATTCATCAGATGTTAAGTTAGCTCAACCTTCTTGTAAAACCTAATCTCATCTCTAAATTGCTGCATATTTCATTCAGTAACTGAAGATGGATGACACTACAATCTCCCAGGAGACTAGGAAGGCAGTACAGAAGCAAATGGAGCACAAAAACAAACAAGTAGGCCAGAAAAAGCAAAGCTAAAAAAATACTTACACTTGTACAGCAGAGAGTCTCCATGCAGCAAAAAAATAGAAAGAAAAACAGAATATGAATGGAGGGAAGACAAAGCAACAGCAGTTCCCAGGGAGAGAGGCAAACTAAAAGTCACCAAAAGTAAAGAAAACTAAAGCTGAAACACTTACAAGTCTTAGCAGGAAAGGTGACATGCAAGAATGAGATAAAAACACTTCACACTGAGAGGGGCCTGGCAATAGTTTTCTCTTCTCCATATTTGGATGTGATATTTAACCAGGGATGTGGTCTCTGGCTAAATTAAGACCCGTAATTTTCAACCAATGCAGCTCCACCAATGGTAGCAACACCTGCACTCTGTCTATGCTCAGGCTTCCCCTGTTGCTATTACTAGTGGAGTTTTACCACAACAAGGTAACAGTCCAAGGAGAGGATGGGATGTAAATTAGGTTCACCTTAAGTCTTAAATATGGACACTAACATGCAGAGTAGAGATCCAGAGGTAACATAGTTCCATAAGAGAGTTTAGAGTAAGGAAAAAGCTTACATTTAATACCACGTCTTAAATTTTTACAAGAACTTCTGCCGTAATAAAGTGCCACAGATATTCTCATCTTCAGACTGAAAAATTAATACCCTCAAGTATCCTGTTTAACTGTATTGTGATGAGTATTGCATTTTAATGGTTAATATGCTGTCCTTTAGCTCGTCAAGAAAAGGCCAGGCCTGCAACAGAACGCTGTATTCTTAGTAATGGGAAGTTCATTGTTTAGGTTTTCAAGGGACAGAAAGGCAATCATATTTTTTCTTTATGTTTTTATATTTTCTGCAGTATTGATCCTCTTTTCAGGCAGTTAATTTCCTTGAAGTTACCCTCAGCTACATGTCTCAAAGACAGAAGTGCTTCTGAAGGGCAAGAACAAATCCTCACATAAGCACCATGTCCTTTATCTCCTCGCTTGACTCAGAAATCCCATTTGGCTGCAGTGCATGCAATCTTAGCTTTATCCACAACTGAATTCTCCTCCAATATTTGTCTGGGCAAACCTGCCTGTTATCATGGCTGCAGCATTAGTTTTGTATGCCGGTCCCCCACACCTCTGCTGGAATCCTCTTCTGTACTTTCATTTAGTCTCATCTTGACTGACTACTTTAACTACATTCTCTAGAGTTACCCCAAAATCCTGGTTGTCCAGAATCTGCCCTCCTCCTCAGACATATATGGCTACCCCACTCTTACCCTGAAACACCTCCTCTGGGCACCAAATCATTTCACGATCCAGGTCAAACTGCCTTTGTTTTTGAAAGTGTCCATAAAACTTGCTCCTCCCCTCCCCCCCGTTTCTAGAGCCATCTCTCTCTATTCTGCTAAATTCCCTCTGCCGGGGATTCATCTCTGTCCCTTATTAGGCTTTGTGGTGGTGGGAAAGCCTGCTCTCCCATAGAGCTCCTGCCTTCTGGAACAGTCTTTCTGTTCCTCTCCAAAACACCTCTTTAAATATCCTCTGGAAACTTGTATTTTCATAGATGACATAGAAAACATTTTAAGCTGGGGCTCATGACTTGCCTTAACTCTATAGGGTGCTAATTATTTAAGAGACTTTTTGATAGCGCTCTTTAGTGCACTGCTATAGGTGCTGGGCTGTTCAGGGAAGTGCTGCTGTGTTAGATCCCCTTAGTCGAATATTAACTATGTGGTCTGGAGTGCAGATGCCATGCCGCACATAGAGCCTTAAACTGGAGGAGCTGGTCCATTATATTAATCGTTATGAATAGTGTACAGAATTGGGATGGAAGTAAGAGAATTTTCTGATTGGTTTCCTCTTTTTCTTACTAATCTGTTGAAGTAATGAAAATGAAAAAGCATATTTATTTTATCATCATAGCTGCTAGAACGGAAAACACCCTCGTGCTTTTCCATTGTCTGTTAAATACCTATTGAGTGCCTTCATTTTGTATAGACATTACCCATCACTTATTCTGTCTGATGCTTACTTGAAAAACAGCATTAGAAACTCCCTAATCCCCTAACTGTTTTCAATACTGTGTCTTTTTGGCTAAAAAATACCCCAATGAATATTATGTAGTTTGGGCCCAAAATGTTACCTGCCTTCAAAGTGTAGAATCTTTTGAGAAGTATCTTTCCAAAACTAAAGAGCTCTTACAATAAATCTCTCCCGCTGGCATTTAGAAATCAAACTACTGCAAAACTTTTCTTTATAGCCACTATTCCTGGTAAAGCTCTGCTACTGCCGCATAGGTACCTAGAGTAATCAGCTGAGATTAGCGCCTCAGGAAGAGACAGCTTCCAAAGAGCTTGCAATCTAAGGCCCTGGTCCAACAAAGACTTATGCAAATACTTAACTTTCAAAGTTTGAGTAGTCCCATTAAAGTCGACAGGACTACTCACATACTTAAAGTTATAGTATACTTAACAGCTTTGCTGGATTGAGGTCTAACGAGACAAAGCAGACAAAAAGGAAACATTATAATCCTCATTTGACATATGGGGAAGGCACAGAGACTTGCCCAAGGTCATGGACGAAATTGACTGCGGAACTAGGGTCTGACTCCAGATCGAGAGAGTTCCCTGTAAAATGTCTTCCTTTTCATCTGTCAAAATAAATACAAGTTAAAATAACAACTCCTAGAGTAAGTGGGAACACCATTACTGCAGATGGAGCACAAAAGAGGATGTAAACCTCAAAAAGCTTCATTGAAAATGAGAGTGGGAAGGAGGAGAGGGGAAATTGCCAAATGGGAATCAACTGGCAGAGAGAGAATATTTATTTTCAAGGATTTAAGATGTTATAAACAATCAGTGAAATAATATGCATTTTTAAAAGAGAGTTTGGCAACATCCTTTTAACAGATCATTCAAAAGAAAAGTTTAGTAAGGCATTTTACCAAAATCCCTGCACAATTCCAGTGCCCTAGAGAAAACGACCCTCAAGGCTGCAACACTATACCATCAATCATCAATTTCCACACTTACATTATTCTCAAAGAGCATATTGGTTAGGGTTAGGGGCATTACACATCTGTAAATCATGAAAAGCGTATCAGTACTCATTGGGTTAAGTAGTAAATAAACTATCCTTCCTTGGACCACTGAGTCTTTGGGTCTTTGAAGATTGCTAACCCATCACTATAGAAGAATCCAGAAACAAGACAAAAACGGAGTTGTGGCTAATACTTTCAACTGCCAATGATTTTATATCTTATTTTAAAGAGGTAAATTCTTAGCACAAAGTGCAGGGATTTAGCCAAGCATTTCCCATTTACCCTGATGGCATCACTGATCATAATCCTTAAAGTCTACCCTAGAGTATCATTATCCTTGAAAGTAAAATAGGATATTACAATACATGACCGTTAACTAAATATCTGGCATAACATTCGACAGCAAAGACACTAATGCATTGTTTAGAAATCAAGTGCCAAGTCCTTAGCTGGTGTAAACAGGCATAGCTCCACTGAATTCAGTGGAGCTATGCTAATTAATACCAGTTCAGGATACAACCTCAAAGTCGCTTCTTGTATTTCACAATTTATTTGCTCTCTACACATAAGGTACAATGGGTTTTATGTTTGCAGAATGATATGTGTATCAGAAATGTAAGGAATGTATTTGTTTTATTTTTTTCAAGAAGTCAAATTATTCTGGAGAAAGTACATGATTCGTTCATTTTAGTCTCTTCTGAACTGTGTTGACTTTTAGAATTATTTTGCATAGCAATGGCCTCCAAAATAAAAGCATAGCAATGTAATAAAATAAACTTAGCAGATTTGTCCTTGAGTTTAATTTAATTTTACTAACCAAAAAACCTTCAACTTTGCTACTTGCTGAGATATAGCTCAAATGCACACTAATAAATTTCAACAAAACTATAGGTTTCAGAGTAGCAGCCGTGAAGTGAGCTGTAGCTCACGAAAGCTTATGCTCAAATAAATTTGTTAGTCTCTAAGGTGCCACAAGTACTCCTTTTCTTTTAACAAAATTATAGAAATGTTTTGTTTTAACTAGTAATACTGCTTCTACATCTTTATTTTAAACCACATATTGCCTGCTATTAAAGTATGTAAGGGGAAAAAAGCCAAAGTTTTTGTTACAAGGAAGAAAAAGCCTGTATGGAATAAATCTAACAGTTCCTAAAAGTATTTATAAGCTGACACTTCATCTTGTGTAATTATCTCAAGGAACCACGTGTACAGAACAATTTGCATCTGGTTCAGAGCATATATCCAGTCTCATCCATTTTGTAAGGGAAAAATAGATACTGAAAAAAACCATCCTGAATTCTCCATTTTGACAGAATTATTCTTGTACTGCAGTCACCCATCCTTACATAACTAAATAACTTCAATATTTGCATTATGACTTAAACCGTCTTTATATTAAGTATAGGAAACTCCTAGAATACGATAAATACTGAGCTGTTTAATAAAGGCATAATTCTAAGGCAATGTGAACATTTTGAACGATGGTTTCAGAGGAGCAGCCGTGTTAGTCTGTATTCGCAAAAAGAAAAGGAGTACTTGTGGCACCTTAGAGACTAACAAATTTATTAGAGCATAAGCTTTCGTGAGCTACAGCTCACTTGAAGTGAGCTGTAGCTCACGAAAGCTTATGCTCTAATAAATTTGTTAGTCTCTAAGGTGCCACAAGTACTCCTTTTATTTTGAAGGATGGCCACTGTATATTTGAAGAATTGGAGAACAATGTCATTAAAACTCCTTGTGACACTGCACCCCATATTAGTCACAGAGATATTATGATGATATGATTATGGTATAATCCTGATACATTTTATGCAAGGTAAGTCATGTGAGGTGTCATTGGAAAGGTTATGATTTACTGAATACGATTATCCTATGCATCATTTTTGTATCTGAAGTTAGGAATATTGACTATGTATCTATATTACAAATGTGTTTATACCAGTGGAATGTCAACTAGGCAAAAGGCTCTCAGTCTAGATGGCTGGCTGGCTGGGAAGGAGGTTGAAGGGCCATTAGGAGAAACAATAGGCCTTAGAAGAAGCTTATCTCTCACCGGGGAGCTTTCCTAAGGATGCTACAGACAACTCTGACTCACGGCTGCTGTAACACTACAGGGACATGTGAACAGATCACCTGGTGCTGGACTCCATCTTGGGATATCAATATTTTTCCATTGACTGGTGTGGGAACCACGCTTTGAAACAAAGGGTTCCTGCCATTTGCAAAAGATATTTAAGGCAGGGAAATGACATCATCAAGGTTCTTCACTGGTTCCCCGCCCAAGGAGACTCCTGGAAACACCTGAGGAACAAAGACTGAATTGGTGGAAGTGCTGGACCCAGGGTAAAAGGATTTTTAGCCTGTGAATGGAACACCTGGGGTTTCCAAGCTGTAAGCCAGTGCAGCTTGCCCCTTAAGAATCTGCAGCCTGCTTGTATCATCACTTAGGATGAGGATCTGCTATTCATATCCAATCTCTTTAATATAGTATATTAAGCTTTGTTTGCAAAAAAGAAAAGGAGTACTTGTGGCACCTTAGAGACTAACAAATTTATTTGAGCATAAGCTTTCATGAGCTACAGTTCAATTCATCGGATGCATTCGGTGGAAAATACAGTGGGGAGATTTATATATACACACACAGAGAACATGAAGCAATGGGTTTTATCATACACACTGTAAGGAGAGTGATCACTTAAGATGAGCTATTACCAGCAGGAAGGAGGGGGGGAAGGAGGAAAACTTTTTGTGGCGATAATCAAGGTGGGCCATTTCCAGCAGTTAACAAGAACATCTGAGGAACAGTAGGGGTGGGGTAGCGGGAGAAACAACATGGGGAAATAGTTTTACTATTTATTTTAAGCTTAGTTTGTATGTTTTGTTTATTTGTAGGTAATCTGCTTTGATCTGTTTGCTATCCCTTATAATCACTTAAAATCTATCCTTTGTAGTTAATAAACTTGTTTTTGCTTTATTTAAAACCAGTGTGTGAGGGAGTCATAACTTGAATCAGAAAGCTGTTGCATCTTCTTCTCCACATTGAGGGAGGGAGTGAATTTCATGAGCTTAAACTGTATAGTTCCCTGTGCAGCGTAAGACGGGATAATTTTGGGTTTACACTCCAGAGGAGGGTGTGTACCTGAGTAGTTGGGAAGTTCTTTACCTGGAGCCTTCCCATGCAGAGCTGATCACAGCGTCTGCATGTAACTGCACCTGGGTGACCCCCTTCCTGTATGTGTGCTGGTTAAAGTGAAGGCTGGACACAGCAGTACAGTGTAAAGGGAGCCCAGGGGTCAGGGGGGCTCAGTGGTACCCCAGTTCCAGATGGCACCCCAAGGGGAACCAGTCACATGCCTTTCCTCATGCTTCTGAGCTCATAGGGTGGATATTAATGCTTGTAAAAAGGATCCGATTTATTTGGCCACGTTTGAGTGTGGATATCATGGCAGCACTAGATCCTGAACTGGAGAGAGAAAATTATTTTTGTGTGTCTCTTTTCTACGCTCAGAATGACATAATTATTGAACTGAACAATAGTCATCAAGGCATAAACGCCAGTAACCTCCTCACCATCGGTAGATCCTTGGAGGTTTTGTGCTCTGAAAGCTATGACATTTCAGACACAAAGGAGGCTCATGTCACTGAACCAGACCTAGATTACTTGGGGCAGTGAATGGATTAGCAGCCTCTTTGCTCAGAACGTTATGATTTGAGGCAGTATCCTTGAAAAAAAAAAACACGTTAATTGAGCCAACGTGCTCCTCAAGGGACAAAATGTACCAGTCAGAAGAGGCTGTCAAGACACCCTTACTAAATATCAACACGCATTAAAAATAAAATAAAAATCTTAACCCCTCTGAAGTCTACGGTTATGTCTATGCTGCAATGAGATGCCCACGGCTGGCCTGTGCCAGCTGACTCGGGCGGGAGGGACTTGGGCTAAGGGGTTGTTTAATTGTGGTGTAAATGTTTGGGCTCAGCCCAAGGTCTGGGACCCTCCTACCTTGAAGGATACTATGCCCTGGTCTCCAGCTTAAGTACATCTAATATTCCCTTAGCCCTGATCCTACACCACAGAAATCAATAGGAGTTTTGCCACGGACTTCAATAGGAGCTAGATCAAGCCCTGAGGATGAAGTTGACCCCTAGAAAGAGGGAAAACATGAGGCCTACACATCACTCAAGTCCACCTTGAGCACTACATGAGGTTTTCAATATGATTGAGTGGTGCATAAGCCTTGAGCTGACTCTGTTTAGGGGTTGTGAATTTTATCCTTAACTGAGATTTCCCTACCTAGGCAGATGTCCATGAGACAGCATATAGTCTTAAAATAAGTTAGACATGATACAGAATGGGTACTTCTGTCCAAAAGGAAAGACCTCATCTTCTGTAAGCCAAGAATTGATGGGCTAGGTAATGAACAAAATATAGCCACAGGCTGCAATTATTCAGAGTTAAAATACAACACATGGACATGAACTTTCCCTGGAATACTTAAAGACTGCACTATGGAACTCTACTCAGGATTAGAATTTAAGAGCTGAAGTCACATTCCATTCTGTTTTGAACAGGACATTTTCTATATATCTGTCCCCCAGTCTTGTCTTTTTTTTTTTTTGTTTAATGCTGTTAACACTGTCTTAAAGAAATAAAACCACCTTCTGCTTATTCTTATTCTAAATGTTACCCAATTTTTGTTATTTTCATTTAATTTCAATATTCTAGTCCCCTTTTCCCTTTCCAATGCATATTAATTTTTATATGGATTCTGCCACATTTACTCATGTGGAGCATCATCATTCTGCACTAATACCCCCACCTTTTCTAACGGGACTATACATGGAGTAAAGTTCTTTGGAACCTGAATAAGGGCAGAAGAAATGGACTATTTGCTATTCCTGGTTTTCCCTCTCTATTTCCACATGATTTTGTTTCAATAAAACCATATTAATCCACCGCCACTTTAAAAAATGGCTAATTTCTTTCTCCCTTGCCTCCCTTTATAGACATTCTCTTTTTCCTCTTTCCCTCCTTCTCATGTGAGCTACTATTCTCTGCCCACACTGTCTGGAGATAGAAATTTAGTATAGTAAAAAGAATCAGACATCCTCCTCTCATTCCTGGCAAAGCACAATTTAAGGTAGAAACCAAAGTGAGTGCACATGGACTACTAGGATAGGATAGAATTGTGTGTTTCCTATTTTTAAAAGATACCATAGAATTCTGGGGCCAACTAGGTTGCCTTGAACAAACCAGATATATAATCTGGGCCAAACCAAACAAGTGAAACACTAAAGGAGTTAAAAGGATGTGAAAAGGCCCATGATGCAAATCAGAACAGAAAGCTCCTCAACCACTAGAAGAGGGTGAGCTTGCTAGACCAGTGGTTCTCAACCTTTCCAGACTACTGTACTCCTTTCAGGAGTCTGATTTGTCTTGCGTACCCCCAAGTTTCACCTCATTTAAAAACTACTTTCTTACAAAATCAGACATAAAAATAAATATGTCACAGCGCATTATTACTGAAAAACTACTCACTTTCTAATTTTTACCATATACAGTCATCATAAAATACACCAATTGGAATATAAATATTGTACTTGCATTTCAGCATATAGAGTAGTATAAACAAGTCATTGTCTGTATGAAATTTTAGTTTGTACTGACTTCGCTAGGGCTTTTTATGTAGCCCGTTGTAAAACTAGGCAAATATCTAGATGAGTTGATGTACCCCTGGAAGACCTCTAAGTACCCCCAGGGATACACGTACCCCTTGCTGAGAACCAATGTGTTAGACATTAATTGAATCAGAATGTCCTAACTCATGTGTAAAACCCACCCCTTGAAAATATGCAGTGCAGTAAAAGTCCCACAAGAGTGAACCAATGATGGATGATCATTGGACTCATTTACAAAACCCACAAGAATGAGCCAACAATCAAACCGGCAATAAATGACAAAGTCAATATAAATAAGCTAGATACCACCATAAAATAGACAATTACACACTCTTCTGTTACAAAACCTGAGTTTTTTGGGGAAAAAGAAAGGATCAGACCTGAGGGATCACTGCCAAAGCTCGTGACACTGAAGTGCCTTAAGGTAAAAAATATCCAATATCAGCACTACACGATTCATGTTCTAGACAGAAAAGTGGAGACACCTTTTTCATCAGGTGTAATTGATTGTTATTAAAAACAATTTCTTCCATTCTGAATTTATTTTATGACAGGCCAATAACTAGCATAGATCATGACAAGTAAAGTAGAATCTGACACAGAAATTTGAGCTAGATTTAGGAAAACATACAGTACCGCTGTGTACCTGAATTGTCCAATATTACAGTTTTAGTGTGTTTCCTCTCTCAACCCCAGAGAGACTAAGAACAAGATTTTAACAAGTCTTGTAATTTTGGGTTCCCAACTTCAGACACTTTAAAGGAACCTGATTTTCAGAGGCTGGGTATACATCACTTTCTGAAAGTCAGGTCTCTTTAAAGTGTCTCAAGTTGGAAACCTGAAGTCATTAGTGACTTTTGAAAACTGTAGCCTAAAAATGTAATGGGCATGCAGGTCCACCTCTAGCTGTTTTGACTCTGAGGGTGGAAAACATTTTCGGTGCCCCACCCACACAGCAGCAGGGCCCAAAAAAATAAAAATAAAGGTTGGCCACTCAGAGCAGAAGGGAAAATAGCCCAGCAGCATGGTGGTGCCTTCTGGAAGTTGGCAACCGAGACCACCTTGCTTGCCCACCCCCACCTCAAAGCAGCACCCTGGAACCCCCATATTCACCACTGTCATATAATTATGATGCGTTTTGTACAAAGTATGCCTTGTGAGGTATCATTTTTAAAGTACTGATCTGTTGAACATTAATATCCTGTTGGATTGTATGTGCTGTCATTGTATGTGAGGTTATGAAGTTTTTCTATGGGTGTATTACTGAAATATATTGTGAGATTGGGAACACCAACAACCAGCCTTTCAGGTACAACAATGGAGAAGCCAGATGCACTGAGGGCCCATGGAAGGGAATCCACTCTCCCAGTGATCATCTCAGAAGACTTCTCAGAGAGAGCACATAGAAAATGGAGACTGCTTGACCCACGCCATAGCAAAAGATCTTTCCAGAAAGCTGGAAGAAACTATAAAGAGGGGAAGTGACATCATGACTTGGCCTCACTCCCCGCACAACTCAACACCTGAAATACGTCTGGAGGACAAAGACTTTGAACTGGAGAGGGAGGTCCCAAGCTGGAAGGCAGTTCCAGCCTGTGTATTAAATATCTGTGACCAGATTGTACCATCTATCAGGTGAGACACTGCTTGATTCAAATCCTGTTTAGTTTGTAGAACTCAGACTGAAAATTTACTTTTATTTCTTAGATAACCATTTGATTTCTACACTTATTACTTAAAATCTGTCTGTCTTTCTGTACTAAATAAAGCTGTTTTATATTTTATCTAAAACAGTGAGTTTTGGTTAAAGTGCTTGGGAAATCTCAGCTCAGTTTACAAAGGCAAGCGTGTGTCCTCTCCACATCGAGGGAGGGGTGGACTGGGTAATGAACTTGCACTAATAAGGCTTCTGACCAGGGCAAGACGGTACAGTTCTGCGGTGTAAGGCTGGGGAACTGGGGGGAACCGACTGAAGCCTCTCTATTGTTGGTTAATGAGTGGCTGACAAAGCATTTATGTAACTCAGTTGGGTATATCCCTGCCTGTGAATGTCTGTGTAAGTGCAGTACTTGCCACAGGTTTGTAGCCTGGCAACAGCAACACAGAGTGAGAGGGATACCCCAGGTTGGTGAGACAGAGGGCTCAGCAGCCCACATTGCACCCTGAGAAAAACTGTCACAGCATGTATTGGATAATCACTGACAGAGGTCTTGTAACCACTGGTAGAGTCAGAGTGTAAAGCTATATACAATGTCTTCCAGTAAAAAGTAACAATTAATACAAGTGAGTCGCATCATACACGCAAATTCAACTATACGCGCTTGGCAAAAAAAAAAAAAGAAAAACAACAAGATACCTGTAAATAGTGTGGGCGATTCTGTCCACCATTCCACTCAATGAGTGTATGTCTCAGAGTGAGCGTGAGATGGGAGATGTGAATCTGCTGTTCCCTCAGTTGGTCTCAGTTTCCACGTGTCTCTCATAGTGTGAGCATCTCGCCGCGCTGAGTGTGATTCTAGTGTTTAAAGAAACTGTACGTATTTTTCGCACAACAAGGTCCCTAAACACAAGCCAACTACTTCATCTGATGCTCTACCAAAGAAACAGCAATATGTTCCAAAGTTGGAGGAAAAACTGGCTGTGTTGGACTTATCGAGAGACGGTATGTCGGTCTCCAATGTGGCGCATAAATATGGCCGAACAAATCTAGCATCCGTACCATCAATATTCGAGAGAGAGAAATTCGTCAAGAAGTGGCATCAAGTGCTCCAGTAACTGCTAAGGTGATGAGCCAGGTGCATGATAAGACTTTAGTGAGGACTGAAAAGGCATTAAACTTATGGCTGGAAGACACGAACCGTAAATGTGTGCCTATCGATGGCAACACATTGTGAGAAAAGGCTCAGCCTCTATGCACTGTACAAACCTCCCGCCGAAGAGGGACCGCATTCTGATGAGAAGGAATTCAAAGCCAGTCAAGGTTGGTTTAACAGTTTTAGCAACCGCTTCAACCTCAAAAACGTGCAAACTACTGGTGAAGCTGCATCTGCCAATGAAGAGGCAGCAAAAGCCTACCCTGAACAATTAAAGAAAATCATAGAAGGGCCATCTTCCGGAGCAAGTTTTTAATGCTGCCGAGACTGGACTTTTCTGGAAAAAAATGCCCAACTGCACTTATGCTTCGAAATCAGAAAGACTAGCCCATGGCTTCAAAGGAGCTAAAGACCTTGTGACTGCGTTGTTTTGTGGCAATGTGACTGGGCATTTAATAAAGCCAGGCTTGCTCTACAGGGCTGCAAATCCCCGTGCCCTAAAAGGCAAGAACAAAAATCTCCTGCCTGTGTTCTGGCAATCAAATAAAAAGGCTTGGGTGACGGCAGCATTATTTCTGGATTGGTTCCACAAGTGTTTCATTCCGGAGGTCAAGTGGTATCTCGAAGAGAAAGGACTTGACTTTAAAGTGTTGCTGATCGTAGACAATGCATCTGGCCACCCTGCAGCACTCCACTTTGCGCATAACAAAGTTGAAGTTGTCTTTCTCCCCGCCAATACCACCTCCATCCTCCAACCTCTCTACCAAGGCGTGATTCGCTGTTTCAAGGCCATGTACACGAGGCTTATGTTCTCACGGATACGTAGCACTATGGATGCCGATCCCAATTTTAATGTGACGGAGTGTTGGAAGTCATTCAACATTGCTGACTGCATCACTTATATTAAACAGGCAATGGATGCAATCAAGCCTGAAACAGTCAATGCATGTTGGCGAAACCTACGGAAAGAACGTGTGAATGATTTTAAGGGTTTCCCAACCATAGAAAAAGAAGTGAAAAACATTGTTCAGGTGGCCAGGCAAGTGGGTGGTGACAGCTTCGTCGACAACCTTGAGAAAGAAATTGAAGAATTAATTGAGAGCCATAGAGAAACATTGACTAATGAAGAGTTAGAGGAACTGATAAAATTGTCTACAGAAGACGAAGATGACGACGACGACGACGAACAGGAAGAGCCAGCAAGTTGGAATCTTCATAAATTTGCTGAAGTGTTCCAAGCGGCGAAACAATTGAATTATTTAATGTCTGAATATGATCCCTGTATGGAACGAAGCCTCAAAATCACACGTAGTATTATGGATGATTTGAGACCGTATCAAGAAATGTTTGAGCAGCTCAAGAGACAACAGCGACAGTTGCCAATCACCACGTTTTTCAAGGAAAAACCACCAGCAGCAGATGAGCCTACACAATCAACTTCTTGAGCTGAACCAGAGCCAACCACTTCATCTACGACTTGCTCTCTGTCACCCAAGCTCTCCGTCACCTGGATCGACATCAAGCCCTGATGACCCCCTGTAATTACACCTCCCCTAGATAATAGTGCTCGCAAGGAGCCCCACTTTATAAAAATAGTCTCCCTGTTTTCCAAAAATTAAAATCTCAGAATTCTTCAAAACCATGCAGCCATAACTTCCAGAACAGATAATAAGGTGGGGGACAGAAACAAATGAGGGCTAGAAGCAAAGTACTACTGATGTGATAGATTCCAGATCTCATCACTGCTAGCGTATACAAGCGGTAATAATACGATTAATTATTTCTACTGCAGTGGTACACAAGGATCCCAAGCAAGAATTAGGACTCCACTGTACTAGGCACTGCACAAACAGCAAAGAAAGTCTCTGCTACAGAGAGCTCACAATGTAGGATTCAGTCAGTTACTCAGCAGGTGAATAAGCAGACAAATGGGAAGTGATAAGACAGAGGTGTCAGAGGACAGGGTATCAGTGGAGAGTCACAGTAATACTCTAATAAATTTGTTAGTCTCTAAGGTGCCACAAGTACTCCTTTTCTTTTTGCGAATACAGACTAACACGGCTGCTACTGTGAAACCAGTAAATACACTGACAGCCACTAGCTTTGTTCTTATCTGCCCCAATCAATATATCACATCACAACACTTTCCAAAATTATACCAGATATATTGCTCACTCTCTTTCCTCCACAGTCAGAAAGGGCTGGATTTTTTATTTTTGGTGCTTTGTGAATTTTTTATTTAATGTGTTATTGTGGGAAATGTAGGTTAAAGAAGTGTGTTTTATATTTGGCTCCGAAAGCAGAGAAGTAAATGTTTGTCTTATGTACCAAGACTTGCAGGATCATGGGTCCGTTGTGGGAGGCTGAACCTATGTGCTAGATCTGTGCCACAATTGCTCTTTAGTATATCCCAAAGCAAGTAAGTACTATTTTTCCCCTAGTCTTCTGTTCCTTTACAGAAATTGTTCTTTATCTTGCAGCATCACTGAAAGACTACAATATTAAGCTATTGTTTACATTTCATTATAGTTTTCTACCGGTCCTTCATTTTCCTATAGAGTCACCATTGTCTACTTATAGTATTAAAAAAACAGATTTGATATTCATTGAGGTAGGCCATTTTTATTAGCGGCGAATGTAACCAGTTGTCAGCGGGTAGGATTGAACCTGGGATCTCTGAAGCTTAGTGTACGAGTCTCTACTGCATGAGCTAAAAGCCACACAGCTCTTGGCTAAGGCTGTTGCAAATTCATTAATCTTTAAGTGGTCTAGGTGTCACTAGAGGGGGACAGAGCACCACACCCAGCAGGCATGGGTTACACAAACAGCTAGTGAATTCATAATTCACAGCCCAAACATTTCACTCTTTCACAGGAACATTATTAAAAGGATTTCACAAACAGATACATATGCTACAACCTGCAGTTCTTTGACATTTTTTGAAATAATTTCCTATTAATTATTATTATTATACCAGAGGAATGTAAACAAACAGATTGTCTGCTTTTCTCTTGGGAAACTATCTTAACTGGCCTTGCACTCTGTATTACTGAGAGTAACAATGTTATGTTGTTAGAATGGGTATTTTCAAGATCACTAACATGAGATGGTCTTTAGTACAGGATATATTCCACTCATAACTTCTCTGCTTTTTAAATAAAAGCTCAAAAATGATTATTTCTTAATATTCTGGGGAAAAAATATTCAAATAGCTTAATAATTTTCTTGGAAATATAGCTAAATTTTGTCCATTCTAAAGAAGATCAGCTTTCAGGCATCCTTTAAAAACCACAGTCCTGAGGCAGAATAACTCCTGTGTTGAAAGAATAAAGGATGAACAAATAATGTACATAGTTCTCTTTTGTAGGAAAGGTTAATCAGTCAGTCTGCTGAAAAAAATTACATATGTAGATGTGCTTGATATTCTGCTTAGGTTAAAATGGGTGATTTATCTTAAGCCAGTGGTAAAATGCATTGTTCCTTAAAAAGTGTCAATCTTGTCTCACACTTCTAGAAAATTTGAGAAAACATATAATTTTATTAAGTTAAGTCAACCTTCATTACAGACTCAAAACTTTCAAAAAGTCTATGTCTATTCCTTTCATCTGAGCAGACTAAGTGACCTTTTGATAAAACAGAGCTGTCACATTCAATCTTACTTACACACAACTTTGATCATAATAGGCCCTTAGATAAATACAGCTCTAATTAAAATTTAGGCAAGTATGATAGTTGCAGTTTAGGGTTGCATCAATTTACTGTATTGCAACTCAGGGCGATCAGAAACTTCCAGGTCAATAATGATCAAGCTATCCTGTTCTATATTGGACCATTCAGTCATTCCCAGTGTTCTCCAGAATAGAATGGCAAGTTCTCCCACGGCTAACAAGTCATTCAGATTATTGGGTTGTGGCCATAACGACATGTTGTCTAGGAATCAAGTCTGAATAACTTCTGTAGCATTATAAATGTACAGTGTTAAACACTTTCCAATTCTTTACAGGCAGATACTGGAAATAAAACTCAAATCTCTATTTTAATAGTCATTTTCAAAGCCACATTCCTTGCACTCCTTTCTATTCTGCTGTCTGATGCAGAAAGTTCAGAAATGAATAGCAGCTCTCTTCTCTGGACTGGGCTGGTGGAGACCTTTCCTCATCCAACCACCTTCCCTCATCCTGACTGTATCTAAATATATATCTCACAGGGCTGCCCAAATATGGCAGGGTCCCATTTGCAGATGGATGTCAACTAGCCCCTCTAAAACATTAGCAGTTTCAAGTTCACCACTTATATTTCCCTCTCCAACAATTCTTTGGCTTCCTCTACCACAGGTGTCTTTGGAGCTTGTTGGGGCAAAGGGATAGATGTCAGTGGAAAACCCAGGCTGAGGTTCAGGCTGAGCACCAAACCCAAATTCAGCATGAAAGAGTTTGAGATCTGAAGAGAATATTTCACACAGCTCTGGTCTATTGGAGCATTTAGGTTGTCAGCATAAAAAAACTACCTTAAAGAGATGTTTAATGGACAAACAAGCTAATGACCTATATAATTAACGAAGTTTTAGAAACTTTGGGGTAAGCAACTATTTCTCATTCAATGGTAATAAAATAAACTAAGTTATGGCTCATAAATCATGTGCATTTTTTATTCCCTCTTAGAACTTTTCATTAATATATTTGTTTCTTGCATGGACTAATTCCCAAAGTTTCTCTGATGCCATATAAAAAGGGGTCCCACAGGATGAACTTTTCTAAACTAAACATAAATGGCTTTGGGAAAACTATGAAACTGTAATATAATGGAAACCTCTCTTTCACCACATTGATTCTATATCCACATTTTTTCAAGGGCCAGGTCTGAAGTATATATGGAATTCATACAGCTAAAATAGATCCATCTGGAAACATCCATGATATAAGTTAAACTGGATGGAATTAGAAGCTAAGATATCTATTCTTAGGACACTTATATCCTCAACAACAACAACAAACTGATACCAGCACTGTGCAAGGCTGGTATGCCCACATTACTGAGTTTGTCTTTCAGGGCCACTTCCTATACAAGTGCAATCAATACCACAATGCAAAATGAAGGCACATGGTTTGCAAAAACAGCCCTTATATGAATTTTCCAGCTCAGGAATATATATATTTGAAACTATACATTTTAATTTTTGAACAAATGGAGTTTTCAGCACCATGGGTGATGAGAGCTCCTGTATACAGTGTATTGATCTGAAATATAATTTCATTCCTCATAGCAAGTGGATGTCAATGAGAATCAGATTTACAAAAGGGGTTCAGCCATGTGATTAAGTTGTATGAATGGGGAGGAAGACAGGGATATTAAATACTCTTCAAAACAGCTGCTCTAGGTAAGATACAAACAGTTAATATTTCATATGTGACTTCATATTTCCTTTTTTTTTTTAAAAAACATGAGCAAAGAAAAAGATAAAACACTAGCATGGTCCCCTTACATACACTGTATGATGACAGAGACAAGGGCTATGTTTGCTTTAAAAAACCCTACCTGGAGAGCATTTTCATACTGAAAGTACAATTCTAAGAGCAGAAATTTCAATTACCATAGATTTCTGCATAGTAATCTGGTACCTTTAAGTTCATTTACAGGCACAATCAAGCTTGTGCTAAAGTGTGATGTGTCTTATGACGCTGTCCCTCAGGGCCACCATTAAGTGCAATCATTAAACACCTAAACTGACAGTTGGCTGCAGAAAGCTTCTGGAACTAAAGAGGACTGGTGGTGAGAATCTTTGATGACTCTCGTAACAGCCAATGACCCAAAGGGAGGAAAATGGGATTTGTTGGCGTCGGAGATACATGCTGCACCAAAGCAAACTCTGGTTAGGTGCCAGGCATGGGAGTGGATACTATAATTAATTTAAGTTGCTGCCTCCAACGGATGTCACCTCTACAGCAAACAAGACACTGAGCGAAAAATGTCCACAATGAGCTGGAAAAGAAATAGGGTAACGAATATTAACTATAATTTGCAGCCTACTGAAGTGCATCTGTAAAGATTCAAGATATGGCATGGAGACCAGAGGTAATTTATTTAAAAAGTTTATGCAAAAACTATATAAAAAGCTTCTAAGTGATTTACCGCACTAGTCCAATTGAATTTCAATGGGATGTGCTCCTAACTCATACAGGTGCTTTTGAAAATCTCACCCAACACCATGATTAGTTCTACATTCTTTGTAGCCTTATTACATGTGCAAGAGTTTCAGATTTCATCCATATATAAACAAATCATCTGCAGTTCATGGCCATCAGTATAACCTCGGTCTCAAAAAGCCCACTATCTACCTTGATGGATTAGTGTCAAATGGCATGATGACAGAGGCAGAGAGAAGCATATTGTGACAGGAAACAGCATGCCAAAGTAGCATAGTCTGATTTATTGCTGCCATCACAGTGCCGTATACTACCAGAAGAGGTATCGGTTATATTAGCAGTATTGTATGAACATGGGCAAGAGAGGTTATCTTACAAGAGAATATGTCTGAATAGATACCAAGAAAAGGGATAATGGAACAAAGGAAAGGATTTTCCTTCCATTCATCTACGATACCTGGTTTGGATAATTTTTTGTTTTACATACAACTACTATTCATATTTATTGAGCCAAATTCCTAATTTAATTCTGCTGATATAATAAAAACTGCCCACTGAAATTTGCATAAGGACCTTTTTAGATTAGATTTTTAACCAATGGACTGAAGAAGAGCGTCTTACCATACAAGTGTCTAGATCCTCCAAACGTTCTATCTCAGTCAAATCCTCTACTGTGATGGTGGAGCGCTTAGTTGGTTTCTCTTCAGCTAGTTCAATCTCCAGTGACTCCTGATGTGGAAGTGGTTTATCATGTCTGGTCAAATGGTCAGCCTAGAGACAAGGATCAAGAGATGAAACTACTGATCAGAAATCTTTAAAAACAAAACAAAACAAACAAACAACTAACCAACAACAAAGCTAAACAGAGTGGTTGTGCACTGTAGCTAACGATAGGTGGTGAACAATGGGTAAGCTCAACTGTTTGCATCGGGGCCCCAGCCTCCTGCATTTTCCTGTAGAACTATTCCCTCATCACACAACACTGGATGGTAGGGAAGTAGGAGGGGAGAAAAGAAGGCTAATAAGAGAGAATCACATAGTAAGAGATTCTGCTTATCTGGACTGTGGAAATAAAAACACCAAAAGGAGGAAAAAACCTCATACCATACCTAACATTTCTAAGCCATTTCATTTAAAAGCTACTGTGACGAATGTAAAAATTGCTAGCATACTCAACTGATGAAAAAAGTAGGATTGAATGATTTTCACTAATAAATGTAGGAATCTCAAGTGCTGCCTCTTTTCTAATATAAAAAAATGTATAGGCAAAATGGGGTAATTATTTTGGACCTCATTATGATGGATAATGATGAATAAATCACTGGACTGGAAGCTAGTGGCTGCCTATGGCCCAGTGATCATGATCTGATTACATTTAATATGGGCAAAACAGAAGACAACACTTGGTGTTTTAAAAGGGCTAATGTCTCACAGCTGAGAAAATCATGAGTAAAACTGATTGGGATGTTCTTTAAGAAGAGTTCTTTAAGAAGAGTTTATTAGATGGCTAAAAAGCCATGATTATATAATCAAGAAAAAGGACAACTTTGGGTAAATGTAAATATTATATTTTTATAACAAATAATTATATCTAAATAAATATTATATCTAATTGCTGCCTTCACTTCTCTGCTGAACCAGGATGGTATTTACTCAAAGTTACACTGTTTTTCTCTCAAATAGAAAAAGGGGGAACTAGATAGCAATCAGCATAAATTAGAAATTATGAAGTGTAGAAAATTAATAAGGGAAGCTAAAGACATCAGGGATAAATCTATGTCTGGCAGAGCTAGGGAGGAGTTTTTTTAAAAAAGTATACTAGGAACAAAAATCTAAAAACAGTATAAGCCCATTACTAGAAGGAGATATTAAAATGGTTAATGATGCAGAGAAGGCAGAAATGTTAAATAAATATTCCTGTTCTATATTTGAAAAGAAGTAGGATGATGGACTCATATCACATGAGGATGATGAAGTACTTTAGTAACAAAGGAGGATGTTAAACAGCATCTATTCAGGACATATTTTTAAATCAGTAGGCCCGGATCACTTGAGCCCAAGAATCCTAAAAGAGTTGGGCTAAGAAGATTTCTGGCCCACTGAGTTAAATTTTTAATGAATCTTGGAATACCAGGAAAATTCCAGGACACTGGAAGAGCATTAACATTATGCCAATATTCCAAAAGGGTAAGTGGGACTACCAGGGTAACTATAGGCCAGCTAACCTGACATCTATCCTAGGCAAAACACCGGAAAACCTGATATGGAATTAAATTTATAAGGAATCAAAGAATGGGAATATAATTAATGCCAGTCAATATGGTTTTGAGGAAAATACATCTTGTCAACCAAACCTGATTTTGTTTTTTGATGAGATGACATGCTAGGTTGATAAAGGTAACTGCATAAAAGTAACAAATACTTAAATGAAAGGGCAGTCATACAGAGCAATCCACTATGAGCCCATTCAAATAAAAGATATTTTACTACAGACAAATGCAAGGTTATATATTATTAAGGAACAAAGAGTGCAGGCCATATCTATAGAATGGGAAACTCTATCCTGGAAAACAGTGACTCTGAAAAAGACTATGGTTCATAATGAACATGCAATTGGACATGAGCTCCCATTGTGCTGCTGTGACAAAAAGGGTTAATGACATCTTTGGCGATGTAAACAGGGAAGAAGTGAGTAGGGATACAGAGGTGATTTTACCTCTGTATACAGCACTGGTGAGACGGATACTGGAATACTATCCACGTTTTAAAAAGATATTAACAAATTAGAGAGGAAGCAGAAGAGATACACAAATTTGAGGACTCTAGAGAACTCCTTACAGGGACTCTGGCATGGTCTATACTCAAAACTTATATCAGGATAGCTATATTGATCAGGGGTGTGAAACCTACAGTGTAGATGCACCTGTGCTGACAGAAGAATGTTTCTATCAATATAGTTAACTTTGTTTGGGGGAGGTGATGTTCCTACATTGGCAGGAAAACTCCTTCTGAGGGTGTAAGTGGCATCTATATTAGGGGACTATACTGGCATGGGATCTGTAGTAGACATAGCCTTAGTCAGCTCAGTCTGTTTATTTTATCTAAAAGAAGATGGAAAAAAGTACTTTAATGGGGAGAAAATACTGCATTTTAAAGGGCTTTTTAGTTTTACAGAGAAAGGAACAACAAGAATCAATGGCTGGAAGCTGAAGTCAGACAAATTCAAATTAGGCACAAATTTTTAATGGTGGGGGTAATTAAGCATTGGAAAAAACTACCAAGGCAAGTGGTAGATTTGCCATTTCTTGATGTCTTCAAGTCAAGACTGAATGCCTTTCTGGAAGATATGCTTTAGTCCAACACAAATCATTGGGCTCAGTACAAGGGTACTCTGAAGGGTACTCTGAAATACAGCAGGTCAGTCTAGGTGATCTAACTTTGGCCTTAAAATATATGAAACATATTGCTTAGAATGTTGACCTGAAAATGTTCCCTGCTAATGTTAGCACTGACAAAAGGGTATAATAGGAGAAAAGTATCCATCACACCTCTGTGGTTTGTATTACTTGTATCAGTTTAAGATGTTTGTCAATACAGGATCTTATTTTAGATTTGCCTTATGATGAACTGTCAATAAAAATATCTAAAGTTAGTATTTTAAAGATTGTGAGCACATTCATATGGGAAGCATGAGAAAAAGAGGATGGTGTGAAGGGAGAACACTGAACCCAGTTTCAGTCCAGGGTCAGAATTGAAACTGTGTGGGTACACTCTGCCAAAATGTGCCCAACAGTTGATCGCATACGTTTTTTTATAATTGTCTTTTTCTGTGTGCTTTGCATACAGTGGGCATCTTTTCCCACTCAGAAGAACTGATCCAATATATTTTTCTGGACCAAGCTTTCTGACTGTTGGCCCAACAGTGTTCACAATCAGCAGCGCAGCCATCTAGGAACTGAGAGGCTGCAGTGAGCTGTATGCATGCGGTCACTGATGTTGCTGAATCTTCTTTCACGTGCAGCTGTGGAATAGGAATCATTCCCATCCTGTTTGCAGTCTCCTTGGGTTCCTCTCATTGGTGTCTGCTGGCTTCTCTCCAGTCAGGGTCTCTTCAGTTCAGATTTCGGGGCTTTTGTCTGCTCCAAGATCTTGTGTTGGGTTTATCTGGCTGGGAGCTGGTCTCAGGTCTGGGGTTTCTGCTGTGGTCCTCCTCCTGCCTCTCAATTCAACCCAGCTGAGAGTTGTTGCAGGTTATTTTCTAAACAGTCAGTCCTCATGCAGTAGTGGTGATTTTGGCCCCTTTGGGGTTGCAGTAACAGTCCTCCTGCAGTTGTTAGGGGCAACAGTCTGGTAAGAAATCAGATCTCTCTCTTGTGCTTCTTCCTCTGGATCCTGCCCTGGGTTTAGAAGAACTTTCAGGATGCTGCTAATGTTTGAATTTGGCAGTAAAGATCCCTGATTGGTCACTGATGCAATAGAGTCACTTGCTGCCAGGCTGGCCCAAGATAGTGGCCAGGATGTGGTAAAAAAATTGTGACATTGTGTTGTATGCCCACTAAATACCGTAATCAGAGACCTGGTTTCAATGTAAAATGAAATGTGACACTACACCTAATTTTGTGTATGATTTTAAAGATCCAGCATAGAATCGGAGATAGGTTGGCCTGGGGCTTAATATGGTTTAGGGCCATTTGAATTTGCTTGTTCCTAAAGCATTCATATGTGAAACTAAAGTTTCTGCTTGAAACTAGCCTTTCATAATCTCAGAAAGGACTCTACATGAATCTTCAACTGTTTTTAATTATACTTGGTATAAAATTTCCCCTACATGTAAAATTTGTTGCATATTTAATAAGCCTTAAAATTAATGTTTTTAATGAAATTCTCTCTCTCCAGGGTCCTTAACATGCCAGTGATATAGAAAACAAGGTAGACACAGATCTAACTGGATAGTTCGTAGGTGGAACTACTGTGTTTCTTCAAATGTCTATACATTCAATAGCTTTATACTTTGATCTACAAAGGAAGCATTTTATAACAGCAAGAGCACCAATAATAATAAAACAAATCTGTCTTAGACAGTGAACAAGTCATGAATGCTGTGGTAAGACACCCTGAACTACTCAGACTGGTGCAAACACTCACCAGTTTATGATGGCAATGTGAAAGTGCATCCAGGATTTCATCCACAATTTGGTCAGATAGGAAAGATGCCACAGTCAGCTTCACTTCGCTGTGTGAACATTGAAAATGAGAACAGATTAACTTTCAATTCACACAAGAGAACTTTGCCATCCCTTACAGCACTAGCTCTATGGGTGTGAAGATTATCTGTGAGTCTGCCACTGTCCTTGAGAATGAAACACAAGAAGGTGCACGTAGAAGGATTGAGCCTTCAGAAATAACTCATAGATACTGCAATACACACAAGAACTCCTGGACCATTTTCAACCTGCTTCTAACATTTTTCTAATGGCAGAAACAAAAACATCTGGCTAAGGGACAACTTAATAAGAACCATATGGTCAGATTTGCTTAGGAATAATACATGCATTGATGTTAGAGAAGACAAATCTGGTCTGGAGTGAATTCAGACAGTCTTACCTGTTTAAGGCTTGTTTTACCTAACAATTAGTCTCTATACATTGCCCTGTCTCCTTTTTGTACCCTTCTGTCAGCTAAATGGCAACTGTATTGTTTCTGCAACCTGCCATCATCATTCCTGGGATGTAAATTGTTTGTGCTTTTGCTTTAAATAACTAGTTCCTGCCTTAGAAATTTTGTTTCAGCCAGTCCCATGTATTCAGCATTCAACAAGAATGCGTGGAACACGGACTCACTGATAGATTTAACATGTCAGCACTGTATACACTGGGCTTGCCCCTTCACTGCAACAAGTATGAGTTACTATACTCTAGTTACTCCACTCGGGCACGCTTAGCTCAAGTTAGAGCCAAAGAGTCTCCGCAGGAGACAGTAGTAGTCCACACTGATAGTTTTAGCACGCTAGCTCAAGCCCCTCTAGTACGAGTCTGTTTGCCTAGGTTGGGAGACTCACTCCCAGCTGTAGTATAGATATACCCACAGAGTGACTTGATTAGCACAGTGATTAGATTAGCAGTTCAGTTCACTTGAGCTGCAGCCTGTAGCAGCATCCCCAATCCATTACTAGCTTGTGTGTCAGCATCACCTCAGCTTCAAAACCACTTGCTCCTCCCAGCATTGGGCCAGCTAACAAGAATTTAAAACACCACTTATTTGACTTGGAAATGTGTGTTTGTGGATGGGAGTTGGGTTGTGGGCTTGCTATACCTCAGGCTAACACTGCAGCGAAGACAAGCCCACAGAAACCAACATTACATTAGATTTGTACTTGGTGTTGTGGTTTACCACTGTCTCTTCATGGAAATGGAACTTTTTTTTCAGCTTTGACTGTCATCACACATCTTTAGATGGTGACCGTTACGTCTACACACACACAGAGAAATGTTTCACTATTTGTTTTGATGTTAGTAGTAATAAGTATTCCCAGAGTGCAGAAGTCTCCAGAATTATACTAATTCATGGAGCCAAATCTTGAAACAAACTCTAGGTAACCAACCAACATGCTGTAGGCAAAAGATGTACAGTGGCCCCTTTGAAGATATTAAATGGTTAACCCTTTGATGCCTTGAGTCAGAATTTCCCTAGGTTAAACTTCTCACAAAATGCAGAATTTAAAATTGGCTGCAGCAAGAATTTATTTATCTCTGACCCTCTTTATTTTCTTCCTTATTTGCAAGAAGAAATCTCACAGGGAGGAAGAAATACAAACTTTCTGTTGTGACAATTTGTTTTCTGGCATGTCCTAGGCTCATTTTTACAATATAGTAATACCCTATTAAATAGAGAGATTACTATATTTACTGTATAATATTTCTGTAACAAAAGCTCACTGTTGTAATGATTACAACTTGGTTTCTGATATGGTAACATGGCAATGATTTGTAAACCTGTTAAACTTCCTAAATGAATAAAGAGATTAAAAAATGTTTTCTGGTTGCTTTTGTCTGGTCTTGTTTACACTTAAAAATTGTATCGCTTAAACAGTGTCAGCATAGTTAAAGAGTTAACACACATCCCACTCCGTTGTGAGGATGCAGTTTAACTCTCATAAAAATGCTTATTCTATTATGGCTTATTCTGGTTTGGCAAAACAAAATAAGTTATACCAGTATAAAGTGCCTTTTAACAGTGTAGCTGCATCTACACTAGGGTTTTTACTGGCATAATTATGTCAACTTAAAAAAAAAATTAAAAAATCACCCCTTTTCCCCAACCAACAGTTATATGAGTAAAACTTTTTAAGTGCAAGCTAGGCCTTAGCATAAACAAAGACAAAGACAAGTGTCCCAACAAAGAATTTGCTTGCTTTAGTAGATGGTTTGGCTCTTGGCTTTGTGATCTTTTCCTAATTGCATAAATCGGTATCAACCCACAAAACAGTTTAAGTTAACACTCAAAGCTATGTTTCTTTTCTCTTTCTGTGCAATATGTACAAGCAATAATAGCAACAGATAGCAATGACATAATAATGGAACCTAAATATGCCCAGTATTTTCAAAGGAGCCTCTGGGAATGCGGGACCCAACTCCTATTATAATGCAATGAAGTTTGGTTCCAAGCTCCCATAAACTCCTTTTGAGAATCCAATCCCATAATAAGAGTTTCTGGTAAGAAAACAATGAGAGGAGAATTGGTCTGTATGTCTTCCGACCCATTAGATGGGACTGCCTTGTATTATATTGGTGCATAGTGTTAATAATATAACATAGAAGAACATATGGCTGATGAGTTTGAAAACCCCCACAGTTATTTACAACTTGTGACTCTAAAAAAGTCCTTTTATGGCCTTCATTAGTATCAGAAGGTGTAGCTAAGTCTGCAATATCTATGTTTTCAGCTGCTCATAACTTTTTATGACATTTTCTTTTGGGGCTGAAAATTTCCACGATTGGTCTCAAAGAAAAGGTAATTTTATTTTGTTTTTTTAAAATGTGAGAAGGGAGGGAGGATCGAAAGAGAAGTTTCATTCATCTACTGTTGAACTTGACAAGAGCAATGGGGAAAAAAGTGCACGCTTCCCATTTAAAAACAAAATCTAAATACACTTGTTTAGCCATGGGTATTGAAATTTTACGGTGTTCTGAAAAGCTCACATACCTAAGTTTTAATGCTTTACAAATAAATTTCTCTTTTCCCATTGCAAAGATGACATGCTTTTGCTATTAACCCTGCCTAGCAGAAAATTATCTCCATCGAAATGATAGCAACCATAAAGTTTTAAGTTTCCTACCTCGTGAACTTGACTGTATAGTACATCTTGTATATGCTCTGGTGTCAATTTAATAAAGAAATAAGAATATAATAAAACCAGCTTGGAATCTCATCTTTCAGAAATTAATTACAAGTAGTTTGAAGTGCTATACTTGCCTCTGCATTCCCCTTCCAATTTTAGTGGCTTGAATATCCTATTTTCAAATGTTTAAATGTGTTTGTCTGATCCTTGTTGCTGTGCAAAACTCCCCCCCCCACATAAAAGGGTTACAGTGACTTCCGATTAAATAGGGAGAACAGCAAAACCAGCAACACACAATATGCCATCAAATGCACAAAATAAAGTGATAAAATGGCCAGTAGTATTTGTTATCTTCTAATTTCCTTCAGTTATAATAATTTTAGGTGTTAGCAGTAACAATAGTAGATAAAGTATTTCAGACATATGATTTTTAAGTTGATTGTGCCATTTAAAGCCACAGAAATAACAAGGAAAATAGGCATACCAAATACTAGATATGTGCTACATGATCCAATTAACTTTGTTGTAGAAACCTAAATATTTGCATTTCCTGGACCAACCCGATTGGCCTGAATGGTGACATACCAGTTTCTATATGAATTCTTATGTGGGAATGTTCAGGAAACATACAGATATACATATACACAAGCAATACAAAAATACAACTCAATACATGGTCTTTAACCATCTTCAGAGTATTTATGGACAGGTTTCATAGTGCTTTTAATATACCTAATTTTATTGAGGATATCAATTCCAGACTGCTCCAAGAGCACATTTTTAACAAAGGTACGTGGAATGGAAATCTTCTCGGTGCTGGCCTCAATCAGGTCTTGCCGAATGTGGGTCTTCTTCATCACATTCGGGCAAAGATTCTCAGCTGCGTCCACCATAGACTCAAGCAGCGCCTGTAGCACAAATGAGAGAAAACAATAAACACTCCCTTAGAAATTCCACAGCATTGCTTTAGTTGAAGGAGAGATCATAGCACCGTGTACGTTTACACATCTTAAAAGCATTTACGAACAAAACTGAGAGGAACAACTTGCCTGATTTAATAACCAAACACATATTTTTTTGTAAATATAAAAGTTATAAATAGAGAAAACTATATTTGGTTAATTACCAGAACAATACATCTGTTCCCATTGCGCACTCAGCACCACCTCTGCATTTTTAAGAAGCAAAAGAAAACTCTGTTGAAGAAGTCTAATAAACCCTCCAACGGTCAGCTAATCTGTGCTCTGAATCACAATTTTCTTTCGCAGTCCTACCCTCCTTGTTTAAAAGGTGTCCAGAGTCTCCTCAGATGGGGATGGCGACAACTGTGAACATTTGTATGTCCCTGGAATTTTCTAGACACAAGAATTTCCTATTTCAGAACTAGGCAGAGGTACATAGCCTGAGAGGCGAGCAGGAATCTACCCGCAAGAATATCCAATACACACACACACACACACACACACACACACACACACACACACACACACAGGGCTGTCAAGCGATTAAAAAATTCATCACACGATTAAAAAAAATTAATTTAAATTTATTTAAATATTTTTGGATGTTTTCTACATTTTAAAATATATTGATTACAATTACCACACAGAATACGAAGCGTACAGTGCTCACTTTATATGATTTTTGATTACAAATATTTGCACTGTAAAACACAAAAGAAATAGTATTTTTCAATTCACCTAATACAAGTACTGTAGTGCAATCTATTGATCATGAAAATTGAACTTACAAATGTAGAATTATGTACAAAAAAATAACTGCACTCAAAAATAAAACAATGTAAACCTTTAGAGCCTACAAGTCCACTCAGCCCTACTTCTTGTTCAGCCAATCGCTCAGACAAACAAGTTTGCTTACATTTGCTGGAGATAATGCTGCCCACTACTTGTTCACAATGTCACCTGAAAGTGAGAAAAGGCATTTACATGGCACAGTTGTAGCCGGCATTGCAAGGTATTTATGTGCCACGCTAAAGATTCACATGCCCCTTCATGCTTCAACCACCCTTCCAGAGAACATGCTGATCACGCCTGTTAAAAAAAAAATGTGTTAATTAAATTTGTGACTGAATTCCTTGGGAGAGAATTGTATGTTCTCACTTTCAGGTGACATTTACATAAGAAGCAGGCAGCATTGCTTCCCGTAAATGTAAACCAACTTGTTTGTCTTAGTGATTGGCTGAATGAGAAGTAGGACTGAGTGGGCTTGTAGGTGCTAAAGTTTTACATTGTTTTGTTTTTGAGTGCAGTTATGTAAAAAATAAAATCCTACATTTGAAAGTTGCACTTTCACGATAAAGAGAGATTGCACTTCAGTACCTGTATGAGGTGAACTGAAAAATACTATTTATTTGTTTATCATTTCTACAGTGCAAATATTTGTACACAAAAATAATATAAAGTGAGCACTGTACACTTCGTATTCTGTGTTGAAACTGAAATCAATATTTGAAAATGTGGAAAAACATCAAAAAATATTTAATAAATTTCAATTGGTATTCTATTGTTTAACAGTGCGATTAATCACAATTAATTTATAATATATACATACACACACACACTAGGGCTCTTGATTAATCGTTTTTAAATCATGTGATTAGCTCAAAAAAACTGCGATTAAAAAAACTGTGATTAATAACTTTTGATCACACTGTTAAACAGAATACCAATTGAAATTTATTAAATATTTTTGATGTTTTTCCACATTTTCAAATATATTGATTTCAATTACGGTACATATAAATATTCCAGTTGACATATAAATTAAAGCTTGACCTTTTTTAAAAGATTTATTTTCAGAGAAAGCACCTTTTAAAACCTATGCCCAATTTTTTAAATCTTAAAAATAAATAAATAAATAAATAAATAAGAGTTTGTGCGCTTCCCTGTTGGTTTTTAGAAGAGCCTTCCTTCCATGTGGCCTGAGAGCAAAGCCAGATGTGTGTGGACTTATCCCCACTGTTGCTAGTGCTTGCAATTTTATCACAAGTCTCAATATATTAGCTGTTTTTCTTAAGGCCCAGCTCCTGGAATCAAGTGATTACACATGAGAATCTCAACTTTCATTAAAAAAAAAAAAAGCTTCTAGCCCTCATGGTTGCAGAGAAAAGTTAGAAAATGTGAACACTAAAATCTCCAAAGCCAGGAGACAGAAATAAACTAAAATCTTATATACATAAGTGTGTTTGTGTGTGTGTGTGCGCATGCGCGCATCTATCTACCTACCCATATCATGATTTGTAAGCCAATCCCATGATTTTTGAGGCCTGACAATACCATCACACACCTCCAGACTCCTTCAATTTTCCACATCTTTCCTAAACTGTGGTGCCCAGAACTGGACACAGTACTCCAGATGAGGCTCACGAGTGTCTAGGAGAGTGGAATAATTCCCTCCCATGGCTTACATACAACAATCCTGTTAATACACCCCAGAATCATATTAGCCTTTTTGCAGCTGCATCACATTGTTGACTTATATTCAATTTGTGATCCACTTTAACTCCCAGATCCTTTTTCAGCAGTACTACCACCTAGCCAGTTATTCCGCATTTTGTAGTTGATTTGATTTTTCCTTCCTAAGTGAAGTACTTTGCACTTGTCTATATTGAATTTCATCTTGTTTAATTCAGACCAATTCTCTAGTTTTCCACAGTCACTTTGAATTGTAATGTGGTCCTCGAAAGTGCTTGCAACCCATCCCAGCTTGATGTCATCTGAAAATTTTAAAAGCATATAATCCACGCCATTATACAAATCATTAATGAAAATACTGAATTGTACCAGAGCCAGGATTGACTCTTGCGGTACCCTACTGGATACGCTCTCCCAGTCTGACAGCGAACCATTGATAACTACTTCTTTCATTGTACACCTACCTTATGATCATTTCATCTAGACCCCATTTCCCTAGTTTGCTTATGAGAATGTCATGCAGGACAGCGTCAAAAGCCTTACTAAAATTAAGATAAGGTCTCTTCTGGCCTTAAAATCTATGAGACAGGTGTTTCTGAGGAGGACTGGATGAAGCAGTCCCCTGGGCCATATAAGAGTCTCTTCTCTTGCTTCAGGATCTTATGTCTTGCCTGAGGTCTTCATTGGCTGAAAAATGAACCGTTGGGTTCCTGGCATCAGCAGGTGACTCTGCCTGGCAGTGATACTCTGCAGGAACTTGCAAAGTATTTTCTAGGAACTCAGCTGTGATTTCTAACATAGCTGTGATTTCCCAAGCTGACTCACTAACCACAAGCTGCTTGTTCTTCTTCTACTCCTTCCTTCACCTCCCGTACCTTCCGTTTCAGGGAAAAATCCATTTCCCATTTGTTCAAAGGTTCTTTGGTGACCTTTTCCAGCTTCCACTGGCTACTTCCCGAAAAGGTGTGCTCTTATTGCTACGGGAACTGAAGTCAAAACCAGAACTCCAAAATACTTCTGGCAGAGTTTCTGTCCTGAGGACAATATGCCAATAAGGCTGATTTACATAAGCCTCCTATTTAGGTTCACAAACAAATGGTAAACGCCAGGAGAGTTCCTGAACCAGCAGAAACAATCCAAGAAAAAACAAACAAACAAACAAAAGATTAATCCCCTTCTCAAATTAAAGAAAAAAAATAGTCTTCAGCCTGACCTGAAAGATTGACACCTAAGTATATATAGAGGAACTTCACTTTGTCGCTATCTACAAGGCACCTTGTAGACCCCTGGTGCTATACAAATAATAGAAGTAATTGTAAAAGGATACTAAACTTGACCTAAAAAAGTGCCATTTGCTTTAAAGATGTGCAAGCATAAATGCCTCAATCTTAAACCACAATACAACCAAGCAATGCTTCTGTAAATGAAATTCTAAATGTAGCTTTTCTTTGACAAGGCTGTTTAAAATGCACAGGACTTACTTAAATGCATCAGTCCTGCACAAAGAACAGAACTGATTATGCATATTTCAATGACTAAGCCTGGAAATTCTACAGTCAAGAACCCTGTGGAGAGATTAGCTCACCTCTACAAGCTCTTATGCAAAAAGAGATTTAAAATAAAAACTGATACATAGAATCCTCACCTTATTACGCATAAAGGGGAGAGGAGAACAAAATAATCTATAATCCACAACATTTTCCTCCTCATTAACTTTTTTTAATTTAGGAAAAGTAATTAGTAATGTGCTATTATTACTGTTCTTCATTACATTCCCACTGACTAAAGCATTTTATTTTTGTCTCAGAAGTCTAATCTGCATTTTCAGATTCTTTGATAAATTTAAATATAGTCACGCATAGCCTGGCTGCTTACTGATGAACAGGAGTATGGTATGAACAGATTAATCCCTTCCCACCCCCAACACCATTCTTATACTTTTCAAATGCTCCTTCACAGAATTGCAAAAATCTTCCTTCCATCTTGTCCCGTTGCTGAACCTAATGCAGATCTCTTTATTTAAACATATGAACTACGTGGGATGCACATCTCTTCCTCAGCTCCTTTAACAACAGCACAGGACCTAGTAAATAGTTTCAAATGATTACGCAGGTGGGAAGCAGAGTGATTGCAGATCATTGGGGATTAATTCCTATTTGAAGGATTGCAGGTTTGGTAAGAAACATTTAAAAGGATCCCCCTTGAAAAGATGGACAACAACTAACGGGGAGCTCCTGGAAGGAAGCCTTGTGGTAAAGACATGCAAGCAAAAAGACAGAAGTGAAATTGGTGGGACTGATTTACAGACCAAGTTTCTGCTGATAGATCTTCCCTAGCAGCGGAGTCTTCTCAGCACATGGTGCTCATAACTTCCACTCCATTGGGGCACCCAGACTGGCAAGTACATCCTAGAAAGTTTCTAGGGGCTTTCAAGGGTGCCTGGGAGATTCCCTCATTCAGCATAACTCTCCTACAGTCTCAGCTGCAACCTAAAAGTTGCCCTCCTGTGGCAAAACCACAAGACAGGGTGGAGGTGCCAATATCTGGCTTAATACAAGGTGGTGTATCCCTCCTCCTTTTCTTTCTGTGCCAAACATTTAAGTTAATTTTGTACTTCTTACTAAGAAAAATTTCTTAGTGATTAGCCACCCAGGCAATAAGCACATAATATTCCAAAACCAACATCAAGTATATAACTGAAGTTTGATGGGTTTTCTAGTTCTCATAACGTGCTTGAGATATACTCTTTTGGTTCACAATAGCAATGGAAAATATTGATGCAATTGCACACCTCTATTTAGTTATCATTTGTATATGCAAGGTATATTAGAAAAAACCCTAAATGCAGACCTTAAGTTGTTCATCCACAACCCTCGTGACTTCCCCAGCCATGGATTCGAGTGTCTCCTGTATTGGATTGGATAATGAGTCATTCACTCCTGCCCAAGAAGCTCCACCAAGATGGTACAGATTTGGTAATAGCTGTAAGATAGATATAACAACTTTTACAAGTTAGCTTTCAGCCAACTATCTTCAATCCTGAAAAAACTGATGGAAATGACTATATTCATTTAAATATTTATTGAAAGTTCATTTTTAAATAATAACCAGTTCAGATACTCTGAAAAATACTCTCATGTGATATATTATTAGAGGCCCTGGAAAAAGAGAGGGATTTTGTATGTACTTAAGTGCTTTGCTGAATCAGGGTTATGGTTCTTTTACAAAGCTTTTTATATTAGCCTCCTCATCACAACCAAATATTAAATGCTCAGAAGGGCTTACTGTTTTGGAGTTCTTAGCATCCCGCATAAGCCTTTCTGCAGATTTCAGGTCTTCCTGTACAGCATCCACACCACAATTTCTTAAGGAGTTGAGATGATCTTGCACTTTAACACATATTCTGTCAATCATCTACTCAGAACAAAAGAAAAAAAAGAAGAGGAAATAGCAGATGTAAAAGTAGATAAGGGGTTAAAATGCAAAGAAGTGATGCTGAACAAACAAAAAGTTAAATATCAGCCTTTGTGGGATTCAGCCCAGATTCCAAATCAAAATGAACCTGGTGGGAATTGCTGTTGGGATGCAAAAGTACTAGGAATGCATGATCAGAGTCTGTGTGTACACATACGTTCCTTATTTAAAAAATTTACATACATTTCTTACTATAGTAAAAAAGGTCCAAACAAACCACCAGCACATTATTTATTTATTATTAATTATTATTAATTTTGTTTTTCACCACAGCTCTAAGTTACCTTTTCAGGGTTGGGGTAGGGTTGTTTTGTTTTTTGGCATGGCACAAAAACTTACTGACCAACCGTAAAACTTGGTATGAAGGTTACTGAATTGTTCCAAGAACTTGGACATAGTAACACTAAGCTCTCCCATGACCAGTTCAAACACTAGCAATGATTTCTATTGTCTGAATAAAACACTACTGTGTAAGCATTGGAAATTTCTTTAGCAAATTAGATATTTTCAGTCACAAAGAATATTCATTTGGGATCTGTGGCTACCAAAGCAGAAAGCTGCTCCAGATCTTTCACAAAGCACTATATAAAGCTTTAAATATGTATTTGAATCACATGCTCCATACTTGTTTTCAATACAAAACATTCCAAGCACAGAGTGGGAAGGTAGTGTAGGTGTGCCTTTATGAGATGGGCAAGACAGACCAATATGCCTGGCAGGCATGAGCCACATTTTCTGTTTAACAATCACCTGTGACTAAAGGAATCAGGGGTGGGGCCAGGAAGCACTTATAAAAGGACATGGACAATACTGAGAGTTTAAGTGAATTCATTAAAATTGGATATCCATCTAACATGTTGAAACCCCAACCAAGTACATGCCTGATCATGTAATATTTGTAGATTCAACATTTTTCAAACTGCAACTAGTACAGCAGTACGTCCACAGCACCTTCCTTCTTTGCTGCTCTATAGTGCTTCTCCTCTTCAAAGGGCTTTACAAACAACGAAATAACTATTAGACTGGGGGGAAGTTCCATTGCTGGGATAATTTAAAAACTGGACTGGACAAATCAACAGAGAATATACTGGGGGAATAATCATGCAGTGACATAGGATGAACGAGATTATTCACTCCTGATCACATACCATATAGGAGTAATTTATATATAGCATAAAGATAGTGAAGATGAACTCCCTAAAATAGTGAAGATGAACTCCCTTGAGGTTCCGTAGTTATACACATTTATATATACTGAAGAGTATGTGTGCTTTTATTCTGGGGAAAAAAGGGGAAACGGTTAAGTTGTAAAAAGATCTAAACAATGTCACAGGAAATTATTTACATGAAAATGATGGTAATGGAATAGATGAATGACAACTAAAATAAAATAAAAAGGCATTGCCTTTGCAGTTTTTAATGCCAGTACATCCTTGTGCATCATCTTCTCTGTCAAGAGGGTGGAAAATTGTTTCAGGCTCTAATAATACAATGTTGTCACATTTGATTTGTCATATAATGGAGCGAGAAGAAAAAACTTCTGAATCACAAGTCAGAAAAAGATTATAAAGAGAAAGTAAGGAGAAGCAATCATTTTACTGATTACACTAAAGATTAGAACAAGGCTGCTCCTCCATTTGCTTTGGAGTTTCACTGGAATATCAAGCGGGTAAGACAGTTTCAAAGTAAAAGCCATTTTGTCATATCCATCTTCTGCCACCTGGTCCTGGTGGTGTATCAGGGAAGTAAACAGTCTGTAAGAAGCCAGGAAAGACTTGCTCGGGGGCAGGCACTGTGTTGGGCTGCCAGGATCACCCTACACCCCGTTTGCTTGCCCTCCTGCAAGCTCTGGTGTAGGAGATATGCCACGGTGGGAGGTGCCAGAGTTATAGCATTTGCCATCAAAGCCACCCTAGCTTCTGTTGCACTAGAGCACCACTCATAACTTCTTAAGTTACACCAGGGCCTTTTTAGCCCATGCAGCAGCCCAGAACCTGGAGAGCACAAAGGGAGCTTAAAGTCATCCTTTTCCTCACTTCCCCAAGGCTGAATCTTCTGTACTGCACCTCCTGGAGGTACAGCAGAGAATGTGACACTCACTCTCTTTCTCGCTCAATTTAGGTTTTTGCACAGCAACTGTCCGTGTAGCACGTAGGTGCTTCTGCAAAAACATGGTCTTTCTGCAGCTTCCATAGTACAGAATTTGGCAGTGACAACTTTTTTTGAAAACCAACCAGGCTGTCAAAGCCAATGTTTCTTGCAGTTATGCCGGTGTAAAAAGAACAATTTGGCCCGGAGGCAGTCATTTAACACAGGAAGAGCTATCAGCAAAGCACAAGGCTCTCACCTGTTGTGTGGTGCTGGTGACGATACCCTGCTGCAGCCTGTATGCCTGCTCCTGTAGGTATTTTCTGGTCTCATGATTACGAAGCAAGTAGTTTTCTATCTAAAAGTAAAAGTCAGATTAGGATACTGCTTCTACTCTCCCCATTTTTCACTTTCAATATCTCTCTCTTTCAAGTGAACTTTTACTATCTAGGCGCTGATTCAAAAAATTAGTTAAGCATGTGAGTAGCCCCACTGACTTCAAATGGGATTTTTCACTAATTTAAAATTAGGCATGTGCTTAAGTATGTTGCTGATTTGGGGGCCTTGAAGAGTTAAAAAGTTAAGAGCTATTAGGAGCAAATAAACAAAAAATAAGGCACTTAACACCCTTGATCCACCTCAACATATACCTAACATTTTTCATGTGATATTTAAATATTCTATGTAGTCCTCTGAAACTAGGAAACAAAGTGAGAACATATCTTCACATCACACAGGTAAAGCTAAAAAACGCCATTGGGAAAAGTGTGAACAAATAAACTTGCAGAAAATTTAAAAAACAAATACTGCTTACATATTTTTATAATAGCACTTCTATGCTACCATAGCTAGAGCTGTTAGCTGTGCAAGGATAAACCCCGGCTTTACAATATTGTATAAAAGTCATTTATTTCAAGTGACAAAATTTCTAACAAGCATCCTGGTGCATGAGCATTTTTTTGTTTAAAAAAACAAAGCTACGAATCGTTAAAATATCTATTTGGACTTTAATTGTTGGCCTACTAAAATATCCCATTTTAGGTGTTTGCTTTACAACATCTATAAGTTGTAAAATTTGCCTTGGTATTTTGAACAAATTTGGAGGGCTCTTTACCCATTTTGTCGATGAAGTGTTCTTGATATGGCCAATTATTCATTTTTACACATTTAATGTTTGAAAGTTGTCTAAAGGGGATGAACTACCATTTTTCTCTCTTTAAAACATTGGTCTTTAACACCCATGATGATCTATACTAGAAATTAGACGCATACAAGATACTGTACATATTTCTTTTACAACTACTCAATGTATTGTGAAAGGCTCAAATGACAACTTAAAAGATAATGTGGGCTTTAAAGTAAAGATGGGTCAATAACTAATTTTTCAATTCACTGTCAGTTCTAAAAGAAAAGTTCAGATTTGGTGAAACCAAATTCCACTATGAATGACCATGAATAGGCATTGGGCCAAGGAAAAAAGAGCAAAATGACTCTATCCTGGTGGTGGGAAACCCATGTTCAAGTCCCTGCTTCAACAACTAATTATTTATACAAAGTGAAATAGCTTCATCAGGAGATTGAGAGAGACCCACCCAGTGACTTGGGCACTCTCCTGCAATGGGGGAGACTCAAGTTCAAATCCCTCCTCCACATCAGGCAGAAGGGGCATCTGAACCTGGATCTCCCGTATCTCAGGTGAGAGCTCTAACCACTGGGCTAAAACTTATAAATTGGCCACCACTACCTTTGCTTTGCGAGTGGCACCTAAGTCCCCACAAAACACATTTGGGCCAAAACTATTCCATGAATTCGTGTCAAATTTGCAAATAATTTTGGATCCACTAAAACAGCATTTTTCAATAAACAAACTATTGGCCTGAAAAATTTCACCCAGATCTACTTTAAAGATGACTGTACTTTTTTTTGTTTGTTTCTTCATGATGTATAAAAAAATGCCTGAAAAATTGTTTAATAACAAAAGAAACCAAACAAGCTGAGGTCTTGTATATCCTGTGAATAAATGTTAAACTGAGAAAAGAAAATACTTCATATACAGTGCATAAGTAAGCCGTAGAACTCATTGCCACAAGATAACATTAAGGCCAAGAGCTTCATTAGATTTTAAAAAGATCTCCCTTTTTCTTGATAAAAGAAATATCTACTGTTATGAAAATATTATAATCTGTCTAATGTAAGGGATATAAGCCCATATGCATCAGGTGTTAAAAAAGAAGCAGAATTCAGACCATCCATGTACATCATCAAGAAAAGCAGCAGTATTTTTCCATTTGAAGGTCACTTAACGGCAAGGTTTTTGGCTCGTAAGGATCACATACTTACATTACTTAATCACAGCTTTGCGGGTTTTATGCCCCCACCCTTATTTAAAAAAACCCAACTCATTAAAAGTTGCAGACCATGTTTTTTTTTCCTGATAGACAAGATGACTCCTTTAGAACTTGCATGACTGACTGTATTAAAACCCAGCTGGGAGTTCTATAATCCATGAGATTTGGACAGCTACAGACAAATTTTTGCCAACATAGTCCTTATCCAAGAGATCACTTCAGTTAAATTAATTTTTGATGATGATGTGTGTGTGTGTGGTGTACATGTAATGTGAACACATCAAGTAAATATGCTGATATCTACCCATTAAATTAAAAACGAGTCTATATTCCACAACAGCCTCTCTCAGTCTTTAGTTTTGTACTGTGCTGAGTACTCTCTGCGCTTCAACAGCAATAAAATGCAACAAAACCATCTAAATACATAGAAATACACACACGTGCCAATTTCTAACCATATACATGTGCGCATGTGCACACACACAATTTAATCAGTATTTCCTTATTTTGTGGTTCGTTGTTATTAAGCCATTGCATTCTATGGCTCTCAGTTCAAATGATCTTTTTGAACATAGAGCCTTCCATTCAGTTATGATTCTTGATTACCATAACCTGTCCACATGTTCATGCGTGTCTATGTAAATGAAATACTCAATGAATCTAGCAAAGAATTCTTACTCAGCCAAGCATGAATTTACAACCACTTGAAGTTATTACTCTTTTTCTGAGAGTGAATTGTATATGTAATACCTTTTGCAGCGCCTCCTCTGTTTTTTCAGGGTTTGTTTTAAGTGCTTGAGAAGCATCATTCATAGGTATTGGCATGAACCTTAAAGTATAATTCCTAAAACAAAATAAAAAAAACAAACCTTTACTGTAATGAGAGCTATAATCTAATTACTACATATAATTATAAGGAGTAAAGTAGCAAATACAGTCAGCTCTTAGTTTTTTTTCCAATAATTTTGTGCCTGATTTTGTAAACACTTGCACATGTCCGTAACTTAACTTTCATGAGTAGCCACACTAAAGTCAAGCACATGCATATTTGCAGGAAATGAACCTTACTCTTCTTTCTAGTTAGATATAGGGGGAGATTTTCAAAGATACAAAGGGCAGTTAGGTATCTAACTGCCTCTGAAAGTCAATGGGAGTTGGGCACTTAACTTCCATTTGTGCCTTTGAAAATTTTCCTCCTAGATCTAATTAGAGAGATAAAGATATTTATACACTAGGTAAAGATATGGACTTCCAATGGTAGTTGGATGACTATGCTGCCGTTTATGTTTTTGAAAACTTTCCCCCAGGAGTTGGGTTACCTTTTTTTCTACTTACAAGAAAGATCAGGAATTATTAGCTCCTATTGAATGGAGTTAATCAGAAAAAATGAGAGAATTCTACAAACGGCTTTGAAATTCACTATTTAACATATTACTATATATGCAGCTACTTGAGCTACAACTAACTGCTGCATTTTTCTTTAATAGCAATTGCCAAAATGTATACAGCAGCAACCACAACTCAATATTTTATATAATTATTTCCTATATTTTACTGCCTTATCTGTTAAAACAATTGTCCACACCACAAAAGTTTGTGTGTCTCCATGTGCTATAGAATAGTCAATAACTCTAAGTCAATCCTCCATTAGGATGGACTATTTTTAAATATCAAAGATAACAGACCTCAAGATGGATAGTTGCTATGGAAGCTGTTGAAAGTACGTGGCAGGGGGAAAAAAAGTTTTTTTTTTTTAAAAAACCATGTGTATCTCAAGCAGCTGTTTGTTATTTAATATAGCACATTCAGTGCAGTCTATAATTACTAGTGCTTATATGCTACAATCAATAAGCAAAGGCTTGAGCCCCCAGGACAAGAAAAAGATATGAAACACAAGGAGACTCCATGGGTATAATCCTGAAACTAGAACTTTAGATGAACAGCATCCTATGAAAAATTCTATAATCCATTTATTTCCCGACACACAAAATTGTTCTGGAATGTTAATTTATTTTCATCTCTGAATTAAACTCTAGGGGGAAAAAAGAATTTAAAGCTTGCATGAAACTTTGATCATCAGACCAACCAATATTTATCCTCACACTCTACTTCTTTTTTCTTGGCTTCCTTTGAAGTCTCAAACATCCCTTCATGCTTGTTATTTTCCTTCTTCAAGCTTCATTTTTCCCTAATAACAAGAACAGATTTCCCTAATAACTCATTAATCCAATAAAGTCCATTTCCAGGTTTAAAACACGTGTTGCTTTCCTTATCCAGTGTATTATTACACTCCCTACCAATAAACCTATATTAAAAGAATTGTTAAGTTTTGCAGAGAAGCACTCAAAGGCCAGGAAATGCTGAAGTGAAGGATGTCCATAGAACCCTATCTCTGCCCCTTTGTATCACACATTACAATAATCCTACATGATATTGTCATATGCTATGTTTTCTCCAGGACTCCTGCCCCATACTGCAGAGTTACTGCAATAACAGTTTAACACATTCACTGTTTACTCTGCTCTAACAGGAATAGGTTTATGGTCAGTTTATACTTCCAGTCTTGTGACCTGAACTGGATACCACAGGCAAGGGAAGAGTCCCAGCTCCCCAGGGGGTACACAGTACTTGCTTCTCTTCCTGCAATATTAGGCTTGGAAGTTGAGATATTATATCCTGTTATAAGTTCTTATGGAAAGTCCTATAAAGCTGAATACCATACAATTCTACAGAAATTTAGGCTCTGATTCAGCAAAGCACAAGCCAATGCTTAAGTTCTATTAAAGCCAATGGAATGTAAGTATGGGCCTTGTTGCATGGGGATAGACAACTACATTCTTAAGTGTTTTGTTGAACCAGGGCCTTAACTGAATTCTATAGAAATTACGAACATTTTATATAAAACTTAACAGACAATGATATCCTTTCTGTATTTCTTTTGATTGATCCTATAGAATTGCATAGCAGAAATCCCATTTAGGTCACAGGACCTTCACATAAAAAGGGAAAAACATATGTAATTTTGATGTTTTAAAAATGCATGTGTTATATTGCTTTCCTTCCAATACTTGTGCAATTAGACTCATGACACTACAGAAGCCTGGCTTTGCCAGTGTAGGGATACAAAAATCAGGTCTCAGCAACAGTTTTAAAAATATCTAATATTTTTACAATACATTCTGTTAAGGGTGACATTTATCTTCTCCGAGAAAACTAGCAATGTCTCATGTATTTCTGTGAAACATATGGAGGAAGATGTTCCCAATATGTCTTTGAGATGGATTTGTTTAAAGGCTAATTGTTTTCAGCAAACACTGACAGAAATCCCAGTCTTCAGAGTTTCAAGCTTCGCTATTCATGAGTTGGGTTGTGATACTGTCTGTGGTATTAAAACATTAGAGATGACAGAAGATGACCTAAGCTTCCACGCTAAGTAACTGAGATGTCATGTCTATAAAAAGCACTATCTGCCCCATTTACTTTCCCTGTCTAGTTCATTTCCTCTCGCTTTAGGATCCCTCTTCTGTTTATTTACCTGAGCATATCTAAAGGGAAAAAGCACCTGATGTTAACAGGAAAAATATGTAATATTTTCTGATCAGACTTCTCCTGTAAATGCATGTTGCTGCTCTATAAAGAATAAATGTCTGCAAGATGATAAACGGCCTTTCCAAGTTCTTTAAATTATTCACTAATATCATTGGAATCATTCCAAAATTACTTTCTTAATTATAGACCGTTCCTATGAATTTCCTCCATCAGTACAACTGATTCCATTTTGAAATGAAGCACAAACAAACTGAGGGAAATGAATGCATCCTATACCAACAACAGAAATCTGGTTGATGAACTCCAACTGCAAGAGTTATGATTCTACAGAGGATTAAGATACTACCTCAAATAGCTGTACATTTTTGCAAAACATCCTGTCTGGAGACTAGCAATTGTCTATTATCTTCACCTTCAAAAGACTCTCTTTGGTCCCTGTCTATAAGATCTAATGATATGAAACAACTCCAAACGCTGCTTAATTTAAAAACTGCATTTTTCCCCTGAAAAACAATCACATACAGAAAAGTGACAGAGATAGATATAGATCAAAGTGATTCAGTCTGTCATTGTAACAGATGCTACAGCATCAGTGATCTCAACGATCCCAAAATTACAGACCTTCATAGGGATTATAATGAACAACTGCAATTCCCCAAACCCTCATTATTAGCTTTTACTTGATGGATACACAGACCAAAATGCTGATTTTATGGTGATGACTATTGGACACAGAGTTTCATTCAGATAACTAATTTCTTTTAAAGCACAAATTATGGCTGCTAAGAACATAGATCAATGGAGAGAAAAGAGTTTATACAACCCCCTCCACATTTTAACATTATTATATAGTGCCTACCACTGGAGCATGGAAGAAGAATGAAAGAAACATTTTCCTCCCTTTTGAGCTCAGTGTGAATTCATAAGCTTTACTTTAGATTTAGTCCCAACAGGCCCCAAAATGAGAGGTGCTGAGCACCCCTTAAATCCCATTGTCTCCTGCCCAGCACTGTTAGGAGATATTTCTTGATTTCCTCTTGTATCAGTTATCTTCCTTTAAACTTACTTTTCCAATGCCACTGCTATGTCCTGGAAGCCCTGTGCAGTGATATTATTCTTATCCCATATTACGGTTCTGTTGGGAAACAAAATTATACAAAGCTCAGAGACTGAATTAATAAAAGCAGTTCCCCTTTTTAAACAAACTGAACAGAGCAGTAATCTCCAATGCAGTTTTGTATTGTAAGGTTACGCAGTTGTGTGTGTCCAAAAATACACAGTAAAGAGCAAAATCATTTAGAAACAAATTTAGCTACTCATTAAAACCTTAGAATAATAGAAATAAAGGACAGAGTTACTAGGCTATTGTGTCTATCTTGCTTCCAATGTAGAATTGATCCTGCATTATATTTTCTATTTGTAATAAATCAAAAGCAGCAACCTCACTAAAAATGGTAACACACATTGATTGCTATTAATTTAAACCTACACAGTCAAGAGATTTCTCAGTTACAGTACCTCCACCATATTTAAACTTTCCTCTTTGCAGACATGCACTGCAGTAGGCTCTCATTACAGCAGAGGTTCTCAACCTTTTTCTTTTTGAGCTCCTCCTCCCACCCACAACATGCTATAAAAACTCTATGGCTCACCTGCGTTACAATAACTGATTTTCTGCATATAAACGCCAGGGCCAGCATTAAGGGGTAGTAAGCAGGGCAGCTGCCCGGGGCCCCATGAAGCTGAGTTGCTCAGGCTTCTGCTTCAGCCCTGGGTGGCAGGGCTCAGGGCCCCAGGCTTCAGCCCTGCATGGCAGGGCTTAGACTTTCTGCCCTGGGCCCCAGAGAGTCTAACACTGATCCTGCTTGGCAGACCCTCTGAAACCTGCTCATGGCCCCGCCCAGGGAAAACCAAGAGGAGCCACAGAAGAAGCAGTTCTGAAATTCTGCTAGTTCTGAACTTTAATTAAAAGGATTTAGATTTTGCTTGAGGGATCATGAAAGGATTGTATTAATTCTTATTCTGTCTAAACTGGTTCCTCCACTACTAACTGATAGATGTGGTCAAATGATTTAATTTCAACTTAAAATAGCTACCTTAAAGGAGAATTTCCAGACTTTTGCAGTTTAAAATTCTCATAAATAAATGTATTTATTTGTAGAGGTTTTTGCAGGGAGAATTTACTTATTTTTTATTTTAAATAAAAAAAGATGGTGATTGGGGAACTTATAACCCTGCAAGGTGACTTTCCTGTCAGTTGAATAAGAGAAAACAGGAGAAAGAGAGTGCTGGCAACAGGGATTACAACATTATTAAACATACAACCTTTCTAATGCAAATAAGGTTTTCATACCTGAGCTTGGTGTTTATCTGTAGAGCTTTTGCTAGCATCTTTGCTCCCATGTCTCCCATTCCGTTTCCACTAATATCCACTTTTGTAAGAGAAGTGTTGCTGCCCATTGCATTGATAATTATGGTAAGCTCAGTCTTCAACTTGGAATCTGCCAGGGATAGTGACTGCAAAGGCTATGGAGCATGTAAACAACGAACAAGAGCTGAGAATGCATTCTAGTACATCAACTAAAAGAGGGTTCTTAGGGCTCTCTTACAAGTTAGTGAACCTCTCAGAGGGATGGGTGGGGAACAGGGGGGACACTATGTATCAGATTCATTGAGGTGTTTACTGTAGCTATTGTAACATAACATGGTAAACAAACAATGATCTGAGATCTTTGAAATACAATTAGAACTAGTCAAACAATCTGACAACTTTATTCCTGAAATGCCTTGCTTATATTGTTTTACTACAGTAGCCTCAACATTAAGAGCTTGGGGGGGCACGGGAGGGAGAGGAAGGGAGGGAGCTTGGGGGTGTACATCCATTCCTTTAAAAAAGTCTGTGTGGGTGACAATTCTGAAATTAAGAGAGGTCCCTTGTAGACACGCATAAGATGACTAGAACATAAGAATGGCCATACTGGGTCAGACCAAAGGTCCATTCAGCCCAGTAGCCTATCTACCAACAGTGACCCATGCCAGGTGCCCCAGAGAGAGTGAACCTAAAAGGTAATGATCTAGTGATCTCTCTCCTGCCATCCATCTCAACCCTCTGACAAACAGAGGCTAGGGACACCATTCCTTACCCATCCTGGCTAATAGCCATTAAGGGACTTAACCTCCATGAATTTATCCAATTCTCTTTTAAACCCTGCTATTGACATAGCCTTCACAACCTCCTCAGGCAAGGAGTTCCACAGGTTGACTGTGCGCTGAGTGAAGAAGAACTTCCTTTTATTTGTTTTAAACCTACTGCCCATTAATTTCATTTGATGGCCCCTAGTTCTTATATTATGGGAACAAGTAAATAACTTTTCCTTATTCACTTTTTCCACACCACTTATGATTTTGTATCTCTCTATCATATCCCCCCTTAGTTTCCTCTTTTCCAAGCTGAAAAGTCCTGGCCTCTTTAATCACTCCTCATATGGAACCCGTTCCAAACCTGTAATCATTTTAGTTGCTCTTTTCTGAACCTTTTCTAATGCCAATATATCTTTTTTGAGATGAGGGGAGTACATCTGTACGCAGTAGAAAGATCACCGCGATTCTTGTTCATTGCATGATTATGCTCCATTTAGGTACTTTTAAAAAAAACAACATGTACTACTGCAACTGTTTCTTGTGGGCCACTATGAAGCACCAGTATGCTGTGGATCCCCTATATTGACTCTAAAGACTTATACTAAAAATGTCTTAAAAAAACATACATATAAACACAGACTCATTTTTGTCTTCTCCCCGCGGCCCCAAATAGCCAAAGGCAATAGTTTATGAATTACAACATAAGTCTTCCCTCACCTTAACCTTGCTGAGGCATCACAACTACTAAAGACATCTAAGAACTATAATACAGAGTTGATGTGTTGTAACTTAAAATATTTCCCTTTATTCAACAGTCACCAAGTTTATAACCCTTCAAAAAGTGAATACCCCTTTTAGAGACCAAAATGCTTGTATAGTACTACCTATCACTACACAGCCCAGGCCCCTTGTCACTACTGTATGACAAGTAACAAATTATAACCAAAAAGCATGTTGCATTGAGATGTATGTTTATAAACACAGAATGATCACAGATTTGGAGGCATAGTGAGTTTATAATTAAAGAGTCTAACACTGACAAAGCAATGCACTGATTATTTTAAATGACAGCTATCAAATAATTGTTAATTCTCTTAGTGCTGTCAGTGCTTCCCTGTTCTATTCCCTTATGCAGTCAGAAAAATATTAACTTCACATTGGAATGGTATTGGGACTGGATGCACATGTTTAATTGAGGTACTAAGTGCTTCTGTGAGACAGTCACAGCAGAAAAACAGGACACATGAACACACTAATCAGTCCAGCAGTACTTGCTTAAGCTACCCCACTGCCACCAAGTAAAACAAACGTAAAATGCAGGGGATCATCACTACATACAATCTTAATTATTCTTAAAAGGAGAAAATTCGGCTGTTGTGGAGCTTGTTGTATAGTAAAATGGACCATATCTGAACAGTGATTGATTAGCCGAGCAGTTTTCTTGTCTTGAAAAGTTAATTTCCTTTTAAACTTTGCTTAGGACTTTTAAGCTGCATTTGTTTAATTTTATAATTAGGACAAAAAACCTTTGTGAACATCAAAATGCACACTTGAACTTTTCCCACTATAAGACATTTACCTCCCATTAAATGAAATTAATACCACCACAGCATCCTTGGATTACTAAAGAATTGCTAGTCTGGCTAGAGTAATTGTATCTCCAGTGATTTAACGTATAAATTAGGCCTGTTAGTGCTTGAATTATACATTTTTCAGAATGGGGAAAAATTATTACACATTACAACCATTTTGGGACCTGATCCTGCACAACACTGAATGTCTCCTGGAAGGTAATCAGTAGGGCCCTACCAAATTCACAGTCCATTTTGGTCAATTTCATGGTCATAGGATTTTTAAAATCTTAAATGTCATGATTTCAGCTACTTAAATCTGAAATTTCATGGTGTTGTAATTATAGGGGTCCTGACCCAAAAAGGAGTTGGGGAGGAGGGTTGCAAGGTTATTGTAGAGGGGGGGAGCGTGGTACTGCTACCTTAATTCTGCACTGCTGCTGATGGCGGCACTGCCTTCAGAGTTTGGCAGCTGGAGAGTGGTGGCTGCTGGCCGGGAATCCAGCTCTGAAGGCAAAGCCACTGCCAGCAGCAGTGCAGATGTACGATGGCATGGTATGATATTACCACTCTTACTTCTGTGCTGCCGCTGGCGGGCTGCTGCCGCCTTCAGAGTTGGATCAGAGTTGGGCTGCTGCCAACAGCTGCTGCTCTCCCGGCTGTTCTGCTCTGAAGTCAGCGCAGAAGTGAGGGTGGCAATACTGCAACCCCCTTAAAATAACCTTGTAAACCCCCCTGCAACTCCCTTTTGGGTTGGACCTCCAATTTGAGAAACACTGGTCTCCCCCCATGAAATCTGTATAGTATAGGGTAAAAGCACACAAAAGACCAGATTTCATGGTCTGTGACGTGTTTTTCATGGCTATGAATTTGGCAGGGCCCTAGTAACGAGCACTCTCAACTCCAACTGATCAGACCATGTCATCCTTCTTCAGATGTTCCCCTAGTTCCCCTTCTCCGCAGCATCAACTTCAAACTTCTTGTCCTTACTTTCAAAGTCCTACAAAACTCCGTCCAACTTTTTTTGAACGGCACTGCCCTCCTTCCAACTCAACAATGCCAGCTCAGATAATCCACTAGTCTACTTTTACTATAACTGTTTCTACGCTTTCTTCCTTGCCAACTCTCAATGCATAGAATGCCCACCTTGAGCTGATACACCTGAACATCTCTCTTTCTCATTTGAATCCCTTCCCCTGAGAGAATGACAAGAAGTGAGCCAACCAGGACATTTAAACACCGAATATAAAAATGCCTTTATTTTTTCATGCTAGCCAATAGACTTAAGTGAGTAACTGACACTTCATTTCTGTTACCCTATCTCTCCTCCTGCAGCTGCTCCCGATGGTCATGCTAGCCCCACATTGCTTCATGTCTAAAGTTGATTAGTTTGCCAGCTAGCTCCTCATGATAGAGTTCTTGTCTTTTATCTGCATTATGAGCAATCTGCTATACTCGAGTTTCATAAAGTAATTATTAATAATAATACTTGTGTCTCCTGCTGGCTGAGGAATGAAGCTCATAACCTGAACTGATGTCCAGTGTAGGAATGAGTGATTTCAACGAGGCTTGCAGGAACAAACTCATTCATAGTGGCCCACCTCTCAAACTTAGGCAGCTTCATTTTCACAAGTTGAGAGCACAGTTATGCTTTCTGGTATTTTGTTTTCTTAAACAATTATCAACGTATTCAAATTTTTCAGCATTTAGTTAGGGAGCTCATCAGTTTCTCTGAAGAGCCTGATGTTTACTTCGGCTATGCAGTCAGAACTAGAGAAGGTTGGGAACTACTTTTACAAAATGTCTCACATTGGAAAATGCCAAGTCACTGAACAAAACTGTTCACTGGAAAGGGTCAGCTTTGACAAATTTCCTGTTTCGAAATTTTTTTTGAAAAAACAAATGCCATTTTGACATATCTGAAACGAAAAATTTCTGGTTTTCAGGTTGAAACAACCATTTATTTAGAAATTTAAGTTAATTTATAACTTTGAAAAAAGGTCAAAAATTAAAACAATTGACCCAATCTGATTTGGGGGTGGGAGGGTGGGGATTTTTGCCTGATGAAAATTTTCAACGTTTTTGCCGTAATTTGGGATTGGAAATGTTTTCAAAATCCTCATAGGATGGGAAAACTGTTTCCTGTCAACCTCCATTTAAACACTGATGGCAGAGTTTGTAGTCTGAAAAATCCCCTGCAATGCAATTCTTTCAGCTCTTTATACATATGGTATTGCCACGTTACAAATATAGACAGCATGTTATTCACAGCATGTGATGCATTTAAACGCTTTCATTTTCACAGTATTGACAGAGAGGTAGGTGAATTACTAACTGGTTTTCTTGTGTCTTTCCCCTGCCCCTACTGAATGAGTAATGAGTGAAATGCTTTAAATGATTTAATATCATGAGTGCAAAAATTCAACCAGGAGCAAACATTACTCTACAAAATCAAAAAAGAGAGACCAGGTGTTAAATATGCATGAGAATGCAATATCTGAACTGAATATTTCTTTTTAAAAAATCCTGTATAAATAGATGTGATTCTGCACAGACCATAAAAACTTTTATTTCCCAGCAGTACCCTCTGATTTCAGATGCATATTGGGAGTTTGATATCAAACACACACACTTTCTTCTTTCCTGCTGCAGAAAATGGATGTTGAACTGCTACATTAAACATCTTTTAAATTGACCTTATTCAGGGAGGGAATAGGGGGAAAAACATTTCTTATAAAGAATGTAATTAGAGACCATATTACATTTGGTACTGCCACACACTTGCTAGGTACCCTTGGGGGTTAATTATCAAATTCAATTTATTTAATCTAAGAATACAAATGCTTTAAAAAAACCCAAAGGACCCAATCCTGCAAGGTGCAGAGAGTCTCCTGTGAAGTGCTAAGCACCCTCCACGGACATCAGAACTGAGGGCATTCAACCCCTTACAGGAGGTTCAATCATCAGTTTGACCAGAAGTGCAGCATCCATTTTTCTGCAGCAGGAAAGAATAAAGTATGATAATTATATGGCCCCTGAAACTTTACTGCAGTGCTAGGAAATAAAAGTTTTTATGGGCTGCGCAGTATAAGATCTATTTATAGATTTAAAAAAAATACAATTCAGGTATTGTATTCTCATGCATCTTTAACACCTGGTATTTTTTGGTTTTTTTAAAAATTGTGTAGAAAAATGTTAGTGGCTGGTTGCATTTCTTCAGTCATTATGCCAAACTACTAATCATTTAAAGCATTTCATTCATTACTCATTCAGCAGAGGAGGAAAAAACCAACAATTAGTATCCTGCTTCTCTATCAATGGGTATGAAAACAACAGAGCCTTTAAAACACTACATAGCTAAGTAACATGCTTTCTATATTCAACACAGCAATAGCTCTGTTTAAAGTATGTATACATATCTGAAGAATTATTTTGCAGGGGGTTCTTTCAGATTATAAACTCTCCTCCCAGCGTTCTTAACATCAGGTACTACAAAACAGCAGATAATCTTTTTCAACCATTAGTTAAGTAACAGTTATGATTAAGAAAAACAAAAGAACTGAAATGAGAGGATCATTTTACAATATTGGCAAGCATGTGAAAGTGAAGATACCTGCATTTCAGAAGCACCTCAGCATGGACAGAGAGTCATTCTTAGAGTCTATCTGAACAACTTATTCACACACAGGCCAACAGAGTTCGGGCTTATGAGCTAGATCCTTCAGATGCTAGAAGACAGTTTTATTGTTGTTTTCGATACCCATGAATATACCAGGCACCTCATAATGCAGATTAACAACAAGATCCCTACCCCGGGAAATTTACAAACTAATTGCAAACATGATGCAAAGAGAGAGAGAATAAAACTGTAGGGAGGGGGGAGTAGACAGGATTACAAAAATAAGATCACATGGTTCTGCAATGAAGATTAGTGCACAGCACAAAGAAGAGGTGGCATTTTTTCAAATGTCTAAATAAATGACTTCATTGGCTCACTTCCTTTGTCACTGGAGAAGGGTGTTTGAAGGCAGAAAGTGACTTAAGCAGTGCTGTCCCTTGGGTACCGTGAAACGCGGTGACTGCTCTGGGCCCTGCGCTTTGGGCCCCCCCAGGCCAGTGCAATTGGCCAGCAGCCAAAACCGTGGGCACGCAGAGCAGCAGCCGAGATCCTAAGTGTGCGGGGTGGTGGCCAGGAGCCCAGGGATGCTGCAGCACCCCCTGCACCCGAAGTTCCCACACAGAAGGCGGGGGCTGATTTGTTCCGGGCCCTCCACTCACCCTAGGGACTGCTCTGGACTTAAGAGAGGGTGAAGGCATGTTGTGTATCAGTTCAGGAGGGACATGGAAGAAAGCCTGAAGATGGCTTTCAGGTGAAGTCAGATAAGTAGGAAGGGGAGAAGCAGTTATACAGAGCCTTAAAAATGAGGACAAGGATCTTTGAGTTGATGCTGAGGAGGAGAGTGAGTCAGCACCTGGATCCAAAGAGTGTTAGTCTTTGCACTATGCATGAAATGGAGAGTACAGTACAGGAGCCAGGGTAGGCAGAGAGGAGAAGGCTCTAACAATCAAGACAGGAGATGGTGAGGGCCGGACAGAACCCTGTGTGACTCTTATGAATAGAGGGAGTGGGAGGAGCAGCTGAGAGGTCAAGAAGGAGAGGATGGAGTAGAGGTCCTAAGATCTGGCCAGGAAATAATCAGTCATTAGAAACCTTGGCAAAAGCAGTTTCAATGGAGTGGAGAAGACAGATGCTAGACTGGAGTAGTCTAAAAGGAGAGGAAATAGAAATAATGGTTACACACTGTGGATTCAATGAACTTGGAGGTGAAGGGAATAAAGGAGATGAGCCAGTAACTGGAGTCAAGAGTCAGTTATTTTTGGAGGATGGAGAAAGCAGAGCATACTTGTAATTTGAGGGAGACAGAGAAGAGAAGGAACTGCAGGTGATAAACATGCTACAAAAAACCTATATAGGGCAGAGCAAAACAGAGCACAGAGAGGTCAGCATCCCTAAGAAATCCCTTCTGGCCAACCCAGGAACAACGCACATAGGGCAATGGGGCAGCAAAGTCCAGCCAACAAAGGTTCTTTTGGAATTTAGGGAAGGGTTGGAAAGGAAGACTGTAGGACAAGCTGCCAATGGAGCACTCAATGCAAAGATTCATTAAAATTACCCACTGAAGTACTGTACTGAGAGAAAGGCTTTTCCTAAGAATGTGAAGAAAATAATAAATATATAAAGAAAAATGTTCCTTTAATTTCTTCGTTTTCTTCAGTTTTTCTTGGGTGAAAGATTTTGGCGGATGCAGCAATTCTGTATGCTATTGAGCAAAAAATGTGGTAATCAAGAATAGTATGAGGAAATACCCATTCTGTATTCTGCAAGTGTTGCCTCTCCTCACCCTACCCCTCAAAAAAACATAGGGTTGCAATCTTCTACTGAGAAATGGAAAATGTCTAAAATCTGTGCCTATAGGACTGTATGACTTACAGAAAACTAGGTTAAGAACTTCAAACATTTTGGAATAAATTATTCTTCCAATGTGCATCTTCTATTACTGCATAGAGAGAGTTCTGAGCATGCACTAAGAGAAAAACAGATCCCCCTTTAGTTGTATGCAATCCCAATTACAATTTAAAGCTAATTTCTTATTTAACAAAACAAATATCAGTACAAACAAAAATGTTTTTTATAATGTTGTCAAAATAACAGGCAGCAAATAAATTCACAGTAGTAAACCAGTGGTAAACTGCAAGGATGATGATACATAAAATATGCATTATTACAGTAAGGTAAAGGTTACTCACTGAATCCTCATCTTGAATCATCTGTACTAAATTATCAAGTACAGGAGTAAGATTTCTGCAGGGCAAAAAGACAGAATTAAAATCAGCAGCTTTTCACTATCAGTTTTGCTAGTATTTAAAAAAAATAATAAAAATCTTACTTGGATTTCATGTTGTTAAAATTTTTGCCTAACGCCAAGTGTCTTATTGATTGATTTTTACTAAGCCAGATTACAAGTGTCGAGAGATCAGATTCTAGGCCTGTGAGGAATCAGATTAAATGCAGAATTAAAAACACACTCCATTTGCTAAACAGGGTTGAATCAACAAAACTGCATTCACTTGAGTGACTTAACACCAACATGTCAATTTAAGAGTAGCAGCCATGTTAGTCTGTATTCGCAAAAAGAAAAGGAGTACTTGTGGCACCTTAGAGACTAACAAATTTATTAGAGCATAAGCTTTCGTGAGTTACAGCTCACTTCATCGGATGAAGTGAATATATAAATTTGTTAGTCTCTAAGGTGCCACAAGTACTCCTTTTCTTTTTATGTCAATTTGAATGACTCTGGAACACTTCTTTTAAATTCTTTTATTTTTAAATCTTTTGGTCTCCTTTCATTTTCTATTGTTCCACAAGGCAAACCTATTGTTTGTGATCAAACCATTTAAAAGCTCTCTGCTAATCAGCAACTGCATACACAGCAGAAAAAGAGGAGGAGGATTTAATCCCTAAATCTCACTCCGCCAGCGAAGACTAGGACAAACATTCTTCTCTTTGTTAAGCAATGGAGATCTTTTCTGTTCCTTGGCTTTGAGAATTAGAGGAACTTGCTAGCTACATTGCCAATCTCAACAGTTATATGTACCAACATGCTCTTGCAGCCTCCAGATACAAAGAGGCTAATGTAAGAAGCTTGTGAATAAACCAACCTGCTAAAACAGGCTGCATTTCATTCTGTTCTTGGGTGAGAAAATGAATATGCTGAAATCTGGCTACCATATTGATAAAGGCAATGTTTCAGCTGATGAAACTTACTAGGCACTGCATAACTTTTGGATTCAGCTATCTTAAGCTTAAACAAAGCCAAGGACACACTTTGTTTTGATGCCATTCTTAATAAAACCTGTTGTGATATTGAAAAACCCCACACAAAGCCCTATGGCACATAAACATTATTACATCATGGGATAAAATTATTTAAGTAGCGTTTCTTAATCAGCTTCAGGGCATGCATTACCTTTCACCCCTTTTACATGTACTTACCATTGTCTGAAATGTCTAGGCTGATGATATTGTGTATCTCTGCTATGCACCCTTCCAGAACTTGCGCACCTCCAGATCTCAACTAGAGACAGACAAAACATCTGCAACTAATTAAGGTATTTTGATAACAGAAAATAGCAGCAGGAGTTTTGTAAATATAAAGGGTACCACATAGAACAAAAATAGCAACAACATTATAACTTGTTGACACTAATGCTACAGCCTACACAGAAATCTCTAAGCTTATGTCTCGTGACATGCATATAATAAAAATAAAATTCTCTCTCTTTTCTGGTAACAAGTATTGGACAGAAGCTTAACCAGGGATGGTTTTAAGTGGTACTGACAAACCCCCTTTCACCCTTCAAGCTGGCAGAGACTTCGGGGTTTTGCTGCTTGCCTTATTGTAAAAATGTTTAAGTGCTTTTATGTTCCTATTGGGAAGAATGGATATCAATCAACGTAAAAGCCAAAGATACTATGCATTCCTTTCCATCCTTGAATTCTAGAGACAAAGTTTTACAGTAAGACCCTTCTGCTACCTCTAAGCACCAAAGCAAGGTGCTATGTGCAGCAGAGAGAAGGGAGTTGGTGATAAGGAGCAACAAGTCAAGGATCACCAGGGGTTTGGTCTTTTTTGACCAATCATGACTTTTTAAAAAGCTTTATAACAGCTATAACATTAATAAAATTGTAACAGCGAGAATCAGAAGATGAGCTTTTCCTTATTCAAAATGGGGATGAGGAAAAACATTAAGACAGAAAGGATTACTTGTGTGGTTTAGAGTACTGTATTATTAATCTGAATTATTGCAGCATATTAAAATACAGTTTCAAGATTTAGTGAAATTTCTGAAAAGGCTTCAAAGACAGGGATCACAAATTATTAAAACCAAACTTTAAAAGGTTAAAAACTATTGACCATTTCTATGAATGGCATACTAAAGTAACGTTTTCCGAGAAGGAAAAACATTTTCATATTTCTTATTAAGGCAACACAATCATGTCTTCCTTACATAATCACCCAGAGTAGGACCACTAAAAAAAAAAGACAGTAATGATACATTTTATATTTGCCACTCCAAACTATTTTCTGGTTTTCATGAAACCAAAAGACAGGATTTATAAGCATAAAGCTGCCATTTCACCCATCGGGGGGGGGGGGGGAAGCACTGTCTCTGTTATATTGCTATGCATAAAAAAGGGGAAACATTTCACCTCATTTGTAGATTTGACCAAATATCCTGAACCAAATTGGCATATTTTTGTGAATATTCTCTAAGAAAAAATGGTCCTTTAACCCAGCTCTAATCCAGATTCACTAATATTTTGTAGCAATATTTTTTAGTTAACCGTTCTAGCAATTTTTAAGAAAGGCTGTAGTTTTCTCATCGGTGGACAAAGATCCTAATGCCCCATTTCGACTTTTATTACAGTGATGGGGCCAAGCTAAAATCTTAAATATAAAATACACCTAAATCAAGAAGGATATTTTGTACACAGCTCCTCTTTTTTCAATGGACTGAAAGAAAACCCTGGATCCAAACCCTCCTGGAACTGATGGAGTTAAAAATCTAAATCTGGATCAAAATTTGTGCAGCTTTAGTCCATCTCTAATTAACTAATAGCATTTGTAACACTTGCAATATGCGTGCCAGAATCATTCCACTTCACTTTGGAATTTGCTCACTGACTCACACGCTACTAGACAACCCTTTTACACAACCTGCCACATTAATTATTGTTAAGCCAGTGGAACTGACATATTATATGAACTCGGCCTTTATTTAATTTGTCTTTTTAAAAATATGGACATCTTAGGGGCGTATTATAAATTTGGCTTTGCTCAGACTTGAACTTGTGTTACATAAAAAAGAAAGTATAACTTAGACAAACATTTCTCTGAGCACATTTTTTATTGGCTACATTTCAACAGACTGTCAGTTTCTGTACTCACAGAACTTCTTTTTGGATTCAATAAACCTTATAAGAATCTCGAAAGGGATTCTGTATCAATCAATAATATGGTACAATTTCTCTGCACCAAAATTACATCCAAAATAGGGCTTAAATGCTAATTCTGTGCATGCTTTAAATACACACAGGAACAATTTTTCAAGGGCAGCTTCTAAGTTTGCATCCACAATTTTATATTTGCAATTTTTAGGGGACAAATATAAGAATATTGATGTCTACTTAATGTAAGGGTAAAGAAACATTTGATCCCAAAAGTCAGAGAGAGTCAAAATTATATTATTTGCTCCCACAAAAGACAGAGTGTACAAAAGTAAAGATTAGGTTTACAGTCCTTTGTAAACTTGACCCATGACAGGATATAAAACCCCACATCCTGTGTCCATACTTCTGAGATCACAAATACCAATACATCACATATTAAAAACTAGCTCTTCAGCAATTAAAAAGCAGAAAGCACAGCAGAAGCTATAATGTACCAGTATGCGGGGAGTGAAAACAAAACTGCTTGCTAATTTAACGGTTAATATGCTGAAGGTAAGGCATGGAGGGTACTTACACAGTGACCAAGCTAAGTGAAGCAGAAGGGAAAAAGAATGAAATATATCAGTGCTGAGCAGGTAGAAATAAAACTGCAGTTTTCATAATAAAATTAGCAATATAAAACAATCAAGCTCTGGATTGGAGTTAGTACACCAGAAATTTGATGTGCTGGCAAATAGAGAGAGAAAAGAAAGAGAGGAAAGGAGAAATTTATCTTTCCATGCAGAATTAAGGCCCCCGGCCCTGCAGCTTGGATACAACTTTGCATGAGCAGGGAAAAGGAAGGACAAAGGTGGAAGCATCAGGGCTTCCTGCCTCTTATTGCTACACCCTAACAGGAGCTGGAGTTGGGAGAGAGGAGGGAAACTGGCTCTCAGACTTCATTGCTGGGCAAAGGCTGCGCTGATTGCTCATCCAGAGCGAGTCAGAGGTCTAACCAGTCTCAGCTCCTGTCAGGGTGCTTCCTACCCTACATTATGGATGAGATTGTTGCACGCATAACTTTTTTTTAAAAGCACAAGAGGATGGATGAGGTTTAGTCATGGGGAGACAAGTCAGGGCAAGGGACTATGGAGAAATGTCAGTTGACTGACTGGCTCGATTTTCTCTTTTACAGCTGTTTTAAGTTCACATTTTGTCTTGGGGGAGGTAATCCTTCAAACTAAGCTAAGCAGGAAGCCTATTTAAGTCACCAAAAGGCAGAAGAGAACACCATCTCCTGACTCTGGCATTACTCCTGGGATACACTTCCTCCCATGGGGCAGGAACCACAGTACCAGTACAGGCTTGGGCAGTTTAATTAAGAAAGACGGGGTGAGAAAGGGGCCGGTCTTTCTGCACAAGATGTGGAAGAGGGCTCACAAGGTGATAGGTATATGCCTTGATCAGACTTGGCACAGTGTTCAACATAGCATGGCCCCCAACTGAGGGGCTTCCTCCACCCCCAGGCCCTGGTGGTTTAGCTTTCTCCTCTACTGACTTCAGAAATTGCCTAATTCCAAAAATTGCCCCCATTAATGCCAGCCCTTAAAGCCACGTCTGTGTCTTCCTTCCTGTGAACTCTAGGCAATTATGTATGTAATTTACAATCACGAAAGTCAACTACTCTTAAAAAAAAACAACAAAAAAAAAATCAGGACTCCATATTTTAAAAAATGGACTTTGAAACTAGACCCCCCATTCCCCCCTCCCTCGCTCTTCCTGACTTGAAAGCTATCTTATTTGCAATTTATACACTACTGCTCTTTAAAAGAAAATGGTTTCAAAAGGATACAATAGGTCGAAACAAAGTACTAAATGCATTCAAAAATAGGTTGTGTTTCTCACATTAGGGAAACTTCTAATGTAATTCCCACTCTTTACTGTGTGATCAATCATCAGACAACAACACAGCATAGGATAAGAATTCTGCACTTCAATTATGTTCATCAAGTTGAGCTCTCTCCTATTTGGAGGGGAAGAGCCAGATTTGACAGGCCCAGAATTTAAGATATGTCAAACATACTTTTTTATTTAAATCTTGAAAAAAAATCCACCAATTCTCCCCAAATGAGTGCTGCCAACTTCTCTTTTAGGAGACCAACCAAAACCTATTTCTGGCTTATCTGATTATTGGAGGTGCAGGTAGTGAGCTGAACCTCTGCTCTGTCAGTGTGCTTCACTCTCGAGAAGCACTTCAGAAAGCAGGATTTGTGTACATTTCAGTGCTCTGACTGCTCACAAAAATCAATCAGATGGATGGGGACGATGCAACGTGAATAGGTATGTCATGTGAAAACACACACAAACCAGAACAGCTCACGAGGTCTTATTTTCAGGTCAACTAGCCTCAAGTTTTCCTATCCTCTTTTCTCAACAAATCTCCACTAATTAGTTCCCTTTCTTCATATTGAGGCCAAGCATAGGCATAGTTTGACTTCTATATTTGGCGGGGCAGCTCCAGTCAGCCCAACAGGGCTGCACAGGGGGACAAGGGGGGCAAATTCCATGCCTGCCTGAGGCTTACCGTTTGGGAAGGCTATGTCCCATCTACCTCCCCCAAACACGCCTGCTACCAAGACATTATGCATCTGGTCCAGAGATGCCGGTATACAACTTAGTTTGAAATTGACACAAACAGCATTCAATACATATCACACTATGGATGCCCCTTCACTAGGACATTCAAGTCACCTTTACAAAAAACTTATGGGCCCTTTCCTCTGGGGTTTTCACTGCTAAGCTTAGGAGGACTAAAGTTCAGACTACTCTTTTGTTCTCATATTTGTTTGCAAAGTCCACACAGTTGTGAGTGAGTGACTCTCCTCCTTTCCCCAACTTCTTCAGTGATCTTTTATCTATGCAGCACTCATAGGAACCATCTAGTGAATGCAACTGGGTCTTTATACTGAACAATGCTAAGTAGTTCTATGAGATAGAGTGCCAAGTGCGTCAAAAAAGTGCTCAGCACACAGCAAGCTCCAGCCTGTGGAAAGGGTAGAGAACCGAAACAAAGTAGTAAACTTTAGCTTCAAACTTCCAATGGATTATTATAAACAAGGGTGCTTTTTTAAAATTTATTTTATTTATTGTGGAAAAATTCAAAGAACATTTGGACCAGGCCTCTTAAAGTGAAAGCAATGTTTAAATAATCTCTGACAAGAGGTTCCAATTGGGACTAGAAAACCAGAGAGTTTCTTACAACATCTGAGAGTGAATCTGGGAAGGGGTTCAAAGAGAAACTGGGGAAAAGAGAGTCAGATTGCAGTAAGAGCTTCAAGATATGCATCTTGCTGCTACCCATTCAGCTCAGGTTGCCTGGGGTTTAGAAAAGCTCACTTAATATTACAACTCCATTTTACAGTGGATGCCATGCCTTTAACAGTGCAATGCTCTGCATCATCTAGAAAAATCTTTGCAATGATCATTACCAGCCAAGCCCACTAAAAATAGTTTTACTCCTATTTGGTTAGCACTATATATATATATATATATATATATATATATATATATACACATACACACACATATACATACACACACACACACACACACACACACACACATATATATATATAGTAGTGGGCTTGGCTAGTAATATATACATATCAGCTCATTTTTATAAAATAATTTATTCTTTCTATATCTTTTAACTACAAAAGAGGAGCAAATGGTTCCATGTATCTGAGGAATAGAGTAATTCCAAGTAATTGCTGCTGTCCAACTTGTTCTGATACAGTATTCTTACCTCACAGCTACTGAGGTCTAAAGACACCTCTTTCAGGTTCGGATTACAAGCCAAGCCTAATAAGATTGCTCTGAAAAAGAACAAGATTAGAAGTATTATAAAACACCAAATTCACAACAAAACCCAAGCAGTAACACCACCAAAAATTCAAAGAGCCATATCAAAACAAAACACAGCTATTATGTTACGCTTAAATGGCAATGACAGTGTAACTCTTTATGTTTAGTTAGAATCCTGCAGCGAATTCAGAAGGGATGTAATGCAAATAAATACACAATAAAACAGATTGCGCATCAACGTTCACCACAGACATTTCCTGCATTTTTATCAGAAGAACATTAATGATTACAACATTAGAGAGCTATCACGGCAGTACAGCACAGACTATTTCCCAAAAGCTTGCAGGATTTTTTTTTTTTTTTATTAAAGTGTATGGTGCACTAGAATCATGTTGCGATTAACCTTGGAGCAGATCAACAGTATTTTCCCTTAGAACATAGTATTTAGTTTTTAAAGTTAAACATCAATTACTTGAAAATCTACATTTTCACTTCGCAAAGGTAGATTGCATTATACAGTATTACTTTCATCACACAAACATAGCCATCATCAGGGCATGCCCGTCATTGTCTTGGGAATCCCCACTCACCTGTATCATTACCATAGAACATGATGCCATTGTCATCATGACCAGGTGATATCACAGCCTAAAAGCATGTGAATGAAATGAACTTCAGCTTACTCACATACATGCCACAAATGCTGCAACTCCTTTTCACAGTTTGAACAAGCAACTGCTAATCAGCTGTTTCCACATAAACTTCACCCATTCTGTTCCCCCTGAAGTATAGCATTTCCAACACATGTCAACATATAGACAATTCTCAGTTTATCCATGCTGAGAATTTCAAAGCACTATTCCAAACAACATGGGTACACGTTACCTTTAAATTGCATGATGCATAGAAGCAGGACTCCAAATTGGGGAGGGAGGAAGTTATGGAACTGAAATCCTCCAGGGTTGTCTCAAATCCACCCTTAATATAGATCCACTGTCATCAACAGAATTGCACCAGGGACGAAATCTGCCCAAGTAGCTAAATGCTACCGTTTGTATTGGGACCTTAGTAATAGCAAGTATGTAAGTATGTGCGCTTCGGAGAGCACCTCAGACAACTACTAGTGGCTTCATACGGAGGAGGCTGATGTTAAATCAGCTACTCAACAGAAAGATGGAATAACTTTTTTGCCTGCCCTTCACTACAGCCAGGGTCAAGCTAACAGAATCCGAAGTATTCAGTGAGAGACAAAACATCCTGTTTTGCTGAGCACATGCCTCAAAGAGACCTGGTGCACGGCAGACAATGTATAAAGCCTGGCATGCAGCGCATGAAAGCAACAGCGAATCAAGATTTTCATACCGGAGCCCAGGTAATCCTTCATGTAAACCCCATCATATCTGCCCCTCGATCTGAGCAGTAGATTCCGTCCTTTTCTATTGATTAATCCATTTATTTTCATTTTAACAGCCGAGAAAGTAACTTGGAGAAATTGCTGCTGTGTAAGCTCAGCAACAGCTTCCTAAAGCTTCCGTTTTCTGTCAAAGCTCCCTCTCCACAAAAACCTCTCTGAAACACGCAGTTACATGACAGAATGAAGATCTGACTGAGAAACTTCCTAAATATTTTTAGATCACATACCATTCAAGTGCAGTTCCACTCTAAAAAGCTACTATGTAGGCATGGCATACTGCCAGTGCTGTAAACACCCTCCTAGGATCTTAGAATCAGCATAAACTATCAGCAGTAATAAAAGACACTGCAGGCCAAATGTTGTCCTCATTACACCTGTGCAACCCCACTGTGTTCTAATTATGCCCTCAGTAACACCTGTGCAACCATTCTCTTCAATGGAAATGCATAGGCAAAACTGAATGGCGCACTGGAAAACTTCCAGAGTTCATGTTCCAGGATCTTCAGCTCTGCAGCAGAGAGCCTGCCAGCCCCCAGAGTTCTGGGTGGAGCAGGAGTTCTCCAAGCTGCTAGATTCCCAGCTCCATGGCAGTGCTGCCAGGATTTCTGCTGTCGAGTGAGGAGCCTAGAATTCTGAAAGCCTAGGCTCCAGCTGGAGCTCCAGGGCACAGCAGGGCTGCCAGACACCCTGCTGTGGAGCTGGGAGCATGGAAGGCCTAGCACAGGCTACAGCTCCAGGGCAGCCCAGTAGCCTGGAAGACCTAGGAAGACCATAGCAGGGCTGCCCGAAGCTGCAGATCCTGGGAGTCCAGGCAGTTGCTGAGACCATCACTATTTAGCGGCGGTGAAACTGTCAAGGTGGTCAATTTCACATATTGTGTTTTGGGATCACCATGTTTCAGTGTTTCTGAAACTAAATGGGGAGGGAGGGGAAGAGAAGGTTTCCTTGTTTATGTAAGTTTAATTGACATTTGGTTTCATTCCGATTATAAACTAAAGCATTATAAACTAAAGATTATAAACTAGTATGCAAGGTCCTGGAAAAAATTTTGAAGGAGAAATTAGTTAAGGACATTGAAGTCAATGGTAAATGGGACAAAATACAACATGGTTTTACAAAAGGTAGATCGTGCCAAACCAACCTAATCTCCTTTTTTGAAAAGGTAACAGATTTTTTAGATAAAAGAATGCAGTGGATCTAATTTACCTAGATTTCAGTAAGGCATTTGATACCGTGCAACATGGGGAATTATTAGTTAAATTGGAGAAGATGGGGATCAATATGAACATCAAAAGGTGGATAAGGAATTGGTTAAAGGGGAGACTGCAACGGGTCCTACTGAAAGGCGAACTGTCAGGTTGGAGGGAGGTTACCAGTGGAGTTCCTCAGGGATCGGTTTTGGGACCAATCTTATTTAATCTTTTTATTACTGACCTTGGCACAAAAAGTGGGAGTGTGCTAATAAAGTTTGCAGATGATACAAAGCTGGGAGGTACTGCCAATTCGGAGAAGGATCGGGATATTATACAGGAGGATCTGGATGACCTTGTAAACTGGAGTAATAGTAATAGGATGAAATTTAATAGTGAGAAGTGTAAGGTTATGCATTTAGGGATTAATAACAAGAATTTTAGTTATAAGTTGGGGATGCATCAATTAGAAGTAACGGAAGAGGAGAAGGACCTTGGAGTATTGGTTGATCGTAGGATGACTATGAGCTGCCAATGTGATATGGCTGTGAAAAAAGCTAATGCGGTTTTGGGATGCATCAGGAGAGGCATTTCCAGTAGGGATAAGGAGGTTTTAGTACCGTTATACAAGGCACTGGTGAGACCTCACCTAGAATACTGTGTGCAGTTCTGGTCTCTCATGTTTAAAAAGGATGAATTCAAACTGGAGCAGGTACAGAGAAGGGCTACTAGGATGATCCGAGGAATGGAAAACTTGTCTTATGAAAGGAGACTTAAGGAGCTTGGCTTGTTTAGCCTAACTAAAAGAAGGTTGAGGGGAGATATGATTGCTCTCTATAAATATATCAGAGGGATAAATACAGGAGAGGGAGAGGAATTATTTCAGCTCAGCACCAATGTGGACACGAGAACAAATGGGTATAAACTGGCCACCAGGAAGTTTAGACTTGAAATCAGATGTAGGTTTTTAACCATCAGAGGAGTGAAGTTTTGGAATAGCCTTCCAAGGGAAGCAGTGGGGGCAAAAGATCTATCTGGTTTTAAGATTCTACTCGATAAGTTTATGGAGGAGATGGTATGATGGGATAATGGGATTTTGGTAAGTAATTGATCTTTAAATATTCAGGGTAAATAGGCCTAATCCCCAGAGATGGGATATTAGATGGATGGGATCTGAGTTACCCAGGAAAGAATTTTCTGTAGTATCTGGCTGGTGAATCTTGCCCATATGCTCAGGGTTTAGCTGACTGCCATATCTGGGGTCGGGAAGGAATTTTCCTCCAGGGCAGATTGGAGAGGCCCTGGAGGTTTTTCGCCTTCCTCTGTAGCATGGGGCATGGTTGACTTGAGGGAGGCTTCTCTGCTCCTTGAAGTCTTTGAACCATGATTTAAGGACTTCAATAGCTCAGACATGGGTAGGAGTGGGTGGGTGAGATTCTGTGGCCTGCGCTGTGCAGGAGGTTGGACTAGATGATCAGAATGGTCCCTTCTGAGCTTAGTATCTATGAATCTAAAGCAAATTCTGACATACTGAAACTTCAAGCAAACGGAAAACCCTGGATGAAATTGTTACATCCAGCTCTACTAAACGTATGTTCAAGCACTAAAGCAGGCAGATATAACTGAATATGTACAAGCAGCAGATCAATTGCTTAAGATAGCACCATCTTCACAGCGACTTTTCAGAGAATATAGTCTAGCACTAGAACAGACGACTGGGAGTCAGGACTTGAAGGCTCTATTTCAAGTTCTTTCACTGGCTTGCTGTTTGACCTTGGGCAAGTCACTTAACTTCTGTGCGCTTTAGTTTCACATTATAAAATGGAATTTTCCCCTCCTTCTCAGAGCTGTTGCAAGATCTATGTTTGCAAAACTCAGACATACACAGATAAAAGATGATACAGAAATATTATTGGTATTGTATACCATGTTACTTCTCAAATTCCCTTGATTTGCCTTCATTTCCAATTTACTTAAGTAAGTTATCTTCTATTTAGAGACCTCTGTAATAACTAAAGCCCAGTAAATCTGAAAACAGCGGTTTCAGACTTAATCTTATAGCCTCTTCATGATTTAAACCAGAATTTTAGGGCTTGGGTTGATGTGCCTTGTGGAGGTATGATTCTAAAGAGCACTAATGTGTTGTGCATTAACTGGTCGGTGCAAACACTGTTGGTTCGCACTATGTTAAAGTGCACTGGGGAACATTTAGTGCACACCAGCAAAGGTCTACATGGACCAATTAATGCACAACATATTTGTGCACTTAAGAACTCACAGTCCTGTAGTGCTCATTACCCCACCGTAGACAAGCCCTTAATTTTATGCAAGATTTTTTTAAAAAATCATATTTCAGAGAAAAATGCTAACAATCGCTCTGAAAACATACTGAGTCCCAAGTACCATCATGGCTGAAACAGTATCCATGGGATTTTTTGGAACTGTACCATTCAATCTGTACTATACTGTTCAACTTTGAGGGTGAAATCAAGTTGGAATGAGACTCACTGTACTTGGAAGTACCCTTGAAACACTTCAGCTCAGATGGAGGGAAAACCGTAAACCAAAGAAACAGCACAATAATGAAACAGCCAAACAATTTTACTGCTTTAAATTAAAAAAAAAAAAAAAAGAGGGGGGGTGGGTTTGCAATAAATAGTACCATATCACTGAAAGTATATAATTAAATACCATGTGGTGTATTGTGAAAAGGGTTTTTTTGAGACCAGCTTTAACACATTAGGTTCCAATTCTGCAAACACTTAGGTACATGGTTAACTTTAAACCTGTGAGTTGTCGCATCCAAAAGTTAAATATGCAGAATTGGGGCATTTGGTCTTTTTTACTCTATAGGGACATTAAAAGGTCTCATGGCATTTTCCATAACAACAACATTTGCTCCGTGTTGATGGCTACACATTTCCTTTGCTCTCATTGCTATCCATATCCACCATACAGTGAGCACCCCCTGGGTTAACTATAACCAATATGTTTTTCAACACCATGCCTTTGCCTACACTAGGTGGTAAGCAATGTTCAAGAACACTAATTAATACAACATTTTCCCAGTCTAGGCAAAGCTTAAGACAGGATATAACAAAGAAGAACGTAATAGAGGGAATGGAGGATAATGGTTACACAGTTCCTCAGGATGGTTCATTAACTATGTCTTATTTATCTCATCTACTCTTCTCTCCCTGTATCAATTTGCATCTAAAAACAAGCTATGCTATTCTTTAGCTTATGGTATTCACTGTGATTTCCCCACCCCACCACCTATCATTTCCACTTTTCTCTCTCTCCTGGGCAGATTCCATCCCAGGTTTTTCCTCCAACCCTAACCCAATCACTAGCTCCAGACCTCCCCCTCCACCTCACTGATTTAGCCTTTAAGCTATATTAAATTCCAGGCCATTACCTAAGCACCTATTAAGTTACTGCCTGCTTCCCACATCTCCTCCATAACAATTGGTCTCCCAACCACGCAGGTCAACTTACAGTCTCTGTTTACACTGGGATTTAGAAAATGTTAGCTAACACATTCTAGAAGTCTAGTGTAGACAGAGCAGTGTGTAGCAATATTAGCTAGGCAAGTAGAAACCTAGGGGAGAGCCTAGGCTTCGTAACAGGGTTGGCTGATGCGTGAGCACCCACTCTTTATTGTGGCCTCCTGCTGCTCTTTATAGGGCAATCATTTTTGTATCTCCCAGGTGTGGTTCATTCTGTAGTTAGGGTTGGCCAGCCCTCCAGCCCTTAAAGGAAGAGCCACCCTGTTACCTGCCTCCCACCACTTGGAAGCTTGCCCACCCCAGGGCAAGTTCTACCTGAAAGTTCTACTTTCCCCACACCATACAGTTCCACTGCAATCGACAACATGATTGTGGGGCCTGACATCTCAGATTCTCTAGCTCCCCTTCCAATTGGCTCAGCATAATGAGTGGGCAGTCTCTCTCCTCTAGAGTCATCTGATGCTCCTCTGCTAACTGCTCCCTTTCTTGCAGGGCTTGCCACTTCTCCTTCAAGGCACCAAGTTCTTTCTGATCCTTCTCCTTCAGAGAAGCCTCTCCTCCCAATACTATATTGCACTCTTGGCAGCTCTAAGAGGGGCTGCCATGACTGCAATGTCCACTTTCACCGCAGCCTCTGTGTTCACCCTCTTCTCCCAAACACTAATACAACCCTGCCGTTCTCGGGCATCCTCCAAGTTTGGTCACATTCCCAGCAGTCAACTCTGGCTTTATTTCCCCCTGTGCTCAATCACAGTTCACCGTCCCAACTTGCTTCTCTCATTATAGGTAGACAGGACTGACACACACTGGGAACACATAGACTGTTCCACCTGTCAACTCTCCCTCACTCTTTCTTGGTCTGCAGGGCTTTTCCCTTCCCATTATTCAAGGGGCAGACCTTCTTAATGTACTCTTCCATGCCACATCTAAAACACTGGGATGGATCCTTACTCTGGGTCCCTGCCCTCTCATGCTTGTTTTTTTTCTTATGCCTTCCACAGCAATACCAATACTTGAATCTGTTGAGCCAGGGTCTTCCACACCAGAAACACACAAAGACATTTATCCTTCGCAGGTGGCGGTGGTCTCTGCATCACCTTTGGGCCCCAAACCCAACCATTTATTCTTCCTGCTGCGAGGCCGACTGTGCCTTCTGCTGTTGCTGCCACTACTGCTGCTCCTGCAGAAGAACTGCCCGAGTCCACTGTGCTGTTCAGCCAGCAGACAAATGGCTTCCTCCAGTTTCTGCATCTACTTTTTCCCAGGCCCCCTGCTTCTCTCTTTGAGAGGAGGGGGTCCCCGCAGCAGCCTGTGCCAGATGTAACAGGCTTGGCTGACTCCGGAGTGCTCTTCATTGCGGCCTCCTGCTGTTCTTCATATGGCAATCACCCTGATCTTTCCCAGGTGTGGCTCATTCTGTGATCAGGGATGGCTAGCCCCAGCCCTTTAGCAGCGAGCCAGGCTGTTACATTCCAACTCTGCCAGTTCAGCATGGGTGATCATTATGAAACTCACTTTCTCAGTGACAAAGCGTAAATGGGGCTCTGAATAATGTGCAGACACGATCTGCTTTCCTCTCCATTGTCAGGATTAGACATGTATATAAATAACCATGCAAACTGTGTCTTTAAGTCACAGGAAAATCAATGCAGCACTTACTTTAGAGGCTCAGGAGAGAGTTTAGTCCCCGAAAAGCTGATTTGCATCAAAGCAAGCGAACTGCTGAAAAACTGTTTGAACGATGGCGGAACGTCCTTTCCTTTCCTGTAAATTGGGGGTGGGAGGGGAAAGAAAAAGCAACATTTGAACATCCAACAGATTGCAAATTCATGATGTCAGGGTCAGCAGCACTCTTATTAGTAATTAATGTACTTAATCTTTAACAATCGTATCTAGGTAGCTTTCAATTAGCTCAAAAACAAAAAGGCATCAAAATGGAGACTCAACAGCATTCATGAATGTCCCATTTCTTGTTCAGAAGGTATTATTAACTAATGGCTCCTTGGTGACCTACATAAAATAATCAGGTGACTTCAGCCCAGTTACTAGTCAACAGGCATTCACAACACCAGGAGAGAAGCAAAGGGTCAAAATTGTTATGAGAAGGAAATAACTTTTTACCCCTAGAGATAGTTATTGTTTAACATTTGAATGTAGTACCAAGCAATAGGTGTGCAGAAGTGATGCCTCCAGTTAGTGTTGAGGCATATTGATCTGGAAAGACAGGGCAGCTTACACGGCTATTTCCTGTGATATAACTGCTCTCCAGAGAGAGGATTCTGCCCCCAGTGCTGTCAGTCAATATCCTCAAAAGGACTACGCTCAATAAAAAAAGGAAAGGGGGGGAAAAATAGTCACTACTGACTTCCAATAACAATAAATAAAAATACTATCGATATAATGTGAAAATTGGGTTTCAAGAGGAGCAAATGTACTTAGGCCATTCTGGTATTTATTCCTATTGTTTTTATGCTCCAATTTCAATATTCAGTGGGCACCACTGCAGACTGAAAATCTAAAGGGTAGAATATCTGCCACTCTTTTTAACATAAATAGCAAAACAGTACCATGGCAGAGTCTGAATCCCCTAGAATAAAAATAAAAGCAATGCTTCATAACCAGCTCTCAAAAGGCTTCATAAGAGTAACTTTAACAAGTCTGTTCAGGAGGCCTGTCTTCTTTTTACAGAAGGAAGACTGAGGCCCGGAGAGAGTAATTGACTCTCTCAGATCAAAGAGCCAGTCAGGGGCAGAACTGAGTACCGACCACCACAAACTCAAATTCTCCTCTTCAAATTAGTGTTCTCTTCCTTACTAAACTATGTTTTCAGCTTGATTAGGGCCTCATATTATGTCCATTAAAGTCAACTGAAGTTTTTCAGTTGATTTCAGTGAATATGAGAGATCAGGCCCCCAAAATTGAGATGGTCCGAAAGATACAGAGGAAACAGTTTTTTCATTCAAATTGGTCAACACATCAAAGCAAACATTTTATAGAGACTGTTCAATTTCAATTTTTCCTGATAAGTAAAGATGCATTTTCCAGGGTTCCACTGGAATTCTGCCTAGTTTTCTGGCAGCCTGCCTGGTGGGCTGATGAGGAACTGAGACCGCCTGGACATTCTAGGAGCTTCAGCTGCTCAGCAGCCTGGGCTCTCAAGATTCCCCCACGCTGGGGCAGCCTGAAAGATGAACTGCCTTGAAAACAGGGACCCTAGCACTTCCAGGGTCCCTGCCTCCATTCCCTTTCACAGAGAATTTTGAACTTTTTGGTTTTCGTTTTGCATTGGAACAAAACCAGATTTAGAAATATTGAAATCCTCTGTGAAATAACATTATCTTTTATGCCCAGCTCTATCCTAAAAGAAAGGACTATTCTGCAGTTGGGGGGAGGGAGGAAAAGAGAAAGAAAAAAAAAGCAGATAAGAAAGCACTGAAAATTAATGTTTAATTTTTTAGCTAACACTGATTTTCAGTGCAGTTCTGGAATATTGTGCCTACAAGCAGATAAGTCAATTCCTTTGGTACAGTACTAACGCTTTTTGGGATCACGAACTCTGTCTTCCTCAGTGTTTGGAAAGAGCCTAGAACAGGACTGGCTTTACCACAATCTAAATGGTAACAATAGTAATGCAGGTAGACACTTACACTTAGAATTCCATGAGAATATCAATTCAAAGAGTAATTTTCAGACAATTACAGGTGACAAAGTTTTATCTTTAGGCTAAAATTTTGCATATTTGGGCTCAGCTTTCAGGAGTGGTTTTTGGTTTTGTTCTGTTGATAGTTTGAGGGAAAACTTCTGCCATTTCTGGGGTGGGGGGTGAAAGCAATATGCTTTAGCTATTAAATTTTTACCTTGAGCGAGTGCCCTAGGTTTTTGTTTCATGATAAACTTACAGTCTGCCAACATTTCACTGGAACCGTGTGTATGTGCAAGTGTAACCCGAGTGGATTTACTTTTCAGTGTGCATGTGAGTATGGAAAGAGCAAGCATATTATGCAGGATAGCTTGTTCTACTGATGTCTAGCAAATAGCTCTACGTGAGGGAATGGAATGGAAAGGAAAGAGTCAGGGCTCCAAAGGGTATGGGAAGGAACAAATAGAACAAGGCAGGGCTCCACTTTGTTGAGTCTATGGCCTGACTGAAGGCCCAGTCCAGCAAAGCACTTAAGCACATGCTTAACCATAAGTAAGGGAACAGTCACATTTCAAATTGCACTACCTACCTCAGTTAAGTATGTGTATAGGTGCTTTGCTGAGCCAGGATCAGAGTGAGCATATTATGTAGGATAGCTTATTCCAGTGGTTCTCAACCAGGGTTCAGGGGCCGCAAACAGTTTTTAGGGGGTTTGCCAATCAGGGCCAGCATTAGACTTGGTGGGACCCAGGGCAGAAAGCTGAAGCCCAAGGCTCCGAGCCCTGCCACCTGGGGCTGACGCCTGAGCAGCTTAGCTTTGCAGGGTCCCAGGCAACTGCCCTACTTGCTATTCCCTAACATTGGCCCTGGCTTTTATATGCAGAGAAATAGTTGTTGCACAGGTGAACATACTTTGGGGTTAAGTAATACCTCTGTCACACAGCGCTTAATTGAAAGTCTAAAGCTGCTTGAGGTCCACATAAGAAAAAACTGTTGCAGAAGTGCAAAAAAGAATAATAAAATATTTCCAGGAGTTGGAAATAACTATATTTAAACCCATACCTGTGAGAAAAAACTGTCCTGGACAGGCTGAGAACAGCTAGGTGCTGAAGGCATCCGCGGAGAAGAGCTCCACACACCTGAGAAATAAAGAGGAATTTGGTTTATATGCAATAAACCTGTTGGTAATACTAATGGTGTTTTTTTGAACCACCAAAAGAAATAAGATTACCATGTCTAGTGCACACTCTGTGTTGGATAAATCCAGATGAACAATGGCATTTGGCTGGGCCAAAAAATTATACAGGCTCTTCAAATGAGAAAAAGAAAAAAATATATGATTATTATGTTTTGTACATATTACACAGAATTATTTTTATTTTCTCTCTTCAAATAAACTTCAGACATTTATTTTAAATTGGACTCCAACAGTTTTGACTGAAGGTATTTTCTCTGAATGGATGTTATGCTGCCTGGATCACATTTACCACATTCTTGACTTTCATAGTTTGATTTATCTTGAGTAGCTGGCAATTTACTAAACATTTTTCAGAAAGTGTTAGTTAATTTTAGTTCAGAATAGATTGGAATGCCATTTGGATTGCAACCATACTCCAAAAAGGCTAATCAGCTTTGAAAGTTAAAGTCAACCCTTTCTACTACATTAGGCCGGCAGCAGTCTGAACCTTATAATTCTTTCTGACAAGACTTTATTAAAACACATATTACCAGTGCCTTAGGTCAATTCAGAGATATTGTAAAATTGATAACATATTTTAATGAATGATGTGTATTATAATATTAAGGATATATTATCTATGCACTAGCCTAGTAAAGGAATCTGCTACGTCTGACAATTTTTTTTAATGTCTAGGAACCAAACAAATTAGAGATAAGAAAAGTTGGCCCTCATTTTCAGAAGTGCTGAGATCCCCCAACTCCAAGTGAAGTCAAGATGAGTTAAGAGTGCTCAGGACTTTTGAAAAATCAAATCCCTACCACACCAGGTCACCTAGACCCTCTAGTACCAATGCATGAATATTCCCTACAGTAAATTTTCCATGCTTTGCTCAGGGCTAGTCTAAAATTTCAGCGCTGAAATTTGCGGCGCTCGGGGGGGGCACGGGGGGGGGTTTCACACCCCCTGAGCAAGAAAGTTATAGCCCTGTAAATTGCCAGAATAGACAAACCCTCAGTTTAATTTTATATTGCAAACAATGGAGTTTCCATCACTTCTGTTGGAAAATTATTCCACAATTTAACAGATCTGACTGTTAAAAGTATTTTCATGGTATTGCACCTAAGTTTTACATTGCTAAAATTCATTTCATTAATATATTAGATCAGGGGTCGGCAACCTTTCAGAAGTGTTGGGCCGAGTCTACATTTATTCATTCTAATTTAAGGTTATGCGTGCCAGTAATACATTTTAACCTTTTTAGAAGGTCTCTCTCTCTAAGTGTATAATATATAACGAAACTATTGTTGTATGTAAAGAAAATAAGGTTTTCAAACGTTTAAGATGCTTCATTTAAAATTAAATTAAAATGCAGAGCCCCCCGGACCGGTGGCCAGGACCCAGGCAGTGTGAGTGCCACTGAAAATCAGCTTGCGTGCCGCCTTTGGCACGCATGCCACAGGTTGCCTACCTCTGTACTAGATACATCCCCTTGTGCCACTTAAAAATGTCTCTCCCTTCTGGTGTTTGCACCCTTTAAAATACTTGCAGCCAGTTATCACTTTCCCCTCAACCATTGTTTGATTGAGCTACGCGCACTAATTTTATTATAAATTCTGTAAATATGTGGTTTTAAGTAAACCAATCTCTTCCCTTATTTTTATTTTTGTTGCTTCTCTAAAGGCACTCATTTGTCAACATTCTTCTAGTTCTCAACCTGAGAGTTCTGCTCTCTTAAGCAGAGGATGATGTGTTTTGTAAATGCGTACATGAATGTCTAACAGATACCAAGGAAAATCTGGGGTGGAATTCACAAAGCCAGAAGGCATTTTAATTTGTATACTCAAAGTGTGTGTCAAGTGAAAATGGACTCTTTTAATGCTTATTTTGAATTCCTTAATCTTCATTTCTTAGGTATCCCAGCCTGGACACCAAGGACATGTGAATAAGTGAGACTGGGATGGATGTGATGAAGAAAGTCTGAATAAAAAGTTATTTTGAGCCTAGTGTCCTTCAACACACCGAAAATGAAACAATGCTGGACCTCACTGGCAGTAACACAAAAGATCAGACCAATGGACTCTTACTAAGAGCTAATTACTCAAAGGCTCACAAGTTTCTCCTATTCTGCCCCTAGAAAATACACACATTTACTGAATACAGACGCAAAAAAAGTCAAACAAATGCATTTTTTTTAAACTTTTAACATTGTTGTGTGCAATAAGACTGTTTGAGATCCAGCCGACTTATTGACAAATAGCACCACTTTTCCAAACAGCCTTTTTATAAATGAATCTGTTGCTGCTTGGCAGATAAGCATCTGTTTCTCAGGTTTCAATTACAATTATTTTCAGCTTTCAAACTAACCATAAAAACATCCTTTCTGCTAGACAGAAGATAGGTTTAAGTAAGTTGAATTTGGTTTAAAACTTAATTTGCCTTTATACTAGTGTGACGCTGTATAGACGGAAAGATGACCATGTCTACACTAAAGTATTATCACTGATGTATCACCACTATTGCACAATTGTGATAGATGTTATGCAAAGTATGCCTTGTAAGGTATCATTGGAAAAATTGTGATTTGTTGAACAATGTTATCCTGTTTATATGAGTGTATTATCATTGTGTATGAAGTTATGAATCCTTGCTGTGTTTGTATCTCAAACACCCACCAGACAGATTTACATCCAGACTAGCCAGCCGTGGTTGATGGGCCATGAAGGAGTATCAACTCTTCCAGTGAGCCCCTCCCAAAGTCACCTCAGAAAGCAGGAACACAGACAGTGGAGGCCCAATGACTCAGCAGGACATGTAGAACATGTGATCCCTGATTCCATGTTTGAGACAGTAACTTTCCATGCACATGGATTGGGGGGGTATCATCATTCCCTTGCCTCTTTCCTGCTCCACATCTCTGGATTATAATTTCTAACAAAGAAAAGCTTTGAACAATGGGCTGAGGACCCCAATATTTGGGATGAACCAGAGAAACTTACTGCAAGATGGCAGATTTAACATTATTGCTATTATACTGATCTACAAACTCTGAAATGAACTGTAATGTATATGATTTCATTTTAACCTCTTAACGCTCTTCTTCTTTTATATTAATAAACCTTTAGTTTTTAGTTACTAAAGGATTGGCTACCAGCGTGATTTTGGGGTAAGATCTGAAGTATATTTTGACCTGGGGTACGTGTCTAGTTCTTTGGAACTAGAAGAACCTAATATATGCGAATTTTGGTTTTAATAATCATTTATGACAGAAGTCTGGTTTGTCTGGGTGATACATGAGGGGCTAGGGGTCCTGCAGGGGACTGTCCGTGGCTCCAAAATAACTAATATAGTATTTTGGAAGCACACATTTGTTACTGGGTTGGTGAAATCTTATGATTGAATATACCACCAGTTTGGAGAACATGCCCTGTTTTCTGGCAGTCTGATCTGAGACTGGCACTATTAGCTGTATCCCATATCAGGCAGCATCACAACTGGAAGGCAATGTTACCACTGTGTCATTTTAATCACCACTAGAACTTGAGTTAAATTAACACAATGTCCCCCCCAAAAATAATCCCCCTCCCCACTCACACTACATTAAATATATACATTTTTTTCAGGAATCAGAAGAATAAGGAACACATACGGAGAGATCATCACCCCGGAGAACATTCCCTGAGAGGTCAAGGTAGGTGAGAGTGTTAGCAATCAGCTGGTTGGCACTCAGTGACTGGGAAAGGCTATTCACCCCTGCAACAAAATGTCAATATTTAACTTAGTTGGGCTAAATAAAGAATTAGCATAAACCCTGTCAGGACACAGTTTCAATGAACACACTGTCAAATATCAATCGTCTCCTGCTATCAGAATTGTTAGGATTTGTTTTTCTCCTACAGGGCCCAGTCTTGAAAGGTGCCAAGCTCCCTCAGCTCCCATTGACTTCATTAGGGGTTCCCTACATCTAGCAGGATCAGGCCCTTAACCTGTATTACCAGATCCTTAGGAACAACTTTCTGATACATTTAGCGTACCATGTGCTTAGCTCAATTCTAGTGGTTTTTTTTTTAACATTACTTAAAATATAGTTTGTGTGTAAAGTGAAGACATCTTATTGTAAACAAGAATATTTAAATAAAATATTTAAATAAAATAAACATCTGCAGAAGGCAAATACATTAACAATTATAGTTCACTACTACTTCAAAGGCAGTTGACAAAACATAGAAGTTCAAACATTTAAATTATGTTAAATCACCGGTAATTATGTTAAATATGTTAAATCACCGGTAATTGCAAAAAAAAATTTGGCGAACTAACATATCAGGAAATATATATTTGAACACACTGATGTACAGTATTAAATCCTGTTCAGAACAAATAAATATTTTTGGTATTAAACTAAAAAATTGTGTGTCAAGAACCAACAAATCAGCACTCCCTTCAAAAGGGTTCCTAAGTTATTTAAAACAGAGATGAAGTGGACACCTCCAGCAAATGTAACTTGCGTATTAGGCATGGTAGTTTATCACTGAACTCTTGAATCATTCCGGATGGCTGTAGGCTGCCTCTCAATCAGTAAGTACCTTATAAAATCCATTAGACATACAAGCATCATTGCCTCCTATAACAGGAGGATGGATTTTATTAAGTGTTTGGTCAAAGCAACAGAAAAGACAAGTGCTTTGAATTGCTGAGCAATAGTCGGCAGCTTTTCAGACAAGACAACCATTTCATAAACACAGATTGGCAATGGATAGAAGTGCCCATCTTTCAGGTTAAAAATACATTGAAATTCTTAATGCTAGAAAGGACATAGTTTTTCAAGGAACATATGATGAGGAAGCTGGCAAAATCAGGAGCTACATATGTTTAGATTTGGTGCTCTAGTTTTCCAAACACCAAAATATTTAGATGAAATCAATATTAGTACAGTAGCATGCTTGTTGGCTTCAGGGATTATTTTTGGAAATGGGCCTCTCTCTGAAAAGAGTCAGTACATGATAATATATCTGCCAAGCTTTCAAATATTCACTCTTCACTCTGCAATTTTTTTTTTATTTTTTTTTATGGTAAGTCTTTTTTACTAAACACATTCCACCTGCAAACTGCAGGGCTGGAACACTGTACATACAAAATGCAAGTTTTTTGAATCTTTAACAGATCTACTTGGGCACAATGGGTTCTAGCCACATGCCCATTTTAATGAGTGTTAAAAGCAGCTGTTACTATACGGAAGTAGAAAGGAGCAGTGCAATGCGCATGTACACGCACACAAACACCATGCTATATCCTATCCGAATAGCAACAGTAGCATATGATTCAACAGCAGCAAATGATTCTGAGAACTAGGATAATGAAGCAATGTTTGAGCTAGTTAATGCTGGGGGGCACTAGGGTAAAAAGTAGAATCACTTCTCCTTTAGGGTTTTTGTTTGTTTTTAAATGAATCAGTCTTTCATTAACGACAAAGTCATTGGATCTGATCTAAAGCCCAATGATATCAATGGGAGCCTTTTCATTGACATCAGTGAGTTCTGAATCAGGTTCAAAAAGCTGAGATTTAATTGAACCAAGCACGTGGAATTTTCTATTTGAGTCAAAGCTGCAAATTGCTAAACCTCTATTAGCGCTTCCCTTATTGTATACAGTGCTATTAACAGAGATCCTACTTCAGTCTGAATGAAGCCTATAATGTTGTTTCACCGCACTCAGACCTAACAACTGTTAGGAACTATCAAACACCATATTTAAAGAAAGATCATCTGGGAAGTTGCTACCTGCAGTTCACTTATCAATGTCAAAGAAATCTCAAATCAAATGTATTTGTTAAGTAGTAAGATAAAACAATAAGAAGTGGTTATACTGAGCTTTGGGAAGAAGTGAAAAGCATTGTAAGTGCTGCTTATCATCTCCCTAAAGCAAAAGGCTGGAAAAATCCACTTGTCTAGTATTGAATAGGAAACTTTCCCAAGCGAGTCCCATCACTCACTTCAAAAACAGGCTTTTATTACAAAAATAGTTCTAACCTTTATGGTTTCAAAGATAACCTTCAAATGCAAAACAAGGTTAAATTAATGCAATGCTGTCTAAGTCAAGGGAGGGCAGACTGATAAAAGGAGCTGTAAAGACAGTCACAAAAGTAGCGAAGAGGAGACTGTGTGGAGGTATAGGGAGGCAGGAAATTCACCGTTTTGAGGGGACCACACATATAGACAAACTCTCATGAATAGCAAGATAAGTCATATCGTATCAAGACGAGGCGTTTTAGTCAGAACAGCATGTTTTCAATAGGAATATTGAAGGGTTATCCTAGCACAATATCCAGTGGTAAGGTCTTGGTCTCTGTAGATTTGAGCATCATTGCAGTGCAGTCTGCATTAGGGTTCTTACTAGGTCATCATTAGGCATGTTAGATGGACTCTGCTTTTGTTTTAAGACCTTTTTAAAAATAAACCACAAAAATCCCTTTGATTTTGTTCATTGCTTCAATACTCTGTCCTTGCTGATTAACATTTGGTTGAGCGGTCTTGACTAATCTGACAACCGTTCTTGAGATGGGGGAAACAGACAGAATATCCCAAATGGCATTGTAGATGCCATTGGACCAAATGATGGAGCTTCAAGTGAGGAAGAGTACATGAGGTGACTGAACATACTGGAAGCTGTGTGCACTTTTGCCAGAGCTGGATTTGGTCCGAAGACTTGAGTAAATATTTGGAGTTTTCTCCTATCCCAAGAATAAACATCAGGGTGGTCAAAATTCCTTGACTAAATGATGGTCACCAAGAACAGACTACTAACACAATGAACAGAACTAAAGTTTTATTAGGTTTTAAAGAACCAAAATTCCAGCAACCATGCCTCATGACTGGGCTAGTAAGAATCATAATGCAAAACACACTGCACAACAACACGTCAAATCAATTTAAAGGCTACTTGCTAGTAGCAGGTCCATTTTCAAAGATGCAGAGTTGCCTCCACCCCCAGTAGTTTTATGAGCCATCTACTAAAACGGTATGCTGAAGAAATATGTTGGATAGAGCTTTTCTTAAAAAAAGATCAACTTGTGAAAGTTAGAAGCACTGGGGGCTCCCACATCAAAGAGCAACATCTAAAATGGTAACACAGCTTGGTTTACTGTTACAAGTGAAATGACAGTTAAAGGAAGATCTAAATATCTTTTGTTTCACTACCCAGGATGAAAAAACAAGTGATGCACAATATTTCATGTGGTTATACATTCTTCAATTATTTTAAGTGAGAAATTTGTAAATTAACTAAAAGCCCCAATCACCACAAAGCAATCTTTAAACAGTCACCCACAAACCATTTTATTTTACAAATATGACTTACAAAAAGGATATATCGATAGCTTTACAAATGGCATTTTGAAAAGTTTAACAAAAAGTATAAGCTATTATAAAAAAAAAACCCTGTATGCTTCAGACCTCTTCTTAAGCCATAAACGCAAGATATATTTATTTCAACAATAAGCTAAACACAGACAGTTCTTCAATGATATAGGATCTGATCCAAATCCTATATAAGTGTAACCCACACAACTCCTGGATGTGGTGTTCTGTCTCATCTAGTGGCACTAAGACCACTTAGAGATTAATGAGTTTGCTCTACAGCCTTAGCTAAGAGCCATATGGCTTTTAGCTCATGCATTTAGTTCCAGAGGCCCCAGTTCGATCCTGCCTGCCGACTACTGGGGTCTGTCGGTGTTACATTAGTCAGTGGAAAGCTTCCATCTAACTTCAGTGGGATTTGGATCAGGCCCATAATTGAAAAGCCTACTTTGGGTAAGAAATAAGATTCAGATACTCTCATAATGTCAGCCATACAAGTAGGTAAATTAGACAGAAATAATCCAGTACACAAGAAATTATTTTACTATTATATAACAACAGGCTCCATCACTACCAAAAATGTTTCGTTTCACTCATTCACCAAATAGAGAAGAAGTGCAGGGTTAAGTACAAAACATACCTTTAGGTGACAATGAGGTTTTAGATAAATTTAAATGTTTCAGTCCCTTCGGGAGTTTGGCAAACTGGATACTTAGAGAGGACACACCTGTTTGAGGGGGGGGAAAAAAGAGCGTAAAAGTTTGTAGTTTTTCTGATGGCAAGTGGCTTTCAGGATTCTGAACCACTGGTAAAAGCTGAGACCACACAGTGAAAGTAAAAGGAGTGTAGGGCGTTCAATGCCTCATAAAAACAATTCAATTTCTTCTAGGGTTGGCCCAAAGATGTAGATGACAACCACCTCAAGTCCTTTTTACTTTAACATGCTTAAAGCTACACAGTGCATGCTTAAGTTTTTGAGGACCAAGGGTCAAAGAGAAGGTAACGTGTGCCATGATGTCAGCACACGGGTAGTTTGAAAGCTTTATGGTTCCGCCACAGGAAAATGATAATGAAGTTAAATACAACAGTAGTGAATGTGCAGCTTCCCCAGTAATAAGGATCTCTTTGGGTCTATTAGAAAAAAAGGTCAAGGTTCAATGGAGTTTAGCTAATATAGGTTAGCTAACCTTGACCTCTCTTCCTAACTGAGTCAAACCCTTTCTTCGGTAGATAAACAGGCAAAGGCGTTGCTGAAAAAGGACTGAAGTATTTTGTACACCTGAACTAGTACTGCAGAGCAGTGTGTGTTTTGTATAAAATAATTCTGATGCAAGTAACATAGCAGAGAACTTGCTTTAGGAATCTGAAGCCTCCATTCTAGTCATACTGGTCACTTATCTCATTTAATTAGACTGATAAATATATATTGGCCTTTATAGTCTCAAAATCACATAACAGACCATTTCCTGAATAAAAAAAGAATTAGGGCTATGGCACCAACTATATTACTCAGCACCATTTTGCTAAAAGAAGAAACACAAAAACCCAATTTCTCACTCTATCTCAGGTTCTGCATTCCATAAATGTATTTTCCCTTTTTAAATTTGTGATGGAATATTTAAGGAGACACCTGCTCAGTAACGATTGAACCAATTTATAAAATATTCATTATCAGAATAAATCTATCAACAAGTAAACTGCAGCAACGCGATAAGGTGCGACATATACTTCTCTGTACCAGATCACAGGTTATAATCCAGCTAAGCTTTCCTTGGGGAACATATATCTCTTTAAAAAGAATAAACTTGCCTCTGTGCCAAAACCCAAAACGGATAATAAAAAAAAGCTAATACCGAAGTTTACTTCAATGGACATAAAAATATTTTTTCTATATTTATCATATGCTTTTATCTATCTATCTTAAGTACATAAGTGGTTATACTTCAGACATTTGTGGAATTTTTGTTTCAAGGTTTTTTTGTTGTTTCTAAAAGCGCAGTTGGCATGTATACTGCTGATACATGGAGCTTTCACAGACTGTCCAAAACTCCAGGCCATATTTTGTGTATATGGTCAAGTTGTTGCCATGAGGATGCATTACTTTGGCTACTGTAAAAATACAATAGTAACTGGATGTATTCACCAACTTATTGCAAGAACGAATTCAGGTTATTTTATGAGAATATGCAAGTAACTGCACTTCACCTTTGTAGGAATTTATTGTTAGAGAAAACAAGGTGAAAAATACCTGGGATTATTTAACAAACATTTCCTTCTGGAGAAATTTCAATGAAGCACCGATTGACAATGTTTTAAACATTTTATTAACTAGTGAAGTTTATTTTACATTTCCTTCTGTTTTTGTTTGAAAAAAGAGGTGGTTATTTTTGTATGGATAAGGTGTCTGTACATTGCTTAAAAACCCCTGTGACAATAGACTCAATACAGCACACTAAGATCAGGAATAAAAATCAACCCCAACTGAAGGCAGAAACAAAATATTTCACATGACATAAAAACCCATGCAAAGAATCTCACAAATTTTGCAAAAAACATTAAAGATGATGCAGGTATAATTTTGGATCTGCTAATCCTGGGTCAGATTTAATTCTAGTGACTATTGGGTTGGGATCCTTGATACATTTTCTTTCCCAACTACACTTTACAAATCTCTTCAGCTCCACTGAAGTAAGAGACTCAAGTATTAAAAATTTGTAAGCTACAGCCTCAGGATTTTATGTTCTCTGGCAGGTCCTCTCCACTTCTTGGTTGTAGCTGGTTCTCTTCAGGAGGCTTAAAAGCCAAATATGATTTTGATATCAAAAGGGCAGAAAGAAGGAGGGAAGGCAGTATGAGGAGACTAAATAGTGTTCTGTTGCACCTGGGCTATTTATTGGAGTGTAGCAAATATCCTTTCCCCTTTTCTCACACTACAGCCAACAAAATCTCTAATCCAGTCAGCACCACCCACATTAGTTGCTGAGATCTTATAGCAGGGGTGGGAAAACTACGGCCCGTGAGCTTCTGCTGGGGAGTGGAGTCTGAGGCTTTCCCTGTTCTGGCTGGGGTGCTGGGTCGGGGGCCGCAGCACACGGCTTGGCCCCGGTCCTCCAGCCAGGGCGATGGGTTGGTGGCGACACCACGTGGCTCCCGGAAGCCACAGCATGGCCCTGCTCTGGCTCCTACGTACTCCAATAGCCCCCTCCAGTGCTCCAATGGGAGCTGCAGGAGCAGTTCCTGCAGATGGGGCAGCGTGCAGAGCCACCTGGCCGTACCTCTGCATAGGAGCCAGAGAAGAGTTATGCCACTGCTTCCAGGAGCCACTTAAGATAAGCGCCACTCAGAGCCTGCACCCCTCAGCCTCTCCCCATGCCCCAACCCCCTGCCTCAGCCCTGATCCCCCTCCCACTCTCCAAACCCCTCGGTCCCAGCCCAGAGCACCCTCCTACACCCACACTCCTCATCCCCAGCCCCACCCCAGAGCCCACACTCCCAACCAGAGCCCTCACCCCCTCTGGCACTCCAACCCCAATTCTGTGAGCATTCATGGCCCGCCATACAATTTCTATTCCCCGACGTGGCCCTCAGGCCAAAAAGTTTGCCCACCCCTGTCTTATAGCCATATTAGCATGAGGCCCTGGGAGCCAGTGAGCTAGGACCTAGGAAAAGGTGATAATAGAGAAAAACAAACTCAGTGGAGCCATTCAAGTCTTGGAGCAGCAGGAAACTAAATTTTTTTAATCAGTCTGCCCCTTCTGGCAACATACAACAAAACCGGTATCAGTTCCAGTAACAAAGCAGGAGAGAAAGACCAAGCTGCAACCAGGAATACAAGGAGAGCTTGATAAAAAGACAAAAGTACAGAGATGATTTTGAACATTAAGGTGTTTAAAAGAAATGAAGGGTGAAATCCTGGCCCCATTCAAGCCAGAAGGACCAGGATTTCATCTCTAGACAGCCAATACGCTCCACAGGTACCTCACAAAATCTGACAGTGCAATGAAGGGAATCCAACCATGATTTAACATATTGTTCATAGTACAAAGCCATTACACTCAGCACGTTTTTTTTTTTTAAACAGACACTAATTGTTAGCTCTCAATCAAATAAAATATTATTTTGGCATTATCTGCACACAAACACCTGTTCTGATCTTCTATTTGAGTAATCATACAATATATTTACTGGCGCTCAATAAGGTTAAAAAAAATCAATCTATTTTAAGCATGGAAAATTACTCATTCCCTCCTTTATCATTCACACAACTGAAAACTACTACTACTAATGAATACTCTGTTACATAATATCCGTGGTAAACTCCCAGTTCATGTTGATGTGACACGTTAAAAACAGAGATGTTTTCCATATTCCCTATCTGTAATTAACTATTATTTTGCATACATCTTTCTTATGACAAAGTCGTATTGTTTCTTCCATTCGCGCACACAGTCTCAAGTACAATTTGCACACAAAAGATATCAGAACTCCTGAACAGGTCTTATTTTGAATTGAATGAAATGCAACATTTGCATACTGAAATTATATTTAATGTCTCTGCAATTTAAAATAGCCAAGTAACTTATTTAATTTCCACATTTTTAAGAAGACTAAACTTTTAACTGAATGTTCAGCCGAAAAGATTTAACTAAGAAGAAACTGGTCAAAATCCAAGTTTGTACATCCATAATTAACTGTTTTGCCTATGTTTTCTCTTGTATGTCATTACTTTTGTATGTTTTGAACTGTTCTCTTTGTAGCACGTGAAATACCCAGCCTGACTTATAGACAAAAGATCTTCCATTATATCAAGTCTGCTTATGCTTTTTTTTTTGTAAATAAAAAAGAAACATAGTGAGCTTTCCTTTTAACCAACCTAAATCCAATTCTTAAAAAACAAAAACAACTTGTATAAAATGTGACCGCCTTTTTCTTCCTCATGACTATTTATTGTAAAGAAGTTAATGTGGTTACTACAAAGAGCTTTGGCTGCTCAAAATTGTTCAAAAGAGGCTTTTCAAATTATATGGAAATGTTCATGAAAAATATTCCCATTGTTTGAAATTCCAATTTCTCAACTAAACAATTTGAAACAAAAAATAATTTTGATTCATTTTGAAACAGAGTAGAATCCAATTAAAACATTTTCAAATTTGTGGGGGGATCCTCGACACACACCTTTCCCATTGTACAGAGAAAGAGAGATGGGGAGACTAACCCCCCCACATCCGTCTTCCCGTGACAAGTGAAAATTTTTTGTTTTGAATCGTTTCCTCAAAAAACAATATGAAACAAAAGGTTTCACAGAACAGAATTCCTATTTTTCAAGCAGCCCTACAAATGATGCATTAAGGATGTGATCGTGAGAATGCCCTTTGCATGGTATGCCTACGTGAAGTAAACAGGAATTCCATAGGCACGGTACTTCCAGGATCAAGCTTAGACTGAACATTTTATTTTAATTTAAAAATAAGATTTTCAGTTTTTAGGGTGGTGGGTGGAAAGAGAAGAAAGAAGAGATGGGAGTGACTTGAGTCTAAACTGAAATCACTTGGAAATTAGGGCCTAGACTCAGTAAAGCTGAATCTTTAAGCATGTGCTTGTCTCTCATTGAAGTCAACGGGATCGTTTTGCTGAAAAGGGACAGACTTATGTAGATACTCAGTGTAAGGGCTGCACTGATGGGGCTAAATTTTTGCAATATTGAACACTAGAAGGGAGCTCAAAAATTGATAGCTTCAATGCACTTAGAAATATTTATTTAAGCACAGATGAATTAAAGAGGTAGTTCTATCTGCTAGAAAACATCTGGAATATATAACCCAAGGAACAAAGTTGTGTCTCACCCTCAGACGGGCCTTAAACCAATTCTATTACTTTTTAGAATGAAGTATTTGAAACCCTTTCTTCTCTCTCCACCTCAGGCACAATGCTTCATCCCCCATCAGTTATCTTAAAAGTGATCTCGGTGAAGCCAAACAAGCCCAACTTTAATTAAATTCATGGTTACACTAAAACCGTTCAACACCTATTGGTAAATCTCAAACTAATGGACATTTACAAACTAAAAGAAGAAAAGCAATTCTCATCGACCTATGAGCAACAGATATTTATGATGCAATTACACCAAGCACAATGCTCTATTATTCAGGCAAAGGGGAATGAAGTAGCACTAATCCTATTACTCTGACTGTATAAAAGGAAAAATGTAAATGTTATAGTACCTCTGTCCTCAAGAGGGTTGCTAGCAAGGTTAATTGTATGAAGTCCTGAGTTAGGATTATGGGTTAGGGCATTGGCCAGTTTCTGTGCAAAATCTCTGCAAGAAAATAAAACAAAAGACGACAATTATATTATCTCCTACATTAACATCATATTCACAGGCTTAAAATGACCCAATTACTGGAATGAATGGAAATGGCCAAATTTACCAGTTGCAGACATGTACAGTATTTCCCTTAGTCACATCTATTTACACAATTTGCTGCCTTTCAACAGCAATCTTTTATTTATACATTATCCAATATTACACCAAGGGATGCCCATCCTAGCTCTGAATGTCTTTGGGATTATATATGTTGTAAAAAAAAAAACAAAAAAAACATAGCAAAATAGGAGTTATAAAACAAACTGTCCAAAGCAGGCCCATTTCTCCCTCTGACCACATTATTTGATCATTAGTTGTGTGATCAGTACAGTTTAATCACCAGCACGCTTCCCAGAAATCCTGCCCTCATGTGCATCAGTTCCCCATCAGTACCTGCTCAAACAAATAGGCTTTGCAGCATACACAGAAGGTCAACAAACAGACACTCATTAAGGAGAAGGTGCTGTGTATTAGCATGGCCTATACCGTTTTGAGCCTTAACTTTTTACAACTAATTTCCTCCTTCATTCTTCTCTTATCCTTTAGCCACTGTTATCAACACATTTTTGTCTGTCTTAGGGCTTGATCCAACACTCCACCCTAATTTATGTCCCTTCCTCATAGTGCCATACCCACGGACTGAAATTTCCTAGCATACCCCTCCTTCCCTTTAGTGATGGAAGGGTGGCACGGGCCAGGAAACCATCCAGACAACTCTGCCAGATTTCTGCCAGCAGACAAGTCCCCAAACACAAGGGTTATGCTCCCGTGGCTGCCACTTTAAGGTGACAAGCCTTGCCAAACCAAAAAATCCAGTCCTCTGGTTATTATATGCACCCCATTCTTCCAATGTGGGCTACATAGTTTATTTCAGCCAACTCACTAAGCTTCTACTGCACTGTCCCTACTCATCATTTTTCCTTTTCAACTAAAAGCCAATAGTCTTACTGGATAAGTTCTGTCCCAATTACCCATCTAAATAGTTATCAAAATGCCACTTTCTGCTTTACATAGGGACAAAGAGCTTCCCAAGGGACAAAGAGCGATCTATCCTCTTTTTGTTAGGATACTACAGCAATGGTTCTCAGCCAGGGGTATGTGTATCCCTGTGCACAGAGATCTTCCACAGGGTACCTCAACTCATCTAGATATTTGCCTAGTTTTACAACAGGCTACATATAAAGCATTAGCGAAGTCAGTACAAACTAAAATGTCATACAATGACTTGTTTATATTGTTCTATATATTGTACACTGAAATGTAAGTACAATATTATTTTCCATTTGATTTATTTTATAATTATATGGTAAAAATGAAAAAGTAAACAATTTTTCAGGAATCGTGTGCTGTGACACTTGTATTTTTATGTCTGAAGAAAGAAAGTAGTTTTTAAATGACATGAAACTTGGGGTACTCAAGACAAATTAGTCTTCTGAAAGGGGTACAGTAGTCTGGAAAAGTTGAGAGCCCCTGCATTACAGATTTGGGATAAAATTTTCAAGAGCACATGGAGTGACTTGTGTCCCATTAAAAGGCAATGGGACTTAGGCACTTTTGAAATTTACCCTTAGTAGCATTTCTCAACTTTGACTATGAAAGTGGTCATAACTCCCTAAAAATGCTTTGTCTGTCTGTAGCCTATGATAGCCAGTATCAATGGGATGAATACCTTTCTTCCCAGCAAAGAGACATTATAACCTGCAGAACTGACAAATACACCTTTACGGGGACAGATAGCTAATGCTGATTACAGCAGAGAGAGACACGGTCAACATGCCAAGTACTCTGAATGTATATGGTGCTACAAAATCAAAAGTCTCAGGGATGATTGTCAGTCAAGCTCTTTTAAAGTCAAAACTAGACCTATATATGACAAGTTAATGAAGGCAACGTGCAATGACAGTCAATAACCTTATAATAGTATCAAATTGTTATTACTGTGTAAAATGACACAAAATATGAAGAAATTAATAACACAGTCAGTTACTTGTTACACTTTGAATGATGGACATTAAGGGACTGGACTAGGGATCAGGAGATGTGTTTAATTCCAACCTCTATCACAGACTTCGAGTGACCTGGGGAAAGTCACTTCATCCCTAGTGCTTAGGTTTCCCATTTGTAAAACAAGGATAATACTTCCTTTTTCCCACCCTTTGTCTGGCTTGTCTATTTAGATTAGTAATTAATTGAAGCAAGGACTGTCTCTTACTATCTGAATGTACAACTCCTAGCACAATGGCCTGGGGCAACTATATGCTACTCCAATTCTAATATAGAAGTGTGTGCTCCAAAGGGCCACAGCAAATCCTAGTTTACAAATTTAACTTTTGGGCTAATTCCTAGAGATTGTAAGAATTTGCTGTCTCTCTCACAAGAAATGGAGGTGGTAAGGTACTGAAATAGTGCTGGAGTATTTAAGCATGAAATTGCATTATTTCTAAAAGTCTTCATTTTTTTATGACTATTGCAAGAGGTTTATTTTTTGTTTGCTTTTCCAAGTACCACAAGTAAAAATACAGAGAAGTACATTTTGTAGTTTGAATATTAGCATATATTCATTTTATCCTAACAGGCTGTGTGTCCCACCAACATAAAAAACATCCATACCGCAATCTGCTGTCCAATAGTATTCCTTATTATAGTAAGAAACTGAACATAGCATTTTCTAAAAGATCAAGTTTTTCATATCAACGTTGGCAACTAAGTTTTGAGAGGAAATCATGAGTTATTTGAGGTTCAAATCACTTCTGAAACTGTCTGTTCTGCACAGCTACCAGCTGTTCAGCCAGCTTCCTGGTTTGTAAAGGAACAAATAAGTAGAAGGTAGACAATGTAACAACCTCATTTTCACAGGTGCTAACACATGTAGCCCCCAGAGACTCCAATGGAGTTTGTGAACACTTACAACCTCTGAAAAATATGACCATGAGCTCTTTGGAATGGGGTTGTAATTTTTTGTATTAGCTATTTTACCAATTCTATCACACAGTCTACTTTCTACGGTCCAATGGATAAATCATAACTAACGTAATTTGTTTTAAAAAATTACTTACGTTCTGAGCCCGGCATTCTCTAATACCAATTCTTCCAATCGATTGGATCTACTCACCACTCTCAGGATCTGCTCACAGACATCAGTGGACTGCCATGAAAATGATACAACAATATTACTAAAGCAAAAACATTCTTATATCACTGAAAATATACAGCTGTAAGCTAGGAATAGCCTCACATAATGAATCCCTGGCCATAACTGGGTCTCCTAGGTGTCACCACAATATAAAAAATAAATAGTAGCAGAAGCCTCCAAAACCCAGTAAAAGGACGTAACATAGAATCTTTCCCAAATGAATGATTGCTAAGTGGGAAATTGGTAAGTGAGAGGCAAACTAACAGAGTCACTCAAGGTGTAGGCCAACAAAACAGGACAAAACCTTATTTCCGACAGAAAAACCATGTGATTAATAACATTACTTATTTAAAAACTTTGTGTCCATGATACTCTTTTACAGAACAGACATAATTAATAAGCCTGAACTAGAATGACCACAAAACCAAAAACAGGAGTATCATAATGCAGACCCACAAGGGACATATTCTGGCTGCAGGTACTCCATGAAAGAACTTTGTGGTTGAGGAGTGTGTGCCCGGTATTTGAGTGTGGATCCTGCTAACCCACACAGAGCTATTACGCACCCCACCATGTTTACATTAGTCATATTTTGTAATAAGTAATTTGAATGGGCAGTTGTAGGATCCACGATGAGCCATAACATTAGAGTAAAATAATGCTGCTTTTATGCTATTAATTTGCTAATGTTGGAGACAGTAAAAGTGAAGAGAGAAATTTTGTACTTCTAAAATTTTACTTCAGCTGTGATCCCAAGAGCTATACAACAAATAATACTATCGCCTCACTTTTATTTTATTCTTTGTTTTGCTTTTGAACTCTGTGGTCCCCCAACACACAAAATCAAGGTTCCATTAGAGGTCTGAAACTGAGCTTTTGTCATCACCGACAGCTAAGATGATTTTGCTCAGGCCAAAAAATCATTCCCCATTAAAAGTGCCCCCATGACACTGGTATTGGGGTCTGAGAGTTTATGCTTCTATCTGGTGTCTGACCCACAGCTCAATCAATTTTTAAGGCTAAATTTCTTAGCCTTTTAGTTTTTCAGTATAGTTAACTCATTTAAAAAAAACCCAAAACCTCTACAACACAGAGGTTCAGTCCTCCTTTTAAATAATGCAGATTGTACGGGTGTTTTAAGGACTGTCACTTTTCTATCACCACAGGCATGGATTCTGCACTCTATTTTTTAGTAACTCAGAATATGATCAATGTTAACCAGTGATTACAAAGAGGTGGTTTAATCTGTTTGTGAGAAAGGTACAGCTGAGTCTACCAAAGACAGTGCCATAGTGGGAGATGCAAAGAGCAGTACATAGTATTGATTCTGGATTTGTTTTTCTTAAACTGGCTCTCTGTAATGACATTATAACATGGATTTAGCAATCAATTAGCTTTTGTATTATCCTCCAGATATTTTTGACTGCCAGTTTCAGTGAATGGAATTAAGGAGTTACTTTAAGAACTGGCTTTATTTTAGAGCTGTACAAAACTTGCTAACTGGATTCAATCAGTTTCAGCAAATCAAAACCACTAGGTTCTGTTTGCTAAGATTGCGCCCCCTGCGGTTTGTTTGAAAAGTTTTATGTTTGTACAAACCCCAGAATGCCAAAGAAACTTCAAGAAAATCCCAGCAAAATAAAACAGTTTCCTAAAGAAACCATAGTTGTATCACTCTTTCCCTCTACATAGATTCTCTAATACACCCCCTCCCCAAACACGGCCCCATGTCCCTCATCATCCCCTTGCCCCACCAGCAACCCCTTCAGGTGCCTTTTTGGTGGGCCTCAGTTGGTTGACTGAGCCGATCATTGGCTCACTCCCAGATTTTCAGGGGATGGACATCAAATAAGCTTGTTGTTATTAAACCCCTCCACACAAACGTCCATATTGGTGTCCTGAGAAAAGGACAATGTCTGACAGCAACCCTAATCAGCTATGGAACAGGAAATAGTCCGAGTACTGCTGATTTTTAGGTTTCCATGCTAAAAGGTTTCATACCACTATAATTAGCTTAGTGATCATGAAAACAAAAGGGCTAATTGTCACTCAAATTGAGAGACGAGGTGGAATAGGTAATATCGTTTTTGGACCAACTTCTGTCAGCAAGAGAGACAAGCTTTCGAGCTTAGCACTTTCTACCCTGGCACTTTCATTGTTAAAACTTTTGTCGCTCAGAGGTATGAAAAAAACACCCTCCTGAATGATGAAAGTTTTAATGACGAATAGCACCAGGTGGACAGTTCTTCGTCAATGGGAGATGCTCTCCCAAAGTTACCGCCCCTCACAGAGGTGGTTTTATTTTGTTGCCGAGAGAACTCTCTCCTGGCAACAAAGAGCAGCTACACTGTGCACCTTATAACAGCGCGGCTGCAGTGGCACAGCCATGCCTTCAAGGTATGCAGTGTAGACATGGCCTACACAGAGCTCTTCTTCAAGCCTGGGAAAATAAGTGTCAGCTAAACACAAGGTGGAACAGATTGTTTAGCATAAGCAGTTAAAACATATCCTAAGGAATCATTCAAGGTAGACTGGCCCGTTAACACTTCTTGCATTCAAGAGACAAAAAAAGAGGGTTAGTGGATTACAGATTGTTGTAATAAACCATAAATCCAGAGTCTTTATTCAGTCCATGATTTTTAGTATCTAGCAGAGTTATGAATTTAAGCATCCAGGCTTATCTTTTGAAAGTGTTGTGTAGCTTTCTTTTGAGGATGAGAACTGATAGGTCAGACAGTGATCACTTTGTGAAAAATGTACCCACAGGAGCTCTGTGTGGCTCAAAAGCTTGTCTCTCTTCCAACCAAAGTTGGTCCAAGAAAAGATATTACCTCTCCTACCTATCTTGTATCTCTAATATCTTGGGACCAAAATGGATACAACTACACTGCATATTCCAATCGAGAGTCAGATAAGACGGTACTAAGTAGAACTCATTGAAAAATTGGATATTTTACCCTGCAGAAAATTTTGACAAAAGTTAAGACAAAAGTTTAGTAATCTATATTTTCATCATAAAATTTTGATTTTGGCAGAAATGCAAATACCAAAAGATTTCAGCTAAAAATCAAAGATTCCAATGTAAAATGCTGCTGTAGTACTTCATGGGTGTTCTAGTTTGGACACCTTATGCTCCCATTCTCCTCTATAAGGCAGATTCCCTAGTCAGAATACTTCTCTCATGATGCACCACAGTTCCGCTCTTAATGAGGGGTGCATCATTGGAGACGTAGTCCAGCTAGGAACCCGGGCCCACGAAGGAGAATAGGGACATGAGGCATCAGAACTTCAGATCCCATTAAATACTGTAGTGGCATGTCCACATCAAACTATTCAATTGTTAGTAGAAAAAGCACAGTCTTTGGGTGCTTGGGGGGTTTTGGTTTTTCTGAAGAAAAATGTAAATTTTCCACAGAAAGCAGACATTGTGATTTTTTTTTTTTTGACAAAAACCCAATTTTCCATCAAAATTGTGATGAAAATTTTTGACCAGCCCTAATACTGAGCAAGCCTCTTGAATAGCTTTAACAATATACTTCAGTTAAGACTTGCAATACTACACTATTTCAGTTTCAGTCCTGAGTCTCTGAAGCAGAGGCTACCAACTGTGCCACATTCTTTGGTGGTGGTTTTATGATATGTACTAGAACAAGATAACCCAACTCAACTCCATCTCACTTTAACATCAGGATTTGAAAATAGGTCTCCAAAGAAGAAAGGAAAGTGCACTTTCCTCATTTATTCTTAAGCCTCAAAGTTATTTTCAGATACCACAGCTTTCAGTACATCACTAGCAATCAGGTTTTCATGTAACGTGACACTACTGAGGGAAAAGCTACAAGCAAATTTTTGAGGTCAATAACTTTGCACCAATTCACATTAGCAGAGAATTTGGTCCTTCATTTTTAAGATCCCCAGACTCCAATCCTAGGTCTGAAGAAAGATTTTTGGGCAGGCTTGAAAAACAATGCATCTGGGAGAATTAACCTTCACTTTTTAAGTAAAGTTATTTTGATTTATGAAGTTTAAAGTCATCTAATAATCAGCCATTTTTAACAGCTTCTTCCAGTCCAGCTTGCTGGTTTGGTGGAACAATGTAATTATCTTACATGCTAACATATTTATTATTATATCTGACTGTCTTCACTACAAGAAAGTGGATGCTTCTTTTAAATCAGGATGTAATGCAGAGTGAGAGGAAAGCCTACTTTCATAATGCAGGAGCAGTGCAAACACAATCCAAATATCCCCTACCCCCAAAAATGGTTTCTTATTTAGTCATATAGTACTGCTGAAAACAGCTAAAAACAAACAAAGTATTTTGTGGCATCACTATATTTAAATAAACTTTGTAAACTTTATTAACTAAATGTTATTGAACGTTGATTTTTAGAAAAATTATTTTCCAGCAGACTAAGTCTACTCAGCTTTCCACTGATGAATAAATGCATCTTTCTGAGAAGAGTTACTGTGTGCTATAAAATACAGCAAAGCCAGGTAAGAGCAGATGCACCTTCATTTTATTACTTACTAATTTCAGATCCTTAGAGGACAGCTTTGTAAACCACTGATTGTATTCCAGGGCAGCAACTATAGGTATTAAGTCTCTAGAAAAAGAAAAATGTTTTAACACACTGTTCATACTTATTGTCAAGCTGGTCAGCTGAACACTTACTCTTAAATACTTAATTTACTTTGACTCTTTCTTAATAGTCAACCATCAGGATTTTAGAAAGCTCTCCATTCTAAAAATACAAATAGTGGTGGGGGGAATGACTTGACTTAATTTTAATATGAACATTTGACTGGTCAAATAATATTCATATGAATATTTAAACCAGGAAATTGTCTGAGCTGCCATCCCTAGTCATACCATTACTTTTTCTCCAGCCTATGACATATTTAAGCTTCTTAATCACCATTAATTATAGTTGAGCATGATCCTAAAAGCTTTTTGGCAGCCTGATGATTTAATATAATTCTGTGACTGACTAATTCTAGTCAACATCTCCTTGCCTCTTCTCTCAAGTCATATCCCCAAAGGAAACAAGGACCGTGCAAAAGGATAATGTAACTTTCAGCACAAACCCTCTCCTAATTGTAAAAGGGATTTCACAAATGAAATTCTAAATGATTCCTGTTCCCTTATTCCAAGATTCTTAATTTGATCTGCTCTCCTTCTGTTAATTTCTCCACAAATAAACACTGATAAAGGCATGCTGTAAAAACCTTTGCAAGCAACACCAGAGCAAAATAATAAATCAAATATTATCATAGCATTTAGTATGGGTATGTAGTACAACTCAGCAGTCAGATAATCTTCCCCTCCCCCACATTAATATATATGGACACACACACACACACACACACACACACACACAACTCTATAAACCCTTGCCTTGCACGGTAGAAACAGGATATACAGTAGAACCTCAGAATTATGAACACCTCAGGAAGGGAGGTTGTTCATATCTCTGAAATGTTTGCAACTCTGAAGAAAATAATATGATTGTTCTTTCAATAGCTTATTTAATTAAAATGAAACAAGCAAAGAAACAGTTTCCTTACCTTTAGAAAAAAATTTGACCTTTCCCCTTTTTTGTAGAAGTAGTTTACTACTAACACAGTACTGTACTGCATTTGCTTTTTTTGAGTCTCTGCTGCTGTCTGACTGTGTACTTCTGGTTCCAAATGAGATATGGGGTTGACCAGGCAGTTCATAACTCTTGTGTTCGTAACTCTGAGGTTCTACTGTAGCTACTGTATATGTAATTATTCTAAATCTACCTAGTGCTAGTGCAAACTGAACTTCAATCCTCATGGGGTATAATTTGTAAATAGTAGCCTTTTTGACCATTCTTTTCCAAGCTTTCCATCCAGGAGCATGTACCTGCAGGCATCTTCTCTGTACACACAGCTCCTCTTTCCTTTATGTTCCCCCCATTTACCTGTTTTATTTCAATCATTTTTGGTGGGGATATTAAACAAGTGGAGACTCAAATGCACCTGTGATTCTCATGAATGTTTCAGACAAACACTGACTAGACTATATTCTTTCAGGAACTGTAGATTTCTATATTCTGAAATATAAGTCCATCTCTAAAGCAGTAAGAGAATATTTTGCTGCAGAACCTCAATGTTGTACACCAACTGTAAAGCTAATATACAAGAAGATTATTTGTGTACTCTAGCTTAGATATAGAAATACGGTACACCACAAGGAATAAGCCTATCGCCAATGTTGTTCAATATATACATCAAGCCTATTTGGTGAATTCATTTCCAAACATATAGTACAGTATCATTGGCGTGATGATGATGATGATACACAAGGATTTATCTCTTGTCCAACAGCCTCTGCAATTTTGGTCTCAGCTGTGAAGTGGTATTTGAATATTGTTAGATGTATAAATCAGGACTATTTCATCAAGCCTGGAAAAACAGAAGTCTTGCTGTTGAGTAGAGGTCATCTATACAAAACTAGCTTGTTTCTCCTGTGTGGCTCCCCTTGATGGGATTAGTATGAAGGTAATGATTCAGGTTAAGAACCTTGGTGTCTCTTTTGTCATTGCCCTGGCCTTGGAAAGCTATGCATGGGACATGGTACAAATGCAGACTTATTTTTCAGTTGTGCAGTTTGTGTGTCAGGTACACATATTTATGCCATAATGACCTCGCAACAGTAACATACAAACTTTATGGTCAGAGGAGCAACTGTTGCAATTCCTTCTTTGCAAGGTTTTCAGTAATGCTGCTCCATAAACCAATTACAACTTATTCACCATGATTGCTCACTCATTTGAGATATCCTAAAAAATCCATTATTTAAAAAACATTGTCTGCCTAAAAAGTGACGGGATAACTCTAAACTGACACTGCTGGATTTATAAATCCTTATCTTTAATTCCTGCCCCTAATTATATTCAAGACCTACTCTTAGCGACTTATATGACTGATATGAGTACCTGCACGCTCACTCAACTCAGCTGTCTAGGACTCCCATCTTCTCACTCATCATGTCTGAAGATGGCAAGACAGTTCCTTTCTACTGTGTAGAACTTGCTCCCCATGGAAATCTACCTAATTTCATCCTTCACATTTCAGAAAAACCTTAGTGTATTTTTGTTAAATTTTATTTGAAAAGTTGCTTCTGAATGCTGTCAGCCCTATGTCTATTACTTTCCCTCATTTCCAATCTATTTTTTTCCTGTTCTTAATTCTCTTCTTCCCCTCACTCATTCTTGAGATTTCAATTTTTTAAAAATGATATTTTATATTTTTTTATTACATTTTGTTGTGATTACATTGTATCTTCTGTACAGTGACATCAGTGCTTTTGCTGGGAAATGAGAACGAACACTAAATAAAATTATTATTATTGACCATTTCCAGAAATGGAGATTTTCCACAACCTTTCTTTACTAATTTATATTTAGATGGTCGTATTTATAAGTTAGTTTGTTAGCTACTTCACTATTGAAAAATAAAGGGTTATTTACAAAAAGAATACTGTACACAACACAAAAGCATTGAAGGGAATGCAGAAAATCTCAGCAAGTTTCAACAATGCCAAGTTTTGCCACCACATGCATGTTTTTCAACACCTTTGCCCCCAGTGTGTTTAAAGATGGTGAGAAACCTAAATACGAAATATTTTTAAAACAAACAACACACGTCTCCAACTGAAGGGTGCTCACACTTTCCCCCAGACAATTCATAGGACATTCAAGCATACTAAAATATATGCTTCCCAGGTGAATATTCTGATGCAAAGCTAAGCAAGTTCTTCTCGCTTTGTGTGTGTATGTGTAAGTTAAACAATTTTCTGGTTCACAGCACAATACACCTTCGAATAAAACATAAAAAGGAGCATTCCCATGTGGCAAACTCTGTTATACACTGCTACTGTGTTAGACAACCTTGGCTCCCAAACTCTTATCTATAATTCATGAAATTTTATGCTGATCTCTTGCAGAAATGTGCACCTGCAAAACAGATTTAACAGAAATATTTTACATTGTAGGAAAAATAAAAAAAGCATTTGTGCAGTGCCTGGAATGCATGGTAACAATCAAGGTAGGGTCAACACTTCAGTTCCTATCACCATGCCATATCACTCTACTGTTACTTCACAAGACAGGACGCCGAACTACAATAGTTTTCATGTCATTTTAGTGATCCTGACAGTCTGGTCTGAAGGATATAAGATAGTACTGCAAAAATCAAAGTCTCTCACTAACGTTGGTAAACTATTATTTTTGTTGCTTATTCATAGCAACCTCAGTGTTCTAGACACATTACAAAACACATAAATACACTTTTTGTCCTAAAAATCTTAGTCTCAGACTGTGATCTCAGACCTCATAACTAGTATCTTTAATTGATACTAGAAGATCTTGGCTTCCCAATAGTTTGTACCAACATCTTAGCATATATTCACCCACAAGTTCTCCCTTAGCTAATTTCCAAATCATGGATGCTGCAGTGGTCTTGTCCTGACATCACAAGAGGCTCTGTGACTTGTAAATGTCCCTTAATAATTACTGGATCATTGATCTGAAGCAGTAATAAGTAATCTCCTAGAAGTTATTTTAAAATGATATTCTGATTCCCTATCTATTACTCTTTGGACCACAAAACTCAATGTTCCATTCTCTGGTGCATCTTCTGCAACACAATTGCATGTGCTAGAATAAGTTTGTTAGTCAATTTTTTTCAGATACTAGGACACCTGTCATCCAAACCAGCTGATTTGTACCATACATGCTTCAGTTTTTCAAGTATTGCCTTTATCTGCTCATCAATAGATAATACTTTTACAGGATCCTCCTTACTTACTAATGGTTCAAACTTCTTTTCTATATAAGTAAGGAGGTCAGCCATTTTTAAATAATTTTTTCATAACGTCATCTCATTTACTGATGGACCCTTACATTCTCTCTGGTATTTTTCACCTGCAATACATTTTAAATTATTATGCTCCTTTACCCGTTTGCCTTGTATGGAATTATTCTGCTTTTTTGGTGTCCTTATCTTGCCTCAGGAAACCCTGACTGAATATTCTTATTTGCCTGCCTCCTGCATTTCCCTTTTCCATTATAAGATTTTAAACCCCGGCTTTCTGTCAGATTCTTATTTCTTTCATTCTTCTTTCAGTGAAATTGCAGTCCACCACACCTTAATTATGGTGTCTCAAGATTTCCCTGTTTTCTTCCATGCTGGTGGAATTTAAATTAAATATTTCTTCCCACTAAATCTTGCATACTAAATGTATTCAAAATTAGCTTTCCTGAAAACTACTATCCTTATACTGCCGCATTTGGTGAACCAAATTTTGAACTCATGCAGAATTCATGCAGCTCATAGTCACTGTTTCCAAGATCCCCAATTATTCTCCATTAGTTATTTTTTCCATCAGCGAGCACATCCAGGATGACTTCCATTCCAGCCGACGTCTCTACCTTCTGAGCAACAGGTAACTTCTAAATTTTCTGCAGACTGTTGGCAAAAATAATTTCCCCTACTCTACACACAAGGGGAAGGAGACTCTGCAGGAGCAAAGGCTACACAGTTTGCTTCTTCACTTTATCTAGGAGACCTAGAAAGGACCCTTCAAGTTGTGGTGCCCCAGACAAAAAAAATCTATTAGCTAATTTCACCCGTAAATCAAATTAAAAAAGGTGAACTCAGACAGAAAAAAAAACCCACATAGCAAACTCACCACACTACCCTTGTGGAAAAAATGCAAGTAAGCAAGCTCCAAAATGAAGTGTGCTCTGCATGGTTTTTGTGCTGATGGGGAAGAACGGCTTTGTGGGAGCTAAACTGAGTGGTAAGACCACTCCATCAGGCAACCCCCAACTGACAGCTCTCAGTGTCTCCATTTTACATGGGAAAGGATCCACCCTTTAGGAAGGACTAGTTAAGATGAAAGGAGAAAATTATGACTTTCAGAGTACTTCTACTACTCCTGTGGGAATTCTGTGCCACTGCATACATGCAGAATTCATGTCCTCTGCAATTTTTTTTTCCTCTGCAGAAAATACATTATGCCAGAGAGGCGCTGCAGTTATGCCTTTTGCCCACCAGGGGCTGCTGTGGCGTCAGACGGAGGGCAATCAGCTCATCAGCTGTAGCAGCCAGCAGTCAACAGGGAGGAGAAGGTGCGTTTCTCACAGCACCCTGCCCGCAGGGCCAGGTAAGGAGGCATGGGATGGGGGGGAGGAGGGACAGACAGAGCAGGGCACATGGGGCTGCAGAGGGTCACAAAGATTAGGGTTCAGAAGAGCTAGTGGGGGGGACAGACTGGGGCAAGGACTGAATGGGAATGAGGGTGCAAAGCCATATGGGGACTTGGGGGTGGCTGAGTGGGGGTACAGGGACACATGGGATGGGGCAGATGTGCCTGACTGAATGGGAAAGGCTAGGAGTCAGAGTCTGCATGGGGGAGGCTCCCTAACAACCCCTTCCTCCCCCTCAATCCCCCAAAAATCCCCAGTTCCATGCTTCTCCCACCCACACCCAACAACCCTCCAGATTCACTCCCAGGCTCCTTCCTAGCAATTACTTCCCTCTCCCTCAGCTCCTCCATTGCCCCTGACTCCCCCAAGCCTTTGCACTGCTTCTGAGGGGTGTGGGGAATCCATTTCTGTCTTGTACTTTAAATGAATTGTTACTCAAAGTTCTGTATTAATATGCTTAGTAAGGAATCTATTTGTCAAAACATTTCCTGAATCTTTTTTGTTTTCTGTATTGTTACAAACATACTTGGTGACAGGTATTTTGAAATAAATTACCAAAATAATTGAAAGTGCCATGATTATATTGTGTTATTTTGACAAATAAAATACGCAGAATTTTATAATATAGCGTGCAGAATTTTTAATTTTTTGGTGCAGAATTCTCCCAGGAGTATATTATACTTATTCGACATTGTTCACCTGTGGTCAAGATGACTGAAGTCTTGCAAATTCAACTCCCTGGTATCTTGGGTCAGATAGATTGTATCCACATCCTGTTATAAAAGCAAAAAAACACATCTTCTCAGGAAAACTGTTTTTCTTGGTTTCACAGTGCGCAGTCTCTCCTTTTTTATAGTTAGCTGAAATAAACCTCAGTGTGAGATACATACTTACCCACTGTACCTCGTCCCTATATGGAAATCCAAGCCAGTCACAAACACATGCATACATTTGTGAAAATCCCCCTGGAAACAAAATAAAAACACTTTTCAATACAGCAAACAACAAAAACAGTAAGCACAACGTTTCAAAACTCGCCCTCATTCCCTCTCAGAAACCTATCCATTATACTGCAGGCAGAAGCTGAAACAGACCAAGACTATAGTATGTTGTCTATAATATATGGCAGGTTGCAATGAAGCTTAAAAATAGTATCTTCATCCACCAGTCAGGAGTCCACTCTGTGCTAATTATACCTTAAAACTAAATTAGATCTTTACTGGGTTCTGCCAAAAAAAGAATTGAACTTCCTGACACTGATGATTCCAACTTTTTTACATTTCAGCTTTAAAATTTCATTCTCACCACAAGGTCCCAGTTCTGTTACAGTCTGGCTGTCCCACAGTGCCTGGAGATTAGCCAGTCTTTCTGAGGGCTCCATAGTTACTTTTTTCATGATTCTCCTACATGCAAAGGGAAAGACGTGCATGATTTTAAAAAGTTCATACATATGTGTACGCACATATATCACACACACACAAATCTTACATGTGTTTTAAATATAATCTTATGTATTTGTCATATGTTTGTGCACATAAAGGAAAATATTAGCATCTTTTAAACATCTCAAGTCTATTCCTCAAACCAAAATGTAAAGCTGCAGAAACAGTAAAGCCAGGTCTACACTACAGACTTGTATCAGTATCACTATGTCATTCAGGGGTGTGAAGAATCCACACCCCTGAGTGACAGTTATACCGACCTAACCCCTGGTGTAGACAGCGCTATGTCGGTGGGAGAGCTTCTGCTATCGACACTGCTACTGCCTCTTGTGGAGACGGATTAACTAAGCTGAGGGGAGATGCTCTCCTGTCGGAGTGGGAGCATCTTCACTTAAGTGCTACAGCTGCACTGATGCAGCATTTTAAGTGTAGACCTGCCCTAAGTATTTATTTTTCCCTTCTCCTATCCAGTGAACTAATCCCATGACTCCTAAAGTGATCTATCCCATTTCCCTAACACTAGCAAGGGCAAACAACTCAAATCCATGGCTCACTGAAGCAACATAGCCTCATCGCATCTGTCCACTAATTCAAGGCCCCCAAAATAACAGGGCAACATTGTTAGACTAGGTTTCAGAGTAGCAGCCGTGTTAGTCTGTATTCGCAAAAAGAAAAGGAGTACTTGTGGCACCTTAGAGACTAACAAATTTATTAGAGCATAAGCTTTCGTGAGCTACAGCTCACTTCATCAGATGCATTTGCACTTCATCCAAATGCATCCGATGAAGTGAGCTGTAGCTCACGAAAGCTTATGCTCTAATAAATTTGTTAGTCTCTAAGGTGCCACAAGTACTCCTTTTCTTATTGTTAGACTATATAGTCATTACAGCCTGAGACCATGCTGCAACTGTATCAAGGTGTTTCCCTTTTTTTAGACACAGTCTTTAACTGTAGTTCTTATTATACATAGGCCTTCTGACACCAAAGGATCATTCATTCCTGTTCTGTTCCAGGTTCGTCTCTTGTTCTCATTATTTTACATCAACAATGAGAGTAATGGCCACACTTCAAATGCTGCTATTTCTATAGAGCAACTTGTGAAAGTTTCTACTGAAATATTAAATACTGTGCCAGAGACCATGAGGATTCCTGAAGGGCTACATGTACTCTGTGGATCACACTTTGGCTACCTTGGTTCTAACCTCTATATTCAGATAAAAAGAAAAGGAGTACCGGTGGCACCTTAGAGACTAACAAATTTATTAGAGCATAAGCTTTCGTGAGCTACAGCTCACTTCAGCTGTAGCTCACGAAAGCTTATGCTCTAATAAATTTGTTAGTCTCTAAGGTGCCACCGGTACTCCTTTTCTTTTTGCGAATACAGACTAACACGGCTGCTACTCTGAAACCTGTGTATATTCAGATAGTTTTCTTTCCTCTCCAGAACAAAAAAAATTATCCCCTTTGCCTTTATTCTTAAGAAATAATATCATGTTTGTCTGAGGGGAAGAACAGACATGCATGCTCCCTCTGTTCAGTAAAACTCTAGAATAAATTAGTAATAGGTGCTAATGGCGAGATGCATCAATTGTTTTCCCCTACAGACCTACGAATATCAACTTCCTTAGCATATAGGGTATGTGGTTACAAAGTCCTTTGGATGGATTCTGGTCTGACCCCAGTTTTACAACAGCAAATACTCACTGACTTGACTTTGATAGTCTGTTGTTTTACACCAGTTTGACATCAGAATCACACCTGGCTTTCCTCCCCGAACCAAGATCTCTATATAGTTTCACAAAATGCTGCAGAAATGCCACCAACGCAGCCCAAGAGAAAAAGGTACGAAGTCCAAAATAATCAAATAAGATGTTGAGAAATATGCTGCTTTGAAGCCCCCTTCCTTCCATTCCCTTTCTCTCTTTTGGCTACAGTATCTCTAGCTGTTCCTGCGAACAAATTGCCTTATTATGAGCCTGAAGAAGGATTTTAGTTTTCATTATGGTAAACAGCAGTGATGCCTTAGAGATTTAAAAAAAAAGAAAGGAAGAAAAAAAATACCAGTTTAAGTTTAGTGACTATTTCCTACTCAACCTACAGGAAAGTTGAACAACACAGGATGCAAAACAGAGATAAAACAATAAATGACTTCTGCTGGATCATTTATATTTTTCTGCAGTGAGTATTAAAACTATTACTTGTGAAAGTGTTTGTCAAGGGGAAAATTATATTTTATATGGAGCATATATATGTTTGGTTTTTATACTCTTAGAAAATTAGGAGTAGAATGGAAAGTAGCAGAGTCATAAGATCTGGGAGGCACCAATTAAAATGGGTAAGGGAGAAAGACCAAGGAACGAAGTGAGAACAAAGTGAAGAAAATAAAAAAGCATTCAGCATTAAAGGAGCATGGCAGAGATAGGAGAAAGGAAACAAAGTAGGAATGATTGGGAAAGATGGAATGCTGAAGCAGAGTAAAAAATGCAGACAAATTTCTGAGGGCAGGTGAGAAAGACAGCAGGAGAGATGTTTTGCTGAAGGTATATGATTTAACAACTGGGTTCCCAACTGCTGACGTATGAAAAATGATGAATGTCATAGTCAGTCCTCCCTCCACTCCCCCATTTGGATCTTAGCCACAGATAATTAACTGGAAAGAACTAGCGAACATTACAGTTGTTTAGGGACAACCATTAGGGAAAAGAAGTTACTGAAAACAAAGGGTGGGACCCTCAGGTATGCCAAAGATCTGTGAAGTGAGGGGGCAAAAAAAAAAAAAAAAAGGTGACCTTTAGGCACCATTAGGCTCTCTTTCAATCCTTGGAAATGCAGAGACAGTCTGGCACCCAAAGGGATCTTAGGCCAGTGGGATTCTCCAAAATACAGCATGCTCCAGCCATGCCTGCCTCTCTGCAGACTTCGCACTAGTTAACGATTCTTCCGTATTACTACAAAGGAGCTCAAGTGAGGGTCAGACCCGGGCCCAAAACGTTTCTTACATCTAAGGTATGTTCCTAATGAAAGGTAAGGACCAGGGAGCAGAGAACAGTGACTAGTCAGCCTACCTGAACAATTTGTTGAGCTATATGTACTACAGGTGTCCAAAAAATGAGTACCTACACTGGAGACAGACCAGGGAATATTTTCCTGAGGCACGTTCCAATGTGTGCCATCACCTCATTCACATCTTCTGATGAAGCAATCTTCATGGAAATGCTGCATTTCTCTGTTTCAACCATCAGCTACATAAAATATATCAGAAAAAAATATAAGCACTGTAGAATTAATTTCCATTTAAAGAAATTTTTGAATAATGGTTGAATGTTAAAACATATGCTTATTTACACATTGATTATTACTATGATGTGACAAATGCTCCAAGAAAGAACTACTCTCCAATACAGAAAGAAAATTTATATTCAAAGTCTGTTTTCTTTTTCTTTAGGCCAAATGTCTTCCACCGTCACAGCATGAAGGCTTAAAAATGAACTGATCTCATTGAGACTTCCAAGCCAAAACTGAAAGCCTTAACAGCAGAGATATCCAATTTTAAACCGTGTTTCAGAGCTTAAGAAAAGTAAAGCAAAGCAGAAAAATATGCAATATATGGAGCTTTCCTTATTGAGCTTAAACAATAGCTAAGTAATCAACAAGTATGATCCTCTGGAGACACTCAAGGATTTTGATCTGTGCCATTTACGTCTAAAGAGAAGATAATACCCTGACAGGGAGAAAATATCTTTGGCAGGCTTAACAAACTGTATTATCCCAAGTTCAAACGATGTAGTAACTAGTTTAACCTAACAGTACTGATGCATAGGAGAGGTGGTGGGGGAGTTTTAAAACAAAAAAGTGATATTGCTATCGAACTGTTTTAATCAGATTGCAGCATTACTGACACATGAACTATTCAACAGCCTTTGGCTTTACCATTTGGCACCACATTATATCTTCCGCTACACAAAATAATCCTAGAAGATGTAGTAATAGTCTAATGTGTACATGATGGCCCTCAAGCACTTTTTTCTATATTATTTTTTAATTCCTTTACAGGGATTTTAGACAACTGCTCTAAGGAGCTGAGCAAATGGACAACTTTTTTCCCTACTATGCACACTATTCGCAGGGAGATTCATAGCCTCTGGGTAGGTCTACACTATCCACCGGATCACCGGGTAGAGATCGATATATCGGGGATCAACTTATCATGTCTAGTCTAGATGCGATAAATCAATCCCCTAGCGCTTTTCCGTTGACTTCAGAACTCCAGCGCCGCGAGAGGCACAAGCGGAGTCGACGGAGGAGTGGCGGCAGTCGACTCACCGCCGTGAAGATGCTGCGGTAAGTCAATCTGGATACGTCTACTTCAGCTACGCTATTCTTGTAGCTGAACTTGCGTACCTTACATAGACTCCCCCCCCCCAGTGTAGACCAAGGCTCTGCTCCTGCTCCATAAAAAGCTGTCATTGAGTCAGCCAGTCTTCATCTACAGATCTAAATGCTTAAACATAATTAATGTAAGGATTGCTTTAACATATCAAAAGATTTAGGTAGAATGATATGCTGGATGAAAGCTAAAATTTCCTCCCCCTCTTTCTGCCACTGAAGCGAAGCACTTTACTTGTGAACCTTGCATAAATGCCCCCCCGCCCTCCCCCACAAAAACAGTTATCTGCTCTCTCATCATCTGCTCCTATTATAAATAGGATGACACCTTTTAAAAAATACTGCCATTACATTTTAGCATCTTTCAAAAAAACTCCAGCCCCCTAAAATAAAAACAACACAACATACACAGTTTTATAAGTGCCTCCTGATATCTACTTAAAGAAAAACATCTGCAGTTTTCCAAGAAAATGAGTACATAGAGAACTCAAAAAGCTACATTGAAAACATCAAGCGTTAAGTATACAGTTCTGTGGTGTTTGAATAAAAAATAAGTAGCACCCTTTTCTAACAACCTCTTCAAAAACCAACACAGAGAGGTACGATATTGTAACCTACATAGACTTTGATTCAATTAGATTTGAGAACTCTGGCCAAGATGCTCAACTTCCCTGTTGAAATTAAACTAATTCTGTGTATGCAGGTAGTTGTAGCTGTGTTGGTCCCAGGAAATTAGAGAGACAAGGTGAGTGAGATAATATCTTTTATTGGACCAACTTCTGTTGGTGAGCAAGATGAGCTTTTGAGCCACAGAGAGTTCTTCTTCAGGTCTTGTGTGTAATTTAAGCACCACTATTTGCCAGTGTTTCTCATAAAAATTCATAGAATTGCAGGGTATGGGATGAATAACCTGAGAACATCATTGTTCTTCATTATTGCTGAGAAAAATATCACATTTATATTACAAATGAAAACTTACATCCAATTAGTTCTGTTCCAGCTGAGTTATGAAAGGGATGCATTTCTTATCTTCATCCAACTCACACACTTCATTCCTGAACTTGACTTTTTAAATTACTATTATTATTGCTAGGCTTTACGAGCAGTGCGAACATAAGAATTCAAATGTGCCCTCTGCTTACTAGATGAGAATCTCTACATTCAACAACTTTTTCTGCTTGACCAGAAAGAAGGTTTAAAAGTAAGTAGAAAGTAACAATTTCATTCTAATTAGAATACTTCTGGCACTGTAGATCAGAACTTCACAACACTAAATCCCTTTGGTCTTCAAAGCACTCACCTGACCTGGTTTACTGGAGGTTACTCCTTGGATTTCTAAGTAGCTGAAAGTTAGTTCTAGCTGTAATGTAAAACAAGTGCAGAATATAAATACCTTGTTTTTATTTTTAAACGTTAACCAAAACATATTAAAAGGCCACATTATTCACAAGTTAAGCAAGAGGAATGCATCTGGACTGATTAAACAAGAAGGTTAATAGTAATTGTGTCTCAGCTGTAATAACTTTATTGTGTACAAGTAAATATTGAGTATATTTGATTACATTTTATATTAAGGGTGTACTTATAAATAACTTTTTATGGGTTAAAAATTACTAGTAGAAGTTTCAAGGCTGTTACTTGACTGAGTAGTATGCGTTATAAGTGGTTCTAAGCACATCAGTACAAAATGTTATAAATGTTTATAAGCAACTTCTTGACCTATTGTACTCTAACTGGTTAACCATTTATTAATCATTAATTAATCCTTTAGAAGCTATTTATAAAAGCACTCTTCATAAATGTGACAATTTATTTTATGGAAATAATACCTACACAGGCCTATAATACTATGTAAGACTCTTTATCTAGAATAATCTTCCTCACAGACTACTAGTTTTCACCAGTGAGTAGATGGGCAGCACAGTTTAAAGCCATTCTGCTCTCACTGAGGATTTTAGAGTTAAAGGCTAAAATCCAATGAAAGTTTCTAATTATAACTCATCACTTCTGTCCTCCAAAGAAATGAGCAATAACCAAAAAAAAGTTTGTATTTAGTTTAGTGATACTTATTTTTCTTTTCTTTCTTTTTTTTTGGGGGGGGGGGGAGGTTTAAAAACGTTTTTTCACAAAAGGGTGAACTTTCTTTCCAATCATTTAGCTGAAGAGAGGGACACAAGAAAATGCACCAAACTAGGAAACAAAATGTACAGCAGCATCAGAGCATGAAGCAGCCTGGAAAACTACACTTACTGTTCATGAAAGGTGCCCCTCAACAAGGAATGAAAAGGTCCTTTATTTAGCCACAGAACAGATGCAGCCCAGAGAGTGGCAGTGCAAGCATTTCCTCATTGCTCACACCAAAGTATCTCATTTTGGCATGGAGAGACCGCCTTGTAAGAAATTCATTCATTTTCATGCCCATTCAGTTACTTCTTATCCGAGACTGCCAGCTAATATCAGTTTTTGTGATGTGGACACCTATGTTCTGTAACTTCCTCTACATTCACGTAGGTCAGCCAGTCATCAGATGGCAGCTTTTGATCACTAGTGACATACGCTATATTCAAATCAGTGAAAGTCTCCATATCCCATTGCTTGTCCAATACCAAGTCACCCAGGTCCCTAGAACCTCGGAACATTTTAAGAGTATATTTAACACATTTCACAGTCAGAAACATAGTGTACATCTATTTACCTAACAGACCATTATGGATCTTTTAGGAGCTACTTTCCATCATCTAAATTGTTCCCACTTTGCACATTATTTATCCAGCCATCTCTGATGGCCCCAGTACAACAAGTATGTGGTGATATGTGACAACTCTGTATATTCACACTAACCTAAAACACCTCTTCAAAACAAAACAAAAATCTATACGAAGCAACAGACTCAAAAAGCTGGTCCTGCAAAGAACCCTTTTGGAATATCAGTGTGCAATAGCTAGGTGTGGCAACACCTCTATAATTAAGATTGGGTTCTTTTTTTTTTCCATTTCAAGAAGGGATTCAATGTTGTGTGTGTGTGTGCGCGCGCGCGCGCGCACACACGTGTAATACAATAAATCTTTCCAAAATGTATAACAAATAATTTTTGAGTCAAATTTTCTCAGGATTGTCAAGTATCCATGTTAATTTAAAAATAGTTAAGAGTTATTCTGTTACTAGCAGTATCCTATAAAGGATAAACACTATTCTGAGTGTTTCTCCTTTTTAGGATACCACTAGCTAACAGCCATCTGGGTTTGTTCACTTTCAAACTTTCCACATAGCTAAAAACTCACTGCAAACTAGTACCAAATGTACATTTGGAATCTTGACCCCTCAAACATATATACCAGATACTTAATCTGTGCATTTATGTCAACATTCAATATTTGGTAATGTTGCTAACTTTGTGATACGAAGTGTGTATGTGGTGTGTTTCCTTCTCTATTAGAGGGAAAAGACAGTTCCTTGTGACTGTGTGGAGTCTGTCACTCTGTGTGGAAGTGCACTGTGCAGAGATTAGAGTACTGCGAAGAGGAGTCCATAACTTGACATTTTTTTGTGTTAGGCAAATGTCACATTTAACCAATCTTAATCTCTTTAATTATCTTCAGGTGTATGGAATAAAATTTCAATGTTAATTTAGTGAGCTGTTCAAGATGAGTTATTGCTTGGAATTCCATACAAAAGTAATACAGCAACCTCAAAACTGAAGTTCTCAGGGCATACTAGATTTCACTGAAGTTCCTTGAAGGAACCAAGGTGGTGAGTGTTTGTAACCTTTCAGTTCCTCTTTCAGAATGTCTGCATAAGGGAAAGAAGTCTTCATATAGCAAAAATAAAGTCTCTTGCATGATTTGGGGAGTGGAGGGAAGAAAATACTTGATCAGCCATAAATAAAAGAAAAAAAAATATAGCAATAAACTTAACAAAACTGAAAATACAAATCAATCACATCATCCTCCAGTCCACAATGCACTTTTCAGGACAACTAAATTATTCTACCACTTGCTCATTGTTATTGTATTAAATAATCACAGGTTATAATAGAATCCCAGGAAAATGTCATATGTTCTCATGTCTATCAATGCTCCTTCGCTAGATGACATCAAGGGGAGTCATTGAGCTCAAATCAGTAACATTAATATCCTGTGCAGCTTTTAAAACTTTCTAGGTTTTAGGAAGTCAACTATCATGCACGCCTATACTAGTAAAGAAAGATGTTTTCTTCAAGCATACTGGCTGTTGAAACAGAAGGGATCCAAATTCCAAAAGAAATTGTGTTTGGGAAAATCGGGTTTCTTTTGAAAACTATTCATCCATTTCAGTTATCACTGATGCCATGACTTTCATTAGCCTAGAATACAGATTTTAGGCTTTGATTTAAAAGAAGAAAATACAGCACAATAAACCTCACAAGATATTATGAAATGAAATAAAAAGACATTTTTAAAAGTGTTTCCAGTGCTAAATTAATACTGTGGCTATTTCCATTGATTTTTTCTGCCATTTCCATTCTCAGAACATTAAATGACACCATTTCCATTTGACATATGAAAATGTGCAGCCTTCATTTTTTTCCATAAACACTGGGGACACCAAAAATGAGTCTTAGCCTTCAGTAAATGTTTTCAACCTGGATATGAGGGAGGGGAACACTTTCCAGCACCAATGATCATCATTTGTTAATCTTTCTGTGCATACGTGCACAACTAAGCAGAACATGAACATCTGCCAAAAGCACGTTAAATGGACTCTGGGTGGGAGGAGAGATCATCACCTGATTCAAAATCATCCTGCTCCACACAGAAATGTATTGTTCCTCTGGCATGACAATCATTCCAAATTGTCATGGGACTGAAATAAGTATTTCATGGTCTTTATAAGGTAGGTTGGCAAAATGCCTCTCAGAGCAAACTATGGCCCACACGGAAAACAACAGAGATTATTCCACCGAGAACAGTAGGATTCAGAACACTCCCCATCATTTCTAATTTGGAGCTTGAAATATAATCCCTTTTGAGATCAGAGAGACTACAATTTAGAATATGTCTATACTGCAATCAGAGGTATGATTGCAGCGTGGATAGGCATACCTACCCGTTAGTTTAAATCTAGCAAGTGTAGCTAAAATACAGTGAAGAGGAAGTGATACAGACTTCAGTGTGGGCTTTTACAAGCAAGTACTTGTGTGGATAGCCCATGCTGCCACATTTTCACTTATATTTTTTAGCCACACCAGCTAGATTAAACCTAGAGCAGGTATGTCTCCCCTAATTGCAATCTCACCCACCAACAGTGTAGGCAATACCCATAGAGTAATGCCATCAACTTCTTTGGGCACTAACTCACCTAGATCCCATTAGGAGTCTTATGGACTGTGCCATTACACTTCAAGTTATTTGTAATGCAGTTCTTCACCCATGCACATTTTTAAAAGTCTAGGTTCTCCTATAACGTTTCATCTATGTGCTGACAAAACCATTTAAGGCGGCCATTATTGAAAAAGCATTACAACAACTTTACACAAAACATTACTACTCCAATCCTCAGATCTCTTTTCAGATGAATAAGCACTGTCACCAGCAAGTTTACATCACTGCAATGCATGAATATGATTGCAACACAAGTACTGAAATAAAACAAACTTACCTTGGTGGGAATGCGGGATGTCAACAAGAAGGCCCGACATGATGTAAGCACCTAAAAATGGAGAGCAGAAGCAGTGTTTCATATCTACAGGGACAGCACTCAGAAATATTAGTGTCTTTGGTAAGAATCTTTCTTTACGAAGACTTTTACTTCTTTTCATAACTAAGTAATCCAAGGCATCACATGAACAAATGACTTGCACAGTCACACTGAGTCAGTGGTTGACTGTTTAAAAGACAGGCTTATATTTTCCAATAGATAAAAATGAGCAGAACTGAACAAGATAACTTCACAGACAATAAGGACACTAATTTTGGTCTTCTTTGGTGACCAGGGGCCTGATCTTGCAAACACTTACTACCCAGATGTAGTACTTATCTAAGGTAAATAATCCCACTGAAGCTTATGATAAAGATTGTTTGCAGGGTCAGGCCATATAGACCTGATCCAGCTCTCACGGCAGTCAGTAAGAGTCTTTCCTTTGACTTAGCTGGGAGCTGGATTGGTCTCTAATCTAGTAGAGAAGAGCGAGGAGAATTCTGTGATCTGGTTTTCTATAAATCGGCTACTATAGGAATCTTAATACCACCTAGACAGAATATATTTAACTAAATAGCACAGTAACATCTGAATAATTGCATTCTTATGAAATTATTAAAAGAAATAAATTTGAAAAGTGAAAACAACAGGAATTCAAAAATGCCAGTATTCGAGTGGAACACAAATATGTCCAATGTACATAAAATATTAGCATTATGAGAGATTATGGACAAACATTTCCCTTCAGATAAACCCAGTGGACCTCTGAAGTAACAATGCATGTGTCTCCCACTGATGTCAATGGGAAAGAATGTGCAGGTAGGTAAAGCAAAAAATTGGAGATTCAACAGGCAGATCAGAGAGAACACTAGCTCAATATGTAGGTAACTCAAAAGTAGCAGATTTCTGTACTCATTCTCATTTCACAGATGGGGAAACTGATCCACCTAGGGTCCAATGACCTGACCAAAGCCCCACCTCCAGTTAGTGGCAGAGTTATTTATAGAATCCACATTTCTTAGATCCAGTCTTGTACTTTAACCTTTAGACTGGCATCTAACTTCAGACAAGTAGCTTTAATAAAAACACACACAAAAAATCCATGTTCTATGCATATTAGGCTAGTATCAGCATGAGAGATGAACCAAATATCCAGAGCCAAACGCCCCCCGACTTTGAGAGTTTGAGATCCATATCTGAACTCGGATCTCTCTCTAGTGCAGCTAGGGTTGCCAATTAGGGATGTAAATAGTGGGTAAAAAATGTAACAGTTTAACCTATTGAAATTCAATCAGTTAAATGTTTAATGGGAAACTAGGGATGCGGGGATGCTGCAGCCCCCCATGTTTTACATGGGGCTCTACTGCCCTTCCCCCCCACCCCAAACACACCTTGCCCGGGGTACCAGCTGCCGGCCCCGCGCATCCAGGGGGGGCAGCAGAGCCCTGGAAGGAGGAGTAGCAGAGCCCCAGGCATGGGGCCAACAGATGAAACCCCGGGTGCGTGCAGAGCGGCAGCCAGGACCCCCGGCACACTGGGGGGCAGCGATGTTTAATCGTTAACTGGAACCAATAAGCATCAAGTGAAGAGCTCCATTGGCAATTCTGGTACTGAAGAGAACAGGTGGCATTAGGAGATATTTGACTACCTTCAACAGCTAGATGCAGCAGGGGTTGCTGTAGGACCGGGATGGGCAAACTTTTTGGCATGAGGGCCACATCTGGGTATGGAAATTGTATGGTGGGCCATGAATGCTCATTAAATTGGGGGTTGGGGTCCAGGAGGGGGTGAGGGCTCCGGCTGGGGGTGCGGGCTCTGGGTTAGGGCCAGAAATGAGTTCAGGATGTGGGAGGGGGCTCTGGACTGAGGCAGGGGGTTAGGGTGCGAGGGGGAGGGGCAGGGCTCCGGCTGGGGGTGCAGGCTCTGGGTGGGGCTGGGGATGAGGGATTGGGGTGCAGGAGGGTGCTCTGGGCTGGGACCAAGCGGTTCAGAGGGTGGGAGGGGGATCAGGGCTGGGGAAGAGGGTTGGGGCACGGGAGGAGCTCAACAGTGCAAGCTCCGGGCAGCGCTTACCTCAAGCAGCTCCCAGAAGCAGTGGCGTGTCCTCCCTCCTGCTCCTACATGGAGGCACAGCCAGGCAGCTCTGCACACTGCCCTGTCCGCAGTTCCTGGGCAATGAAAGCTACAGGGGGCAGCACTTGGGGCAAGGGTAGTGTGCGGAGCTCCCTGGCTGCCCCTATGCATAGGAGCCGGTGGGGGGACATGCGCTGCTTCCAGGAGCCGTGTGGAATGGGGAAAGCTCCTGACCCAATCCCCGCCTGGAGTGCCAGAGCGGGGCAAGCCCTGGACCCCACTCCCCGGCAAGAGCTTGAAGGCCAGATTAAAGTATCTGGAGGGCCAGATGCAGCCCCCAGGCCATAGTTTGCCCACCCCTGCTGTAGGATCACCCAGTTGGGGATGAAAGGCCAGTTTCACCACTGCTCACCAGCAACAAGCTCAACTACAAAAATGTCTCAGGAGTGGAGCAGGCACGGGAGGGGCCTCTTGGCCATGGCAAGAGCTTCCTTGCCTCCTTTTTTCTGCCCCGGCTATCTAATGTTGGGGTCAGAGTTAGGAAAGTATCTGAAGCTGGGCAGCTCTTGGAGAGCCGCTTCCTTTACTTATATTCTAGCTACTGGCCTACAAATCATGTAGATCCTGTCAACACATTTATAAGCACACTGGGACACCTTAGTTACATTAAAATTGTGCCCCACAACCTTGTTTTAACAGGTTTGCCTGCATAGATGGACCCAAGCTGTGTTATAACTAGATAGCACGTTCCTTTAATGTGGTTATAACAAATCACAACTTTACCTATGCAAGCAAACCCAAACCATGCTATAACAAGGTTGGAGCACAACTGAGTTGTAAGTGGATGCCCCAGTTCAGCTATAGCTGTAGTGTAGGACAGAATGCTGGCCGTCAGAATGTAGTCAGTCTTTAAATGTACCAAGGTCTCAGACTGAAGTACCTGTAAAAGTCACACTGCCAGAGTGTCTGCTTGACTTAAGGAGCTCCTATTAAAGGCTTCACTTCAAAAGGGCACTTACTCCCAGACTGTTCAAAAGCCCTTCTACTTGAAGAGTAACATAGAACAGAGAGAGATTTCCATTCCTCCAAAGTTCAGAATTCCACATTTCTTACTGGTGAAACTGTTATAAATGTAATTACAAACTAATAAAAGAATTTGATTGCTTTTAAATTATTGTTGTACAAAAAGTTCAAGTCTGTTACTTTAAAATGAATGCTCAAGTTTATCTATAGCAGAGCTGTTGCCCCACTGTAATAACCAACTTGACGAGAACAGTGTTGACACTTATCACAATTTTGGCCTTTTGAATCCATGAGTATGCAACCTGACCTTTCATATAGCTGACCTGAGTTTAGGGCTGACACTTTTTTTAAACATTTCAAAATTTTGTGTGACATCTAATTTCCTTTTAAGTAACATTGTTAACGCTTAAAAATATACTAACATCTTCCCTAAGGCAATTAAAGAAGAGTTCAAAAATGTAAGAAGACAATCTTGGAAACACCAGTTTTTACCCTTCTCTTATTCCTTGAAGGTAAGACCACAGGGAAGAAAAAATTAGATGAGGTATGGGCTAATCGTTGTGCTGTGGAGAAGGTTCTGTAAAGTTGGTACTGATTTTTAAAAGCACAATATAAAAAGGGTATTTTGTTGTTTGTTTTTCAAAATCAGAGTCAAAGGGTGGCTGGTCCTTTAAGGGGAGATTGGCCCAGACTCACCAGTGACTGCTCAGCTAGCTCCCTGCTGAGACTAATAAAGTGATTAGAGAAGTCTGCAAGTGACTCAGTTGGAAGAGGGAGGCTGGCTCCAGTGGCAGGCCCTGGAGCGAGACAGCGAAGAGACACAAAAGGGGAAAGAACTCTGGACTGATGCAAAGATCTTTGGTTGGGGAAAAGACCAGATTCATGTGTACAACTTACGTTGAACAGTTTTAGTGTGTTTGAAGGATAAACTGGGTCCTGAAGGAAAGGCTTTGGGCATGGTATTACTCTTTCCTAAGCTAGGGAGACAAGCCATCTGCCCTATACGCATGTACAAAATATGTTTGTACAGTGCCTAGCACAATGGGGCCCCAGCCTCTAGGAATAGGTCTATACTCCAATGTAAAGCCCAGATCTGTAGAACTCAAGTTAGCAGACCCTGGGTTTGTTAACCTAGGGTTTGAGTGTCTAAACTCATTTGTAACCCCAGGTTAGGAATTGTTGAACCCCAGGGTATTAACTGGGGGCTCCAGCATCTACACTATATTATGGCTTGAGTCCAACCACCCAAATCCCAGACTTCCTAGCACTCTCCCAAAATGTGACGGCTCTAGCCCTTTGTTTGTGATGCAGTGTGGCAGAACTGGACTGTCTACCAAACTTGCCTGTTCAAAGAACAAAGAAAGTCCATCCATGGGATTTTGGGATACTTTTGGCAGACTCCCAGAGCACAAGTCCAGTGTGGTTGCGTCTAAGCTGCAAAGCAACAGGGTTTGAACTCTGGGTCCCAGCTTGACTCAAGCTCAGATCTTCTACTCTGGGGGGTTCTGGGACCAAGCCCCAGGTTAGCGTGATTTGTGTAGACAGAAGAGGGATTAGGCTTGAGCCTCAGTTTGAACCTTGGGTTTACATTAAAATCTAGACATATCCTCTATGCTACCATAATACAAATAATGGTAATCAATATATATTTCAATTGTGTAACTGAACATTTCTTTAATATGTATGAAATATTGGATTTTGCATGAATTGATGGAATGTAGATGTTAAGGTTAACGAATGATTTTTATTTTTCTAATCTAAAAGATGTTGCAATTATAAAGACACCTGAAAATAAATGTGCACTGTTTTAAATTTAGCATCCTGCTAAAATGCTTTCCTTTCAGAATACTGTAAATCTGTTAAAAATGCCAGTAAAGCTCAGTTTGTGCCTCACATTAATATCAGATAACAGAATGTTCACATATTCCACTAAATTAGCCAAAACATGTATATTTCACTCATCCATAACCCACTCAATTTGTTCTGTCACAAATTCTATTAATTCATTAATAAGTAAAATATACTAAATCATCTTTTCAAGAGAGAAGCACACACTAGATAGGGATATAGAATACTGTGGATGTAATGACTAGTACGATAAAACACATAAGAGGATGTGTGTAATTTACATGATAGATAGAGAGTGAAGGAAGTAGATCAGGAGACAGGATGTTATGCAAAGCACATAACTAGACTGTTGCTCTGGGGGTAATCAACTCACTATATCTATAATCTATCATCTTACTCTGCCTTTTCCAAAGCCGTATTTGTAGACAAGAAAGGATTACAATTTAAATAGTAAACACCACCATCCCCACACACAAATGATTTTAAAATGTATTTATCCTTAATTCCATAGCCTTCCCTAACTAATAGTCCAAAATCATTGTGTATCTAGAAAAGATCTGCAACTGCAGTTGCACAATAAGCAGACATTTTAAGATATATTATAATGAATATTATACATCTGAGATTAAGTCTGGCCCCAAAGCACTAAAATTGGTTTGATGGATATATTCATGATAGGACCCTGAGAGAGACCATTGTAACCAATGATTTGCTAAAAATAGTTAATTTTATTTGATAGATTGATTTACATTTAAAACAAAAATAGAGTATATAAACAATGAAACAGATTTCTCAGATATCCTAAAGAAGATTTAGGGAGTTTTCTGGTTTTAGCATTGCCTCGGAGCCCCACAACCCTGCGGGGCCTGAAGCCCTGCCACCCAGGGCCCCGAGCCCTGCCGTCCAGGGCTGAAGCCAAAGCCTGAGCAACTGAGCTTCACTGGACCCTCTGTGGTGTGGGGCCCCAGCAGTTGCCCTTGCTTGCTACCCCCTAACACCAGCCCTGGCTTTTATATGCAGAAAAACAGCTGTTGTAGCACAGGTGGGCCATGGAGTTTTTATAGCATGTAGGGTGCTCAGAAAGAAAAAAGGCTGAGAGCTCCTGGTTTAGACCAGGCTAAGGGGAACAATTATTCTTCTAAACCTAGGTCTAGTGTTTCCCAATTTACGTAACATTAAATCGCATTCTTCAGCTTCTTTAATCAATTTAGTTTGAATAAGTGTACAGGGAGTCCTTGGACTTATGACACAATTGGTTCCTTACAATTGCATCGTAAATCGGAACATTGTAACTCAGAACTGCAATCTACTCCATTGCGGGACTGAGTGTCGTAAACTCGAAACCTATAGTAGTAAGTCAAATCAGCGTGTTAATGGAGAAGCGTCATAAGTGCCGTTCGTTGTAACTCGAACATCGTAAATTAGAGGATGCCTGTACTGTAGCTCAATTCAGGGTACATCTACACCAGTGGGACTCAAACTTTTTTTTACTGGTGACCCCTTCACATCGCAAGCCTCTGAGTGTGACCCCCACCCCAATAAATTAAACACACTTTTTAATATATTTAAACACCATTATAAATGCTGGAGGAAAGCGGGGTTTGGGGTGGAGGTTGACAGCTCACAACCCCCCATATAATGACCTCGCGATCCCCTGAGGGGTCCCGACTCCCAGTTTGAGAACCCCTGGTCTACACTATGAAGACCATACTTGCATTGCTAGTTTGCTGTAGCTATGCTAGCATAACATCATAGAAGAGCACAACCTGCACCAACTGAAGGGGCTTTTCCATCAGTGTAGGAACACCCAGCCACAGTAGCTACATCAATGGAGGAATCCTTCCATCAGCATAGCTGTATCCACCCTGGGGGGTCTGGCTTGTATAGCTATCACACTTAGGGTATGTGTTTAAGTGCAGACCAGGCCTTATACAAGGCCACCTAATTAGTATAGAAATAAATTCAAATGAGAAAATTCATTTGGAAATATTTACAAAAAGCAGTTATTTCTGTACAGATTCATGTTCTGCAGAGGTCACTGCCTATTTACCAAAATAAAATGATTTTGCCTCAGTAACTAACAATAACATTGACAACAGACTCCTCTCCCCCCCACCCCACACCCGTGCAACTAGTACATCAACAAAATACTAAAAATATACAGATGCATCTTGTGTTACGTTTTCTTTCTAGGCTTATTACCCATTTTTGCAATCTTGTCAGATATTGAAATTTGCATTTATGGAGCCCTGCTAATGTTATTGTACCAAATTAACATAACACACTGCATCTATCAGTCTTGGGCAGGTCATTAGTGTAGCACAGTTTTGCATTAATTTTGCATTTTTATCTAAATAATCCACATCAACTCAGGCCACCAAATTTATTGTATACTTTAATTTGCTTGTGAATTACAAACCATTTAATACATAATGCTTTTAACAATCTTTTCCCTCTGGAGAAAACCTGAGACTGAAACTTTACAAAATAACAACTGTGTATTACTTAAGGACAAAAACAAAACAAGTAAAAAACCTATGAAGATTAAAATAGGAACACAAAAAGGTTACACTATATGTTGATTCCAGCTGATATGAACCCTTTGAACCTTCTCTATTTTTAAATATGGATGCAATAAATAAACTATATAATAAATATACAGTGGTCAAATTTTGTAGTTTACCATCTCAGATTCTCTACCTCTTACCCTTTCATATGAACTCTACCCTCTCACCCTGCTCCTGCCATTACTTCGGCATTAATTAGTTTAAATCACTTGCACTACATTTTACTTGAAGGAAGAAAGGGGGTGTATTTGTGATGTGCTTCCTTATTTAGACTCTTTGTAGGAAAACACCATGCAAATTTGTTTTATGCCCTCCAATATTGTACTTTTTTAAAAAGCACAGCTACTCTATTGTTTCACCTTGAACTCATCCTCAGTAGTTTCCCTGCAAAATCTAAACCAAACAATAATGTAAACAGACTAACACAGCTACTACTTTGAAACGAGTAATGTAAACAGTCTTTGTTCTGCTCATAAGTACTGTACTTTAGATGTAATGATTCATATCTAGACTTACTAAGCCACCTACTCTCCCTCTGAGAATCCACCCAGGATTTTTGATCATTGTACAAATGATTGCATTCCTAATTTTGTAAATACCTAAATACCAAAGTGACTGGGGATAGATTAGGTTTAGAGTGTGTAAGTGATTGCAACTCCATTGACTTCAAATGAGTTGCTCCCAGTTGAGCCAAGGCTGAATTTGGCTCACATCATTTAGTACAGTGTAGTGTTAAAGCATCACAAGTGATGAAGCTTTCACAGCTTGCTTTGGGAGAATATTCAACAGAACACTTCTTCCCATCAGAAAGTTTCCCCTCATTTACCCCTTACTTTTGGAGTAGGGGGATATGTTTATAATCATCTACTCCTCCTTTGATTGAGTTAAATAATTGCTTTCCCTCCTTAGCATTTGCACTCTTAAAATATTAGAATAATGTTTCCTCCTCCCCTCCCATGCTACTTACTTGGCACTTAGCCAAGCTACAGATAAAAGCCTTCTCTAGACTGAGAGTTTGCCAGATTACTGTCATTTCTGGTCAATTACCAACATAGTGCAAGCCCCTGGCGTGGATAGGCAAAACGACATTTTTGCACAAATGCAAACAACTCCTGTGCGAAATTGTGGTAAGCGCCGCAGACCTTCTCTGTCCACATCAGAGATTGCAAAGGTGTGGTTACAGTGATGGCTGCAGTCACTGCAAAAGCCCATTACAGACAAAGCCTAACTCCTCTTTTTTCCCCACAGGAAATTCCATGTTGCATTCTCCTTTGCCCCAATCATTTCCATAGCTCTTTTCTGAAATCCCTTAAACTCGAGTATAATATTCGTGGCATGGATTGTTGGAGAGTTGTATGGAGAGCGACTAATGTATCTTTGCACTTTTGCATGCCACCTCTGGATGCCATTCAAACTTGCATCACCCTTTATTATTGCCATATCTCATTAAGATTTGACATCTAATTTACTGTCTGCTCTCAATGCTTGATCACTTTCTGTATTGCTGCATTTTCTTAATAGGAGGGAGAAGTGAGAGGGGAAATGGATTTTTGCATATTTTCTGTGCAGAAGTGAGGTCAAATATCAGTATCTGTGGTAGATCACATTTAAACAAAGAAAAGACAAACATCGTAAGAACTCTTAACAGATGTGACAAAGAACACCACAAGGTGGCACCCTGGTGTACCTTACGGGCCTGATTACACATGCCCAGCACAGAAGCTGGGCTGATGTACTGCTGAATTGGGCCACCCCAAGAATGTTCATTCACAATTTAAAGGTAACCTGCAAAGCATTTTAAAAACAAAAATTCAGTCTGAAGGGTGAACATTTGACAAAGTTATCAGCAATTGAAAAATGGCCCTTTAGAATGGAAATGTTTATTAAACAAACTACTTTACAGCCGTTCCTTCGTGCTCCAGCTGTAAGAACACCTTGCACTTTATAGACATTAATGAACGAATCCTCACAATATCCCTGTGAGGTAGCTAGAAAGAACGGTCACCATTTTAGAACTGGTATGTATGTTTATTTCTGTTTGTGAGCAGCCTAAAAACATATTCAACCACGAAACTAAAAGTGTCTGCCAAAGAATTGGAGGGGATTCTCATCATCTTCTCTCTCTCTCTCTACACACACACACACACACACACACACACACACACACACACACACACACAGAGTACAAATTCTTGTCATTTGTACTACTGCCCCCGTTCCAGAAATAAATGGTACTACACAGGTGCTACACAGGGTTTCCCATGTATTAGCCTTTTTTATATTCCACTGATTACATAACAAGGCTGTAAGTGTGGAATTACTTGCAATTCTAAAAACCCCAGCCTCTTGCACCTTACGGTTTTTTTATGCTTCAACTTTATTTTTCGTGATTATATGCATATATGCTCTTCTATAGAAAAAAGCATCATCATCCCCACCTTCATTTGTTATGATGGTAACACTTTCTTATGCAGAGGTGGCACACTCTCCCACTTTTGATTTAAGCCACTGCAGGTATTAATGTTGGAATAACATTTAGTCATGGTCACAACGTCCTTCTTAGTACACTGAGCCTCTCTCCAGGTTTATGGGCAATTGACAGCCTCTCCAGCTGATCAGACTAGAAGCAGCCTGCTGTGCTATATAATGTTGCTGTTTCTACACTGAGGTGGCTGGAAATAGATTTTGCTTTTTGCAGTGTTCCCCCCCCCCATTCTACTTTCATCATTTTAAGAAATGTCAGATTTAATACTTTGTACATGACACTTTCTCTCCTTAATGAGAAAGGGTTTATACACACACACACACACACACACACACACACACACAAGTATGCACACAGCTGTTATGCAAAGTCGTTGAAAACAGAAAACAAAACCCTTCACCCTGCAGAGAAGTTGATGGAAATTGTATTTGTTCCATAATGAAAAGAGCTTCAGAAAGTAACTCTTATACCCATTCCTGTTTGCTTTTTCTAATCAATAAATTAATGTCTAGGAGTTTAGTGTTTTTGAAAGATAACAGATTATTAATCCTAAAGAATTAAATACTTTATTTAATTTCCTCCATAGCATAGGCCAATTGAAATGCAAAGAAGAGTTTATCGGTGACAAACTATGGAAATCCCCAGACCCACAGGAGTCTCTCCTAAAGCAGCCATCATCATCTATAGCCAATGTTACAGGTGTAAGTCAAGGTCTTCTAGCTCCCTTGATTCTTTCTCCCCAGCCCAGAGGAAACCATTGAGGTCCCACTACACCCAACCTTCTCCCTTCCTCACATGGGGAACAACAGAAAGGAGCCTTCCCCGCCTTCTGACATTATAACCACTTAACTAACTTGGAAACCCTCACACCTGTGTAGTGCCATTTATTTCTGGAACTGGGGCAATAGTACAAAAGACAAGAATTTGTAAAACGTGTGTGTGTGTGTATATATAATGTATGTATATAGAGAGAGAAATTGATGAGAATGCCAAAGAATGGGAGGGATAAACGTTTTTAGTTTTGTGGTTGAATATGTCTGGATAGTTTTCCTTTCATGCATTGTATTGCCATTGATTACTGGTCCCCCTCTACTCTGTGGGTACATCCCCTCAGTTGCCCAGCTGCACTCTCCTGGCCAACTGTTTTTTCTTCCCTCCTGCTTTTGTTCTTCTGTTGACTCCTTTCCCATTTCCACACATGTAACAGAACACTGAAACTAACATGACCCATGTCAATCACCTGCCTCAATCATTTTGTGAGTAACGTTATACTCCTTCCCCCTCCAATCTCATCTTTTTTTTTTTTTTTATCTGTTTAGATTGTAAACTCTTCCGGGGAGGAATTTTGTCTTCTATTTGAAGTGTCTAGCACTAGAGCTGTTTGAAATTTTTATTCAAAACTTTTAAATAGCTTTTTTAAAGTCAAAACGAACATTTCCAAGGCTGCTTCAAATACGTTTTTCAGACTTTTCTTCAAAAACAAAAATATTTTTTCAGTTTTTTTCAATAAACTATTAATAATAATAAACTATTTTTTCAATAGTTTTTTTAAAAAAAGTTACTAAAATGTTCTGCAGGGGGAAAAACCCCAACCATTCCCTGATCTGCTCTATATAGCACAATTTGAACTCTACTTAAATACAAAAAGAAAAGGAGTACTTGTGGCACCTTAGAGGCTAACAAATTTATTTGAGCATAAGCTTTCGTGAGCTACAGATCACTTCATCGGATGCATCCGATGAAGTGAGCTGTAGCTCACGAAAGCTTATGCTCAAATAAATTTGTTAGCCTCTAAGGTGCCACAAGTACTCCTTTTCTTTTTGCGAATACAGACTAACACGGCTGCTACTCTGAAACCTATCATTACTTAAACATAATTATTACAGTAGTAATAAATAATGTTGCCTCCCACACTGCCCGCCAGCATTACTCAACCTTAACATAGATGGACCAGTCTCTATGTCCATTCAGCCAGCTGCATCTATACCAAACTCTATTTAAATATCTCCCATCATTGATGTCACCGGTTCCACCCTACTAGGGCTAAGTAATGGAGGGAGTGCCAGTGCAGGTGGCTTGCTGTTTTAGCAACAGTGTCATCTGCTTAAAGTGTGTGACTGGTAAAAACATGGCAGCTGCTGGTCAAGTACTTGCATTAGCATTCCCTACTGTTGCTAGCACTGTACTGAGCTAGTGCTACAGCAACGGTGAATGATTTTTAGAGAAAGTTTGATGCAAATAAGCTTCCTTGGCCTCTGTGCTGCTTCTCAGTCTATATGCAACGTGCCTCAGATGGCACGTGACCAGGATTCATCGCTGAATTTGGTCCACTAGTTGGATCATTAACTTCCCCAGCCCGGGCCACGTACTGACAGGGAGTGTGACGTGAATGCTAATCCGTGCCCACCGCCTCCTTGCTGAGACTGCTTGAGAGAGTCCCAGCTAGTGCCCATTGTGATGGATCTTTTCCCACTATGAACTGGAATAGGACTACCAATTTATTTCTCCTAGCTAGTTAACATGAAGTGAGATGTAGCTCACGAAAGCTTATGCTCTAATAAATTTGTTAGTCTCTAAGGTGCCACGGGTACTCCTTTTCTTTTAGCTATCATATGATTACTACAGCTGGACAACAAATTTCCATCACAATATTTCTTCAACAGAGAACAGATTTTTTATATAAAGGAATTTTCCATGAAAAATATTCTGCTTTCATCAAAGGTGTTAAGGTTTTCAGACAAACTAAACTTTTTTCATTTTTAAAAATTTATTTATTTTGGCAAAAACCTGAAAAAATCAAAGAAAATATTTTAGAAAAAAGGGAAAATGTTCATTTTCATAAAAAAAATTACAGGCTAAAAATATAATTTCCCCACAAGCTCTAATGGCAATTTTCATTCACTATTGACCTGGGTTGAATGTGAACTGGCAACACGTTTAATGATTTTTAAACTTGTCACCAGTTCTCCATTCCCTTCCTGAACAGCCAGAGTTAGGTTGATTTTTGTAATCAGAAATCTAAATGAATATTTACAATATGAAGAACTCTCTCTACCTGTTTGTGAGCTATCAAACTGAGGTAAGATTGGATTTATTAATTCTTTCAGTATTACCACTACACTGAAAAACAAGTCTCCCCTCATTTGAACGGGTACTCTGCTCCCCTGTACCAGAAGGGGAGAAGCACACAGCCGAATGTACCTGCATAAGTAGGACAAAAATGGAACCACCCCCATCCAGGATTTTTAAGATGTTACTTCCCCACTCTCCTCAGTCCGAGTTATTTATCCTCTCTCTCCTTGGTAGAGGAAGGGAGCAGTAAATTTTCCTAGTGGCTCTCCTGGGTTCCATAACCTTTGTTGAATTCCCCTCCCCTCCCCAATACAGTTTCACATCTCATCTGGAAAACTATGTTTTTAGCACAGTCCCTCCTGGTGCTGTATTGGGGCACTGGATCAACTCTGATTCTAAGAGGTGAGTAGCAGCTACTCAGTCAAACACAATCATTTTATGCAGCCCTAATGCTATCCATTGGAGGTCTCCCATTCAAGTACTGACACAACCCATCTTTGATTAGGTTATGAGCTTTAATGGGAGCACAGGGTGGGTATGACTGGATGATACCCCTTTGGATACGTTCTTCAATTTATAGGAATAAGATGTCTGGAATATCATATATTCCCCCTCTACAGAACACAAACTTTTTTTTCAGGGCTCAAACATCACCTCTTCCACAGAGTGGAAGAAAAAGAACAAACTACTCTCTCTCTCTCTCTGGTAATTATGTACCCTGAAATTTCTTATTGGATTAACAGAGAGAACTGAAGATGGCTTAGGTAGCCCTCCAATGGCTCAACCAATGCTGACCGCCCCCTCTCCCCCCTGCAGTTTAGTAATAAGTAGCAGCACCTCCCATGGAAAACGTACAATAGGTTTTTTGTCAGGCATTTTATTCCTATATACTATGGATGTCAAAACAATGAGGCCTCAACAATGGTCCTATTCTCCCATGTAGGGTAAACACTACATGTTGAATAGATGCCTTCTCTTATCTGACTGACACAGATTATCATCAGATAATCTCAGTATACATACTACATCTACCTGGTCAAAAATTTATCCAACGGTATAAAAAGCTTGAAGAGAACTTTCAAGGTTAGGCCAATTTCAAATATTCAGACAGTACCTACCACTGACGGCTGAATTACTTATGTCCCCTTGTTTCTTACATCTAGCTAAAACGAATTCCAGCATTCAGAAACCCCTACATGAGAGAAAAATCACTTGAGTGTTTAATGCCCAGGCCAAGCCAAAACAAAAACAAACCCACCCTTTCAACTCCCGCCCCACCTCTCACACATTTTCTTGTCTGCCTGTGTAGCTTGAGCTGCTTATAGGGGAAAAATGTCAATTTATTTACAGAATAAATATTATAATTATTTTTCTTGAGTAGTGACGTATTATTTGTCTAACATTGTTCCATCCAAAAATGAGACTAGCCTCACCAAAACTGAACAATATTCCATCTAGTCTGGTCATCTATGACAGCAGCCGATACAGGAGACTTCTAAGGAAGGCATAACATTGCAGTAATGCTCCTAACTGTAAGTAATGCAATAACTTCCAGACCCCAGCTTGTATGATCAGTTGAAATAAAAGGATTGATAGTCTTGTAATTGCAACTTCAAATATGACATTTATATAAACTGTAAATTTATATAAATTACTAAACTGTTTTGCCTGAATTTCAGCCTATAGCAGTGAGTTCCAAATTTATATAGTCTATCTTTTTCCCCTTAAATATTGCATTGTGAAAAACCTAAAGGTTGCACAGTAAAACAGTCCAAAGTCAAGAAATGAAAGGCTGTACATGCCACCTTGTGCCTTATATTAGTCTTTAGTTACAAAGCCATCTACTTTTTTTATTCATAACATTTTTGATCCAAGCTGTGCCTATTCAATGTGCACCATACAAAACTCACACCTAGCAAAATGCACAGTCAGTTTGACCAAGCCCGTGGAAGTTAAAAAAAAAAAAAAAATCCATTTCCAACAACCCAAATGCAGGTCAAACGTTCAAGAAAATGGCAGACACTGCTTCATTATAAAAGGGAAATCCCTTAAATCTAAGAGCAGCAGAGAATTCTGCTCTGTAACTAAGTCAGACGCAGGGTATAAAAGCACATGTACTTTATTTGATGCTTGGGAGGTGGCTATTTTCTCAGTGTGATCACCATTTGGAAGGCTCAAATGTTTTATTAACTGCTCTTGCCTTTGACAAACTAGTTTGAATTGAGGTTTTTTTTCAACAGAACCTTCAGATGATCATTGTGTGAACTCTGCACAGCCCATGACGACAAAGTGGTTTCCCAGGCCAGTTCTGAGGATGACATCTGGTTTCACAAGCATTAAGCCAGATGTCCTTAAAGCTTCCTAACTGTAGCCCATTTAAAAATTGGACAGCACCATCAATTTATTTGTTTCATGTTAATTTCTCATTACGTTGAACTTGAATAAGAAACTCTCTGATTCAGCTTCCCTGATATACCTATATACACTACAAAAGGATAAAGCTAGCTGGGTCTTCCTGGAACTTTACTGTTTACTATCATTTCATATTTTATTTTTAAAAGGAATTTCATGGAGGATAGGTCCATCAATGGCTTTTAGCCAGGACGGGCAGGATTGTGTCCCTAGCCTCTGTTTGCCAGAAGCTGGGAATGGCCAACAGGTAGGGTGTCACTTGATGATTACCTGTTCTGTTCATTTCCTCTGAAGCACCTGTCGGAAAACAGGATACTGGGCTAGATGGACCTTTGGTCTGACCCAATATGGCTGTTCTTATGTTAATTTCTAGAGGAGGAAACGCCAAGGCCTCGAGGGGGGTAGCTTCATGACCTACATTTGGTCTGTAAGAGAAGTACTCACCTTGTTCGCTTAGGATATTAGTGCATTTGCAACGTTTGGTGCATCTCCTTGTTGGCCAAGTGGTAGTTCAGATTGTTTGTGGATGAGGCTATTGATGTTACGTCAGCTAGGAACCGAGATCCGGTCCAGGCATGTGTAAGGATATGTCTACGTTGAAACTGGAAGATGAGAATGCAGCATGTGTAGCCATACTTGAGCTAGCTTTGATCAAGCTAGGTTGCTAAAAATAGCAGCGTGGCCATGATGGTACAGGCAGCAGCATGGGCTAGCCAGCCGAATGCATGCCCGAACTCCCAGGCAGGATTGTACTTGGACAGCTTGCCCATGCCAGCAACCATGCAACTGTGGCCACACTGTTATTTTTAGCTAGCTTGCTCAATCAGAGCTAGCATGCATATGCCTATCCCAACTGCAGTGTCCACATAGCCTAGGCAGTGTCTTCGCTAGGCTTTTTTCTGAAAAATGCCCCACTGTTACTAGTGCAGCTCCACCAATGGTAGAAGAGGAGCAAGAGCTAATACAGACAAAAGCTCGAGAAAGCCCCTAAATCTGCTCCTCACAGTATACGCAATTTGACGGTTAAGAACACTGGCACCCACATCCATTAGAGCTGCACCACTGTTGGGAACATTTTCAGAAAAAAAGCTTGTTGTAGACAAGGCTGAAAGCCTTATATATTCAAGGACTGCCCTATGATGCAGGGCAGATTTTCTTCACATTTGCTCAAAGACAGTGAGTAAGTTACTATTTAAACAAAATCAAAAAACCCCAAACCATCAGCCCCTTCTAGAAGGGCTCTTAAACACAGCTGTAGCCAAACGAGTTATCATCATGATAGCATTAAACTAGAATGGAGCTAAACAATGTTAGAATTATCATATTGCAGTCTAGACAAGAACTGCTGTACTTCTTAAAAAATTAGTTTCTTTGGTTTTTAATGCTGTTTTAAGATGATCTGGCCCCATTCATTCCTGATAATCATTTACTATTCTATTTATAGCACTTTCCATCCAAATTGCTTTAAAATCTTTTAGCTAGAACTCTACCTAGCTGCAGCTGTGGCCTTGTCGTCCATTCCGCCTCCCCCCAACACACACACACACACACACACACACGTTTAATTAAAGGTGTGATTTTAAAGCGATTTAGCTAAAAAAAGGTGTACTATCCCACACTTACTTTAATTTAAATATAGTTTATATTAACTTACTCTGTTAAATTTACAGGGAAAAGTTAAATGGATAAGCAGCTGTAGAGGAGCTACGTGTATTCAAACATGGATTTGCACTGGTTTAGCTATATCGGTTTTTACTATGACTATTTCCCCTAGTCTAAATCTTCCTATAGTGACTTGTTATTGCTAGAACTCATTGTATACTACTGGTATACAATCAATAAATTTATAATCAATGCATAATGGTGGTATGATTTATCAAATTATTGTATCCAGTATTTGATCTTTTTTTTTTTTTAATAATGCTCAAGGACAAGCGATAGATCAAAATTCATTGTTCATTCAATGTCTGAACTGCCAATAATGAACATTTAAAAAATCATGACTCGTTTGTGAGTAATTCGCGACAAGAAAGCAGGCTACATTTATCATCTGTAATGAATAATTGACCAGTTCTAGAGCAGTGGCTCTCAACCTTTCCAGACTACTGTACCCCTTTCAGATGTCTGATTTGTCTTGCGTACCCCCAAGTCTCACCTCTCTTAAAAACTACCTGCTTACAAATCAGTCATAAAAATATAAAAGTGGCACAGCGCACTATTACTGAAAAACTCCTTACTTTCTCATTGTTACGATATAATTATAAAATAAATCAACTGGAATATAAATATTGTACTTACATTTCAGTCTATAGTATATAGAGCAGTATAAACAAGTCATTGTAAGAAATTTTAGTTTGTACTGACTTCACTAGTGCTTTTTATGTAGCCGGTTTTAAAACTAGGCAAATATCTATATCAGGGGTTCTCAAACTGGGGGTCGTAACCCCTCAGGGGGTCACGAGCTGTCAGCCTCCACCTCAAATCCCACTTTGCCTCCAGCATTTATAATGGTGTTAAATATATTAAAAAGTGTTTTTAATTTATAAGGGGGGGGGTCACACTCAGAGGCTTGCTGTGTAAAAGGGGTCACCAGTACAAAAGTTTGAGAACCACTTATCTATACAAGTTGATGTACCCCCTGGAAGACTCCTGCATACCCCCAGCGGCACACGTACCCCTGGTTGAGAACCACTGCTCTAGAGTCCCTTTCTTGAGCCTGGAAGCAGACTATTTTTTCTTCTTCTTAAGTCAGAATCCCTCCTACAGAAGCAAGAGTCCATATCCAAGTGTTCGGGTGAAATCCTGGTCCCATTAAAGTCAACTACAAAACACCCATTAACATCAATGGTACCAGCACAGGTAGGGTTGCCAACTTTCTAACTGTACAAAACCAGAACATCCCTGGCTGGCCCTGCCCCTTCCCTGAGGCCCCAGGGCCACTCACTCCAGCCCCCCTCCCTCCATCACTTGCTCTCCTCCACCCTCACTCACTTTCACTGGGCTAGGACAGAGGTGCAGGAGGGGGTGAGGGCTCCAGCTGGGGGTGCGGGCTCTGGGGTGGGGCCAGAAATGAGGGGTTCAGTGTACGGAAGGGGGCTCTGGGCTGGGGCAGGGATGCTGGTGGCGGTGCAGGCTCTGGGGTTGGGATGAGGGGTTTTGGGTGCAGGATGAGGCTGCAGGCTGGGGCCAAGGGGTTAGAGAATGGGAGGGGGTGAGAGCTCTAGCTGGGGATGTGGAGTTTGAGGTGCAGGAGGGGGCTCCGGGCTGTGGCCAAAGGGTTTGGAGTGCAGGAGCGGGCTCAGGGATGGAGTAAGGGGATGGGGCAGAGAAGGGGGTTGGGGCGCAGGAGGTGGTGTGGGCTCTAAGGTGGGGCCGGTATGAGGGGTTTGGGATATTGGAGGGGGTTCAGGGCTGGGGTGCAAGCTCTGGGAGGGAGTTTGGGTGCATGAGGAGGCTCAGGGCTGAGGCATGGGGTTGGGGTCAGGAGGGGATGTGGGCTCCAGCCGAGCAGCGCTTACCTCAGGCTGTCCTAGGCAGTGGCACAGCGGGGCTAAGGCAGGGATCTCAAACTCAAATCTCCACGAGGGCAACATGAGGACTAGTACTTTGGCCCGAGGGCCGCATCACCGACACCTTTTCATAAAAAGATACAAAAACCCCACCCCTCTGCCCCCTGTCCCTGCCCCCACTCCATCCCTTCCATGAGGCCCCGCCCCACCCTGCCTCTTCCCACGCCCTCCCCGCCCCAATTGCAACCCCTTCCCCAAAGTCCCCACCCCAACACCACCTCCTCCCTGCCCCTATTCCAATCCCTTCCCCAAATCCCTGCCTCTTCTCTGCCTCCTCCCCCTCCCTCCTGGAAAGTACTAAGCACTGCCAAACAGCTGTTTGGCAGCAGGGAAGAGCCTGGAGGTAGGCAGAGGAGCGGGAACACGGTGCGCTGGGAGGGAAGGGGGGTGCGGAGCTTGGTGGGTCGCAACAAATAAGTCCACGGGCCGCATGTTCGGGACCCCTGGGCTAAGGCATGTTCATCCCCTAGGCGGAGGCATGGCCAGGTGGCTCTGCACAGTCTGCAGGTGCCTCCCCCGCAGCTCCCATTGGCTGCAGAGCTGGCGGTTGGAGTGGGACCAGCACACAGAGCTTCCCTGGCCCCTGTGCCTAGGGGCCACAGGGACATGTCACCACTTCCGGAAGCTGCGCAGAGCCAGGGAGCCTGCCTTAGCCCCACTGCACAGCCAACCAGACTTTTAACAGTGACCGGAGTCCCAAGGGTCCTTTTTTGACCAGGCGTTCTGGTCGAAAACCAGACGTCTGAGAACCCTAAGCACAGGTCAGAGGAAGAGCTCTGTGTAAGCTCGAAAGCTTGTCTCTGTCACTGATAGAAATTGGTCCAATAAAAGTTATTACCTCAACATCTTGTGTGTCTAATTTTTAGACTGTATGCTTTTGGGAGCAGACACTGCATATTCCTTTATTATTGTGCAGCACTTTGCACTATTTGGGCACTACTGTAAAATGAATAATGAAGCAATTTGCTTTAGATAAGCATAGGGCAGTACGTGAGCTATCACATGTTGCAATGTCCTGTTAGGACAGTAGCAGTGTTGCCAACTCTCATGATTATGTCATGAGTCTCATGACAATTATTGTTTTCCTTAAAGCCCCAGTTCCTGGAGTAAAGTGGATATGTGATGATTTAAGTCTTCAGTCTTAAAGAAAAAGAAAGTTTCTAGCCCTCGTGGGAAAAGTTCAAGCCCTGATGAGAAAGCTTCAAAATGTGACCCCCAGTGTACCCTAAAGGCTCAAAGAGCAGAAGGCAAATAAAAAGAACACCCAATCTATTCTTTTTACATAATCTCAAGATTTTGGTGTACCTGACTCATGATTTTTGAACATTTGGGGTTGGCAATAATGGGCCTGGTCAAAGGAGATTGAAGCAGTAGAAAGAGTTCTCATGACGCCATCCAAGGAGGATCGGGGGGACCTGCCAAAGTCGGCAACAGAAGGGAGCACTCCCTTCTTTCTGTGTTTAGCAGAAGAAGGGGAACTGTGCTCCCCACCTCCCTCCTTTACTTAAACCCTTTCAAAAAGGGCTGGTCAAAAGCCCACAGAACACTACCATTCAATTAAATCTCTATCATCTTTAATAGGTTCTCTGATTAGGTTCTAAAATATTTAATTCCCACTTTCCTGTATGCACATTAAGTGCAGGAAGGTGGAAGGAGGGTGAGAGTGTAAAACTTCCAGCCAGTGAAGTCAGATTAATAGATTTTAAGGCCAGAAGGGATTATTATGATCATTCAGTCTGACCTCCCGCAGAACATAGGCAGAGAATTGCAGCCAGCAATTCTTGCATCAAGCCCATAACTTCTGGCCCCTAAGTGAAAAGTGTCCCGATTTTCAGGAAATGAGCACTGGCAGTTCTCATGACCATACATGGAAATTGTGGGTGCTCCACACCTCTGAAAAAAATCAGGACACTTATTTAGGTGACTAAATATGGATTTTGTTCTTAACTTTAGGCACCCAAATTTGAAAAAAAAAATGCCAAAATAAGTATTGCAAATATTACTGTATTATTGGGTTTATCACTCAAATGTGAGCTGTATGCTTGAAGGTTTTTCTTTCAAACTGACAAAACTGACTGAGAAAAACAGCACATTTTAACTTCCCTAGGAATCACATGAAAATCCACCCCTACTCCAACTCCTTTCATAGTAATGTCACAACCCACTTCAGCAGAATAAATCAATATCCTGTGAAGGCCATGAATCACAATTATTAGCAAGAACAATACTGCATCCCCTCAAGTTCTGCGGTCCACTGTATGACCCTTGAGGGGAAATAATTTCCTTTATCCTGAATTTATAGTGAGTGAAAATCAAGAGAAAATGCCAATAATTCTGACATGCCTCCAAAGAAGCATTTGGAGGCTTGTAGACCTTAGACTCCACGGAGACTTACTTGTATGGGACCATTTCTGCTACAGCCAGGAAGTGGTAGAACAAAAACTTAACAGGTGCTGCAATCTTTTGGAGATCTTGTGCATGACAGAGAGATCAGCAAATGGAAATAAAATACCAACTTAAAAAAAAAAAGGTGAGTCACAAAGCCACATTTTCCTTTCCAAGTCACATCTAGTAGCAGCAAAAGAATCCTCCCTTAAAGCACTTTCAAATATCACATCCTGAATTCACTTTCTTGCTACTACAAAACACACTCCCTGTGAGTATTATACATACACATAGGATGGCAACTTTCTTAACAAAGAAAGCACTACACTATACTAGACTACAGGCCCAAATATTACATCTTACAATAGCAATACTACAGTGGTGTGTGTAGCAATACTACAGTGGTTTGTGTGATTACTGTACAATATTGTAGGGTTTTTTTTGTAATAATGCTAGAATTAACTCCAAATGTTATTTGCCTTAGTCCTTCATAACAGGTATTCTGTAAAGAGCACACGTGCCAGGAAACTGTATATTTTAAACTGTAATGGAAAAGTGGGGATTTTTTTTTAAAAAAAATCTGCCAATACATAGGGCCCAGTCCTCAGCTACTATAAATTGATGTCGCTCCTTTGAAGTCAATGGAACTATGCTGATTCACACCAGGTGAGGTTCTGGCCCATGACTTCAGGTTTCTGTGTTCTTCTTACAACAGTTAATGATATCACTAACACCTAAATCAGTGCGTTTCTGACACTGCTTTGGAAGTGAGTGATATTAACAACTGCAGCCATGAAAGTGAACCCTGAGTTCTGTGTTAAGTAAAGGAGATTGTCTAAATATTTTCTGTTAATGATTTGAGATCTTAAACAGCTTTCATTTCACCTTTAGAAAAGGGTTTTTCCACACTTTCCATTAGAAAGTGATCACAAAGTCAGTCATTATAGTGTCATCCAGCTCACACAGCCATGCAGAAAACTGTCTCAAGCCACCCAACAGCATCACCAATGGTAGGATCTACTTTCTCTTTCTGTCTTGTTCACCAGAATTAATTGATACCTTTCAAAATTCAGTTGGAACCAATAAACCATGCCTAAGCAGCAGAAATCCACACAACAATCCAACATGAATCAAAACGCTTTTCATAAAAAGACTAAGTAAAATGAATGCCTTATGTGATTCTATTATTATTATTAATAATAAACTATTTTTATTACAATGGCACTCAATCACCATCAGGGCCCCTGTGTACTAGGTATTTATAAAGCAAGTAGCAGGGACAATCCCTGCCAAAAAAGCTCCCAGTTCAATTTAAGATAAGATACAACCAGGGATATAATGAATAGTAGGAAACTGCAGAAGAGGAAGAACAATGGAAATAAGCATTATAGGCCAGTTACATGCAAGCTGGATTATTCTGAGTCCTTCCTCATCCCCCATGTTGCAATAGATTAATTAGATGTACAGTATTGACAAAGTGTCTACCAGCCATCTTCCTCACCAGTACTAGCTGGCATTTTACTATGGGTATTGCAGCAGAAGTGAGTCCTGACTGAGGACAGGATAGCTGCTCCGCAGACCTGTTTGGTGAAGTGTGTTCAATATTTATAAGAACACAGTGAAGGAAGCATGAAAGTGCTTGTGGGCGAAATGGGCGATGGAGACTGACCACAGGGGCAGCAGGCAGCCCAACAAGAATAAAAGTATGTATGGTAGAATATTTATATATGTACTGTCAATTCCATTGATGGCTTTGGGCTGTTTAGCTATAAAAAGACCAATTTTCCTAAAATGGTTGAAAATGTCATTTAACATATGCATTTATTTCCACTTTTAAATTTTAGTGGCAACAAACCAAACCCAGCTCTTCTGCTTAACAGCTAGTATTACTGTGCAGCATTCATTCTTTGATAGCTACCTGATCTCATCTTACGTTATCAGGTAACTGTTCAGGTGACTCCTAGGCTGCATGCTGAATCTCAGTTCAATAATTAACTTTGAGCTTAGAGTTCATACAAGTTCTATCCTTCTTTGTCATTTCAGTCCTTGCACATTTTTCAATAAAGGGAAAAGGAGCAACTCACCTAAATTCACTCCACACAGGCATAACCTCAGTGAAATCATATTGCTGACAGGTAATTGGAAGATTAATATTACACTCCTGAAGATGTGTCCAATTCTAATGCTATACTGTATATACCATGAAAACTTAGCAACAAGAATGAGACACTCAACTTCTCCCATTATCCAGAATTATTTTGTGAAGGACCTAATGAGAAAATCCACTTTGTTCTCAAAATGTCCCATTTCTCTATAGACATGGCGCCTAAGCAGAGAAAGACATTACACTAACAGATGCACAGAGACTACTGAAATTAATTTACAGAAATTAAAAGATGTGAACTTCTGAACAGTGGAACACAGCAAAGGAACACGTGGACTGGAAAATCAACTTTTACTTTTTTCAAATTAATCTCATACTGTATTTCTTTTCTATAATCTAACAAGTAAATTTTGGTCAGGTTGGCTGTACTTCTGACATGTACACTCCTGACATTTGCAGAGACATGAGTAACTTCAGAGTGGCTTCTGAAATCACATTTCAGCTTGTGTGAATACCTTTGAGGTTAACTCTCCTCTCAATCTATAATCTGTTGCTTCATATTAAGTATAAGGCAACTCTCCAACATGGATCACAGCAGTCAAAAGGGCGATTATGACCATAAAGACAAAGTTTTCTTTGTTTGCAAATTTTAAAAGGTCACTTATGCTATCCACTGTTTCATGAAAGGAGGTCTTCTGCATATTGGATAAAGAGACTTATGAAACAATAAGAGGAGTACAAAATTAGGCACTCAGAGGTAACATGAAGGGGGGGAATAATATGGGAACGCAAGGCTTGATATTCTGGGTATTTCTCAGGGGAAAACATGCAAGAGAAAAACCAAACCACCACCTCATACCTTTCAGGCCTTCTTTATATGACAGAAACCAAAAAAAGGGCACAAATCCCTATTTTCCTTTGTGGTTTGCCTTTAACATTAAGATTAAAAAAAACACTTCTCCTGTATTATTCGTCATTTACAAAGCAGGCAGCAGTGCATATGCCATTTATTTGCAGCACTTCCAATCAAATTTCCTAAAGAAAGCTGTAGCAAACATTGGTAGTAGCTGCCTTTGGACAGTGTAAAAAGCCAGTACAATGTGTCACTATGGGTTTCTTGGGTTAATCAAAGAATTAAATGTTTGACAACTGTTATACCTGTAGTTTTAGTCACCTTTCAGTGAAAACAACATATAGCTTTTTCCTCAGTAATGATATGTTAATAATAAGGTTGCATTTAATAAAGCCATTTCCTTTCACAGAACAAAAATTGTAAATGTTCTGCTAAATTACTATTTTAATAAGACAACTTAACAGAAAAACAATCTGCTCAAGGCAGGGCCCATGTCTTATACATCTGTACAGCACCATATACAGTGGCGCTGCCTTCAGAGTTAAACAGCTGGAGAGCAGTGGCTGCTGGACAGAAGTCCAGCTCTGAAGACAGAGCCACTGCCAGCAGCAGCACAGAAGTAAGGATGGCATGGTATGGCACTGCCACACTTAGTTCTGCACTGCTCCTGGTGGGGCGCTGCATTCAGAGCTGGGCACCCGGTCAAATCTGCCATTCTCCAGCGCTCAGCTCTAAAGGCAGCACAGAAGTAAGGGTGGCAATACCACAAACCCCCTTATAATATAATAACCTTGCACCTCTCTTGCAACTCCCTTTTGGGTCAGGACCCCCAATTTGAGAAACGCTGGTCTCCCCCATGAAATCTGTACAGTATAGGGTAAAAGCACACAAAAGACCAGATTTCATGGACCGTGAGGCATTTTTTATGGCCGTGAATTTGGTATGGCCCTACCTATGATGGAGACCCAGATTGTCCTAGCTCCTTCAGACATCTCCAGTGCATCTGTGAATCTCAACAACTTCTCAACAACAATTGCCTGACCTCTGCACAGAGAGGGAGTGTCTTTTTATCTCTTTATAGTCCTTTTGATCTGCTGGTCCCCATCTCTGGCAAAACAAGCTGTGTAACTTGGCTGGAGCCTGGAGGTAAGATCTTGACAGTTAATAGTTCAGGCACAGTCTCTTAACCACCCTGAGGTATTTACTGGGCAGTAGCTTATCTCAAACTATTGTTTCTATTCATTTTTCCAACAGCCTGCTATTAAACGAACATATTTATACAATAAACATCCCATCATTTAACCCAACACAATCATTCAGTAAATATCCCAATAACCTGGTCTACATATATAATTCATAAATTATTACAGGGCAGCTCTGCATCCATCACACATGCTTCAAAAAAAAAAATCCAGACTTTATAATTTTGAGAAAACATCCTTCACAGGAACCTTCAGTCCAGCTTATTTATTTTTAAATTGTACCACCTGGGATAACCCTATGAGCTACATAGTAAGGTTCTATACACCATGAAGGGGTGGGGGGAAGCCAAAAGGGAAAATTCCAGACCAAGCTTTGATCATTAGAACCATGATAATCAGAGCACTAGACCCATAGGCTACAGCCACTATCAGACATCACAAGACTTAACTATAGTACATGCTCTAGGCTATTTTGAGCATTCAGATATTTTTATGACAGATAAGGATTATGCAAGTTAACGAGCCTATCAAATAAAACACAGTAATAGTACACCAGCTAAACAAAATACTTTCTTACGTTACCTTTTCATCAATGTAAAGTAATTAGTGATATTCAGTGATGAACATCTCTCAGTCTGGAGCACTTGAATAAAGCTGAAGAATATTATGATTAAGGCTACGATTCAATTACGAGTATTTTTAGGAAAAGTCATGGAGAGGTCACAGGCAAAAAACAAAAAAAATCACAGCCCCATGACCTGTCCATGACTTTTCCTAAAAATATGCATGATTGACTCTTGGGTCAGGAGCTCCTGCTCCGGCCTCCGCCAAAGGGGGAGTCCCGGGGGGCCCACCACTGCTCCAGCCCCTGCCAAAGGGGGAGCCCTGGCAGGCCCACCGCAGCTCTGGCCCCCATCAAAGGGGGAGCCCTGGGGGGCCTGCAGCTGCTTCTGCTGCCACCTTGAGGGGGGATCCCCAGGGCCAGCCGCATTGGCAGCTGCTTGGGTGGTCCCTGGGGCTAGCTGCCCAGGGCTGCCAGAGCAGTGGCCAGTGCCACTGGCTGCGAGACAGCCCAAGCGGCTGGCTCCAGAGCCGCTCTAGCAGCGGCCGGTGTGGCTATCCTCAGGGCTGCCTGAACAGCTGGCTCTGGTGTCAGCTGCTTGGGTGGCCCTGGGGTCAGCCACACTGGCCACTGCAGAAGTCACGGAGGTCACAGGAAGTCATGAAATCCATGATCTCCGTGACAGACACAGAGCCCTAATTATGACCTATGTCAAGCCAATCACATTAATCCTTTTCTGTTCTGACCTGAAAAAATGCTCTGTGCAAGTTCAAAAGCTTGTCTCTTTCACCAATCAAAGTTGGTCCAATAAAATATATTACCTCCCCCACCTCGTCCCTGTGTTCTGTAGTCAGTTATGGTGATGAACTACTTATCTCTGATCTGCAACATTATGGGCAGAGGGGTGGAGTCCAAACGGAATTTCGCTTCATTCCACCCTCTTAGCATTTTCAAATGCATGCCTTCAGGGCAAGGGGACTTCAATGTTACCATTGATCTTGCTGTACCAAGAACAATGAACTATTTGTACTTAGGAGGCTGGTAAAATTCAATATTATAGTTAGTCACACTTTGTTTACTCAGTGCCTATTGCCATGGGTGAATGACAGCTTGCTCTCCTCAGAGGAGGAGTTACCAGTGCTTATCAATTATGGACCCCACTCCCATCCCCTAAGAACCAGCCATGAAATACTCAGGCCCACCCCACAGTTGGCTGAGCACCACACTAGATATCACCCAAAACCTGAGCAAGAGTAACTGGGTGAAAACCAGCTAACAAGGACAGTGGGCATATCATCTCTTGCCTTTCATAAAACTATCACAGAAGCAATCGTGTCCACATTTGAATGATTTTATGCAGAAAATAAAGTTAACTCTTCCACGCTTGGTTTTGTACAGAACAAAGGCAGTCCAGTTTAATGACATTGCTTACAACTCAGAAAAGATAATCAGATGAGGATTTTGCACATGCAATGAAAACAAAACTTCTAAACTTCAATCATTGCTACAGCATAAGAATAAAACACACTCTATGGACTTGTCTTCACTGCTAAGAAAAGGTGTAAGTTACCCAGAGGTGAAAATACACGTGTGAGCTAGCCCCAGGTAAAAACACAATTAAGACTAGGCATTCAGTTTTACCACAAGGTAAACTAAGCGAGGTCATCATTATACCTCCCCCCCCCGTGTTTGATCCTGCCTAATTAACCTTGTGGTGAAACTAAAGTGCCTAGTCTTCATAATGGTTTTATCTGGGGATAGCTCACACACGTCAGTTCTCAGCAGTGAAGACAAGGCTTATGGCACACTGTCATTCTCAGATGAAGTTTTCAAGACACCATTACTCCAGTAATACATCAGAGGGTGCGTCTTCACTGCAGAGTTAACATTAGCCCTTACACGGGTGTTGCCCCAATCCAGCTCCTGTTCACAAAGAAAAACTTTTTCATCTGAGGACAGGGCTACACTGGAAATTTCAAAGCGCTGTCGAAGGAACGCTCCCGCAGCAGCACTTTGAAGTGAGTGTGGGGTCCCGCGAGGGGATTAGCTCCCAGCCCTCAGAGCCTGTTTACACTAGCGCTTTAAAGCGCTCTGACTTGCTGCGCTCAGGGGGGTGATATTTCACCGCCGAGCCAGCAAGCGCTATAAAATGTAAGTGTAGCCAAGCCCTTTGTGTGGTGATGCTTTACAACTGGGCTGGCCCATCCTGGGGCGTAGCCAAAAACCCAGGCACTGCTTATACTCTGGTTGGTAATGTACCCAAATTGCTGTGAGGATGCAGGCTAAACCACTTGAGCGCTGACTTTCCTCCAGTGCCTTCCCATACTTTCCCCTGTGTGCCAGGAAGACAGACAAGTTCTCCTACAATTTACTGGGAGGGAATCCTAGAGTGGCTCAGTTTACTGCATCACTAAGAACCACTCACAGGACAGCGCTGCAGTAGTGTGGACGCCATCAAGCGGACACACTTGGGTAGGAATTTGTAGTGTGGCCACTCACATCTGGGTACCAATCACTTGAGTTAACATTGCAGTAAACACATACCCTGAATGAACATGAATTTTGCTTAATTTCAGAATACTCAACTCACTTCATTTGACCTAGCTTTCTGATAAATAAATACCTGTGCAGGAGCGGGAGGAAGGGAAATTTAAGATATGTAAAACACTTGTACAGAAATCTTTTTTAAAAGATGGATTAAGGGGTTCCAACACCAGTGTGGTGAGCATTTAAAACAAAAAAAGCCACACAGATGGTTTTCTCCCCTGCCATTTCATCTGTCACAGGCCATTTGTAACCTGTGCCAGTCTGTGAGCATAATGCAGAGGGAGGTGGTTTCTGGTGCTATGACAACACATGGTTATAATGTTCCATTATATCACCAGCTGTGTGACCCAGTCACTGAACAGCAATATCTTTCAAAGCTTAATGGAAAGATGGTCTTATAGTTAAAGCACTAGCCTAGGATTCAGAAGATATGTGCTCAAATCGCAGCTGTGTCACAGACTGTTTGACTTTGGGCAAGTCACAATTCCTGTGTGCGTCTGTTCCTCATCTTTAACACATGAATCATAATATTTCCTTTCTCGCAATACCTTTTGTCTTGGGTATTTAGATAAAATCTTTGGAGCAAGCATTATCTCTAACTATGTGCTTGTACAGCACCTACCACAATGGTGCCTTTAGGCAATCCAGTAATACCACTCATAATAATAATGCCTCTTACTAATACTACTACTACTACTACTAATACGACATACTTCTTGTAGCTTAATTGGGACCATTATTTTCTAAGGGCAGATCATGGAAATGGGTCTAGCAGCCTGATCTCAACCTAGAGAAGATGACAACCTCAACAATGGTTTAATTGCTACTATTTTCAATATTATAACATGCCCTCCAAAAAAAACAAAAATCAAAACAGGTTTCAGAGTAGCAGCCGTGTTAGTCTGTATTCGCAAAAAGAAAAGGAGTACTTGTGGCACCTTAGAGACTAACAAATTTATTAGAGCATAAGCTTTCGTGAGCTACAGCTCACTTCATCGGATGCATAAGCTTTCGTGAGCTACAGCTCACTTCATCGGATGCCTTAAATGCATCCGATGAAGTGAGCTGTAGCTCACGAAAGCTTATGCTCTAATAAATTTGTTAGTCTCTAAGGTGCCACAAAAAATCAAAATGAGTCTGTTCACAAGTATGCATGAGTTAACCTATCAGAGGCCTCACCCACATGAAAATTAAAGCGATCCAGAAAAAGTCACTTTATTGATGCCAACAACACACTGAACAAGAACACCAGTAGTTTGGATAAGAAGTCCAGTGAATCTTAGAGTGCCCTACATTTTCGTTTGGCCTAGCACTCAAGACTGGCACAACCAAAAGAGTGTAGCCTTGTGACGGGATCTCTCTGACATGCAAGATTAGATGCAAAAATGCATGGCCTTGTACTCCACCTAGCCCTGTAAGTTTCTTGTTAACCCAAGTATCACTCAAGAACAAAATAAGACAACTCAGGGCCATCAAGTTTATCCAAACAGGTCTTGATAAGGTTTACAAAATCCAATGCATCATCTATGGCTAGTAGCAGTCTTATTAGCAGTTGACAATGCATTGACCACAAGTTGAAGGTTATGATCTGTCATTAATTTTCTTTGGTCTCTAGATAAATCCAAAGATGAAGCCAGTGGAACAAATAACCCATGGCAACCACCTGGCCATTTCTGCCTAGCTGACCCATGACAGCTAGAGTAGGGATCAGACAGTTTGCCGTCTTGAAATAAGACTCATCTAATTTTGCAGCTCCCTAGCAATCCAAATTCTGATACACTCTCTCAAATACTCCTGACATGTGACATCAAAGCGTGATCTGGTCAAATTCACACTTCCGATTTATCTTTTGAAACACCTGTTGGCACTTCCATCCACAGTTGCTCACTAGTCAAACTGTAAATGAAACATCTTTGTACCTTCATGCACGATAACATGTCTCAAGTCAGTAATCATGACTCAGGGCTATTTGAGGTCTTGTCTGTAATTACAATGCCATCTCTAAAAATGAAAATTTCAGAATGGGCTCATTTTTAATTTGCCTGTCTTAGGTCAAGTATTAGTTTTCCAACTTCTACTAGCCATGAGAACCAACCAATCAAGAATGTTTAATAAGAAATATTTCTATGAGTCATTAAAAGTTAAACATTAAAATTATTCAGCTCAAGCCTAAGTCACCACTATGTATTAGAGAGAGTGAACACCGTCTTAAAACTGCAGATTAAAAAAAAAAAAAACCCACTCCCCAGGAAAGAGGCTACAGAAGTCTTTCATATAAAGCAGGTCATCAATACCCCAGAAAGTATATAAATCTCTCTCATTTGGATCTTATTCCAATTTTTTATCCAATCCTATTAAATCCATTTTTGATTTTTTTTGCACACATTCATTCTTGCTGAACTATCCTTAATTTTCCTTGGTTCAGCAAGCAAACCTATAAACAGTGACAAGCTTCACAATACAGTAGAAACTAGGGAAACTGTTCAAGAAAAGTAGCAATAATTCTAATACTGGACATATTTTTGCCTTGAGTTTAAACTACATTCATTAGACTCTTTATCCAGCATTAGCCTATTACACTAGTTTTAATTACAATTGCCCCTCCCCACACAAAAAACAAAAACACCTGAAAAAAACAAAATCAAACTAATCCAAAACCAAGCCACACAACTCCAAAGTGAGTTACTAAAGAGTCTTTTTCCCCCCACTGAATGCATCTGATGAAGTGAGCTGTAGCTCACAAAAAAGCTTATGCTCAAATAAATGTTAGTCTCTAACGTGCCACAAGTACTCCTTTTCTTTTTTTAAAGAGTCCTTTGTAACAGACACTGGAATGCAAATTCCCTAATGTTTATCAGCAATGTCAGAGAATCTTTCACAAGCACTCTTGCCCAGATTAATTCATCACTTACCTTTGTAGTCATTCGTCTCTCCACAGATCTGGCTTACCATCAGAACAGACCCATTACAAAAAACACTGATACATCAATAGCTCTAGAGCTTCATACAGCTTTTTGGGGATCCACATGTGGCTCTGAAGGGCCTTGCCAACTCTGAGAAAGTCCCCCCTCCCATCAGTTAGCAGTGTAGACCTAGTGCCAAAATTTATTCCACTTTGTCATGCTAAATTTCCATCTCCAAGTTAATGGATTTGGCTGGAGCTCCTTTTGCTGTGATCAGAGAATCATGAATGCCTGACATGATCAGGTCAAGATGAAGAATACTGAACAAGTAGATGGAGCTACTGAGCTCTTTGTTTGTCCCTCCAAGAAAGAAGCGAAAGGAGTAAGTAGGAGAAAGAGGAATAACCCCACTAATCACCCTCAAAGGCTGGGTGGAGGAAGAAGAGAAAAAGCAAATTGTTTTGAACAACATCAAAAAGAGACGTACTAATCAATATGCAATAGCTTGATGTGATGAATTTGTTTCATGACTTGCACCTATATGGTGATAGGTTTCAGAAGGGTAGCCGTGTTAGTCTGTATCAGCAAAAACATCGAGGAGTCCTTGTGGCACCTTAGAGACTAACACATTTATTTGGGCTTAAGCTTTTGTGGACTACAACTCACTTCATAGCAGATGCATGTATTTTCCAATCCATGCATCTGATGAAGTGGGTTATAGCACACGAAAGCTTATGCCCAAATACATTTGTTAGTCTCTAAAGTGCCACAAGGACTCCCCTATGTTTTTGTTTATATGGTGATAGAACACCATGCCTCAAAACACTAACATGTCAGGGTGTCACCAATTATTTTATGGTTCTCATACACCATTTACAGACCAAGTACGTCTTTCCTGCTCTGCATATTTGAGTGCCATTGGTATTTGTTATTTTCTGTGTCCTAGACTTTTCACATTAAAGCGTAGCCCTTTCCAGTTCCCACCTTCAGCCAGTGAGCGTTATTAAAACTCAACCTTTGCCACCCTCTACCATATTCAGGAACCTGGTGTCACTTATGCTGAATTTTTACTAGTAGGCACATACCTCATTGCAACAGGACAAATGCTCAGTTCTGGCTATGTAGGAAAGCTTTCCAGAACTGCGTGTGTGGAGGGTGATAGAAGATACAGGTAGAATGTCAAAGGCTGCAGCTCACTGCAAAAGTTACCTATATCATATTTAACAAACATGACACCCTTATTAGTACATTTCTGAAAATCTTTATTTATTTTCGTGAATGGCCTACCTACAGTATCTTAGCCTGATTCAATAGCACCTTAACCAGCCTCAGTAACATTTAAATATCCTCCTGTAACCAAATTTTGGTGACACTACATAGGCTGCATGCTCAGATAATTATATGCAAGTACTGCACTCCCAAAAAAGAGCGCACACAATCCTTATTCCTGTTATCTACTCCAGCAGTAACCTGTCTTTTCTTAAGTATCTCGTCTGGCTCCCATCATTATAGGTTGAGGTATTGACTTCAACACCACCTCTTCCACTTGTCAAGATGTCAATTCAAGTGCCTCTAATACTGTGGTACATTTGTTTCATAAAGCATTGAGGAGAAAGAGAGCACAATGGTCCAATACCAAGGATGATCTATTATGCCTCCCAGAGTTGACAAAGAATCAGCTAATTTAGAGTGAACTCATAATGGCTACTTACTTTTTTCTTTTTCTTTTTTTTTAAACAAACATGGATTAGTCAGAAATCACACAGAGGTACATTTAATAGTTCCCCAAATTTATAGTACAGGATTAAGAGACTATCCATTGTAAATTATCTCTATCCTACTTTGCAAACATGAAATGGTTAGCAAAATTTGAGAATCTTCACATTTCAGAGCCTGGTAAAATAAACATTGTGAATCTAAATTTTAGAATATGCATTAATTGAATTACCGTTGTACAATGTTCATAACTAGTCATTTGTACTCCACCCCTCTTCTGTTCCATCAAGTGAAATGCCAGAGAAATGCCACAAATCTACATACAGTAGATAGAGGATTCCTGCAGTGCATCTCCTGTGAACTTGTTACAAATATAAGAGAAGAAATATCTCACCTAACCAATGAAAAATAATTCACCAAAAAAAAAAATTCATTTCCTAATAAGCAATATTAAATTCGTCCATGTGCCAGTTTACATGGACACGTAATACCCAAAAACCACTCAGTTACGGTCCTGGCTAAAAATATTCCGATACAATATTAAGATACTTACTCCTGAGAGAATTCTGCACCAAAAAATTAATAATTTTGTGCCAAAAAAATTAAAATTCTGTGCACAGTATTTTAAAATTCTGCAAACTTTTGCACATTTTGTCAATAATTAAACATGGAGGCTCCAGTATGACGATGGGGAGCACAGGCCACTGGCTGCATGGAGATGGGAGATCACCCTGCAGCCGCTCCTCCCCCACGATACGGACTCAGCAGTGAGGCAGCACCCGACCCTGACATAGCACAAGGGCTGGGCATGCCCCAGAAACCCCCCAGGGCCCTTCCTCTCAGCACTGGCTATACCACCATAGCGAGTGAGAGGGACAAAGTATTGCATACACGCCCAATCTAGCCCCCAATCCAGGTGTGGGGCAGGCAGGCTCAGCCCAGCACGATCCAAGTGTGAAGGAGCTTAGTGTGGGGAGATCCAGATGTGGGGTGAGAGGGTTATGTGTGGGGCAATCTGGGTGCACATGGCCTGGTGAGGAATCCGGGCGCAGATCTGGACGTACAGGGGCTCATTGGCCGGGGGGGGGGGGGGGGGGGTTCCCGGGTGCAGGGGGAATGGGAATCTGCAGGGGGGTCTGAGTGTAAGGGGTGGGACAGGTTCCCCCCAGGGTGCTACCTGGAACTGGAGTACCACTGAGCCCTCCTAACCCACCAGCCTGGGCTCCCTTTACACTGTACTGCTGTGTCCAGCCTATCAAGCCCTCTCCCAGGCTCCAGCCTGCACTTTCACCAGCACATATACAGGTAGGGACACACCCAGCTGTAGTTACATGCAGACACTGTGATCAGCTCTGCATGGGGAGGCTTCAGCTAAGAAATTTCCCAGCTACTCAGGTATGCACCCCTCTCTGGAGTGTAAACCCAAACTTACACCGTCTTGCGCCGCACAGGGAACTGTACAGCATAAGTTCATGAAATTGCCCCCCCAAATGTGGGAAGGAAATATACAACAGCTTTCTACCCCAAGTTATAACTCCCACTCACAATGGTTTTAGATAAAGCAAAAATAAGATTAGTAACTACAAAAGATAGATTCTATGTGATTTATAAGGGATAGCAAACTGGTCAAAGCAGATTACCTAGCAAATAAACAAAACACACAAACTAAGTTTAATATATTAAAGAGATTGTATATGAATAGCAAATCCTCACCGTAAGTGATAATACAAGAAGGCTGCACATTCTTAAGGGGCAAGCTGCACTTGCTTACAGCTTAAAATCCCCAGGTGTTCCATTCACAGGCTACAAATCCCTTTAGCCTGGGTCCGGGTGTAGGCGGGTTGGAGGAACTGGTAAGCAGCTCCTTGTACAGTGACCCTTCCACCTGCGGCTAAGGAATGATGGGGGCAGGAAGCCGGGGACGGGGGACCAAAGAGGTGCGCAGCGCTTCCTGCAGCTGAGGGAGGTTTCTGGGAGTGGACCCAGACCCAGACCATCCTTACAGCGGAAGAGAAAGTCCCATCCTCCACCGCACCCATTCCAGCTGGGACTAGCAGCTAAGCCCAGCGCAGGATAGGAGCCACTGGCCAAGACCTCCCCAGCCCCCCAAGCCCCTTTCTCCCCCCCCCCCCCATGATTTACCTCTCCACCGGCTGCTCCAGGTGCCCAAAACGACACACCTGGGCTGCTGAAGAGGGGTACATGACTGCTCTTGCAGCTTCCCTTCCACACCATTATGGACAGAGGCAATGCACAAAGGCCTGAGAGAACAGTTCTCATCTCCAGAGAACTTGCCTGCTACAATATTAATATTGCAGTACTGAGTAAGACTAGACTGGCCGGAGAAGGTTCCATGCTAAGAGTCGACTACACTTTCTTTTGGAAAGGAAATGCAGAGGATGAAGACAGGATCCATGGAGTTGGATTTGCAATTACATCATCTTTCCTGAAACGACTCCCTGACCTCCCTATTGGCCTGAATGCATGGCTCAGGAAACTTTGATTTCCCCTGAATCCTTTACGGCATGTCATTGTCGTCAGTACCTATGCGCCTATAGTAACAAGTATAGAGGAAAGCAAGGAGCAGTTCTACTTTTACCTGGACTCCACCATCATATCAACCTCTGCATATGACAAGCTCATTCTGCTGGAAGTGTTCAATGCTAGAGATGGGAGAGAGCGCAGTTACTGGAGCAGCATGATAGGATGACATGGAGTCAAAAGATGAACAGCAACGGAATCCTCCTCTTGGGTAAATACAGAACATATTCTGCTCAACACTAACACCATCTTTAAGCAAAATGATAAATATGAAATGACCCGGATGCACCCACAGTCCAAACAATGGCAACCGATCAACTATGTTATCACCCACCAATGAGACGTCCGCAATGTCAGAATTACCAGAGCAATGCGTGACGCAGAACACTGGACAGACCAGATAGGTAAGTGCAGTGCTCAACCTGCACATAGCCCCTCACAGCACAAGTGCCACAAGCTCAACAGAACAGTTTTCAACATAGCATAGCTCAAGCACAGCAACAATCAGGATCAGCTTCAGCCGTCACTTGATGTCAAGTTTTTTTTCATGGCCACCAAATCAGTGGCAACTCAATAGAAAAATGGAACCAGTTCAAAGACATGATTAGTGACACAGCTGAATCAGAGCTGGGGCCAAAGGAAAGGGTACACCAGGATTGTTCGATGAAAACAAGGACATTTCCAAACTCCTAAGTGACAAGCAGAAAGCATTTGCTGAATGGCAGAATGATCTCACTTCCATCTCAAAGAAAGATATGTTTAAGTACCTACAGAGCAAGGCCCAGTTTGAACTGAGGGGAATGCAGGATGAGTGGCGGGAGAGGAAAGCTGAGAAGTTCAGTATTACACGGATACAAACAACGCAAAGATGTTCTTCGATGGTCTCAAAGCAGTCTACCAACCATCTTAATACAGCACAGCTCCCCTGAAGTCGGCAGATGGTATAACCCTCAAAGACAAGGAGGGAATCGTACAGGGATGAGCTGAACACTTCAACGGTCTATTCAATAGACCATCCACAGTTGATCGGCATGTCCTCGATCGACCGAGAAACCCATCAAAGAGGATCTCAACCTCCCTCCATCAGTGGAGGAAGTTATGAAAGCCATCAAACAATTGAACTCTGGCAAAGCGTCCTGAAAGGATTGCATTCTAGCAGAACTGTACAAAATTGCAGACCCAAAGGCTATCGAGATGTTTCATGACATCCTAAGTAGCATTTGGGAAGAAGAAATGCCACAAGAGTTCAAAGATGCTATTATTGTACAACTGTTCAAAAACAACGGCAGTAAAGCTGACCGTGGAAACTACAGAGGCATTGCTCTCCTCTGTACAGCAGGGGAAAGTACTAGCTCGCGTTCTACTGAACAGACTCATTGCAAACATATCTGAGGAGAATCTGTCAAAAGCGCAGTGCAGTTTCAGACCAGGTCATAGTATTATGGACATTATTTTTGTCGTAAGGCAGATCCAGGAAAAATGGTTGGAGCATAACATTGACCTGTATTCAGTCTTCAGTGACTTGATGAAACTTCTAGGAGATTAGTCTGTAAAAGGAAGCTTACTGGGTGAGGTTTTTATCTGTATTCAGTTTTCTTAGACATAGGACTTCAGTGTTCTATTTTATTTTGCTTGGTAATTCACTTTGTTCTGTCTGTTACTACTTGGAACCACTTAAAATCACTACCAGTATCTGAAAGCAATCAGCTGTGCACAGATCCTGCTCGACTACACCACTGTGACAGTATGGATCACAGAAACCCCCTAGGGGTTGCCAACTGATGTGCCAAGTTTACTTCTGCCCCTGCTTTCCCTGCCAGCTTGGGACTCCAGCTCCCTGTTTTGCTGAGCCAGACATGCCAGTCTGCTCCAACACAGACTCAGGGTCTGAACCAGGTGCCCCAAAAGCTGCAGACTCAACTGAAAGCAACTTAAGAAGTGTTCCTGTCTTTAACACTCAGATGCCCAACTCCCAAATAAATCCATTTTACCCTGTATAAAGCTTACACAAGGTAAACTCAAATTATTCGCCCTCTATAACACTGATAGCGAGATATGCACAGCTGTGTGCCCCCCTAGGTATTAATACATACTCTGGGTTAATTAAAAAGTAATTTTATTAAATACAGAAAGCAGGATTTAAGTGGTAAGCTTCCTTTTACAGACTAGTCTCCTTCTAGTCTGGGTCCAGCAACCACTCACACCCCCTGTAGTTACTGTCCTTTGTTCCAGTTTCTTTCAGGTATCCTTGGGGGTGAAGAGGCTCTCTCTTGAGCAAGCTGAAGACAAAATGGAGGGGTCTCCCACAGGCTTAGACTTTCTCTTGTGGGTGGAGACCCCCTCCTCTTTCCTATGCAAAGTCCAGCTACAAGATGGAGTTTTGGAGTCACATGGGCAAGTCACATGTCCATGCATGACTCAGAACTTACAGTTAGCAGCCATTGTCCACATGGTATCTTAAATGTCTCCAGGAAGACTTATGTGGATTGGAGCCTTCCAACATCCATTGTTTTTTAAATGCTTCTTGATTGGGCACTTAATTTGCACATTCCTTTCTCAAGAAGCTGACCAAATGCTTTACAAAGGCTACTTAAAAATCAAGCCAGTACACAGCCAATATTCATAACTTTGAATACAAAACTGATACATGCATGCAAATAGGATTAATAGATTCAGATGATCATAACCTTTACATGGATATGTTACATGGCATATGTAATATAAAAAAAAATCCAGTTATGTCATATATATATTCATAGGCATATTTCCATAAAGCCTATTGGGGCAGCATGGATAGGCATGGGGGGGGGGGGCAGGAAGCAAAAGGTTTCGGGACCACTGCCTTAGACATTTAGGATATGTCTACATTGCGATAAGAGACCTGTGGCTGGTCCAGGTCAGCTGAATTGAGCTAAAGGAGATATAAAACTGCTGTGTAGAGCAGTGGTTCTCAAACTGTGGGTCGCGACCCCATTCTCATGGGGTCACCAGGCCTGGCTTAGACTTGCTGGGCCCCAGGGCCAAAGCCAAAGCCCAAGAGCTTCAGCCCTGGGTGGCAGGACTCAGGTTACAAGCCCCCTACCTGGGGCTGAAGCTCTTGGGCTTCAGCATTGGCACCCCTAGCTGGGGTGCTGGAACTCAGGCTTTGTCCCCCACCACCACTTAGGGCAGCAGGGCTCGGGCAGGCTCAGGCTTTGGTTTCCCCTCCCCTGGGGTTGTGTAATAATTTTTGTTGTCAGAAGGGGGTTGCAGTACAATGAAGTTTGAAAACCCCTGGTGTAGAGGTTTGGGCTGGAGCCTGGGCTCTGGGACCCTCCAGGGAAAAACTGAAATAGTTTGTTTTAATAATATTGAAATGTTTCATCTCAACTTTTATATAAAAATATTTAACGGTACCTGATCTTTATATTATATATATATATATTTTAAGACAAATCTAAACATTTTATCACTATCAAAATATTTCAGTGGTCCCAAACCCACATTTTTCAGCATTTTGTTTTGTGAAAAATTTCTAAATTTCCGCTTTTCATTCTAAATCAGAATGAAAGTTAGCTTTAAGAAATGTTGGCATTTCCCACAACATGGAAATTCTGGTTCCCGATCAGCTCTATTCACAACCCTCATTATGAGTCAATGTTTTATACCTTGGAGAATAATATCATACACCTGTTTCACAGATAACATAGGATTTGCCTAAGATCATTTCCAGCAGAACTGTGGTTAGAACCCAGTGTTGCCAATTTTCACAATTTTACTGCAGGTCTCAGTCCACTGGTGTTTTTCTTAAAGCCCCAGCTCCTACAGCCAAGTGATTGTCAGAATTTCAGTTTGTTTTGTAAAAGTTTCTAGCTGTCACGGTTGCAGAAAACTTGATATGACCCAAGTTCACCCTTATGGCTCAGAAACCTGAAAGTGAAGAACTCAGTGCTATTTTTTAAATCTCATTAATTCTAAGACCAATTTCAAGATTGTGGGACCTGCCTCATGACTTCTGAATGCTTGCTGTTGGCAATACCGAGAACCCACATCCCTAATATAACTTCATCCACTTTGCCACACAATATTTTAGAAACAATATGGTAAATTAGGTACTTCTGTAACCCATACTAACTCCATGTGGCAGCTAGACCACATATAGAAATTTATCACTCTGGTTTTGCTTCCATACTACGAGCTCTGGTTCTTTAGCTCAAGGGATAACAAGCTCATGGTTTCACATTCAGAGGATCCCAGAGACAATCCAAACAGGATATTATTACATTTGGCTATGCTGACTGTAACCACTATTAGACCACAAACTGGTTCCACAGCCAGGAACAGAAACCCAGAATACAGATATCCAGTCTTCAACTGCTATCTGACAAATATTTGTCTAACCAATTGACAGTCTGTATTGTATCTCCTTTTATGGCAGTGATTCTCAAAACTTTTGTACTGGTGACCCTTTTCACATAGCAAGCCTCTGAGTGCGACCCCCCCCTTATAAATTAAAAACACTTTTTTATATATTTACCACCACTATAAATGCTAGAGGCAAAGCTCGCAACCCCTCCACATAATAACCTCACAAGCCCCTGAGGGATCCCGATCACCCGTTTTATGGGTGGGTCCACACAAAAGATAACAGCATGCTTTCCCCCACAATTTACTTTCATCTGTGAAGTAGAAGAGGAATCTTCTATGGATCTGAAAGTTGTGAGTTCAAACCCTGAAGATAACACATATGGTGATGGTGAAAATATATAGAAGTCTGTGTAAGGCCACTCGAGCAATTGCTAGAATTATTTTATAGTGCAGGACATTGTATTTAGAAGTGACTCTAGACTTTGCATTAATATTGGTTTTACTGTTGTATTTCTAGAGTGGGGAGATTTTTCTAGAGCGTGCAGAAAGTTGAAGACTGACTGCGTAAACTCCAAGAAGGTCAGAACATCACATAGCCAACTTTTTTTTCCCCACAAAGTAAGCCTCATTCTCAAAGATGTGACATCAGTACTTATTTGGGGGCAGGCCTATTAGTGCCTGAAGAGAGCAAGGAGAGTTCAAAAATCAGAAGACAGACCCAACAGATTATTTTTCTAATCTCACGATATCTGGGGCCTCACTTATGATTTTTAAACTTTTGGGATTGGCAATACTACCTTCAGTCTGGGGATACTTTTTTAAAAAGAAATAATAATAGTTGACATTTCTGGTACTTAAAATGGAATAGTCACTGAATTTAAATCATCAGTAACATACATTCACTCTGACAAGACTTGAGCCAAAAAATTGACAAGAGACAAACACCGCCCTCCCTCCAATTGTCCTGAAACCTTCAAATTAAAGCTTCCTCAATACATGACTATGCAAGGGAGTAGATCCATTTAGTGACGTGTTACCTTTTTCCTCTGCCACCTTTTTGTCCATACTGAAAGTTTAAAAAAAAACAAATGCATTGTTCAGCTTGAAGCTGGACATCCACAAGCACTGCCAAGTTTAAAATTCCTTAATTTAAAAAAGTTTAATGCTGAAAATGCTGATGTGCAGCAGAAGAAGCAGCTTTGCTGTAATATACAAATGATGCGAGTGAAGCCAACAATATAGAGCTTTCTTGAGCTAAGGTTAAAAATTATCCAATAACCTCTCTGCATATTCTGGTGATGAAAGCTCTGCAGTAGTGCTGAAGTGCACAGCTTCCAGCCTTTTATGTTTCAGAAGTATGCTATTTTAATTTAAGTGTGTGCACTATTCAGCTGGATACAAATGTTTAATTATTGTACTTATATGCATATGTACTTTATCACTGGTTTTTCTAATGAGGCTGACAGTATGATAGAAGCTTGGCATTTTATTCATTGTTTAATTTCCTTTTTTTATGCTTACTGTAACAGCTTGCTGAACAAGTACTGAAGCAAGACTCTGATAAACAACAAAGGAAGTGGCACAGAAACACAGATCCCATATCCATATCCAAAAAACCACATATCCAAAAAAGCCTTGCCTGGCGCAGCTATCTGTGGGAGGGTGGAGGTGGGTGGAATACAAGCAGGGGATCCCAGGGTAACTTATCGGTCCATGAACGTACACACATTTACCCACTCCAGTTACATTTTCACTGCTATAGGAAGATTTCCCTTTTGGAACCACCTCTTTGCCAGCTGTCCTGGGCACCCGCAAAATACTGCTATGGAAGGTTGCAGAATTCCCCCAGGAGTATATATAGTATAAATGGGTACATCTGGCTTGAAAGTCTAAAAAATTTCTAGGAGGTTAAATTTGGCACAGGATCAAGGTTATCCCACCTAAATATCCACATTTCAAAAATTCCGTTCAGGGAGGATTTTACACAGGGCAGGATGAAGACATTCTCAATATTCCTGCAAAACCTATTATTGAGTGACAGAAACAGGACAGCAGCAGAATGAAAACATGCAGTCCTGCAACTAGCCAGAACTTCACGCTTTTTTTTTTTTTTTTTTTTTTTTTTACTCTGTAGCTCCTACTAGATTTATAGGACACAAACTCTCAGAAGGACATGTCAAACTAATTCCTCCCACTTCCCCAAACAAGTACCTACCCCCATAATCCTCACACAGGCCTGCCAGACTGAAAGTGACTTGGGTCACATCAGTTTCACTCTGTTCCTGCAGCTTTCAGCAAACACTGAATGTCAGTGTCCACAAGTAAACTAGAACAGAAGAAATGTCTCGCTTGCTAACACTAGTTTTTCCAACTTGAAGTGGAAGTAAAATTTACCCAGGAAGTCTTCATTAAATGAGACTCCACTAAAAAAAACACTCTCTAAACCAGGCATCAAGTTGGAAGGAAAGAAGATTAGTTTTATATGTAAAAAGACACTTCCCACACTGACCAGGCAGAATGCTTTCACAGCCTCCCATTTACTAATGAAATCCTGGCAAAAAGTTTCCTGCTAAAAATAAGGTCTGCTGGACAGACCACTATCATTTTCACTGCCTGCCTGGAAAGCACAACTTAATTACTAATTTATTAATTTAGCTCACCACACAGACTCAGCAGCTGAATGCATAATTACTTGAAAAATGAAAAGCACCAATGCTGATGTGTCAGCTTTAGCAATCTTGAGGCAAGATTGCTGGAGGGTAAAAAGGGTTAGCAGAGCTGTCATAGGAGACAGCCTACACTGACATTCATGGACTGAGAGAGAAACTTTTCATAGTACAAACTTATTCTCTATTAATTTTTATTTTTAGCACAGCTATCTGGTTCAGACTACACTTAACAGAAAAACTTCCCCCCATTCATATCACCTGTGAAATTATTCTTTGCCAGATTTTAATTTACCTAAAACATTGAACATTGCAATAGTCATAGGACAAAACCCATCTACCAAATGCAAAATGCAGGCAATGAGATTGCTTGGAGAGGAAGGAAGGTCCTGTGGTTAAATCACTGGATTGGGACTCAGAAAAGAGATTCTGTGCAACCCTGTGCTGAGATTGTGACTTGCCCATCAGTAAAGAGTCCTTTCCTTACAGGGGCGTTGAGAGGATAAATTCATTAATATTTCTGAGACACTCAGATATGATGGTAATGAGCACCATAGAAAAGCCTATACATTAAACAAAACATGCTGGCAAAATTTAAAGCCTTTGAGTTATTGTTTAAAAATTAAGCTGGAGCCACTACCTCCCTCTAAATAACTCTGTACGATTATGTGATAGATTGATTTATGCTTCCAATTCTTGAGGAAAAGAGAACTCGGTTAAATGAGTCAACAGGAAGTTTAAAAGGCAAGGCAGAAAATATCCCGAGGTCCTAGAAGCAGAACAGCCATAAAAAAGTATTCATGAGGAAATAAAAACTTCAATTTTGTGAACAAATGGAGAACAGAACTATCATTGATGACATGCTGCGTATTGATAGAAGAGGTGGAGAGAGGAAGGCTTAGTTACCCCTTCCAGTTGGGGTACGTACAAAGGCAACTTCTGTTTTTTAACTTTTTTAATCCTTCAATTCCTGCAGCCTCTCTGTATCAGTGACTTCTGTAGCCCTATGGCTCTACCTGGAAGGCTGGGCGGCAGCTTTTTTGACACCATTCTAAACACAGTTTCACAGAATGTTCCAGTTCTAACAAGGAAGAAAATTAACAAAGTGATCAGTAGCAAAAGAGGAGAGGTTTTAAGAGGGTTAAAATGGGGGCAGAAATAAAAGCTGTTTCAGCTCCAAAAGGTAGGCAAGAAGGATCTTAAAACCATCTGATGAGATTGACTTTGTGGCCGCAAACCTGACTACACTTCAGGCTCAAGGAATCATGGGAAGGGATAGGAAAATTTATATGGAAATGAAGGGAAAAAAACTGAAATTCCGCAACCAACTGACATTGGTTTATTTTTGTTTCCAAAGAGCAATATTCAGCGTATTACAGAAGCTAGCAGCACAGCTCCACTACCTTCCCATATATTTAAGCAACATTTACTTAGCATTTTTTAAAAATTTTCACTATAATAGATTGTGTTGATTCATTGCTTAGTCATAAGGAATAGCTTTTTAAAAAAACAAAATATGCAACCTTTGATGTTTTATCAGTTACATGTAAAAGTTTGATGCCTGTTACAGTGCTTCTGTTACTGATGTGTCTAATTTTTTCTTTTCTTTTGAAGTCATTCCTTAAACTTTAGTTTATTTTTTTTCTATATCATTGAATAAACTATCTATATTTTTTGGTTTATAGAAATTAATTACAGCATTAAATCTTCTAGGGTACACTTAAGCTATACAAGGATTTGTTGATCTCATTCTGTGTCTTCTAGAAGAACATATTAATCAGTTCAGTAAGGCCTTTCTGAAAAGTTTTCCATTTTAAAAAAGCCTCCAGTTACTGCTAATAATGTAGCAATGGTTATAAAATTATCAGTTTCATAGTATAATCAGCAGAGCACTTAATTCTGAGCGTCTTTCAACTGATTTTTAATAACGAGTTGCATAATTCTCCCACCCCCAGTACACAGCTTGGAAATATTTAGTAACTGGATTTTCTTTTTAAGAATGCTAAACTGTAATGTATAGCGTGAGGATGAAGACAGGTAAATTTCCCAACCCAACCACTTTTAATGCAGGAGTTAAAGATGAACTGCAAAATGTACATAAAAATTGTACATATTTTAGCAACAAGTGAACCACCACTAAAAGAGTAAGACAGGCATTCAAAAGAGACAACTGGAAGCTCACTTCTGCCTCACTTTAGGTCCCCAGCATGTATCAGGATATGAAATAGCTACCAGAGAACGCCCCTGCAGATAGTTGATGAGAGGCTGGGAATCCAATAATTTTTTTTTAATACATTGTCAATCTTTGTAAGAGTTGTTTTCTATTGATTTATACCCTTTGGGAATCTAAAAAAATATATGGATACAGGCAAGTGAATTTTAAACTTGTTTATTGTGTGACTGCTCATTTTAGCCTTGGTCACAGCAGGATTTAAAAATTCTGCTGAAGTGAGTAAAAATCTATCATTGCTATCTCTTTCCCAGAAGATGGACTTTCCCAGAATATGGAGAGGATTCACTTACTATTCAGTGTTCCTTCTAGACCCAGATGAATCCTTAACTAACTAGAGACAGGAACCAGTTTAAACTAGATTTAAAGGAAATAATCAGTTTTGATTCAGTGTACGAAATAAAGGGAACAAAAAGGGAAGTGGTCGGGGTGAAACAGTTACAAAACTAAGAGGCCTACCCATTCAGCCTGGAAGGCATGCTGCTTAATCAGAGGTGACACAGCAGCAACAGGAAGGATAAAAGGATCCGTGATATCATTTCATGCAACTATAGAATGGGAACAATTTTTAGTAAACTTGTAAAAATCTCATAGCTAATTCCTCTTATTCAGCTTTTAGAACAAGAACTAACTCGTGTCCAACTGCAATGAACTTTTACAGCCAGCTTTCCGAGTTTTGTTATCAGCATTACCATACTCATAAAACATGGGTTCAAACAGTAAACTTAACAGAAAAATTATTAATGTGCTTATATTTAGAAATCATGTTTGTATTTCGCATAGAAGTATCATTGATAAATGTTCTTGAACACACGAGGAAGGCAACCCTGCTATCATTAAAATCATTGGGAATTTTACCACTGACTTAAGCAGAAGCAGTACTGTGCTTCTAGCACACAATCATATTGCAAAAAACAACCATTATTCAAATTTCCCTCAGGCATTGCACAGCCATTAAAAAGTATTTGGTTTGGAACATCTGTCATAATGTCATATAAGAAAACAGCAAACGAAACTTGCAATTTTTTCCTAAAACTGAGGAAACTGAAAATGCCAATATCTTTACCCAGTCAATCATTGTGTCAAGTTTTAGATTAAAAACAAAATTAAACAAAAAAAAACTCCTACACATGTAAGGAAAGAGGGCAGGTTAGAGAAGATTAGATAGCTCTGAGGGGACCTGCCTTCATCTTTTGCTGGTGTACAGAAGATCTCTCTACCTCCTGAGCCAATTTCTTCTTGACAGCTGCATCCTCTGTTTCCTCTCTTCTACTCCTCCTTTCACAGGTTCCTGGAATTGACCTCTTGAGTCTTGCTCAACTGTTCCAAACAATTTCTAGCCTCTCAATGGTTGAGCAGGAAGCAGGATTGAGACAAAAGGTTCGTTATTACAATATTGAAATATTGGAACCCCTGACCAAAGATTTAGCTGTTTTAAACAGATTGCTGCCCCTCCCTATTCTTCCTGGCTTTTGGGACAGTCTCTCTTTCATCCTAGTGGATATTTACTTTGCTTTTTGGGACAGTACTTCACCTAGCTCCTTATGCCCACAAACATTAATGTTTCTTAATCTATCCAAAACATATAATCTACAAACACTGGTGCATCATTGTAAAGAATGTATGTATATGCTCATTTTTGTAACATGAGTCAAAGATTAAAGCGAACAGCAAACAAAAATTCAACAAGTTTCAGCAGTACATGTTCAGCGTCTCAGGGCACCAACTCCTTCCCCATAGCTGCAATACTAGCAGTTACCTCTTCCAAACAGTGCCATGCAGGCTACCCCAGCAAACTAGAGTGTATATAGCTTAGTATTCTAAAAATAAAATTGTCCATCACATAACTTTGCATGTAAGATGGACCCTCTTTTCTTGGGGCTGAAAAGAAGAAACTTCTGGCTGCTCCGCTTTATTCAAGCTCCAGTCATGAGACTGAAATTTTCAAGAGTGATACCAGAAGCCATATAATCCATCAAAATATTCCCATCAGTTGATACCTCAGCCTGACTGAAGTGTGTAGCTTTCTGCATCACACCACGAACAAACAGTTTATTGAAGCAACTATCCAAAGACTGGACATGGGAATTTGCTCCACCAGAAACAAAGATCTTAAAAATGTGAGTGGAAAGAAACTGACTCCCAAACAGCATCCAGGGGCTGGGAGCAGCACCCTCATAGGAAGACTGGAATGCTTTCTTTCAGAGGTGCTTTGGTTACCCACCACGGCAACATTCCTGGACAACACTTATCCATCTTGGCTGATGAAAAACCATAGAAAAGGACTCTTATTCACCTGCATTAACTTTAACTATTGGCACTCATCCTCTTTGTGCATTTGTGTTGCAGTTTTCAAATTACAGTAATATAAAAGCATAAAACAAACAGTTTTCTTATATGCATTAAAAACTTCCTTCTCCAGGCTGTAAGTTGGCTAAGGGGTTTATGGGCTGCTGTGGTTACTAGTACAGTAGAAGTCATGTCAGAAAATATGATTCAACTGTCTGTTTAATTCTGTTTTCCAGGCGCTGAACTAGGCCACACTGAATTCTAAGCAAGCTTGTGAATGCTAGTAATGTGCAACATTACTATTACTCTACAGCTATGCTTTATGGAAAAACATCTCAGTGTAGTACTCCACCTCACCCTTAGTTTACTTTTTCAATCTGTCTTTCAATAAGCATAAAGAGCCATTTCTCTACTTAAAGATTTATTCCAAGCTCTCCTAGCATGACTTGATCAATGTTAAACCCTTTCATGTAAATTCTCATGCAATTGGTTTTAACTGCTAAAAAAATATCATTTACAAACATGTGATGTATACCATCAAAAGTAAATATTTTTGAAGCAAAGGGTGACAGCTGGATCAATATCTGAAGTTACAGTAAAATGAGAACCATAGTTCTGCAAAAACAACATATTACATCTTATACTTATATTGTACTTTACAATCTGATTTACAAATTATGGACCACATCCTACAAACACTCCATCACTTAAAAATTATCTTCGAGAACTCATGGAAGATGGATGTGGTCCTGGAGGATTGGGAAAGGGAAAATAAAGTACCCATCTTCAAAGAGGGGAGAAAAGGAAGACCTGGGTGTGATAATCAGGGTGCGACACCTCAAAGGGAGAACAGAAGGTTTAAGCCCCCAAACCAAGCAGCTGAAACAATTGACTGCACACTGTATTAGCATACTTTACTAGCTTTCATAGAAAAGCTTACTTGATATACTTTTAATGGTCTTTACTAGATTTTCCAGAGGAAGGTGCATACACTATAGGCATAAGATTTAGTGGTTCATTATGGCAGGGAGAGAAAATAGAGCAATTACTAAACCCCTAAGGGTTTGTTTACACAGCTTTTTAGAGCGAGTGGGAGTGAGCCTCCCAGCCCTAGTCAACTAGCTTGCACTAGTTCTCTAAAAACAGCTGTGTAGAAACACTGAAATTATGGCTTGGGTTCTGAAGTCAGCCTTACTTCAATAAGCAGAAAGATACTAGATACAAAGTACAGTCTGGCTAACTGATGGCTGTGCCAGCCTTAAATTTCTTTGCTTTGATTTGTTTCTGAGCCTAATGTAATGCTTTGGCATATATTTGCCAGCATGAATAAGTATATTTGCTATAAGTAACAACAACAACAAAACTAAATTTTTACTTTGCATTTTCTATTTTAATGTTAAGTAAGCATCTAATAACTGAAACACCAGATATATGAGGACTGAATACTTCTCATGACTTCTGTTCAAGTGAAGCTTATTCACTTTATTTCTTCCTACCTCTGAGGCTGAAAACATAGCACTGCTGGATGTATATCACTTCCCCTGACATTTCAAGAGCTCTAGCAATTTAATCACATTCTACAGTATTTAAGTCAAAGGTTGTCATTGCCCATAAGTAGAGAGTTCTGTCTCTTGCTTCCTGGTTTACAGTATTTCTGCAAAAGCTTTCTTGATGCCTAATACAGTATACTCTCTTGTCTGGATAAATAACTCCTGATTATCTTAATAAGGAACCTCTGTCCTCTTCCAAAAATGTTTCCTAAAGAGTTCCAGCAAGGTTTTGAGAGGAACTTCAAGTGCATGGACTTAAAGGCTTGCTTCGTTTTTTTTTTTTTGTTTGTTTGTTTTTTAAGTATTAGAGCCAAGGCACTGTGAGGGACAAACAGGGCTGTCCCTAGACATTGTGGTACCCTACACAGCCCCCCGTGGGGGAGGGATGGCCCCAGGCCTCCGCGGGAGTGGGCAGGGAGAGGAGGCATGCGCCCAAGGACTGTGGGGGGCCGGAGCAGGCTTGGGTGGCAGGGGGGAACCGCCCCCCAGCACGAGCCGGCAGAGCAGGTTGGGGCCAAGTCGTTCCACTTCCTGTCGCCCAATAATTGCAGGGCAGGCCGACCCTGCACTCATGGGGTGGCAGGAAGTGGAATGACCCTGCCACAACCTACTCCGCTCTGCTCCTCTGGCTTCCAGCCTTGAGGGGCATGGGGGTACTGCCCCCCAGCACTCACGGACAGCACATCTGGGAACCAACGGAGCAGGGCACGCCCAACCCCTGCTGCAGTCCCCCAGGATGTAGCTCAGGGGAAGGGGTGGAGTGGAGGCAGGGCTGGAGCGGAGCAGGGGTGGGAAGAGGTAGGGCTGGGGCTTTGGGGAAGTAGTGGAGCGGGGGCAGAGCTGGGGCGGAGCAGGGGTGGAAAGAGGTGGGGTTGGGGCGGAGGCTTTGGGGAAGGGGTGGAGTTGGGGCAGGGTGGAATAGGGGTCGGAAGAGGTGGGGCAGGTGCTTTGGGGAAGAGGCGGGCCAGAACAGGGGCGGGGGCAGCTTTCCTGGGTGGGGGATCGGGCTGACCACTGGAGCAGCGCACAGCTGCATAGGCACCAGGAAATTTGGGGCAATTTGGGGGTTCTGGGAACGTCTTCCCTGCCCGGCTCCTAGCAACCTCCAGGGCATGGTGTATGGCTCCAACGCTTCCGCTGCAACTCTGACCTCCTGCGAGCTGGAGGCTTCTGCCTCAGGCTGCTCTCCCAGGGGGCAGCACCACGCGGTTGCGCCTACCCCTTGCTCCCATGGCTCATGAAGCCTGGACAGTAGTAAGGAGCAGTTCAACTATAGGCTGAGCAAGTGCAGAATGGTGGTAGAATGTGCCTTTGGATGTTTAAAAGCTTGCTGGCGCTGTTTGCTGACTAGGTCAGACCTCAGCGCAACCAACATTCCCACTGTTATTGCTGCTTGCTGTGTGCTCCATAATATCTGTGAGAGTAAGGGGGAGACGTTTATGGTGGGGTGGGAGGTTGAGGGAAATCGCCTGGAGTCCTATTTTGAGCAGCCAGACACCAGGGTGATTAGAAGAGCACAGCAAGGCGCACTGCGCATCAGAAAGGCTTTGAAAACCAGTTTCATGACTGGCAATGCTTCGGTGTGATAGTTGTGTGCGTTTCTCCTTGAGGCAAAACCGCCCCTTTTGTTGATTTTAATTCCCGGTAAACCAACCACCCTCCCCCCTTCGAAATAAAGTAACTATTGTTTGGAAATCATGCATTTTTCTTTATTAATTTAAAAAAATGAGATAACAGACAAGATAGCCCAGGTGGGGTGGGGGAGGAGGGAAGGACAAGGCCACATTGCTTATTGTAGCCACACTAAAAATCAAACTGTTTGAATGACATCCTTCTGTTGCTTGAGCCAAACTCTGGAGTGAAGTGGCTGGGTGCCTGGAGCCTCCCCCGGCCCACGTTCTTGGGGGTCTAGGTGAAGAGGCTGTGGAACATGGGGAGGAGGATAGGTGGTTATACAGTGGATGCAGCGGGGGTCTGTGCTCTTGTTGGCTTTCCTGCAGCTCCAGCTTCATCTTGTCCATTTGCTCCCCCATTAGCCTCAGCATTGCGTCCTGCATCCGCTCTTTGCGCTCACTTAATTCTTTCCTGGCCTCTGCCACTGAATGCCTCCATGCATTAAGCTGTGCGGGAGGACTGCATGAGCTCGGAAAATATATCATCGCGAGTGCATTTTTTTCGCCTTCTAATCTGTGATAACCTCAGGGACAAAGATAATAGGGGTAGCGTAAAAACATTTTACGCTCTACGATTCTGGGGGGACTGCATGGTCACCTGTGCTGCTGAGTTCACCACGCTGACCAAACAGGAAATTAAATTCAAAAGTTCCCGGGGCTTTTCCTGTGTACCTGGCTAGTGCGTCGGAGTTCGAAGTGCTGTCCAGAGCGATCACAAAGGAGCACTCTAGGATAGCTCCCGGAAGCCAGTACCGTCTATTTGCATTCACGCTACCCCAAATTTGACCCAGCAAGATAGATTTTAACGCTAATCCCCTTGTCGGGGAGGAGTACAGAAGTCTATTTTAAGAGCCCTTTAGGTCGACGGAACAGGGTTGGTTGTGTGGACTCAGTCATTTTTAAATCGACCTAACACGGCTAAATTCAACCTAACCCCGTAGCGTAGACCAGGGATAAGCAAAGTTTTGTTACTGTAGTTTCCGACATGTTTGATTGTAAGGGTAATGCTACCTAGTTAAGAATAAGCACAACACAAGTCTCGAGAGCATATTGCCTTTTGGATGTTTTATGAAAGTATCACACAGAACAGTTTAATCTTATTTTCTAGAGAACAGAGTTTATGCTAAGACCTCATTTAGTAGTCATAATACTATTAATTTATCCTGGTTATAAATCCATTGAACCAGAGTCAAATGTAATTGGTTTATCTTACAACTGGAGGAAAAAAAAAATCAATGGACATTCAGCATGCTAAACAGATTTCTCTGTAACATCTTCCTAAATTATGAAAAGTCTAGACAATTCAGGGATTAGCATTCTGATTTTTAATACAGTATAGAAGCAAAAGGGGATAGGGTAAAGTACAGCTCTCTGCAGCCACTAAAAGTCCAGCCTGTCCGTCATTCCTAGTTAGAGCTTATTCTTTCCGGAGAGGCGTGCTTCTCCGATGTGATCATAATGTGACCATCCAATGATACGCTGACAAATGACTTTACCTAACGTATGAATGCACTGACTGAATAGGCTGGATATTTATAGCTTCTCTCTCAACAAATTTTCTGAAGAGATCCGTAATGAAGCATATCTCTAGAATAGCATATTTTTTTTGTCAGAAGTGTTAGTGAAATGTGCAAAAAAACGTACTTCTACAAAGATTTTCTTTGTGATAGGGTGACCATGTATCCATTGAGCAGTTACACGGGTGAAGATTTGTATTTACCAGCGTGTACATTAATAACTCGGTTGACAGTATTTTTATATTGATAAATGCAATATATCAATATATAAATTATTGCTTTGTGGGGATGCCTGCCAGAACAGGAGAGAATTAAAATTAATTAACTGCCAAGTGAGCATGTAACAGGAAAACTAAAAGATAAAACTAGGTACATAACATTGCAGGAAATTCCCCCATCTCCTCTTACACTTATTTCTACACTTTAAGTACCGTACTTTCTTTTGGTGGTGGGGGGGTGTAACCTAGTGTTTGTAAAAGAGAACTATAATTCAAGGCACAGTGTATGCTGGCAATATTCCTCCATACAGCTCCACCAAAAGCACGTCAACCCATAACTCTCAGACCTTAGGCCTTATCTACACTACACAGTTTTGTCGACAAAAGTCAGCTTTTGTTGACAAAACAGAGGAGGTGCACACACTGAAATGCTCTTCCTGCTGATATAATTCCCCTGCTATGCCAACATAATAAAACCATCTCAATGAGAGGTGCAAGGCTTATGTTGGTGTAGTTAGGGCAACGCAATGTGTATGTAGAGACATTGCATTCCTTACACTGGTTGTTGGCGGTCATTCTTGTCTATTTCACGGCTCGTCTCTTGGCTTCCAAGCCAGGCTGCCACCCAGGCTCCCCGCAGGGAGCCCTGTTGCCTCCAGGATCCTGGATCTCCACTGGGAGCATGGCAGCTGACTAGACTTTGAGCTTGGATTTCCCCACCAGAGGCGAGAAGCCCCGGGTGGCTTCCCCCAAGCTGGGAGCACGGGGGCAAGAAGCACCGGGGGACAGCTGGACTCCCGGTGGGGAGCTGCGTGGTGCTGAGAGCTCATTCCCCCACACTGCCCCTCTTCAGTCAGTGGAAGCACTCCTGGTTAGGATGCGCACAACCAAGAGAAGGAGGGTAGTGTGGACATGAGCCCCCGCAGCAATTAATGTGGTGGCTGTAAGTCAACCTAACGTAGGTCAAATTATCTTTGTACTGTAAACAGACTTACTGTTCAGCCTTCCTTGACACAGACTGACAGTTATGCAAAATAATTTTTTTTTCCTGAATTTTGCTTACTTCAGTCATTATTGCAAATTCTGCTTCACAGGTTAGAAAACATTTTTATTTCCATCTTTAGAGGACAAACTCCTAAAACTTGACAACTTAATAAGAAAGGACAAAGAGAAGCTGGTATGTGGCCTCACTGATTACTTCTAATATAACTAGTCAAGACGTGGTACTTCCCCATTTTTAACCAAATATGTCAAGAAAACAACCCAATATTTCTTCAAGATGTTTTTCCCACAACATAGAATAAAGTGATTGATAAAATACTACTCCATCCACAAAGACCTTCTTATTTTTGATCCTTGAAGATAGAAAGGCAAACCACTCATCTGTACTAACATCCTAGCATTAGATACTATGGGCCAGATTATCAAAGGTACTTAAGTATCTAAAGATGCAGAAAAGTGCCCCGTGGAATTTTTAGAAGCATCTAAGCAGGATAGGCCCCTAACTATCATTGAGTTCAATGGACGCTAGGTGCATTAAGACAGGTTTCAGAGTAGCAGCCGTGTTAGTCTGTATTCGCAAAAAGAAAAGGAGTACTTGTGGCACCTTAGAGACTAACAAATTTATTAGAGCATAAGCTTTCGTGAGCTACAGCTCACTTCATCGGATGCATTTGGTGGAAAAAACAGAGGAGAGATTTATACACACACACACAGAGAACATGAAAAAATGGGTTTATCATACACATTGTAAGTAGAGTGATCACTTAAAATAAGCCATCACCAGCAGCAGGGGGGGGAAAAGGAGGAAAACCTTTCATGGTGATAAGCAAGGTAGGCTAATTCCAGCAGTTAACAAGAATATCAGAGGAACAGTGGGGGGTGGGGTGGAAGGGAGAAATACCATGGGGAAATAGTTTTACTTTGTGTAATGACTCATCCATTCCCAGTCTCTATTCAAGCCTAAGTTAATTGTATCCAGTTTGCAAATTAATTCCAATTCAGCAGTCTCTCGTTGGAGTCTGTTTTTGAAGCTTTTTTGTTGAAGTATAGCCACTCTTAGGTCTGTGATCGAGTGACCAGAGAGATTGAAGTGTTCTCCAACTGGTTTTTGAATGTTATAATTCTTGACGTCTGATTTGTGTCCATTCATTCTTTTACGTAGAGACTGTCCAGTTTGGCCAATGTACATGGCAGAGGGGCACTGCTGGCACATGATGGCATATATCACATTGGTAGATGCGCAGGTGAACGAGCCTCTGATAGTGTGGCTGATGTGATTAGGCCCTATGATGGTATCCCCTGAATAGATATGTGGACAGAGTTGGAAACGGGCTTTGTTGCAAGGATAGGTTCCTGGGTTAGTGGTTCTGTTGTGTGGTGTGTGGTTGCTGGTGAGTATTTGCTTCAGATTGGGGGGCTGTCTGTAAGCAAGGACTGGTCTGTCTCCCAAGATCTGTGAGAGTGATGGGTCGTCCTTCAGGATAGGTTGTAGATCCTTGATGATGCGTTGGAGAGGTTTTAGTTGGGGGCTGAAGGTGATGGCTAGTGGCGTTCTGTTGTTTTCTTTGTTGGGCCTGTCCTGTAGTAGGTGACTTCTGGGTACTCTTCTGGCTCTGTCAATCTGTTTCTTCACTTCAGCAGGTGGGTATTGTAGTTGTAGGAATGCATGATAGAGATCTTGTAGGTGTCAATATATGTATCATGCATTCCTACAACTACAATACCCACCTGCTGAAGTGAAGAAACAGATTGACAGAGCCAGAAGAGTACCCAGAAGTCACCTATTACAGGACAGGCCCAACAAAGAAAACAACAGAACGCCACTAGCCATCACCTTCAGCCCCCAACTAAAACCTCTCCAACGCATCATCAAGGATCTACAACCTATCCTGAAGGACGACCCATCACTCTCACAGGTTTTGATGTTTATACAGTGTGATTCAGCTGATAAATGCTTCCTCTGTTGGTGTTCTTCCACCTAGGACTGAATTCTGCCCTGTACAACCCTACTCATTCCAATGAGAGTTGCACCCATGTATGTGAGGGCAGAATAGAGCACACAGCCTTCAGAATGAAAGGAATGATGTGGAAAGACCACAGGGTGGATGAGAACAATTTCCTTACTTCACATTTCCCATGTCATGCAATCAGTGCAAAGCCTTCCCCGCCTGAGATGCTTTAACACACAAATAGACTTTTCAGGAGTAAAAGCTGACACCTCTGAATGAACCCAGTGGCAAAAAGCTCTGAAAATATACCAGGGGTTTATACCCCTAGCCCTGCCTCATAAGGGCTTGAAAACTGCCCACTGCAAGTTGCCAATTTTAGATGCTTCTTCCACCTTCTGACTTCCCCCCCCATTGTAACACTATAACATCATGCAAATATAAAATACTGAAAGATTCACTACAACTTCTCTTATTAATCACAAAAAAATACTACTTGCAACCGATATCTAATCGAAAAGAGAAAAGGAAGCCAGGTTGATCAGGAGGAACTGAAAGGGGAAAAAAGATCCTCTTCTTTGGAGAGAGAGTTGAACAGGTCACAAGGGTCCTCCCACCACAATCACACCATCTCCAAGAGAGAAAGAAGATGTTGGTCACCACTAGCCTGCCTCCAAAAGGCAGAGACGGAACCAACCAACAGCTCAGCTCTCCATTCCTCAACAATCCTGTAGGATCACAGGCGGAGGGGGGGACGGGGGGGGTAATGGCAGGAAATGGCAACAACTTAAGGACTAGAACCTGGCAATACACATCACCTCACACGTATATTGTTTTACATTTCTCTTCAGTTAACTATCTCTGACACATGTTGGCTCTATTATCTCTTTGGGTCAAATCCTTTGAAATCTGTTTCAGAGTAGCAGCCATGTTAGTCTGTATTTGCAAAAAAGAAAAAGGAGTACTTGTGGCACCTTAGAGACTAAAATTTATTTGAGCATAAGCTTTCGTGAGCTACAGCTCACTTCATCGGACGCAGAGTAGGAGCCATTCACTTAGAAACCGTATTTGAGAGAGATTCCAATTGCTGAGAAACAATGGAAAAATCCAGGAACTTTAAGGCTAAGACAAAGAAGGAAATAGCCCATTGTCTGACAATTTAGGGGAAAATAGTTTGGGTGGGATCATTAAACGCCATTAACATGCAAACACACTTTATGCTGTTTGCAAAGAAAGTTTGTGCTTTGAAGGTTGACACCTATGTAGGAACAAAAACTTTTGAAAATGTTGAAGAAACTATTTTTTGTATTGTGGTAGCACAGTGTGGTCACAATCAGAAATGAGGCTCCATTGTGATGTACACACACAGTCCATGCCCTCAAAAGCTTTCCATATCAAATTTAAGACAAGACACACAACTGAGTGTGTGAGTGTGTCAACTAGCAGGTGGAAAGGAGGAGAGTAACAGTAATAAATCCAAATTTTTTGTGCACAGTATGGAAAAATAATTGCATTTCTTAAGGGGAGCTTCCATTAAATAAGGTATACGACTATTATATTTACAATAGATTACTACATCTCCCAGGATATTGCACCTGAACAAACATTCTGTGACTAGAAATTAGGATTCCATGGCTTAATATGGTAATGCAAGACTCACACCTTGGATTTTCAAAACGGTCAACAGTATTAAGTAGTAGTGGGTAAGTCACTGATTCAGTTGCTGGCCTCCAAGGGTATGCCTACATTGCAATTACAAACCTGCTGCTGGGTCATGTTAGTTGACTTGGGCTGTCGGGACTCAAGCTAAGGGACTGTTTAATTGCAGCATAGATGTTCGGGCTTGGGCTGGACTCTGGGATGCTGTGAGGGTCCCAGAGCCCAAATGTCTGCACTGCAATTAAATGGTCCGTTAGCCTGAGCCCCGTGAGCCCCAGTCGGCTGGCATGGGCCAGCTGTGGGTGTCTAACTGCAGCGTAGACATATCCCAAGAGACTATGGTGCTAAGCAACATGCAAGAATTCACAGCATGAGAAGAATGCAGAACGTAAGTTTAAATCAATTCTGGGATCATCCCTATCTAGTTAAAATGTTTCTTAAGAGTGGGATTAGATATGATTTTACATTGTTTATTTTTGATTTAATGGGATGTTCCTCTCAGTTTTCTAATAAATTTGTTTTTATTTAAGAGAATTTTGGTTTTTTGGTCATTTAGGGGAATAATTTGCTGTGTTCTGTTCTCAGAGACAAAGCAAAACTTCTGCTTTTGGGGGAATAATAAAAGAACTAAGACGTTCCTAGCCTGGGGCACTTAGTCCAAGGAAGAGGGCAAAAGAATGCTTCTCATCATCCAAGGGGCTTTGATAAGATGTTATCTGTGATTATTAAGGAACAGGATGAAGCATGGTGACCACCACAGAAAAAGCAGGGGAACAAAGGTCTCAGACTGGTTGCATTTATGCCACTTTATTTGCAAGCCATTGTTTACAATAACCTCATCCAACTTTGTTTCCAGCTCTTCAGCCAAATTTCCCACACAGAACTATACTTTACTTCTCAGTCTAGGACTGGCAGTTAATCTCTGATGTAGAACCTTGTCAAATGCCTTTTGAGCCTGGAAGTACATTACACTTACTAAATCTCTTTTCTCTCTACTGTGGCAGAGGGAGTCTCAGGGCTTTTCTGCAGTTACCGGGGGATCGAGGGGCAGCAATCAATGCATCGGCGGTCAATTTAGACCCGCTAAATTGATCGCAAATCACTCTCTCGTCAACTCCTGTACTCCACTGGATTGAGAAGAGTAGGGGGAGTCGACATCGCATAGTGTAGACCCCGCGGTAAATAGATCTAAGCTATGTTGAGTTGCGTTATTCACGTAACTCTAATTGCATAGCTTAGATCGAATTTCCCCTGAAGTGTAGACAAAGCTTTGACATGTAAACATTGGCTTTCCCCTCTACTAAAGAATACAAACCATGGGCTAGTCTTCATGTACAGCAGTGCGGCTGTGCTCTCCTGTCGACATAATGCTGTCTATACTGGGGATGAGGTCAGTATAACTGTGTCATTCAAGGGTGTGGATTTTTCACATCCCTGAGCGATGTAGTTATACCGATAAAAGTTTGCAGCGCACACCTGGCCCAAGTGGCCACTCGCTTTCTTCGCCAATGCCTTCACATTCCAGGAATGAATTCTGTACTGGAAATGTAAACAGCAAGGTGGCCTGATGAGTAAAAAGCTCAATTTCTATCTCCTCCTATCTAAATCCTCCCATTCCTGACGGGAATTTAATGTGCTGTATTTACTGTTTAGGGGGGAAACCAGAGAGAGGCATCTTCTGAAGCTAAAGCATTGCTCCACAGCCAGCTTCTTGGCAATGAGGCCTCTTCCCTGTCTTTACAACCAGCCAAAATAGAAAGGAAATACTTAAGGGGGTTTCTGGCTCCCAACATTTCATCCTAGAGAAGAACTCCTCCCACAGTCTCTCTCAAACTAATAGGCCTCTCCAGTGAAGCACAGAGTGCTACCAACCAAGACGTTTAGGTCACAAATCTCTATTTTCACAAATTCAGTTTCAGGAAGATGAAGCTTACAAAAGTAAAAGACAGGATTCCTGCCCTGAAGTTAATGTTTGAAAAGGCTATATTGAAATTAATATAGTAAAATGGTTTCATACGCATCTTTCAAGGCCACTTTTGAGAAACAAGTCCTTCAATATTACAGATAAAAAGGTCTTGTTGTTTTAACAAAAACACAGATTGGAATAAGTAAGCTAAGTATCTAACCTGCCTTATAATTAAATGTCTACCTCACTTCCTAGCAACAAATCAGTATGGAGGTTCGCTTGGGGATAGAATTTGAATTCAAAGCTACAGGTAATATTCACAGTTGAAGATGATGCTGCAGCCATCCATTCTTCATTTTAAATATGCTCACTTCTTTTTTCATTTTTAAAAAGAGCCATCATAACAATTACCAGATTTGTCCTTTTTTTTATAATCTCACACTGCATTATCTCTCTTTAAAATGATCACTTTGAAAGCAGGAACTACAGATTATGCGTCTACAGATTCTATAATAAAACATACAATCTTATTGAGTATACACTTATGTTTACTAGTCACAATCAATACCTTATTTAAAAAAAATTCTGGCAATACAACAGCAAACTGTGAAACAGGATCCTTTCTGAAAATTGCTTTTCAGGCATTCTATGGAAATTGTCATTATGCTCAAACTCCTTTCATACTTGACACAAAGATTCGAGCATCTTACTCACTGACACAGTCCTGTGGTTTACATCAACAGCTCGACTCTGTACTTGATTCAACTTTCTCTTTGCAAAAAAATAAAGGAAAAAAAGCAATATGCCCAGATCTTAAGCCCTCCCTCTGGTCCAACACATACATCTTTCAATGGAGAATCACAATTCAAAGAAATGCATAATCACCCATCCTGCTGAGTCTGCACCACCTCTACTGAAATGCTAGAGCAATCACATCTTACATCCTTTCTACTTGAAAAGCTGGGCTGCCAAATGAAAAAAAAAAAAAATCAAATGCACCAAATCGTTCTAAACTTATGACAGGCTGCTGCAGCTGCAGTCAGGAGGTAGAATCCCCCTTGTTATGAGAAAGGTGGCTATGGGTAGAGGGCCTCAGGACTCTGGAACTTGCTCCCCTCATTTGGTCTCACTAAATCCAGACTTGATGATCTTCTAACCATGTTGCAGAAGCCACTTATTTGATAGGAGCTTGGGAAATGAGAGGATGTTCCTGGATACAATGGGGGTGAAGGGATTTATTAGCTGGCTGAGATAAACTGCTGTCTCCATTTGATTGTTTCATGCTGCTGGCTGGTGGAATTTATTTACTATTTAATTTAGTTGGATGGTTATGGTTACCGCAAGGTGCTCAGAGCTTCTGCATGGGCCTCTTATTATTAATATTGTTAAATCCAAAGAAACAAATCATAGGAGATGTGGCTATCAAGATGAAGGGATTATGGAAAGGTGAGACATTTGTATACCGTGGGTTTTCCTTTTACTCCCTTGTCACTAGAAGAACCAATACAATGAGTTCCTCCAGTTACCAGTAATTCTGAACAACCAACTTCTCTCTCACCCCCCACCTCACCCATTCTTGTAAGAGAACGTAGCTCATTAAACCAACCTTTACCTACTCTGGAATTACCACCAATCTGTCAGAAGCCAGATTTACAAAGAAATAACATGGTCTAAACCCTTCCAACAAAGATAGGGCCAACTGCATAGGAAACACTCCAATCCAGAAGAGCTGCAGAAAAGCAGTAGAAATCCCAATAAAACTCCAAACCACGCATTTTCAAAATGCGTCATTGCTAAAGCTACTGAAAAAGAAAGCAAAAAAAAAAAAAACCCAACCAAACACACTTCCACATGTCCACAACCTTTCACTTGAATATTTTAATGGATTTCCCTTCGGAAATGCTCAGGCCCCTTGCGTGTTTGCCTTCCACACACATTTGAGAAATAGGGTTTTGTGATAAGAACATTCATATAAATAATTTTCAGAGTCACATGCATGAGTCTTCACAGAAACTGAATTTGAAGTTCACACAAGCAAGTATTTGTGCCAGTGTTGCTAGCACTTTCATCCTTTTTGCTTATGGACACACTACTATCTGAATTAGCCGACCAGATAAAATGAAATATTTGACTGATGAACAATGCATACTTGCAGTGAACTATTCACTCTTAGTCCTTAAAATTTTAAGGAAAAAAGTATTAAATCAAATTGAAGAATGAATACATTTATGGATATTTCAATCTGTTGGCATGGATTCTATCAGCAGGGAGAGGGGCCAATGTCATCGGATAACTTATTAGTTGCAAATTATTCACAATCATTGTAACTTACACATTAACTTAGCATTCAACAATATCTGCACCACTAAAACTAAATATGCATCATCTTTGTCCTAAACTGCTGTAATTTTAGGACCATTGCTACTGGAGAGGAACAACATGCACCTGATCCACTGCACACACAGCACTGGAAAGGTATCCCTTAAGTTAAAATGGAGTAGCGGCTTCTACTAGATAACGAACACTGACTACAGAGTTACTGGAACCACAGTCTTTAGATACATACTGGTCATGGGCTCTAGTGATTTATTTCTGATTTTAAATATTTCAGCTTTTGGACATCATCCCTGTTTTCTAAGGAGAAATCCCAACCCTGCTGGGATTTGCCCACGATTTCACCACTAGGGCATAGCAGTACTTGAGTCAGTAGAGGATACTGTTTCTGACACCCTGAGGGGATTGACAATGTCTACCATGTATACACCTAACCCGCTTTGTATCAGTCACGGGAGCTAGGCAGTGGTGTCGTCCTAAAACTGAAGATACTGGAATGCCACTAGAAGGGGCAGAGAGCAGGGGATGAGGTGGGGAGCAGAGAGCTTACAGGACCAGGTAGGGTAAGTGGCAGGGGCTGCCTAGGGCTCAGGCTACCAGTTTCCAGCACGGTGGAGTGGGGCAGACAGGGAGAATAAGGGCCAAGGCACAGGCAAGTGGAGCAGGGGTAGGGAGGTACAGCCAGCCCAAGCTGGTCTGGGTCGCATCTCCCTTTTGCAGTTAACCCAGCAGGACCTGGAATCTCAGGAAAGTTTCTCCTGTTTGCTCCTGGCAAGCAGCACCTCCAGCTCCAATTTCAGCCACTGTCCAGAGAAAATCCCCCCACTTGGGGGCTGTAAATAGCAACTGCCCCCACTGTTTGCACCACCATCCACCCTGCTGTGCTGCAGGATCCTGTCTGTCCCTGGCCACCTGCCCCAGTGCCTCTGTTCACCTAATTGACCCGCTCTTGCGCCTCTATCTTGCTAGTCTTCCATGCCTGTTGTCCTGCTCATCTGTTCTTCGGTCTCAACTCATTTGTCCCTTTTCCCTTACCTCTCCTCCTCACCTGTTCTTTAGTAAAAGTCTCCCAGCCAGAAGGCTGGAGCAATCAGGGCCCAGCATTCTACTGCTGCTGCTCCTCAGTGCTCCTGCACGCAGCAGCCTCCCACCTCGGAAGCGTCCAATCTCCCCTGCAGCCACTGCCACCACCACTGCTGAGCAGCCACTTTACATAAGAACGTAAGACTAGCCATACTAGGTCAGTCCAATGTCCATTTAGCCCAACGTTGTGTCTTCCGACAGCGGCCAGGTGCTTCAAAGGGAATGAACAGAACAGGGCAAATATCATCCACTCTCAGCATCTGGCCGTCAAAGGTTAGGGAAACCCAGAGCATTGAGTTGCATCTTTGACCATCTTGGCTAATAGCCATTGATCGATCTATCCTGCATGAACTTATCTAATTATTTCTTGAATCCAGTTATAGTTTTGGCCTTCATAACATGCCCTGGCAACAAGTTACACAAACTGACCGCGTGTCATGTGTAGAAGGACTTTCTTACGTTTGTTTTAAACCTGCTGCCTATTGATTTCATTGGGTGACACTTGGTTCTTATGGTACGTAAAGGGGTAAATAACACTTCCTTATTCACTTTCCCCAGACCATTCATGATTTTTAATACAACCATATCTCCCCTTAGTCGTCTCTTTTCCAACCTGAATAGTACCCAGTGTTTTAAATCTCTCCTCAGAGGGAAGATTTTCCGTATCTTACATCTCTTTTTTGAGATGAGGCAACCAGAACTCCTTGTAATATTCAAGGTGTGCACCTACCATGGATTTAATATATAGTGACATATTTTCTGTCTTATTACCTATCCTTTTCGTAATGATTCCCAATATTCGGTTAGCTTTTTTGACTGCTACTGCACATTGAGCAGATGTTTTCAAAAACTATCCACGACTCCAAGATCTCTTTCTTGAGTGATAGCAGCTAATTTAGACCCCATCATTTCATACATATAGTCGGGACTATGTTTTCCAGTGTGCATGAATCAGCATGGAATTTCATCTGCCATTTCATTGCCCAGTCACCCAGTTTTGTGAGATCCCTTTGTAACTCTTCAATCAGCTTTGGACCTAACTATCTAGAGTAAGTTTGTATGATCGGCAAACTTTGCCACCTCACTGTTTACCCATTTTTCCAGATCATTGATGAATATGTTGAACAGCGCAGGTCCCTATATAGCTTTGACTAAAATAGGCAAGAAAACACTAGGAGGCTGCAGTCAGCACCGGTTCTGGGCAGGCACCAAGAAGCTGCTGTGGGCAGGTGCTTCGCATGGGCATCAGATGCTGCCAGGCGACAGAGATACTGAGGAGCAGCAGTGTGGAGCACAGCTGGGCAGAGGGCTGAGCAGTACAGGGAGCATTGAGCAGACTGGACCCACCAGTGAAGGGTGCTGCATGGCTGCCCAGAGATGCTTTAGTGGTTCAGTGTGAAAGCTGGTGTCTGTAAAATGACAGAGAATGAGCTCAGCTCAGCCCCACGGGGTGAAATGGAAAATGCAAGCACTGTCTAGCAACAGGAGGTGAAGTGTGCCTGCTATCCTGTGCCTGCCCTCCATTAAAGTCCGCACATTATGACTATATCCCAAAAGCGAATAGTCCATAGGGCACTAAAACAATCTCGCTATCTTTATAGCTCTCAGAGCCCTAGCACTACAGCCAGCGTGGATAAAAATCAATGATTTTTTTTTATATAAATCAGATTTTTTTTAATAAAATGCTTATTGAGGAAAAAAACCTATCTAAAGATAGTTTTAATTAAGACACATTATAGGTCAATGATATCTCATCATGGAATAGGGATTATAAATTTAATTCTGTAGTATGGAGACAATATATTCATGTAATGTTTAAAAAAAGTTTTGTAAATGAGTTCCAACCGTTCGTAGATTAGGGACCCAATCTCATGGGATTCCAGGGGCTTTTGCATAGATTATTTAGGTTAATCTTTCTATCTACCCAATGGGACTCGGGGCTCAGTCTAGAAGATACCATCAGAGATGCTTAGTTTTGCAGTTCTCAAACTCTGGATTTGTGTCTCCAGAGATAACATGCTTATTAACAGCAAAAATGTTTTTAAATAAATAAATAAAATAAATAATGCATAGAGGTGAGAAATAACAGACCTCAACCCTATTCTCCCTCTGCAAATTTGTGTACACAGAGTCAATCCTTTATCTCTCTCTAAAAGTGCAAAGTTGGAAAAAGTTCAATGAATAGAAGATGGTTGGGGGCGGAATAGATCTGGACAAGGAGAAGTAGTCTGGAGATAAATGTGAAAGGAGGGACAGGCAGTAGAAATAAAAGCGAAACTGTTTGAGCAGCATATTCCATAAGTCTTGAGGTCTTTCTGAGTGTAGCCCTCACTGATTTGAGATCTACCATACCATGCTCTCACAAGAAGGGGAAACCTATAATGGCAGCAGGCAGTAAAAGAGACCCAGTTTGGGAATATTTTAATGAAGTCTCTCTAACTGTGGGTAAAACAGGCATGCGTGCAAAAAGCAAATAATGCAACAAAGAAATGCAAGGCCTGGACGCCTAAATGAAACATCATGAGAAGTGTTCCTTTTAAGGAGGAAGCTGCGTTAAAGATGATGAAAGGAACATGTCTGAACATGCAGGATCTTCAGGTTGGTAAACTTTTATTTCATACTTCTTTCTTAGGGACTGCAAGGTCTTCTTTCTGGACTATTCTTGAATTCTCATGTTTGAGCAAAAAATATATAGTTGTTACTCTATGGTACTATCATTTTAGATGCAGTTGTGATCAAAAATAAATAGCTGAAATGGGCAGATCTTCCTTTTACAATTTCACCTTTAAAGTAGGTGAATGTACTTTAAAATGAATGCAATGAGTAATACTAAATGAGCAGTATGGTAAAAATAATTAAATAATTGCATTGACTTATTTTGTTTAGGAGAATCCATCCTCAACAGACAGGATTTTGAAGACTATCCACCTTCAAGATCACCATCATTTTCTATAGTTTCAAAGTTATCTGCCTATGACAGTATTTCAGTCACATCATGTTTGTCACATAGCCACGGTATATCACCTGTAGCAAAAAGAAAAAAAATCTCCATCATCCAGAAACAACCATAGATAAGTTTATGATAAGAACCAGCAGACTGCAAAAAGAGGTAATTGATGAAAAATTTCCTAGTTTGTTTATGCAACAAACTCTACTTTCCATATGATTGAGAACTCACACTTCATTAACATAGTTCAGTCATTAAGACCAGGATACAATCCACCCTACAAAGCAGATGTCGCAGGCAAATTGCTGGATAAAGCGTATGAAAGAGAAATTGAGCAGTGTGCAAAAGGTCTAGAGCAGTGGTCCCCAATGCAGTGCCCGCGGGCGCCATGGCGCCCACCGCGGCATTTATGTGTGCCCGCTGTCAGGGCCGGTGTCAAGGAACGAAGAGGAGAGGAGCGCTTCCAGCAGAGAAGCTGCCGCCGAAATGCCGCCAAGGTGTGCGGCCACCAGAGAAGCATCTCCACCGAAATACCACCAAGAAGCATCGCTTCTCTTCTGAAGGCATGAATGTGCTCTTGGCCACAGAAAGGTTGGGGATCACTGGTATAGAGGGTGAAATTGTTAACCCGAGTCTTGATGGGTTAATATGTGCTTGTGTGACAACAGAAGAAGGGAATGTTTTCCTTACAGAAGCAATTGATACATCAGGAAATGCACACACAGCAGAACACTTGCAAGAAGCAGCAGTAAAACCTATAACAAACTGTGAAAAAAATTCAAATATCCAGTACACAGCTTGGTCACAGACAATGATGAAAAGAAATGATTTAGAAGAGAGTCCCAAGCTAACAACATATGGTTGCAGTGCTCATTTGATGCACCTCCTAGCCAACGACTTCAGTGTTCCAGATATAAAGACTAATGTTGTTGAAATTGCAAAATACTTCCGTAATAACCACTTTGCAGCAGCTTCTCTGAAAAAAGTAGGAGGAATCAAGCTAACTCTCCCACAAGACTCAGCGATGGAACTCAGTAGTGGACTGTTTTGAGCACTGTATCAAGAGCTGGCCTAAACTGATGACAGTTTGTGAACAAAATCGTGAAAAAATAGATGGCACTGTCACAGCCAAAGTTCTCAACATGGGGCTTAAGAGAAATGTTGAACACATGCTGAGTATCCTGAAGACCACTTCTGTAGCCTTGAACAAAATGCAGGGAAATAGCTGTTTTATTGCTGATACTGTTGAAATTTGGAAGGAACGGAGTGAGATCTTAAAAAGAGAACTATGCAATGACAGAGTTAAATTACAAGCATTGAAAAAAAGAATGGGACAAGCACTATCTCCAGCTCATTTTCTTGCAAATATTCTCAATACTCAGTACCAGGGTCAAACGTTAACTACTGAAGAAGAGGAGTTGGCTATGACATGGACCTCCAGCAATCATCCCTCCATAATGCCAACTATAATAAACTTCAGAGCTAAGGGTGAACCATTCAAGAAATATATGTTTCCTGATGTTTTAAAGAAAGTCACACCAGTGAACTGGTGGAAGTCACTTAAGCACTTGGATTCAGATACTGCTGAAGTGATCATCTCACTTTTAACAGCAGTAGCTTTTTCTGCCGGTGTACAAAGAATATTTTCTTCCTTTGGACTAATTCATTCTAAATTGAGAAATTGTTTGGGATCCAAAAAAGCAGGAAAGCTTGTTTTTCTTTTCCAGATTATGAACAAACAGGAAAATGAAGGTGAAGACAACTGAGTTATGGGCAGAAGCCAATATTTTAAGTTTCTCAAGTTGACCTGACTGACAGAGTCAATTTAATTTTTGTTTTAAAAAAAAATGTCATTTAACTATTTTAGTTAAAAACAATTTTAACAATTTAAAAAAACTTGAATGCAAAAATTCATACGCTTGTTTTGTTAAAATATTATGTCTGCTGTTGAAGAAAAAATTCCAGAATACATAACATTGTTGTTTTAGTTAAATAAAACCATTTAAAATGTTTGTCTGGTGATTTTCTCCTCCTAATAAAGCCTGGAAAGAAAATCCTCCAAATATTAATGATTAAGCTGTTGAATTGGAGATAGTTCACCTCCCAATGACCTCATAAATATCTGCTTCAATTACCTTTGGTAAATGAAATAACCAAACAATCATTCATTTTCTGATATAACCGTAAAACTAATCTGAAAAGTTTTCAAAATAAACCACTTGAAAAATGTATAGAGTGTACCATCTAAAAATGAAACCTACATCTACCTCTGAGTTGTGAAGAATATGTACTAAGGTTATAACAACCAACAAGAATGCACTTTTATGTAGAAATCCATGATTAAATCGAGTCTTCCTGACTGGTGATTTAAATCATGATTTAAATCCCTTTGATTTAATTCAAATCCACCCTGGCTACAGCTCACAGAACTCTAGCACTATAGCCAATAGTGCATGGATGTATAGCTAAGAGAGATTGTTAGCAATATACATCTAACAGGCTCCCAGTTATCTAGAATATATTTATGCATGTTCTGGCTCGATTACAACATTATTGCTGTTGCTTAATAGTACCAGAACAGCATTACGGCTCATCTACACCACTGGGGCAACAGCAGTCACCTCAAACCCCCCCTCCCCCCCACACACACCCCAGTACTACAGTACTGGGCTTGATTCTCCTCTCAGTGGATCAGTGCCTGGGGTAACATGAAGCTGCTGTCTGGGAGTTCAGGGGTAGCAGCAATTGAGGCCACTAGACTCCTTGAACTTATTAATAAACCCAGGCCCGCTGACAGCAAGTCCAGACCCCAGGGCAGAACAGTCAATAGGCTGCCGCTGCGCATCATGCAGGACAGGCTGGAGCCAGGCCCCACGCTGCTGCTGGCCTGGCCTGGCATCGCCACATGGGCGTGGAGCTGGACCCTGTGCAGCAGCTGGTGCGCACACCAGCCGCAGATGCGCGGACGGGGTCCGCCTGACATTTGGGTGGTGCTGCACCTGCGCTGGCTGGTGCTCAGCGAGCTGCTGCCGGCTGCACTCTTCCAGCATGGCCAGGGCTTCCACATGCCCATCCAACTGCCTTTGCTACCACCCCGCACGTGCCTAAGAGCCCTGCGGCCCCTTCAGGCAACATAAATCACGCAGGCCCCTGGGCAATTGCCCCCTTTGCTCTCCCCCACTCCCACCCCTCCCGTAGGCAGGTCTGGATAAGCCTAAAGCCACAACTTCAACTCGTTCCTGACTACATCGGCCTTTTGATTGGTCTCCAGAAGGGAGCCCAAGCTCTGTCACTGCCTTATCAGCCTCATCTCACCCATTTAGAGATAAATTGTCTAACCCTGATAAGGGAGGGAGAGCACATCTGGGCTCCTTCTGGGCAGCAAAGGGCCACTGGCAGGAGCATCAAGGCCAGTGCTACAGTCTGTTATACAAAAGCTAAGGAGCAAGAAAGAGTTCAGCAAGTTAGGCAGTATTCCATAGGCCTGAACTCCCCAGAGATGATGCTTCTCCAAACAGCCTTTCAACTACATTTTTGAGGAAGGGCCAATTATTCCCCTCACTGTCATATAATACAGTTCCCATAGTAAATGTCCTTGGGGTTGTGGCAGCCATTGGAACCAGAAGCCAAAGCATGTCTTCAGGCAGCCTCTGTGCACTGCTGCTGACCCAAGGAACTGGGCTTCTCCCAAGAAAAAGGAGAAGGGTCCCGAATCAGATAGATTTAAAAACCAAAGAAAAATTAAAATACAGACCAAGGTCAGCCTATTATTTACCATGATGCATGCTTACCAAGAAGCAGGATGAGCCAAAAGAAAAAAAAAAGTTAAATTTGGAAGGGGAAAAAAGCAGGTTCAGTGAAGCAAGCAAAATAAAGCATGGCCTTTTCTATCACCTACTTTATTGTAGTAGGGATACAAATATGGTTGACATAAATACACACTCAGTGATGGACAGCTGATCCAACAAAGCGAAAGAAAGATAAATATAAGGAACTTCTACAACAGTAATAAAAGGGAGGCAGAAGATGCCTAATCTCAATTAAGGGAACTAACAATGCAATGGGCAATTCAATGCTTAAACAAGGAGGAACTCAAGAATGAGACAAGAATCGTTGATTTGTCGTTTTCATTGTTTACAAATAATAAAGACTACTAATACCAAAAACTTTGCCAACTTGGGTGCCTAATAAGTTGGGCACTTTAAAAGAAAAAATAAAAAAAAAGTGAGCTGCTTTTCAGAGTGGCTGAACACGCATAACAGAAGTCACAACTAAATTGGGCCATTTATCATCGCTTAGAACACAAACCTATATTCTGCATGTTGTCTACTTTTGTCTTGCTTTAAGCTGCTAACAGGGGATGCCATGAGAAGGCAGTAGACAAGTCTTGCATATGCCTGTTGTTGCTTTGGAACTGAATACAGGCACCCATATAGTTAGTGCTTGCCTTAGCCACACATTAGCCAAGGCTACGGCAATGGCTCAAACACGAAGGGAAGAAACAGTGGCGTCCAGGCAAGGATCCTTGCACAGAATCCAAGAGCTTTCTTCATGCTTGTGGCTGCCATTCCCACAGCCCGGTTGCGTCAGATGCAGCGTCATCTTCTTTAGATTCAGTATCTCTCTTCAGAATATTGCAAAGGATAAACGTCCTGTTTTCAGCATCAACTATCAGGTGGAAGATCCTCACGGACAATGTTAATCTGACCGTGAAACGCTAAGTGACACTCCCTGGGAGAGCCACATTGACAGCTTAAGCCAGTGAGGTACCAAGTGACTGAGGTTTACGATGCCCTGATGGAACTGGCGTGCTCGAGTAAAGCCCAAGGCGGAATCAGACACAAAGTGCAAAGCCTGGCAAACCACACCACTGACTTGAAACTTCTGGTCTCAACTGTGGTTTGGCACAATATACTGTTCCAAATAAACACTGTAAGCAAGTCATTACAAACTCAGTCGATGGACATTGTGACTGCTACTACTTTGATGAAAAGCTGCCTTGGAGCCTACAGAGACAACGGATTTGAAGATGCCATCACTGCTGCCAAAGAAATGGCAGAAAACACAGGAATTGAGCCTGTCTTCAAGGAACCTCGTATTCATTGCAAGAAGAGACAGTTTGCTTATGAGAGCAGAGATCAGATGATAGGAAGCTTGGAAGAAAAATTCAAGAGGTTGGTTTTTTGGCTCGCTCGTTGACACTGCTCAAGTGCCCATCAAAGAAAGGTATGGACAAATAAAACATCATGAAAAGACCTCAAGAGTTTTGTATGACCTTAATAAGCTGCCTGCGGACAGGAAAATACTCTTGAACAATTGTACGGACCTTCAGCAGATGCTGACACATGGGGAATATTCAGACATCAATGTCGAACGGGACAACATCTGTCACATTCTGCCACACGGGAAGCACTCTCCACTCCAAGATCTCCAATTCATTCATGATGCAGAGCTAAAGGACAATTTTCATAACACGTGGATAACTTTGAGGATTCTGCTCATGCTGTCAGTCACAGTAGCGAGTGATGAGCACAGCTTTTCAAAGCTCAGGCTCATTAAACATATCTTCGATCGGCCAACCAGAGACTGACATTGCTTGCTATTTTATCTCTGGAAAATACCATTGGCCAGTCTCTGGACCTCTCTGACACGGTGCTTCAGTTCACGAGGGCAAAGGCAAGAAAAGCGATTTTTTTAACTAAAGGACTACGGTTACCATTCTAAAACTGTCACCTACTCAGAGGTGAGAGTAACTTAAAGGACCTACCGGTATGCTGGAGTCCTGAGGGGGCGTGGTCTCAACTGGAAGAGGCATGGCCTCAACCAGAAGAGGCGGGGCTTTTAAATCAAGATTTAAAGGCCCTGGGGCTCCAGTTGTGGCTGTGAGTCCCAGGGCCTTTAAATCACCCCGGAGCTACCAGCTGCAGAGGCAGCTGAGAGCCCCGGGGCTCAGCAGCGAATTAAAGGCCCCAGGGCTCCAGCCGCTACAGCGCTCCGGGCCCTTTAAAGTCCTGCCACCGCTACCCCAGGGCTCTGGCAGCGGGGCTTGGGTGGCACTTTAAAGGGCCCCGGACTCCCTGCACTGGGCCCTTTCAAAATTTTGAAATGGGCTACAAATGCAATAAAAAAAAAAAAAAGATTTTAAAAATGGCAGGGGGAGCAGCAATAAAGCTGCTCCTCACCTGGGATGCCATTTGGTCTATGGCTGGCCCTAACTGCAATACCAGGCCACCCTCGATGATGCAGCAGTTAGAAGTCTGAACAATCTAGCTATTGATTTCTGATACAACTGAAAGAAGGTGGCCATTTATTTAGGCATCTAAATTTGGATTCGTGTCCCTAAATTTAATCACCCAAGCTTGAAAAACTGTACAAATATGGACTTTATACAGACTACAATAAATACACAATTGGATCTTTGGGGCACACACAAAATACCTAATTTTATGTCTGGAGTAGTATCAATGCGCAGGACCTAAAATGTATGCAGGATCATAGAATTTCTCACACTTAGTCTCCATGTGTTTACATACTCCAATGCCCAAGGGATCAAGTAGAGAGAATCCACAATGCTTTTAAGTTAACTGTATTGATAATGTAGACCTGAATTAGGGAATAGTATCTTACATTATTTAAAAAAATAATCCTTCCAAACTATCTAGATGGTTTCAGAGTAGCAGCCGTGTTAGTCTGTATTCGCAAAAAGAAAAGGAGTACTTGTGGCACCTTAGAGACTAACAAATTTATTAGAGCATAAGCTTTCGTGAGCTACAGCTCACTTCATCGGATGCATTTGGTGGAAAAAACAGAGGAGAGATTTATATACACGCACACACACAGAGAACATGAAACAATGGGTTTATCATACACACTGTAAGGAGAGTGATCACTTAAGATAAGCCATCACCAACAGCAGGGGGGGGAAGGAGGAAAACCTTTCATGGTGACAAGCAGGTAGGCTAATTCCAGCAGTTAACAAGAATATCAGAGGAACAGTGGGGGGTGGGGTGGGAGGGAGAAATACCATGGGGAAATAGTTTTACTTTGTGTAATGACTCATCCATTCCCAGTCTCTATTCAAGCCTAAGTTAATTGTATCCAGTTTGCAAATTAATTCCAATTCAGCAGTCTCTCGTTGGAGTCTGTTTTTGAAGCTTTTTTGTTGAAGTATAGCCACTCTTAGGTCTGTGATCGAGTGACCAGAGAGATTGAAGTGTTCTCCAACTGGTTTTTGAATGTTATAATTCTTGACGTCTGATTTGTGTCCATTCATTCTTTTACGTAGAGACTGTCCAGTTTGGCCAATGTACATGGCAGAGGGGCATTGCTGGCACATGATGGCATATATCACATTGGTAGATGCGCAGGTGAACGAGCCTCTGATAGTGTGGCTGATGTGATTAGGCCCTATGATGGTATCCCCTGAATAGATATGTGGACAGAGTTGGCAACGGGCTTTGTTGCAAGGATAGGTTCCTGGGTTTGTGGTTCTGTTATGTGGTGTGTGGTTGCTGGTGAGTATTTGCTTCAGATTGGGGGGCTGTCTGTATCTAGATGGTGGGTTCCTGGCTGGTAGTAGTACAGTGAAAAGGATTTTATAACACTTTTCAACCAGAAAGAAGGGTGTTTAATAATGAATAAATTAAACAGATAAAGCTACGAGGGGGTTCAAAAGCATAGAAGATGAACCAGGCTATAACATTTCAAACAGTGAGCAACAACAGGAGAATGTGCTCAGACTGAAACAAATCAGCATACCAAAACCTAGAGATATGCACGTTGTCTAGGGAAACCACACATTTAGCAAATGAATTGCATCTTGGTTCAAGAGACAACATGCTGGGTTCAGAAGATTTGATTTCACTGCCTCTTGCTTCAGTTACTACACTGCCCGTAAACTGAAATAATTTCAGAGTCTAGTGATCTGTCCCTTTTTTTTTTTTTTAAAAGGTGTAACAAACAGGATCTTTAAAAATCACAGTGATTCAAAGCACTTCAAGCTGAATGCATTATATATTGAAAATGTTGCTACACTTTGAGTTTATTTTATATGTATACACACACACACACACACACACACACACAGATGTCACCAAAATCTTCAGTGTACACATGGACCGTATCTATATATGAAAAAAAACAATAGTATCCATATTACAGCAACTGGTAGCAAAGCACAGTTGTACAGTGGTAACAACCATATAACTACAAGAGTAGACAGGGTTCAGGAGTTCTTACTACTATGTAAGGATATAATCTGCCTGGGACAAGTTTTCATGACATGGTGATAAAAAAATAATTGAATAAAAAAAGAACCCTTTCTATACAAGCAATTTAGCACTATTGCTAGTGGTTGCTGTAATCCAGGTACTAAATTTTCTTATTTAAATGCACCTAGGATGGCATAACCCCTAAACCTAACACCCAGCCCAAATAACCAAGTTTCATGTAGCAGCAGATTCTCTTATCTTGCCCCTCTCTCTGCATGCACCTGGCTGCACAGAAAACTCAGAGCAACCCACATCCATTCCTCTCCCCCAAGTGTGCATACCCAACAATATGTAGGAAGCCTCTTCTTTCATAGAAAGGGCTGGATTTAACCATTACAGGACAAAATCAACTTTCAAATCACATAAGTATGAATACAAATCAATTTCATTAAACTGATAGTTACTGTCAATCTGTACTTCTGTAACAAAACAGAATTAGACTACTACAAATATTTTTGCTACATATATCATGTTTGTTAGTCATAAGAGAAGTATAACATTTATGTACCAAATTACAACCACAGACAAAGTTTCAATTCTGCCTTCCGAATACAATAGTCAGTTTATTCAAAGCTCCGTTATACAGAACTTCCTCTACCCAAGAGAAGGTCACATTCCCCCGACAGCCATTAAGTTATACTGAAAATTCCCTTGATTATCCAGAACCTTGATTATCCAAACCTATTCAGTGTCCCTTAAGTCACATGGATAATAAAGACTGCAATGTACTATAACAATACAATTAAGAAGGCTTCGCAAAGATGGATCTAGCCCCTACATATTTTAAGTATTTTTGCAGCACCTTTCATTATATTATTAAAAACCTCAACTCAGAGATTGGGATCAAAGTGTTAATATCCAATCTGAAACGCATCTACAAAGCTAGACCATTGCTGAAAAATGTTTAAGAACGGGTTAGACAAACATTTGTTATGGATGGTTCTAGGTCTAGGAGGTATACTTAATCCTTCCTCAGTGCGGGGGGAAAGAGGTAGATGACCTTGTGGCCCCCTCCTGTCCTACATTTCTATAATGTCTTGTGCTGTCTCTGCATCATCAGGTCTCCCAAACATTTTACTTCTCAGCAACTTGTCTCCTGGAGACTTACCAGAATTATAATATTCCTCCTGCAAAAATACTAAAAAGCCTGTCGAAATCAGTATACTGAATTTTTTCTAGGACAGCCATATCTGAATAAATAGAAATAATACGCTTTCACTTCCATAGCAACTTTACCCAATGATATCAAATTACTTTACAAACAATTAAGATGCACAACAGCCCTGTTAGATTGGTATAATGTTCAGACTAGTCCCTTCTGCTTGATCCATAGAAAATATATTTAAAGGGCGGGGGGGGGAGGGGAACCAAAACACTATTGAAGCAGCTTGTTTAATTCCTGTCAGGCTTCTGAGTTAAAGTCTAGTGGCTGAGCCAGCTCTTCCTGTCTCGGCTCCAGGAAAGGGAGCTCTAACACTGCACAACTTCAGAAACAGCAACACAGGGATGTGGAAAAAGTTATTTCTCTTTTTGTTGTCAATTCTGGAAAGCCCGTGTCCCTCTCTTACAAATGCTGATGCACTTTAAAAGTGATGCCATTAACACCCAAAAATAACCAGGTAAGCAAAAACCCTATGGTTAAGGCAGAGAATGCTATTCAGAAAAACGGTGCTTCTTCCAGCACTCTTACAAATTCAAAAGGCTGGTCAAAAGAAAGCGCTTCTTTTCCCAGAGCAATCTTTTATTCTCCTCTCTCTCCAAATTGCTATAGAACTAAACCAATTAATATGAATTCTAATCAAGTTTAAAACCGAGCAGTGCCATGCAAACTTTTATATTTTGAAAGATGGAGGCCTAGAAATTCAGAAATAAATGTGCAAGTAGGTTCCTACCCCTCCTTCAGAACTGCTCAGTCTACACCCTAGATCCACTCTCTTCAAGCTGCCAAGCCCAAATCTCTTATAAGGAGAGGGGGTAATAGTCATCAGCCTCATTCTGTTAGCAGAACCCACTTAACCCTTTCTAAGCAGGCTTTACACCTGCCAACAGAGAAGAAAGGGATGTTTCAAGCAAACACTGCCAACATGTTACAGACAGCATCACTTTTCTTCCACACTATGGGGAGTGATGAAAATCTGGAACACTTACAGAGAGGAAGGTGGTATGCTGAGGAGCGGAACTGCCAGCTGTTTCCTTAAATAATGCATATCTCCCGGAGATCAGTTTTCATTTCAAACAATTGTTTGCAATATTTTCTGGGAGGTAGGAGTAAGCAGAACACATACCCTAAATAGTTTCAGAGTAGCAGCCGTGCTAGTCTGTATTCGCAAAAAGAAAAGGAGGACTTGTGGAACCTTAGAGATTAACAAATTTATTTGAGCATAAGCTTTCGTGAGCTACAGCTCACTTCATTGGATGCATTCAGTGGAAAATACAGTGGGGAGATTTATATACACAGAGAACATGAAACAATGGGTGGTAATACATTGCTGAAAAATTGCTTCCTTTCTCATTTTTACCATGTAATTATAAAATAAATCTATTGGAATATAAAATATTGTACTTACATTTCAGTATATAGAGCAGTATAAACAAGTCATCATCTGTATGAAATTTTAGTTTGTACTGACTTTGCTAGCGGTTTTATGTAGCCTGTTGTAAAACCAGGCAAATATCTAGATGAGTTGATGTACTCCCTGGAAGATCTCTGTGTATCCCCAGGGGTACACGTATCCCTAGTTGAGAACCACTGATCTACACTACAATTAAATAACCCCTTCAGCCGAGCCCTACGAGTCTGACTCAGTCATGGGTTTTTAACTGCACCATAGACATTCCCTGAGAGACCACAGTGCCCTGTCAACCTCCATGGTTCACTCACCCCCAGGTCCTCGAAAGACAGACCCACAAGTGAATCTGAAAGACTTTCCTCCAGGAAGAGCGCCAGATTTCCTCACCAAAACCACTCAAAATGTCTATCACACCAGACACCCTCCATCTAAAGCAGCTTTAAGCAACGTTCATGAAAGTGGCACACAAAATCCATAACATTTTGATTTAACAGACTTTCTAACATGTACAAACCACAGGAGCTCAATTTAGTGACCTATATGGGATAGATTTCAAAAGATAATATTCCATTTGGAATATTAAGATAATGTCACTCAGCATTACAGTTTGTACTTTTGGTAAACTATGTGTTTCAGTGGAAAAAATACTCACCCTAAAGAGGCCTACAATGAAGTATTTACTTAGTTAAATAACTCCTTTATATATGTAAGTTATTGCTAAAGGCTGCTTCCTGGACTAGGAAAGTGCATGTTCCAGAGAATGTATTAGCAGAGGTCATATCTGAACAATGAATTAAACAGCAAAGTAGATTCAATGTTAGAATTAATCTTACAGCCACCTAAAAGCTTTCAAACTTCCATGTACAAATGACAACATTTAAAGTTGAGAAATAGCAGTGTTAGCATTTTTAATGTTTTACATTAGAGAAAAAAAAGCCACTCTCTTCTTTTCACTGTTGAAACCAAAAAAGCTTTCTCCCTGAATCAAAGCCAAGGTTAAATACTTTTCTTTGTCAGTCAGTCAGTTACAGATTAAAGCACGCTCTCCAAGACAATCAGCTGTTCAGACTTCATACTGGGCACAAATATGAAAAAGTGTGAAAAAGAATAGAATCATCGAATATCAGGGTTAGAAGGGACCTCAGGAGGTCATCTAGTCCAACCCCTACTCAAAGCAAGACCAATCCCCAATTTTTGCCCCAGATCCCAAATGGCCCCCTCAAGGATTGAACTCACAACCCTGGTTTAGCAGGCCAATGCTCAAACCACTGAGCTATGCCTCCTTCCCATACTAACACAAAACCCAAATTTAGCCAAGCAAGAATTAAAAATGAAGACACCGAATCCTTTCTGAGGGGTGATATTCAGATTGTATGCAATAAGGGTCATAATTACATTCATTCTGGGAAAAGAAACTAGATGTCCCACATTCTTCATATCCAAGGTCCTGTTCTCACTACAGGAGAAGATGATGCATTTGAAAATAGGGGTAGAACATGACTTCCCAATGCAGTTGATCAGATAGACTGAATAAAGTGACATCATAAAATGGTTCCAAAAAGCACAAACAGGTTCCGGGAGTCTTAAACACAAGGTTTTAAATTGCTTTGGCCCCATCCAGATCAGCCAGCTGTATTTGAAGTCAGTTTATGGTGGCAACATGTTTTAATGTAGTTTTCAAAACTATCTACTCCAGCAAAAAATATTTACACGCACGTGCACATGCACACACTTAATTTGTATCAGCTGTGAGCCTCGCTTACACAGGAGTATTGTCAAGATTAATCAATGTTTGCGAGACACTCTGAAGAATAACAGCACTATATACGCACTAAGTGTTTTTATATTAGAGCAGGAAAATAGAGTCCATGTCTCCCCCTTGCTCTCATCCCGCCCTACATCACTCTTCCAGAACCTTCTGCCCAAGTCTCTATGACATTACTGTGACTTTGCTTGCTGCATTCCAAGCTTCTCTCAGTACGAGGTGATTTTACTACACATTTGTGAACAGGAAAGCCTGATCTCTCCCTGTCTTCTGTAACTTCACTCATAGGCACAGGCCCTGGCAAGCTCCCCCAGCTTTGCACTAGCTTATTGCTTCTCACCTCATTTTGTCGTCATTGAAATCGAAAGATTAATGAATTTTCCAGCTGTCTTCCTTTTGGGCCATATTCAGATACCCTTACCATGAGCAGTATCTTACTCAGCAATTGATTTCACTGGGACTAGCTGAGGAATAAGGTACTTCTGAAGGTGTGTATAGAGTCATCAGAATCTGGCCCTTAATATTTCCATTTTAGTAATCCTTTGCCAATTTAAAAGTTACAAAGGAATCCAAAAGCCCTTACTAATATAGAGGACACTAGTAGCACCTACAGGGACGGGTACTTTAAAAATGCAGAGAGATTAGACAGACTCTACAAGAGCAGAAATCAGCTTGGGGACTTCTATTATCAGTATGAAGAACATTTAGCAGCATCAATTACGTTTAAGAACTACTTTTAATATCCTTGGCATTTAATTACTTCATACGGCATTAAAATACCACCACCACTAGAAAAAATGGATAAGAACAGCAGGCAATGTACAGTAAATATTTTACTAAAAACTAGACATTGAGTGCCCCTCCCTATTTTTCCTGCCACAACGACTGAAGAAAGTGGCTCAGAGCAACAAAAGGCATTTTTCATGGTATGCTGCACTAACTTGTTCAGTTAGTGAACCTAGAGGCCTAGTTCAAGCTTAGTGCGTCTTCCACATCACTTTCAGTAAAGTGCACCATGACTTCATGCAAGACAAGTACAGATTTTTACATTAAGTCGTTTCAAGCCAGATAACAACAAGTGCACGGCCCATTAAAAAAAAAAGCCTTTAAAAAAAAAAAAAAAACCACCACCAGTTGGGAGAGAATTGGAGAGAAGAAACTGGCAATAAAATTATTTTTTTCTACTCCATCCTCTGGCTTTTATGCAATCATGTTGCAACGTTCACTATGAGCTCCATTCAGCCAGCCTTATTCACAGATATCAATGCAGCTGCTTGCTTGGAAAGATGCTATTGAAAGGTGTCAGAATCAGGCACTCTAGAAACAACAGTTCAATATTCAGATCCTGTCACCTGACTTTCCAGTCAGGGTCCAATGGTAACTATTTGCCTTAGGGTACTAAGATTTGGGATAACAGTTAATTATTTAATATCATCCTACAGTTTGGAGGAAGATTATGTGCTCTGCATGAATATTTACCAATAAAATCGAATGCTGGAACAGTTGGAGGTGTGTCTCAGAAACACCACTACCTCTCCGCTTCTAATTAAATCCCATGAACAACACTGTCCATTATTTATGGTGTGGAATCAGAGAGACTCCAACACATGCTGCAATGGACTAGGAACAACAGAGTTGTGTTGAAGCCTATTCATGTTACTCAGAAAACTGGCAGCTTGAAGCAGGGTTTCAAAGCTTTTACACACATGTTCATTCTCCTGCTGGAAGTGTGATGTCAGACAATATATACCAGCTTTTATTTCACTTTAATAAAAATGAGTCTTCTGAATACTGTCATCAACTGAAGATATTACAGTTTTTGCATACCATTTCAGTTTAGAAATCATTACAGCTAGTAATCTATGTTAAACAATGACTAAAATAAGATATTAAAATTAAACACTCTATATAGATACAATTGTGTCCACACTAAGGGTTTACAACAATTTAACTATTTCCATTGCTATAACAGTTAAATTGGTACAAAAACTGTATGTAGCCTAGTCCCGGTAAGCTAGAAGTTGAACCTGTTTGCCTGCTCCTCAGTAGGGCAAGTGGAAGAGTTTCTCTGTAGATGGCGTACGAGAGGAACGGAAGAACTGGAATGAAATGCCATGACACAGATGTTTTTAAAAGGGTCATCCTCACAATTCCTTAGCCCTGGACTAGGTAGAGTAAGCAGCAGAGCAGCCAGCATCTCAGAAAAATGGTAAGGAAATTCAGCTAGAATAAACTGATGTACCTCTATTGCAGTCAGAGGAACTATGCCAATTAACACCAGCTGAGGGCTGGTCAAAGAGTTAACCAGGAATCCCTTCCTTCTTATTCGGAGGGGGTTAAGAGAAGCAAAGTTGTGCTACTCCCCTCCTAGAAATAGGGTGTGCTGGAAAGAGATGTGAGGGGGCTGCCTGTACACATCTGTCAGCAAGTAGAAGAGAGCAATAATGCAGGGGAGGGGGATGAGTGAGAGCCAGATACCACCCAGACATTACAAATGCATTATGATTCACCTAAAGAAAACACAGAACCAAATATGGGATACCTTAATTTTGAAAAGAAATATATAAACAAAATGCCATAAACCACAAGACAGATCTTGGCTATGTGATATCCTCTAAAGAATAATTTACTATGCTGGCAACTTTTAAGAACCTTGTAAGGGTTATTTATTGTGATCACCAATGAGAGAAGGAATTATTTACATCAGGATATAATTTTATTCAATTGTTCTTAGTTAAAAAAAGGTTTCCTAGTATTTACCCTTCATGTTCCTAATAGTAATGTCTACTAGGCCATGAAATAGTCTTCCCGTGAAATGATGGAAGCCTATTGCTTAGAATATTTAAAAAGCAGACTCCTGGGGGAACAAACAAACAAAAACAAAAATCCACTAAGCAACAGACTCTAGGAAACAATACAGCATGGGGACCCAGGATAGGGACAATATGAGTTTCAAAGTCATTCCCATCTCTATCATCTATGATCCCTATAAAACAATACAAAGAAAGATGTTAAATTTGCTTTATCGGATTGTGTTGTTTGGAACACTTAGTCTATGCCTACACTGTAAACTGTCTAGTGTAGACGTAGCCTTAGACACAAGATGAAGCTATACCCTTTACTCTTGGATATATTAACAACACTCAATACAGTATGCGGGAAGAGGGCATGATTGTTTAAAAAGGATAGTGTTATTGTAGAGACAAGGCGGGTGAGGTAATATCTTTTATTGGACCAATTTCTGTTGGTGAAAGAGAGAAGCTTTTGTGCTTATACAAAGCTCTTCTTCAGGTCTGGGAAAGAATGAGCCCTGGTCTACACTACGAATTTAGGTCGAAATTAGCTGCGTTAGATCTATTTCACCCTGCACCCGTCCACACAACGAAGCCATTTTTGTCAACTTAATGGGCTCTTAAAATAGATTTCTGTACTCCTCCCCAACGAGAGGATTAGTGCTGAAATCAACATCGCTGGGTCGAATTTGGGTTAGTGTGGATGCAATTCGACACTATTGGCCTCTGGGAGCAACCAGACAGTGCTCCATTGTGACTGCTCTGGACAGCACTCTCAACTCGGATGCACTGGCCAGCTACACAGGAAAAGCCCCGCAAACTTTTGAATTTTATTTCCTGCGTGGTCACACCACAGTGGCCAAAAAGAGCTCATCAGCAGAGATGACCATAGAGTCCCAGAATCACAAAAGAGCTCCAGCGTGGACCAAACGGGAGGTGCTGATCGCTGTATGGGAAGACGAATCCATGCCATCAGAACTCCGTTCCAAAAGATGAAATGCCAAAATATTTGGGGGGGGGGGGGGAAATCTCCAAGGGCATGAAGGACAGAGGCTATCACAGGAACCCACAACAGTGCTGCGTGAAACTTAAGGAGCCTAGTCAAGCCTACCAGAAAACCCAAGAGGCAAACACCCGCTTGGGGTCACAGCCCCAAACATGCCGCTTCTATGATGAGTTGCATGCAATCCTAGAGGGTGCCCCTACAACTACCCCACACCTGTGCATGGACTCCTGCTTGCAGCACCATTGAAAAGTACCCCTTTCGGTTTACGTACTGGCTGCCTTGGTGATCCGGTCCCAAGATAAGGATATGGGTTCCGTCTATCGCCCCACCACAGTTAGGGAATCCCATTGCAGCAAAGCCATCCACTATGACCTGCACATTTCCCACAGTCACTACCCTTGATATCAACAGCTCAGTGATTGCGTTGGCGACTTGTATCACAGCAGCCCTCACAGTAGATTTGCCCACTCCAAATTGATTCCCGACTGACCGGTAGCTGTCTGGCATTGCAAGCTTCCACAGGGCTATCGCCACTCGCTTCTCAACTGTGAGGGCTGTTCTCATCTTGGTATTCTTGCACTTCAGGGCAGGGGAAAGCAAGTCACAAAGTTCCATGAAAGTGCCCTTACTCATGCAAAAGTTTCGCAGCCACTGGGAATCGTCCCAGACCTGCAACACTAAGCGGTCCCACCAGTCTGTGATTGTTTCCCGAGCCAAGAATCAGCGTTGCACGGCATGAGCCTGCCCCATTGCCAGCAGGATGGCCAAATTGCCGGGGCCCATGCTTTGAGAGAAGTCTTTGTCCATGTCCTCATCACTCTTGTCACCGTGCTGCCATCGTCTCCTCACCTGCTTTTGCAGGTTCTGGTTCTGCATATACTGCATGATAATGCGCAAGGTGTTTACAATGCTCATTAACTGCCGCAGTGATCTAAGCGGGCTCCATGCTTGCCGTGGTATGGCGTCTGCAGGAGAGCAGAGTTGCAAGGGAAGCAGTGGTTGGATGACCAGTTTTGCAGACCTACTGCACCGTCTGCTGCCAGGACACAACAGCTGAGTGGGCTGCACGCTTGCTGTGGTATGGCGAGACAAGAGCAGCAGAGCAGAGTTGCAGCGGAAGCAGCCCTGCAAGACCACCAAGAGAGCAGAGTGGAAGCAGAAGCGGTTGTTTGAGGACGGTGGTTTGCAGTCCTACTACATGGTATGCTGAAAGCAGTATGGCACCCACATAGAAAAAAAAGACACGAAACGATTGTCTGCCGTTGCTTTCACTGATGGAGGGGCGACTGACGACACGTACCCAAAACCACCCGTGACAATGTTTTTCCCCATCAGCATTGGAGCTTGACCCAGAATTCCAATGGGCGGCAGAGACTGTGGAAACTGTGGGATAGCTACCCACAGTGCAACGCTCTGAAAGTCGACGCTAGTCTTGGTACTGTGGACACACTCCACTGACTTAATGCGCTTAGTGGGGACACACAATCAACTGCATAAAATCACTTTCTAAGAAATCGACTTCTATAAATTCGACCTAATTTCGTAGTGTAGACATACCCTTAGTGGTCACAAGCTAAATACAAGGTGGAATAGATTGTTTAATGTAAGTAGTTAACATGTATTATAAGAGACCATTCAAGGCAAAGTGGTCAGTTAACGTCTCTGCAGTCAGACACACAAAAAAGTAGTTAGTTCATTACAGATTCTTATAATAAGCCATAAGTCAAGTGCCTTTATTAAACCCAGGATTTTTAGATGAGTTACCAAAGTTATGAAATTTAAGCTCCAGGTCATCTTTTGAAGGTGTTTTGGAGATTTCCTTTGAGGATGAGGACTGAGAGGTCAGACAGACAGAGTGATCACTTTGTGAAAAGCATTCACCTGTGGATATGTTGTTTTTTTCTTTTAGCATTTTTCTGTGAGAGTTCATTCAAGAGCACAGTGGTCGTCTCATTTCACCCACATTGTATTGTGTGATTTAGTGCATTGGATGAGATACACGTGAAGGCATACATAGAACTCATGGATCTTGAAAGTGTGTTATGCGGTATATTGATCTTCATAGCAGTGGAGGTAGGTCTACAGGCTTCCCATCTGTTATGGCAAGGACTGGGGCCACTTTGAGTTCATGTGTTCCTGGTCTGTGGGAAACTTGTTTCTGATGCTGAGTTGGGTGAGGCTGGGGATGTTGTCTGAAGGCCAAAAGATTTATTTCAGGATGGGATCCCCGTCGAGGAGGGGTTGTAATTGCCTAATGATACCCTATATGGGTTCAAATATGGGGTGGCAGATAACAACTAGAGGTGTACAGTCAGAGGTATATTATTTTCTGTACTGAACTAGGTATTCTCAGAGTATTTCGATGGCCCATTCCATGATGCAATCTACTTCTCTGGTGGTGTATTCTTGTTTGGTGAAGGTAGTTTTAAATCTATTAAAGTGTCAGACTTTCTCCTCAGAACATATTCTGTAGTATCTGAGTGCCTGGCTGTAGGTAACAGATTTCTTGGTTGTTTGGAGTGATTACATGGAATGTATGAGGTGATTGTGGTGATCCATGGGTTTCCTGTATATAGTTGTCCATACAATTCCATTGCTCATTATGGTGTCCAGGAAGTTGATACCGAGTGTTCTAGAGGAAGTTTGATGGATGGGTGGTGGTGATTGCTGAAGTTGTGGTGGAAATCTGAGGGTGTTTAGGGTGTCTGGCCAGAGGATTAAAATATCATGGATGTATCTTAGGTCTATAATTGGTTTTGTGGTGCATTTGAGTTTTCTGTGTTGAGAAAAATCAATAGAGAGATTCTATGAACCATTTGGACACAGACTGAATTCCTACCCATTTTTATTCCCTACTTTTAAAGTAGCAAAATGAAGCACTAGAGATCAGCTTTTGTTTACATTTTCACTCTCCAGAACACAGACAGGAGTGTGTGCAAGTCTGAGTGATAGCACAGAAATAAATACTTGGTGTGCGTTAAGAATAAATGAGTGCTAATTGCTCACTCTCACGTATGTCTGGTGCCCACAACGAGAAGAAAGAAAATGCAAATGAGCTGCTATTCTGGTGTAATCATAAGGCTACACTCACAAATTGCTCATGCAATCATCTATTCTCGAGTCAAATATCCAAAACACAAAAAACAACCAAAAACCCCAACAACCACAACTACCGAAACACAACACACCAAAAACAACCAACCAATCACAGCCACAAAACCAACAAAACATAAAACTTAACAAAAACAAACAAAAAACAAACTGACTCCTACTTTCCTTTCATCCTCATAGGCATGCACTAACAGCTGTCATAAGGTTCAGTTCCAGGGAAACCGAGAGGAACAGTATTATCCTAAAAGAACCTTCACATTTAACATAATTATCACATACTCATTATTACGTGACTTGAGAATAGGGTGACCCCCTACTCCCATCCTGATTTTCCACATTTGCTATCTGGTCACCCTACTTGAGAGAGACAAGGTGGTGAGGTAATATCTTTTGTTGGAACCAATTTTGGTGATGAAAGAATAAGCTACTAAGCTTCCTGAGCTCTAGAAGAGTGTTCTAATAAAATCTGCAGATGAGACAAACTTGGGAGGATTGCCAATATGAAAAATGACCAGAATATCATACAAAAAAGATTTGGACAATCTTTGGACAATAACTGAAATAACAGAACTGGGATGACATTTAATAATGCAAAGTCATGCACTTAGGGCCTGACAACCATAATTTTTTGCTATAATTTGGCAATATATCAGCTGAAAACAACAGAGGAGGAGAAAGACTTGGGTGTATTGGTCAATCTCAGGATGACTATGAGCTGCCAATGTGACGTGGCTGTGAAAAAGGTTAATGCAATCCTAAAATGCATCAGGTGAGGTATTTCCAGTCCAGACAGCGCAGTGTTAGTACCATTGTACAAGGGACTGGTGAGACCTCATCTGGAACACTGTGAGCAATTCTGGCCTCCCATGCTTAAGATGAATTCAAAACTAGAACAGGTGCAGAGAAGGGCTATTAGGATAATCAGAGAAATGGAGAACCCACCTTACAGAGGAGACTTAAGAATCTTGGCTTGTTTAGATTAACCAAATGAAGGGTGAGGGGAGTACGATTGCTCTCTATAAATACACCAGAGACAGAAACACCGGGGAGGAAGAGGAGTTATTTAAGGTAAGGGCCAATGCTGATTAAAAAAAAAAAAATGGATATAAACTGGCAATCAAGTATAGGTTTGAAACTAGACAAAGATTTCTAACCATCAGAGGAGTGAAGTTCTGGAGCAGCCTTACAAGAAGAGTAGTGGGGGCAAAAAACTAACGTGTTTCAAGACTGAGCTTGTAAATTTATGGAGGGGATGGTCTTATGAGATTGCCTACAATGGCATATGCCCATCTGCGACTGCTATTAGCAAATGTCTCCAATAGTGACAGTTGACAGGGAGGGCTCTGAGTACTACAGAGAATGCTTTCCCAGGTTTCTGGCTGGTGGGTTTCACCCACATGCTCATGATCTAACGGACTGCCATATTTGGGGTCAGGAAGGAATTTTTCCCCAGGTCGGATTGGCAGAGACCCTGGGGTTTTTTTGCCTTCCTCTGCAGTATGGTGCACAGGTCACTTGTTGATTTGAACAAGAATAAATGGTAGATTCTCTGTAACTTGAAGTCTTTAAATCAAGATTTGAGGACTTCAGTAATTCAGCCAGAGGTTATGGGCCTATTACAGGTGTGGGTGGGTGAGATTCTGTGGCCTGTGATGTGCAGGAGGTCAGATTACTAGATTCATAGATACTAAGGTCAGAAGGGACCATTCTGATCATCTAGTCCAACCTCTTGCACAGCGCAGGCCACAGAATCTCACCCACCCACTCCTACGAAAAACCTCACCTATGTCTGAGCTACTGAAGTCCTCAAATAATGATTTAAAGACTTCAAGGAGCAGAGAAGCCTCCCTCAAGTCACCCATGCCCCATGCTACAGAGGAAGGCGAAAAAACTCCAGGGCCTCTCCAATCTGCCCTGGAGGAAAATTCCATCCCGACCCCAAATATGGCAATCAGCTAAACCCTGAGCATATGGGCAAGATTCACCAGCCAGATACTACAGAAAATTCTTTCCTGGGTAACTCAGATCCCATCCATCTAATATCCCATCTCATGGGATTAGGCCTATTTACCCTGAATATTTAAAGATCAATTACTTACCAAAATCACATTATCCCATCATACCATCTCCTCCATAAACTTGTCGAGTAGAATCTTAAAACCAGATAGATCTTTTGCCCCCACTGCTTCCCTTGGAAGGCTATTCCAAAACTTCACTCCTCTGATGGTTAGAAACCTTCGTCTAATTTCAAGTCTAAACTTCCTGGTGGCCAGTTTATACCCATTTGTTCTTGTGTCCAAATTGGTACTAAGCTTAAATAATTGAACAAATCCGCACAGACACACCCCTAGAACCCCGACCTGGGGTATTCTATCTGCTACCCAAGATCCATAAACCTGGAAATCCTGGACGCCCCATCATCTCAGGCATTGGCACCCTCACAGCAGGATTGTCTGGCTATGTAGACTCCCTCCTCAGGCCCTTCGTTACCAGCACTCCCAGCTATCTTCGAGACACCACTGACTTCCTGAGGAAACTACAGTCCATTGGTGATCTTCCTAAAAATACCATCCTAGCCACTATGGATGTAGAAGCCCTCTACACCAACATTCCACACAAAGATGGACTACAAGCCGTCAGGAACAGTATCCCCGATACTGTCACGGCTAACCTGGTGGCTGAACTTTGTGACTTTTTCCTCACCCATAACTATTTCACATTTGGGGACAATGTATACCTTCAAATCAGCGGCACTGCGATGGGTATCCGCATGGCCCCACAGTATGCCAACATTTTTATGGCTGACTTAGAACAACGCTTCCTCAGCTCTCGTCCCCTAATGCCCCTACTCTACTTGCGCTACATTGATGACATCTTCATCATCTGGACCCATGGAAAAGAAGCTCTTGAGGAATCCCACCATCAACCTCAGCCTGGACTAGTCCACACAAGAGATCCACTTCCTGGACACTACAGTGCTAATAAGCGATGGTCACATAACCACCACCCTATATCGGAAACCTACTGACCAGGAGATATGATTGCTCTCTATAAATATATCAGAGGGATAGATATAGGAGAGGGAGATTTCAGAGTAGCAGCCGTGTTAGTCTGTATTCGCAAAAAGAAAAGGAGTACTTGTGGCACCTTAGAGACTAACAAATTTATTAGAGCATAAGCTTTCGTGAGCTACAGCTCACTTCATCGGATGCATTTGGTGGAAAAAACAGAGGAGAGATTTATATACACACACACAGAGAACATGAAACAATGGGTTTATCATACACACTGTAAGGAGAGTGATCACTTAAGATAAGCCATCACCAACAGCAGGGGGGGGAAAGGAGGAAAACCTTCCATGGTGACAAGCAGGTAGGCTAATTCCAGCAGTTAACAAGAATATCAGAGGAACAGTGGGGGGTGGGGTGGGGGGGAGAAATACCATGGGGAAATAGTTTTACTTTGTGTAATGACTCATCCATTCCCAGTCTCTATTCAAGCCTAAGTTAATTGTATCCAGTTTGCAAATTAATTCCAGTTCAGCAGTCTCTCGTTGGAGTCTGTTTTTGAAGCTTTTTGTTGAAGTATAGCCACTCTTAGGTCTGTGATCGAGTGACCAGAGAGATTGAAGTGTTCTCCAACTGGTTTTTGAATGTTATAATTCTTGACGTCTGATTTGTGTCCATTCATTCTTTTACGTAGAGACTGTCCAGTTTGGCCAATGTACATGGCAGAGGGGCATTGCTGGCACATGATGGCATATATCACATTGGTAGATGCGCAGGTGAACGAGCCTCTGATAGTGTGGCTGATGTGATTAGGCCCTATGATGGTATCCCTGAATAGATATGTGGACAGAGTTGGCAACGGGCTTTGTTGCAAGGATAGGTTCCTGGGTTAGTGGTTCTGTTGTGTGGTGTGTGGTTGCTGGTGAGTATTTGCTTCAGATTGGGGGGCTGTCTGTAAGCAAGGACTGGTCTATCTCCCAAGATCTGAGAGAGCGATGGCTCGCCTTCAGGATAGGTTGTAGATCCTTGATGATGCGTTGGAGAGGTTTTAGTTGGGGGCTGAAGGTGATGGCTAGTGGCGTTCTGTTGTTTCCTTTGTTGGGCCTGTCCTGTAGTAGGTGACTGGACTGGGTACTCTTCTGGCTCTGTCAATATGCTGTTCTTCACTTCAGTTAGGTGGGTATTGAGTTGTAGGAAATGCAGATATAGATCTTGTAGGTGTTTGTCTCTGTCTGAGGGGTTGGAGCAAATGCGGTTATATCGTAGCGCTTGGGCTGTAGACAATGGATCGAGTGGTATGATCTGGATGAAAGCTAGAGGCATGTAGGTAGGAATAGCGGTCAGTAGGTTTCCGATATAGGTTGGTGTTTATGTGCCCATCGCTTATTAGCACTGTAGTGTCCAGGAAGTGGATCTTGTGTGGACTAGTCAGGCTGAGGTGATGGTGGGATCCTCAAGAGCTTCTTTTCCATGGGTCCAGATGATGAAGATGTCATCAATGTAGGCGGCAAAGTAGAGTAGGGGCATTAGGGGACGAGAGCTGAGGAAGCGTTGTTCTAAGTCAGCCATAAAAATGTTGGCATACTGTGGGGCCATGCGGGTACCCATCGCAGTGCCGCTGATTTGAAGGTATACATTGTCACCAAATGTGAAATAGTTATGGGTCAGGACAAAGTCACAAAGTTCTGCCATTAAGCTGTTTCAGTTTCGCTTCTACCTCAGATATGGGAATATCTACCTCCATATCCTCATTCTCATTTGTCATGCTGCCATTATCCCTAAGATCCTCTTTAGCCTTATTAAAGACTGAGGCAAAGTATTTGTTTAGATATTGGGGCATGCCTAGATTATCTTGAACCTCCACTCCATCCTCAGTGTTAAGCGGCCCCACTTCTTCCTTCTTAGTTTTCTTCTTATTTATATGGCTATAGAACCTTTTACTATTGGTTTTAATTCCCTTTGCAAGGTCCAACTCTACTCGACTTTTAGCCTGTCTCACTTTATCCCTACATGTTCTGACCTCAGTTAGGTAGCTTTCCTTGCTGATCCCTCCCATCTTCCACTCCCTGTATGCTTTCTGCTTCTTCTTAATCACCTCTCTAAGATGCTTGCTCATCCAGCTTGGTCTACACTCTTCCTATGAATTTTTTTCCCTTTCTTGGGATACAGGCTTCCGATAGCTTCTGCAGCTTTGATTTAAAGTAATCCCAGGACTCCTCTACCTTTAGATCCATAAGTTCTTCAGTCCAATCCACTTCCTTAACTAATTTCCTTAATTTTTGAAAGTCAGTCCTCTTGAAATCAAAAACTCTAGTTGCAGATTTATTTTGTTAATCCTTCCCATTTAGTTGAACTGAATTAGATCATGATCACTTGAGCCAAGATTGTCCCCGCTACAACCATTTCTTCTTTGAGGTCCTCTCTACTCACCAAAATTACAATCTAAAAATGGCATCCCCTCTAGTCGATTCAGCAACTACTTGATGAAGGAATCCATCAGGCTATCGCATCTAGGAAAATCTGAGCCCTATTATTATTACTAGCACTGGTCCTCCAGTCTATATCTGGGAAGTTAAAGTCTCCCAGATGATCATGATGGTCCCTTCTGTCCTTAAAAGTCTATCAGTTTATATTCAAATGTGGATTCACTGTGGATAAGAAAAGCCTACATCTGAGGGAGTGCCATACTTGCTGTTGTAACAGTCACAGTTCTACAAATAGCACCACAATGTTTAGCCCCCTTGTGCCCATATATTATGTTATGTTTTTTAATTTCATGAACACATTTTTTCTACAGGACTCTGACTCATTCAGTGCAAAGGATGGATGGTGCTCAACTAAATGAGCAGCCATTTAATATTTTATTTTCTCCTCATTGCACACTATTAGAACTGAGGCATAAAGAGATTAAGGTATAATATGTCCATTAATTTTGGGTGCCCAATTTGGGGTGGCTAGTACTTGATTTTTTAGATTACTTACCATTAAATCGTGATTTTTATGTTCACAATACAGCTCTCATTGATTTTGGTTGCAGAGTGCTCAGAATTTCTGCAAATGAAACCTCAGCAAGAGGAACACACCATTAGTTACCACCTGGGAAAAGTTTGGTTTTAATAACTTACCCAGCATCACACAGCAACTCTGTGGCTGGAGAAGGATAAGGTCCAGTTTCCCAGGGCAGCAAACTGCCTGAACCAGGAAACCATCTCTTCTCTTTTTGCAAGCCTCTGCCTTTACAATCCTGATTGTTGTGAGCCTCCCTGGCCACCCTGACATGCAACCTAAGTCGGTTGAATGACAAACAGCCAGTCCACTTCCGAACCACATCCAGGAAACATCTGTATGCACTCACGCTTCACACTATTCACTTTCTCACCCTCACAGCCTACCCCAGTACCAAGCAACATGGGACCTGTTGCCACCTAAGGAGGGCAAAGAACCCCGGTGGACCCAGTCTGTACTCAACTCTGGTACCACAGCTCACCAGGGACATCATGTGGTGGTTCATAAACTCTTGACACTTGTACTTTCTGTGGCAAAAGGGAGACCCCAGCACACTGCGTCAGGTTGCAGCCCCTCTTCCAACTCCTCCAGAACCCCTTACTGAGGTTCTGGCTGTTCTTCTCCCCACAGTTCCTGTCCTAGCACACTCCATCCATGGCCCCACAAAGTCACAAGACCTCCTCATCAACCTCCTTCTGATACTGGCCAAGTCAGCCATCCATCATAGCAGGAGGAGGAACCTGGACGGGGGAGGAGAGGTGTTCTGTTGGGCCTATTTCCATTCCCTTGTCCATTCATGCCTCCACACAGAGTCCACTGACTCATTAGACACCTATAAGGAGCAGTGGGTGCTGTCTGGGGTTCTCTGCTTGGTGTCCCCCTCTGGAGCCTTCATTAATAACCTTTGACCTCACTCCCGATACCACCATTTTTTATTTGTTGTCCTGAGAAGTCACTAGTAGCCTGGTATCAGTGGTTCCGCCCCCTTGGCTGAAGGGGCAGGCTTTTAGTTTTGGGCGGACCTATCCCTGATTTATACCTTATGATCTTCACTCCCATTACTGTTTTTTCATTTATTGTCCCCAGTATTCAGTCATGCCTTGGGTTCCCTGGCCCCTCCTCAGTGGTTAAAGGGTAAGGTCTTTAGCTATAGGTGGGCTTAGGCCCACTGTCTCCCGGGAAACCACAACAAGTACATAACCCTGATCCCTGTGAGCCTCCTTGGCCACCACAATAAGTAATAAATCGACTGAATGGACATCCAGACGGCGACTACCTCCAAACCATGCCTAGGAAACATCTATACGTGTTCATGCTTCCTACCCATCCACTAGCTTGCCCCTCAGTCCCAACCCTCACACCAAAATGGCGGGACCTGCAGCCACCTGCAGGAGAAGAACTCAGTGGGGCCAGCCTGTACTCCACTGTGGTTCCACGACCCACCAGGGATAATTAGTTGGTGGCTCCTCCGTGGAGCCATGATCATAGGCACATACATGTATTGTTCATAAAACTCCCACAGCACCTATCCTTTTCTGCAGCAAGAGGGAGACTCTGGCTACCCTACCTAGATGTATGTCAGACTGAAGACCCTCTTCCAGCTCCTCCAGAACCTCTTATGCAGTTCTGGCTGCCTTTCTCCCCCAACCTCCTCATTTATGCATAGCTCATCCATGGCCCAACCCAGTCGCAAGACCACCTCATCAGCCTCCTCCTGGCAATGGCCGAGATGGCCATCCATCACACCAGCAGGAGGAAGATGAAGCGGAGGACAGGGAAAAGTGGCACTCTGTGACAGTGGGGCCTATTTCTGCTCCTTTTTCTGTTCATGCCTCTGAGTGGAGTTCCTCTAGGCAGTGTGCAATATGTATACACCTTCCAAATTCTGCAACAAGCGAGGCAGGGGTCCTACATACACAGCCTCCTTCAGTGGTTTAACCGCAGAGCACAGTCCATCCTGTGCAATGAATGAGACATTTTATATAAATGTTCATACACTTTTGTAACTCATAAAAAAGAGGCAGATCTAGCCAGTCATAAAACATTAAAATCACCAGCTGAGAGCTTAGGAGACTAGATTTCAAGAGAGACAAAATTATCTGAGTCATCACATTTTTAGAAGTTTTACTGATGTCCTTTCAAAATATCCCTTACAGGTTGAAAACCTGACATTTTTTTACTGCCATGTACTGTGTGTAGGTGGATAAAAACGTTCACTGTGCTGACATGACACGATTTAAGTTTATACATTTAAAATAAAAAAAATTCATAATGAAGTCACAAAACTTGAAAAAAAAATATACAACCTGCCTCACACAGACCCAGGCTAATCTTGACACTTATTTTAAAGAGTATTTTCCATCAATCCTGAACAGTGGACAATATTTCCACAGTATATTCTGCAATTGATAACAATAATGATTCTGTGCAAGTCAAAAGTCAATCAAGTGTTACTGCTTCAGTGAATCTGTCAGCCTACTCTGTAAACATGGCTTTCAAATAAATAGTGACTATCAATAACATTCACATTCCCAACCTAATAGAAACTGTAGGTCCTAGAGCTGTGTATAAAAAGATACTTGGACAGATGTTACTCAGAAGATATTTCAAACTCCTTAAGTAGTTGTCCTCACAGAAAGATAGACTATTATCAACATCACTACTGCTCAGGAATAACCAATATCCTTTATAAAGACAGAATGCAAACTATTCACACATTTAGATTTAAGAAATAAACTTGTTTCCAAAACACAAATAATACCAACTCAGTGCCTCTTGTCACACAACTATAAGAACCTGTTCTTGGCAACAAAGCTTTCAAATCTATAACTTTACTGATGCAGTGCATTCTGTTTCAAAATATCCTGCAAAATTTTACAGTAGTAAAGCACAGTCAGGAAAGTAACTGAAATACTTTCGTCATGGACTGTATTTTCTAAATGGACAACCTACCTAATTCTCAATTACTGAGGGAAAATCTCTTCTCATTAATGTATTTTGCTTTCCACAACCAAATCTCTGTACAACTTTCATGAGTGATGTACCCGAGTATTCGGATTCTAATATCTAAACTGTATTATTAAATCTATTCACCTAAATTTGGGTTATTGCTGATTATGTACTCTATGTATCATATGACTTTTGAAAATTAACTTTATATTTGTGGATAATTTAAGCACTATACCCAGATGTACAGACACTCTTTTCCCAACCTATGTATTATATAATCTTTTTAATGTTAGCTTTAACAAAATTTTTAAATCTGTTCTTACAGTCCTTTGTACTTCATTATCCTTCTCTGCATCTACCCACATGTATGTATCAAGCACACTGGCAAATGAATACCCAAGGGTTGTGATGGGGTTTTTTTGTTTGTTTGTTTGTTTGTTTGTTTTAAAATCCAAGTATGCAAGAGGAGAATATGTACCAGTACCAACACATTACTACAGTTCTCTGCTTATCTAAAAGGACAGACATATTAGCCTTGAAAAACAGGAAATATATTTAAATGAGATTAACTTTACTTTTTCCTCCTGGACAGTTTTAGAAATGATAGAGTCACATACAAGAGCATTTACTTTCAAATATAGTAGCCTCAACCTATGCAAACAAACAAATACAAATAATAGATTAGTCTCTTAAAAGACTAGACAGTGTTAGCGTTGCACTGTTTGGCAGTGTCTCTAGCCTCAAGAGAAACAAGGCGTTTGACACAGTTTAAAATTCTTAAAAGAGATACAGTTCTTTATAGGTTTGATCTTGTGTTTCTTGATCATCAGAATTCCCACTGATGTCCATGAGAGTCTAAGGAACACAAGGAATCCTAAACGGTCCCCTTTATTTTGGGATAGGTCACACATAGTTTGTCAGACCACAACAAGAATGACCTATTGGACATTCTAACCAATAGCCTAGAGATATATGCACAGTTTTCAACACACAATGCAAGAAATAGAGAAAACAAGTGAAACATTGTTCAGAGTACATGTGGACAAATTTTCCATGGGGATAATTAGTTTCTTAACAATAGCTGAAATGAGCTTCTCCTAAATGTTTGTCTACTTTAATTAGAGTTACTATACTGTACTTACCAATATTTTGTTATCCACTTTATCTCCCTTGGTTTCTAGCTTTACTTTTTTCTTCACTGAAATTTTAATCTTCCTCCCAATAACATCCTTGATACTTTCTGAAATAATGGAGAACACCTTAATCAATACTTCCATTGTCAAGAAGAGTTTAAAAAACAAACAATATTTTCAAACTTTCCAGGAAAATTCCTCACCGTCTTGTTGTATTAACGGGTATTTTTTTACCCTACACCTCTCTGCTGCACTCATTTAATAGAGGTTATACACACATCAGTCTGATTACAATAAAAGAATAAAGCCACAATTAATTTATGAGAAGTTTGTCATATACTCAGCTACTTAATGAACAAGTCTGTTGACCTGAGTAGAGATTAGACTTATACTAAAGTCTTACGCTGCACATAGCAGTAATGTCATTTCATATTTCTTCATACCAGAGGTTCTCAAACTGAGATCCATGGTCTGCAAACTCCATTCAGGTGGTCAGCGGATAGTTCCCCCTAAGGTGCAGGCCTGGGCAGCCACACACGAGAGAAAATGAAGGGCCACCCACCTAATTAGTGGACACATGCAGGTGTGTGGCTCCACTATTAGGTGCCTGGACCCTGGAGAAGACGCACATGTAAGGTGAGGTGGTGGCCTTGAGGAGAATAGGGGGTAGATGGGAGGGGGCAGTGGGCTGAGAAGAGGGGGTGGGGGGGATTTGGGATGTGCTGGGCTGCAGCAGCCAGAGAAAGAGGCAACTTTCCCCCGCTCCAGGGCTGCCGCTGCTGAGGAGAGGCCCTCCTTCCCAGCCTCAGCTCTGTGACTACTATCTCGGGGGAGAGACCCTCCTCCTTCCCAGCCCCAGCTTGGGGGCTGCCGTGGTGGGAGAGAGAGGGAGACACACCTCCCCCCTTCCCAGCCCCAGCTCAGGAGCTGCCGCAGCGAGGGAGAGAGGACACATCCGTCACATTAGAAAGGTAAGGCTATTGATATTAAAATATGAGTTCTGTGCTTTTATTTGTAGAAAAAAAGATTATTAAGGGTTTTTTATATATCCAAAGCGTTTTACTATAGTTAGCTACCAGTACAAACAACATTTGGAAAGATCATTAAGTGATCCGCCGAGACCCTCAGCAATTTTCAGGTGGTGCGGAAAAAAATTTTGAGAACTACTGCTCTACACTGTTCCCATTCTACTGGGATACTAAAAATATCCCCAAAACAAGCCACTTTGGGAGTACTGCTTATTACCTGGCTGAACCAACTACTGTATGTGAAAAATCAATGGCTCATTCTTCATTACTTTAAAACACTCTGAACAAACTTATGCTCTCACTTCATCTGAAAACTCTGTTGAAGTCAATGGACATGCTGCAGCACAATTCAGCCCTTTATTGTTAATATTTTGGTGGTCAGATGGCTCTAATAACAGAACACAGAGTTTTTCCACACCTAATTTATGATGGGAATCCAGCCCAGTTCCAGATGTTAACCACTGACCGCTGTACAGAGGCTCTGTGAAATGCAATACTGGTTTCAGGCCAAGGCCTAGTGGTTACATATGCACCTCATGGAACCAACATCCAAACTTATATTAATTTACATCATTTTTGACATTCTCAGCACAGCAACCAAGTACTGAAGAACATAAAGACCAAACTAATCACTCTTCTCTTAAGGCCTCAACCCTGTCCATGAAGTGGTGTCAGGAAGCTTACACTATTACTGTCACTGGTGGATAAGAGAGGAATTCAGCCACAAGGGCAGTCAATCTATCACTCTTATAAGTATTACATTCACTTATCTTTTTGAGAGAGAAAAAAAATGGAATTTGGGAGGAAAAAGGCCTTTCAAACATACAATTGGTACTTTTAAAAGGCAAATTATCTTTTCATTCACTTTACCCTTATTTATCGGTATTTATGCTAAGATTTAAAGGAGTGGTGTTAAAAGCCAAAACATAGGCTTCCCAACTAGGCTCTAACTCAATCCGTTTAAACACATGTTAAAGGCATTGTCCCCTGTCTACATTAAGGCAGGTTTCAGAGTAGCAGCCGTGTTAGTCTGTACTCGCAAAAAGAAAAGGAGTACTTGCGGCACCTTAGAGACTAGCAAATGTATTTGAGCATAAGCTTTCGTGAGCTACAGCTCACTTCATCGATGAAGTAGCTCACGAAAGCTTATGCTCAAATAAATTTGTTAGTCTCTAAGGTGCCACAAGTACTCCTTTTCTTTTTGTCTACATTAAATTTTTCAAGTATTGGTTAGAATGTGTTGGAACTAACACCACACCTTTCATACTTGCCTAGACAAAGCCACAGATTTCTGCAAGCAGGAAGCAGTAGTATGACAATGAGTCAGAAACAGAACTTGTCAGGAATTTTCTGCTGAAATGATTTTCCAATGGGAAATGCTGTTTCCAGAAAATCTAATTTTTTTTTGAGATATTTCAATTTTGCATCAGAAAATCCTAACTGAGAGCTCCCAGTCTCCATGTGGCTGTCCAGGCAGCCTGCTCCCACACTGGCTGATTGACAGGTTACTGGGCTCCCTGGATCTGTGGCTGTCCATCTGGTAGACTCCCAGGGGCTCAGACTTCCTGACTGGCTTTCTTGCTTACTCCCCAGGAAGTTGGGCAAGCCCAAGGAGCAAGCTGAAAAATGTCATTTCAGTTTTCCTGAAAAATGGAATTAGAGACTCTCTCTCCCATGAAACATTTCAAATTTTTGTCTTTTTATCCCAATTTGCAGGGTGGATAAAAAGCAATGACTTTAAAAAAATTTTTTTTTTAAAAATCGATTTTTATTTTAATTAGATTTTAATAAAATGCTTACTGAGAAAAATACCTATCTAAAGATAGATTTAATTAAGATATCTTTGAGCTATCATGTATTTCATCATGGAATAGGGATTATAAATTCTAATTCTATAGTATGAGACAATATATTCATGTAATGTTTAAGAAAAGTTTTGTAAATGAGTTCCAACCGTTCGTGGATTAGGGACCCAATCTCATGGGATTCCAGGGGCTTCTGCATAGATTATTTAAATTAATCTTTCTAACTACCTATTCGCAAAAAGAAAAGGAGTACTTGTGGCACCTTAGAGACTAACAAATTTATTAGAGCATAAGCTTTCGTGAGCTACAGCTCACTTCATCGGATGCATTTGTGGAAAAAGCAGAGGAGAGATTTATATACACACACACAGAGAACATGAAACAATGGGTTTATCATACACACTGTAAGGAGAGTGATCACTTAAGATAAGCCATCACCAGCAGGGGGGGGAAAGGAGGGAAAACCTTTCATGGTGACAAGCAAGGTAGGCTAATTCCAGCAGTTAACAAGAATATCAGAGGAACAGTGGGGGGTGGGGTGGGAGGGAGAAATACCATGGGGAAATAGTTTTACTTTGTGAATGACTCATCCATTCCCAGTCTCTATTCAAGCCTAAGTTAATTGTATCCAGTTTGCAAATTAATTCCAATTCAGCGGTCTCTCATTGGAGTCTGTTTTGAAGCTTTTTGTTGAAGTATAGCCACTCTTAGGTCTGTGATCGAGTGACCAGAGAGATTGAAGTGTTCTCCAACTGGTTTTCGAATGTTATAATTCTTGACGTCTGATTTGTGGTCCATTCTATTCTCATCTCTACGTAAAGAATGAATATAAATGTGAAAGGAGGGACAGGCCAGTAGAAATAAAAGCGAAACTGTTTGAGCAGCATATTCCATAGTCCTTGAGGTCTTTCTGAGTGTAGCCCTCACTGATTTGAGATCTACCATACCATGCTCTCACCAAGAAGGGGAAACCTATAATGGCAGCAGGCAGTAAAAGAGGACCCAGTTTGGGAATATTTTAATGAAGTCTCTCTAACTGTGGGTAAAACAGGCATGCGTGCAAAAAAGCAAATAATGCAACAAAGAAATGCAAGGCCTGGTCGCCTAAATGAAACATCATGAGAAGTGTTCCTTTTAAGGAGGAAGCTGCGTTAAAGATGATGAAAGGAACATGTCTGAACATGCAGGATCTTCAGGTTGGTAAACTTTTATTTCATACTTCTTTCTTAAGGACTGCAAGGTCTTCTTTCTGGACTATTCTTTAATTCTCATGTTTGAGCAAAAAATATATAGTTGTTACTCTATGGTACTATCATTTTAGATGCAGTTGTGATCAAAAATAAATAGCTGAAATGGGCAGATCTTCCTTTTACAATTTCACCTTTAAAGTAGTACTGAGTATCAGTGAATACAATAAGTAATACTAAATGAGCAGTATGGTAATTGTACTCAAATAATTGCATTGACTTATTTTGTTTAAGAGAATCCATCCTCAACAGACAGGATTCTGAAGATTATCCACCTTCAAAATCACCATCACCTTCTATAGTTTCAAAGTTATCTGCCTATGACAGTGTTTCAGTCACATCATGTATGTCACATAGCCACGGTATATCACCTGTAGCAAAAAGAAAAAAAAAAACTCCATCATCCAGAAACAACCATAGATAAATTTGCGGTAAGAACCAGCAGATTACAAAAAGAGGTAATTGATAAAAAATTGCCCAGTTTGTTTATGCAACAAACTCTCCTTTCCGTTTTATTGAGAACCCACTCTTCATTTACATGGTTCGTCATTAAGACCCGGATACAGTCCCCGTACAGCGCAGATGTCGCAGGCAAATTGCTGGATAAAGTGTACGAAAGAGAAAATGAGCAAAAGGTCTGGAGAGTGAATTGTTAACCTGAGTCTTGATGGGTGGAGCAACGTCCACAATGATCCTGTTGTATGTGCCATATGTGACAACAGAAGAAGGGATGTCTTCCTTACAGAAACAATTGATACATCAGGAAATGCACCACAGTAGAAGACTTACAAGAAGTACAGTAAAAGCTGTAACAAACTGTGAAAAAAAATTCAAAATGTCTAGTACGCAGCGTGGTCACAGACAATGCTTCAATGTATCCAAGATGAAAGAAATGATTTAGAATAGAGTCCCAAGCTAACAACATACGGTTGCAGTGCTCATTTCATGCACCTCCTAGCCAACGACTTCAGTGCTCCACAAATAAAGGCTAATGTTGTTGAAATTGCAAAATACTTCCATAACAACCACTTTGCAGCAGCTTCTCTGAAAAAAGTGGGGGGAACACTTCCACAAGATGTGCGATGGACTCAGGCAGTGGACTGTTTTGAGCACTGTATCAAGAGCTGGCCTAAACTGATGACAGTTGTGAACAAAATCGTGAAAAAATAGATGGCACTGTCACAGCCAAAGTTCTCAACATTGGGCTTAAGAGAAATGTTGAACACATGCCTAGAACCCTGAAGACCACTTCTGTAGCCTTGAACAAAATGCAGGGAAATAGCTGTTTTATTGCTGATACTGTTGAAATTTGGAAGGAACGGAGTGAGATCTTAAAAAGAGAACTAGGCAATGACAGAGTTAAATTACAAGCATTGAAAAAAAGAATGGGACAAGCACTATCTCCAGCTCATTTTCTTGCAAATATTCTCAATACTCAGTACCAGGGTCAAACGTTAACTACTGAAGAAGAGGAGTTGGCTATGACATGGACTTCCAGCAATCATCCCTCCATAATGCCAACAATAATAAACTTCAAAGCCAAGAGTGAACCATTCAAGAAATATATGTTTCCTGATGTTTTAAAGAAAGTTACACCAGTGAATTGGTGGATGTCACTTAAGCACTTGGATTCAGAGACAGTTGAAGTGATCATCTCACTTTTAACAGCAGTAGCTTCTTCTGGGGGTGTAGAAAGAATATTTTCTTCCTTTGGACTAATTCATTCCAAATTGAGAAATTGTTTGGGACCTGAAAAAGCAGGAAAGCTTGTTTTTCTTTTCCAGATTATGAACAAAGGAAAATGAAGGTGAAGACAACTGAGTTAGCAACAGAAGCCAATCTTTTAAGTTTCTCATGTTGATCTGGCTGACAGTCAATTTTTTTTGTAATATTTCATTTAACTATTTTACTTAAAAACAACTTTAACAAAAACAAGCCTGATTTTAAAAAAATTGAATGCTTAAACTAAATTCAAATTTCATATGCTTGTTGTGTTAAAATATTATGCTTGCTGTTGAAGAAAAAAAATCCAGATACATAACGCTGTTGTTTTAGTTAAATAAAACAATTTAAATGTCTGTCTGGTGATGTTCTTCTCCTAATACAGCATGGCAAGAAAATCTTCCAAATATTAATGATTAACCTATTGAATCTGAGATATTTATGAGGTCATTGGGAGATGAACTATCTGCTTCAATTACCTTTGGTAAATAAAATACCAAACCATCATTCATTTTCCGATATAGCTGGTAAAAACTAATCGGAAAAGTTTTCAAAATAACATCACTTAAAAATGTCTAGTGTGTACCTTCTAAAATGAAAGTTACATCTATCTCTGAGTTGTGAAGAATATGTACCAAGGTTATAACAACCAACAAGAATGCACTTTTATGTAGAAATCCATGATTAAATTGAGTCTTCCTGACTAGTGATTTAAATCATGATTTAAATCACTTTGATTTAATTCAAATCCACCCTGCCAATTTGGGATGAACATATTTTTTTCAAAACACTTTAAATATTTTTCAGGAGGGGAATTCTGTTTTCCAGCCAGCAGTAGTCAGAAACTCAGTCCCTCCAGGCCACATGGCTGTTGTCAGAGGAGTACAGGTGGTATCTCTACAACTTTACCCAGCCTCATCCCAGCCTTTATCTTTTGATTCCTCCTCCCCAGTTAATAAGTCCAAATGTTTCTGCCACTGTTCACAGCTTTCTCAACCAGCAGCAGAATGAAGTTGACTTGATTCTTGTCAGTTTCACACAGGGTTTTAAATAGCAACAGTGAAACTGATTACAAACTTGTCCATTTTACAGTGCTGTTGGCTGGGAAAGCTATGAAGGACCATCAGAGGCACTGGAGTAGAGACTCAGGAAAAATTCATGGCACCAATTCACACTAAAGTTATCTTTGTAACTAAGAGCTAGAAACTTTTTTTTTTTTTTAATTTTACAGAATTCCCCACATAAAGAACGTTTCCTACCCACCACTAGCAAGTACATTTTTCAAGTCATTTTACAGACCAGAAACATGAGGCAACAGGAAGCTAAGGCCCAAATTTTCAAGTACTCACTTATTTTGATTGTCTCCATTTCTGGTACCCATCCTGAGATGCAAGTACCGCTTAAATCAGGCTGCAAGTGTTTCAAAATTAGCATAGACAATTTTGAATATTGTGTCCCAAGTGACCTCCTGAAGGTCACATAGGAAGCATGTGGCAGTTCTGATTCCCAGTTTAGCCATTGTGTTTCACCCATTAAGTTTTGCTCAATGTCCTTTTCACAGAGCTCTCAGATCACTAGTGAATCTGAATTGTCTAGCAAGAAAATTAAATTTTCTTCCTTATGAAATACTCCACTATGACCAGAGTGTTCTTTTCATAATAAATTATGTAAGCAAACAAAAATACGAATTAGACACAGGCACTAAGGCCCCCAATACTGTATGCTGATCTGTGTGAAGAGAACCCTGGACCCACTGAAGTATAGTTGGCTCTCAGTGAGGTGGTGACAAGCAGTAAAGTAGTCTTGAGAACCACTGGCATACACTATGTCAAGGTTGTTATATATAAACAGCAAGCCTTGAAAAGAGTAGCCTGTAGATTCAGCATGGAAAGCCAGTGTTTAAACGTCTGTTGTTTTTATTTAACTTACAATAGCAAGTCTGCCTATGTAGATAAGCTTGCAAGATCAGAGCAAAATTCTGAAATTTGGCTCAAGTTAGTAGTAACAGATGTTGGTACTTTATGGTACTATCTAATGTCTTGTTTGTGGAAGACATGTCATAATGACTCAGTTTTGCTCCATGGTTCTCTTAGCATAGGTGACACCCTTAACCCATCATGTATTAATTTATAGTGGAAATCCATTCACAACGTTAACATATTTGGCTGTTTTAAAGGCAGATAAAAAAAGCTGATTGTTCAAAATGTTCTCTGTCTACACCTAGCCCCACCACCTACTATACTAATAATTCCTGGCATAGAAGCTCTCAAGCAGCTTTAGCATCACTTGTGATCAGTTGCGATTTGTGGAGAGTAAAAAACAAGTATTTTTTTTTTTGTACACTACCTTACACATTGCATGTCCAGAGAACTGAATTACAAAAAGATATATACGCTGGAATAAAATTAAGTGTATGTTCTAACACGTCAAAAGCTAAGAAAATGTCAAAGTTAAGGCTTTCTGAAATATTCTCTCACTCATACTCTTATGCACAGGTATTTCAAAGGGCTCCAAACAATTGTATATGGCACCAGAGATATGCATAAGGGCATAGAAGGAGATGGAAAAGTTAAAAGTAGTTTTAAACTATAAATTTTCTTGCTCTTGCAAGTTAAATAAAAACAACAGTCCTTTAACCACTTGCTTTCCATGTTGAATCTATAGGCTACTCCTTTCAAGGACTGCCGTTTATATACAGCAACCTTGACACAGTGTATGCCAGCGGTTCTCAAGACTACTGTACCGCTTTCAGGAGGCTGATGTGTCTTCCTGTTTTTGACTTATGAGCCTTGTCTGAAACCAGTGCCCTGCACAGCAGGGCTGAAACCCGAGTCCCATTACCGGGGGGGCTGAAGCATGCAACATATCCTTGCGGAGCCCCCTGTGGTGTGAGGCCCTGGACAACTGACCTGCTTGCCACCCACCCCCTAATGCAGGCCCTGCATTTGCAACCCCTCTAAACCCGTACCCTGACCCCTCTGGGAGTCACAACCCCACAGGCTGAGAAACACTGATCCCGAGGAGTTGAGTACCCCCTGGAAGACCTCGGTGTATGCTGTGCTGTCACGAAGGCCCATGTATAGCCTCACTATACGCTTCCAGGGTGGGGACCTGCCCTGTCTACTCTTCAGCCCCTGAAACGGTGCTTTCGCTCCGGTTTTCGTTGGCTCACAGCGGCCGAACGCTCCCCACCGGGCTGCTGTTTCGAGGGCTTGAAAGGCTGTAACCCGCCCCCTCCCAGCAGCAACTCTCTCCACCAGCAGTGCCAAGGGGGGGGAGAGGGAGGGGAAAAAAAAGAGGCGCTGCAGCCTGGCTTTCCCCCGCTGAATCCCCCACCCGACCTTTGCCCTCGCGGCACCCGGCACGGCTCGGGCGGGCAATGGCCAAGCACCACCCGCCCGATGGCCTCACAACTTGCCCACCGCCTCCCCAGCAGGCTCGGACCCCAAACAGACCCCCGCGTCCCCCCCCCCCTCCTCCTCCTCCAAACAGACCCGTCCTGCCTCCCCCCCCGCCCCGCCCCGCCCCGCCGGAGGGAGAGAAACGCGGCTCTTACCTAGCTGCTCCCGGGGCACCTCGGAGCTCTCCTCGCTCATCGCGGCCCGGGGGGGGGGCGGCGGCGGCGGCGCTGCTGCTGCGGCGGGCGAAACTCTTTCGCTCCCTCTTCCCTATCCCCGCGCCGGCAAAACGGGGGCGGGCGCGCGCGGCTGGTTTGCAGCGGGCGGGGGGAGGGCGCACGAGTGGCGGCGCTGGAAGGGCTCAAGGGGTTCCTGCTCCACGGCTCCGCCCGGCTCCGGTGCCGGGGTCTTTCCAGGGGCGGGTCCAGCGCTCAGCCCCCGCGGCTCCTTCCTTCTTCGCTCCCCTGCGGTCCCCGCCGCCGCCGCCGCCGCCCTCCGTTCCCGGCCTCCCCTCCCCGCCCGGCGGGCAGCGAGCGGCCCCGCGGCGCCAGCGGAAGGCGTGGGCGGAGGTGGAAATTCCTCGCTCCCGGCGGGCCCCGGGCAGGGCTCTGCGCCGCCCCAGCCCGAGCCGCTCGCCTCCCCTCGCCAGAGCGATCCGCGGCCGGGAAGCTGCCGCACACCCAGCCGCCGGGGGCCGCCACGAGCGTGTCCCTCAGGGAGACGTGGGGCAGCCCTGCCCGCCGCGGGGGGGGGGGCTTCTCGGCGCACACCATGCGCAGAGCGGGGGGGGGGGACAAATTAGGGGCATTAAGCAGCCCCTCCTTGCTTTCGCCGGAGCCACAGAACCTGCAGAGCGAGCGAGCGAGCGACCACGGGGGCCATCTGCTGGTTGGGATTGGAGGGATTCCTGCTTCCTCCTTCCTCTCTTCCAGACAGTTGAGACGGGGGCAGATGCGGGACAGGGACCCCCCGGCTGACCCATCACATGCCCCGCAGGGGTCCCAGACACTGGGGGGGGGGGGCGGGGGAGCGGAAGACCGCCTCACCCGAGACCGAAGTGTGAAGCAGGCCGAGTTCTGAAAGTCTCTCCCGCTTCTGAAAAGTGATTTTGCAAAGGGCTGGTGCAATCAGACATGCCCCATATTGCTCATACACAGCGTCACACTCCTAGACGGGTCGTGGGGCTTGTATATTTCTTTAATCAAATGCGGGTGCTTCTCACTCAGTTTCCTATCCTAACGACTTTGAGCGATTCACTCATGCCTCTCTTTAATCTATTTTACCTATTTGAACCCTAAACTCTCTAGAGCCTGGGCTGTCTCTTACTATGTGTTTGTACAGCAGGGTCACAATCCAGATTGGTTTCTCTCTCATCACACAAATCATAAAAGTGATCATTTGGAGTAATAATACCCACCATCATAACTTGCACCTTGGCACTGGCAGCCTCAGCAAAGAGGCCACAGAATTGAAGGTATAAGGAGACTTAACTCATAGAATCTCAGGGTTGGAAGGGACCTCAGGAGGTCATCTTGTCCAAACCCCTGCCCAAAGCAGGACCAATCCCAATTTTTGCCCCAAATCCCTAAATGGCCCCCTCAAGGTTTGAACTCACAACCCTGGGTTTAGCAGGCCAATGCTCAAACCACTAAGCTATCCCAACTCTCTCCACTACTGCTGGTATCTCCCTGTCGGAACACAGGCCTGAGGTGGGACAACTAGCTCCATTGCTATCCTTGCTGTATCTGATTGTGGGTCAAACTCGAGTTATCTGGGCTGTCAAGTCAGGACCTTTCAGGATATCACCTTTTACTTAATTCACATAAACAGAATTAAAAGATTTTTGTATTAATTACACCTTTGTATTAATGACACTTTTTCATATTCAGTAATCACTATTTGGCCTTATTTGCACTAGCAGTTTTCTTAACCATTAACACCTATGGGAAACATTGCAACAATGCTAGCACCAGAAGTGTAAGCATGCATTTTTACTACTGTATCATCTAATCTTGATCCCAGTGCTGCAACTGATTCCACATGGGAGAACCCATTTGCGCACATGAAGTCAGTGAAGTTCTGCGTGGGAGCAGGAATCTGCTCCTGCAGACCCAGTTGTGGAACTGGGACCTCTGACAGAAGTATTACCCAGGAGTAAAAAGAGTAATGAAATTGGTTTTGCTCATGTACTCTCTGGATTTGTATTCCAGGAACTTGGCTTTTGTTAGTTTCTTTAAGGTTTATATGATGGAGTGACTGTGATCATGAAGTCAGTTTTTCTTGTCTGCTGCCTGGGAAAGTGATTGCCAAACCTGGATCAGTTTAAACCTTTAAATGGATTGGATAACCTTTGATCCAAAGCTCATCTATCTCTTTCTCATTCCCATACCTTATCTCTCTTTTTAGGGAAGGTCAGTTGGTTTTGCACCTGTTCTGAAGATAAAGCAGGGATGTCATTATTATGGGTTGTTTCCCAGTCTCAGAGAGAAGGAAAAGCAAAAGTTTTCCAGTTTGTAGTAGACAGAAAGGAATCAAACATCCCTCCTTTCCTAGTACTAAATAGATAACATCTTAATATATTTTTCTCATTACACATTTATGTTGAGAATTTTGCAAGTGCATACCAATCAAATTACAAAAATATAGCCCTTGAATAACCTAATTATACATATAATTGTGTATACATATGAAAACAAGGACAAATTATTATATGGGGTGGGAGGAAAGAGGTAAAACAGCAATGGGAATACTGTAACACTTTTTGAGTAGCTTCTAGTGGAGGCCTGTCATTTCATTGAAAGGATCATTTTCACTGCAGCAGGATCCTGATTGGCTATCCCACATCCTGAAGGGATGGATTAATACATAAAGCTCATATTTAAAACACTCTGAAAGTAAGTGACGGATTTTGGAGATTAAAGTTATTTATGTCTAATGAGAAAAACTGAAATACATTCCACTAGAGCAACAGCAGCATAACTCCAAGAAGCATATGTTTAACAATAAAACACAGCAAACAAGGATTACTTGCATGCCTTGGTCTTTAGGAGAAACAGAACTTGCCATTTGAAATAGTGAGTATTGGTTAATCTGTGACCACCCATTTCCTCACCCCTACAACACCCACCAATTATTCAAATAATTTTTGAGGTAGCCATACCACAAAACAAATATGCTCCCTAGCATAATTGATGAAATTATATATCTCAGAAAAATAGCCAATGCAAATCTGTAAAGAAAAAGTAAACTAGAAGGACATCTATCAATAGCAAATGAGGAAAACATATGAAGAAAATATAAAGCAAATAAATTTCATTTATCATCCCCCACTCATTCCAATTTTATTTATTAGACATGCATTTCGTATGGTTTCTGAATAATATAGATCTATTGTACTCCATGCATGAGTTAGAGTGAGCATGCATATGCAGCACCAGGGTACACAGGTACCATTAGGCAGAAGAATGAAAAAGAATTCATAGTTTCAGAAATTTTAAGGCCATAAGGGATCATTAGATCATCTAGTCTGACCACCTGTATAATATAGGCCACATAATTTCACCCATTTACTCTTGTATTGAGCCCAATAATCTACATTTGACTAAAGCACATCTTTCAGAAGCAATAGTGCCTGGGTAACACCAACAGGCCCTGGTCATCAGCATGTGGGATTGAACCTGGGACCTCTGGAGCTTAGTGCATGAGCCTCTACAGCATGAGCTAAAAGCCATATGGCTCTTAGCTGAGGTTGTAGAGCAGACTCATTAATCTCTCTCTCTCTAGTGGTCTCAGTGCCACTAGATGGGACAGGAACACCACACCCAGGAGATGTGCGGATACATCTGTGGCCTTACACACATTATGCACGGTGCATACCACTGTCAGCACGGCTGCTGGAAGCTTGGAAAGGCTGGGCAGCCCCCCAGGGGAAACCCCGGTGCAGGAGCTGGCTTCAAGGGAGCAGTGAGGAGGAACAGCACTGGCCGCCCCACTGCTCACTCAGGTTTGGCTCCACAGTCTGCCATGATGGAGGGACCATGGGACCAAATCTGAGCAGCGCTGTAAACCCTGGGCACCATGTCGCAATGTCACTCAGTTTTGGACCTGCCAACTCACCCCACACACCCCTGACTCATGCCAGAGCCAGATGTGAGTGAGCAGTGCGGTGGTCAGTGCTGCGGTTAGTGCTGCTCCTTTCTGTTGCTGCTGTGGGGCTGGTTCTTACACCATGGATTCCCCTGGGTCCTACCTGGCCACACCGTGCTTCCAGTAGCCCGAGTCCCCTCTGCTCTGCCTGTAAGACTCCCTCAGCAACAACCTCAAGGCCTGCTACAAGTACAGACAATGAGGTGAATGCCTGCATGGGGAGTCAGTGGGGAGAGGGTCAGAAGACAGCCCTGGGGGAGGGGGTGGACATGAGGGGGGTCAGCTGAGTATTCCATGTGCGCTATTTTGGGGGGCATTCACATACAGAAAGGCAGTTAGTCTTGATTTAAAGGTTTCAAGAAATGGAGAATGTACCACGTATTTTGAGAGACCTCTTTCACTTACTGAGCAACAGAATTAGACAGATTTTGAATCAGTGATCATCTGCACACAGAGCATGATGCTTTCCAGTACTCCCCTCAGCCACTGTCCAATTTGTGTGTGAAGACCTATTCATTATTGTTTATATTTGCTGTATATTTAGCATGTCCACAGAACAGGAAAGAGGTTAAATTTTCCTTCACCCTTCTGCAGAAGCCTTGTAATAATTGAGAAATGCTGCAGTGATTCCTGCCTATAAGACAGAAAAGAACAGAGTGGATAATTGCATTTTGACTTGCTGAGAGGAAAATGTGGCCCTGTGGATTTTGACAGTGGATAAAAAAAAGGAAGCTATTTTTCATTAACTAAGCTTTTCAAGGAAGAATAGCATCCCCCACCCACTAACAGAGAAGAAGACCTCATCTATGAAGTCACTTTAAAAGTCTTCTAAAGGGATAATTGATTTGCCTGTCATTTAATAGGCTATAGTGGATATTTATTTTATATATTAAAAGACTACTTCACTTATTGTAGTTTCTGACACAATGATAACTACCAGCGAGAGCAGTGGGCTGGATCATGTATGACTTAGATTGCTGAACAGAGCACAGCAGCTTGCACAGCTTATATGCACTGATAATAACAGAGCAGGAAGGAACCAGGAACTGCAGAGGACTTTTGATCAGGGAGAGAATTGACACAAAGAGAGGAAATCAGTGTAGTCAATCCAGAACCACAGCACTAATACATAAGATTAAAAATTCTTCACATAAAGTAGGTTGTCAGGAATTTGACTTGGTTTCTCGGAGGTTATTCTGTCTAGCCACACCAATAGGATTTCACATTCTGTATTTACATACACTACATTTCATTTCAGTGTTCACATTTTCCCCACCTTTCTGTTGCCCCTGGTCTGAGCACCATCTAATCTGAATCCTCCCTCCTGATGCAAATGAAGTAAGTGCAATGTGAGAAAGCCGATTGCTGCAGAGGCACACAGGGACTGGACAGAGACTTCTCTTAGAGGAAAGTCTATTGATAGAAATTCTCTAGGTTTTAGTCAGGAGGAGAGGATGGAAGAGGATAAAGTATGGGCCAGATCAGACGAGAAACATTCACATAAGGGATTACATCAGCCACACTATCAGAGGCTCGTTCACCTGTGCATCTATCAATGTGATATATGCCATCATGTGCCAGCGATGCCCCTCTGCCATGTACATTGGCCAAACTGGACAGTCTCTACGTAAAAGAATGAATGGACACAAATCAGACGTCAAGAATTATAACATTCAAAAACCAGTTGGAGAACACTTCAATCTCTCTGGTCACTCGATTACAGACCTAAGAGTGGCTATCCTTCAACAAAAAAGCTTCAAAAACAGACTCCAACGAGAGACTGCTGAATTGGAATTAATTTGCAAACTGGATACAATTAACTTAGGCTTGAATAGAGACTGGGAATGGATGAGTCATTACACAAAGTAAAACTATTTCCCCATGTTATTTCTCCCCCCCACCCCACCCCCCACTGTTCCTCAGATATTCTTGTTAACTGCTGGAATTAGCCTACCTTGCTTGTCACCATGAAAGGTTTTCCTCCTTTCCCCCCCCTGCTGCTGGTGATGGCTTATCTTAAGTGATCACTCTCCTTACAGTGTGTATGATAAACCCATTGTTTCATGTTCTCTGTGTGTGTATATAAATCTCCCCTCTTTTTTTTTCCACCAAATGCATCCGATGAAGTGAGCTGTAGCTCACGAAAGCTTATGCTCTAATAAATTTGTTAGTCTCTAAGGTGCCACAAGTACTCCTTTTCTTTTTGATTTGGCAAAGGAAACAAAACACTTGCTAACAGACTGCTGCCCTTATCTGTGAATGTGAGTCTTTTCAAACCCTTTCCTTTGGTTTCTGGATGCTCTTATGATTATTTTGGTACTATGTAAAAAGCCTATTTTGTCTTGGTTTTAAATATGCTGAATATAAATACAGCAGCAGAGATGTATATTTTGATAAGGCATACTTTGAAGATAGCATTAAGAAAAGAATTACAAACTGCAGCTGATGCCTCATGAAAATTTTTTAAAAAGTCTATTCAGAAGAATTTCTGGCTATACCACTCTATTATTATATTGTTAATTTCCATATTCCAGGATCATTGTTTCTCAAGAGCTCATCTGCTTCTGCTGCTTAATTCTCACATGAAGGCATGATCCTTTGCATGTTCCATTACATTCGGTTACAATGTTATAATGTTTATGGCTTCAGTTTCAGGAATAGCCAGCCAAAAAGATGACAAATTCTTAAACACAAAGCCCGGTTCTCCACCACCTTGTACCATGTATTGTCATCTACCACTGCATAAAGTACTGTACAAGTAACAGGCTATTCAAATCAGAATGGTAGCATTTACACCCATTTTGCACAGGTGTAAATGACAATGCAAGCTGCAGGGCAATGGAGAATCCACTCCAAGAGCTACAAAGGGTGCTCAGTGGGAGTTGCAGCTGCCTGACCTATTTGTCATTTTAACTTAACTTCCCCCATTTTTCAGGTCTGTGAAGTTACCTCCCCTCTTCCACTGCAGACCTCCATTGTGTGAAATGCCTTAGCATGCATCTTTCTTTCTCTCTCTCCCATTGACTCTGATGAAAATGAAAAAACATGGTTTGATAGGGTTTCTATCAGTATTGTGAGATTAACTATCCCTCAGAACTGAGCTGTTGAAAAATACTCTGTCCGAATGATTTTTACTCTTTAAAATATCTGAAAAAAGATTTTTTCAGATTTTTTTCATGGCTAGTGAAGAAGAAGGGGTGAGCCAGCCCAGTGCAAAAAAGAACCAGAATGCTCCTGACCCTCAGCCCAAATTTCAAACTCTCTAGGGTCTAAATGTTTGGGTGAGTTCCTCTCTCTCCGGCTCTCTCAATCTGACTCTCATCCCAACAAGTCTCCTACCATAGCAAATATTTATCTTAGGGTCCTAGTAAGCATAGCAACTTCTGCTGATTAGTCTACTCTCTTTAAATCTCACAAAGTCCAAAGCTTTCCCAGGGCAATGAGTTCTGGGGAACCTCTGTCATAAATATAAAGGGAAGGCTAACCACCTTTAAATCCCTCCTGGCCAGAGGAAAAACCCTTTCACTTGTAAAGGGTTAAGAAGCTAAAGATAACCTTCCTGGCACCTGACCAAAATGACCAAAGAGGAGACAAGATACTTTCAAAGCTGGAGGGGGACAAAGGGTTCTCTCTGTCTGTGTGTGGCTTTTGCCGGGACCAGAGCAGGAATGCAGGTCAGAACTCCTGTAAAGGGTTAATAAGCAATCTAGTTAGATATGCATTAGAGTCTGTTTTGTGTAAATGGCAGATAAAATAAGTTGTGCTGAATGGAATGTATATTCCTGTTTTTGTGTCTTTTTGTAACTTAAGGTTTTGCCTAGAGGGATTCTCTATGTTTTGAATCTGATTACCCTGTAAGGTATTTACCATCCTGATTTTATAGAGGTGATTCTTTTACTTTTTCTTCAATTAAAATTCTTCTTTTAAGAACCTGATTACTTTTTCATTGTTCTTAAGATCCAAGGGTTTGGGTCTGTGTTCACCTATGCAAATTGGTGAGGATTTTTATCAATCCTTCCCCAGGAAAGGGGGTGTAGGACTTGGGGGGAAAGACATTTCCAGGTGGGCTCTTTCCCGGTTATATTTGTTAGACGCTTGATGGTAGCAGCAATAAAGTCCAGGGACAAAAGGAAAAATAGTTTGTACCTTGGGGAAGTTTTAACCTTTTAGCCCAAAAATAAGCTTGGGGGGTTTTCATGCAGGTCCCCACATCTGTAACCTAGAGTTCAGAGTGGGGAAGGAACCTTGACAACTTCTAACCTGGGAAGTCATCAAACATACCACATGTCAACAGTTGCCTCGTTAAGAGACTTCTCAGCTTGACTGACTTCCTTGACCCTCTATTACTAATGTGATATCGGGGAAAGAGAATTGGGATTGGGGGACAAAGGTCTGTTAGAATTTAGGGAGAGAGTGTTGGTGATAGGAATGGGAAAAAAAGAGGAAGACCTGAGTAATTTTAGATAAAGTTCTGAAAATATTAGATTCTTATCTAAAGCTGGTTGCACCACAAGCCCTTTAAGTTTCACCCATCCTTAAGCAAGAAGGACTGCCTTGTGGTTAAGATACACCACAGGGCATCAGAAGATTTGTCTCTCCCTAGCTCTGCCACAGGCTTCCCATATGACAGTGGGCAAGATACTTCAACTCCCCCAGCTTCTCTGTTTTCTCATCTGAAGAATGGTAGTAACATTTGCTTACTCAACCCAGGATACAAGAGGCTACACTCATTCATGTTTGTATAGCATTTTGAGATTCTGGGGTGGAAGGTACTATAGATGGACAAATGCCTTATAATTATGATAACAGGAGATATCAGCGAGGCTCTGCATATGTACACACAGGGGTCCTTCCATGCGGAGCTCACTGTAGCATTGTGGACCTAGTTATTATTTTAATAGCACCCCAGTCCTACAATGGTCCCAGCAATAGGAGGAGCCTTATGCTCATGCAGAGCCCCAGTGACACCTCCTGTCTTGCAGCATACCACTTGGTTGCCCCTCCAACTTCAATGGAGCTCTGTGGGGGCACAATGGTCCACTCAAAGAAAACTCTGCGAAGGAGTGAGGCCTCAGTTTTTTCAAGAAATGTTCCATGGGTGCTCCACTCCTGGTGATAAGGTGCAGGGATGCACTCACTCGGACAGTTTTGCAGCACTGACCTTGTGGGTGCCTACCTCGTGCACCGTTTGTGCTTGAAGTATTGCTCACGCGACCTGGACTCCTCAGTTCCTTCTCAACTGTCTCTGGGCTGAGACGGCGCTCAGCAGCCCTGTTGAAAACCTTTAGTTTCAAACAGATACGTTTAGATATATTAGTGAGTTAACATAGATTATATAGGTTAGGTTTCAGTTATGAGCTTTATGTCCCTTGTTTTAAAAATATATATATATATATATATATATATATATATGCTTCTTTTTATCCTGTAGTTCAGTTAGAATTAGGTTGCAAAAATGCCTGGCTCACCGGGTTTTAAAAGATGTACGATGTGCAGAGAGGTGATACCTGGATCAGACGGACACACTCAATGTCTTTGTTGTCTGGGGAATCTCACGTTCTCCAGAAATGTGCCATTTGTAGCAAACTGAAGGCTAAGGGAAGAAGGGACAGGGGACCTGAGGCTTAAACTTGTATTAATGGAGAATTCCTTGAGATCAGCCTCTGACCCAGGACAAGAACCCTCTTCCCAGCACGGGTCACCAGTTCCCTCACCACCAAGGTCCCCAAAAGCCAAAAGGCCAGCAAAAAAAAGTCCATCTTCCTCATCTCAGAGAGTAGACCAGCAAAAAACAGTTGCCTACTAGATTGCTCTCATGACTGCTGGCCGCATCGTGGCTCAGCACCTACGATACTCCGGCACCATCAGCACCCACTGCTCCAGTGCTGAAGCTAATGGCTCTAAGCTGCCTGCCTCCACCATGGCACTGTGGGTACCTCCAAAGGAGACAACATCGGCAACTGCTCCTATTTCAATGCTGCAGACTAATGCCTCTAGAGCCACGGCGCCAACACAAGTGACAACAGCACCGACTCAGCACACCGCACCACTGGTACAATCGGCACCCTGCCCTGAGGCGCCGACCCTCTCAGCACCACGCCATTTTCTGCGCCACAAGGATTTGTCAGTCTCTTTGACTCCGGAGTCCCCTCTCATAGGCACCAGTGTCTCACCAAGGCCAACGGTACCACACCAACAGCTGTCTCCACTACCATCACAGTTCTCCAGTGATGAAGATGAGGAGGTTGAAGAGGTATTCTTCCCTCACCATTCTTCACTGATCAGGACACCTATTGTTGCTGGACCATTACGATCAGAGTCCACATATGCTCACGACATGCCACCTTGGTATGGCCACCCAGGGATGTTACCACCCCTACCCTTTCCTGGTCCCTGGCCATACTGGAGTCCCTGGGCGTCTTACAGAAGATACCATAACAGGTGCCCCAGACCACATAAAGAAGACGCCAGATCTCCGCCTACACCTTTGGAAACTGTAGCAGTGGACATATGGGAGGAACCCATGGCAGAGCAGGAAGAGGACACTGCTCCTGACACCTCGCCACCCAACAATAATTCTTCCTCCTCACTGTACGAGGCTATTATGCCTCCACCACTGACCACAGCAGATGACTTCACCCACTTCCAAGACTTGTTCAAAAGAGTAGCTAATGAGCTTACAATTGCTCTGGAGGAAGTGCTGGAAACTCAACAGGAATTGACCGGTATCCTACAGACATCTTCCTCTTCCAAGATATCATTGCCAATCAATGGGGCTATCATGGAACCTACCAAGACAGTGTGGCAAACTCCAGCCACAATTCCACCAACTTGCAAAAGGGCAGACCTAAAATATTACATTTCCTCAAAGGGATCGGAATTTCTCTTCACACTCCCAGCACCCAGCTCACTGGTAGTGGAGACAGCCAACCAAAGGGGAAAACAGCAGCATTTTTGCTCCACCCCTTCGATAAAGAGAATAAGAGCTTGGATCTCTTTGGCCTCAAAGAATACTCCTCATCCACACTTCAATTTAGACTCTCAAATTAATTGACATTACTCACCAAATACAACCACAAGAACTATGGCAAATTTACGGACTTTATTAATGACATCCCTGAGGACAAGAGACTACAATTTAAATTTCTAAATTCTGAAGGACAGATGATCACACATACGGCTCTTCACGCCACATTGGATGCAGCTGACACTGCAGCCACATTCACCATTATGGCTGTTGTCATCCAATGAGCCCTGTGGTTTAACTCCTCAACATTTCCATGGGAGATACAGAGTACTGGTGAAGATCTCCCATTCAACGGAGAAAAACTGTTCCTAGCCAAAACCAAAGAGGTGCTGCACATGATGAAAGATTTGTGGGCCATGCTCTGGTCCCTTGGCTTCCATACACCTGCCACAAGAGGGAGATAATACAGGTATCAACCATATCAGTGACCTAGATACCCGACATACACACAGCAACACGAGTGGCCTACAGCAATGACAGAGACAGAAACCAATGATGATGCCCTCCATCATCAGCGGCATCTCAACCTACTTTCTCTAATAAGCAAATTTGAAGGCTTGGTCGAGGGTCTGGAAGACCTCTCCCACATTCCAATGCTTACACCATCCACCCAGCTATTTGGAGACCGTTTGCTCCCATTATACCTGAACTGGGTGAGTATCACCATGGACAAATGGGCCCTGGAAGTCATCCAATCGGGCTATACGTGCCTTTTCTCTCTATATCCTCTCACCCACTCCCGTCCCGCTTCAGGGACCCCTCTCACAAACACTTATTATGCCAAGAGGTAGATCATCTCCAACTGGGGGCAGTGAAGACTGTCTCTGTACCACACAGGGGGAAGGGTTTTATTCCCACTACTTTTTAACGCAAAAGAAAAATGGAGGATGGTGACCCTCAGCTGAACAAGTTTGTGAAAAAACAAAGGTTCAAGATGGTCACCTTAACAATAACAATATCAGCACTGGAGCAGGGAGACTTGTTTTCAGCCCTCAACCTGCAGAATGCTTATTTTCTTGTCACGATACACACTGCACACAGGCGTTTCCTCAAATTTACTTTTGGCATGACCACTATCAGTACAAGATACTACCTTTTGGCCTGTCAACAGCACTTCATGTTTTCTCCAAGATCCTTGCTGTGGTAACAGCGCACCTGAGAAAACTGGGAATAATATTTCCTTACCTGGATGACGGTCTCTTGAAGTCACACACCCGTCTAGACGCCATTCGGTCTACCCGGACTATGATGGATTGTTTCCAGAGTCTCAGTCTATAATTAAATATAAAAAAAAAAATAAAAAAAAAAATCAACAATACAACCAACTCAACAGTTAGAATTCATCGGCGCTTACCCTTGTTTCCATTGGAGCAAAGTTGTTAATTCCGCAAGCCAGGTTCACATCATAAATGGACTTGCGAGGCTATCTGACTCTGGAATTGGTGTATTCAACACAATATCCATATCTCAGCTTCATACCTACTTGATTCCTGAACACCACAGCTGATGAACTCAGCAGACATTTTCCCCATGACCACCAAAGGGAATAGAACGATGCAATACTGCAAGGCATTCCAAGGTATTCCAAAAGTGGGGTCACACATAGATAGATATATTTGAGACTGCCCGCAAGACCAAGTGTCTGAAATTCTGCTCCAGAGCAGGTCTGGGAAAGCAGTCCATGGGAGATGCGTTCCTGATCAGTTGGAACACAGGCCTTTTCTATGCATTCTCACCAATACCATTGATACCCAGAGTAATACAGAAAATAAAGACCGACAAAGTCAGAGTCATCCTAATAGCTCCCACATGGCCAAGACAACCATGGTATCCGTACATAACATGGATGTCAGCACGTGCTCCAATCACATCCCTCTCCACACATACTTACTGACACTACGGAAGGGTCAAATGCAACATCCAAACATAAAGATGCTACATCTCAAGGCATGGCTTCTCTATGGTTCTCTAATGACAAGATAACTTGTTCTGACCAGGTCCAGAATGTGCTACTCCACAGCAGAAAACTTTCTACACGTAGAACCTACTTATGTAAGTGGAAGAGATTTACAGCATGGTGCACTACCAGACAAACTAATGTGACATCTGTACCTTTTCCATTGATGTTAGACTACCTCCTGGAACTAAAACAATCTGGCCTCTCCATTTGCTCAATAAAGGTACACCTAGCAGTTATCTCTGCCTTTCACCAAAAGATAGACAACACTACAATCTTTGCCCTCCCATTCACCAAATGATTCCTCCGTGGCATTCAAACTCTACCCAGACGTTAGGCCACGCACACTACCCTGGGAATTAAACTTAGTCTTAACAGCCCTGACTTAGAAATAGTTTGAACCTTTAGCAACCTGCTTTTTATTACACCTGTCCATGAAGGTGTCATTCCTAGTAGTGATCATATCAGCGAGACATGTGGGAGAAATTGGAGTGTTCATTGCAGACCCACCATATGCCATCTTTTTTAAGGATAAAGTTATATTACGTACCCATCCTAAATTCCTACCCAAAGTACACTCATCTTTCTGCGTTAACCGACCTATACAGTTTTCAACTTTCTTTCCTACACCACACGACAACTCGTTTGAAGCTACGATGCACACCCTGGACATTAAAAAAGCACTTGCTTTCTACTTGGATGGAACCAAGCCATTTAGTGTTTCACCAGAACTTTGCATCTATCGCTGAACACTCAAACGTACCTCCATAACCACACAGAGACTCTCTAAATGGATATTTGGATGCATTCACCTATATTATCAATTAAAAGGTGCACAACTGCCATCAGCAATCAGGATGCACTATTAGATCTACATCAATGTCCACAGCATTCCAAATCTGATCTACACGGGGGGGGGGGCAGGGAGGGGAATCAATCTAAGTGTACGCAACTTCAGCTATGTGCATAACGTAGCTGAAGTTGATGTACTTAGATCGATGTACCATGGTGTCTTCACCACAGTGAGTCAACTGCTGCCACTCCCCTGTCGACTCTGCCTGTGCCTCTCACGGCGCTGGAGTACAGGAGTCTACGGGAGAGCGCTCGGGGGTCAATTTATCGTGTCTAGACTAGATGCGATCCTCGCTGGATTGATCGCTGCCCTCCAATCTGGTGGGTATTGAAGACATACCCTAAACAACATTCCCCTTTAGGCATATGCAAAGCCGCCATCTGGGCCTCCGAACACAACATTGCCAAACATTATGCAATCACAAAGGCCTAAAGTAGATACGCGGCTTGGCTTAGCGGTACTATCCACAGTAATCTTACCAACTCCAAAGCCCTTACTATCCTAAAATGGCACTGCTCTACAGTCACCTGCAGTGAAGCACCCACAGGCACATGAAGATGAAGATGAAGAGAAGGTTATTCACCTTGTGCAGTAACTGAGGTTCTTCGAGATGTGTCCCCTTATGGGTGCTCCACTACCCACCCCAATCCCCTCTACTTCAGAGTTTGAAGCAAGCTCTGTGGTAGAGAAGGAACTGAGGAGTCCGGGTCACATGTGCGACACTTCAAGCGCCAACAGTGTGCGAGGCAGGCACCATGTGTGTGCAACCCATACGGGCACTGCTGCAAAACTCTCTGAGAAAAGGTGCAGGGACACACCATCACCAGGAGTGGACCACCCACAGGGACACACATCTCGAAGAACTGCAGTTACTGCACAAGGTGAGTAACCTTCTCTTATAATTTCTAAAGCACCCAAAGTTGTTCTACATGTGTTACCGAACAAAGAGAGAGAGATGATCCCACCCTGAGGAACTTAGAAACTAATTTTAGATGTAACTCAATGAGTGGAAGTAACAAACTGTAAGGAAAGCTACAGAATGAGAAGAGAAAAGGGTAACTATAAAAAGAGCACATGATTACCTAGTTACTATTAGCAACATACCTTTGTCTTATTGCATGGCAAGTTAAGCACATAAATCCCAACACATTAACGTGAAACTTTCCCCCTCTTTTGTGGGTTTGCACCTTATTTCCTTCTTACAGCTGAAACCAAATTTATAAAATAATTTCAGATCACATTATTGTGATGTAATAGGGATTTCAGTTTGCCAGTAAATTCCTATTTTCCAGCCTGTCTGTAGCTGGGTCCTGAATAACATCAGACAGTACAGTATAGCTAACTAACAATGATGAAGTTGAAATTACTCTAGTTATTTCAGATGCATAAATGTTACCAATAAACTTTAGCAAATTATTTTAAAAAAATAACACTACTTTTTATTAATTTTTGTTGTTCCATTTGCCAGCTTTCAGGAACACAAATAATGTGCAATTGCATTATCACCAAAAAAGTTTCTCTCGCACTAGTGTAGTATTTCCAACAGTATGTATGCATATGTTGCTTATGCAGATTTTATCTCTTTGAAAGGCAGTCAAATTAGTCTTCTTTTAGAGCATAGATCCTACAGGCTGTAATTTCAAACCTCATTTTCAAATACTCAGTGGCAACAGATCATTAGTTTGGTGCAAAATGACACCATTGTACCAAGTGTTATAAGAGTTTGTAGGCCAGTGGTTTTCAACCTTTTTTCATTTGTGGACCCTTAAAAATTTCAAATGGAGGTATACATCTTAGACCCCAAATTGAAAACCACTGTTCTAGGCAAAATCCTACTTTACCTAAAGGAGCTGCACTGGTTGTAGGGAGCATGAGCAGTATTGGACACATATCCTGCACAAAAAGTGCACTAGTCCTCTTTTGTCTCTTCTTTGCAGCTGTTCTGAATTATGCAATTGACAATCTACAAAAGGGCATCTGCAGAACTGTTTGAAAAGCATTCCATCTCCGAAGGCTTACTGCAAAGACAAAAGTCCTTGAGGAACTCGTATGTGAAGCGTTTTTGCATATGATTGTACTCTTCCTAGTTATAGTGAAAGTGACCTACAGCTTATCCTTGACAAGTTCTCAGAGGTAACTAAATGGTTTGGACTCACCTAGAAAAAACTAGAATCTTCTTCCAACACGCCCCCATCAACCATTACCACTGAGCCAAACATCACCATCTATGGTGCAAAACTAAAGAACATCAATCAATCACTCTACATATCTTGGCAATATCATCTGAAGTAATGGTTCCCTGGATCAAGAAATATCACACAGAACATGAATGGAAAGCCAGGCTTTCAGGGGACTTCACCATAGGACATTCAACCAGCATACTATCAAACTGTCAATGAAACTTATGATATACAATGCAGCAATGATAGAATCCATTTTACATGAGAGTGAAATATGGACAGTTTACTACAGATATATCAAGCAACTAGAAAAATTTCACCTGTGCTGCCTTTCCTCTATTCAGAAGATCCAGTGACAAGACAAAGGGTCAAACATTAACATCCCTGAAACAGGCAAAACAATCAGCAACAAGATAATGATTTCAAAGCTCAACTTATATGGACAGGACTGCTGAAGACTAGGGCTGTCGATTAATCATAGTTAACTCATGCAATTAACTCAAAAAATTAATCATGATAAAAAATTAATCACTACTAATCTCAGTTTTACATCACACTGTTAAACAATGGAATACCAACTGAAATTTATTAAATATTGTTTGATGTTTTTCTACATTTTAACAAGCATCATCAGTATGGAATGGTGGCAGAAGCATGAAGGGGCATTCAAATGATTAGCATATCTGGCACATAAATACCTTGCCTGATACAAAATCATAGAATATTAGGGTTGGAAGAGACCTCAGAAGGTCATCTAGTCCAATCCCCTGCTCAAAGCAGGACCAACACCAGCTAAATCATCCTTTGTCAAGCTGGGCCTTAAAAAAACCTCTGAGGATGGAGATTCCACCACCTCCCATTCCATTCCCATTCCAGTGCTAGGGAGGTGGTGAAGGTTCCACCACCTCCCTAGGTAACGCATTCCTAGTGAAATAGTGTTTCCTAATATCCAACCTAGACCTCCCCCACCATTACACCTCATTCTGTCATCTGCCACCACTGAGAACAGCCTAACTCCATCCTCTTTTGAACCCCCTTTCAGGTAGTTGAAGGCTGCTATCAAATCCCCCCTCACTCTTCTCCTCTGCAGACTAAATAACCCCAGTTCCCTCAGCCTCTCCTCGTAAGTCATGTGCCCCAGCCCCCTAATCATTTTTGTTTCCCTCCACTGGACTCCAATTTATCTACATCCTTTCTGTAGTGGGGGGCCCCAAACTGGACACAATACTCCAGGTGTGGCCTTACCAGTGCCGAATAGAGGGGAATAATCACCTCCCTTGATCTGCTGGCAATACTCCTACTAATACAGTCCAATATGCCATTGACCTTCTTGGCAACAAGGGCACATTGCTGACTAATATCCAGCTTCTCATCCACCGTAATCCCCAGGCCCTTTTCTGCAGAACTGCTGCTTAGCCAGTCGGTCCCCATCCTGTAGTGGTGCATGGGATTCTTCCTTCCTTAGTGCAGGACTCTGCACTTGTCCTTGTTGAACCTCATCATATTTCTTTTGGCCCACTCCTCCAATTTGTCTAGGTCACTCTGGACCCTATCCCTACCCTCCAGCATATCTACCTCTCCCCTCAGCTTAGTGTCATCTGTAAATTTGCTGAGGGTGCAATTCATCCCATCATCCAGATCATTAATAAAGATGTTGAACGAAACCAGCCCCAGGACCGACCCCTGGGGCACTCCGCTGGTAAAGAAAAAAGTGCCAGGCAAATGCCTGTTCTCACTTTCAAGTGACATTGTAAATAAGAAGTAGGCACCATTATCTCCCATAAATGTAAACAAACATGTTTGTCTGAGCAATTAGCTGAACAAGAAGTAGGACTGAGTGGACTTGTAGGTTCTAAAGTTTTACATTGTTTTGTTTCTGAGTGCAGTTATGTAACAAAAAAACCCCACATTTGTAAGTTGCACTTTCATGATAAAAAGATTGCACTAGAGCACTTGTATGAGGTGAATTGAAAAATACTATTCTTTTATCATTTTTACAGTGCAAATATTTGTAACAAAAATATAAAGCAGTGTACACTTGATTTCAGTTACGACAGAATACAAGGTTTCAGAGTAGCAGCCGTGTTAGTCTGTATTCACAAAAAGAAAAGGAGTACTTGTGGCACCTTAGAGACTAACAAATTTATTAGAGCATAAGCTTTCGTGAGCTACAGCTCACTTCATCGGATGCATTTGGTGGAAAAATTTTTTCCACCAAATGCATCCGATGAAGTGAGCTGTAGCTCACGAAAGCTTATGCTCTAATAAATTTGTTAGTCTCTAAGGTGCCACAAGTACTCCTTTTCTTTTAAACAGAATACAAATATATTTGAAAATACAGAAAACATCCAAAAATATTGAAATAAATGATATTCTATTATTGTTTACCAGTGTGATTACTCGTGATTAATTTTTTTAATTGCTTGACAGCCCTAGTGAAGACAGAATTATGAAAATATCCTCTCTGGTGAGCTGAAACTCAGAGACCCCAGGAAGAATGGTCAATGTAAACACTTCAAAAGAAACTCTTAAGCAAAATCTCAACTCATGCAGCATAATACTGATATCTTTGAAAACACAGCCAAGGACAGACCTGAATGGAGAACTATCAACAATAAAAGATTGTAAACTTTGAGAAAGACGTATGAAAAATGGAGATGAAAAAAGGGCCAAATGTCATGCCAAGTCTTCAGTGGGAGCCTACACATTCCTGATATGACATCTGTTTGTGAACTTGCTCCTTGCAGATTGCAGCCACGAGAGAACACCAGACTGACAGGCATATTACTCCTTTGCTCAGGAGCAGCATGTGCATGTAACTAAAGCATGCTGCTCACTGCGGCATTTGTGGCCAGTTGGTTTGGAAAGTAGGAGAGATGCTGCCTTTTTACTTGCTTGGAAAGGAAGGAGAGGAAGTGCCCTCATCCTCTCAGAGTGCAAGGCTAGCCCTAAAATGCTCAATCCTGTTGCACTGAAGTCAATGGGAATTTCACCACTGACTTCAGTTGGAGCAGGATCAAGCCCAGGGTTCCAAAGGAGTATTTTGCTAAGAACCCTAAAGGAGGAAAACACTTCAAAGGCAGAAGCTCTGGTGCAAGGACCAATATGAAATAAAGCCTTATTATTAGAGTTGGTTTTAACATGTAGTGAATAACTTATTCTATTCATGTTATGTTTTTTGTTTGTAAATTATCTACAAACAGATCAGAAAATGTTTGAATTTATTAAAAATTGTTCACAAATTCCTTCAGAAAATAATTGATGGATTGCAGACTGCAATGTGTGAATAAATAGTTGCAACTTACAATCTCCATTCCACTGTTTGATCTTAGTTACACAAGTCATCCAATCAAAGAACAGAAACAATACCATATGACTTATGGATGTGACCACCATGTGGAGAATTTTGAATTGTATGTTTGATTGTAATGTCCACAATTTGCACTGTGTTTGTCAGTTACATAGGTCACACGGTAGTATTTCTGTTCCCTGAGAGGATGATTTATGTAACAAACCAACAAAATGTGAATTTTACAATCAAAAATTTTCTTTTAGTACTAGAGGTTCAAGTGTTCAAATGTTCACTGAAAACAAATATGAAAGGATTACTGCCCTGGATTCAAAATTCACTCATATATTTGATTGACTATTTTCAGAAAATGTTTTCCCTCAGTCACTCAGCAATCTTTATTGTCACTATAACGCACACAAGTTCTCAAAGCACAAGCACAACATCACCATATTAGATTTTGTGTGATAGACCAAAGCACAGAGGTTCATTCATAAATAACTTTATCTTCATTTCAATGGAAAGACTCCGGTTAAAAGCAACTATCTTTAGTCAGGCCCTAAATGGTTAATGTACTGATCAGAACTGGTACTTAATTATTATCTTCCTTCCCGGTCTTATTGCACACATCTGCTTGTCTTTCCCTTACAACTTCATTCTTGCTATTCTTTTCATTGTGTATTATAAGCTGCTGGTAGCAATCTTAGCTCTTCAACTGACAGCAAAATTATGAGGTGCTCAACACAAGACGAAAATTCTCTTGCTCTGGTGCTAGTTCATTTGCATCATATTTTCAACATGTTAGCAGTTCTTTCTTGATAGGAGACATTAACTCCACATTCATCAGCAGGAGGTCAAACTGATTTTTTTTGACAGTCTGTTAAATTCTGTACTTTGGAAAATTATGTTGGTTTCCAGTGTCAGATATCTGGATTGCCAGCTCAGTTAACACACAAGAAGATAGAAGAGTTGCTGCTAGCAAGGTGTGAAATGCAAATTGAAACAAACAGATATCCTTTTTGCCTTTATAGAAAGATCATTGCTAACCTCATTTTGTTTTCGCTGTGTGCTTTTAAGAAAACACTTCTGTACCATGAGGTACACACAGAGACTTCAGAGATCATTTTCCTATGGTAAGAAGGCAATGTATCCAAGACAGTACCCACAGTACTGAGCAAGATAGGCTGATTTTTGCTTCAGGCTTTGTCTTCACTAAAAAAATAAAGTATGTTTTTACATTGTGATGCCTATCTCACTGTAAAAGCCTAGCGGAGATAAAGGTAGTGTTTACCTGATGTAGCTAATCAAGATCCACCCTGACTAGTTTCATCAAGCCAAAAAATACTGGGTCTTGTCTCCACTAGGATTTTATTCTGAGAGAGTACTGTCTCAGTGTAAAAATATACCCCTTTTGCAATAAAGACATAGCCTCATTCACTTATCTGTATAGTACATCATACCTGCTGCTATCAGGATAAATAACAGCTTCTTTGTCACTAAAGATATAGACAAGTACTTGTTATACAGTACTAAGGCCGGAGAATATGAAGTCCTTCAGGAGCCTAGTAATGGGACACAGGATCTTTTTAGCTCAGTCTAGTTCCAGAGTTAAAATCACCCTGAGGAGGGAATAGACCATCTCTAGTTCTCTCAGAAGCCCTGTATTAAGTGAATTGGGGGTTTATAAGAAACTCAGCTGAGGCATCTGTCTACATTACAAGCATCATCACAACAACTGGTACCCCTGGGTGGTAGTCTCAGCAGAGAGGCCAAGAACTGAATGGAGACTGAGATACTTTCTCAGCCTTAAAAATAGTCCCTGGAGGTCACAGTTGAGTCGTGTTGATCAGACATTTTGGGGAAAGCTGGTATTGCTGCTCTTGTGCAGTGGATAAATAGAGGATCCTTAGTCTTCAGTCCTGTCCATCTGGTATTATTCATCAATAATAAATGTAAATAAAACCCCCAAAGCTTACAACAACCAAAGACAGGGTAATGAGAATTAAAGCTGGAAATGCCCTTGGTCATCCTGCAGATATCGCCACACAGCAGGGATATTGTACAATATAGGCTACAATACTCAGGTTTAAAGGTTTAGGTTAAAAATGGAGGTTCAGGAGTTAACTCTGAACCCATGTCACCATGATCAGGGCCCAAGAAGAGTGTGTCAGAACTGCTGGGCTCTGCAGAAAGATTATCAAAAGTTCAGAGGGTGGCAGGGTTGTTAGTGCACAGGACAGATGAAAGGCACAAGCCAAGTCAAAGGGGGCAGGCAGGATGCAAGGCAGTGAACACCTCTCTTTTCCTGACCAGTTAGCAGTGCGGACCAGACACAGAAAGTGCAGCCTGCTGCATTATCTTTTCCAACAGTGGCACGGCGGATCTAGTGTGCTGGTTGCTCCAGGAATCCTTATTTTAGTGTGTGGGGGTGGGGGCATTTGGGAGGATTATTTTGCAATCTTCAGTGCTGCATCAGAAGGAATCTGAACTTAACCTATATTTTGTTACCTATAAAAAAAAATTATCAGCACTTCAACGTGAACATGACTATAATAAGACTCCTGATAGAGCTTATTTATTTGCTACCTGCACACTAATGGGCTTATGCCTGTTTTGTCTCATCCCTTCCCTGGAAGCCTGTTGCTATGATTTAAGAAAAAGGAAAAAACCAAGTTCTGACTCCTCCTCATTTTTCCTCTCTTCCATGGCTGCATTGCACCTATCTGACAAATTCATTTCTTTTCTCAGCAAAGAAATTGGGTCTTACTGTGCAATATTTCTAAAATGAGGATGATCAGCCTATAAAGAGCTCTTCCTCTGGGTTAAGGAAAACATGCCATTCCTAAAGTCTTGCTATTACACATACACCAGGGAACAGTCACAGGAGCTATTGTACAAATGCTTTGGTGAGGCAAAGAGCTCCCATGGGTATCAAATCCACTGTCCATTTTGGTCAATTTTTCGATTATATGATTTTAAAAATTGTAAATTTCATTATTTCAGTTATTTAAATCTGAAATTTCATTGTGTTGTATTTGTAGAGGTCCTGACCCAAAAAGGAGTTGTAGGTGGTCACAAGGTTATTGTAGGGCAGAGTTATGATACTGCTACCCTTACTTCTGCGCTGCTGCTGGCGGCAGCATTGCCTTCAGAGCTGTGCAGTTGGAAAGCGGTGGCTGCTGGCCTGGAGCCCAGTTCTGAAGGCAGCGCACCGCCAGCAGCAGCACAAAAGTAAGGGTAGCATGGTACGGTATTGTCATGCTTACTTTTGTGCTGCTGCTGGCGGTGCGCTGCCTTCAGAGCTGGGCACCCGGCCAACAGCTGCCACTCTCTGGCCACCCAGCTCTGAAGGCAGTGGAGAAGTAAGGGTGGCAATACTGTTACCCCCTCCTCCCCTAAATAACCTTCTGACCCCACTACAACTCCTTTTTGGGTCAGGACCCCCAATTTGAGAAATGCTGGTCTCTATTATGAAGTCTGTATAATATTAGGGTAAAAGCACACAACAGACCAGATTTCACATGAGGAGACAAGATTTCAGAGTTTTTCATGGCTGTGAATTTGGTAGGGCCCTACCCCGGGTGAGATTCCGCTCTGAAGTGATACATATGGAAGCTGCTCTGCCCCTCAGGTGACCAGCAGAAGGCACTCATGCTGAAGATGCACATTCAACCTTAAAATGCACAGGACTGCCAGGCTGCAGAGTTGTATGAGATTAAGTTGTTCAGTAAAATCTTTTATAAACCTGTAACTTTTATAAACCTGTACAAGAAGCTACCCTTATTAGGCAACTGCTTGTCTTAACAGATTTAACACCCCAAATTATCTCCAAACCCACTGAGTCACAAATCTGCCCCACCATCAGAAGGCCACCTCTCTAAACAACCTATATTTGCCAATTTCCTTGAGTAGTTTAAAGTACAGTTCTATTCTAAATAAAGAGCCTGTACACAGCACTGCAGGGTTCTGGGTTTATTGTCTCACAATGATTTCTACATTAAATATATTCCATTTATATGGAAAAGTGTTTTCTCAAACTGCCAACCTTGCTAATGCAGCCTGGGCCGTAACAGTCATGTTGGAGTCTTTCCATCTCATGCAGCAGCACCAGCAATAAAGATTCTGCAGGCAAAACTAAGACCTTGGCTATACCTGCACCAGCTTCAGATTATGCCCCTTCCCCTCCCTCCCCCCGGTGACATGTGTCTTACACCATTGTTTTCAGTAGGATTACACAGGTTTAACTGATTGGAATTTAATAATCAATCCTATTAAAGCACTACATGGAATACAATCCACACTCACTCTTAGCTGTTCTGCTGCTGCAGGCTATGAGAAGTAAAAAAGCAGTGAAAAAACTATTTTTATCACCAGCAGATAAGACTGAATAAATTCTGTGTATGAAGATGCCATTTTTACATAGGCACTTTTCAGAGTAGAAATGCACTTTGAGAACAGTTGTGAACTGGACACAAAGGGAAAAGTCTTTCCTTTCTTCTTTCCCAAACTAAGATAGCACCCTGATCAGAGACAAAAGACCCCCAAAACAATAGTTATTTGTTATTCTATGTGTTTAAAACTCATTTCACACTGAATTTGCTCAGTGGAAAATACTTGGAAATTTTTGGAAAATACAGTACAGTTGAAGGAGATTAACAAAAATTACAGAGGATTTTTTCAGTTTTCCTACTGGACCTGATTCTGCAACACATAGTGAGTAAGGCATTTACTCACCCAAGTAATCCCATTGGAGCCAGCGGGACTGTTTGTGTGAGTAAGTGCTATCCAGAGTGAGTAAGGTTTACAGTGTATGGACCTCTATTAACCATGGCAAATCGGAAAAAATGTCTGATGTGTTTCAATTGGACTGAGTACACTATTAGAGTTTCTGAAGCTTGCAACAACAAAGAAAGATGCTGTTTATATAGGGTTAGTTGGCAGAAATATATAAACACTTTGGCATATCTAGCCACCTAATGGAAGTGACTAAAATGGAATCCACTCGGCGTTGAACTCTTTTGAAAGTCTGACACTATGTTTTTTCTGCATGAGATACCTTTCACTGTTCTGTCCCCCATTATCCAAAAGATACCAACATTTCTGACTTTATCTCCCAGCAGCATTTAGGGATTGCTTTTTAATCTCGTCGTTAAACAGAAGCATGTGCTCTAGAGTAGAGCTGATCAGGAATTTTTCAACAAAACTTTTTTTTTTTTGGTCAGAAAATTCTGAATTTATTGGAACCAAAAGCGTTCACAGGAAAGGGTCGGTTTTGGTGGATTGTCATTTTGAAAACAAGTTGGAAAAAAGTTTCAGAATTGTCAAAACATCCCATTTTAACACTGCTGAAATGAAAAAAAAAAATCAGAACTTTTGGTTAAAATTATTTTTTTAATTTAAGATATAGAAAAAAATTTAAAAAACAAAAAAAATCAAAATGAAACCTTTTGAAATTATGTAAAACAAAATTTTGATTGACCCAAGCTAATGGGTGGGGGGGGAGGATCATCCATATGAGAAGAATTTCAAGATTTTGACTTTTTTTCCTGTTCTGAGAAATTCAAAAATTTGCCAGGGACAAGAAAATTATTTGCCACCCTTTATTCTAGAGTCTTGTAAACTGTTTGGGTCAGGTGCTGTCTCTTACTATGTATTTGTACAGTACTATCAAAATTGGGCCCCAAACTCGATAGGAACCTCTGAAAGTTAATGTATTATAAATAATAGAATAAAGAGTTGTTTAAATGGATTTATTAGAGAAACGCCCAACTTGAAAAGACTGGATCTGAACTCCCCAAGAATTGAAAGGGGAAGGCTCCTCCAAACCAGGGTGTTGGTTTGTGCCCATCTAACCTTTATTGGTTCTTCATTCTACATATTCCTAATTGCTGTGGTCCCTGGAAGCTACTTGACCTTTACTACATTTTTATATGTTTCAGAGTAGCAGTCATGTTAGTCTGTATCCGCAAAAAGAAAAGGAGGACTTGTGGCACCTTAGAGACTAACAAATTTATTTGAGCATAAGCTTTCGTGAGCTACAGCTCACTTCATTGGAAGTACTCCTTTTCTTTTTACATTTTTATATGAGAACAATAATGTTAACTGTTCTTCCTGTGGGTAACGAATGACACCTAGTGGCCAGATATTGCCCAAAGTGAGGGGGGAACACCTCTTTTTTTGGACTGTCTTTGTAGTTTGACTTTTCTTATAGGACAAGCCCTTCTTTAATCACCTATTACTTAGCTTCTTTAAGGAGCCATGTAAACCCCTGCAGATATAAAGCTATGTTTTTTTCCTACTGTTTCCCCACCATTCTTGTATATAATGATTACTCCTTCTCTAATTCAGAAAGGAAGAACAATATTTGCTTTCAAGACACATTTTTAAAACCAGCCACAGATTGGGGGTAAATTTGTATTCTTTCCTCTCCCTGCCGATTGTCAAGGGGATTCTTTGCCCCAGTGGGATCCTCCTCTTTGACCAACAGTTCTGTTTTGGAGCGGTCAGCTATGACTGCTGGCTCCAGGCCACTCAGGCTATTCAGTGTTGTATCTCATTGTCTCTCAGCAAGGGGAGAACCTATCCCCATGCCTCCACAGGAATCTTGGGAAAGGCATTACCTTCTCCACTGTCACTCCCAGGGCCTTGGCTAGCACCCATGGCGCCAACATCATATAGAGATCCTCATTGGTGGACCTGTGTGCCAATGCAGATCTCATTGCTGGATCTGGGCCTAAATCAGTAGATAAGAACAATGACCACTTGGATTATGGGACTGGACAGTTTTGTCCCAAAAGTAAACTAGAGCAAGTCTAGGGCTGTTCTGGCATCCAATTATAGCTAGAGGACAGATGCATTCTGATGCGGGATAACTTCCCTCAGCCACAAAAGCCTGTACTGCAGGCATCTCTATTTTCACTCCCCCCAGGCTACTTGTCCTACACAGTCTACCTCTGGCCCTTTGTATCAGGACAACTGCCATACAGAGTCTCTCTTACAGTCCCCTTACATCAGGGAGGCTCTCTCATACAGCCCTTCACTCAGTATACAATCCTCCACAGAATCCCCTTGCCTCAGGGGTGACCCACATACTCCACCAAGTTGTCACAGGGTGCTCCTCCCTCTGCTTGTCTGGTGCGTCCTCCTGGTCACTCTAGGAATTAGTTCTCAAGGTCAGCACCCCTTCCCAAAGTTGTATGCCATCACCTCATCTTTCATTCTGCTCTACAGCTCCTCTCTCATCCAGGAATCATGACATCCTCCTCCTGACTCAGCCCTCCGGCTAGGTCACACAGCATTCCCTGTTCTAGCATACAGTCCTTCAATTCTGTCACTCCCAGTGACCCAGGCAATCTTCCCATTCACTACCCTGCTAGTCTATGCCATGACCTCAGTAGCTAGTAGAGGAACTGAGGCCTGCCCCCTACTCCAAGATCCAGGCAACAGACCCTCACACCTTTCCTCCTCCAGCCCTCACTACTCCTTCCCTGGACTACTCCCTACAACTCCTAGTTCCCGTCTTCTCTCTGGCTGTACCAGCTCCAAACACTCCTCCCTCTTCTCAAGAAGTTACCTCCATTTCCCAGCAGCAGTTCTTGTCTGTTGCCAGCTTCCAGGCTTTTTAGGCCCCACCTGTTCCTGCCCAGCTGAACCTGCTTGTGATCAATATCCTCTCTCCCCCACCAGGTACAGCCTGTGGAGTTAATAGGCCTATCTGGCCACCTTAACCCCTTCCAGTCCTGTATGGAGTAGACATCCCATCAAAGAAGCATTGTAGTCCTGGGGATAAAATGTGAATCTACCACCCTTATTGGGATTTTGTTCCTGCTTCTGCTGCAAACTTCCCATATAACCTCTGACAATCTGTTAGACTGTCTTGCTCCTCAGTTACCCCATCTGCAAAAAATATGGACCTACGTACATTCTCCTTAGGGCCAGGGACCATGCTGGCTGTAACTGCAGGAAGAGGAGGTATTTCACCAGAACCTGGAGTTTTATTATTACTTGCATTACAGTGGCTCCTAGGAATCTCAGTCAAGGACAGGAGTCCCATTGTGCAAGGTGCTGTACTGACAATTGACAAAGAAGGCAGTCCCTCACCCAGAGAGCTCACAATCTACGTTGTGGCAGGATGCAAAAGCTGGCAAAAGGTGAAGAGGTGGGCTGGAAGGATGCGATAATAAAGAAAACATAGTTAAACAAAAAAGCACCTCACCACTTGCCTACTCAATGCCAGATGGGAGTGGTTTAAGCATCATGGCAGAGGTAGGGTTTTAGGAGGGATTTAAAGAGGGTAAAGTGGCAGCTTTTCAGATTTTCATGAGGAGTTTTCCCATACAGGGGGTTTGGTGTGGGAAACAGAAGTATAGTTTCACTTTTGAAAACCCATTTTGGCCATTTTGGAAGTTGACAATGAAAATATTTTCTGTCACTGGGCCAGATTTCCAGGCCCATTCTGCCTGTGCAAAGCAAGTTGTGCAACTCACCTAAAACCAACTCACTAAGATTTCTGAGGATTCTCCTTGCATAGAAAACAACAAAGGAGAATATTTCTGAAATGGCTGAAGAAAATTCCTCAAGCTGTTTTTGAGTTATGGGCCATTAGCAAAAATTACCCTGACATGAAAAGTTTACTTTTGTCTAATTTTTTTGGTCTCCCTTTAGTTCATAAGCAGCTTGGCACAATCCCTTTAAACTTTTCATATAGTTAAATCCTTGAAGTTGCTTCTATATCACTCTCCACCCCAGCCCCTAATAGATGCTCTGGGAATGGATATGTCTGGGTATCTCTATACTCTGAAGATCCCTGGCTCCTTAAGAGTGCTCTGCAGCTATTCTAACTTGGACCAGTAGTCCAGCCTAACAAATATTAACCTCAGGATTCAGGGAGTCACCCACATGACATACACACTCCCTTACACACCCTCTGAATTTGTCCCTCCATTTGTAATTTGTCCATTTCTTGGGTTGTCTGATTATTACTTTAGATGGGTTCACAGAGTAATTGTATTCCAGTTTTACAAGGGGAAATTTGTGTTCCTAAGATTAAATTTCTCTTGTTGCACCTGAACTGAGGCTTACAACTACTTCCAGATCAGACAAACCCATCAGAATAGGCATGATTTTAAAACCTGAGCCTTACCTATGGGTTTGCAAACAGATTCAACCATGAGAAAGCCAGTGACCAGATATTCAATGATACTGAGCACCTGCAGCTTATATTGAAGTCAATAAGGGCTGCAAATCAGGCCCTTGGGTCATTCAAAGGCAGACCTTTTCATACTTCAAAGCCTGCAAACCCAGCTCTGATATAAAAATGTGTATTTCTCTTTTGAACCAAATTTGGGAGGATTTGCACAGTCCACATATATAGCTTGTGCATAATCCACCTGGTTCATCATGCATTCTGCCATTGTACCACCACTACATTTCAGAGGTTCTGCAGCGATGATGATGAAGCCCGTAGATTTTTCATGTATTTCATGAAATACATGTTTCATGTAAAACATCCCAGCTGTTTTCTCCATTCCATTGCTGTTAGGTGACAAAAAAATCAATGTCCAAAGTGGTTTAATAGCAGCAGCCAAATCATTTCACCTCAGCTGAAACTAATCCATTCAGAGGCTGTTTAATGTTTTGAGTAATTTTTTTGGGGCTGATCAGAATATTAATTAAAGACTGGGCTGGTCACAGCTAATGAATTGGGTTACTAATGGTGCAAATGGCCATTTGTTTACTCTCATAAATGAATGAGGATGGGGACTGAGGATTATTTGTTTTCCTATATAGGAATCATCATTCAGTTACATAAATTAAATTCTACTACCTAATTTTTTAATTTACCAGTTCCCTACATGAACAGAATGGTAGTCTGCGGGAAAAAAAGTGTACTTCTGTTATAAGGGAGAGACGAATTCAGCCCTACCTGTTTTTCCACTGCCAGAAGGAGATCTTCAGCCAAAGGCATTAGTGTAATCTCTAGGCCTAAGAGACTACTACATTAGTGCCTGTGACTGAAGATCTCCTTGAACCCCAGTTCATGTCCAAATAATCTTATACACAGTGCTGGTGGAAAACGCATGCTGGAAACATTATGTATCACAAAACTCTAGCTAAAATTAAAATACGTTGCAATTCTTGGGGTCCGTTAATAACAGCTTCATTGTGAGCCCAATTAACAAATAAATTATTTTTGAGTTCGGTAACTTTCTTCAACTATCACTTCTTAGCTTGGTTTGGATGAGAACCTTCATATTTTTATTGATTCAACTACAAACTCAGTACTTCTGGAAATTAAAAGAAAATGCAGGCAGTTCTTACGAGCGATCCATGTCACATCCTCCATTTTTAAGCAAAACTTCTCATTGACTTGAGTGGTGAGTTCTTCTGATAAACAGATGGTACCATGCAGTTTCATATTTTCACAATTGTCCTTAAACAGTCACCTGCTAGGTCAGAGCATACGAGGTACTTTCACATTCATTACATTCAACATATGTGCCATTCCAAAAGAAACAAAGTGCTTTGGTTTTGTTGAAATTTGTAACTGCAAAAGTTCCCATTATAAAAATGAGGGAGGGGAGGGGAAAAAAAGAGAAAAATCTATAACTGGAATTTAATTCAATTCTGTGTTTGTAAATCAGAACACATTCTTCTGCTGGAGTTTATACAGCATGTTTGCAGCCTTGCTGTCCAACATAAATGCTTCATCTTACCAGATACTTTTTAGTTTTGTTCAACTGAAATTCCTATCTCCAATTTCCTAGCTTGTATCTATGGGCTGAACTCAGGGAAGAATAGAATTTTAGCTCCCTAAAACAGATTGCCCTCAGTCATGTCTGGAGCAACCACATGAACATCAGTTGCAGGTAACTGTGGGGAGAGAATGTTGCTATGCAGCATCTGTTATCGTGACTTCAGAATTTGGTTGTCACATTCTTATTTAGGCTTTGCTGCCCTCCGCACCCAGTGGCAGGATTTATTCAGCTGTAAATTGGACTGGGTTTAAGCATAACCAGTATAAATGGTCAGTTGGAGATCCCCTGTTTTGGGCCAATCACAGGAACTTGCTTTCTCCTTCTCTGGCACTGGGATCACTATGAAATGACAACTTTCTGCCAGAGCCTCCTCTCATGGCACCACGGGAGATGGAGTCAACTCCTGGTGTGATCCTCCATGCTGGTAGCTTGGAGCCCTTACCTTTTTTGTGACTCTGCAAGGAGTTAGACTGGCCCTAGGCATGTGTTAAAGTCACTTCACTTCCTGCCTAGAAAGATCTAGTAATATTTCTCTACAATTTGAATAAATGTATATTTTCAGCATAGTCAGTTGAATTAGGGATTTCTGTCCTTGCTAGAACCCTGACTATACAGATAGTTTGATCTAATTTGGTTCTTTTTCAGGGGGTTCATCATCAGCCTGGGTAAAATAAATAAATATAAAAAAGAGTAAGACTAGATGCTGCTTTGTGTGAAATCATTTTTCACCAAAACATTTTTATGACAGTCTTACATCAGGAATCATATTTTTGTGATGAACTGAACTTCATTATTGGAAACATTCCCAATGAATTAAGAAACCATCTACTTTGGAAACCACTTTGGCTGGAAAAGGTGAGCACACTTCCAGCTTCAGAAAATTTCCCCCCCATTTAGGTCAGTAAAGGTCTGATCCAACAAAGTTGTGAATATCTACTGATCGGTGCTCAGCACATTGTGAGATAGCTGTGACACACTGTACTCCAAAATAACACCCTGAACCCCCATATTAACTCCTGTTATAGGATTATGATTAAGGCTACATTTTAGTCATGGGTGTTAAAAAGCCCCTTGATGATACTGTGCCCCAACTGGTACATGTAAACGGACTCCAGGCCTGTCACAATAGAGTGGCGGGGCAAACATGATTTGTTGTGTTGAATGAGAAACTGAGGCACACCACTCACTGATTTGATGGCTGAATGCCAAGATGAGTCAAAACTGGAAAATATGGAACTCTCTAGTGAGCTGACACCAGTCGAAAAGGGGGAAGTGTTATCAGCGCTGGAAAGGTACAGTGAGGTATTTTCCAACAAACCAGGGAGGACACACTTGCTGTCCCACAGAATCCTCGCAAAAAAGGACACAGTGCCCCCCTTCCAGGACTTACAGGGCCACCAGCAAGGTGAAGGAGCAAATTCGTGCTGAGATACAAAGCATGTTGGACCTGGGAGTGATTAAGGAATCTGACAATGCGTGGGCTTCCCCCGTGCTCTTGGTCCCCAAAAGAGATGGCACTGTAAGATTTTGTGTAGGCTATAGGAAACTCAATGCTGTCACTGTAACAAATGCATATCCCATGCCAAGAATTGATGGCATGCTGGATGTCCTGAGTCAAGCCAAGTACCTCAGTATCTTTGCTCTAACTAAAGGTTACTGGCAGATCTCTTTGGAAGGGGAGGCACAACAAAAATCAGCTTTTATTACTGATATATGGCTCTATGAATTTATCGTGCTACCTTTTGGTCTGGTGAATGCTGGGGCAACCTTCCAGAGACTGGTTAACAGAGTATTAAATGGTTTGCAGCATAGGCGCCAACTCCGTGGGTGCTCCAGGGCTGGAGCACCCACAGGGAAAAATTAGCGGGTGTTCTGCACCCATCGGCATTCAAGCTCACCCCTCCTCGCCTCCTTCTCCACCCTCCCCAAGCAAGCCGCATCCCTGCTCTTCCCCCTCCCTCCCAGTGCTTCTCACCCTCTGCAGCCTAACAGCTGTTTGGCAGGCTTCAGACTTTCCAGGAAAGTGGGAGTGGGAGGAGCGGGGATATGGCATACTCAAGGGAGGAGGCAGAGAAGAGGGAGGGCAGGTGCAGGGACTTGGGGGAAGGGAGTGGGGTGGGAAAAGGCAGGGTGGGGCAGGGACTTGGGGGAAGGAGTGGAATGGAGGTGGGGGAAGGGCAGTGCAGGGGTGGGAAGAGGCAGTGCAGGGGCAGGGGCGGGGTCAAGCACCCACCGGGCAAAGGGGAAGTCGGCACCTATGGTTTGCAGAATAGATGACATTGCTGTATTCAGCAACACCTGGGGTGACCACAAGGAGCATCTGGAAATTGTGCTATCAAAGTTCAAAGAAGCTGGGCTAACTGTGAAACCTTCTACGTGCAAGATAAGGGACTTCAGCTGCCCCTATCTAGGACACTGGGAGGACAGGGGGCAAAATATCCCCCGACCCTCTTAAGGTGGAAGCCATCATAAAATGGCCTGTACCCAAAACTAAAAGGCAAGTCCAATCCTTCATAGGCTTGGCAAACTATTACAGGAGGTTTGAGGAGGGGTTAAGTGACATTGTTTCCCCAGTCACTGACTTATGTAAAAAGCATCAACCTAATAAAGTCATTTGGTCAGAGGCATGCCAGAAAGGCTTCGATAAGGTAAAAGCACTCTTGTCTGTGGAGCCTGTGCTGGCCAGCCCTGACTTTGATAAGACTTTTGAATTGTGTACTGATGCATCAGACACAGGGTTGGGTGCTGTGCTGATGCAGACACGGGAGGGCAGCAAGAACCTTCCCATTGCCTTCCTAAGCAAAAAGCTGGCCCCTGCTGATCAGAATTACTCTGTCATAGAGAAGGAGTGCTATACCATTGTGTGGGCCGTCAAACAACTAAGGCCTTACCTCTTTAATAGGTGGTTCAGGATTCTAACTGACCATTCACCTTTGGTATGGCTTAACCAGACTAAGGGCACAAACTCCAAACTGCTACGCTGGAGCCTGGTCCTGCAGGAATTTGACATGGAAATTATGCATATTAAAGGAAAAGAGAACTGGGTAGCAGATGCCCTGTCCAGAAAAGAGGGATTTTAAGTATACTGCCTCCGCCATGGACATTGTCCAAGTCTCTGGCAGTAAGTTCAGGAGGAGGGTGTGACATTGCACTTCATATGCTTTATAGAAATATGCTTATGAATATGAAATAACTGGAATATGCTTTATGATAAATATCCCTTGTATGCTGTCATTAGAAAACTTGTAATCTACTAAGTGTGTTCATCCTATTTGTTTGCATGTATTATTTCTATAGCTGGAGTTAGAAGAATAAGATATAAACTTGTATCGCTGCTGTAAGCTTATTAAGTGGAGACCATTAAGGGTACTCCAGAAACAATCAGTTGTAAATGGCCTTAGTTACTTGAAAGCCTTCCTGTGTACGTGTGGGCCAGCCAATGAAGAATGGAGACTAGGGGGTCTTACAGTGTGACATGTGACCATGTCACCTGACAATGAAATCCATCTTAAATCTGGTACTTTTCCATTGAGGAGAAGGGGTGGGGACCCAGAGAGACAAAAGCTATAAAAGGGGGTGGAGCAGAACAAAGAGAAGCCAGTCATGAGAAAACCCCTGCTTACCACCTGAGATGTCTGCTGGAACTAACAAGGACTGTACCAGGGAAAGGATTGGGCCCAGACTAGGAAGGAGTCTACACTATGAAAGAAGCTTATTGGAACATCTCCGAGGGTGAGATATTACCTGTAATTAGAAAAGGAGTACTTGTGGCACCTTAGAGACTAACAAATTTATTAGAGCATAAGCTTTCGTGAGCTACAGCTCAGCTGTAGCTCACGAAAGCTTATGCTCTAATAAATTTGTTAGTCTCTAAGGTGCCACAAGTACTCCTTTTCTTTTTGCGAATACAGACTAACACGGCTGCTACTCTGATACCTATAATTACTTTCTTAAAGTATTAGGCTTAGACTTGCATGTTTTTGCTTTATTTTGCTTGGTGACTTACTTTGTTCCATCTGTTATTACTTGAAACCACTTAGATCCTACTTTTTATACTTAATAAAATCACTTGTGTTTATTAATAAACCCAGAGTAAGTAATTAATTTCTGGGGGAGCAAACAGCTGTGTATATCTTTTTACCAGTGGTGGACAATTTATGCATTTACCCTGTATAAACTTTATTCAGAGTAAAATGGATTTATTTGGGGTTTGGATCCCACTGGGTGCTGGAGACAGATACACTACTGAGCGGTTTTCAGTTAAATCTGTAGCTTTGGGGGCATGGACCAGACCCTGGATCTGTGTTGCAGCAGGCTAGCATGTCTGGCTCAACAGGACAGGGTTATGGAATTCCCAAGCTGGCAGGGACAACAGGCTCAGAAGTAATTTCAGCACATCAGGTGACAGTCCCAAGGGGGTCTCTGTGACTGAACCTGTCACAATGGGTATTTTCAGTAAAAGTCATGGACTGGTCACGGGCAGTAAACAAAAATTCACCACCCATGACTTGTCCATGACTTTTACTGTATACCCCTAACTAAAACTTGGTCGGGGGGCTGTGGTGCTCTGGGAGGGTGGTCCGCAGTGCAGCAGGTGCTGGGAGAGGTGGCCCGGGACCCCACTAATGCTGAGGGAGGGATGGTTGGCGGGGTTCGCAGGCTCCCGACCCAGCTCCTTGTGTCCCTGCAGCTCCTAGGCAGCGGTAGGGTGAGGGGGCTGCGCATGCTGCTCCTACCACAAGCGCCGGCTGCACAGCTCCCATTGGCTGGGAACTGCAGCCAATGGGAGCTGTGGGTGTGTGGCCTGCGGCCGCAGGCAGCATGCAGAGTCCCCTGCACCTATGAGCTGCAGGGCCATGCCAGGGAGAGCCCGGGAGCCCTCCAACCCAAGGTAAGTGCCCCCCCCCACCCTCCAACCCACTGCCCCTAGTCCTGAGCCCCCTCCCATACACCCAAACTGCTGCTGCTGGCCCAGCTTGGGCAGCCCTTAAGCCAGCACCAGCACCAGCTGCTGCAGAAGTCACAGAAGTCACAGAATCTGTGACTTCTGTGACCTCTGTGACAGACTCACAGCCTTAATTATATGTTTTGTACAAAGTATGCCTTGTGATGTATCATTTGAAAATCATAAGATGTTGAACATTATTGTCCTGTTAAAATATGTGTATTGTCATTGTACATGGAGTTATGAGATTTTGCTAAATGTTTGTTACTGGAGCATATTGTAATTCTGGGGAACACCCACAGTCTAGCTCTTCAGAGATGAAGGGGTAACCAACACTCAGCGAGGTGCTAAGAGACCACTGTCTGTTTAACCAGCCATTCACCATCAGGGGAGTTGTAATCAAGAAATTTACAATTCACCTGAAGAACAGTCAGCAGCTCACCTAGACCATGGAGCAGCCTGACTCCATGACATTTCAAGGACTTTTCCAGTAAAAAGGGCCAGAATATAAAAAGAGGGAACAACGACCCCTGTCCACCTTTCTCCTCCCCCACCTCTACTGAAACAAAATTGCTTGAAAGACTTTGAACTGAGGAGACTAGCCCCAGGCTGGGAAGGGAATCTGGCCTGTGTATTAAAAACTGTGAACTGCCTGCAACATCCAGGGGGTGAGAAAAGCTGTTCACTTCAAATCTTAGTTTGGTAAAGTTTAGGAAACAGCTTGTAATTTTATCTTTTATTTCTTTTTATAACCAATTCTGATCTTCTATGCCTATACCACTTATAATCACTTTAAACATATCTTTCTATAGTTAATAAACTTGTTTTAATGTTTTATCTAAACCATTGTGGTTTTGACTGAAGGGTTGGGGAATCTACTCAGGTTACTAAGGCTGCTGCATGATAATTTCTTTGTTAAAATGACAGACTATGTGCTTGTATTGCTCAGTGAGTAACTGAGCAGTACATGACCCTACATTTCTGGGGTGCAAGGCTGGGACTAGGGATATGCGAGTGTTGCCCTATATGTAATTCAAGAGTGGCTGGGCATAGCATTTTGGTATATGTCTGGGAGTGACATGTATCCTAGAGGCTGGAGAGAATGGGCAGAGTGGCAGCTTATACAGCAAAGCAGGGCACAGTGTACACCAGACTGGAGATTAAAGGGGCACAACTATCTTACAATCCAGAGTGAACCCTGGTGGACATCACAAAAGGACCCTATTAGCCTTACTTTTAATCAGCTAAAGAAATTTAGCCAATTACCATAAAGGAAGACCCCAAAGATCAGGAATATGCCCTTGATAGATCACGAGTTACTGATTTTAAGGGAGCGCTGAAATAAAGTAAATATCAGTAAGCCCATCTTTTCCTGTTAATATACTATTTTTATAGTAAGACATTTCTGTGCTTCTGGAGTTATCCCAGTATCTTTTACATAATAGCCTGAAACACAGTAACGTCAAGGGTAAAAGATTTTGCTGGTTTCGAATCCTTAGTGTGTTATTGAGGTGTATTGTTAAAGAAGACAGCAGAGGGCATTGCAGGCTACCTTAAGGTTGCTGCTTAGGAGAAATTACTCATTAAAACAAAATTACATCCATTATGCTCAGCATCTGAAAAGATCACAGAATAAAACATTTCTCACAGTGAACAGGCTATGAAAAGTATATTTAACCATGAAAGGTATTGTGTAAAATTTCTGTTAGTGCCAAATATGAGATATGGAGTAGTCTGACATTTGGAGGAGTTGGATCCTGAATAAAGAACAAGAGTTTGTTTGTTTAAAAATTATACACTCTCAGGCAAGCAGTGAATGAAAAGCACCTCAGACACCCTTATCTACCATGGTGCAAACAATAAATAATCACAACTCCATCTATAATGTGCCAAATCAAATCCCAGAGTGGAATGCCATGGAGAAAGTGCTGATTTGGATCTCAGCTCTGTAGCTCAAGTTTATCTCTAAGATAATTTACATTTTGCAGACCAAATTCTCTGCTGATTTAAATTACCACAGCTCCACTGAGTGAAGAGTTTTGTGGTATTGGGTATTTTACTTTATGGCCCAGCTCCTGAAGTCAAGTGATTACACAAGAATTTCATCTTTAATTTAAAGAAAAAAAAAAAGTACACATCTAATCCTCACAGCTACAGAGAAAAGCTTTAGGTCATATGCAGGTCACATTTTTAAGTCTCAAAACCAGAAGCAAATAAACATTTTTTAAAAAAATCTTGTGATTTTTTAAGCCAATCTCATGATTTTTTTCAGGCCTGACTCATATTTTGAATGTTTGGTGTGGGCAATGCTGGGGCTGTCAATGGAGCAGTGGCAATTTACACCAGCAAAGAGTTTGGCCTTGCATTTCTGAAGATACTGCTGGCAAGAGCAAAAGACACAAAAACAGCCAAATAAAATAAATAAATCTAAGTGCATCAGAAGCAGGAAGCCTGCCAACAATCACTGGGGCTACTGGATGATTGAGGTGCTAAAGGAGCACTCAAGAAAGATAAGGCCATTGCAGAAATGAATTATTTTCCTGGGTCTTCACTGCAGAGGATGTGATGGAGATTCCCATACCTGAACCATTCGTTTTCAGAGACAAATATGAGGAATTTTCCTAGATTGAAGTGTCAATAGAAGAGGTTTTAGAAAAAATTGATCAATCATTAATAAGTCACCAGGACTAGGTGCTATTTGCCCACGAATTCTGAAGGAACTCAGATATGAAACTGCAGAATTACTAACTGTGATATGCAACCTATCACTTAAATCAGCCTCTGTACAAGATACTCCTGGGGGAATTCTGTGCCAGTGCGCATGCACAGAATTCATGTCCCCTGAAGATTTTTTTTTCTCCCCCCAAAAAATACATACTGCCAGAGAGGCACTGCAATTATGCCTTTCACCCACCAGGGGCTGCTGTGGTGCCAAAACAAAGGGCAGCTGGCTCACTGTAGCAGCCATCAGCTGACAGGAAGAGCACAGAGGCTGCTTTTCTCACAGCATTATGCCTACAGGGCCAGGTGAGGGGGGCATGGGATATGTGATAGACAGAAAGATCGATTGTTGTTTGGGGTCACAGAATGAAGTTCATAAGGGCTAGTGGAGGGGGAGGATAGACTGGGGTGGGGACTGAATGGGAGTTGGGGTGCTGGGACACCAGGGAGGGATGGGGGGTGCAGAGCCACATGAGGACGGGAGCAATGGGTACATGGGGGTGAGGGCTAAGAAGGGATGCAGGGACACATGGGAACAGGGGCAGATATGCCTGACTGAATGGGAGAGGGTAGGGATCAGCCAGGGTCCACATGGGGAGGCTCCCCAACTCCCTAAAAACCCCTCCCCAACAAAAACACAAAAACTGTTCCATACTTTTCCCACCCACACTTCTCCCACCCACACCCAACAATCCTCCAGGTTCACTCCCAGGCTCCTTCCCAGGAATCACTTCTCTCTCCTTCAACTCCTCTGTTACCCGACTCCATCAAGCTGTTGCACTGTTTCTCAGAGATGCGGGACATACATTTCTGTATTGTAGTTTAAATGAATTATACAAAGTTTTGTATTAATATACCTAATAAGAAATCTATTTATTAAAAACATTTCCTGAATAATTTTTATAGTCTGTATTGCTACAGACCTACTTGTTGACAGGCATTTTGAAATAAATTACCAAAATAATTGAAATTATGTTGTGTTATTTTGACAAATAAAATATGCAGAATTTTAAAATATTGTGCTCAGAATTTTTAATTGTTTTGGCACAGAATTTCCCCAGGAGTAACCAGATGACTGGATGCTAGCTAATATAATGTTGATTTTTAAAAGAGGCTCCAAAGGTGATCCTGGCTATTACAGGCCAGTAAGCCTAACTTCAGGACTAGCCAAATTGTTTGAAACGATAGTAAAGAACAGAACTATCAGGACTTGTTGGGGAGAGTCAAAGCAGCTTTTCCAAAGGGAAATCATGCCTCACCAATTTATTAGAATTCTTTGAAGGGCTCAACAAACTTGTGGACAAAGATGATTCAGTGGATATAGTGTACTTAGACCTTCAGAAAGCCTTTGACAAGGTCCCTCACCAAAGCTCTTACACAAAGTAAGCAGTCTTGGGAGAGGAGGAAAGATCCTATCATGGATTAGTAACTGGTTAAAAGATTGGAAACAAAGGACAGGAATCAATGGTCAGTTTTCAGAATGGAGAGAGGTAAATAGCAGGGTCTCCTAAGTATCTGCACTAGGATTAGTGCTGTTCAACATATTCATACAAGATCTGGAAAATGGTGTTAATAGGGAGGTGGAAACCTTTGTAGACTATACAAAATTACTCAAGATCGTTAAGTCCAAAGCAGACTGGGAAGATTTTCAAGGGGATCTCACAAAATTGGGTGACTGGACAACAAAATGGCAGATTAAATTCAATGTTGATAAATGCAAAGTAATGCATGTTGAAAAACATAATCCCAACTACACATACAAAATAATGGGATATAAATTAGCTGTTCCCACTCAAGAAAGATCTTGGAGTCATTATGGATAGTTCTCTGCGAACATCTGTTCACTGTGCAGTGGGAGTCAAAAAAGTTAATGTTAGGAACTATTAGGAAAGGGATAGACCATAAAACAGTAATGTCATATAAATCCATGGTATGCCCACACATGGAATACTGCACCTAATTCTGATCACCCTATCTCAAAAAAGCTATATTAGAATTGGAAAAGGTACAGAGAAGGGCAACAAAAACGATGAGGGGTATGGAACGGCTTCCATATGAGGAGAGATTAAAAAGACTGGGACTCTTCATCTTGAAAAAGAGAGGACTAACAGGAAATATGGTAGAGGACTATAAAATTATGAATGTTGTGAGGAAAGTAAATGTGGAAGTGTTATAACACAAGTACCAGTGGTCACCTGATGAAATTAATAGGTAGCAAGTTTAAAACAAACAAAAGGAAGAACTTCACACAACTTTAGAACTTGTTGCCTGGGGATGTTAAAGGCCAAAACTATAACTGGATTAAAAACAGAATTAGATAAATTCATGGAGGATAGGTCCATCCATGGCTATTAGCCAAGATAGTCATGGATGCAACCCCATCCCCTGGATGTCCCTAAATCTCTGACTGCCAGAAGCTGGAACTGGACAACTGGGGATGGTAATTGCCCTGTTCTGTTCATTCCTTTTGAAGCATCTGGCAATGGCCACTATTAGAAGACAGGAAACTGGGCTAGATGGACCATTGGTCTGACCCAGTATGGCCATTCTTATGTTCCTGTGTTCTTAGTACTTCAGTCACTAGGTGGTGCTATCTCCCCCAGTTTAGCATTAAACTGTTAATCTATGCATTGCAGTGCTATACAATTGTTGTTATTGCTCAGTTCCAAAGGACATCAACAGAAGAGTTCAGCCAAGCTGGTTATTTCCTAGGTGTTGGAAGATCATGTAAGTGATCTATATACAAGGATACATACAAAAACAAACTGATTTTTTAAACTTGTTGAGATATGGATTATTTTGATAGAAAATAACATTCTGCTATTTTTGGTCAAATCTGGTCTCAGTCTTTGAAGTAACTGCCACACTTCAGAGGGGATTAAGCAAAATCTTGTGGAGCCTGCTAAATCCATAGTGAAAGTGTATGGATAATTGATGCTGTTCTGACATTGACCCCCTCAGGATTTGCTTTATGCCAGGGATCGGCAACCTTTGGCACATGGCCCGTGAGGGAAATCCATCGGCAGGCTGGGACGGTTTGTTTACCTGCAGCGTCCGCAAGTTCAGCCAATCGCAGCTCCCACTGGCTGCGGTTCGCCGTTCCAGGCCAACGGAGGCTGCGGGAAGCAGCATGGGCCGAGGGATGTATTGGCTGCTGCTTCCCGCAGTCCCCCATTGGCCTGGAACGGCGAACCGCAGCCAGTGGGAGCTGTGATCAGTCGAATCTGCGGACACTGCAAGTAAACAAACCGTCCCGGCCCGCCAGCAGATTTCCCTGATGGGCTGTGTGCCAAAGCTTGCTGATCCCTGCTTTGTGCCATTGTGTGCAGCCCTCTTTTTGTTAAGCTCAGCTGAGATGTAAAGTCTGAGGCCTTGTTCTGCAGCCATATTAGGAGAGCAGCAACCATGAGGGAAGCAGCAGAAAATCACATCCTCATAGTCCATCTAAATTACATTAAAACAATGTTATATTGGACTGTTAAGAATGTCTTCCTGTCCTAAGAGTACCCACCCACCAGTTAAGAAACAGATCTTAAGATAAGGAGTACTTGTGGCACCTTAGAGACTAACAAATTTATTAGAGCATAAGCTTTCGTGAGCTACAGCTCACTTCATCGGATGCATTTGGTGGAAAAAACAGAGGAGAGATTTATATACACACACACACACACACAGAGAACATGAAACAATGGGTTTATCATACACACTGTAAGGAGAGTGATCACTTAAGATAAGCCATCACCAGCAGCAGGGGGGGGAAAGGAGGAAAACCTTTCATGGTGACAAGCAAGGTAGGCTAATTCCAGCAGTTAACAAGAATATCAGGGGAACAGTGGGGGGTGGGGTGGGGGGGAGAAATACCATGGGGAAATAGGTTTCAGAGTAGCAGCCGTGTTAGTCTGTATTCTCAAAAAGAAAAGGAGTACTTGTGGCACCTTAGAGACTAACAAATTTATTAGAGCATAAGCTTTCGTGAGCTACAGCTCACTTCATCGGATGCATTCCGATGCATGGGGAAATAGTTTTACTTTGTGTAATGACTCATCCATTCCCAGTCTCTATTCAAGCCTAAGTTAATTGTATCCAGTTTGCAAATTAATTCCAATTCAGCAGTCTCTCGTTGGAGTCTGTTTTTGAAGCTTTTTTGTTGAAGTATAGCCACTCTTAGGTCTGTGATCGAGTGACCAGAGAGATTGAAGTGTTCTCCAACTGGTTTTTGAATGTTATAATTCTTGACGTCTGATTTGTGTCCATTCATTCTTTTACGTAGAGACTGTCCAGTTTGGCCAATGTACATGGCAGAGGGGCATTGCTGGCACATGATGGCATATATCACATTGGTAGATGCGCAGGTGAACGAGCCTCTGATAGTGTGGCTGATGTGATTAGGCCCTATGATGGTATCCCCTGAATAGATATGTGGACAGAGTTGGCAACGGGCTTTGTTGCAAGGATAGGTTCCTGGGTTAGTGGTTCTGTTGTGTGGTGTATGGTTGCTGGTGAGTATTTGCTTCAGATTGGGGGGCTGTCTGTAAGCAAGGACTGGCCTGTCTCCCAAGATCTGTGAGAGTGATGGGTCGTCCTTCAGGATAGGTTGTAGATCCTTGATGATGCGTTGGAGAGGTTTTAGTTGGGGGCTGAAGGTGATGGCTAGTGGCGTTCTGTTATTTTCTTTGTTGGGCCTGTCCTGTAGTAGGTGACTTCTGGGTACTCTTCTGGCTCTGTCAATCTGTTTCCTCACTTCAGCAGGTGGGTATTGTAGTTGTAGGAATGCATGATAGAGATCTTGTAGGTGTTTGTCTCTGTCTGAGGGGTTGGAGCAAATGCGGTTATATCGTAGAGCTTGGCTGTAGACAATGGATCGAGTGGTATGATCTGGATGAAAGCTAGAGGCATGTAGGTAGGAAAAGCGGTCAATAGGTTTCCGATATAGGGTGGTGTTTATGTGACCATCGCTTATTAGCACTGTAGTGTCCAGGAAGTGGATCTCGTGTGGACTGGTCCAGGCTGAGGTTGATGGTGGGATGGAAATTGTTGAAATCATGGTGGAATTCCTCAAGGGCTTCTTTTTCATGGGTCCAGATGATGAAGATGTCATCAATGTAGCGCAAGTAGAGTAGGGGCATTAGGGGACGAGAGCTGAGGAAGCGTTGTTCTAAGTCAGCCATAAAAATGTTGGCATACTGTGGGGCCATGCGGGTACCCATCGCAGTGCCGCTGATTTGAAGGTATACATTGTCCCCAAATGTGAAATAGTTATGGGTGAGGACAAAGTCACAAAGTTCAGCCACCCTATATCGGAAACCTACTGACCGCTTTTCCTACCTACATGCCTCTAGCTTTCATCCAGATCATACCACTCGATCCATTGTCTACAGCCAAGCTCTACGATATAACCGCATTTGCTCCAACCCCTCAGACAGAGACAAACACCTACAAGATCTCTATCATGCATTCCTACAACTACAATACCCACCTGCTGAAGTGAGGAAACAGATTGACAGAGCCAGAAGAGTACCCAGAAGTCACCTACTACAGGACAGGCCCAACAAAGAAAATAACAGAACGCCACTAGCCATCACCTTCAGCCCCCAACTAAAACCTCTCCAACGCATCATCAAGGATCTACAACCTATCCTGAAGGACGACCCATCACTCTCACAGATCTTGGGAGACAGGCCAGTCCTTGCTTACAGACAGCCCCCCAATCTGAAGCAAATACTCACCAGCAACCATACACCACACAACAGAACCACTAACCCAGGAACCTATCCTTGCAACAAAGCCCGTTGCCAACTCTGTCCACATATCTATTCAGGGGATACCATCATAGGGCCTAATCACATCAGCCACACTATCAGAGGCTCCTTCACCTGCGCATCTACCAATGTGATATATGCCATCATGTGCCAGCAATGCCCCTCTGCCATGTACATTGGCCAAACTGGACAGTCTCTACGTAAAAGAATGAATGGACACAAATCAGACGTCAAGAATTATAACATTCAAAAACCAGTTGGAGAACACTTCAATCTCTCTGGTCACTCGATTACAGACCTAAGAGTAGCTATCCTTCAACAAAAAAGCTTCAAAAACAGACTCCAACGAGAGACTGCTGAATTGGAATTAATTTGCAAACTGGATACAATTAACTTAGGCTTGAATAGAGACTGGGAATGGATGAGTCATTACACAAAGTAAAACTATTTCCCCATGTTATTTCTCCCCCACCCCACTCCTCGCTGTTCCTCAGATATTCTTGTTAACTGCTGGAATTAGCCTACCTTGCTTGTCACCATGAAAGATTTTCCTCCTTCTCCCCCCCCCCCCCCGCTGCTGGTGATGGCTTATCTTAAGTAATCACTCTCCTTACAGTGTGTATGATAAACCCATTGTTTCATGTTCTCTGTGTGTGTATATAAATCTCCCCTCTGTTTTTTCCACCAAATGCATCCGATGAAGTGAGCTGTAGCTCACGAAAGCTTATGCTCTAATAAATTTGTTAGTCTCTAAGGTGCCACAAGTACTCCTTTTCTTTTTGCGAATACAGACTAACACGGCTGCTACTCTGAAACAGATCTTAAGATGTTTAAAGAAAACTGATTGATAGCACTCTGTCTGGCAAGGAATCACTTATCAAGAGTTTTGATTATGAAATCTATACTTCCGTATTGTTTTGCCTTTTTGGTCCCCACTTCTCTATTGTTTATCTGCATGGTTTCTGTCTGGTTCTTTCATTGTTTCTGTCTGTTGCATAAGTAATTATGCAAGTTTTAAATCAGCTAAGGTGGTAGGGTATTATTGGTTAAAGAATTATTTTTGCACTATATTAGGATTGGTCAAAGAATTATTTTGTAATATTTTAGTAAAATGATTGGTTAAGGTATAGCTAAGCAGCACTTGTTTCACTATATAAACTGGGGATCCAAGATGATGACCAACTGGGAAAAGAAAAGAAAAGGAAAAGAAAGAATAAGAAAATACCTGGAAGAAGAACTACTCACCTCCAAGACATAGCTCAACATCAGAGCTGCTAGAATCCTATGCACGACTGTGACATGCAGCAACCAGAACTCAGATGAGACTGACCTTGCCTGGCCCACAGGGAAAGACTGCCTCCGTGATCAGGATTGGTGAGCACAGCATTGTGTGCTTGGTGTGTGTATTCTGCTTGGTCATTGTTAATAAATAGAGGTTAAAAATATTGCTGTGTAAGGCTCTTTCACTGGTAGAAGGTCCTGCAAACTGTTGACCTGAATTTGATGGGTTAGTTGTTATGGCTCGACACTGATCGCATCCGACCTGAAAATTTATAGGTTCTTGTCCAATCCAGACAACAGAGTATGAGAACTCAGAGAGTTCTATATTAGGAGAGGACTCTCGGGATGCCTGGCAAAAACACTTATACTGAGGACAATACCAAATTGATAAAAATTGTATTGAGATTAACAAAAGAATAATAAATGCTATGAAACTTATAACTGCAAAACAGTAAAAGAATTCCAAAACTCCTGGTGGTAACATTATGTATATTAACCTAAAATACTCACACTCTTTCTTGAGGACCCGGTAATAGGAGGTGAAGGACCAGCCTCACTAATGGCATGCCCGATAACATGATGGAGCTGGCTTCCCCAATAGTTAGGAATGTTGAGTAGTTATTCTATACTGCACAAACTGAGCTGATAGAATGATAGGTAGACAAAAAGGTCTTCTATAGTCTATAGACGAAGAAAGAAAAGAAGGAGCTAAAGACTACAAGAATGCTCAAGGAGAGATGGGGGGGATAAACAAACAAACACCTTCCGTATGATATCCTTACAAGATATTTTATGGGATCCTGATGCTATGTACTTCAGGCCCAACCTACTATACCCAAATCTTATTTCCATACCCTAAGAAATTTATGCGTACCCTTATTCTATAGGTTAGGGGATTATGACACTTACTCTCTATATATTAATAAGGATTAGCTCACTCCAAAAACTGCCAACCTAGGCTCTCTTGGAGACTTCCAAGTTGTGGTGTACCCTGCAGTTACCAACCGGTTGTAGATACTGAATAAACCTGTTCAGTGTTGTGTACAGTTCTTCCCTTTGGTTCCTCAAAGTTCAGGGACCATTCTTATCGTGCCAAAGATTATCAGCTTTTATGCTGACTTACTCTTAACTGATTATACTTTTAGCTATATAGCGGATTTTACAGGCCAGTAGGCTTCTTGCATTTCAGCAAAATGTATTCTATGTATAATTATTAGGAAACATATCATATGTCTCAACACATCCTAAAATTCATAGGAATTAATACTGATAAAATATAAGAATAAAATGGATTAATTCAGAAAGAGAAACATATTTATAGATTCATAGATACTAAGGTCAGAAGGGACCATTCTGATCATCTAGTCCGACCTCCTGCACAGCGCAGGCCACAGAATCTCACCCACCCACTCCTATGAAAAACCTCACCTATGTCTGAGCTATTGAAGTACTTAAATCATGGTTTAAAGACTTCAAGGAGCAGAGAAGCCTCCCTCAAGTCAACCATGGCCCATGCTACAGAGGAAGGCGAAAAAACTCCAGGGCCTCTCCAATCTGCCCTGGAGGAATATTCCTTCCCGACCCCAAATATGGCAATCGGCTAAACCCTGAACATATGGGCAAGATTCACCAGCCAGATACTACAGAAAATTCTTTCCTGGGCAACTCAGATCCCATCCATCTAATATCCCATCTCAGGGGATTAGGCCTATTTACCCTGAATATTTAAAGATCAATTACTTACCAAAATCCCATTATCCCATCATACCATCTCCTCCATAAACTTATCAAGTAGAATCTTAAAACCAGATAGATCTTTTGCCCCCACTGCTTCCCTTAGAAGGCTATTCCAAAACTTCACTCCTCTGATGGTTAAAAACCTTCATCTGATTTCAAGTCTAAACTTCCTGGTGGCCAGTTTATACCCATTTTTTCTTGTGTCCACATTGGTGCTGAGCTTAAATAGTTCCTCTCCCTCTCCTGTATTTATCCCTCCGATATATTTATAGAGAGCAATCATATCTCCCCTCAACCTTCTTTTAGTTAGCCTAAACAAGCCAAGCTCCTTAAGTCTCCTTTCATAAGACAAGTTTTCCATTCCTCGGATCATCCTAGTAGCCCTTCTCTGTACCTGCTCCAGTTTGAATTCATCCTTTTTAAACATGGGAGACCAGAACTGCACACAGTATTCTAGGTGAGGTCTCACCAGTGCCTTGTATAATGGTACTAAAACCTCTTTATCCCTACTGGAAATGCCTCTCCTGATGCATCCCAAAACCGCATTAGCTTTTTTCACAGCCATATCACATTGGCAGCTCATAGTCATCCTATGATCAACCAATACTCCAAGGTACTCCTCTTCTGTTACTTCTAATTGATGCGTCCCCAACTTATAACTAAAATTCTTGTTATTAATCCCTAAATGCATAACCTTACACTTCTCACTATTAAATTTCATCCTATTACTATTACTCCAGTTTACAAGGTCATCCAGATCCTCCTGTATAATATCCCGATCCTTCTCCGAATTGGCAATACCTCCCAGCTTTGTATCATCTGCAAACTTTATTAGCACACTCCCATTTTTTGTGCCAAGGTCAGTAATAAAAAGATTAAATAAGATTGGTCCCAAAACCGATCCCTGAGGAACTCCACTGGTAACCTCCCTTCAGCCTGACAGTTCGCCTTTCAGTAGGACCCGTTGCAGTCTCCCCTTTAACTAATTCCTTATCCACCTTTTGATGTTCATATTGATCCCCATCTTCTCCAATTTAACTAATAATTCCCCATGTGGCATGGTATCAAATGCCTTACTGAAATCTAGGTAAATTAGATCCACTGCATTTCCTTTATCTAAAAAGTCTGTTACTTTTTCAAAAAAGGAAATTAGGTTGGTTTGACACGATCTACCTTTTGTAAAACCATTTTGTATTTTGTCCCATTTACCATTGACTTCAATGTCCTTAACTAATTTCTCCTTCAAAATTTTTTCCAGGACCTTGCATACTACAGATGTCAAACTAACTGGCCTGTAGTTACCCGGCTCACTTTTTTTTTCCTCCTTTCTTAAAAAGGAAATTTGATACGGCTGGCTGGATTAGTAGGATATAATAGCTAGAAAAGTAATCCTATCCTACAAAACCCACAGAAGGGTATGCCCTGATCCCTGGAAATTGGGTAAAGGTGAGTTCTTAAATGAACCGAGTTACAGCTTGTGCCCTGGGAACTGGGTAAAGGTGGGTGCTGTAGAGCAGTGCTACTCAAAGTGGTGGTCCGCGGACCAGCACACCATCGGCTGCCAGTTTGCGCGCACATTGGAAAAAAAAATGGCTGGGTCCCCCACATCAGATAGCTTGAGAAGCACTGCTGTAGAGTGTGCAGGTAACAGAAGTCAGGAAAAAGAAACGTTGTGGTCTTTGTACATCAGGGTTTCAGCTTTTCTGGCAGCATTCACTATTCATAAATTCATAATATTAATTTGTCATTGAACTTCAGCAGCTTGAAGATGATGGGTCTGGGCTTGTCAGACTCCTGCCTTCTAGTACAAGGCATTCAATGAGCCCTTTCAATATCTAATAGAGGCAGCTAGGGGTCCAATTTAAATGCGTCTCAGAGCAACTTCTGAAGAAAACTGTTAATATCTTTCCACTCTCAGCAATACCCAAGAGGTGAAGGTTGCTTCTTTGAAATCTGTTTTCTAAGCCCTCCTGTTTTTCTTCCAGTTTTAGTCTAAACTTTAAGAAGGCATTTTCTTCTTTAATTTCACTGGTTTCAATGGCAGTCTTTTGTAGATTATTTTTCATACATCTTTATAGAGGCCATGAATATCTTTTGAGATAGAATCCCTCACAGACCGATCGGATTCAGGCAGTGCCGCAATATGCTGGGCTAGGTTCTGCTGTGGCCTTACTGTCTCCCCCTTCAGCTAGTTAGGTGATTCAGGCTTAGGTCTTTTTTCATTGGAATCCACAGTCGACAGTTTGAAGTTTATCCAGGGGATTAATTTAAACTTTTATGACAGAAACCTATTGCTAATTTGCTTGGAAAGTAATTATTAGAGACGAACTTATGTGGAGAGTGAGGTGGTCTGGGACTAGGCACCAATCTTCCTCAAAGATACCATGTAACACCCCTCACTCCCCACTAGCTTTCTTAAAATTCCAGGTGGGTAATTTTCCATTACCTTCAATCTTACCTTGTCCTTGAAAAGTAATATGTATAGAGAAATGATTGCTCTGTAATGGGGTTGCTCTACTCACAGCTGGATGGCGCCACCTCCTGTCAGTACTGGGGACTTGCTTGGTCAGGCTGATGCCCCTTCCAGCAGTTACACCCATCATTTTCTCCTCTGCAGCCTCTCTCTTGCTTCCAGGAGCTGCAGCATCCTCTTTGTGACTGAGCCCTCCAGCTGGGTCACCCTAAGTATTCCCCTTCCGGGGTTGATGTAACAAAGTCTTTCCCAGACAAACCAGCCAGGCAGTTCCACTGTCTTCTGCCTGGCCTGTGCCACATCTCCAGTGGCTGGGAGGGGAACCCGTGCCTGCCCTCTACTCCGGGTTCCAGCTCAGGGGCCCTCCAGTTGGCAGCGAAGGCCTGCATTATCCTACCGTGCTGCTTCCTCCCTGAGACTTTTCCTGCCTTCTTGGCTTCTCCCTTCTCTGGGTTTGCCAGCCTTCCAATTCCCTTCTCTCAGGGAGTGACTACAGCCTGCCTTCCTACAGCCCCTCCCTAGCTTCCAATTTCCTGTCTTTTGTAGAAGCCCTGCCTGTCCCTCATGGGTGAGCTTCTCTTTAATTAGCGGCCTCCAGCCTAAAGTGCCCCCATTTTCAGACTAATTAGCTGATTGGGCCCACCTGACCTAATTCAACTCTTGCAGGGCCAGTGTGGGGAGCACACTCCATACTCCTCCTTCCTTATGTATTTCCCAGCTTCATTTGCTTGCAATATCTGCTGTTATAACTCCCAGGTCTAAGCAAGAAAATCTACCATCTGTTGCATTAAAGCTAAATGGGATCCCATAATTTAAAACCACTAGATTGTTTACCTCTATGAACTTTTATAGGCATGTGTCAGGGTTCCCTCCCCACTCTGAACTCTGGGGTACAGATGTGGGGACCCGCATGAAAGACCCCTAAACTTATTTCTACCAGCTTAGGTTAAAAACTTCCCCAAGGCACAAATCCTTCCTTGTCCTTGGATGGTACTGCTGCCACCACCAAGTGAGCTAGACAAAGATTCAGGAAAAGGACCACTTGGAGTTCCCATTTCCCTAAAATATTCCCCCAAGCCCCTTCATCCCCTTTCCTGGAGAGTATTGAAAATCATATACCAACCACATAGGTAAACAAGGTGAGAACAGACCAGACCCTTGGGTTTTTAGGACTCAAAAACCAATCAGATTCTTAAAAACAGAAATGTATTCTAAAGAAAAAGTAAAGGAAGCACCTCTGTAAAATCAGGATGTAAGGTAATTTTACAGAGTAATAAGATTTAAAACACAGAGGATTCCCCTCTAGGCAAAACGTTAAAGTTATTAAAAAAAAACAGGAATAAACCTCCCTCGTAGCATAGGGAAAATTCACAAGCTAAAACAAAAGATAAGCTAATGCATTTCCTTGCTATTACTTACAATTTTTGTAATCTTGGATGCTTATTTCAGGTAGAGTTTTAGGAGATGGTTTTTCCCACCCTGGTCCCTCTCTGTCCAAGAGAGAGGACAACAAAGAGAGCACAAAACAAAATCTCCCCCCACAGATTTGAAAGGATCTTCTTCCCTTATTGGTTCTTTTGGTCAGGTGTCAACCAGGATATTTGAGCTTCTTAACCCATTACAAATAAAGGAGGGATTTTATGCTACCCGTAGCTGTATTTTTATGACACCATCTGCCATTACTATCAGTTGTCCTACTTTCCCACAATTCATTATGGCGGTTTAGGTCACCACATATAACGTGATCTTTTAGAGTTCCTCAATATTTCTTGTAATTACAAGCTTTCTAATTTCCCACATTGGTTATAGATATTATAAATCCTTAAAGAAATATTTCTCTTCTGCATTGGAATCTCAACAGCATTATGTCTGAGACTTATTTTTCATTCGCTATTTCTATGTAGTTTGATCCTTCCTTTATGAAAGTTAAAACATTTCTTCTGCTACCTAGTTTTCAGTCTTCCCTAAACACAATATACCCTGAAATATTAAAAACAAGATTTTCAACCAACCATGCTTCTTAGATACATGAGGTATCTGGTTTAGTTCTCATTTCCCATATATTTTCTTTTAGTTCTTGAATTCCAATAAAAGATTGTGATTCCCATTCTAGTCATATTTCACCATTACCCTCATTCAATATTTCATGAATACAGTCCACTGACAGATTTATAACATAAGTATTTTTCCACTGCCCTTGCTATAATTTTCATTTTTTTCTGATTTCTCCCTGTTTACAATGTGCAATTTATCATTTTTATCTTCAATGCAAAAAGCCTCTTTTTTCACAGTTAATATATCATCATCTGTTCATTCTGCAGTGTTGATCATATTCGTTATGTAATGAGGCTGTATCTGTAGTTCCCCTTTTACTGTGCTAATTTTCCTCTTCCTTTTCCATCAGATGGTTGGGAGTCTCCTTGCAAATTTTGCATAAGATATGTTATTAACAATTTTTGTCTTTTATATCTCTTTAGTTTGTCTTGCTGCAGTACATCCTTTATGTGCCAGAGGGTGATTCCCACCACAGTAACTACACCTGACCTCTGCCCATTCTATACAATTATCATAGGAATGTTCATCCCCACATTTACTGCATCTCATTTTCCCTTTACAAACATTTTCTACATGCCCATTCCACTGGCACTTACAACACCTTATGAGAGTGAGGATATATGGCTTGGTTCTAAATATCTGATACCCAAATATTACTTTCTCAGGTAAAGGCCCTCCCTTAAATGCAATCAGTACAGCTGTTGATGGCTTATTTTTACCTCTCTTTTTTTTTAAACTATTTATTCCCTTACTTTTGTTATCTCATCATTGGTCAACTCCAGTGGTACCTCATAAAGCAGATATTTATGAGGTCATTGGGAGGTGAACTATCTCCAATTCAACAGCTTAATCATTAATATTTGGAGGATTTTCTTGCCATGCTATATTAGGAAGAGAACATCACCAGACAGACATTTAAATTGTTTTATTTAACTAAAACAACTACGTTAAGTATTCTGGATTTTTTTCTTCAACAGCAAACGTAATATTTTAACAAAAAAGCATATGTCCCTCGCTTCTCACATTTATCTCCAGACTTCTTCTCCTTGTCCAGATCTATTTCACCCCCAACAATGTTCTATTCATTAAACTTTTTGAAACTTTTCACTTTTAAATAGAGGTGAGGGATTGACTCTGTGTACACAAATTTGCAGAGGGACAATAGAGTTGAGGTCTGTTATTTTTCACCTCTCTATATTTTTTATTTATTTAAAAACATGTTTTCTGTTAACAGGCATCTCTGATGGTATCTTCTAGACCAGAGGTGGGCAAACTACGGTCTGCAGGCCACATCCAGCCCATGGGACCGTCCTGCCCGGCCCCTGAGCTCCCACCCCGGGAGGCAAGCCTCCGGCCCCTCCCCCTCTGTTCCCCCTTCCCTGTAGCCAAGCTGCCGCACAGGCAGTGCTTTGGGCGGCAGGGCTGCGCGCTTCTACAGGGCAGTGCGACAGTGTGTGTGGCTCTGGCCGGGCGGCGCAGTGACCAGACATGCTGCTCTGAGCGGCATGGTAAGGGAGCCGGTCCTGGGGGGCAGTCAGGGGAAAGAGACAGGGGTCAGTTGGATGGGGCGGAGGTTTGAGGGGAAGCAGTCGGGATAGGAAACAGGGGGCGGTTGGATGGGGCAGAGGTTCTGGGGGGCAGAAACGGGGGGTTAGATAGGGGGTGGAGTCCTGGGGGGCAGTTAGGGGTGGGAGTCCCTGGAGGGGGCGGTCAGGGGACAAGGAGCAGGATGGGTTGGATGGATCGAGGGTTCTGAGAGGGGCAGTCAGAGGGCGGGAAGTGGGAGGAAGTGGATAGGGGGCGGGGGCCAGGCTGTTTTGGGAGGCACAGCCTTCCCTACCCACCCCTCCATACAGTTTCGCACCCCAATGTGACCCTCAGGCCAAAAAGTTTGCCCACCCGTTCTAGACTGAGCACTGAGTCCCATTGGGTAGATAGAAAGATTAACCTAAATAATCTATGCAGAAGCCCCTGGAATCCCATGAGATTGGGTCCCTAATCCATGAACTGTTGGAACTCATTTACAAAACTTTTCTTAAACATTACATGAATATATTGTCTCATATTATAGAATTAGAATTTATAATCCCTATTCCTTGATGAGATATAATGTATCTCAATTAAAACTATCTTTAGAGAGGTTTTTTCCTCAAAAATCTGATTTAAATAAAAAAAATCTGATTTTTTAATTTTTTTTTACTCATTTATTTTTATCCACCCTGACAGCAGAGCATGGTGCAGGGGGGAAGGCTTGGTCCCCAGCTGGAGCGAGGCAGGGGCCAGGGGCAGGAGCACAGCAGGGCATGGGGATGGGGGGAAAGGATTGGTCCCCAGCTGGAGCGAGGCAGGTCCAGGGGCAAGATGAGCACAGTGGGGCATGGGGGAAGGATTAGTCCCTGCTGACTGGAGCAAGGCAGGGGCCGGGGGCAAAAGCATAGTGGGGCGGGACCTAGGGTTGGTCCCTGGAGCAAGGGAGGGACCGGGGGTAAACTGCAAGCATAGCAGGGCTGGGGAGAGGGTAAACAGGATCCCTCCCCCACACCCCTGCCCACATAGAGCAGGTACCTACCTTCTCCCTGGTTCTAGCCCATTCTCGTCATCTCTCTCTGCACTGAGCTGAGGGGTGGGGGTGCACTGAGCACAGGGCTGGGGGTGCAGGATCTGGGGGGGAGTTTGGGTGCAGGAGCAGGCTGGGGGTTGGGGTGCAGGGTCTGGCCTGGAGCTAGGATGAGGGAGGGGGCTCAGGGTTGGGGCAGGAGGTTGGGGTGTGGAGCACTTACCTGGGACAGCTCCCATTTGGTGTGAGGGGAGCAGGTAGGAATGTGGGGGCAGGTGCAGGAGCTCCCTTTGGGGCTCAGGGTGGGGGTGGGAATGTGTGGGGGTGCAAGAGTCAGGGCATGGGGTGTGCGGGAGGCTGGGTATGTGTGGGGGTGCAGGAGTCAGGATGGAGGCTGGGGGTGTGTGATGGGGTTGCAGGAGTCAGGGCATGGAGTGTGGGTGGGGTGGGTAGGTGTGGGGGTGCAGGAGTCAGGATGGGGGCTGGGGGTATGTGAGGGGGGTGCAAGAGTCAGGATATGGGGGCTGGGGGGTGCAGGGGTCAGGGCAGAAGGCTGGGGGTATGGCTCACGGCAGGAGGGAGTATGCCCTGATTCTACCCCCTTCCCCAAGGCCCCGCCCCCGCCTCTTCTCTGCCTCCTCCCCCAAGTGGCGAGCACGATGCGGCTCCACTCCTCCCCCTCTCTGGCGCCAGCAAAGAGCTGTTAGGCGGCAGGGAAAGGGGTAGGAATGTGGCATGCTGGGGGGAGCTTGGCTGCCGGTGGAGCCTGCCCTGCTGAGGGAACCAGCAGGACCAAGCTTCTGCCCGCTGCCCCCACAGGAGAGAGCGGTGGACGGGGAACAGAGAAGAACAGGCTGGGCCGGGGCCCCTTTGGACTGTGGGCCCGGCGCCATGGTAAATCCGGTACTGGCTGGGAGGTCATGCCCCATCCTATTACATGCTGATTTACTAAATCATAATTTACTAACTGATTATCCAAGGTCACACAAAGAGGCATCTATTCTTACTACCTTTTTGTTTGCCACTAACATCAGTAACTACCTACTATCAGTTCATACTATAAACAGCAGCAGTAGGATTGTAACAACTCCAGGGGAGTTTTCTATTAATGTACAGTAATTTGAAATTGAAATGCACAAGCTAGCTCGATTACAATGCAATTCTTCCCCCCCCCCCCACCTCCCAATCTTCTATCAATTCTTTTCCTGTGTCTTGACTGGCTCTTTTATTCTTTCTAAAGTGTGTGGGTGAAGAGTCTCAGTTATGAGAATAATGACTGTCAAACTTTTCTTCATGTCATGTGTGTTACACAAAGTTACATCAATGCTGGACCTACCAGTCATTGCTAGAACCACCCTTTCCCAAGGGACGACTGACATTCACACAATGAGGTGAGTCTGCTAATCAATGCTCTACTTATCATATCTATCAGGAATAGGCTTGCACAGGATAGTTCAGATGTAGATCTGAAATGTATGCCATGGAACCATCCCTCATACCCACACATTTTTCATTTTTTTAAATTGCATCACAAATGCAACAGGCCTGTCTGACACAAACATCAATTTAGCAATTGCCCAGATATTTTTACAATAAAACCAAACCCATTTTCTTGATTGTACAATGTAGAGCCTGATAACAACTTTGTGATTTCAAGTATCAGGGTAGGACTACATCCACCCTGATCAAATTGGCCCTTTCAACAATGGTTCTCCACTTGTGAGGTAATTCCCTTCTCTTCATGTGTCAGTATATTTATATTTGCATCTGTAATTTTCACTCCATGCATCTGAAGAAGTAGGGTTTTTATCCACGAAAGCTTATGCTCAAATAAATCTGTTAGTCTTTAAGGTGCCGCTGGACTCCTTATTGTTTCTGTGATTTCAGTTCAGTTCATTAAAACTGAAAGGAAGAACCTAGTAAATTACCAGGTCCAGATGGTGAAAGACCTGAAGCCAAAATTCTATTTTCCTTTGTTGCCGGATAGTTTATTGAAGCCCATTCATTAGACAGGTACTGTTTTATATTTTACTCACTACTACACATTTGTTTTATAGCAGCTATTTGCAACATAAAGGGTTAGAGGGTTATTGGTGCATCATGTGCATGTCAAGTGCCAGGAACAGCCTTGATTCTGGTTAGCTGCCAAATCTTCATTATTTTATTCCATGGCTAGGAATTAAAATATCATCCATACGTATCTGAAAATACTGGGAATGGCCAAAAACTTGGCAGACATAACTCATGCAGTAGGTGAGGAACTATATTGCTGAAGAATTAACAACAGTGACACAGAAAGATTACAGTTGGGCAGGTTTGTTATAACTTTTCACAGCAGCCCCATTAGAGCTTCTTGACATGAAACTAACATCAGATGTAAGGAAACTTAGATGTACTCCACATAACATCCATAGATCCTTTGGTATAATAGCATTACAGTAGCTTTGATATTTGTCTCCAAAATAACAATAGAATGCAAATTAAAATGGAAAAGGGCTGCCTCTGAATTTTTCTCTTTCTTAATTGAAAACTCAGAGGAGGACAAGACGCCCTGAGCAAGAGGGAAGGGACAGGTTCTCAATCACACCTTACTGAACCTTCAAAAATGAGAGTACGCCCCCTACAGTTTAGTAGAGACCAAGCCACAGCTCTTTAGGGCCATAATTTGACAGTGGGGATGTGTTAGTTGAACTGAGTATCGCCTCTCTTCCTCAATACTGCCCTACTGCAGTGCAGATTTGTTTGGGAGAGGAACAAAGAGGCTTCTTATGGTCTCTTCATTCTTTATTGCCCCTATACACCACAGAGCAGGATTTTGCTCCAAGACTGTTGATTCACACAACATGATCATCAAGAAAGGAAAAATCCTCAACCAAAAATCAAACATCTGCAATTTAAAACTCATTGGCACAACAATAAAACGTACATATCAAAGGTGTCAGAGGCACTTAAAACCAAGGTCGGCTGTCCAAACATTCCTTCTATTTTCACGGTACATTAACTCCCTGTTGCATCCTCCCATTCTAATTAGCAGAACTGCAAAACATGCAGCTGCACGGCCTTGCCTCTCAGGGCTAACATTATTCCTAGTTATGTGCTTTTTGGCTTTCAGCTAGTAGTGAATGAACGTACAAGATGGCTGACTGCAGTATTGTCAGTCAGAGGTTACACGAAGGAATGTCAAATTCTGGGCTACAATGTGAGTAATCTATATTCATGTAAGTCTATTGATTTCTTTGGAGCCATTTGTCTGCGTAAAGAGCATTTTCACGGGTAAGGGTGACCAGATCAGGGTCTTGGAAATAAGATCTTTGTGCCAGGAACCCCTCTTTTAAAAAATTTGTCTGCAAAATACCATGCTCCTCTATTACACTAAAGAAATAATAAATACTAATTATAAATCCATGAACAGAAAATGTTATATAATTAACATTTCCTGTCACATTTTTTATAAATTACTTTTTATTTTTCCTGGGGTGGGGGTTGGGGAGAAGTGGGGAAGGGACCATTTGAAAGTGTTGACTCTCTCCTCCCGGCATTTTCATTCACTTTTAAAAAAATTATTTATTTTACTTTTTTCCACATTTTTCAAGTAGGGAAAAAGTGAGAAAAGAAGGGGTTTCCCTCCTTTTTCTGTCTTTTTTTTTTAAAAAAAATCCCTTTTTAAAGTGCAAAAAAGGACATAAAAGTTACAAGCTGATAGAGACTATGAATTTCTTCACTATTTCATACTTTTTGTTTAACAATTGATTTCACCCCAAATTTTTTATTTTGAGATTTTTTAATTGTTAAATATTTTTTCATAAAATAATTCATTTTTTGACAAAATCCCACTTATCTATGATAAAACTTTATCAATGAACAAAATTCAACCAGTACTAGATTAGTCTGTCTGACAGTCTTTGCCATGGCAAATGAATGGATCCCGTTGGTACATAGTACAATTCTTTGAGTTAATTTTCCATTCATCCTTTCCTTTTAGGTTTTGGGATCACTTTCAAATAAAAACTGACTGGAAATCATTCTTGACACATTGCAGACAGAATGGACAGTAAATACACCTAAGGCAAGTTATTTTATCAGAAAGAGCTCCTTTTCTTTTTATTAGTATACCCTGTTAGGATAGTTGAAGCCTTAGCTCATCTTAGCTCCACTTCAGAATGTAATGAGAATCATCTTTGCTACTGATGAAGGAACAAATCTGTCATGTTTGTGGCAGTTATGACAAAAATTGAAATGTTTGCAATTTGCCAAGAAAAATCTTAACACATGGCAAGGCATATTGTCAATCTGAGCATAATTTTTGTAGCACCTTGCTAATGCCAACCTTATAAGGTGGAGAAGAAAAAAAAAAGTGTGACAGCAAAACATATAAAATGTTTTTGTTTCCCTCACAGTAATTTCATGGAGACTGGCAATACTACACTCAGAATCTGCATGCAGCATAGCTGGCACTAGGATTTACAAAAATAGTGCATGAAAAGGAACATTTTCAACTAGTACTCTCTAGCTACTTCATTATATCTAAGCACCGTCAGGTTTATAAAACAGAGCTATGAATTGATTTACACTGACTTCTGAGACACACTTTATTTCTTTCCCCTGTAGAATGCAGGACCGAGGTATTTTATTTTGAGGAGACTTGAATATATTTCAGCTAAAGATGTGGGTGAATTCAGTGTTCTTAAAAGGTGCAAGTCCATTTGAACCTTGGGTTGGTGGGCAGAGCCTGTCAAAACAGTGAAAGGCTGTTCCTGAGTTTATGCACAGAACAAGACAGCAGTTGTTCAATTTTTGCCACACTAACACATCAATTAGTCCCAGTTTTGATCTGAAGAGACGAACTCTGACCATGGCTCAGTCTCCATGCCCATGCAATCACAGAGTTCTCTGCTGATACTGCCATCAATGGTGCCATTTAGTGACACTAAAGTGGTGATTTCTCAAATATAGACACCTGCCCAGTGGCATTTAGACTTGGACCATCAAGACATTTTATGAATAGTTATATCGAAATCTTATATTGTTTATTCTATGTTATGTTCTGTGTCATATTTAAATTAATTATTAATTTAACTTAAATTAATTTTTATACCTATATAGTCAAACTGGTGTGAATGCCTGTGTGGACACTTATTTCTGTTTAAGAGTCACTTATTTCTATTTAACTTAAACTTGTTCCCAATTGACTTAAACTAAACAAAAAAAAAAACCACTCAAAGTATCTGCATAAGGGATTGTGTTGGTTTAACTCATATCAGTTTAAATTCACACCGTAAGTAATACTGATGCAACTTTCCCATATAGATAAGGCCAAATAACGGTTTACTATGTCCCAGATAAACTGTGTCTATTTTGTTATGCTTGTCAGAGAACTGGTGAAAAGTACACATTACAGTACAGATTTGAAATACACAATGAGTGCTCTATTCTGCAACAGGTTTAAATTCAGCCTTAAATCTGACTTTTTTACGGGTATGTGGGGATATGAGACCTTTTCATGTTACATTTGGAAGTGTCATGTCTCAAAAACAGTATTTCTGGTAGTGAGGTCATATTGTCAGCCAACTGGCTTTGGTCTTCTCTTTGATATTTCTGTAAAGGACTGCTGTTAGGTACAGTACTTCCAGAAACCACCATATGAGGGAAAATTGGGAGGACAATACACTTCACTTATAAAAACACAGACAACAATACATTCAGTAGTACATGATATTAATCAAATTGAATTGTTCCAACTCTAGTTGGTACTTTCTTAAAAATGTAAGTGGAAATAAACAAAAAGATATAATGACATTTACGATTGCCATCTTACTTTGCACAGGGTCTGAACATCTCATGAGCTTGTCACTGTAGCTGGACAGAGTGCTACAATGGTCTCAGAGAGAGAAAACAGAATGGCAACTATAGGATCAATTCCTGTACAACTTAAGACACAGAGAGGAAAGACGGCCTTATGGCTAAGATACTATATTAGATTTGAGGAGACCTGGGTTGTGTTCCTGGCTCGGCCACAGAATCCTATGTAAACTTGGATGAGGCACCATCTCTGTTACTTAATTCCCCATCTGTAAAATGAGGATATTAACATTTTCCCTCCTCCCAGGGGTATGAGCATAGGTGCCGACTTCTACTGGCGCTGGTGGGTGCTCAACCCCACTCTGCCCCCAGCCCCGCCCCGACCCCACCCTCTCCCACCCCATTTCAACCCCTTCCCCAAAGTCCCCATCGCAATTCCGCCCCCTCCCTGTCCCTATTCTGACTCCTTCCCCAAATCCCCGCCCCAGCCCCTCCTCTGCCCCACCTCCTTCCCTGAGCGCACCATGTTCCTGCTCCTCCCCACTCCCTCCCTGAGCTTGCTACAGCTGTTTGGTGGTGGCAAGTGCTGGGAGGTAGGCGGAGGAGCGGGGATGCGGCATGCTCAGGGGAGGAGGTGGAGGAGATGAGGTGGGGTGGGATGGAGAGCTTGGCTGCCGGTGGGTGCAGAGCACCCACTAATTTTTCCCCATGGGTGCTCCAGTCCCTGAGCACCCATGGAGTTGGCGCCTGTGGGTATGAGATCTTCAGAACAATGGCGATGGGAGCCAGAGAGATATAGGGAAGCACGGGGAATGATGAACAACACACTTTGTTAGATGTGTCATATTTCCCCAGCCTCAGAGAAGAACAGAGCCTCCTTCTGATCTTAAAGGAAAAATGTCTCTCAGCAGTTAGGAGGAAGAGAATAGAAGACACTATCACTTCATTCTTCCATGATGTCATATTGATACACAAGGACATTGATTCTCAGTGACTCAATAACTATATTAAATTGTTGTAACTCATTTCCAATTTTCTGGTAAAATATTTTAAATAGGTGACCTCCATCATTCACATTTGATTACTTGTTTCACCACAAGAAAGAGAATTAATGTCAAATATGAGTGACTTGCCTTCTTTAATAAGTGTTAACATTCACATAATCAGTCATTTACAGGTATGGCATAATATATGTGATTTCATCCCTGTTGAAATCAATGAATAACCAGTATTTCTTCTCTTTGACCTTCAAATATATATGTGAGTCAGGGATAATTGTCTCCCTTGTTCTCCCAAATGCGACAATGACTCAAGCTCCCTCTGCCACATGTTTTAGAAGTGCACATTAAATCTTCAGTCTTGGCAGTTCACAACTCTGAGATACAGCATACATCCAGTTTATTTCCTGCATTTACATCATTTGCCATGTTTGGTTTCAAACTCAGCAGAACCCATGCTAAACAGCTTTTGTTTTTGGAGTAGGAATTCTACATAACTGGAAGGATCACATCTTCTCTACAGTGCTGTCCTTTTGGTCTCAGTTTATTTGGCAGATGATTTCCTTGAGTATCTCATGTTTACATTAAGAGAAAAAACTAAGGAGTACCTTAATACACAAGTTTCTATCTCATCTTCAGTGACTTTCCAGCACAGGACATGTATGGTAGTTCAGCTATTGAGAGGCCTGACCTGCTTGCTGGACTCGGCCTGTAGATTCATACCTATTTCGCCCCCAGAATCATATCCATTGTTTTCAGTGGGACAGATCCATTAACATAGTTTAATCTCCCTCCCATCAATACAGATAGTATCACATCTTGAATGAAGCAATTAGTAGGTCCTGTCTGACTTGCAACCATTATTTTCCAGGACTTGTACATTTCTTATCATTTGAATGGTCCTGTCAATATAAGTGTTGACATAAAGGACCTATAAAACCCAATCAGTATATTACAATGAAAAAAATGATCGGCCAAGCAAATAAATCTAGTCCAGAATTTATAGTATAATTAATTGTTTGTACAGATAATTACACACTGAAGGGCTCATTAGGCGTTCTACAGAAGTAGTGTAATGACTGTGTAGGCAAGCGCAGCAGATATTAGTTTACCAACAGCTCACATAGATAGTAGAATCTAAATTTAAAAAAGAAGTAATGCAGGCCTTTCCACTTGGGCAATTATCAAAAGGTGGCTGGGGCTAAACTTGCTCACACCTCAACCTCCCCTTCTGGGTCACTTAAGATTCTCTTTCCTCATCCCCCTGCATCCCAAGATCTTCCCCTTTTACGGCAGTGGAGGATCACTTCAGCCAGTTGTGGGGAGGGGGGCGGAGGAAATACCAAAAGACAACAAATAATTTAGGGCCGAATTTGGCCTGAATTAACAGCTGTACAATCCCATTGACTTCAGTGGGAATTCATACATTTTAAGGCCAGAAAGGACCATTAGATTATCTAGTATGAACTCCTGTATCACACATACCATAGAATTTCATCCAGCTACCTCTGTATTTAGTCCAATATTTTGTGTGTTTGACTAAAGCATATCTTCCAGAAAGGCATCCCACCTTGCCTGAAGAGTACAGAATTGGGCTGGTCAAGCTCAAGAAGTTATCACCAGAAAAATTAAGATGGAATTATACCCTTTTCATGTACTAGTGATTATTTCATTCTGAAACATTAAATAAAGAAAGTTAATATTTAAAAATAAACCAGAACAATTCACTAATAATGATGGCATAAATAAAGCAGTTGGTAAGTAGGTGGCACAAGAACAGAACATTATGAATATACAGAAACTATATGCAGTTTTTTACCCTGAGCCATCATGGATTTTTTTCCTATACAGTATTTATGAACTCCTACTGCTACCTAGTGATTTAACTTCCCCACTGGATTATTGCCATTTCAACATGATGAGTTGTGGATAAATGGAAATGCTCACTGGCATTTCTGACCCACAAATCACTTACACATTCAGTGTACTGTATATTATTGCCCCTTTGTGACCTGAGCGGCTAGTCAAAGTTTGGAGCCCAGGAGATGTTCCAGTTGTGGGTAGAAATTGGTGACAGTCAGGTAGTTTTGTTTATATACAAAGAATGTACAAAGTCCTGTGTCTCTGAATGCAGAAGGAATCCAATAGCGGGAAACAGTTTATTTTGCTCACAGCACCGAGAACATTTTTTTCAGTCTGCACACCTAACCCAAAAACCTCTCCATGTGTCCAGGATCAGACACCGAGCTTCTAGTAGCTCCTTCAGGCTGTCTGCCCCCCTTCCTCTCCCCCAGTCACAATACCCAGGAAACTCCCTGCACCCATGGTACTAGTTTCTGGGCAGACTCTGTAAGCCTTGTTTTAGGTGTGCCCCCTTATGTGTTCCTTACAACTATCTTAGGTGCTGGGTGCCTTCACACATCAGTTTGAATCAGATTTTAACTCAATCCAACTCATAACATTATAATGACATCCAATAGCATCATTATAATTTAGCAGCATTTTTCTAGCATTTTTCTTATAACTCCTGATTCTAAGATTGAATCCAACAGCCAAAATGAAAATGGATGTCTGGCATGTGTGTTAAAGTACAATGCTCCGACATTCGGCTCACAAGAGGTTTGCCAGCCTAAAAAATGGTGATTTTAATTTCTCTAGCTCCTTCAATCTGAGGCACTCAAAGCACTTTCTGAAATTGGGTAATTTAAGCCTCCCAACAAATCAACTCTGCTGATAAAACAGATTCACTAAGAATGGGGCTATCAAAAGCATGCTAGGGAAAGAGCCAGTAGTCATGTCAGAAGCTGATGGCTCAGTTTGAGATTTTGAACTTCACTACTTGCAGTGAGGTATCTTTGTACAAGAATTTCTGCAACATGGAACATAAAGTAGAAAATTAAATGTGGACAAATAATGTGAAGGTTCTAGGAATTGTGCCAAGGAAAGAGGACCAACTTTACTTCTCATCCTGCCAGGATACAAACATGGAACACAGATGGGGCAGAGATGGGTGGCACAAGAAAAATACTGTCGGAAGCTCAAAATGCTGCGAGACTTTTTTTTCTTTTTTAGCAAGGACTGAACCTGTCGTCTTTCACTGATGGATCCAGAAAAGGATTACTGAAACAACAAGCAGTATGCAGGAAATCCTTGTGAGGGATAAAGTACAGTTTTCCAATGAGCAAAGCCCTGCAGGCTAACCCAGAAGGATATATAAAAATCCATTGAGAAATCACTTATGGAGTCAGTCACTTGGTCAGGCATTTCCAGCCAAATTGAAAGTATCCTGCTGAATTAAGACTTTCATTTTCTGGGATACAGGATAAGAAAAGCACTCCAGGACAAAAAGTAATTAGATCATATCTCTGACATTCTTTAAGTCACTTTTAAGTGCTGGCACATAGAGGCCGATTGGTGGTTCACCTTACAAACACCTTCCACGTTGCTGTCATAATATTAATCTGTAAAGAGTGTCTTGTAAGGTATCATATGAAAGTTGATAACACACTGGTGATTAATATAATTGTAAAATGTATGTATTAACACTACATAAGGAATTATGGATAGTCAGTGATATTATGTTTTAAAGTCTGTAACAAATCAAAGGGAGAAACACATTTTTTCCCAGACAGGAGGGACCATCACTATCTCCCTGTCTCTAATGTAAAATAAGCATTGTGGAACCAACACAAAGGAACCTCTATTTGCATATTAAGTCAACAGGAAAACAGGTTGATGGGGTGATGTGAGATCAGCATGGGACACCAAGGTCACGGGGGTTGACTTGTCTTTAGGGTCAAAACAATAAGTTTTGGAGAAATATAAGGTGAAGCAAAAAGATAGTTATCCATTTCACTGAGGAGCACTCTTGGTGGAGTTGACTCAATTGACTAAAAATCAGCAAGCTCTGCAAAAAGACTCTGAGGGTGACAAACTGATTGAGACAAAGGAGTATAGCCTGCTGGAGTTATACACGGTCTCCTAGAAGCACATTATACTACTGTTTTATTTGTGACCAGTTCTGTTTCTACCATCTTTACTCAGTATCACTTAAAACTGTTTGTTAACAAACGTCTGTTTGTTTTATTATATGTAAATCTCAGCGCTGTAATATTAAGCTAAGTGTGAATTCTTTATTGAATCAACCAAGCGGGTGTGTACACTGACTTTTTGGAGATAGTGAATTTGGTAATTTCTGCAGATGATACAAAACTACTTTCCAGATGATCATAGGTGCCAACTCCTGGGTGCTCTGGGGCTGGAGCACCTACCGGGAAAAATTGGCAGCTAAGCTTCCCTCCCATCTCCTCCCTGTCCCACCTCACCTCTGCCTTCACCTCCTCACCTGAGTGCACTGTGTCCCTGCTTCTCCGCCTACCTCCCAGCACTTGCAGCCGCCAAACAGCTGTTTCGCGGCGTAACAAGCTCCGGGAGGGAGGGGGGAGGAGCGGGAATGTGGCGTGCTAAGGGGAGGAGGCAGGGAAGAGGTGGGGCTGGGGTGGGGATTTGGGGAAGGGTTTGGAATAGGGGCAGAGAGGGGGTAGAGTTGGGGCGGGGACTTTGGGGAAGGGGTTGCAATGGGGGCAGGGCAGGGACAGGGGGGCAGGGCAGGAGTGGTTTCGGGGCAGGGCCGGGGCAGAGGGAGGTTGAGCACCCCCCGGTGCCAGCAGAAGTTGGCATCTATGCAGATGATACAAAACTACTCAAGATAGTTAAGTCCAAAGCAGACTGTGAAGCGTTACAAAGGGATCTTGCAAAACTGGGTGATTGGGCAACAAAATGGCAGATTAAATTCAATGTTGATAAATGCAACGCAATGCAAATTGGAAAACATAATCCCAATTATACATATAAAATGATGAGGTCTAAATTAGCTGTTACCACTCAAGAAAGAGATCTCAGAGTCACTGTGGATAGTTCTCTGAAAACATCCACTCAGTGTGCAGCAGCAGTCAAAAAACTAACAGAATGTTGGGAATCATTAAGAAAGGGATAGATAATAAGACAGAAAATATCATATTGACTCTACGTAAATCCATGGTACACCCACATCTTGAATACTGCGTGCAGATGTGGTCACCCCATCTCAGAAAAGATATATTGGAATTGGAAAAGGTTCAGAAAAGGGCAACAAAAATGATGAGGAGTATGGAACAGCTTCCATATGAGGAGAGATGAATAAGACTGGGACTTTTCAGCATGAAAAAGAGATGACTAAGAGGGGATATGATAGAGGTCTATAAAATCATGACTGATGTGGAGAAAGTAAATAAGGAAGTGTTATTTACTCCTCCTCATAACACAAGAACTAGGGGTCACCAAATGCAATTAACAGGCAGCGGGTTTAAAACAAACAAAAGGAAGTATTCTTCACACAATGCCAGTCAACTTGTGGAACTCTTTGCCAGAGGATGCTGTGAAGGCCAAGACTATAGCAGAGTTCAAAAAAGAACTAGAATAATTAATGGATGATAGGTCCATCCATGACTATTAGCCAGGATGGGCAGGGATGGTGTTCCTAGCCTCTGTTTGCCAGGAGCTGGGAATGGGAGATGGGGGATGGATCACTTGATGATTACCTGTTCTGTTCATTCCCCCTGGGGCACCTGTCATTGGCCACTAACGGAAGACAGAATACTGGGCTAGATGGACCTTTGGTCTAACCAAGTATGGCCATTTTTATGTTGTTATGTGTCCAGTGACTAGAGTTGCCAGTTTTGGTTTGACATGTTCTTGGAAGTTTCATCACATGACATAATCTTTAATTAAAGATTAATCTTTAATTCCTGGAAACTCCAAGACAGTCCTGGAGGATTCACAACCCTTCCAATGACAGGGCCTGGATACTCAAGGGGAATGCTTTTCCAGGAGGCTCCGGAACTGGGATCCACCAAGGGTTACCTACAAGGCAATGTAAGGGCTGCCAGAGTCCTGGGAAGTTTGTCTGGGGTGGCTAAAAGACTGTCACCCAGTTTGGCTCCATCAAGTCCCGCTGAAAGGTAACAAGGTCACCTATAGTTCTGGGTGCCCCAAGAAAGTGTCACAGGGGCTCAATCTTACTTCCATTGATTTCAGTAGGAGTTTTGCCATTAATTTCAATGGAAGGAGGATCATGATACCACTAGTGAGCATGATGATGGGGATAATGGTGGTATGGAAGTGCATGCAGACACACACAGTTCTACCACCATTCTCAGAAGTAGTCTCAATTCACACACCCGAATATAACAGTATCTTTTTGACTGGGTACTACCTCCCTAAAAAACAAGAATGCCTTTTGATATTCTCTGTGAATTATAGTACAGTCACACCTCAGTTATCTGAATGGAATGGGAGACATTCAATTAATTTAGACTATCAAGGGTTTGGTTAAGTAGGGAGTTTTTAAATGCAAAAGCTGCATATCAAGGAGGCTTTTGGCCAATTTTTTTTCAAGGGCCCACTGATTTGTGGTGCTTAAACTGAAACATGTTGGGCCTGACTTTCAGAACTGCTGAGCACTCAGAAATCCAGTTGAAATCATCAGGAGCAAGAGGTGCTCAATAGCTTAGGAAATCAAGTATTGATGTCTCAAACTGGGCACTCAAAAATGGATGCATCCAAAATCAGAGGCTGCTCTTGAAATCTGGATAATCAGATTTTGGGTTAATTGAGGTTTGACTAGATATGTTGCTGAAACCCTGGAGGGTGGGATTTTCAAAAAGACTCAACCATTGGCCTAACTCTGTTCCTGTTCATGTCAATGGCGAAATTCCCATTGACTTCAGTGAGAGCAGGATTAGACGAACACTCATTTTTGAAAATTCAATCCAGAGTGTTTTAGAATTTGTCAGTAGGGAAAATGTGGCTTACCATAGAGCCTGACCCTAATTTTTAACCTTTGCTTTATGAGAGTAGGTCTTTTTTTCTATATGAATAGATCAGCAAAAAGTGTTGATATGCCTCATTATTTACTGGAAAACTGAACAGTTAAGGATGTTCAGAGCTGAGTATATTATTGGTAGAGACAGGAAATATATTGCTTACTAGCTAAAAAGAAAAATTCCTACCAAAAAAAAGAATGGATTGCCAGACTGCAGGAAATGTGAGAATAGATAAACTTATTGCTGCTCTTCATAGCCAACTTGAAGCTTTTATTTCTACAACAGTTGGATCCCTTGGGACACTGCTGTGACCACAGAAATTTAAATCTCTTGATTGCTTTAAATGTTAGTGTATAAGATATTGCTAAGTCTCTTAACTCTTTATTTTATATATTATATATGAAACATTTGATATTTCATTCGTTGTTTTATTTATTCTGCTGAAAGTTTCAGTTAAGAAAGATTTTTTTTTAAAGTGGTTATGTTTGATCCTGGAAACTTTGTGGAGTTTGACAGCCTTTACTTTTTAATGATCCAAAGTTTTCCTTGCTGATTTGAGATTCGGAGTAACACAACTGGATGTGACTTGGCTCAGCAGTTTCCATTTTTACTGTGTAATTGAAGGTCTCTTTCTCCACAGTAATATTTCAAAGTAAAATGCAGTGAGACACACATGCTGCTGCCCTTTCTTTTGATTCTGACATTTCACATTCATTTACAGAAAAATAAGTTGGAGGGAGGGGAAAAAAATCACACAATTAAGCTGTACTCAATTTCTTTTTGCACCTTGGTTCCAGATAATTTAATGCAAATCAGCCATCAAAATGCTACGTGTTATAAATAATAATACCAATGATTATTTGGAACCACTCAAGTGTAGAATTAATCTCTTCTGCCTACGCTAAAGTAAAAAGATATATGTTCAAAATGCCTTGTTCCAGAGTTTGATAAAGCTTTTTGTGTTTAAAAAAAAGAAAAGAGGAGGAGGAGGAGGAACAGCAAATATGTGAGAAAATAATTTATCATCAGCACAAGCAAAATGTATTTGCCCTTTTAGGGTATTTTCCTTGAAACAATACATAATTCATCTATCTTATTGTTCTTATTTCCACCTTTCCTTATGATTATAATAAAAATATTAAAGGCAATATTTAGGTTTGAATATACAAAAGAAGATAGCCATACCCATCGACATCTCTCGTTTCAGATCCAATTTTACCTCCAACCCACACATGACTACTGTTATTTATCATTTATTATTGTAAATTATGTATGTCAGAACTACTGTGAGTAGTTCATGAAACAGGTTATAGCAACCTAGAATTCTAAATAAAGACGTTAAAGTTGCCTTAACCAGCGTTCCTTTTGTCCCTCAGTGAGAGCCTTTTTGTCCACATTATATGGGTGTCTCAGCTGGTTAAAAGCTAGGGAATGAGGCAAGGACGGATGTTGGTTGCCTTGAAGGGTCAGGGACATTTTTCCTCGATATACTTTGCATGTGCAAATGTCTTGTACTATAAAAACAAAAGGTGAAGTCCTGACCCTACTGATGTAAATGGGAGTTTTACTGTTGACTTCAATGGGGCCAAGATTTCACCCTCAAAGTCTATTTTTAAAGGTAGGCAACTGAAACAGATAAGTGTGACAAGTCAATCACATACATTAGAGAGACATAAAAGACCTGCTAGGTCACCTAGTTCATATTATGAGAGCAGGGTTGTTCCCTATAATATGTGGAAAGGCTACTCTGAGCTGCCTCAAGATGCAAATATAGTTTAAATAGAAGTTAAAAAGTTTAATATGCTTATCATTTTGTATTTCTTAAGTTTCATAGCAAAAGGATAATATGTATTTTATTTATGGGTCATTTTATGTCACTCATCACCTTAGCTTCTGAGCACCTCTAAATTCAAATGAGTGAGTGAGACTTGGCAAAATTGGTTGTAGAGCTATGCCTGCTTGGGCTTACACCCTGAGTTTAGCCTTGACTTTCTGGGGTGAATGAACTAGAATTTGCCTGGATTCAAGTTCCGGATTCAACCACTACTCAACTTCCTAGCTTTTGAAATCCACTTATGGATTCACATCATGACTTGGGTCCATCTCTAGACTGAATGCCCCAAAATGAGATGCAGTGAAAGACTGCTGCATCCCATTTGGTGTTATGGTGAAAGCGCAAATTTCACTCAATTACATAATGAAAACAAAAATCAGCCAATGGATCTTTTGATGAACCTGGTGTGAGTTTCAAACTGGCAAGGAAACCTGAAACCAAGCAAGTGTCAGGTGGTCTGGAGTTTCAACGGCTACATTTAGCACAGCTCGGAATTCTACTGTCTAATTGTAAATGTTCAAGCAACAGAACAGGTTTCAGAGTAGCAGCCGTGTTAGTCTGTATTCGCAAAAAAGAAAAGGAGGACTTGTGGCACCCTAGAGACTAACAAATTTATTTGAGCATAAGCTTTCGTGAGCGACAGCTCACTTCATCGGATGCATTTGGTGGAAAATACAGAGGGAAATGCATCCGATGAAGTGAGCTGTCGCTCACGAAAGCTTATGCTCAAATAAATTTGTTAGTCTCTAAAGCAACAGAATGTTAGATAGGGAACAGCTTCACAGTTGATACACCTGGAGTGTAAGCTGCCTCATTCACTTTCAGGGCGGCTCATTATTGATTTTTTTTTAAGTCTCTTCCTCAGCTGATGAAGGACTAAGCTGTGTGCATGATTAACCGCTTTTCCCTGTTATAGAGGGATATTTGCTGGTAACAACACACTCAAGTAAACATATTCAAAGGCATAGACTACTGGGGAGGTTTATGCCCCTGAAAATTAAGGGATTGCATTAACAAAGGAACCATTGAGTTTGGAGCTCATTTTAGTAAAGGAGGCCAATTTTAAGTCATGGTTCAAAAAACTTCTGATTCAAGCAATATTCAACGGTATGATTGTTTAACTTTAACCTCCCCCCCCCCCGCCCCCCGCAATAAATCACGTTGCCTGTGCCCCGGGAATGCTGCTAAAATATATAGTTAGAGACCCAGGCTTTCGGTAGAGTGTTAGGTACTTGGATGGTCAACTCTCCAGGCCAGGGCCCGTGTTCTGTGTTGGAATCGCCCTCGCACAGCGGTGCCCTGACCCAGGCCTGGGGCGCTACTGCAGCGCAGCTGGAAGCGGAGGCAGAAGCCAAGCCGGCAGGCGCGCTGGGCTGCCTCAGCCCCCTCCCCCGCTGCCTGCCCGGGATGCAATTACGCGCCCCATAGCTTCATGCATAAAACAGGAGGCCGGGGCGGCGGGGAGCCGCGCGCCGGGCAGGCAGGTGGCTCCCAGGCGCGGCCGCCCGGGCGGGCCGCGGCCTCCGCGCGGGGATTTACCTGGCCGCCCCCGGCAGTGCCCCGCGCAGCTGGCCATGGAGCTGCCGCCGCGCCTGCACTGGGGGAGGACCAGGCGGTGGAGGCACCGGGCTCGGCGCCGGCAGGTCTGCAGTAAGTGCTACCTGGGCCGGGGGCTCGCCCCCTCCATCCTCCTCTCGCCCCGCCGGCCCGACGCTGAGCACCGGGGCAGCCCTAAAACTTGCCGGCCCTGGGCTGGCCAGTCTGCGTGCCCCCCAACCCCTTACCTGGGGCGTGGGGCAGGGGAGGGGCGGCCGCACTGCCTGCCAGCGGGGCCGGGGCATGCACCATTTCTAACCCTACAGCTAGGTTGGGCCCGGCCCCGAGGGCGGCACAGGGCACTTGGGACACTCCCCCAGCCCAACAGCTCGCTTTGGCGGGGGGGGGGGGGGACCCTGGAATCAGGCCAGGACTGATGGGGGTGGTCAGAAACTTGGATCGCTTTATTGCACAATGGGGGAAAGAAATTGGGCGGTGGGTGGGATGAATCTAGAAGAATTGAATACACCCCCCCAAGATGGGATCAGCAGCACTGAACCCAGGGGGCTGGTTTGGGACCCTAACAGACCGCAGGCCCGGTGTGGAGAGCTGCCTGCCCACTGCTTTGGTTGGTGGAACTCAAACATAGCACTGAGCTGACATGGGCTTTACTGGAAAAGACTGTACCAGGGGGGTTGTGTTCATCATTCATTATTTCACGGGGGCCTTGGTGGAGGTAGATCATTTCCCTGCCATGATGAATATCATGTGCTGAAGTGACAGCTGCTTTAATATAGTCAAAATCGGAGACTGTCTTAGCCAAGGTGACAGGTCGTACTAGCTTAGCCCCAGCTTCGAAGACTTTTAGCTGGCTCACAAGAGGGAACAGTGGCCTTTTGGTTCTATTGAGTCTCTGCAGCAGTAATGCGTATACTGAGTAAGCAGAGCAGGGACTTCTTTAGTAAGTGTCTGACCACTTGTTGACAGACAACAGAGACGTACAAGGGAACGAAGAAGGGATGACAAACTATCTCTGTTCATCTTAAGGTTATGGACCAAATATGGCAAAAGAGAACTTAACTGAAAACGCCTAGTGGGACACACTACAAAAGGTTAAAATACACTACAATAAAAACAAGCATGCTATGTGCCAACTATGGTGCCTAGAAATCACTGTCCTTCAATATCCTAGTTTATTATAATTATCCTGAAATGTCAGCGATACCAGGATCGGTCCTGACCCATGAATACCAAACTCCCACAGTTATCCTCTTGAACAGTATGTTGTCACAGGAGCCAACTCGGAGTTTAAACTAAGAACCTTTCAAATTCAAAGCATTATTTCTAGATTTCAGAAACACTAATTTCAGCAGAAGTGTTCTACATTCCTACAGTCTTTATTTACTGAGTTAATCATTGGTTCTGATCAGTCACCTGTTGTATATTTGCTGTTGTGCAAGTACTTGTGTAGTGCAAATATTTATGCACTCCATGGTGCATGATGGTCCATTCCTATTTTCTAGTCAGAAGAAAAAACAATCCTGTTTTACCTTCATTTAGGATTATATTAACCTTTTCCAATTTAAATTCCCTATTATTTACAACTAAAGAATTGACAAATAGTTTGGGAATTATTTGGGAACATCTTAACACAGGCTGCCCCATTTACACTCCTCATTCTGATTTAATAATTATCCACTTGCCCTAATTCAGTTGTCTCTTGAGTGAGTGGTTAGATGCATTTGGCACTATTACACCAGTTTATACAAACTGAAAGAACGGGAAATCGGAGAAGGGCAGATTCTCTGAATAATTTAAAGAGGTTTCTTTGGTTGGGAAAGTGCTCCCTTTGTACATATGTGGTTGCAGGGCAGGCATTTTATTTTGGCTCCAGCTTTGGGAAACTTTGTAGCACAGAAGGGGTGGGGTTAAAATGGAAATAAAAGTTTGAAGAGAAGAAAGAATGGGAGGCTTGTGTGGGTGATTTAAGAGAGAGGTTCTAGACTCTGGAATCTTTTATTATTAGGTTACTAGTTTGAATCCAGAATGAGACAATAGTAACCAAAAGGGGTTCCTTTCTGTGGCTTGAGTGTCCGCTACCGAGAGGCCAAGCCCAAGGATCTGGCCCTAAGACTGAATTACTCCCTTCATGCCTAGATGTGGCTCTTAGTGATCAAGTTTGAGGCTCTGTGGCAAAACTTACACTATTGCTAGACACATTGTACCTGTTCTGTTTATAAATATTCATTTTTTAAACAACACACACCTGGTACTCAGCAAGGAAACTATCACTGTTTCCTTATGCTTATGCTCAAATAAATGTGTTACTCTAAGGTGCCACGAGTACTCCTTTTCTTTTTGCGAATACAGACTAACATGGCTGCTACTCTGAAACCTATCACTGTTTGGTTTCTGATGTCACTAGAATCCCAGCCTTCCACAGTGGCCTCTCTTTAAAAATGTAGTCATCCTGGAAGACAGACTGAGGATTTTGCAGTGTCCTATCAAGGCCCAATTATTGTGATCACCATTTTGTATGGGGTCCTCTGAGGAGAACTTCCCAGAGGTACAGTTTAAGCTTTCTATTATAAAAATGCTTCCTTGCATAAAAGCATTTTCAAATTCTACGAAAGCTTTTGCATTGTAATTGTAGCTTTGCGGATCAGACTAAGGGAATCCAATATAGCAGATGGGATGGATTCTCTGTGACAACTTTTAAAATCTCAAAGGCTTCTGTTTAATTTTTGCCTCTTAACACAAGCAAATGTACGTGGTTCTGCTTGCATTAGCAAAATCAAAGTAAACATTATCGCACTAGTGTTTGATATGAACAGGATTTTTTTTTTCTATCAGGGAAACTGAGTTAAAATCCTGCTAGCAGCAACCAGTCTGATGAAACTAGACATAGTGTTCTTTGGACAAGCCTGCAAAACAATTTTTTGCCAATCCTCCCCAAAATGTGATTGAATCCTGATCACCAGAATCAGGTAACTGCATGGGACCTGGGAAATGGTTTACATATAAAGGGTGAGGCGTAGCACAGAGGTAGGGTGACCAGATAGCAACTGTGGGAAAAAAACGGGACGGGGTGGGGGAGTAATAGGCGCCTATATAAGAAAAAGTCCCCAAAAATGGGACTGTCCCTATAAAAACAGGACATCTGGTCACCCTATACAGAGGGAGTATTTGTCTCCCATTGCTCTCCCTAATGCAGAATGGGAAATCGCATCCTTTTGCTGGTTGATACAGATGCCAACATTTTATAACAGTTTTGCAATGGACAGGGATTGAGAGAATGCTATGTCCTCAGCCTTTGGAGGGTTTGAGGGTATTCTGGTGAATTATATCATTTTACAAAATTAACTTGCCATCCCTCACTGAAGTAGATAAGTATTATTATCTCTATCTTGCAGATGAGGGAAATCAAAGCAGAAATGTTATGTGACTTATCTAAGGCCATAGAAGCAGTCAATATCAGAGCTGGGATTGGAATACACGGGGCTCTAGTCTGAGCCCTGAGCTTAGTCCATTAGACCAGGCTGCCTTTCATGCTATTAAGCTGCCTTTCATTGTTGCCAGAGATCAGACTGGCTGCTCAGCAGAGGAGTATAGAGCTGTGCTGGCTCTGTGTTTCTGTCAGAGATGGGGAATAATGAGGAGGGTCACCCTTGTTTGTGGGATTTTTAAAAAAGGTGCAAAAATTATGGGATATAGAAGACATTATGGGACAGACTGTTACTTGCCTTGGTGGAAAGTGCAAGGAAAGTGACCCCTTGCTCCCAGTCAGTCTCTTGCATGACTTGTTTTGGCCCCACCATGCATTGTCTAAACTTCGCAAAAAGCAGTGCTCTGGACAGTGGTGGGTTGCACACTGGGATACCTGCACCTGGGACACTGCACTCTGCATTGATACAAGCACTCCACTGCTGATACAAGGTTGCACGTGCACAAACACTGTACTAACTGCAGCGGCTTTATGCCGACATAACTTGTATCAACCAAAGTTCTTAGAGTAGACGTGTCCTAAGTGTGCAGTAAAGGTTCAAAATAGATTGTATTTGCCACTATCCACCACTATCGTCTTCCCCCCATTTGTTAGTGGTAATGTGGTAGGCTTTTAAAAATATATATTTTGGTAGCCTTTATGAAATATTAGATACAAAGTCTGTTTTTTTCCTGTTAAATAAAGGGAATGTTGTTTGGAAAAAATATTATAACGTACATAGACAGCTTCATGAAGTTCTGATATTGTGTAGGCACAGTGTTCCAACTTCAAGGGGTCTATTCAGAATTTATTTAAATTAATACATTTTCAAAAATGTCAAGGGCACAAAACCCACTCTGACTGCACACACCTAGTTGCCACCTACCACCCCACACTGGAACCAATACTCGATATCATAAAACAACTACAACCCATACTGGCTGGGACCCTATCCTGAAATAAATATTTCCTGAACCTTCCTTTCTGGCCTTCAGACAACTCTCCAAGCTCATCATTGGAAGGAAGCTCCCCATAGACCAGGACACACCAACTCAAAGTGACATCAGACCCTGCCAGAACAACAAATGTAAAACCTATAGACATATCTCCACTGCTACAATGATCAACACTGCGCCTCCCCCCACCCCAACACATCTTACACTTACAAGATCCATGGGTCCTATGCATGCCTATCACAACAGGTGGAGTATCTCATCCAGTGCACTAAATGCCTCAGCGACTGTCTGGTTTCACCCACATAATCACTACTCTCATGAATGAACTCACACAGGAAAATGATAAGACAACCACTATCACCTGTGGGTGAACTTTTCACAAAACTATCACAATATCTGACCTCTCAGTTCTCATTCACAAAGAAAATCTGCACAATACCTTCAAAAGATGAGCCCGGATGCTCAAATTCATAACTTTGCTAGACACTAAAAATCATGGACTGAATAAACACACTGGATTTATGACTTACTGCAACAATCTATAACCCACTAACAATGCCTCTCCCAGCTGCCTTTCCCCCTATGACTGGAAGGGTATTAATGGGCCTCTTCTCCTTGAGTGGTCCCTTGAAATATGTGCCCGCTACTTATGCTAAACAATCTGTTTCACCTTATATTTAGTTGTGAAACTCTGAATATGTTTCCAAGACCTGAAGAAGAGCTCTGTGTAAGTTCAAAAGCTTGTCTTTCTCACCAACAGAAGTTGGTCCAATGAAATACAGTGTGTCACCTACCTTGTCTCTTTAATTTGTGGTGTTCCTTTTCATTTCTTGTCTATGCATTTAAGCTTAATTCTTCAATGTGTCACTCCTTTGAGAGCAAAAGGTTTAGTGGAACATTGAAAAGACCGACCTTGTCTCGGGACCAACATGGCTACAACAACATTGCATAACACAAATTAAGAAAACCAGCCTAATTCGTTATACTAGGGTTTTAAAGACATGAAATAAGACTAAAAAGCTGTAAAGCAATAGTGCCGCGTCAGAGAGGAAGTGAACTCTAAACCGATTATGTTGTTTGAAAAACTCTGGAGAAGAAAGCCATTAAAATAATGACTGAACATACATTTTAACAGCCCCAGAAGGAACAAAACTAATCTAGCCTCCCTCAAGGAGACCTGCACCCAAACAATGGAATGCATATCTAGTGTGGAATGCATTCTTCCACTTTTATGACCAATCCTATCTTTAATTTTTTTGCAGGTTACAACATTATGCAATTAGTATTAAGCCCACTTGATGGAACTGGAGAGCATGTGGTCTTAACTTTGTCATTTAAAGCTTTTACTTTAAATCACAGGATTCTGAAATTATATTCAGAAGTCACCTTCCTGAACTAGTATAGGAAGTAGGGCTCACCAGAGCTGAGCCCCAGTAGCTCCGAAAGGAGCCTGACACTCGTCCTAGGGAGAGGTCAGACTATAAGTGTTTCTAGTAGGCCCTATACCCAGTGATGGAATGTAGCTTTTTTTTTTTCTTCTAAGAGATGCACATGCATTACTATCTTTAACATTAATGGAAGTTACACATAACACAGTGGGGAGAATAGCCTTCCAGTAAAGTATAAGTCTTTCCATGACATAATTAACAGCAGAAAAATAGTGTCATTGCTCAGTTTTTGATGTGAGAAACAAACACTTCCTCATTTCCACATCAGTCATTCTCCAGAGCTCCATTCACAAGATGCTTTGATGTTTATGATAATTGAATCTCTTTACTTTAGATTTGACACCATTTACTTCAAAGCAGCAGTCAAATCTATATGCATTCAGTAGGTGCCAATTAGTATTTATAAACAGAGAATGAATAAATTTAGCTGTAATTTTTAACTGTACTGATAATTTCAAGATGTTAACTCAATAAAACAATTATTGAAAAAATTGACAAACATCTTCCATAAGTTGCCAAGTCAATGTAGAATAAAAATAAAATATATGCTTGTCATCAAGTTTCAAAACAGTTTGAGCAATTAGTAACTGTTATACCTTATACCAAATGAAATTTGTCTGAGGCCTGGTCTAAATTTGGGGGAGCGGGAGGATCGATCTAAGTTACGTAACTTCAGCTAAGTGAATAACGTAGCTAAAGTCGACCTACTTAGATCTACTTACCGCGGTGTCTTCACTGAGGTCAGTTGACTGCTGACACTCCCCCGTCGACTCCGCCTGCACCTCTCGCTCCAGTGGAGTGCAGGAGTCAACAGGAGAGTGCTCGGGGGTCAATTTATCGCATCTAGACTAGATACAATAAATCGACCTCCCCCACTGAATCAATCGCTGCCCACTGATCCGGCGGGTAGTATAGACATACCCTAAGAATAAAACTCACTGTATAGATGTACATTTTAAAATAAAATTTCAGTTAAACTAGACCTAGTTATTTTAAATGAAAAACCTACACTATTCAAATTGAACCCAAATAATAACAGTGCCTACAAATGTATTACTTTTCAGACCATAGAAGTGTGTTCAGACCAAAAAACTTGCATTATATGGAATTAAAAGGGCACATGTTAGAAGAGCTAAAAACTGGTTTACAAATAATCTTCAAATGTAGTTGTTATCAATAAGCAGGGTCCTACAGGGACTGATTCTTGGTCCAAGGTAGAACCTTGGCTGGTAAAGTTTGCAGAAGACACAAGGATTGGTGAGGATAATAAATACGGTTATGGAGTGATCTGAATCACCTATTTAAATAGTCATAATCCAACAAAATGCATTTTAATACAGCCAGAGGTGAGGTAAAACATCTGAGAACAAAGACCACATGTTATATCTACAGGATGGGAGACCCTGTCACTGCTTTTCAAGACTCAAAGGATTTAGAGGTCATTGTAGATAATCGCCTGTGAGCTCTCAGTGCGGTGCTGTGGCAAAAAAAGGGATAATGTGTTGCATGGATGTATAAAAAGGAGAATATCAAGCAGGGAAGTGCCTTGTACACAGCACTGGTAAGTCGCTACTAAAATACTGTCTTCAGTTCTGGTGTCCACACTTCAAGAAAGGAGGGGAGATACTGGAAAGAGTTCAAAGGAAGACCTCAAAATGATCCAGGAGAAAACAAGCCATGTGATGTGAGGTTAAAGGAGTTCAACTATTAATGGAGATTCTCTATGTCCTACTAAGGAGGAGAGGATGGAAGATAAAATACGGGTAGGATCTGATGGAAAAACAGTTCCATTCATTTACATCATGTAATGGCAGACAGCTGAAAAGTAACAATTTTTTAAGAAGTGCTTATATACAAATGCTAGAAGTCTAAATAATAAGATGGGTGAACTAGAGTGCCTTGTATTAAATGAGGATATTGATATAGAAGGCATCACAGAAACTTGGTGGAATGAGGATGATCAATGGGGGACAGTAATACCAGGGTGTGATGTTATTGACATGAACTGGGACCATATAGATCATGGTTGCAACCAAGGTCCTGTAGTGGCACCAAATCTTGTATAAGGGGGGTCAAATAAGGTGTCTAAGACAAGGTTATGGCTTGTTGATTATGATATGCTATCTGAATATGTGTATCATTTTTGTAGTTGAAGTTATGAATATTGGCTCTATACTGTCTGTATTTCAAATTTATGCTATGCTTCTGGGTGACACCCCAGACAAGTTGGTGTCAGCTCTGCCTAGCTGATTGATGGCCCATTAAGGACCATCAGCTATACAACTGACCCATTGAGAGAAGGCAGACACACCTTATGTCTCAGCAAGGCATGCAGGGACATGTGTGTCCTTGTTGCCAAGAAGGCCAATGGCATTTTGGGCTGTATAAGTAGGGGCATTGCCAGCAGATCAAGGGACGTAATCGTTCCCCTCTATTTGACACTGATGAGGCCTCATCTGGAGTACTGTGTCCAGTTTTGGGCCCCTCACTATAAGAAGGATGTGGAAAAATTGGAAAGAGTCCAGCGGAGGGGGCAACAAAAATGATTAGGGGACTGGAACACATGACTTATGAGGAGAGGCTGAGGGAATTGGGATTGTTTAGTTTGCAGAAGAGAAGAATGGGGGGGGATTTGATAGCTGCTTTCAACTACCTGAAAGGGGGTTCCAAAGAGGATGGATCTAGCCTGTTCTCAGTGGTAGCAGATGACAGAACAAGGAGTAATGGTCTCAAGTTGCAGTGGGGGGAGGTTTAGGTTGGATATTAGGAAAAACTTCTTCACTAGGAGAGTGGTGAAGCACTGGAATGGGTTACCTAGAGAGGTGGTGGAATCTTCTTCCTTTTGAGGTTTTTAAGGTCAGGCTTGACAAAGCCCTGGCTGGGATGATTTAGTTGGGGATTGGTCCTGCTTTGAGCAGGGGGTTGGACTAGATGACCTCCTGAGGTCCCTTCCAACCCTGATATTCTATGATTCTAAGACATCCCTATGGACAGAACTCTGAGGTTTTTCCATGCCATGTGATGGACAGCTTGTCTTTGGGACAAAGAAAGAAAAGCTCCAGCTCTTCCATCTTGTCTTCAATCCTGTTTCATACATCTGGAGAGACTTTGCTACAAACGGAAGCTCTAAACAAAGGAATGATGACTCATCCCAGCTGTGGATGTACTCCAGGGACTTGATTTGAATCTGCAATTTATTCTATCATTGCTACAAGCTTGAACCAAGAACTTTGCCATTACTGTATGTAATTGATTCCATTTAACCAATTCTAGCTCTCATCTATATCTTTTTCCTTTTATGAATAAACCTTTAGATTTTAGATTCTAAAGGATTGGCAACAGCGTGATTTGTGGGTAAGATCTGATTTGTATATTGACCTGGGTCTGGGGCTTGGTCCTTTGGGATTGAGAGAACCTTTTTTCTTTTACAGGGGTATTGGTTTTCATAACCATCTATCCCCATAACAAGTGGCATTGGTGGTGATACTGGGAAACTGGAGTGTCTAAGGGAATTGCTTGTGTGACTTGTGGTTAGCCAGTGGGGTAAAACCAAAAAGTCTTTTCTGTTTGGCTGATTTGGTTTGCCTTGGTGTGCATAGAAACCCCAGTCTTGGGCTGTAACTTCCCTGCTTTAAGCAATTTGTCCTGAATTGGCACTCTCAGTTGGGTCCCACCAGAACCAGCATCGTTACACAGGGTATGAAATATATCAGAAAGACAGAACAGGTTGTGCTGGTGGGGGAGTGACACTATATGTGAAAGAAAGCGTAAAATCAAAAGAAGTAAAAATCTTAAATGAACCAAACTGTACCTTAGAATCTCTATGTATAGTAATCCCATGCTTGAATAATAAGAATATAGCTGTAGGGATATACTACCAGTCACCTGATCTGGATGGTGATAGTGACTGAGACATGCTCAGAGAGATTAGAGAGGCTGTTAAAAATAAAAAACTCAATAATAATGGGGGATTTCAACTATCCCCATATTGACTGGGTACGTGTCACCTCAGGACGGGATGCAGAGATAAAGTTTCTTGATACCTTAAATGATTGCTTCTTGGAGCAGCTAATCCTGGAACCCACAAAGGGAAAGGCAATTCTTGATTTAGTCCTAAGTGGAGCACAGGATCTGGTCCAAAAAGTGAACATAGCTGAATTGCTTGGTAATAGTGACCATAATATAATTAGACTTAACTTCCCTGTGGGGGTAAGAGGGGAGGAAAAAACACCACAGCAGCCCAGCATAGTAGCATTCAATTTCAGAAAGGGAAACTACACAAAAATGGGGAAGTTAGTTAAAACAGAAATTAAAAAAAGGTACAGTGCCAACAGGGAAATCACTGCAAGCTGCATGGAAACTTTTTAAAGACACCACAATAGAGGCTCAACTTAAATGTATACCCCAAATTAAAAAACATAGTAAAAGAACCAAAAAAGTGCCACTGTGGCTAAACAATGAAGTAAAAGAACCAGTGAGAGGCAAAAAGGCATCCTTCAAAAAGTGGAAGTTAAATCCTACTGAGGAAAATAGAAAGGAGAATAAACTCTGGCAAGTGAAGTGTAAAAATATAATTAGGAAGGTCAAAAAAGAATATGAAGAACAGCTAGCCAAAAACTCAAAAATTAACAGCAATTTTTTTAAAGTACATCAGAAGCTGGAAGTCTGCTAAACAATTGGTGGGCAATGGACAATCACTGGACAATCAAGATGCTAAAGGAGCACTCGAGGACGGTAAGGCCATTGTGGAGAAACTAAATGAATTCTTTGCATCGGTCTTCATGGCTGAGGATGTGAGGGAGATTCCCAAACCTGAGCCATTCTTTTTAGATGACAAATCTGAGGAAATGTCACAGATTGAGGTGTCATTAGAGGAGGTTTTGAAACAAAACTGATAAACTAAACAGTATTAAGTCACCAGGAGCAGACGGTATTCACCCAAGAGTTCTGAAAGAACTAAAATATAAAATTGCAGAACTACTAACTGTGCTATGTAACCTATCAATTCAAGTAGCTTCTGTACCAGATGACTGAAAGATAGCTGACGTAACACCAATTTTTAAAAGGCTCCAGAAATGATCCCAGCAATTACAGGCCCGTAAACCTAACTTCAGTACTGGGCAAACTAGTTGAAATTGTAGTAAAAAACAGAATTATCAGACACATAGATGAACATGATTTGTTGGGGAAAGTCAACATGGTTTTTGTAAATAGTGAGGCATGATTTCCCATCTACTAAAATTTTCTGAAGGGGGTAAACAAGCATGTGGACAAGGGTGATCCAGTGAATATAATGTACTCAGATTTTCAGAAAGCCTTTGACAAGGTCCCTCATTAAAGGCTCTCAAGCAAAGTAAGCTGTCATGGGATAAGAGGGAAGGTCCTCCCATGGATCGGTAACTGGTTAAAAGATAGGAAACAAAGGGTAGGAATAAATGGTCAGCTCTCAGAATGGAGAGCAGTAAATAGTGATGCCCTTCAATATTTTCATAAATGATCTAGAAAGAGGCATAAACAGAGAGGTGGCAAAATGTGAAGATCATACAAAACTACTCAAGACAGTTAAGTCCAAAGCAGATTACAAAGAGTTACAAAGGGACCTCACAAAATCGGGCAACAAAATGGCACATGAAATTCAGTGTTGATAAATGCACAGTAATGCACACTGGAAAATAATCCCAACTATACTTATAAAATGGTGGGGCCTAAATTAGCTGTTACCACTCAAAAGAGATCTTGGAATCATTGTGGATAGTTCTCTGAAAATATCCACTCTATGTGCAGCGGCAGTCAAAAAAGCTAACCGAATGTTGAGAATCATTAAAAAAGGGATAGATAATAAGACAGAAAATATCATATTGCCTCAATATAAATACATAGTATGCGCACATCTTGAATACTGCATGCAGATGTGGTTGCCCCATCTCAAAAAAGATACTGGAGTTGGAAAAGGTACAGAAAAGGGCAACAAAAATTATTAGGGGTATGGAACGGCTGCCATATGAGGAGAGATTAATAAGACTGGGATTGTTCAACTTGGAAAAGAGACGACTAAGGGGGGATATTGTGGAGGTCTCTGAAATCATGACTGGTGTGGAGAAAGTAAATAAGGAAGTGTTACTTATAGAGCTGTTGATTAATTGCAGTTAACTTGCACGATTAACTGAAAAAAAGTAATCACAATTAATCGCCGTTTTAATCGCACTGTTAAACAATAGAATACCAATTGAAATTTATCTATATTTTGGATGTTTTTCTTCTTTTTCAAATATATTAATTTCAATTACAACATAGAATACAAAGTGTACAGTACTCACTTTATATTATTTTGATTACAAATATTTGCACTGTAAAAATGCTAAACAAAAGAAATTTGTATTTTTCATTTCACCTCATACAAGTACTGTAGTGCTTTCTCTTTATCATGAAAGTACAACTTACAAATGTAGATTTTTGTTGTTGTTACATAACTTCACTCAAAAACAAAACAATGTAAAACTTTAGAGCCTACAAGTTCACTCAGTCCTACTTCTTGTTCAGCCAATCGCTAAGACAAACAAGTTTGTTTACATATATGGGAGATAATGCTGCCGGCTTCTTATTTACAATGTCACCTGAAAGTGAAAACCGGTGTTTGCATGGCACTCTTGTAGCCGGCATTACAAGGTATTTACCTGCTAGATAAACATTCATATGTCCCTTCATGCTTCGGCTGCCATTCCACTTCTTTTTTGTACATAATTCTTTTTTTGTAAGTTCAACTTTCATGAGAGAGATTGCACTAAGTACTTGTATTAGGTGAATTGAAAAATACCATTTCATTTTTACAGTGCAAATATTTATAATAAAAAATAAAGTGAGTACTGTACACTTGGTATTCTTTGTTGTAATTTAAATCGACCCCCCATCGCCACCCCAGGCAGGGACCTTGGGTTTTTTGGCCTTCTTCTGCAGCATGGGATGCAGAGTGCCTGGTGGGGTTATCTGTATGTATCTCACCTAATCAATTCCTTGCCATTGCAAGGGCCTCCAGCACTGGTAGCACCGTAGTCTCTCCTGTTCTCTGCCTGTGGCACACAGCTGTTTAGTCTCCTGTTTAACTGAAGTCATGGGGCATTTGAGTTAAATGTATGGCCTGTGATATGCAGGAGGTCAGATGAGATGATCTAGTGGTTCTGTCTGGTCTTACATTCTATAAATTGTTACATTTGATTTAAAAAGGCCACACTTACAGAATGTTTTGCAGTACAGCAACAGCACCTCTGGCAGCTGGGATTTTGTCATTGCATAGAGGGAGAGATTATTTCTGATGGGAGGAAACAGATCATGGCTCAAATAGCCTGACCAGGCCAGACCTGAAGAAGAGCTGTGCGTAACAGAAGTTGGTCCAATAAAAAAGATATTACTTCACCCACCTTGTCAGGCCAGAAGGAATCAGTCTGATTGAGAGTATGTAAGATAAAATAACTCCCAGGACCAGCCTTAACCTACTTATTCTTGGTATTTAAAGGAGGGTTTGGGATGTAACAATGCTTGGTGTTTGGGGTGGGGGCTGGTTGATTCACAACAAAAGCATTTTTTTGTTTGGAAGTGCAGTACTTAGGCTAGCTTCTACATTGAGTTCCTAAAGTGTAACCTACAAATGTCAGACAACCTTAAAACAGAAGAAAGCTCCTAAGAAGAATATATAAGGAGTAATTCAGTTTGCCTGTAATTGCAAGAGAAGAAAGCAGTGCTTCTCTACTGAGCTCTGTCCACAAGACAAGCTCCCTGTACTTGTGATGACAAAATGAGACTCCACTCTCAGCTGATAGTGCAGACGTAGAAAGTATGATCATACATTCTCCACTGGGTGCCTCAGGCAAAACTCCTTGGGCTTTGTTTGCTTTTGGGGGAGCTTAATTGCCCCATTTGGGTCTGCAGGATTGGCTCTACCTTATTAGAATTCAGATGCTCAGAAATGCCCCTAGGTTCTATGCTCTCTTCTGACCATTTGGCTCAATGGGTCAGGGAGGGAAGTAGGAGGGAAGTGATCTTTCCCAGGCACCACCCACTCATGGCACCAAAATGAGATGCACTCCCTCTGCTTTATTTCTGTTAGGTTGGGGTGCCACTGCAGCTCCTGGAGCAGCCCAGAATTGGGAGGGTGCAAAGATGGCTTAAACCACTTTATTCCCCGCTCAGCCTGGACCCATTGCTGTCAATATCAAAACTCCTATTGAGTATAATGGGAGCAGAATCAGAGCCTCTCTTTTAAAAACAATAGCAGTGTTAAATTGCTCACTTCAAACTTGAAGCAAGCAGAAGCCACTTTGACTTCATTGCTGCTTGAGCTGAAAAGGAAATAGAGAATGTGAATAAGAGGGGGTGGGGAAGGATGGCCAAGTAGCCTATATTTGGAAGATATCTGCACAGCTTTTAAAACGGGATTTAAACTTCAATGGGAGTTTGCTTGTATAACAACTGCAGTATCAGACCAGTCACATTTACTTTTGCTGTAATTCTATTGCAGCTGTTCATGATACATTCAGTCCCCACTGTCCGTGCTGAAAAGCTTTTGTTATGCTGAGCTCATTTCTGAACCTGATGTGTAAATGCTGTTCTATCCGTTGTTGTTATGACAACACACCCTGGGCTTCTAACAGAGGGTGAATGTACTTCTGGAGAGAAGCCTGTAAAAGAACTGCTAGGTGACTTTCTCCTCCATATTCAGAGAGAGGTTCAGAGGGTCAATGAAAACATGTATCGGTGATATAGAAGGAAATTCAGTATTTGGCTAAAGATGGAAAGACAGCTAAAAAGAGGCTTTTATTCCTTGCTCGCAACAATTGTTTCTCAGTCTGGAATTTAATATTTTTGTCTCATCAATATCATTATAACCCCCCCCCCCCAATATTCCAGACTTATTAAGGAATGGAAATGTCAGCACATGCAACTAGACCTTTTTATTATTTATTCATAGAATAAAGAATTTAATTTTAGGTAATTGGTGGTGGTGTTCCCAGTCCTGATTTGATTAGGACAAAAAGTGCTGTACAAAAAGAAGACGAGGTCCCTAGCAAGATGAATGAATTATTGTAATTCTAGCCTACTCTTTCTAATAGAGCCCTTACCCCCCAGTGTTTATAATAGGTCTTGCTATGTAAAAAGGATACAGTACACTATGCATTATTACTTTGTAGTAATAAAGCCCACTAACTCCCTACTTGGTTCAAATTCTGGAGTCCTCTTTCAAAGCATACTATGTTTGATGCAGGCTGAGTACAGTAACTCCTCACTTAACATCCTCCCACTTAACGTTGTTTCAAAATTACGTCGCTGCTCAATTAGGGAACATGCTCGTTTAAAGTTGTGCAATGCTCCCTTATAACGTCATTTGGCTGCCTGCTCTGTACACAGCATGTAAGATTTTGTGGAAGAGCAGCAACTTTACAAGGGAGCATTGCTCAAGTTCCTCTTCTCTGCCTCCTCCCTCTCCCTCCCAGCGCTTCCCCCACTGCCAAACAGCTGTTTGGTGGCACTTAGGACTTTCTGGGAGGGAGGGGCAGGAGCGAGGAAGCGCCATGTCTCCACTCCTCACTCTCCCTCCCAGAAAGTCCTAAGCCCACCAAACAGCTGTTTGGTGGCATTTAGGACTTTCTCGGAGCGGGGATGCAGCATGCTCCAGAGAGGAGGTGGAGCGGGGATGGGAAGAGGCGAGCCAGGTGCATCCCCCAGCAAAGTCGGCACCTGTTCTTCTCCGGGTAAGCTGCCACTGCTGCTGTGAAGGTGCTTCCTAGCGTCCTTGCCTACAGCGGGCTGTGTCTGTGTGGAGTAACCCAGAGGCACTTTCCAACCACAGTGCAGTACTGTACAGTATATAATGCCTTTTTTCTGCCTCCCCAAAATTTCCTTGGAACCTAACCCCCCGCATTTACATTAAATCTTATTGGAAAATTGGATTCATTTAACATCATTTCACTTAAAGTTGCATTTTTCAGGAACATAACTACAACCTTAAGTGAGGAATTACTGTATGTGCAGACTAGTGTTTGTGTGGACACAATGTTGCTGTGCCCTACTTTAGTAGTCCTCCAATTACCATCCCACACTGCTTTGTGGGAATCTGTGACTAACCTATCTGTCCCCTGTGTACTTTCCACTGCTCTGGGGTCAAGTTGACCCATGTTCCCTCCCACATTTTAAGAACTGGCACAGGGCCAGGATCAGCCCATTTGCTCCTGGATTTGGATATATCAGCACTGCAGTGACATAATTCCAGCAGCATTCCACCATGCCTTGCACAGGCACTTGGAGCTGTGGTGAGAACTTTGAATTCCTCACTATCTCGGGAGAAGCAATGGTGAAGGCAGATCCCGCGATAAGAACAACTTATTGAGGAGATCTCAAAAAACATGGCCAAAAGGGTCACAACCAGGGTGCCTACCAGTGTCCTTTAAAAAGAAAACAGCCAGGAAAAAATGTACAGAAAAACCAGGGATGACAGAAGAAAGTCTGGTGCTGCATTTGACCTGTCCATTTTATGAAGAGCTGAACAAGATTTTTTGCCACTACATCACTATGGAGCCCAATGCCCTTGTGGAGAGTGGACGTCTTTAAGGACTCTGTGGAGACTGGAACCTCTAAGGGTAAGGGTCGTTGAAGAAAGATAAGGATCAGTTTGGCTCTCAGGCAGGGGTGCTGGAATAATTTTTATAGTGGGGGTGCTGAGAGCCATTGAACCAAACTGTAACCCTGTATATGATTGAAACAACTTCAAGCCAAGGGGTCCTGCAGCACCCCTAGTTCCAGCACCTATGCTTTTATGAACCTGAGGGTAGCCATGTAGGAAGCCAGCCTGATTTCTAGCCCCAGACACAGGAGAAAAATCCTATTGATCCTATCAAAGGGACCTTGCGAGGTAAGTATCTATCTTCACAACTTACTATTATGCTATACTGCTGTGCTAGGTTCTGTTCCGGGTGTCCCATGGCTGCTGCCATTTTGGGTGGGTATGAACTAGGAGACTTTCTAAGTCTCCACCTCCTTCCCTCTGTCCCGCAACGTGGTCCCCTTTCGTTCTTGCCCTGCAGACATGTTTTCAAAATGGTGGCTGGATCAGCCAGGCGGTCGGCTTCTATCTTGTGCTGAAGCCTGACCCCTGGCTATTTACAAACCTATGCCACAAAGGGTGCATACCCATCTGCTAATTCCCTTCTTCCTCCATGCATCTCTCCTGTTTGGCAAACATTGCCCCCACCCTCCACTCTATCTGCATGCTCTGAATAGCAGCTGCAACCTCTTCCTTCCCTCCACATGCACAACAGATTCAAATAATGATACTATTTAGTTGTGCAAAATTCAAAAAAGTTGATTGTGGCAGTTGTTACAGAAAAAAAATTACCTCATATTCACAGTTTATAGGAGGTATACATAGGCATAGGCAATTACATGTCCTAAAGCAGTGGTCCCCAAACTTGTTCCGCCACTTGTGCAGAGAAAGCCCCGGCGGGCCAGGCCAGTTTGTTTACCTGCCACGTCCGCAGGTTCGGCCGATTGCAGCTCCCAGTGGCTGCGGTTCGCTGCTCCAGGCCAATGGGAGCTGCTGGAAACTGCAGCCAGTATGTCCCTTGGCCGACACCACTTCCAGCTGCTCCCATTGGCCTGGAGCAGCGAACCACAGCCACTGGGAGCCGCGATCGGCCGAACCTGCAGACGCGGCAGGTAAACAAACTGGCCCGGCCCGCCAGGGGCTTTCCCTGCACAAGCGGCGGAACAAGTTTGGGGACCACTGTCCTAAAGGTATTAAGGCTACTGGTCCCTGCTAAGGCATATATGTCTGTAATGGGATTTGTACAGGAAAATAAGTTTAGGTTTGGGATAGCATAGCTGTACAGCTCTGGATGGCTTTTTGCAGGGTTCATAGAAAAAGACTAGGGGTGGTTAAGATTTCAGCAATCAGTGCAGAACCTGATTAATTTTTCCTCTGCACTCCCAGCATGTCTGCAGGTGATATGAAGCAGAATCAGACTGAGAAATTGCTCAGTTTTAGTCCAGACATTGTGCAACATAGCTGCACAGTCATTATCCCTAGCAAAGCTCACAACTCCCTTACACTCCTGCAGCAATTCTGGTGGGGACGATCTTGGTGAATAACTTCACAGTGGAGCTCGCTGGTGTGCCCTTTGCCTTTTTGAATAAGATCATTCTCCGCCTTCTAGTCACCCATTTCAGTGTAACATCACTGAGAATCAGGACAGCCTGAAGGGGAGGTGGAGAGGATGACTATCCACCCCAGTGACCTCACTAACTCCTCTGACCTCATATGAGTATCTCCAAAGCACCCTATGAACTGCAGAGCCAAAACCAGGAATATAAATAATAGTTCAGTGAAGTTCCCATGCACGCATCATGTACCATATCTGAGGTCTCCCCCAGACAGGGATGAATCTCAGCAGATGGAATTCAGAACTAGCTGCTTTTTTTTTTTTAAACCCTCTATCTTTGCTTCTGTGGAAATAGCTGTAATATGAACAGTAACTGCCTGTTTTCCCCTCTACTGTTCTGTTTGCCACATGTGGAGGACAGGGGATGGATTATTTGATAATTGCCTGTTCTGTTCATTCACTCTAAAGCACCTGGAATTGGCCACGGATGGAAGATGAGATCATGAGCTAGATGGACCATTGGTCTGACCAAGTATGCCATTCTTATGTTCTACTCCCCTAGCCATAACATCTGCAGTGGCAAGACTCTCAAGACAGGACCTTTACCAATGTATGAGTGGCTGGCTAACCTGAGAGGGAAGAAATGGAGGTCTACGGACGAGATGTTTGGAGACTTCCTTACTTTTGTGTGTGGGAGTTGTGCGGGGTGGTGGTGAAGGAGACTATAGAGAGCTGGAGGTACTTCTGATTTCAAAAAGTGAGAAAGACAGGCAGCTATCTAAAGACAGCATTGAAATTGCCTTGGACAGCACTGCCATGACTTGAGACGCTGTGAAGAAAGACCGGGAAATGCAGAAGCAGCACCCGGAGGCAATGCACAGGCAGAATGTTCTGCTGTAGTGTTTGCTATTAGGCCCTCAGACAATGAAGTCCCTCAACCAGGACCCAGTCTCCACCCTATTAATGTCTGTAGTAATTCTTTTAGGGGAAAACTTGCCATTATTCATTAAGGTAAACAGGCCGGAATTCTGAAAGATCCTAGCACTGTGCACCTTTCCAGACCACCCTACGTTTATGTTGGTGAACCTGCCATAGTGGCCTACCAGGACTTAGAGCACCATGAAAAAATACCCCTTCTGTTTATAAACTTAGAGACCTGAGGTGGGGGCAAATGATAGGCACTTGGGTCCCAGCAATTTTCCCAATACAGTTTGGGAACCCCATGCATGTAAAGCCATCCGTAATCTCCTGAGAATTACCATATTTTATAACCCAGCTCAACAATATATTCTGCACAGAGCAGCCACTTGCATGACAATGGCCCTGTCACAGGATACACTCTCTGCTAGTGCACCGCCTACTGACTGCTCAGAGGATTAGCTCCTCCAAGGTCCAGTGCCCCCTTCTGGCACTTCTTTGCATGCTCTGCTGTGCCCCTCTCTCTCTTTGACTCAGAGTGCTCTCTTCTTCGTGGCTTGGCCCTCTGGCCAGATCAGTTCTCTCCTTCCAGGATAGCAAAGCCTTATTAGAAAACTGTCCTAAGCAATCTTCTGCTGCACTGCTCAGTCTATACCACTTCCTCAGTAGCTGGTAGGGGAACTCCAGCCCACCCTCTATTCTGGGTAGAGCACAGCTCAGACTAAACTTGGGGTGACAAAGTGACCTGAAGAAGAGCTCTGTGTAGCTCGCAAGTTTATCTCTCTTACCAACAAAAGTTGGTTCAATAAAAGATATTACCTCACCCACCTTGTCTCTCTAATATCCTGGGAATGACATGGCTACAACTTCAGAGTAGCAGCCGCGTTAGTCTGTATTCGCAAAAAGAAAAGGAGTACTTGTGGCACCTTAGAGACTAACAAATTTATTTGAGCATAAGCTTTCGTGAGCTACAGCTCACGTCATCGAATGCATTTGGTGGAAAATACAGTGGGGAGATTTATATACACACACAGAGAACATGAAACAATGGGTTTTATCATACACACTGTAAGGAGAGTGATCACTTAAGATGAGCCATCACCAGCAGCGGGGGGGGGGGGAAGGAGGAAAACCTTTCATGGTGACAAGCAAGGTAGGCTATTTCCAGCAGTTAACAAGAACATCTGAGGAACAGTGGGGGGTGGGGAGGAGAAATAACATGGGGAAATAGTTTTACTTTGTGTAATGACTCATCCATTCCCAGTCTCTATTCAAGCCTAAATTAATTGTATCCAGTTTGCAAATTAATTCCAATTCAGCAGTCTCTCGTTGGAGTCTGTTTTTGAAGTTTTTTTGTTGAAGGATAGCCACCCTCAGGTCTGTAATCGAGTGACCGGAGAGATTGAAGTGTTCTCTGACTGGTTTTTGAATGTTCTAATTCTTGACGTCTGATTTGTGTCCATTTATTCTTTTACGTAGAGACTGTCCAGTTTGACCAATGTACATGGCAGAGGGGCATTGCTGGCACATGATGGCATATATCACATTGGTAGATGCGCAGGTGAATGAGCCTCTGATAGTGTGGCTGATGTGATTAGGCCTATGAGGGTGTCCCCTGAATAGATATGTGGACAGAGTTGGCAACGGGCTTTGTTGCAAGGATAGGTTCCTGGGTTAGTGGTTCCGGTGTGTGGTGTGTGATGGCTGGTGAGTATTTGCTTCAGGTTGGGGGGCTGTCTGTAAGCAAGGACTGGCCTGTCTCCCAAGATCTGTGAGAGTGATGGGTCGTCCTTCAGGATAGGTTGTAGATCCTTGATGATGCGTTGGAGAGGTTTTAGTTGGGGGCTGAAGGTGATGGCTAGTAACGTTCTGTTCTTTTCTTTGTTGGGCCTGTCCTGTAGTAGGTGACTTCTGGGTACTCTTCTGGCTCTGTCAATCTGTTTCTTCACTTTAGCAGGTGGGTATTGTAGTTGTAAGAATGCATGATAGAGATCTTGTAGGTGTTTGTCTCTGTCTGAGGGGTTGGAGCAAATGCGGTTATATCGCAGAGCTTGGCTGTAGACAATGGATCGTGTGGTATGATCTGGATGAAAGCTAGAGGCATGTAGGTAGGAATAGCGGTCAGTAGGTTTCCGATATAGGGTGGTGTTTATGTGACCATCGCGTATTAGCACCGTAGTGTCCAGGAAGTGGATCTGTTGTGTGGACTGGTCCAGGCTGAGGTTGATGGTGGGATGGAAATTGTTGAAATCATGGTGGGGACAGCAGGATTGTCTGGCTATGTAGACTCCCTCCTCAGGCCCTACGTTACCAGCACTCCCAGCTATCTTCAAGACACCACTGACTTCCTGAGGAAACTACAATCCATCGGTGATCTTCCTAAAAACACCATCCTGGCCACTATGGATGTAGAAGCCCTCTACACCAACATTCCACACAAAGATGGACTACAAGCCATCAGGAACAGTATCCCCGATAATGTCACGGCCAACCTGGTGGCTGAACTTTGTGACTTTGTCCTCACCCATAACTATTTCACATTTGGGGACAATGTATACCTTCAAATCAGTGGCACTGCGATGGGTACCCGCATGGCCCCACAGTATGCCAATATTTTTATGGCTGACTTAGAACAACGCTTCCTCAGCTCTCGTCCCCTAATGCCCCTACTCTACTTGCGCTACATTGATGACATCTTCATCATCTGGACCCATGGAAAAGAAGCCCTTGAGGAATTCCACCATGATTTCAACAATTTCCCCTGCTGCTGGTGATGGCTCGTCTCAAGTGATCATTCTCCTTACAGTGTGTATGATAAAACCCATTGTTTCATGTTCTTTGAGTGTGTATATAAATCTCCCCACTGTATTTTCCACCAAATGCGTCTGATGAGGTGAGCTGTAGCTCACGAAAGCTTATGCTCAAATAAATTTTTTAGTCTCTAAGGTGCCACGAGTACTCCTTTTCTTATGGCTACAACTGCACTGCATACATGAAGTCAGACCTGATAGTTATCAGTGAGAGGTCCTATTGAAAATTTGAGGGGAAGTGGGTGGTGTAAGCCTGACCAGAGCTAAAGGCCCCTCCCTCAGCCTTTGGGGAGGATCCACTGAGCCCAGGAACCCAACTGATTATGGGGGACAACAAAAAGAGAACAAGGGCAGGTGTGAAGGTCATAGGATCAAAAGGAGAGAACCTAGAAGGGGACACTGAGCAGAGAACCCTGGACAGCGCAAACTGCACCTCAAAGGTGTCAAGGGAGCCAGCAGACGCTGCCCAGAGGAACTCCACTCGGATGTGTGAATGGAGGGAGAACCAGAAACAGGCCCCAGATTTGCAAAGAACCCCCTCAGCCAACATCCTCTCCCTGCTCCCTGCCACTTTGGTCATCACCAGGAGGAGGTTGACAAGGAGGTCCCACGACTTCATGGGGCGATGGATAGGGTGTGTGTAAATGAGAAGATGGGGAGAGAAGTGCAGCCAAAAACAGAATAAAAGATCTAGGAGGAGCCGGAATAGGGCCTGTAACATAGTACACTCCAGATGAATGTGTGCCAGGGTCTCCCTCACACCACAGAAGGGACAGGCATCAGGGACAGGGGTGAACCACGCCAAGTACACACCCGTGCTCATGGCTCCGTGAAGGAGCTATCAGAGAGTGGTTGTGACGGCAGGGATATCTGTCTTAGACTGGTGAAGGCCTTTTTTCCTGTGAACTGAAAAGAGGTTACCTCAGGTTAATTAGAATACCTAAGTCAAATTAAGGGCTGCTGATGACCTTTAAATCCCTCTTCAGGTGAGAGAGTAGAAGGAGGGAAAAGAAACAAGCTGCAGCAGAGTTAGAGGCAGTAGCAGCAAGAAAAGGTTTCTCCCAGATGGAGGGCTGTTCTCCTCCCTGTAGGGGAAAGATTGAGTTTACTTCTGTTTGGGGAAGGGCTGCTAACCAGAAGCCAGCATAAGTTGTTAACCCTCCAGTAGGTGGGAAAAAAGATATATTTCTTGTGTGTTATGGGATTGTTTGTTTTTGTTTTTTGTTTTGTTTTGCTTAAGAGAACTACACGGGCCTACCCTGAGGCCCATCTTATAAAAAAAAAAACCCAAAGTTAAGAATTAAAAGCCTCTGGAATAGGACTGATTTACTCCAGGCCCCGCCCCCCTCCACCAGAGGGGAGAATGCTGAGGCTGACATGGCAAAAGTGGTACCTTGCCACATTGGGTACAGCAGCGTCAGTCATGAGTGCATTTGGCTGCAGTCTCTTATTGTAGCAGTCTATACTCAACTGGCGGGGGGGCTGGACAGACGGACATTACCAACAAAACCCCAACTGCATTAAAAGCTATACTACCTTAAAACTAGATTTTCCTAGCAGCTTTTTCAGGATGGATGCTTCACCTGACTCTGGTTTGCTGTACATTCAACAATTCAAAAGATGTGTCCCAGTGGCATGGCTCAGCTTGAAGAAACCGGAACTGAAAGCTAACCTCTGATTATATTTCTACTAATTATTTTGTTGGAAGCTCTGTGGGGAGTCTAAAAATAAAGCAGTTATTGAGGGCTTTAAATAAGTCCCTCTCTCCTTCCAGTGAGGGACACTTCAAACCACCTTATCTCAGAAGGTGCTCCCTTTAAAGCTCCAGGTGCCAGTGTAGAGATTACACATTAGGAAGAGGCCATTAATGCCTTTCTTGAGAGTTGGAAGACCAAGGCTACGATTCCCTGGAAAAAATTCAACCCCAAAGCTGCTCATACTTTTCTGGGTTTCCCAAGTCTAGGCAGATTCCCCTTCCCTTCCTCTTTGGGTGGATGCTTCAGGGTGGACCTTTATCTGGGCGTGAACCTCCTCAGAAAATGGGTGCTTGAGATAATTTTTTTTGCCTTCCTCTGTAGCATGGGGCATGGTTGACTGGAGGGAGGTTTCTCTGCTCCTTGAAGTTTTGAACCATGATTTAAGGACTTCAATAGCTCAGACATGGGTGAGGTTTTTCATAGGAGTGGGTGGGTGACGTTCTGTGGCCTGCGCTGTGCAGGAGGTCGGACTAGATGATCAGAATGGTCCCTTCTGACCTTAGTATCTATGAATCTATCTATAATCAGGGAAGGATATACAATAGAACTCGCCTATTGCCCCAGGGGCAATTCTGTCCTTCTCCCAAAGGAAGTTAAAATAAACCAACCCCATAAATAATCTCTCCGTAGCATCCAAAGATGATAGAATCAGTGCCATGGAATGACATTTTGGAAAGGGCACAGGATTTTTGTGCTACAAAGAGATACAATGGCATTCAGCCCTTTTTAGACTTTGGGGCCCTCAACAAGTCCATAAGGAGATCTATATTCCAGGAAGAAATAGTGAAATCCATAGTTACAACTTTATCTTCCCAAAACTTCAGAACATGAAAATAAACTTCCTGGAGATCTACTAAAAACTTGGCATCTAAGTTATTTCAGAAGGGAGACGGAAGATGATGATGTCTGGCAAATCAGACACTAGCACACCTCTCAAGATAAAATCTGATTCTGCTCCTGCACTGGTTGGTCTTGTGTGGATATCTAGCAAAATTCTTGCTTTGCTTCTAGCCAGCAATTGCAGCAAATCAGTATTTAAAGATCTTGGTTCAAATCCAGTACTAGCATCTCTTGGAGGACCCATTATTTAACAGCTATCTGATGCTGGGTCCAGAAAAGCTGTTTATCAGTACAGATTCAGGGGGAATGTGTCTAGACTCCTATATCACTCAGAAGGTGGGGGGAGGAGGAGGGCAGAGAAGGGAAGGGATGTGGCCCAAGGAGGAGACATACAGTATAGTCATGCTATGGATCATCAAGCTCATTCCTCCATTTCTAGCAGATGATTCTTCAGAAACTATATAATTGCTAAGAAGGCAGCAAACCTTCAGCACTACTTTAAAAAGTAGTCTTAAGTATTTCCTTGTTACCCCCAAAGTTCAGTTTGTTGCAGAGCTGGCTAGCTTCCCAGGAGCCAGGATCCAATCTTTCATGAAAAACACCAACAAGATGTTTCCTCAGTGAATGGATACAGAGTGCCTCTCCCACTCTGTTATATTGAAACAGTCTTTTGTCTTTACTAATAGCCAGGGCAATCCCCCTCCCTGTTATAATGGTCCTTTTTTTACCTCCACAAAGTTTTGTTTATTTACAGTTGTCTTTGATGGTTTTCTTTTGACTGTTTTGATATGGGGCAATGGTAAACAATAGAACCTTGTACTACATCACCAACTAACCAGGGAGGATTGGAAACTCCAGGGAATAGGCCATCACTGAGCAATATCACTCCCTGCTGTCTCTTTTTAACCTTAAGACCATAAGGACATAAACTTCAAATAATTACATTATTCCTTAAATATTATCCATACACACATGGTTAGGAGCATCAATAAGTTGCAAGCTTTCTTACATATTACTCTTTATGGACAAAAACCCTGTAAGCAGTGTATTTGATGTAGTGAGTTTGTCAGGTCTGAAATCAGAGATGCTTGCAAAGAATAGGGGATCATTTGTCAAGAGGCCTTTGGGTCACACATGGTCCTAAAACCAGGCTCAAAGCAAAGATTTAGTCTGCCGCCAGTTGCAATGGAGATGGGGAATGCCCACTGTGAAGACTATCTGACATGAAGGGTCCTAAAATGAAAACTCACAAGTATGGCAGAATGTCCCCCTTCTTCAGAAAAATGCTTTCATATAAACCGCCTGTATAATTGTTTACTATAAACAAAACACATTTGATGATCAGAGTTTCCTCACAATATTTGTTCTCCATTTGTGTTGCATAACTCTTTTCCTCTTATATTTTATATCTTCCCTAACAATGAAAACCATTGAGGCTGAAAACAGAAGAGACACACTGAACTCAGAAAAAGGATTCTGAAATATTGTAACTCAGAGAATTAAAACCCTAGCTAGATACACATATATAGATTCCAATGTAGAAGAATCTGGTACCAAAGGGCGTTCTCATTTCCTACACCATGTTCTTTTGAGTATTATGATTCATAGGAGAAAATAACACCTTGGAAATAGCAGGCAGTACTGTTAGATAATTGGATCTCTGATTGCCTGACCAGGCCTGGTGTCTGTGAAGACGGGTAGCCAAATTACCTACTATCCTGAGACTGGCTCCTGTCTAATCAGAACCCATTTTCAAACACTTATTCCTGGTCTTGGTGGAACAAGAAAAATTACAGGGAAGCAAATCAATATGCTAGCAATAGTGAATGGTTTTGGATACAAAAGAAGAACTACTATTATATAGACCAAACATTTCTTTCAGAAGAAGTGCCTTGGTAGGGGCAAGAAGCAAGTGTGATAAGGTCTGGAGATAAACTGTTATCTCCTCTAGTGCTCTCTTCACACTTGTCTGATTTATGTCTTATTATTACTGCCCAACTTTGGCTATGTTCATGAAGAAGCTTCTTTTGTTTTTATCACTTAAAGCTCCTGCCTGCACGCTAATCAGCCCCCAAATAATTTCATTTGGTTTTTAAGTGGTCTAATCATCTTTCTTTGTTCATTTGCTAAATAACTAAAGATGCTATAATTATAGGTACTGAGGAAACTGCAGAATTATTCAATAGGAGGTAGATGCTACTATGTATCAGCTATTCATACTATGGGGATGTCACACACTCTGGCATTTTACTGTACAGACTGAGGCAATTATACTATTTGTGCTTCAGCGTTAAGCACATGCGTAAGTTTTTGCAGCCTCGGGGCTTTGATCTGTTCAGGACATAAAAAATATGTTTTTATTGCACTCCTAAGAGAATTGTGCATATCAGGGAAAATAATAAAACTGAATCATATAATTCCAGATTAAAACCAGTGAGTGCAGAGATGGAAGCAGTGGGTTTGAATAAGTAGTCTGTTCCCATTTGAGTGTCAGTAGGGAAGCTATTATATACCTGGGTTTTTGACGTAGCAAAAGATTTCCAGTTATGTTTTTGGATATCGCAATTTCTAGCTACAGAAGAACATAAATTATAGTTAGGAAAGTAAGACTAAGCAACTAAGTGGCACAATACAAGATAATGGGAAAAATCTTAGCTCCACTGAAGTCACTGCGAGATTTGTCATTGTCTCCACCCATTTTTTGCTGGGTGGTAGAGTAGCATTGTATATAAATGATGAGGGAGACTGTAAAGAAATTAGAAGTGATGGAATGGATAAGACAGAGTCTGTTGGGCCAAAATCACTTTGGGGGAAGAAAGCTATTAGAGTTTCCCCTGATCTAGTGCTTGGAGTGTGTTACAGACCACCAGGATCTGATTTGGATATGGATAGAGACCTCTTTAATGTTTTTAATGAAATAAATACTACTCAGAATGATGGGATTATAGGAGACTAACTTCCCAGATATAGATTTAAGGACAAGTGTTACTAATAGTAGCAGAGCTCAGATTTTCCTGGATGTGATAGCTGACAGATTTATTCACCAAATAATCACTAAACCAACAAGAGGTGGTGCTATTTTAGATTTGATATTGGTGAGTAGTGAGGACCTCACAGAAGAACTGGTTGTAGAGGACTATCTTGGTTCGAATGATCATAAGTTAATTCAATTTAAACTAAATAGAAGGATAAACAAAAAATAATCTGCAACAAGGGTCTTTTATTTCAAAAAAGCTAACTTTAAAAAACTAAGGGAATTAGTTAGGGAAGTGGATCGGACCAAAGAACTCAGGATCTGAATGTGGAGGAGGCTTGCAATTACTTTAAAGTCAAAGTTGCAGAAGGAAAAACTTCATAGAGAAGGGTTGCAGACCAAGCTGGATGATCAAACAAGTGATTAAGAGAAAGCAGAAAGCCTGCAAGGAATGGAATATGGGATGGATCAGCAAGGAAAGCTACCTCTTGGAGGTCAGAAAGTGCAGGGGGAAAAGTGAGAACTGCCAAAAGCCAAGCAGAATTGGACCTTGCAAAGGGAATTAAAATCAATAATAAAAGGTTCTATAGCCATATACATAAGAAGAAAACAAGGAAAGAAGAAGTGAGGTAAGTGGGAAAATGGGATACTGGGAGGAAACACAAGGAGGAGTATGTTACGGGGAAGCCTCCTGATTCATACTCAGAAAGTAGGGCAATCAGCTAGATATCTTAGGTGCCTGTACACGAACGCAAGAAACCTGGGAAACAAGCAGGAAGAATTGGAAGTCCTGGAAGAGTCAAGGAACTATTATGTGATTGGAATAACAGAGACTTGGTGGGGTAACTCACATGACTGGAACACTGTCATGGATGGGTATAAATTGTTCAGGAAGGACAGGTGTGGGAGAAAAGGTGGAGGATTTCACTGTATATAAGAGTATGATTGTTCAGAACTCCAGTATGAAACTGGAGAAAAGCCTGTTGAGAGTCTTTGGGTTAAGTTTAGAAGCAAGAGAACAATGGTGCTGTTGTGGTGGGCGTCTGTTATAGACCACCAGACCAGGAGGATGAGGTAGATGAGGCTTTCAGATAACTAACGGAAGTTTCCAGATCACAGGCCCTGGTTCTCATGGGGGACTTCAATCACCCTGACATCTGCTGGGAGGGCAATACAGCAGTGCACAGACAATCCAGGAAGTTTTTGGAGAGTGTTGGGGACAACTTCCTGGTGCACGTGCTGGAGGAACCAACTAGGGGCCATGGTTCTTTTGACCTGCTGCTCACAAACAGGGAAGAATTGGTAGGGGAAGTAGAAGTGGGTGGCAACCTGGGCAGCAGTGACCACGAGCTGGTCGAGTTCAGGATCCTGACAAGAGGAAGAAAGCAGAGCAGCAGAATACAGACCCTGGACTTCAGAAAAGCAGATTTTAACTCCCTCAAGGAACTGATGTGCAGGATCCCCTGGGAGGCTAATATGAGGGGGAAAGGAGTTCAGGAGAGCTGGCTGTATTTTAAAGCAGCATGATTGAGGTTGCAGGAACAAACTATCCCAACGTGCAGAAAGAATAGCAAATATGGCAGCTGACCAGCTTGGCTTAACAGAGAAATCTTTGGTGATCTTAAACACAAAAAGGAAGTTTACAAGAAGTGGAAACTTGGACAGATGACTAGGGAGGAGTATAAAGATATTGCTCAAGCATGCAGGGGTGTAATCAGGAAGACCAAAGCACAATTGGAGTTGCAGCTAGCAAGAGATGTAAAGGGTAACAAGAAGGGTTTCTACAGGTATGTTAGCAACAAGAAGGTGGTCAAGGAAAGTGCTGGACCCTTACTGAGAGGGGGAGGCAACCTAGTGAGTGATGATGCGGAAAAAGCTGAAGTACTCAATGCTTTTTTGCCTCAGTCTTCACAGACAAGGTCAGCTCCCAGATTGCTGCACTGGGCAGCACAGTATGGGGAGGAGGTGAGCAGCCCTCATCGGTGAAAGTAGAGGTTAAGGACCATTTAGAAAAAACTGAACATGCACAAGTCCACGGGGCCAGATGCGCTGCATCTGAGGGTGCTGAGGCAGTTGGCGGATGTGATTGTAGAGCCATTGGCCATTATCTTTGAAAACTCGTGGTGATCGGGGGAGGTCCCAGATGATTGGAAAAAGGCAAAACTAGTGCCCATCTTTAAAAAAAGGGAAGAAGGAGAGCTACAGACCGGTCAGCCTCACCTCAGTCCCCGGAAAAAATCATGGAGTAGGTCCTCAAGGAATCCATTTTGAAACACTTGGAGGAAAGGAAGGTAATCAGGAACAGTCAACATGAATTCACCAAGGGCAAGTCATACCTAACCAACCTGATTGCCTTCTATGATGGCATAACTGGCTCTGTGGATATGGGGAAAGTGGTGGATGTGATATACCTTGACTTTAGCAAAGCTTTTGATACGGTCTCCCACAGTATTCTTGCCTCAAGTTAAAGTAGTATGGGCTGGATGAATAGACTATAAGATGGATAGGAAGCTGGCTAGATTGTTGGGCTCAATGGGTAGTGTCAAGGGCTCGATGTCTAGTTGGCAGCCAGTATCAAGCAGAGTGCCTCAGGGGTCGGTCCTGTGGCCAGTTTTGTTCAACATCTTCATTAATGAGCTGGATGATGAGATGGATTGCATCCTCAGCAAGTTCACGGATGACACTACGCTGGGGGGAGAGGTAGATAAGATAGAGTGTAAGGATAGGGTCCAGAGTGACCTAGACAAATTGGAGAATTGGGCCAAAAGAAATCTGATGAGGTTCAACCAGGACAAGTGCAGAGTCCTGCACTTAGGATGGAAGAATCTCATGCACTGCTACAGGCTGGGGACCGACTGGCTAAGTGGCAGTTCTGCAGGAAAGGACCTGGGATTACAGTGGAGAAGAAGCTGGATAGGAATCAGTGTGCCCTTTTTGCCAAGAAGGTTAATGGCATATAGGGCTGAATTAGTAGAAGCATTGCAAGCAGATCAAGGTAAGTGATTATTCCCCTCTATTCAGCACTGGTGAGGCTATATCTGGAGTAGTGTGTCCAGTTTTGGGCCCCCTACTACAGAAATGATGTGGACAAATTGGAGAGAGTCCAGTGAAAATAATTAGGGGGCTGGGGCACATGACTGATGAGGAGAGGCTGAGGAAACGGAAGTTACTGAGTCTGAAGAAGAAGAGGAGAGTGAGGGGGTATTTGATAGCAGCCTTCAACTGAAGGGGGGTTCCAAAGAGGATGGAGCTCAGCTGTTCTCAGTGGTGGCAGATGACAGAACGAGGAGTAATGGTCTCAAGTTGCAGTGGGGGAGGTCTAGGTTAGATATTAGGAAAAACTATTTCACAAGGAAGGTGGTGAAGCACTAGAATGGGTTACCTCGAGAAGTTGTGGAATCTCCATCCTTAGAGGTTTTTAAGGTCAGTCTTGACAAAGCCCCTGCTGGGATGATTTAGTTGGGGTTGGTCCTGGTTTGAGCAGGGGGTTGAACTAGATGACCTCCTGAGGTCTCTTCCAGCCCTAATCTTTTATGATTCTAAGTGGGAGCACTGAGGATGTGGTGGAGATTAAGGATTATCAACACCTAAACAAATATTTTGCCTCAGTTTTCAATTAGACTAATGAAAAGGTTAGGGGCAGTGGCAGGGAGGCTAATGGCAATGAGGATATGGCGGTAGAAATTACCACATTTGAGGTGGAAGTCAAATTTGAACAGTTTAATGGGACTAAATTGGGGGGCCGGGATAATTTCCATCCAAGAATATTAAAGAAACTGGCACATAAAACTGCAAGCCCAATAGCACGGATTTTTAATGAATCTGTAAACTCAGGGATCATATGCTATGACTGGAGAATTGCTAATATAGTTCCTATTTTTAAGACAGGGAAAAAATGTTATCCAGGAAACTATAGGCCTGTTAATTTGACCTCAGTGATATGCAAGGTCTTGGAATAAATTTTGAAAGAGAAAGTAATTAAGGACATAGAGCTGAATGGTAATTGGGATAAAATACAACATAGTTTTACAAAAAGTAGATCATGCCAGACCAACCTGATCTCCATCTGTGAGAAAATAACTGCTTTTTTGGAGAAAGGAAATGCAGTAGATTTAGTCCCATTAATCTACCTGGATTTCAGTAAGCCATTTGACATAGTACTATGTGGGAAATTATTTGTTAAATTGGAGAAGATGGGGATTAATATGAGAATCGAAAGGTAGATAAGGAATTGGTTAAAGGGGCGACTACAACAGGTCATATTGAAAAGTGAACTGTCAGGCTGGAGGGAGGTTACTAGTGGAGTTCCTCAGAGATCAGTCTTGGGACCAATCTTATTTAACATTTTTATTACCAACCTTGGCACAAAAAGTGAAAGCGTGCTAATAAAATTTGTGGATGACACAAAGTTGGGAGGTATTGCCAATATGGAGGAGTACCAGAATTATACAAGAACACCATTATACAAGAAGATTTGGATGATCTTGTAAACTGAAGTAATAGAAATGGGATGAAATTTAATTGTTCAAGGTCATGCATTCAGGGACTAACAACAAGCATTTTAGCTATAATCTGGGGATTTATCTGTTAGAAATGACAGAGGAGGATAAAGGTGTGCATGTATTGGGTGATCACAGGATGACTATGAGCTATTGATGTTATGCGGCCATGAAAAAGGCTAATGCAGTCGTAGGATGCATCAGGCAAGGTATTTCTAGTAAAGACAGGAAAGTTAGTACCATTATACAAGGCACTGGTGAGATCTCATCTGGAATACTGTGTGCAATTCTGGTCTCGCATGTTTAAGAAAGATGAATTCAAACTGGAACAGATGCAGAGAAGGGCTGCTAGGAAATCCGAGGAATGGAAAACCTACCTTGGTCAGATTGGCAGAGACGCTGGGGGTTTTTCGCCTTCCTCTGCAGCATGGGGCATGGGTCAGTTGCAGTTTTAAACTAACGTAGTTGGTGGATTCTCTGTAACTTCAAGTCTCTAAACCATGATTTGAGGACTTCAGTAACTCAGCCAGAGTTTCATGAGTGGGTGGGTGAGGTTCTGAGTCATGCAATGTGCAGGAGGTCAGACGAGATGATCACAATGGTCCTTTCTGACCTTAAAGTCTATGAGTCTATAAAGGGGGATAAAGACAAAGATTCTATTTTGGCATTGGGACTGCATTCACAGATTGGAAGTGGTTCTGCTATTGCCCTACCTATATAAGAGTAATTTCATGTGCCTACCTGTTAATGTAGGAATCTATAAATAGGGACATGTAAGGAGAAAAACAGTGATAACTCTGTTGAGATACATTAGATTAGTAGGGTTTGTGGGATGAACAAAGTGGGGAAAAATATGCTTGCTGAAAAGTAGTGACTTTCCCTTTTGTGATTACACAATGAGCTAGTAGCAGGGTCAGGAATATAACCCAAGTCTTCTGACTCTCACTTCCCGCTAGACCTGTTCTCTAACCACATGATGACATTGCCACTTTAAGAATCTGAATGAAAGTTAGGGGTGTATGTTTCCTCTAAGAGACTATTCAATGCACAAAAGATATTGAAGTACATATCTGACATTCTCAGGAGAGAAATATCAGTAAATCCATGTTTTAGGTATAGGGTCATTCATGGCATGTGAGAGTCAGGTCCCCCACAGAGAAAAGCACAGCAAGGATGTAGAATGTGTTGATAAATGTGCAGAGAGAACAGCAACATGCCACCATTTTTCCCTGTTGTGGATTGCTGGACAGACAAGCTGCCTTCGGGACACACTTCTCTATTTTATATAAGGGGGATTTGGCTGAACCAGTGCTCATGAGAGAGAGGAACTGAGAGTGTTGCCTAAAGCCAGCTATCCGGCTTTTTAAAAGCACAGTTCCTGGTAGTAGTATATTTTTAAACAGCAAAGCAAGGTGTGGTGACCTGAGCAATTAAGGGCTGAATTGTTTTCTCTTAACCATAGTGGCCACTAAGTGGCAGCATGACTTAGAGCCTAGCCTGCTGAAAGGTTTGCGCTTAATTCACAGAATGAATCAAAATTGAGGAGCAATGTAAAAGGTTAGGTAATAAAGGGTGAGGACAGCAGAGGAAGTCCAGCCAGATCCTTTAAGTAATTTCTTTAGTTGCAACAAATCACACTTGTTTGTAATTGTCCTCCTTTCACTCAAGGATAAATGCTCCATACACAGTTGGTTGGTTGTGAGGGTGGACATATGGTAAGGAAAGGCAATAGTTCCGTTCTTGTGAGTTCTTTCTCATTTTGAGCACTGAACCAGGTCCCTGAAGGAGGTAACTCTTACTACTTGGAAGATTTAGTCTTGACTTTGGTTTTCAAAGGCTTTCCTAGGCAGTACTAGGCAGCAGCACCATTCTAAGCTATAAGAAAAGGAGGACTTGTGGCACCTTAGAGACTAACAAATTTATTTGAGCATAAGCTTTCGTGAGCTACAGCTCACTTCATTGGATGCATCCGATGAAGTGAGCTGTAGCTCACGAAAGCTTATGCTCAAATAAATTTGTTAGTCTCTAAGGTGCCACAAGTCCTCCTTTTCTTTTTGCGAATACAGACTAACATGGCTGCTATTCTAAGCTATTTCATTCATTTCCTGTAAAATCAAACTGGTATGTTATTACACAGTCCTGTTAAAGTTTCTAATGGCCATTTAAATTCCCACCATTTTGTGTAATCTCTTGTCTCTCCCACCCCATCTCCATATACCTCCTGAGGAGAATCACTGTCAAGTTTTTTTAATATTCTGATTTTAATTTATTCTCATGTTATACCCATGGCAATATCCCTCATTTCCACATGGCTTTAGGAATTCCTTGTCACAAGCAGAAGCTGATGAGAGAGAAAATATGATTCACAGTTTCTAAGGCCAGAAGGGACCACTGTTATGCAGAAGGTTAGACTAGAGGCTCACACAGGCCACAGAACTTCCCTGGAATAATTCCTGTTTCAGCTACAGCATATCTTTTAGATAAACATCCAAACTTAAATATCACTAAATACAAGAGCTATTTAAAATACAGAGAAACCAACCAGATGTGTGGTTGCTGAACACCTATGTTCCTTTGGGGAAAAACACCTCCTAACAAAATATCCCATCTGAATTTAGAAGTAATAAAAATGGTTTTACTGTGGCATATCTAATACTGCTTATATAAGAAAGACTGATAATGCATTGACTCTGATGGCAAACGCAGCTGTCATTATGGGACATATTTTCAGAAGAGTTTCTATGGACAGATTTTCATTTACGGAGCACCCATAAATTGGGTTCAGAGTTCTGAAAAAGTTCAAAATGCAGTAGCTCCCATTGTGACACTTATGGCCATACTGAGCTCTTGAAAAATTTGGCCACTTATTTTGGTGCCTAAATAAGAGTTGAGCTCTTCTGAAGATCTGGACCTCCCCATTGTTGGAGTTAAACAGTTGTGAAAATCTGGCCCTGTGAGCTGAGCCCACATAGCCTTGGATATTCACTATTTATGAAGATAGAGAATGTTGACTAGAACACCAGCTGTGTTCCCCTACCCTATTTGAGATGTGCCAAAGAATTTTTAATTTCAACTTGGTCCACTGGGCAGAAGAAATTTCTGTTCAATACCTGAATTAAAGGACAGCAGTTCTAACCTCTGGTTTCAGTTAACCTTACCTACATATCTGTTCTGATGCAGCCAAAATTTTCTGCTATAAAGCTAAAAAGTTCTACAAACAGAGCCATGGTAGTATGGTTATGAAAATCAGGAGTTGCTTTGTCTCTTCTTGATCACAAATTATTTTGTTGGACTTAGCTTCAGTTTCTTATTGTTTGTGTGTGCATGCATATGCGTATTGAGTTTCCATAAGGAGGGGAGTTCCTTCAGCAGCTGTTTCTCTCCATTTGTGAAAATGCCCTACTTTAATAGCTAGATGGTTGGCATTTCTAGCTCCCTTCATATAAACTTTCAGCAATTCTAAGCTGTGCCACAGAGAGGACTTAATTTGGTGCCTTAGAATTTTAGGTGGCAGAAACAGCTGAAACAGAAACAGAAGTACACGGTGTGGCTTTGTCCTTCAAATATATTTTGGGTTTTGTCTGATATTCTCCAGCCCTGAAATTCCAGCTGCTCATATCTGTGGGCATTCTTTTTGTAAAGAAAAGTGAGTACTTTTTGATGGAATTTTAAATTCTTCCCTGAACCAGTTTATATTCTAGCCTCATATTTGGTTAACAGGCTCTTACATATCCTAGTTTTCTTGAAGTATGAAAGAGCAGTGTATTGTATGTTGATCCAAATTTATCGCTGATGAAAGTAGCCACAATCCCATTAAAGTCAACAAACTAAGAGGGATTAATCTGGGGAAGTACATTTCCTACCATGCTCTTAGAGGGTGATTTTCACATTTCAAGACAGATGATGGGGCTTTTCTACTTGATATCAGAAGTCACTTTTAATGCCACTGCTTAGAAAATTTATATAGCATATTTCATGCTGCTGGAACCAAAGAACTTAACATGTTGCATCAATATTGTTGAAATGCAGCCACCTCTGGTATACAGTGCAGCAGTCGACTAGCCCTCAACAGTGGTCAATGGAGAAGAGAAATTTATTGTTCAGAACCTAGGAAAAGAATCTTGGCATGCAGAACAAACAGGAATTTGGGGATTTTGAGGTCTCACCCAAAAGGCAGTCACACCCAGACCATGTCTATGCAAGGAGCCAAGTATGCACGCATACAAGTGATATGTTAACTGCTGTGGCTTCATGCTGACCATATTGAGCTCTTTTGAAAAATTTGGCATCAACCTAAGTCAGCACTACCTGGGTTTGAACTTGTTGTTCCAGAGTGCCTAACCTGATGCTGAGAACATTAAGCCATTTGACAAGCTCACTATAGGCATAGCACGTATAGAATAATAGAGGAAGATCCTGGTGGTAGTAAGAGAGAGTTAAAAAAATTACCATATTACCAATGTACTGTATGTATTACACCTCCAATTTAAAAAAAAATACCAAAAAGTAATAAGAAAAAAAGTTATTGATCTGAAAATCCCTGCAAAATCTAGCTCATCATCATCTCAAAAGAAGCAATAACAAAAAATGCACCTAGACTATATTACACCCTGTCATATTTATGGTCACAAACAGCATCTTCAACTCAGGCTCCAAAAATAACTTGTAACAAGGACCCTGATGAGACACACAAACAATCTATCCATATCAAAGCTCATCTATTATACAGAGGAAATATGCAAACCATTTACAGTAAAAGCTTTGTTATCCAGCATGTTGGAGGAATGGGGGTGTGACGTTGCACTCCGTGATATTTTATGGAAATATGCTTATGAGTGTAAATATGATGTAACTGAAGTATGCTTTATGCAAAAGGTCTCTTGTAAAGTATCATTACAAAGGTTATAATCTACTGAGTGTGTTCATCCTATTTGTTTGCATGTATTATTTCTGTGTCTGGAGTTAGGAGAATAAGATATAAACTTGTATTACTGATGTAAACACATTAAATGGAAGCCATCAAGGGTGCTTCAGAATCCAATGAACTGTGAATGGGTTTATTTACTTGCAAACCTCCCTCCCTGCGGGGCAGCTCTGGAAAAATGAGGTCTTACAGTCACATGTGACCATGTCACGTGATACTGGAATCCATCTTAAACCTAGTGCTTTTCCATTTTGAAGGAGGGGTAGGGATCCAAAGAGACAAAAGATTCCAGCCTTGTGCCAAAGCTATAAAGGGGTGAAAAAGAACAAAGGGTGTCCCAGTCATGAGAGAACTTCTGCTTTTCACCCAAGATGCCTCCTGAAACTAACAAGGACTGTATCATGGGAAAGGATTGGGCCCATACTAGGAAGGTGTCTAGTCTGTGAAAGGAGCTTATTGGAACATCTCGGAGAGTGAGATTTACATGTAATTAGTTTCTTAATGTATTAGGCTTAGACTTGCGTATTTTGTTTTATTTTGCTTGATAACTTACTTTGTTCTGTCTGTTATTACTTGGAAGCACTTAAATCCTACTTTTTATTCTTAAACAAAAGTGATTTTATTATCAGTTAACCCAGAGTAAGTGATTAATACCTGGGGAAGCAAACAGCTGTGCATATCTCTCTATCCATGTTATAAAGGGTGGACAATTTATGAGTTTACCCTGTATAAGCTTTATACAGAGTAAAACGGATTTATTTGGGGTTTGGATCCCATTGGGAACTGGGTGTCTGGGTGCTGGAGATAGGCAACTAGCTGAGTGGTTTTCGGTTAAAGCCTGCAACTTTGGGGGCGTGGTTCAGACCCTGGGGCTGTGTTGCAGCAGGCTAGCATGTCTGGCTGAACAAGGCAGGGTACCGGAGTCCCAAGCTGGCAGGGAAAATTCAGCACGAGGTGACAGTCCCAGGGGGGTTTCTGTGACCGAACCCATCACAGGGTGGTGCTGGTTAATCACAAATTCCAGTTAACTAAAAGTTATACTTACCAATAGAATACCAATTTTCAAAGAATCAGAATACAATAAAATGAATAAAGTAGAAAATAGTAAACAGGTACTCACCAATCCAGTAGTAGTACTGCACTGCAGAGTGACTGGTTTCTTGACGCACTTAGTTGTATAGAGGTAAAGTTTTCTATACAGTAGGTTATCTGATGACGCTACATATCCCTATGGGCAGCACATGGCATACACCTAGATCACTAAAAATACACAACACTAAAACTATACTGAACATAATTAAGTCTTTCTTTGATGATTCAGAAGGCACTTCAGGATGTTGCAGTGCCTCAGTGTCATCCTTATCAACATCAGTTATCATTGTAGATGTAGAACAGAGGTGGGCAAACTACGTGGCCCACGGGACCCTCCTGCCCAGTCCCTGAGCTCCTGGCCCAGGAGGCTAGTCCCTGGCCCCTCCCCTGATTTTCCCCCTCCCCCATAGACTCAGTGCACTGCGCCGCTGGCGCAACACTCTGGGCGGCTGGGCAGCGCAGTTGCAGAGCTGCTGCCAGGCACCAGTGCTCCAGGCAGCATGGTAAGGGGGCAGGGGGGGTTGGATAGAGGGCAGGGGAGTTGGGGGGGTAGTCAGACGGCACAGGGTGGATGGGGGCGGGGCAGTCAAAGGGCATGGAACAGAGGGGTTGGATGGGGCAGGGGTCCCAGGGGGCAAGTCAGGAATGAGATGGGGGAGGTTGGATGGGGTGGCAGGGGGCAGTCAGGGGTGGAAGGTCCAGGGGTGGTCAGGGGACAGGGAGCAGGGAGTGGTGGATAGGGTAGAAGACCCGGGGGAGCCATCAGGGAACAGGGGGGGTTGGATAGGGCAGGAGTCCTGGGGGAGCTATCAGGGTGTCGGATAGGAGGTGGGGGCCAGGCCACGCCTGGCTGCTTGGGGAAGACACAGCCTCCCCTAACAGCCCTCCATACAATTTTGGAAACCTGATGTGGCCCTCAGGCCAAAAAGTTTGCCCACCCCTGATGTAGAAGGTGCAAGAGATTGGGCTGAATCTGTAATGACCCTATGACACACTCTGGAAGCTGCTTTTTTGAATAAATCCCTGGTATCAGCTTGCTCACTTCTGTCTTTTTTGCATAAAAGTAGAGTGCAGAATGTGTAACTGCATAATCTCCTGGGCTGTATACTATTCCCAGTTACTAGACTGAAGATTTGTTTTGGGAGATAAAAGAAATGCCAGTTAATAGAACTTTCTACGGGATAGCAAGTGTGGATAGCACAGCTCTTACTGTAATTAGTAAAGAGTCCCACTGGGACAATAACTGGAGTTGCTGGAGCAACCTTTGCAGTTCTGTGTTGATACCTTTTGATTCCCTTGTTCACAGCATAATCTTACTGGGATTGCTAGTTTACTATGAAATATAAATTTGTTAGTCTCTAAAGTACCACAAGTCTTCCTTTTCTTTTTGCAGATACAGACAAACACGGCTGCTACTCTGAAACCTGTGAAACAGTGTGCTCCTGCTAGGACATTCATACCTATATACAACTTGCTACTGCTTGATGATTTTACTCAATTACCATCTTTGCTCAGTGAGACATTTCTAAGACACAATTAATTAGCTAATGTAGCACACTCGGTACCACCTATTTGGGCTGTTGGTCAGAATACTCTGCTGTTTGTAGCTAGGGTTTTGATAATTTCTTGATGAAATATGCTAGTTGAAACATGAACTCTTCTGGCTTTGGTTCTCTCCTAGTTCTCAATAACCTTTCTACTCGAGTATAAGATTTCATTTCCTCCTGGAACATGCACACTAGAAAAAAAAATGCTATGTGATAATTCAGATGACACGAGTGTTAACACTTTTTGTCACCACTCTACCTTAAACAAACCTAATTAAGTTTATTTTAGTCAGTCACCTCCATTAGAATCTCATTTATAGTAGCTTGAGTTTTGTCCTTCATTATGATGATGTGCAAAGAGTACCTTCCTATAGAAGCACAGCTCCTACTGCCTCACCCAAGGGCAGGCTTCCCTTTCATCTCACCTGCCTCCTATGGACCAGGAAGATTCTAGATAGGCCTTGTCTACACTATGAAATCAAACATTTGCTGACACCAGTGGTTAGCCACCGGTGCAGCTGAACTATTGCTGAAGATCATGTTTGAAGCTGCAGCTATGCTAAGCAATGTTCAGTGTCACCTGTGGCAGGCAACTAGTCTCAGGTGTGGTTCAAGTTTTATAGTGCAGACAAGATCTGAAGGCTTGTGCTGTAGCAATGCACATAGGATGCCCTGACAGTGAGTTTGAGCTGCTGGATCGGAACCTGTTAACTGGTGGCCAAACACTAGAGTAGATTTAAAAAATTAATGCATATCCCAGCTACCTCAACTCCTAACCCATTATTATTGTGAGATTAAATCTGATCTCTTAAATTACAATGCTCATTTCACTTCAAAGGGGATGTTTGACTCAAACCTTAATCTCCCAAGAGAAATGTATATTTTGTTTCCTTAAGTCATGTGTGTCCTGATACCATTATTTAGATATGTGATGAGTCATTAACAAAAATGACTCGGGCGGTGGGGTTAAAGAAGTATGGGCTGGATGAATGGACTATAAGGTGGATAGAAAGCTGGCTAGATCGTCAGGCTCAATGGGTAGTGATCAATGGCTCCATGTCTAGTTGGCAGTCGGTATCAAGTGGAGTGCCCCAAGGGTCAGTCCTGTGGCCGGTTTTGTTCAATATCTTCATTAATGATCTGGAGGATGGCGTGGATTGCACCCTCAACAAGTTTGCAGATGACACTAAACTGGGAGGAGTGGTAGATATGCTGGAGGGTAGGGATAGGATACAGAGGGACCTAGACAAATTAGAGGATTGGGCCAAAAGAAATCTGATGAGGTTCAACAAAGACAAATGCAGCGTCCTCCATTTAGGACAGAAGAATCCCACGCTACAGACTAGGGACTGAGCGTTTAGGCTGCAGTTCTGCAGAAAAGGACCTAGGGGTTACAGTGGACGAGAAGCTGGATATGGGTCAACAGTGTGCCCTTGTTGCCAAGAAGGCCAATGGCATTTTGGGCTGTATAAGTAGGAGCATTGCCAGCAGATCGAGGGACGTGATCATTCCCCTCTATTCGGCTTTGGTGAGGCCTCATCTGGAGGATTGTGTCCAGTTTTAGGCCCCACACTTTAAGAAGATTGTGGAAAAATTGGAAAGAGTCCAGCGGAGGGCAACAAAAATGATTAGGGGACTGGAACACATGACTTATGAGGAGAGGCTGAGGGAACTGGGATTGTTTAGTCTGCGGAAGAGAAGAATGAGGAGGGATTTGATAGCTGCTTTCAACTACCTGAAAGGGGGTTCCAAAGAGGATGGATCTAGCCTGTTCTCAGTGGTAGCAGATGACAGAACAAGGAGTAATGGTCTCAAGTTGCAGTACGGGAGGTTTAGGTTGGATATTAGGAAAAACTTTTTCACCAGGAGGGTGGTGAAGCACTGGAATGTGTTACCTAGGGAGATGGTGGAATCTCCTTCCTTAGAGGTTTTTACGGTCAGGCTTGACAAAGCCCTGGCTGGGATGATTTAGTTGGGGATTGGTCCTGCTTTGAGCAGGGGGTTGGACTAGATGACCTCCTGATGTCCCTTCCAACCCCGATATTCTATGATACATATCACTTCAAAAAAAATTGTATATTCAATGGTGTGAAACAATTATAGAAGTCCTGAGGTCTATTGCTTGGATACATGGGCTTTAGTCTTCAACTGTGTCCTCCATCCATTGGGTGTAAGTAGGAGCTGTTAGCAGCTTCTTATTCTTGAGAGCAGACAGGGCCAGTTTGGCCCCTCAGCAAAGTACAGGGAAGACCCACTGCTCTTCTACATTACACCCAACCATCCACGAGCTGCAGATTGCCAGTGTGCAGCACACTGGCCTGACGGGTCTGCAGAGATGGTGGAGGAGCCAGCTACACCAGCTGGCCACTCCATCATGCCAAGTGAAATCCCCATTTGGGGAGATGCAGCTAGTTTCTGACCCCTGTGCTCCATCTTTCAGGGCTCAGGGTTGATCACATTAAATACAGAGTAGTATCATTAAATGGTGTTTTCTGTCTGATTATCCCACTTTTGTGAACAGTCATTTGCTTCAGAATAAAATGGGTGTAATCCAAGTGTGATACTGAAATGTTTCACTGCAAGTTGTTTCATGAAAGAAATACTTTGCTTTCAATGGCACCGTGACAGGGTTCACTCATCACTCTGGCACCTCCTGCCAGCTGTCCTGGAAATTAGCTCTGTTCGCCAGTGCATCCTCTTCTGGTGATGTCTTGCCACCATCACTTCTGCTCCTAGACCCAGGTCACTTTCAGGACTGCAGCATCCTCTTCATGACACAGCCCTCCGATTGTGCCTCACTCTCTGCTTCCCCACTTCTCAGGGGACAGTATTGCAGCCTGCCATCCAGCTACTTCCCTCAGTGGCTCCTGCAGCCAATTGTCTGCCAATTTCTCAGTGGCAAGCTAGGGGGTGAGGGAGACATCCAGGCCCACCCACTCTCCGGGTCCCAGCCCAGAGACCCTGTAGATGGTCACCAGTTGCTGCATCCCCTCTGTCTCCTCAATAAGTTTCCCTAGGCCACTTCCCCGTGCCCCCAGCATCCTCTTTGCCCTGGTCTCAGCCTGCAGATCCCTGCAGCCTGCCAGGAGCTGCCTTTAGCTCACCAGGTCTCTGCCTGCAGCACTACTCTGCCCAGGGTGCTTGCTGCCTTTAGCTTGCAAGGCAGCCAGTCCTTCTTCCTCCTTAAGCTCTAGGGAGTGACTGAAGCTGCTCTGCTCTGCAGCCCTTCTTATATGGGCTAGCCTGGCCCTGATTGGCTGCTCCTCACAGCCTCTCTCCAATTGGTGGCCTCTTGCGCAGCCTTGGTAGGGCTCTATTAATCCCTTAGTGGCCAGTGAGGGGCACCGGCCCCATCACAGGCATGATCATGTACTTTGGGTACTTCAGGTCTACTGAAAGAGAATGAGAAGGAAAATAGCTGAGAGATTATTTTTATATGGGTCAGCCAAGAAGAGTACGGAACACCTTGGTATTTACATAAAACAGATAGATTCAGTCATTTGTATTAGTTTGATGTCTGTTTAACCCTTTAATCATTTTCCTACTCATTTAGAAGAGAGCAAAAAGTGTTTTCCATTAAACAGAGAGTTTCTTCTCAAACATGGAATTTCATGAAATCACTGTTACTTGTGATTTTTAGTCTGGATTAGGTTATTCCCTCAAAGGGCATTTTGTCCAGTGCTTTGAGCCAGGAGTTCATTCTAGTTTATTTTCCGTGTTCTGCCACTGATTTGCTCTGTGACTTTGGACATGCATTTTACAACTCTGTACCTCAGTTTCCCCATCCATAAAATGTTTAGAATACATACATCACTAGTGGAAGATGCTATATAATTCAAAGTATCATCAATATTAAAAAAATTAAAATCACTAAGTTTTGCATCTGCTTATGTTCTGTACTTTCACATATTCTAAATGTACAAAATATGTTATTCTCTTAAAAGTTCTGCTTCCAGAACCTTAATAAATAGAAATGATCGATTTGATATCTGCAGGTTGTATGAACATTAAAATGTGCCAATATAAACAGCTTCACTGAAACACCCCCCTAGAGGGACTCGTTCCCATCCCAGCAATCCGAGACAGAGATTATGAATTCTAATGACTAACTGGGAAGTCATTGTTTTCTGAGCTTCAGACGCAGAACATTAGCAAAGCTTTGATTAAAAAAGCACTTCCTAATGATGTCATATCATTTGCATTTACTCTCCTTTGTAGTGGTTTTGTATTATTTATTTAGTTTTTATTCTAGGATAAATAGGCCAGCTCATATTCTCAGATTACTGAACAGATATCTGTAAAATTCACGACTATATTCACTATGAGTTGGGGGAGCACTCTTGTTGGCATCCTTTTTAAGGACAGTAATGAATGAATTATGTGGGCCAAATCCTTACTTTATACCTCATCCTGCTGCCACTGAAATCAATGAAAAAATTCTCATTGCCTCAACAGGAGATGAGGGAGCTTGCACCACTCAAGACAGTCTTAGAATTTTCTGTCATTGGTCCTCTAGCTCCTTACTTAGACAAAATTCTCATTGATTTCAGTGGGATCTTCGCCTGAGAAATGACTGAGTGGGGACAGTAGGATATGGCCCTATAAAAAAAAAGCTTTTGAACAGTATTATATCCTGTATGTTCCAAGACCTATGTCCATATATGATAAGAGGGATCTGAAAGATGTAAATGGTTATAAACTTCATACTATTAAAATTTAACCAAAGCAATAGTGCAGTTTAATCAAACTTAAAACATTATTTTAAAACCTCTTACAAACAAACATTCTGGATCCAGTTACAGTCTTACTTAGAATAGGGTAAATCACAAGCAATGCCACTGAAGTCAGTGGAGTTAACTCTGTGTAAAATTGGCATGTATTTGATATAATAATCAGACTCTCTAGTTGTACCACAAATGCTGCTGGTTTCAGCTCTCAAAACATTTATTCACTGGGTAATGTAGGTTTTAAGAGCTAAACAGTTTTTGGAACACTAGAGTAACTGCTAAATTCAAATCAGTTTTGATGAATTGGACCAATCTGAATCATCATTATTATGGAACACATTTTGAATAATTTGAATTCATTCCTCTGAATTCTCATTTGGTTCCTTACATCTTCCTGTTACAAAAATGATGATTTGAGTTAGAAGGCATTAATTCATATTTTATTTATGCTGCTTCTTTCCTCTCAGATATATGAATGATGAGAGATGAAATGCCATTGTGTATTTAATTCTTTTTTTCATGGGAATGAATAGTTAACTATTCTCTGTAAATTTCTATTTAGCTTCTAATAACATCTGCGGGAATTAAGCTCTGTTTAAATAAGGATTGTATGCACTGCTGTTGTAGCTGCTTTGGTACCAGGATATGAGAGACACAAGGTGGGTGAGGTAATGTCTTTTATTGGACCAACTTCATTTGGTGAAAGAGACAAGCATAAATAAGGATTAGCAGTTTTGCTTATGTGGCTGAATTCTTTGTGCATCATGGAACAATTGCAATTTTAGAGCTGTAAAGAGGCCACAAAAATCTAACTTGGTCTCTCACAGATGGATCTGAATTAGCCCTCCTCCTCCCAAGACTAATCTGTAGGTCTAAATGCTGTACATCTGTAATGGGCAAAATCAAAACTCTGAATCAGAACCTTCCAAAAACCTGGAGATTTTGGAAATCCAACTCCAATTATTTCCAAGGTTTAGGGTGATTAGATTGAATGTTTGAGTAGTGTAATCTGGGTAGGAAATCAGATCCAAATTTTTGGTCAAGGCTCAGATTAAATCTTGTTTGTTTTGCACTACATGGAGCTAGGTTTGTCTCTCCTAAATACTTAGCATAAATTATTTTATCTTGCAATATATTTCACAAATTGTGAGAACAAATCTAGGTCAGTATCTATTAATCCTTCTGAACGAATCATACTTTGTGCTTATGCTGACAACTCTTGAAAGAGTCATCGCTCCCTTGATGAGGGGAATCTGCTTGTCATCATTTCACTGGGCAAGAGAAATTCAATACCTAAATCCCTGTATAAGCAGAGATTTATTATTTTTATCATGTAGAAAACATTGGTAGTAAAAACAAACAAGTCTGCTTCCATGCCTTCCATAATGAACTCTCATCTCATCCTTCATCCACCACAAAGAAAAAGGAAAGCATAAATAAACCATGAAAACATGCCTTGTAGCTATGATTGACATAATTTTTAATCACAGGAACACATAGTATATCAGATTAGTGAAATCCAAGAGAACTCACTGAAATGAATTTCAAGGAAATGCCATAAAATTTCACAGAAAATTCATATGAAATTAGGTGCTTTGTTCCAGACATACCACCAGGTTGTTAGGAAATTGCTGTGATTAATATAGTGTTATCACAGGTATATCTGCACAGCAAAAAAAAAATCTCTGCAGCAGCAAGACTTGGAGCCTGGGTCAACTGACTTGGGCTTGAGCCATGGGGCACGCTGGGTTTCAGAGTGCAGGCTCCAGCCTGAGCCTGAATGTCTACACTGTTACTTTTAGCCCCATAGCGTGAGCCCTGTGGAGTTTGTTTGTTTATTTTTGGGGTTTTTTTGCTATATAGACACATGGAGCAGAGGCACAGAAAGTAAAATCTGTGGGCCTGCTGCTGTTGCTTTTGCACTTGGAAATTCTATGGGAAATCTGTACATGGAATGGCTACAGAACTGCATCCTGACATGTCTCACCTTATCTTGTGAGATGGTAGCTCACCAGTGCCCCTCAAACGGGTGGTCTTTAGCCTTTATTCAAGCAACCATCACTTGATAGTGGCAGTCTCACCAACCATTGCCCTGGCTCTAATTTTCCCGGTCCCTGAAGCTTATTGTGAGAAAAAGCCAGTGGCATTTGGAATTTTTAGATTTGCTTGACCCCTTTCAGTCTGCCTTTAGGCCTAGGGATGGCACGGTGGTTTAGGTAGCCATTGTTTTGTGCATGTGGTTTTCTATTAAGATCTGGCATTTGTGACTGAGGAGGCTGTTGTGACTTTACTTTCTTTCTTTAGATTGCTAAAAGTCTGCCTGTCACCATGGGTAACTACCATTTTGTGAGGCAGAATTGATGCAGCTTGTTACAGAGGAGACATCATGCTTCCTCAGAAAAACTTTAATGTGATCCAGAACTGGCTCACTATGAATTGAAGTGTGTGTTTGGTAGAGTTTGTAAGGAAAGCCATTAAACATTAGATATTAAAAACACTATTGAACAGAAATATCCTAAGAACCAAGTATAAGGTACAATATATTGATCTGTTGACTGGATTTATGCACATATCACCTGCTCTTATTGCTTCTTTAACTATAGCTATGGAGTTAATACAAATGAGGAAGATAAAGACTTACAGGGCTAAATTCTACCGTGATTTAAGCTCCTGCACCACCATTTAAGTCAGTGAGGTTACTCAGGACAGGGTAGAATTTGACCTCTCCTGTTTACAGGTCAGCTGGTCTCAATCCTATACATCTCAGTGCACAGGGATGCTATTTAATGACTAGCTGTATGTCTTTTGGAGGGTTTCAGTATCCATGAAGGTTTTGCATGTCTTAGGGAAATCTCTTGTTCTTTCACTAGTTCTTCATTTAAACTGGTTGTACCATATTTCTGTCATATCCTCCTGACATGCATATAATTCTCACTGGTGCGCCTCCCTCTCCCGTGTAAAACATACAGGTAGAGGGATTGTAAATGTAAACCAATCATGATGTTTTCATACGACAGTAATTCAACATGAACATTTAGCTATTTTTAATATATATGCAGTGTGACAATGATTATATTAAATCAAAAGGAGTACATTCAGTCTGAATGCATCCGATGAAGTGAGTTGTAGCTCACAAAAGCTTATGCTCAAATAAATTTGTTAGTGTCTGAGGTGTCAAAAGTACTCCTTTTCTTTTTGAGAATACAGACTAACACAGCTGCTACTCTGAAACCTATATTAGATCAGTCATTCCTTCCTTAATCTGCATTAAACATGTAGTTTCCCAACCTACCAAGGTGTCATCACATATCTGTAATGAGAGCAGACATGAATGAGGTTACTAGGTATAGAAGAGGATGCATGAGCTGGTGTAATTTCAACATCTTAAAACCACTTCTTGTTCTAAAATAAGATGATCAGTTGTTTGCTCCAAAATGTCCAGTCAAACTTGCCTTAAGACAGCATGACAGGGACACAAGTAATTCTTACTTGTGGAGCACTCCAACAGATTTCAGTCACTGTTCCAAGTAAACTATTGCTCAGCCTGAACAATGATGGCAGAATCTGGCTTTAATGAAGGTGGTCTTCTAGCAGAAATGAAAGGGTGTCAGGCCCCTGGTCTTCCTGGGCCATATTTACAAAAATATTCAGATCCATAAAGATATAGATAGGTACCTAGTGGGATTTTCAAAGAACCTAAGTCAGTTAGACACCCAGGCCCAGATGCCAAATGTGTTTAGGAGCCTGTAGGAGGTAACTTCCCTCAGCCGGGAGGGAGGCCACACCCCCTCGCTCTTATAACAAGCAGTCTTTGAGGTCCTGGCTCAGTAGATAGGACCAAGCAGCCTGTAGTCGGAGCCCTAACCCCAGGCAGGGTGCAGGCCCCCAGGCAGGCCACAGCACCCAACAAGCTAAGGGTGCAGCACCAAACAGTCTGGGGGCACAAGCCCACAGGCTAAGGGAGCAGCACCAAACAGGCTAAGAGCACAGTCCCTAAAGTAGAGCACAGCACCAAACAGGCAAGGGGCACAGCAGAAAGCAGGCTGAATGTCACCGGCCCCCACGTGGGGCGCAGCACCAAACAGGCTAATGGGCACAGGCCCCCAGGGGGAACTCAGCACCAAACAAGCTAGGGGTGCAAGTCCCCAGGTGTGGCACAGCACCAAACCTGGCTAAAGGGGACAGCACCAAACAGCCTAAAGGGCACAGTCTGCCAGGAGTGGCGCAACACCAAAGAGGCTAAAGAGCATAAGCCCACAGTTGGGGCGAGCACCAAACAAGCTAAGGGCACAAGTCCCCAGTTGCGGTGCAGCGCCAAATAGGCTAAAGGCATATGCCCCTAGGTGGGCGCAGCACCAAAACTGGCTAAAGGCCTAGGCCCCCAGGAGGGGCACAGCACCAAAACAGTTTAAAAGGCACAGCACCAAGACAGGCTAAAGGATGCAGCACCATACTGGCTAAAGGGCACAGGCCCACATGCAGTACACAGCACCAAAAAGGTTAGAGGTGCAGCACCAGACAGGCTAAGGCAAGGGTTCTTAAACTGGGGGTCGGGACCCCTCAGGGGGTTGCGAGGTTATTACATGGGGGGTCTTGAGCTGTCAGCCTCCACCCCAAACCCCGCTTTGCCTCCAGCATTTATAATGGTGTTAAATACATAAAAAAGTGTTTTTAATTCATACAGGTGGGGTTGCACTCAGAAGCTTGCTGTGTGAAAGGGGTCACCAGTACAAATGTTTGAGAACCACTGGGCTAAGGGCACAGCACTAAACAAGGTGGGGTACAGCACTAAACAGTCTACGGATGCAATTCCCCAGGCAGGGTGCAGCACGAAACAGGCTAAAGGGCCAAGGCCCCAAGGCGGGGAGAAGAACCATAGGCTAAAGATGGTGGACCCCAGGCAGGACACAGGACCAAACAGGCTAAGAAAACAGCACAAAACAGGGTAAAAGGTACAGGCCCCCAGGGGGCGGGGAGAGAACAGCACCAAACAGGCTAAAGGACGCAGATCCTAAGGCAGGTTGCAGCACAAAATAGGCTAAGGGCACAGGCCCCCAGGCAGGGCGCAGCACCAAACAGACTAAGGGCACAGCACGAAAAAGACTAATGGATGCATCCGTAAACAAGCTAAAGATGGCAGACTATCAGGTGGATTGCAGCACCAAACTGCCTAAGGGCACAGGCTCCCAGGCAAGCCGCAGCTCCAAAAAGGCTAAGGGACGCAGGACCAAACAGGCTAAAGAACGCAGTCCTGAGGCAGGGCGCAGCATCCAACAGGCTAAAGGGAACAGGCCCCCACACAGGGTGCAAAACCGAGCAGGCCCCCATAAAGGGCAACACCATAAACAGGCTAAAGGATGCAGTATCAAACAGTCCAAGGGCTGAGGGCCCCTAGGTGGGGTGCAGCACTAAAACATGCTAAAAGGCACAGCCTCCAAGGAGGGCACAGCACTAGACAGGCTAAGTTCACAGGCCCCCAGGCAGGACACAGAACTAAACAGGCTAAAGGGCACAGGCCCCACGTCCGCACACCATCAAACAGGCCGGAACACAGCACCAAAACCAGGTAAGGATGGAGGCCCCCAGGTGGGGAGTAACACCAAACAGGCTAAAGGGCTCAGGCCCCCACAAAGGTCATCACAACAAACAGGCTAAAAGGCACAGCACCAAACAGGCCAGGAGCAGAGGCCCCATGTGAGACAAGCATGAAACAAACAAGTAGAGGATCAGCACCAAACAAACACATTGGGGGTGCAGCATCAAACAGGCTAAGGGCTGAGGTTCCCAGGCCACAGAATGCATCACCAAAACAGGTTAAAGGGCGCATCACCAAACAGGCCAGGGGCGCAGTCCCTGAGGTGGGGCACTGCACTAAAGAGGCTAAAGGATTCAGGCTACCAGTAGGGTAGCAGCAACAGACAGGTTAAGCATGCAGGTCTTCAGGTGGGACACAGCATCAAACAAACAGGCTAAATGTATTTGGTGTTGCAACCTTAAGTGCCCAGGGCCCAAGGTGGGAAGCAGCACCAGACAGGCTAAGGGTGCAGGCCCCATGTTGGTGCAGCACCAAACAGGCTGGGGTGCAGCACCAAAACTGGCTAAGGATGGAGGTCCACAGGTGGGGCACAACTCCAAAACAGACTAAAGGGCATGGTTCCAAAACAGGTAAGGGTTCAAGTCCCCAAGTGGTGTGCAGCTAAAGGTGCAATCCCCCAGGCAGGACACAGCACCAAATAGATAGGGGTGCAGGCCCCCAGGCAGGTCTCAGCACCAAACAGGTTAGGGGCTCTGGTCCCCAGACAGTATGCACCACCAAACAGGCTAGGGATGCAGGCTCCCAGTCAGGGCACACCACCAAAACCTGCTAGAGGGCATAGGCCCCTAGGTGGGACGCAGCACCAAAAAGGGTGAGGGTGCAAGCCCCTAGCAGGGGCACAACCCCAAATGGGCTATCATTGAATCATAGAATATCAGGGTTGGAAGGGACATCAAGAGGTCATCTAGTCCAACCCCCTGCTCAAAGCAGGACCAATCCCCAACTAAATCATCCCAGCCAGGGCTTTGTCAAGCCTGACCTTAAAAACTTCTAAGGAAGGAGATTCCACCACCTCTCTAGGTAACCCATTCCAGTGTTTCACCACCCTCCTAGTGAAAAGATTTTTCCTAATATCCAACCTAAATCTCCCGTACTGCAACTTGAGACCATTACTCCTTGTTCTGTCATCTGCTACCACTGAGAACAGGCTAGATCCATCCTCTTTGGAACCCCCTTTCAGGTAGTTGAAAGCAGCTACCAAATCCCCCCTCACCCCTCTCTTCCGCAGACTAAACAATCCCAGTTCCCTCAGCCTCTCCTCATAAGTCATGTGTTCCAGTCCCCTAATCATTTTTGTTGCCCTCCGCTGGACTCTTTCCAATTTTTCCACATCCTTCTTGTAGTGTGGGGCCCAAAACTGGACACAGTACTCCAGATGAGGCCTCACCAATGTCGAATAGAGGGGAATGATCACATCCCTCGATCTGCTGGCAATGCTCCTACTTATACATCCCAAAATGCCATTAGCCTTCTTGGCAACAATGGCATGCTGTTGACTCATATCCAGCTTCTCGTCCACTGTGACCCCTAGGTCCTTTTCTGCAGAACTGCTGCCTAGCCGCTCACCCTGTAACCTCAATAAGGACTTATTAAAATACAGCCAGCTCTCCTGGACTCCTTTCCCCCTCATGTTATTCTCCCCGGGGATCCTCCCATCAGTTCCCTGTGGTTGTCAAAGTCTGCTTTTCTGAAGTCCAGGGTCCGTACTCCGCTGCTCTCCTTTCTTCCCTGTGTCAGGATCCTGAACTCTACCATCTCATGGTCACTGCCTCCCAGGTTCCCATCCACTTTTGCTTCCCCTACTAATTCTTCCCGGTTTGTGAGTAGCAGGTCAAGAAGAGCTCTGCCTCTAGTTGGTTCCTCCAGCACTTGCACCAGGAAATTGTCCCCTACACTTTCCAAAAATTTCCTGGATTGTCTGTGCACCGCTGTATTGCTCTCCCAGCAGATATCAGGGTGATTGAAGTCTCCCATGAGAACCATGGCCTGCGATCTAGTAACTTCGGTTAGTTGTCGGAAGAAAGCCTCGTCCATCTGATCCCCCTGGTCCGGTGGCCTATAGCAGACTCCCACCACGACATCACCCTTGTTTCTCATCTGATGTCCTAACTCGGACAGATGGCAGACAAACATAGGCCTGATGGACTAAGGTTCGGAGGCTGCCATCCTGGGGGTGGGATTGGTTGCAGGAAGTTAGGGGACCCAAGCCCACCCTACTCCACCGAGTCCTAGCCCAGGGCTCTAACAGTGGCAGATGGTTCCACCACTGGGTCTGAGGGGATCCGACCAAAACATGCTGACCAGTCTTCTGGCCACAAAACAGTGGGGCAGGTGGGGGTTCCTCCCCATCTGTCTTGGAGGGAAGCCACATCCTGTTGCTACAGTGCCTATCTCCCCTGGCTGCGATGGGCATTAGGTGCCTAACCTGCTTAAGCACTTCTGTAAATCCTACTAGGATCTAACCCTATTCTCAAGAAGATGAGCTGAGTGGGACCTGTTATCTGATTCCACTCAGTTGTCCCTAGGCCTCTTGGCCTTTGTGCAGCTGCAGGAGCAACAGCCTAATCACATATGCAGTTCAGCTAGAAGCCACAGGGAGTGATTTGAGAACCTGTGCTCCCCAACTACTAGTACAAGGAGATCGTTAATGCTAATTGTGTCTTGTTTAACTTTCCCACTTAAAAAGCAAATCCCTTCCAAATGTGACTGCTTTAATATAAAGAGCACATATTTATAGAGATGAACTATTGCTTTAAAATGGCTTTTATTTTTGTGAAATATGTGGATCTAATACACTTTGCCTCCTGTTGTCTCAGAAGGTAATTTTATTTCCAAGGATGGCCGAAATCAGTAATAATGCAGTGAATTTAAAGTAATGAAATGCTGTATACCCACTTGTTCATTGTGCATGCAATCATATAGCTATTGATCTCTGATTTTACACAGGGTTTTTCAAAGATTAATAGTGTCCATTTTTAATGGCTCATTCTGAGTTTATTAGCAGAGGCAAACCCTGCTTCTCTGCAGTCTTTTATGGCCTTACAGGCTTCTAATACTAGTGAGCCAAATTCTGCCCAAAGAGAAAAGACACACATAAGCAAAGAGTACAGATCGATTTCACAGTGAAAAGTGTAAATAATTTAGAATAAGTGTGTGCATACAGTTGGCAGTGAAGTTACTCATTCATGATGAATCTTATCCAAAGCTTATTGAACTCAGTGGGAGTCTGATGATTGATTTCAGTGAGTTTTGGATCAGGCTAAGGTGACACCAGCTGAGAAAAGTATGAATACATATAAGGGATTATTATTTGTGTCACTAGGCTCAGATAAACTTCCACCTTTCACAGTCAAGCATAGGGTCAGTATGCTAATGGCTCCATCTCTTTTTCTAAAAGAGATGCTATTCTGTGTCCAGGGCTCAGTACACAATTGCAGAGAAATCTGAGCCTGCTTCTTTATCCCATTTCTGAATATCCTTCAAATTCTTCCCCAGAGTTCTGCTTACAGACTGAGAGAATCCAAAAGTCCTTTTATGTTGCTCTTGAAATAGAATATTCTTCTTGTTGAAAATTAATTATTGAGTGTTCCACTGCTTTATAATATATTCATGTGCCTCTCTCTTTTAGAACTTAGAGTGTTGTCTTAAACACAGTTCAGGCAAGAGAAGAGCCCAGTTTGCTTTGTGGGGTCTATTCTCCCAAATAATTCATGAGATAACACTATCTGCAGGCAGGTCTAATGTGCCCATTACTGTGGTAACTAAGTGTCATATATAAAATGGAGGGAAACATTTCTATAATCCTGATTTTCAGACAAAGTCTTCCATGTGTGCATGAACAATATTGCTTAATAAGCTCTTCTCAGCTATAAGTTAAAAGTGGGCTTTGTACAAAAGTGTTTGTGATGCTGGCAAACCAGGTGCCAGTTCTTGCCAAGAACTAACAAATTAGCTAAAAACTAACAAATTCATATCTGGAGACCAGACCAGTTCACTTGTATGTTAGTTTTGCTCAAAATAGGTATTCGTCTTATAAGAATGTATTTAGTAATTAGACTGTATGAAATGCTTATAAGTTGCTGCAGGCATTAATCTCACTTGTAATATCGTTATTCCATGCTATAAGAAAATACGCAAGTTTTACTTTATAACTTTGAAAATGTTTGCTCTGAACTTGTGAACCCATGCACGGCAATTGTCCCCACTCCCCCATGCATCCAGAGGGACTATCAGAATCAGAAGGGCCATCAAGGAACATTGCAGTACAAAGGATTGGTTAATGGCCCTATTGCACCTTGGAAATGCTATGTGCAAGGAAGCTTGTCCTGTGGACTTGGAAGCTGAATGAAGGAAATAAAACAAAGTAACAGGAAAAATTTTCATCTCCCTTTTCTGTTTGAACTCTGACAGGCCAGAGACTCTCTGAAAAGAGATTTTCAGAGGTTACTCTAGGTTTGTCCTGAAAGACACTTTGAATAGACAAATCACTACAACTCTGTCACGCCTAGGATTTAGATGGTAACTCATTTGTGTATATGTGTGTCTGCTTGCTTTAGCCTGTAAATAATATATTTCTTTTTCCTAGTTCATAAATGTTTAGATAGTTTATTACAGGATTGGCTACAGATGTTGTCTTTGGTGTAAGATCTAGGGTACGAGTTGATTTGGGGTGATTGATTTGGGGTGGTCTCTTGGGACTGGAAGCAACCTGAATATTGTGATTTGTGGAAGTGACCATTTATCACTAAATACAATTTGTCTCCGTGGCACGAGTCTCAGGCAGGGGTAGGCAAACTATGGCCCATGGGCCACGTCTAGCCCATCAGACCTTTTAATCTGGCCCTCGAGCTCCCACTGAAAAGCGGGGTTGGGGCTTTCCCCACTCCGTGCAGCTCCCAGAAGCAGCGACATCCCACCTCTGGTCCTATGTGTAGGGGCAGCCAGGAGGCTCCGCATGCTGCCTCCACCCCAAGCGCTGGCTCTGCAGCTCCCATTGGCCGGGAACTCTGGCCAATGGGAGATGCAGGGGCAGTGCCTGCAGACGGGGCAGCCTGCAGAGCCGCCTGGCCGGCATCGCACCTCCGCATAGGAGCCAGAGTGGGGACAGGGTGCTGCTTCTGGGAGGTGCTTGAGGTAAGCGCCGCCTGGAGCCTGCACCCCGATCTCCTCCCATGCCCTAACCCCCTGCCCCAGATCTGATCCCCCTCCCACTCTCCAAACCCCTTGGTCCCAGCTTGGAACCCGCTCCTGCACCCCAAACCCCTCATCCCCAGCCCCACCCCAGAGCCCTCACCCCCCCGCACCCCAACCCCTGCCCGAAACCCCCTCCTGCACCCTGAACTCCTCATTTCTGGCCCCACCCCAGACCTGGAACCCTCATCCCCTCCTGCACCCCAATCCCCAATTTCGTGAACATTCCGGGCCCGCCATACAATTTCCATTCCCAGATGTGGCTCTCAGGCCAAAAAGTTTGCCCACCCCTGGTCTAAGGGAACTGTCTGTGACTTCATGGTAAGACTGTTATGATCCAGGAGTTTATATTTGTTACTGGGTTGGTGAAATCTAATTACAGAACTCACCGCCAGTTTGGGGTGTCTGTCGTTTTTGACAGTCTGCCCTGAGGTAGGCACTCACAGTCATCAGCCACTCCAGACTGCGTGACAGTGTGCATAGACACTGTGTTCTGTTTTCTCTTCTATTTGCTATCGGTTCTTATAGTGTGCTCACTGCCATAATGAGGGACAATTTCACAGAGCTGAAAACAATTATGAGAGAAAGCAGTTGGGAGAAATAATTAAAACAGAAAATAGAAAAATTTAAAACAGAATGATAATTGGGAATTGTTTAAGAACATTTTTAAGAGGGGAAGTAAAGGCAGCTATACAATATATATATAAAACAAGTGGAAGAAAAGTAATGAATATAAATCAGAACCTAGAAATTGCAGAAAATTAATAAGGGAAGCAAAAAGACACAAGAAGAACCTATGGCCAGCAGAGTTAAGGACAATAAGAAGGAGTTTTTGAAGTATATTGGCACAAAAAAAATCCTAATAATGCCATCAGTCCATTAACTAGATGAAAATGGTAGAATTATAAATAGTAATGCAGAAAAAGCAGAAGTGTTCAATAAATATTTCTGTTTCAAATTTGAGAGGAAACAGATGATGTAGTCAAATCATAGGACATGAAATACTTTCTGTTCAGCTAATAATGCAGGAGGATGTTAAACAGCAGCTACTAAAGTTAGACATTTTTAAATCAGCAGGTCCACATAACTTGCATCCAAGAATTTTAAAAGAGCTGGCTGAAGAGCTTGCTAGAGCATTAATGTTGATTTTCAATAGCTCTTGAAACACTGGAGAAGTTGCAGGTGACTGGCAGAAAGGTAAAGTTGTGACAATATTTAAAAAGGGTAAATGGGACAACCCAGGTAATTATAGCCTCTTAGCCTGGTATCAATCCCAGGCAAAATAATGGAATGGCTGATTTGGAACTCTATTAATAAAGAATTAAAGGAGGGCAATATAATTAATGCCACTCAACATGGGTTTATGGAAAACAGATCCTGTCAAACTAATGTGATGTCTTTTTTTTATTAAATTACAAGTTCAGGTAACCATGCTGATATAATATACCTAGACTTCTGAAAGGTATTTGACTTGGTACACCACCACATTTCAATTGAAAAATTCAAACACTACAAAATTAACATGGTACATAGTAAATGGATTAAAAATGGCCAACTGACAGATCTCAAAATGTAATTGTACATAGGAAAGCATCGCTGAGTATGTTTGTTTCTAGTGGGATCCTGCAGGATTCAGTTCTTGGCCTTACGCTGTTTAACATTGTTATCAGTGACCTTGAAGAGAACATGAAATCATCACTGATCAAGATTGGGAGAGTGGAAAATAACAAAGAGGACAGATCACTGATACAGAATGATCTGGAGGGCTTGGTAAACTGGACAAAAGCAGACAATATGTGTTGTAACACAGTTAAATTCATTTAGGAACAAAGAATGCAAGCCATATTTACAGGATTGGAGACTCTATCCTGGGAAGCACTGACTCTGAAAAAACAGCTGAACATGTATGATACTTCAGCCAAAAGGGCTTACTGTGCTCTTTGGACGTATTAACAGGGGAATATCAAGTGAAATAGGGAGGTTATATTACCTTAGTATTTGGCATTGTTGTGACCACTACTGGAATACTCTGTCTGTTTCTGGTGTTCACAGGTCAAGAAGGATGCTGAAGAGAGTTCAGAGAAGAGTCACAAAAAGAATGATTAAATGATTGGAAAACATGCCATATAGTGATAGGCTCAAGGCGCTCAATCTATTTAGCTTAACAAAGCATTTAGGGTTGACCTAATCACAGTTTATAAGTACCTACATGGGGCACAGAAATTTGATAATGGGTTCTCCATCTAGCACAGATAGGTAGTACAATATCCAATGGCTGGAAGATGAAACTAGACACATTCAGACCGGAAATAAGGTGCAAAATTTTAACAGTGAGGATGATGACACACTGGAACAATTTACCAAGGGTTGTGGTGGCTTCTCCATCAGTGGCAATTTTTAAATTGTGTTTGCATGTTTTTCTAATAGATATGTTTTAGTTCAAACAGGAATTACATTCAGGGAAGTCCTATGGTCTGTGTGATACAGGAAGTCAGACTAGATGATTAGTGGCCACTTCTGGCCTTATAATCTATATCTGTATCTATCAGTCTAGGCATAGTAACTGAGTACTTTCCAATAGTGCATTATGCAACATGACTAACATCTGTTATGCATTTGTTTTCTCATCCTCTCCCCAGGGTGGAGTGTTTCATTTTGGTAGGTTGTCCTTTATACACACATGCATGCACAGGTGCACACACACACAAAACACATTACTGTATATTTATGTTAGACAAGAGGAGGGTGAAGAAGTGCATCGTGACCTTGGAACAGAAGGTGGTGAGATTTGTGATCGTTCGTCTGGAGTTCATTCTACAGTCTCAGACTGGCCCTTGAGAAAGTTCTATCTCCTGCACAGACTAGTTTTACCCCAGAGCCCTACAGTGGGACTGAGATCCTGCGGGTCCTGCGGGATCCCATGGGTCCTGTAGGACCCACTTCCATAATAGCAGGAGCGGGTAAAATATACTTTCTTGTGAGCGGGATTGGGGGGGCAAAAAAACCAGACTGGAGTAATTTGCAGGAAAACACTAAATCGTCAATTTGTCAGAAATAGAATTTCAGCAATATAAAGCAAGTTTTTCTTTTCTTTTTTTTTCAAATAAAGATATTAATATTTAAATTTAAGAGAGGGTTAGAGATTTGATGTCTCTTATAACAGGAGTTAAAGTATTTTTTTTATGTTTGAGCAAGATTTGTTTTATTCTTTTAGTGGCAAAAATTGTGCCTGAATCTCTCTCTCTCTCTATCACACACACACACACACACCCCATCCCCGTCCCCCCATAACCATTTGGGTTTTTGTTTTGTTATTGTTTTTAGTAGCATGGGAGAATCTGTCTCTCTTGGGGGATTTGTGGATCTAAGGTTTTTGCGAGTGGGAGCGGGATAAAAATGCAGGAACAATGCAGGAGTGGCTTGGAGTGGGTATTGTAGGAAGGGAGCAGGATTAGAAAAATAGTCCCACTCAAGGCTCTATTTTACCCTTATTGTAGAAAGTTCCATTGTGCCAGAGGAATGAAGTTGTCACCCATGGACTCTTCATGCACAAATGTTGGCTGGTTGAGACCCCACTGACAATCAAGCTGATTATGTCCTAAAGATAGGGTGACCAGATGTCCTGTTTTTAAAGGGACAGTCCCGTAGTTAAGCCCTACTGCAGGTGTCTCATCTTTTTCTTAAAAATGGGCAAATTGTCCCATATTTTCTGTCCCTTCCCCCCATTAGTACTGGCAGGTCCTGCTGCTGGTTGGATCCCTGCTTGCCAGCTGCCCACCCACCAGTGGTGAGTCTGGGGGAGAGATCCAGTGGCTAACGATGGGGGTGGGTATGCAAGGCTGGTGGCGGGGCAAAGCTGCAGCGCGCTGGGCCAGCTGCTCCCTCTGCTGGTCCATCAGCGCAGCCCCCCGCTGCGTGCCAGCTCTTGGCCAGCAAGGACCGCCCCCCATCCCATTTCTGGCAGGCACTGGCTGCATGCTGTGGTGGCTGGTGAGTGCAGGCAGGCACCGGGCAGCAGCTATTTATGTGTCACCTCTGCTGCCCACCCATTGGCCCTTTACATGCTCCCCCTCTCGCTGTCCTCTCCCTGTTTTGCCCATTGCCCCTCCCAGACCCACTGCTCTTCCCCCCAGCAGGGTGCGTCCTACTCCCAGCGCTGTGCAGAGAGTCAGCCCCTGGTTGGAGTGCTCAGCTCACCAGCAGCTTGACCGACAAGTTCCTTCCTTCCCCCACTGCCTCTGGCTGGGCTGGCACCCCAGGAAAGCCCAAGACCCTCTGGCCCGGGCACTGGCCAGGAGGAGCCAAGCCCTGCATGCACCAAAGCCCGGTACAGCGCTGGCATGGGGAAGCCTCTCCACCCCTCAGCAGGTGGGGCATGGGGAAGCGATTTCCAGCCTGTTCTTGTCCTGACCCTACAGGCTCCACAGCAGCCGCCCCTAGGCAGGGGCTTAGCACCCTCTTCACACACACACCCCCGGCCCTGCATCCTGCTCCCAGGGAACGTGGGGCTGCTCCATCCTCTAGGCACCCTCCTCGGCTGAACCACCTTTCTGGCCAGGTTCTCTGAAGCCCCTGCAGTCAGGTTCCCTGGGCCCTGGTGCACAATTTATCCTTAGGGCTTAACCCAGAAGTGGGGAAACTATGGCCTGCAGGCCACATCCAGCCCGCAGGACCCTCCTGCCCAGCCCCTGAGCTCCTGGCCGCCCCCGGCCCCTCCCCTGCTATCATCCCCCCACTGTCTGCAGCCTCAGCTCACTGCACCGCTGGTGCAATGGTCTGGGCAGCGGGGCTGCGAGATCTTGCAGGGCAGGGCAGCGCAGCTACAGAGCCGCGGCCTGACCCAGTGCTCTGTGCTGTGGGGTGGTGTGGCTAGCTCCTGCAGGCAGCGTGGCTGTAGTGCTGCCAGCTACTGGTGCTCCAGGCAGTGCGGTAAGGGGGCAGGGAGCAGGGGGGGTTGGATAGAGGCAAGGGAGTTTTGGGTGGTGGTCAGGGGTGTTGATGGGGTTGGGGCAGTAGGAGGGCAGAGAACAGGGGGGTTGAATGGAGGCAGGGGTCCGGGGGGGGCAGTCAGGAGGAGACGGGGGGTTGGATGGGGCGGCGGGAGGCAGTCAGGGGCAGGGTTTTGCAGGAGTGGTCAGGGAGAAAGGGTGGTTGGATGGGGGCAGTCGTCCCGGGGGGGGCAGTCAGGAATGAGAGGAGGGGTGGATGGGGCAGTGGGGGGCAGTCAGGGGACAGGGCAATCGGAGGGGCAGTCAGGGAACAGGGTGGATGGTGCAGGGGTTCTGGGGGGGCCGTCAAGGGACAGGGAACGGGATTTGGATGGGGCAGAAGTCCCGGGGGGGGCCATCGGGGGCGAGAAGCAAGGGGGGTCAGATGGAGGTGGGAGCCAGGCCACGCCACACCTGGCTGTTTGGGGAGGCACAGCCTCCCCTAACCGGCTCTCCATACAATTTCAGAAACCTGATGTGGCCCTCAGGCCAAAAATTTTGCCTGCCCCTGGCTTACCCCCTTGTTGCCCATGCTGTAACCGGCTGGGTTATGTCAGCGGCCAGCAGCAGCCTGGAGGTGTTAGCTGCCTTTTGACATTGTGCAGGCAGGAAGGGACAAGCTGCTTCAAGCCACAAGGGAAGGTGCGGGAGGGGAAGAAATGAGCTCTGCAAAGATACAGGCCAGGTCATCCCTTCCCCCCTCCCCTGGAAGCAGCTCCCGTCCCTTCCCTTCGGCACAGTGCCAAAAGGCTGCTGCTGGCCACATTCTGGTGTGAACCCTGGCAGAAATCTGGGGAGGGGGCATGTGACCCAGCGTGCCCTGCACTTCTTGCCTTGGGAGGATGCGGTGGCAGGTACCAGGAGAGGCGGGTTTGTGCCGGGGGCCCAACCATGGAGGGCAGAGAGGGCCGGGTAGGGAGTGTCGAGTCGGCTGGTCACCCCTCCGTCCCTCCCAGCCCCCATGTGAAAGAGGTGTACGGGAGTGTGTGTGTGTCAGTGTCCCTGTGTGAACCCTAAAGCCTTAAAGATAAGAAGGTAAATAAAAAGAATCCAATCATGCCATATTTCTTTTTAACAGGGGCTCAGTCAACTTGATGTTACTTTGAATGTTTGTACTGCAGAGTTCTGACTAATTGCCATTGAACTCACTTGAATGCGAGTAATTTTACCAGGCATCCTGTATTCAGCATAGGAAAATATGGTCACCCCACCTAAAGGGGAACTCAAATTTGAAGCCTCTTGTGACAGAAGACAGGGGCACTACTCCAGCTCAGATTCTCCCTGCCTTACAGGTGTCCAGGGGAATGGCTACTGGAGTTGCTGTTTGGGGAGACAAAGGTAAGCCCCAGAATCCATAGGATTGGGTTGATCCTCAAGCAGAAGTTTTCCTGTCAACATAACTTTTTGATTTTTCTTAAATTATTTTACTTTCTTTTTGCCATAAACACTGACGATTGAGGAAAAGACTTTACTGACTACGACAGCTCCCCTGAGTCATTCCACCAGCTAACCCATCTTCTAAAATATGATTTATTTTGCTGGTCATTTTTCAGGAAAAAATACCTGCTTAAAGAATGCCTGTACTTGGTCATAAAAATGAAAAACTTACAGGTAAGGGCATCAGAATATTTGCATGTGTCTCCAAAGACCATTTTAAAAGGGTTTCATCCTACCTCAATACATCTTACCCATCACTTTCTAATAGCTGCCTCTCAAACCTTCTTCCCGCTGTTGGCTCTCTAATCTATAGCTCCACCAACTGCTACTTCTCACCACTACCTGCCAACCCCCATCCCTTACCACACACACAAAACTCCGACCTCCCCCATTTTTATCCCTGAAAGAATTTCTGTAAGTGTTTGACAACCATAGCTCTCTAGGAGAAGCCTAGTGTGGTCAAATACACTTCCCAGATAGGAGGGTGGCAATACCCTTATCTCTTTTTTGAGGAGGTGCCAACCAGAAAAGGATATAGGTGTGTTACCGCATTATCATGGTCTTCCAAATATATGACGTGTGTGTCCAGACATGTGAGTGGGTCTGTGTGGAACATTGTTACCATAAAGGTCATGGCATCCTAGGTTAGCATGTTGGAGGACTCAACCACATGGGTAGTGATGTCTCCTATGGCAATAGACCAAATTCTGTTTTCAACTATATTTTTTTAAAATAGTGCATGCATATATTTAACTATTGCATTTCATATGGAAATGGAAACTTTTTTAATATCATAGTTATCCAGAGTCCAAAATCCAAAGTTTTCCAGTTTAAATGTTTCCTCTTCAGGAATTACTGCTTGTACCTATTATGTGGTCCAATTAAATATAGCTATATCATGGTGCACACAATTCAGGGAAATGAGAGTCACTTGATGTGGTAACGATGCTGTGCCCAAGTATCCTCCAGAAAAGCAAAGGCTTAGTGCAGCTCCTTCTGATTTGTCCCAAGAGCTTTCCCTTCAGCTAACATAGTGGTTGCTGATTCAGGTAGACCTCATGCAACCCACAGTGTCTGCTGTGGCTTTAGGCTTGTTGGAGTAGGTCAATAGTGGGAGCTCACACTGCTCTCTCTTTCTCTAGAAGAGCTGATTGAAAAAGACTTGCAACATTTTATCAAAAAGAAAAGGAGTACTTGTGGCACCTTAGAGACTAACAAATTTATTAGAGCATAAGCTTTCGTGAGCTACAGCTCACTTCATCGGATGCATCCAATGAAGTGAGCTGTAGCTCACGAAAGCTTATGCTCTAATAAATTTGTTAGTCTCTAAGGTGCCACAAGTACTCCTTTTCTTTTTGTGAATACAGACTAACACGGCTGCTACTCTGAAACCTGTCATTATGCAAGGCATATCATTTGGTTTTGTGCCAAGTTGATGCCAAACTATCAAAACTAATTCAGAAACATCAGAACATTTTATTTTGGGACAACAATAATTAGGGGGGAGCCATCATGGTCCCTCATGTGAGATGTAGTTCAGATGTCACATTCTCTATTTCAGCCCTATGGGCTGATCCCCTATGTCTCCCATGGTGCACAGCTATCTCTCCCTCTGGCTGAACTGCTATAGTGCATCCTGGGAGTCCCATGACCACAGCGAATCATGGTGGATGTAGTCCAACTGGGGCACCTAGCCCATAGGGAAGAAGGGAGGCATGAGGCACATGAATTACCAGTGAGGTCCACTCCTGAAGGCATGATCTGAGCATGCCTAAGACGCAATGCCTGTCAAACTGCACAGCAGGAGGGCCAGATGCAAGCCATTGATAGGTGGCGGAGCAGCACAGCACCCACACAAGAGACAGTCGGGTACACAGGGAAACATAAGATGAGCGTGAGTTGGAGAGAGAGAGAGAGGCAGATAATTTTGGTTGCTAAGGTATAGGCTACAGAAGCAGTTGACCTGACTAAGTGCTTTACTCCTGAAAGGATTCACAATGGATCCTGAGCAGAGGGAGGTGCCTATCTCTGGCCTGTCAGACAGGCACACCAGGTCAGCTGCTTAGGTGCCTAAGCCTCTCCTCTCCTCACATCTTTCCCCCTGCCTCTCCTCAGCAATTCACTTGATTCTAGAAAAGAAAGTAATTCAAGAGCTGAGTATCTATGTTCAATCTTTTCCTAAGTCAAAAGATTCAAGTCAAAATAGTAAATTTGACTGATTAGTAGGGCCAGATGCTTGGCTTGTGTAAGTTGGTGTAGCTCCCCATTAAAGTCAATGGAGCTGTGCCAATTTACACTTGCTAAGGATCTTGCCCATTAAGTGTGCATAGCAAAGAGCTACTGTACCCACTGGGCCAAATTTTCAACAGTCGTGCTCACAAATGTTAGAATACAGCTGTCTAACCACCCAATACACAATAAAACTTGCAGGCACAAATTAGAGGCCAGACTGAAGCTACTTTTAAAATTTGGCCCATTACACAAGACTCAGATGGAGACAGAGCATCCCTGAATATGTCACCAGCTGCCTCCTTCTCGTCTCTGCTCTGAATGGCAACCCATTTCAAACAAGCAGACTTCATTTTCACATTTCTCAGCTTTGTTTTTGAAACCTGTTTCACTGAGTGGCAACTTAGCATTCAGCCTGGCACCCATTCTAAGAGTTTTTAAAAAAGACGAACAACCCTAACAATAAACGTGCCACTTGAGCTTATTTCATTTCTTTAAAACTAACTGTTCACATTACATCTGCACATTTTGTTAATCTACAAAAAAAATGTAAATAGTATTTGATGTATTGATGTCATAAATCATTCTGTTTTATGCCTCCGAGACTGAAAGAGCTATGCCACAAAAATCTGCCTCCTCTGATTTATTAAACTGTTGCTTAACGGATGGAGGTGTCAATTCAGGGTTCATCTTTTTAAAGAAACCTCACTCCAGCGTTTTCCCCAAAGCCTGACTGAGGGGGGTTTTCAACTTCTACCCCGTGCATTCCTTATGCTGAGAGCCTCCCCCACCTTTCAGTTAGTCTAGGACAGTGGCTCTCTACCTTTCCAGACTACTGTACCCCTTTCAGGAGTCTGATTTGTCTTGTGTACCCCCAAGTTTCACCTCACTTACAAACTACTTACTTACAAAAATAAAAAGAGTACTTGTGGCACCTTAGAGACTAACAAATTTATTTGAGCATAAGCTTTCGTGAGCTACAGCTCACTTCATCGGATGCATCTAATGAAGTGAGATGTAGCTCACGAAAGCTTATGCTCAAATAAATTTGTTAGTCTCTAAGGTGCCACAAGTACTCCTTTTATTTTTGCGAATACAGACTAACACGGCTGCTACTCTGAAACCTACTTACTTACACAATCAGACATAAAATACAAGTGTCACAGCACACTGTTACTGAAAAATTGCTAACTTTCTCATTGTGATCATATAATTGTAAAAATAAATCAACTGGAATGTAAATATTGAACTTACATTTCAGTGTATAGTATATGAAGCAGTATAAACAAGTTATTATCTGTATGAAATTTTAGTTTGTACTGACTTCACTAGTGCTTTTTACGCTAGTTGTAAAACTAGGTAAATACCTAGATGAGTTCCTATGCCCCCAGGGATGCACATACCCCTGGTTGAGAACCACTGGCCTAGGATGATCATATGGCCAAAAACAGCTCAGACACACAGGTGCAGCTCCTATTTCCTGCAATAGGAGTTGTACTGTGTAATTGAGAGTAGAATTTGGTCCCCGATAAACATTTTGAGCCAAATTCAGCCTGGCTGTAAGCAGCTGTAACTCTGTTGCTTAGTAAAGTGGCAAATACAAAGTGACTAACTATGACTGCCTTAGAGCAAAAGATTGGAGAGATCTGAATTTGGCCTTTTAGCTTGTATAAGCAGATAGCTGGTAATATGAAAATCAGCCTTTTTTGCTGACTTTTGTAATGCCGTGAACAGCTACTGATAACTCAGCTAGACCTGGAACATCTTATTTTGTGTTTTGGGGAAGCGGAGGGGAGGGGATAATGGGGATATGGAGGTATTTGCATTTCCTAACTTCTCCCCATTTGGCGGAGAGGGGACATAGTGAGATTGCTCCCTGGCTTCTGTCTACCCTTTACTAAAATCTTGGAGCATAACCAGAAAGGTATTTAAAGTTTTATCAGAATGGCATTTAGAATTTCCAGACAATCGCTGCCACGAGAGAGCCAGTCTACAAAAAAAGCAGGTGATTTTGGACAGCTACCAAAACTGCTCCAGACAGAATTCTCTATGGGGAAGGAGAACAGTTCAGAAACTGTTCCTAATTAGTTCAGCCCACACTGTGAGATCCCAGCAGAGTGGACAAGTACTTGTATGTGTCAATTTAGATATCTCCATTCTGTTTCTTGCACCTTTTCCATCCTGCTAATTGCTTGTAAAAATGTAGGCTGTAGGATCTCTTACTCGGGTTCTTCATATGGTATGCTGCTGATAGGCTGATTTTCATATTGCTAGCTGTTTTGTTCATTTTGGTGATGCCATGATCAGTCACTGATAATTCAGATAGACCTTCAACATCTTATTTTGTATCTTGGGGGGAGTGTGTGTGGGGGGGAGGTGATGGAAATATGGAAGTGTCTGTATAATCTTATATGCAGGGTCGGATTTAGTCTTGTGGGCATTGGGATCAAATGGAAGATTTTTCATCCCACACTCAATTGCTCTTTCCTTATTGGAGACTTTAGTGATGCCTAACTGCAAACTCCTCTTATCAGTCAGTACAATAATGAGGTAAGGCACAGTAGAAAGCAGCAGTAGTTTCAGTAAATGGGATGGGGTTGACTGGCCTGTATGAGCCTTTCAAAGAAAAGGGAGGATGCATTGGCAAGAAACAGAATTCAGTCTATACTTATTACTAAGAGACATGGCAAAGATTCAAACTACTGCTGCATTTGTGTGGCAGGGACTCCCCCAGTTCAACATCAGGCCTTTCACTGCTTCAGTTTGCTTTCTTCCCACTCAAGACACCACACCACTAGTGCCTTTCAGGTTAAATCTCCCCTTCTGAGGTCTGGTTTATTAACACGAAAACAACGCTCAAAAGCAAACCTTTCAGCCTTCTTCCCTGGGCTCAATTCATCCTTTCAATTCATAACAGGCTTTAGCATCCTTATAGCCCTCCTTCCAGGACTTCCCATTCCTTTTAGTCCTTCCAAACTGAGCTTGCCCTCCTGCAATTCTCTCAGCTAATGTTTCTACCCTACTGCACCTTGAAGTGCTCTTCAATTCTGAAATTCCTTTCTGAGCCCTGGTCTACACTAGGCAGTGAGGTCGAATTTACCAGCGTTAAATCGATGTAACCCTGCACCCATCCACATGACAAAGCCCTTTTTTTCGCCTTAAAGGGCTTTTAAAATCAATTTCTTTACTCCACCCCTGACAAGGGGATTAGCGCTGAAATCTGTTTTGCTGGGTTGAATTTGGGGTACTGTGCACGCAATTAGATGGTATTGGCCTCCGGGAGCTATCCCAGAGTGCTCCATTGTGACCACTCTGGACAGCACTCTCAACTCAGATGCACTGACCAGGTAGACAGGAAAAGGCCCGCGAACTTTTGAATTTCAATTTCCTGTTTGGCCAGTGTGGCAAGCTGCAGATGATCATGCAGAGCTCATCAGCAGAGGTGACCATGCAGAGCTCTTCAGCAGATGTGACTATGATGGAGTCCCAGAATCGCAAAAGAGCTCCAGCATGGACCGAACGGGAGGTACGGGATCTGATCGCTGTATGGGGAGAGGAATCCGTGCTATCAGAACTACGTTCCAGTTTTCGAAATGCCAAAACATTTGTGAAAATCTCCCAGGGCATGAAGGACAGAGGCCATAACAGGGACCCGAAGCAGTGCCACGTGAAACTTAAGGAGCTGAGGCAAGCCTACCAGAAAACCAGAGAGGCGAATGGCCGCTCCGGGTCAGAGCCCCAAACATGCCACTTCTATGATGAGCTGCATGCCAATTTAGGGGGTTCAGCCACCACTACACCAGCCGTGTTGTTTGACTCCTTCAATGGAGATGGGGGCAACACGGAAGCAGGTTTTGGGGACGAGGAAGACGATGATGAGGAGGCTGTAGATAGCTCACAGCAAACAAGTGGAGAAACCGGTTTTCCCGACAGCCAGGAACTGTTTCTCACCCTGGACCTGGAGCCAGTACCTCCTGAACCCACCCAAGGCTGCCTCCCAGACCCACCAGGCGGAGAAGGGACCTCTGGTGAGTATACCTTTTAAAATACTATAAAAGGTTTAAAAGCCAGCATGTTTAATGATTAATTTGCCCTGGCATTCATGGCTCTCCTGGATATACTCCCAAAGCCTTTGCAAAAGGTTTCTGGGGAGGGCAGCCTTATTCCATCCACCATGGTAGGACACTTTACCACTCCAGGCCAGTAGCACATACTCAGGAATCATTGTAGAACAAAGCATTGCAGTGTATGTTTGCTGGCGTTCAAACAACATCCGTTCTTTATCTCTCTGTATTATCCTCAGGAGAGTAATATCATTCATGGTCACCTGGTTGAAATAGATGCTTTTCTTAAGGGGACATTCAGAGGTGCCCGTTCCTGCTGGACTGTTTGCCTATGGCTGAACAGAAATGTTCCCCGCTGTTAGCCACACAGTGGGGGGAGGCAAAATGCGACCTTGTAACGAAAGCACATGTGCTATGTATGCAATGTTAACAGCAAGGTTTACTGTGAAAGAGTGTACCCATTGTTCTATAAAATGTGTCTTTTCAAATACCATTGTCCCTTTTTTTTCTCCACCAGCTGCATGTGTTTCAAGGATCACAGGATCTTCTCCTTCCCAGAGGCTAGCGAAGATTAGAAGGCGAAAAAAACACATTCATGATGAAATGTTCTCTAAGCTCATGCTGTCCTCCCACACTGATAGAGCACAGACGAATGCATGGAGGCAGACAATGTCAGAGTGCAGGAAAGCACAAAATGACCGGGAGGAGAGGTGTTGGGCTGAAGAGAGGGCTGAAGCTGAAAGGTGGCGGCAGCGTGATGAGAGGAGGCAGGATTCAATGCTGAGGCTGCTGGAGGATCAAACTAATATGCTCCAGCGTATGGTTGAGCTGCAGGAAAGGCAGCAGGAGCACAGACCGCCGCTACAGCCCCTGTGTAATCAACCTTCTTCCTCCCCAAGTTCCATAGTCTCCTCACCCAGACGCCCAAGAACGCGGTGGAGGGGCCTCTGTGGAGGGGCCTCCGACCACCCAGCTACTCCACCCCAGAGGATTGCCCAAGTAACAGAAGGCTGGCATTCAATAAGTTTTAAACTTTTAAAGTGCTGTGTGGCCTTGTCCTTCCCTCCTCCACCACCCCTCCTGGGCTACCTTGGTAATTATCCCCCTATTTGTGTGATGAATTAATAAAGAATGCATGAATGTGAAGCAACAATGACTTTATTGCCTTTGCAAGTGGTGATCGAAGGGAGGTGGGGAGGGTGGTTAGCTTACAGGGAAGTAGAGTGAATTAAAGGGGTGGGGGGTTCATCAAATAGAACTTTCACACTGTAGCCTGGCCATTCCTGAAACTGGTTTTCAAAGCTTCTCTGATGCGCGCTGCACCCTCCTGTGTTCTTCTAACCGCCCTGGTGTCTGGCTGTGCACAACCAGCAGCCAGGCGATTTGCCTCAACCTCCCACCCCACCATAAACGTCTCCCCCTTATTCTCACAGATATTGTGTAGCGCACAGCAAGCAGTAATAACAGTGGGAATATTTCGCTGAGGTCTAACCGAGTCAGTTAACTGCGCCAGCGTGCTTTTAAATGTCCAAATGCACATTCTACCACCGTTCTGCACTTGCTCAGCCTGTAGTTGAACAGCTCCTGACTACTCTCCAGGCTGCCTGTGTATGGCTTCATGAGCCATGGCATTAAGGAGTAGGCTGGGTCCCCAAGGATAACTATAGGCATTTCAACATCTCCAACGGTTATTTTCTGGTCTGGGAAGAAAGTCCCTTCCTGCAGCTTTTGAAACAGACCAGAGTTCCTGAAGATGCGAGCGTCATGTACCTTTCCTGGCCATCCCACGTTGATGTTGGTGAAACGTCCCTTGTGATCCACCAGTGCTTGCAGCACTATTGAAAAGTACCCCTTGCGGTTTATGTGCTCGCTGGCTTGGTGCTCCGGTGCCAAGATAGGGATATGCGTTCCGTCTATGGCCCCACCACAGTTAGGGAATCCCATTGCAGCAAAGCCATCCACTATGACCTGCACATTTCCCAGGGTCACTACACTTGATATCAGCAGATCTTTGATTGCGTTGGCTACTTGCATCACAGCAGCCCCCAGAGTAGATTTGTCCAAATTGATTCCCGACTGACCGGTAGCTGTCTAGCGTTGCAAGCTTCCACAGGGCTATTGCCACTCGCTTCTCAATTGTGAGGGCTGCTCTCATCTTGGTATTCTTGTGCCTCAGGGCAGGGGAAAGCAAGTCACAAAGTTCCATGAAAGTGCCCATATGCATGCGAAAGTTTCGCAGCTACTGGGAATCGTCCCAAACCTGCAACACTATGCGGTCCCACCAATCTGTGCTTGTTTCCCGAGCCCAGAATCAGTGTTCCACCGCATGAACCTGCCCCATTAGCACTATGATGCCCACATTGGCAGGGCCCGTGTTTTGAGAGAAGTCTGTGTCCATGTCCTCATCACTCTCGTCACCGCACTGACATCGCCTACTCGCCCAATTTCGCTTTGCCAGGTTCTGGTGCTGCATATACTGCTGGATAATGCATGTGGTGTTTAATGTGCTCCTAATTGCCAAAGTGATCTGAGCGGGCTCCATGCTTGCCGTGGTATGGCGTCTGCACAGAAAAAAGGCATGGAACGATTGTCTGCTGTTGCCCTGACGGAGGGAGGGGCGACTGACAACATGGCTTACAGGGTTGGCTTACAGGGAATTAAAATCAACTAAGGGAGTGGCTTTGCAAGAAACTGAATGGCCGCCTCAAGGATAGAACTCAAAACCTCAAGGATAGAACTCAAAACTGGGTTTAGCAGGCCATTGATTTCACAGAGGGAGGGAGGAAGGAGAAAATGAATACAAAACAAATCTGGTCTATTTCTTGTTTTGAGCCACTTCATCTATCTTTATACATTATGCTGGCAGCAAATTGTGCAGTATGACCGCTAGCCATCGTCACCTCCTGGGTGCTTGGCAGAAGATGGTGCAGTATGACTACTGGCCATCGTCTTCTGCTAGCTGCACATTAAAAGACAGTGCACTGCCGGTAGGACTCAATCACCGTGAGACGAAACAAGGGAAATGACCTGGCTGAGTCACTCCCATATTTGCCCAGGTGCCCGGTTAAAAGAGCACCCAGGACTACGTCAACGATGGTTACCAATCATACTGCATTGTCTGCTGCCAAACGGCAATAAACTGCTGCTGTGTAGCAATGCAGTACCATGTCCGCCAGCACCCAGGAGACATATGGTGATGGTTAGCTGAGCAGGCTCCATGCTTGCCGTGGTATGGCATCTGCACAGGTAACTCAAGAAAAAAGGCGCAAAACAATTGTCTGCCCTTGCTTTTACAGAGGGAGGGAGGGAACGGGGGCCTGACGATATGTACCCAGAACCACCCACGACAATGTTTTAGCCCCATCAGGCACTGGGATTTCTACCCAGAATTCAAATGGGTGGTGGAGACTGCGGGAACTGTGGGATAGCTACCCACAGTGCAAAGCTCCGGAAGTCGACTGTTGCCTCGGTACTGTGGACACAGTCTGCCGACTACATGCACTTAGAGCCTTTGTGTGGGGGGACACACACTCGACTGTATAAAAACGCTTTCTACAAAACTGACTTCTATAAATTCGACCTAATTTCATAGTGTAGACATACCCTGACCTACTCTCTCCCAGTCCTCAGCTAACCACATGCAGGCCTCTTAAGTCACATGGTCGCTCATCAAGGACCTTCCTGATCCCTCAGGCCTATCAAGTAGGAAGCAATTTCCATAAAAGACTGGTCTTGGAACAAGCCCACTGATTCACGTGCACTGTTATAATACACAGAGAGCTGGGGAGTAGGAGTTAGAATGATATATCTGACAATGTGGTCTGTTTAACCCCAAGCATATCTTAAAGGCAGGTAGAGTAGGTTGGTGTTAATGTTTATAGTAGAACAGAAAGCAAGATTAAGGGAGAGATTCCCTCCCCCAATCCAAATGCTTTATGTCACTCAGATTAAAATTCGTCAGACAAGTGTTCTCTGTCAGAGCAGCTTCTTTGCTTCCCACTCCTGGTGGGCATGCATTGTGCTCTGGCTAGCCTTAACTGGAGGATGAGGATGGTCACTTAGAGACCATCTTCAGATGCTGTTGGTTAGAGCACCCCCAAGACTGCTCTAACCTACACAGGGGCTATGGCTGCAGGTATGCAACAACAACAAATAGACAGCTGTAACCTGCTGTGTGCTGGCCCATCCCTACCTTTCCTGCACTGAGTGGCTCTTGGTGCAGGAAAAAATCTGTCCCTAATAGTGTGCTTGTCCTAAATAACAATTTTCCTTCTATCTTGGAATTTAGATAGGCAAGATAGAGACAAAGTAAAAAATGTACTACAAATGGCTTTTCTTTAAAACTTTTCAAATAAAATGGAGCCATACAAACATCGTAACAGGAATATGCACCAACATTTTACTCTTATTTTTTGCAGTTCCTTGAAATTGCTACTTTGCTATTAATGCCTGTGCTGAGATATCCAAGCATGCATTCGTTTTGTCATATCAGTCATGCCGCTATTCAGCTCTGGAGCAAGAAATTTGCCCATGGGGAATCAGCTTATAAGTTAATGCTTATTTCATATTGCTGAGCCAGTATTATTTTATATCACTGCCACCATTCTCTGCAATGTCAATGGTATAATACCTGGATAGCTTTTTAAAACTTGTGGTCAAGACTGAGCTATTTTTGGCACAGCCTGACATACTGCCTGTTCCAGTGCTGCTGCCAATATCACTAGCCCAGTACATGGCTGGGGTTTCTCTGCACAGGTGGGAGGGACACTGGTTCAAAAGAGAAACTTCAGGGAGATGCAGAAGAAAACAAAATGTAACATTTGGGGGAAATCCTTGTTATTTGTAACCATATATTTGGTTATAGGCTCTCTCAAGCTAAGCAAGGTCAGGGTCGGTCTGTACCTGGAAAGGAAACCTATAAGAAAAATTGAGGCTGCTGCAAGGAGTGGTTTTCAGTGATTCAGTAGGTGGCAAGCTTTCTTCTGAGTCAGGCTAGGATAAGTGCAAATATGGTAGCAGGGGTCACTGTGTTTTCTTGTAAAAACCAAGATCCTGACCACTTATGGTCAACAAAGAGCTACAAGTACTTTTTGGCAATAGCAGGAATGTTACCCAAATGAAATTTGATCAGGACACTGGGGTCAACACCAGTCTATCTAATTACATGCCCAATTATGGTTTTATTTGAGGAAAGCTGTTCTCGACTCCTTGACCTAAAGGGCTGTGTAGCATTGTTGTGTGCTGTGAAACTATTGATACACTTAAGTGGTTCTGGGGAAAGTGAGCCTACCATTTGTTCAACTCACAGTTAAAGTTTGTAAAACCTTCGGAGATTTTTCTGGATGAAAGATGCTATTGTATTATCGTCTATCCATTGACTGCTTGTACATCTTTGTGAGATGTTTTTTTCTGTTTCCCGTAAAATCTTTGCTGTTCATATTTTAAAATCACCAAGCCAACATCCCTTCTCTTGCTGATTTTCCTTTGTATTTTAGTTATCACCCTTCAGCTAAAAATAAAATAAATAAAATTCATTAATGCAAATATCAGACTATTTACACCTCTGCAAGCTGTGTTAATCACACTGTTTCCGAATCTTCCATTGCTTCATTACATTGCAAAATAGAGTTACATTGTTTAAAAATCTATTTTTCTATGCTAGGCCATAGGATTGACAGTGAAGCAATCTCTACAGGAGAGATACTATGACCCTAGGGTACATACAGTTCCTGCACACGTTCTGTAGCATTATATCAGGGGGAAGTCAAACAGGGTGGGGATGCCTTGTGGTAAGGTTTCCTTTACCACAGGTTCCGTTCCCATGTGCCCTCTTATCCTATTGGTTTCAGAAAAGAGAAGTAAACTCTGCTGTTGCAATTATTCAGAGAACTCAATCTATAGTGGCATCAAGTGTACCAAAAAGTGGCAAATACAAGGACAATGGCATTTTTGTAAGGACTCTCAAAGCATTGCCGGAAAGTGAAAGTATAAATGTAATATTCCCTATCATATAATACTTTATGCTTGAAAAACCCATTCACCATTCATATTGTATTTGAAAGAACCAGAGAAGGGGCAGGAAAAGGTACAAGGAGGGGTAAATAGACAAGGAAAAACAATGGGGAGAAGCAGGGGGGATTACATGTACACTTCAGGATGAGATGGTTATCTGCTAGTCTCATACTACAGTGTGAAAAAGCTGAGAAGAGAAAGAAGCCTGAATGAAACCCCTGGATTTGAATATCCAGTATTTGGGAAAGTTTGGATCCTAATTCTAACTCTGCAGCTCAGATGCATCTTGAGGTGGGAAGTACATTTATAACCCTCTTAAAATCAAGTGGAGTTCAAAAATCTCAAAACTAAAAAATTTCCTTCTCTCTTTTTAAGGTCTTCCTACAAAACAGGTGCACGTTGAGCTTAGGTTTGTGCTGGCTTCTGTCAGTATAGACCCTGGAAAGTCTGATGGGGAGGAGTTGCAGTGCATGAAAGTGTCTGCATCTTTCTGTCCACCAAGGGGTTTGTATGGGCCAGTCCAGCTCAGAGTTCACAGCTCTGGCCAAAGTAGGACTTAGAGAAATTAACACTCCCTTCGGTAGCTTCTGCTAGCAAGGCTTCTGTGAAGCCTTAGCCAGAAAATGGAGTTACCTCTCCTGGCCTCCAGCACCTGAGGAAAACCCTAGAGTGTGGCAGCAGCAAAATTGCTCCACTGGGGCACAGAGAGTCCAGGGGGCTCAGGAAGAGATAGTTTATATCTTCCATGTAGCTTCACTGAATTTATCCCATTATTTATAAAATACATATAAACATTTTATGTAATATTGTACATATTTCACTCCTTAAAAGTCTAACCTTCAGATACATAAAGCACAACAAAGTAAAAGTCTGACTGGCAAGTTTTTGCACCAAAAGTTATACCACTTTCATTAAAGCGCGTTAATTAAAAGCACTGTTGCATGGCCACACTATCTTCCACTGGTGTCATTGCGTGACCACACTTGTGGCACTTGCATTGCCAATGAAAGCAGTGCACTATGGGTAGCTATCCCACATTGCAGCTCTCCCTCTTCTACTTCCCCCCTCTACTGCTAGGTCTTGTGGGAAGGCGGAGGGGATTGCGGTGCATTATGGGTCCAGGCTCAATGCCCCATGATGCACTGCTTTCTGTCCCAGCATTCAATGTGCTTCCATCTTCAGTTTGCGGCATTTTTCAACGTCGCTTAATGCTTTCCCCGCCATATCTATCTCCAGGAATGGACCCCGCACTGCTCTCCACTGTTCTGTTAGCTCTCACTAGCACATCGTGAGTGGCAGTGGAATTATTCTAGAAGTTACAAAGGCAACGGCAGTCACAGTTGCCTGACATGGTGTCCGACATGGACAGCAGCAACATTAGATTGCTTTTGGCATTCACAGAGAAGCTGAATGCTGTGGAACGTCGATTTTGGGATCGGGAAACTAGCACAGACTGGTGGGATTGGATAGTTATAGAAGTCTGGGATGATGAGAAGTGGCTGCGGAACTTTCAGATGTGGAAAGCCACCTTCATAGAACTGTGTGCAGAGCTTGCCCCAGTCCTGCGGCACAAGGCCTTCCAAATGAGAGCTGCCCTCTCGGTGGAGAAGCGCATGGCAATCGCAGTGTGGAAGCTAGCAACTCCAGACTGCTACCAGTCAGTCATGAACCAGTTTGGAGTGGGGACGTCAATCATTGGTGCTGTGTTAACACAAGTGTGCAAGGCCATTAATCACATCCTGCTGTGAAAGACCATGACTCTTGGCAATGTGAGTGACACTGTGGATGGTTTTGCAGATATGGGTTTCCCTAACTGTGGTGAGGTGATAGATAGGACACATATTCCAATTCTGGCACTGGATCACCTTGCAACCAAGTACATCAATCAGAAGGGGTACTTCTCTATTGTTTTGCAGGCACTTGTGAATCACCGTGGGCAATTCACTGACATTAACATGGGGTGGTCTGGAAAAGTGCATGACGTATGTATCTTAAGGAACACTGGTCTGTACAGAAAGCTACAAGCAGGGACTTTTTTTCCAGACCAGAAGATCACCATAGGGAAAGTAGAAATGCCCATAGTGATCTTGGGAGACCCAGCATACCCCTTAATGCCATGGCTCATGAAGCCGTACACGGGAAACCTAGATGGCAGTAAGGAGCGGTTCAGCAACAGGCTGAGTAGGTGCAGAATGACTGTTGAATGTGCATTTGGCTGTTTAAAGGCGCACTGGCGATGCCTATATGGCAGGCTAGACCTGAGCAAGGAAAATATTCCAATGGTTACAGTCGCGTGTTGTACACTGCATAATATTTGTGAAAGGAAGGGCGAATGGTTTTCTCAAGGGTGGATTGCTGAGGTAGAATGCCTGGCTGCTGATTTTGAGCAGCCAGATACCAGGGCTATTAGAGTGGCGCAACGTGGGGCAGTAAGAATCAGGGATGCCTTGAGACAAGACTTCCAACAAGAAAGCCAGTAATGATTGTTGCTATGCTTGGGACTGTAATGATTACTTAAATCTGGTAGCCTATGAAGCAACTGTGATTGTTAAGGCCTAGAATTCAATGCAGGATTAATAAAAGTGCTGATTTGCATGGTGCCAGGAGGTATCATCCCTTGTGAGAAAATAAAGAGTGTGTATTAATAAAAACACTGCTTTTACTGACAGACAAACCACACCAAGACACAGACATACATAGCCATCTACACAGCTGGGGGGGGGAATGGGAGGGGGATGATTTTCATAGTTGAGTATAGGTCCTGCTTTCATTGGAACAGCTGTCTCCGGGGGTGGGAGTGTAGAGGAAAGCACAAAGCGCCAGAAGGTGGAAAGGAATGCACAGGGGGAGTTTGGGGAGTGCATGGGAAAGAGTTCACAGTGAAGGGGAAGGTGGGTATGCATCTGCTCAGTCTGCAATGTTCTGAGAGTCTGAAGATGTCGGTTTGACAATCCATAACTTTAATCAGCCTCTCTGTGGTATCCCTGTTGTAAGAATCCTTCTCTTCTCTTTTCTGCTTTTCACTTTCCCTCCACTTCTTGCGTTCAGTGTTTTCAGCCTCTGACTGTTGCAGCACAATCTGGAACATATCTTCCTTGGTCCGTTTCAGCTGGTTTCTTATCTTGTGCAGACACTCTGTGGCTGTAGGGCAGTTGTTTCTCAAGGTGAAATCTGGAAACATATGGTTCACAATAAACAGTAGAGCTATTTTCAGGTACACACAGACCATTGAAACAGTAACATTAGCACACTGCTGGTAACATACCTATCACTTTCTCTGTGACCCTAGGCAAGCACGCATGAGGCAGAAGACCCAAAGTATGGTAAGTGAACTCCAGGGCAAGGGCATTTTTATTGCACTGAGGCAATCTGAAAAGGTTGCAGGTCACCTAAGGAGTGGAAACAGTCTAAACTGTACCACCATTTTCCACAGGCGGTGGTCACTATGAAAGATATCTCACTCCTGAGGTAAGCAGGGAAGCAAGGGTGCATCTGCTACACGCTTGCAGCTTCTGCCCCGGTCCCTATGTTGCTCGCCTGTGTACAACTTTGGTCCCTGCCCAAGTGATTGCAGAGTGGCGTGGGAAAGTGCCTTTCAGTGTGGGAAGGAACAAGGCAGCTCTGCCAAGGAATCCTGGCAGAGGATTGTTGAGTACCTCAAGGAAAGTTTCCTAGAGATCTCTGTGGAGGATTCCCATGAAATCTCAGAGTGCATCAACTCCCTGTTCCGCCATACTGTCCAACTTACGACAGCTTTTTGAAGTGTTCTTCTTCTCTCCTTTATACACAGATTTCCATTTAGCTAAAAAATCTGGTGGGTTTTTTAAAAAAAGGAATATCCGCTGTCAAAAAAAAAAAGGGTTTAAAATGATAGAAGTTTCACGCATGCAAAATAATTGGGCAAGAAACAAAATTCTGCCAGGTTCAACCTTAGTCAGAACCCCTGACTATCTGTAGGTGAACATAGCCTAATTCCCACTGAGACCTCCATCCTCGTCAAATGAGTAAACAGCTAGAACAAAAATTATGGTTAACTTCTTGAAGTTTCAAAGGCGGATATTAAGAGCAAGAGATTTGAAACTGCAGGGATATTCAAAACAAGACTATACAAGTTGCTCAGAGTTTTGAGTAAACATTCTTTCTCCTGTGCTGATTGCCTGTTTGCTCCAATTCCCTTCTCCTTCCCCCCAACCCCCTTCCTTTGGTCTCTTCACCGATCAGTGAAAGCTGGGCTCCTAAATACTATGGAGGATGTAGGCCTAAGTGCCTAGTGCCTGCCCAGACTACAGCATGAGGCTAGATGCACACAGCTGAAATTGGTCCCACCTTCCTGAGGACATGGTACACCAACCAGCATGGAATTTTGGCCTTGCAAATCCTGGAGTGCTACGTAGTAATTCTGCCCAGGGATTGGGGAGGTAAGTAGGGAAGAGGCTTCCTATATCTCCTTCCCACACTGGTGGACCCACATGGCACTCAGAGTGGATGTGTGTTTAGTGGTCAGTACATCGGATTATACATTCTCTGTCAAAATTATTTTTAACAGAAAAAACAATTTCCACAAAATCAATATTTTCAACAGGTAAATTTTGATTTTACTGAAAATTTTTGATTTTTTTCTGAGGGAAAATATCAAAACAAGATATTTCAGCTCAAATGCAAGTATTTTGTGTTGAGTCAGTTCAGCCTTAGATTGCATCTGCCCAAGGTGCAACAGTTTCTCATGAGGGTTGTAGTTCAGGTGCTTCATGCCCCCCTTCACTCCATCCAGCAACTACCTTTGCCATTATGCACCACACCCTCCCCTAGGAGCAAGTCTTGTGGCTTCAGTGGAAGTTGTACAGTTGTAGTGGATCATGGGAGATGTAGTCCAGCTAGGAAGCTAGCCTATACAGGAGAATGAGGGCTTGAGCAGTGCTTGATTTGTGCCAGGGCATGCCAAGGCTGAGCCCCGGCACCTCTGGGCTTGGCAGTTTATAGCTCTGGCACCACTGGGCTTGCTGCATCAATTATGAATGTAAAAAAATTGCTCAGGTCCTGGCACCTCTTTCATTATAAATTAAGCAAGGAACACAGACCGCTCCTCCATCAGGCACTGCGGCACCATAGGGAGATGCAATTTAACATGGAACTGATTAGAAATGAAATGTTTTGACATTTCCAAATTGATTTTGTGAAACTTCTTGTTCCATGAAAAGTTTTGATATTGCTACTTTTCATCACAATTTGAGATAAGAACAAATGTCAAAATATCAATTTATAGTTAGCGCTGCTATTCAGTACTAATTAGCTAATAGTCAATACTGAATGTTGGTTAGTCAAAGTGAAAAATTACAAAATATTTCTTCCTCACATTTTCCCTGGCTTGGCACGTGGCTTCTCTGAAAAGAGGCTGGAACTTCCCCCAACAAGACCAGGCTCACAGCTGGAGAGCCCAATCCTCCACCACTGGAATCACGTGGCCTTGTCTACACTGGGAAACCAGATATTGGAAAACATTAACTAACATCATACTAAACTTGATTTTTTTTCTGGGTGGAATCTGATTAACTATGATCAGCTAAGACATTTTTAAACACAACTGGGCCCCATCTACATGAGATCCTGTCATTTCTAACATCATGTTTGCTCTAGCACCCTTTCTAACATGGTGCGTCTTCCCATTGCAGTCATAGCAAATGGGAGTTTTCCCATTGATTTCAATTAAAGCAGGGTCAAGTACTTAGAAGTTTTCTGGATCTGAGAGTTCTAACTGTTGATATGACACTCAAAATATTGGTCACACGGGAGTTTTGAATTACATACTGAAATGAATGCTCAGCAGCTATTGTGGCAATATTATAACATCTCACAGAGACTGATGTGACAGGTATCTTTTTCAATAGGTTGCAGAGGAAATGAGAAACAAAAGCAAACAGAGAGTTAAGGTTGCTAAAGGAGAGCTTTTCTATAAACTGCTTTCTATTACTTCTCTGATCCACGCTCCCCACCCTTGTTTTCAACACTTCAGTTGTCACCCTTCACTCTTTGTTTACAGGCTATTTGAGGATGGGTGGTAACTTTCTGTGATAACAGGCATCAGATGTGGTTATGTCAAAGAAAAATGAGTAATTGCTGGCGGGAGGGAAGTGCGCTGAGTTAACCAACAGGTGACAAGAAAAGTAACAAAGTTTCTAAACATATTAAAGAGAAAGATATAAAATGCTGCTTGAGAGTAGGGAACGAGAAAAGTTGCTGCTTCAAAAGGAAGGGAGGGGACAGGTGTTTTCGCTTAGATGCCTGAGATCAGAAAAAGACAAATAAATTGGTCTGCAAGCTGATAGAAAAATCCCAAATACAAAATAGCCAAAGAGGGGGGCAGGGAGAACAGGAGATAGAGCAGAACCACTCCGATATAGATCATTTTCACACATTAAAGCATTTCATCTTGAATAAAGAGGTCTGATTTTCCTTTTGAGACAGGTTTCTGCGAGAAACTTCACAAGCCAGTGATGATGTTGTACATGATCCTGTCATTTAGGGGAAGACAGTGTGGCAAATGGGAACGAATCAAAAAGACTTTTCTTTGTGTGTTGAAGTGGAAGTTGAGTCATTATCATTCATCACCAGGCTAGTTAGTGCTCATTCGGGTGACAGATATTTTCTGGAAAGAAAACAGCTTTTGATGCCTTTTAATTCCTGAAAATAAAAGAAAAAAGGGCTGTCAAAGTAACAGGCATCCGGATGGGGCGATTGAAAACAGTGCACAAGGAAATAACTTTAAATCCTAGGGGAAATGAAGTACAAAAGGAAAGGGCTATAATAACCAGGACAGTTTTCCTTGTTCCTTAGTGTTTCAGAAACTTTGTTAAAGGGCTAAAACTTTCTATGCTGAATTTACAAATGAGACACATAGACAAGGCAGTACACAGTAGTTAGCATCTTCTTATAGGGTATTTTCCCCTGTTATTTCTTTTTAGGGCAGTTGTGTATTTTGAATAATCCCGTGTCCTCGTGTATGACATCACTAATCTTGGAGTTTATTTGAATCAAACACAGAAACCTGAGTATAAAAGTGCAAGACTCTTTTGCCCTTCGTTAGTCCTTATAGGTTGAAGTCCTGGCCTCATTAAATTCAGTGGGCCACTCAAAGGTATGTCTACACTGCAACTCGGAGCGAATCTCCCAGCCCAGTGAGACAGATGCATGCTGGCTGCATTTGAGTGAGCGTGCTAAAAATAGTAGTATGGAAGTTGCAGCTCAGGCAGTGGCTCGAGCTAGCTGCCTGAGTCCAAGCCTGTGCCAGACTCCCTGGGTCTGAAGCTGGGTGGCTTGTCCATCTGATTTGATCCTCCTATCACTTCTACTACTTCCTGAACATAATCTGTTCTTCTGGAGGCAGCATTATAAGTGGTGTGGATTTTCTCCAAGCCACCTCCCGTTCCTCAACATCTACACTGCTATTTTTAGTGTGCCAGCTCGAGCTGAGCTAGCACTAATCTGTCTACCCAGGCTAAGAGGCACACTCCCAGCTGCAGTGTAGACATGCCTTATTGTTTCCCTTTAACACTAAGGGTAAGAGTTGCCTTAGCTGGCGGATTTTAATTCTCAAATCCAGATGTGGTTCTGGGAGTCCTCCCACAAAACTTTTGTTTTTAAACAAATAGACGCAGCCCAGGAAGCATTTTAATGCATAGAAATAAATGTGTGCCAGTCCCTTCTGCTCTTCACTGTTTCTGTTTCTCCTTCACTTCTTCACCCTTTGTTTTTCTGTCTTCTTCCACCCATCATAGTAGCTCAGCTGATTTAATCCTCCTATCACTCCTACTACTTCCTGAACATAATCTGTTCTTCTGGAGGCAGCATTATAAGTGGAGTGGATTTTCTCCTGATAATCCTCTCTCTGGCGGTAGCTTCTCTTTCCCCTAAGACTGATTCCTTCCCCCCGCAGCTCCACTCCATCTCACTTTTCCTGTTCTCATATCTCTCTGCTGCTGATATTATGCTGATTTATTTTCTCGCTCCTCCCAATCCCACCCTTCATTGCTCCTCTACTGGTCTTCCCACAACGTTGCCTCCATCCTTTTCTTCCTTCTTCTGTGTATTATTTATATTACAGTGGTACCATAGAGGCACCAACTGAGATCAAAGATCAAACCCCATTGTGCTAGACATTGTAGAAATACATAATAAAAGATGGTCCCTGCCCTGAAGAAATTAAAATATCAGGGCCTATCTGCACAGGAGGTTTAGTACATACTAATTTGAGTTAGTGCAGATTGAAAATGCCTGTGTGCACATGAAACAAATCATTACATCCCTAAACTCCCTACTTGCTGTGAATTCTAGAGTCTTCTTTCAATGTGTACTAAGTTTGATGCAAATTGAGTTAGTGCAGACTACTGTTCATGTGGACACACTGCTGCTGCTCATTACCTTGATAGTCCTCCAACGGTTACCCCACACTGCTTTGTGGGCATCCATGAGTGACCTGTGTGCCCTCCCCTGCTTTGGGGTCAAGATGACTAGATGCCCCTTCCCCATTTAAAAACTGGTGCATGGCCAAGATCGGCTCATTTGCTCCTGGATTCCAATATATCAGCATTGCAATGCTATTACTCCAAATTCCTCACAACATGCATCGAGCGCCTCTTGGAGCCATCTTTGGTCTCCTCACCATGTGGGGAGAAGTGACAATGCTGGCAGCTCTTGTGGCCAATCACTGCAATAAAAAAATACTGTTCAAGGAGATCTCAAAGTAGATGGCCAAAACGGATCATAACCGGGTACCTATCAATGCCATATAAAGAGCAGACAGCTAAGAAAAATATACAGAGCATCCAGCAATGACCTGTCCATTTTATGAGGAGCTGGATGGGATTTTTTAACTAATACCCTTGTGGAGACTTGAGCCCCTGATGGTGAGCAAGAGTCACTGGAAGAGGAGGAGGACGGTGAAGAGTCTCGTCAAAAACCCAGGAGCTAGAGAGTGGCTGTAGAGGAATCCAACCTGATTCCCAGCCTGCAACTGGGGAGATCCTTCAGATCCTGCCAAGGGGGTTCTTAGAAAATAAGTATGTATGTATCTTCTGTCAGTACAATTTATTATTATGCTACATTGCTGTGCTAATTTCCATTCTGGGTGCTGAAAAGTTGCTGCCATTTTGGGAAGATGTGAGCTAAGAGCTGTTTCTTTTTTTTACAATCACAATGAGCAAAATTTATAATGCTTTTTTTCAAGCTTTATTTTTGTCTGAAATGGCGTAACTTGTGCAATTGAAACCATTGAAAAGTCACAAAATCTGCAGTGCATGCATGGTACACTGAAAAAATGCAGATTTCCAAAAGTAGTAGGATTTCACAGAAATATAAAAGCACAGACATAAGACAAAATAAAGAGTGCAATAACATGCCACTTCTACCATGCATAAAAGCAACAATGTGCTTTAAAATAGGCAATAATAATCACTACTGCACTTATATTTGCTCATAACTCATCTACTGGATGGTGAAGTGAATTAATTGCTGTTTAAAGTTTTTGTCATTAAAGTGTATGGCAGAATGGTACAGCCACTATACTAACAAGACAAAAGTCAATTGGGATTCACTGTCCTTGCAAGAATAAGAAGTCCTAATAGCAAAAAAAAAAAAAAAAAAAAGTGGGAGATTACTTCTCTAAGGCTCCAGTACTGCAAACAGAGACATGAATTATTGTACTTATGTGAGTAGTCCCACTGAAGTCAGTAGGACTATTCAAGCATATACACTTAAGCACGAATTTGCTTCCATCGGGCAGAAATTTACAAGGCGAGAGGATAGTCATTCAGGCAGGCATAAGATTCCCACAAACTCCAGGAGTAAATCTACTTGCTTCAATAATTCTGATATGAGAGAAGTGACATGTGGCAGATATAAACAATCAGAAAAATCACCAGGGTTGGGTTTTACATTAAAATATTTCTGATATTCAACTCTAAATGAGATTTGACTTTTGGCTTTATCGGTGTTCTAATTTTGTACTTCTGCTCAGAGCATGTAGGTGATTAGTACCTTAGGATGGTGATGCACCACAACTGGTGACTCAAGGAAGCTTAACTACGAGGACAGTATGTCCCCACCATACAGCCACCAATGCATTCTTATTAATGAGACAGTGACAACAGCTGAGTTCAGTGTTAACTATATCTATTCAGCATGTACTAATTTTCAAACGCAAGGAAAAAGTGTTATCTCTGCTAATATGCTAATTTTAAAAGTGTTCACTGAATACATGACACTCATAAAGCATGGTGGTGTACTCTATTTGAATTGTTCCTGTAGTGAAGTTAAACTTTTCTATAGAAAGATGAATGCAAATTATTCCTTGGTTCTATCATTGCCACCAACAAACATTCACATTCATATGCAAAAACACCCCCACACTCATCTTTTAAATAACATGCATGCTGGACAATGTTGCTTTAGAACAGTATTCACTGCAATCAGGCTATGAATGCAGTCTGCATTCTGATCTGAGTCTGTTCTGTCTGCATCTCCCCTCTAGGTTTCTTCTCTCTCAGCAAAAAGAAACACCCCACCTCAAACCCAATCTCAAAGGCTATGGCTAAAAACAAGAAGCCTTATTCATATGAATGCGGCTGTTTTTGTAAGTGCAAATGCGGAAGCTGCCACCACCAAAATGTTTAGGAAACTGGTGAAAGGAAATAGCCCTCTTGTAGCCTAGAAACTAATTCAAGCATTCAGCTCTGTAGCAGCTACCTCTGGCAGAGCTGTGGCCACGATGCAGCACCTAGAGGAAGATCTGACTATTCTTGGAGAAGCAGATGATATATTCTGTGAAGGTAAAGAGATTTTTATTAAGCAGATCTTTTTAAAACACAGGCTGAAGACAGGTTTGTACTTAGCTTGTATTCTGTTTCTTTGGTAAAAATTGAAGTTCTCCACTGGCTCAGGACAGCCACTAGGGCTCACAGTGATAGGGTTGAAAAAGATTTGCTTTCTCTCTGTAAAATAATGGGAACAAAAGCTTTCTGGGTGCAATATAGCGAGTAAGATTCATATTAACTAGGCAGACAGGTTACACACCGAGGGTGTTAGCTCAAAAGGGAAAGCAAAGGGAGAGCTACATACAAAAGTGCATCTTTTGATCTAAAAAGTTACACTTTGCAAAGTAAGCTAATACAAAGGGACCTGTGTTCAGTGATTGACACTGTGGGCCTGATTCACCATGGCCATAAGCCTTGTGCTGTCACTGGCACCAATGCAAAAGGCTACTAAATGAGAATGGGAATGTTTTACACCCACTTTGCACTCACTCTCCATTGATGTAAAGGATTATACCAGGTGGAGGCCAATGAGAATCAGTCCACGGTCTCTCTCTCTTCTCCCACCACTCCCCACTGCCTTAGACACAAAGGACTTGATCCCGCAGAAGTCTTCCCCGCACAGAACTCCTGTGGTCTTCCATGGGAGTCCAACACACAGAGGGTTTGCAGGATTGGTCTCAAAGATTGCTAACCTTTAACCTCAGCTGCAAAATAGTTTCAGCAAACTCATCTTAAACAGTGTTTGGCTGGTCACTTGGGATGGGGCCAAACCAAATTATTTTAGCCCGAGTAAAGACTAGACCAGAGAGAACACATTTTAAAATCCTGTCTTCAGTGATGTGCTGCCAATATTTGAATAGATTCCCCACAAAAATCCTCCCACCCCTTACTCTGTGACATATCCCTATGCCAGATGTGCAGTGCATTTGCAGAGGCAGGCTGAGAGGTCAGAGCATTTACTCCTGTGCTTTCATTTATACAAGAGTACTTTCTAATAATCATAGCCCAGGAGGGAGGCAATGTCACCCAGCAAACCAACTTACACTTAGCTGGAAATCAGAGTAGCAGCCGTGTTAGTCTGTATCCGCAAAAAGAAAAGGAGTACTTGTGGCACCTTAGAGACTAGCAAATTTATTTGAGATGAAGTGAGCTGTAGCTCACGAAAGCTTATGCTCAAATAAATTTGTTAGTCTTTAAGATGCCAGAAGTACTCCTTTTCTTTTATCTGGAAATGTTTATGTTTTGTACCTGAAAACGATACTGAGGATACAATAATGTAACGCAAAATTCAGTTTGTGCAGTTTGGAAGGAATATAAATCCTCGTGCTTCAGGGCTTAAACGAACCTCTAACTATTGGGGTTCTGGAGGAAGGTTTCCCCTGGGGGCAGCCTATCCCATAATTACCTACTGTAGAGTTTCTTGTAATTCCTCTGAAGCAGCTGGTAGTGTCGATGTCAGGTGACATCATTGGTCTGATTCAACTGGATTCCTTTGGGTACAAGTTTTCAAAAGTGCTTAAGATCCACTGGAAGTAAATGGGATTTAGGATCCATAGCCACTTAAATGCTTGTGATATTTTTGTCCCATGTTCCTAATTTGAAATGTGGGGGGGTAAAAGTGACTTTTTTTTTTTGGAGTACCTGCATTTGATATAATGTAATCCATTCCAAAGACACACACACAGCATTCATGCAATCCTCGTGGACCCCATGGCTAAATCATCTCTAGCAGGAATGACTTATCAGGAGCCAGCAAAAGGCTGGTTACTGGGAGCCAGGGGAATCATCCTACCTTCCCTTTAGTTTAGTGGCAGACTTAACCAGAGGCTCAAGAGAGCCCCCAAAAGTCTTCCCATAATATCACTGTATACTTGTAACATGATCTGACCCTCAGCCACACTGGCTGGCTAGATGGTATTAGGAACAGGTTTCCATATTTGGGGGGGTTAAAGGACCATCTAGATGAGTCCCCTCTCTATTTTCCCTTTGTCCTATTTCCTTTCTTTTGAGTGAAACACAGTATTTTGCTTTTATTTTCCAAAGCACTTGCTAACGCCATTCATGGCCTCAGTGAGGGCCCAGTGCACTCCCATAGAGTGGGCCATGCCAGCCAGTGAGGCGCCATCTTCTGAGTCTCAGAGCATTTCCTGAGCCACCTCCACTTGCATGGAAAAGAGAGAATCAAGGGGCAGCATCCAGCAAAGGAACCAAGAGCAGCATGGTTCCATCAGATTAGTGTTACCAGAGGTTAAAGGAGGCCAGAATGGAAACAGGGCCAGCGCATAAGTAACACTGCTCCTCCCATGTCTACTAAAATCCACAGATACCTACAAATTTTGGAGGCTGGATTCACTGCAAGACCCACCATATTCTAGAGAAAAGAATTAGGAGGAAGTTTAAGTTCCACGTTTCCAGTCACCTATACTGATTAATGCTACAAAGGGCCTGGGTCAGCATACATTTGTTTCCTGTAATTCTATGTTGCCCTACAGTTGTGGGATACTAAAAATATCTGTAGCTTCATAATTATAGCAAAAAATGTCCAAAATTTCCCCCTTTTTAAGCTGTAAAATGTTGATATTTTTTCTGGGGCATGGTAAGGAATGTCTATCACAGGCTAGAAAGGTGACTTGCAGCACATGGTCTGATAGCTAAAGCTCAGCCTGAAGAGACAAATGAATTAACCAACATGAGGATTTAGAGATTTTTAAGGTCAGAAGGGATCATTGTGACCATCTGGCACGGCCTCCTGCCTAATACAGGCTATAGGACTTCCCTGAATTAATTGCTGTTTCACGACCAGTAACTGTGGTTGAACTAGAGCAGAGCTTGTAGAAAAACATCCAATTTTTTTTTTTAAAGATTTTCAGTGATGGAGAATCGACCAAGACCATTGGTAAATTGTTCCAGTGGTTAATCACCCTCACTGTTAAAGATTTGCATCTTATTTTCAGTCTGAATTTATCTAGCTTCAGCTTCCAGAGATTCTGGATCTTGCAACAGCTTTGTCTGTCTAGCTTTGAAGAACCCTCTATTATCAAATTCTTGTTCCCTATATAGGGAATCCAGTCACCTCTCAACCTTCTCTTTGGTAGGCTAAATAGATTGAGCTCCTTGAGTCTATCACTATAAGCCATATTTTCCAATCCTTGAATCATTCTCATAGCTCTTCTTTGGCCCCACTCCAATTTATCAACAACTTTCTTGAACTGTGGACTCCAGAACTAGACACAGTATTCCAGTAGGAGTCACACTGGTTCCAAATACTGAGGAAATATAACCTCTCTACTTCTATTTGTTTATACATCCAAGAATTGCATTAATCCTTTTGGCCATAGCATCAGACTGGGAACTCATGTTCATCTCATTATCTATGAGGATCTTCAAGTCTCTTCCAGAGTCACTGCTTCCCATGATAGAGTCCCCCATCCTGTAAGTATGGCCTGCATTCTTTGTTCTTTAACCTTAACTTTGGCTGTATTGAAATGAATATTATTTGCTTGCTCTAAATCAATGACCTGTCCTCTTTATTATGTGCCACTCCACCCGTCTTTATATCATCTGCAAACTGTATCGGTAATGTTTACTTCCAAATCACTGATAACAATGTTAAATATGTACGTGCAAGAACCAATATCTAAGGGGACCCAACCAGAAAGAAAACTTGCTTGTGATGATTATTTCCCATTTACAATTACATTTTGTGACCAGTCAGCTAGTTCTTAATCTATTTAATGTGTTTATGTATCATTCTAGTTTTTTAATCAAGATACTGTGTGGAACAAAGTCAAATGCCTTACACAAGTCTAAGTATATTATATAAGCACTATTTCCTTTATCAACCAAACTTGTAATCTCATTTTTAAAAAAAAGATATCTAGTTTAACAAGATCCATTTTCCATGAATGCATGTTGATTGACTTTAATTATATTACCCTCCTCTAATTCTTTATTAATTAAGTACTTATCAGCCATTCCATTATTTTGCCCAGATTCAGTAATTGCCTGGGTCATCCTGTTTATGTTTTTTAAATATTAGTACAACATTAGTACAAAACATTATTTGTATTTCAGTCCTCAGTGTTCCACAGAGCTCCTTGGCCAGCTCTCTTTAAATTCTTGGATGTAAATTATCCAGATGTACAGATATAAAAATGTCTAACTTTAATAGCTGCTGTTTCACATTCTACTTAGTTACTGTTGAAATGAAATGGAAAGTATTTCATCATCATTGTGCAATAAGAATAGATCATCTACTTTTTCCCAAATACAAAACAGAAGTATTTATTGAATATTTCTTTGACGGTTCTATCATTTCCACTGTTAGATTTTCAGAAAGCCTTTGACAAGGTCCCTCACCAAAAGCTATTAAGCAAATCAAGCTGTCATGGTATAAGATGGAAGTTCCTCTCATAGATCAGTAACCGGTTAAAAGAGAGGAAACAAGGGGTAGGAATAAATGGTCAGTTTTCAGAATGGAGAGGGTAAATAGTGGTGTCCCCCAGAGGTCTGTAATGGGACCAGTGCTGTTCAACATATTCATAAATAATCTGGAAAAGTGGTAAACAGTGAGGTGACAACATTTGCAGATGATACAAAACTACTCAAGATAACTAAGTCCAAATCAGACTGCAAAGAGTTACAAAGGTATCTTACAAAACTGGGTGACTGGGCAAGAAAATGGCAGATGAAATTCAATGTTAATAAATGCAAAGTAATGCACACTGGAAAACATAATCCCAAATATACATATAAAATGATGGTCTCCAAATTAGCTCTTACCACTCAAGAAAGAGATCTTGGAGTCATTGTGGATAGTTCTCTGAGAACATCTGCTCAATGTGCAGTGGTGGTCAAAAAAGTTAACAGGATGTTGGGAATCATTAGGAAGGGATAGATAATAAGATAGAAAATAACATATTGTCTCTATATAAATCCAGGGTACACCCACATCTTGAATACTCTGTGCAGATTTCAAAAAAGATATATTAGAATTGGAAAAGGTACAGAAAAGGGCAACAAAAATGATTAGGGGTATGGAACAGCTTCCGTATGAGGAGAGATTAATAAGACTGGGACTTCTCATCTTGGAAAAGAGATGGCTAAGGCGGGATATTGTGGAGGTCTATAAAATCATGACTGGTGTGGAGAAAGTAAATAAGGAAGTATTATTTTCTCCTTCTTATAATACAAGAACTAGGGGTCACCAAATGAAATGAATAGGCAGCAGGTTTAAAACAAACAAAAGGAAGTATTTCTTCATACAACACACAGTCAACCTGTGGAACTCTTTGCCAGAGGATGTCGTGAAGGCCCAGACTATAACAGGGACTTCATAAGTTCCTGGAGGATAGGTCCATCCAAGATGGGCAGGGATAGTCCCCTTCTGTTGCCAGAAGCTGGGGGATGGATCACTTGATGATTACCTGTTCTGTTCATTCCCTCTGAAGCACCTGGCATTGGCCACTGTCAGAAGACAAAATACTGGGCTAGATGGACCTTTGGTCTGACTCAGTATGGCTGTTCTTATGATGGATCAATACCATTGTTAGGATTCCTTTTGTTCCTAATATACTTAGAAACTTCTATGTGATACAACTGAGGGGGCCAAACTACACATACAAGTGTATGTCCTGAAAGAAGATCTTATAATTAATTTCCTTATTCTTGCACTTATATGCCACCTTTCATCTCAAAGGACCCTAGAGAGTTTTACAAATGACCACTTTGAAACACTTTGCCCATCTATGAAATGCAACCACTTCTGGTGTGAAATACAGCAACTTTTTAACAGTGCACAGACATGTTAGCAACAGATAGGAATCAAACTACAGAAGTTCATTTACATAAATTCTTATATGGCCTTCATCATCCTAGTACCTAAGCAATCACCAAATAAAAATTTGGGCAGAGCATTAAATTAACACACCTGCTCTTGAGAAAATGCTATTTGATTTTAGTGACTATAAGTGTTTGGGATTTTGAGTTTATATCTTTTAGAAATACAGCACCTAGAATAGCACAATGCTCCCTAACTCTGTCATGGGGTATAAGTACCTAGAAGCCAGACCATACCCTCCATATGACCTAGATTTTCCTTATTTCCCATTCATGTACAAACTTAGCAAGCTCACAGCCCCATGTACTTCCACATGTAGTTAGCAATTATTGATATTCTAAACTTAGAACTTAATTACAGTTGTTAGCAAGTCTTTTAGACAGCTACTCCACACAAGCCTGTAGTCACTCATGCTCATCTCCCTCTCTCACTGCTGAATAGCCTGTCCGGTTGCACTTAGGGTAGCTGACCTACTTTTCAATGGTTTCTGTAAAGCTAACACAAAATCCTCTTAATTCTTCCAGAGTATGAAAAAGCAAAAACAACTATTTTTGATAATATTTAGTAAACAAGAGATCCATTTTAGACAGTCCACAACTATATACATGAAATCCCAGAGGTCCTTTCCCTGCCCAGAGCTGATTTGCTTACTGGGTCATGCAACCATTCTCTCAGCATTGCCATCTATTGAAGAGCTCCTTGAAGAATTGTAATTACATTGACTGGGCATAATATGTTTTAAAAATGTCTACGAGTTTTCTTCCTTGTGAAAGTCCCTCTTTGAAGAGATAAACCTAAATTGCTTATGTTTCATGATTGGGGTGAGTTTTACCTGAAATTAGGGTGAAAATAACACTCAATATTCGTTTGATATATGTTTGTGCTCGGGAAAAAAACTAGGAAAGATCCTTCCTATGATTACTGTAAGTTTAAAAGACAACTTTATATGGTTATTCACAAAAAACAATACCTTCATTCAATTCTAGTTAAGGTAAAATAATCTCTTCCTTAGCCAAAAACATTCCTTAAAAGATTATAGTTTTCTCTAATGCACAAATCTTTGAAAACCTGGAAAATCCAAGTTAAAATTCCACATGTTTATTCCAAATGTAATTCCAAATTATCAAAGAATTTTGCATGGGAATTCCCTTAGTTTATAAAATAATGTTTCAATATTGCTAAGTGGCTGGAATCCTTAAAGATATTGTAAGCCCTGCAGAGACTGAGGTGAAACTTTCAAGCACCACAGGGAGTTTGGCAGACTTTGCACGCCACTTGGGAATGAACCTCATTCCTACTTAGACTGCCTTCTATCTTCACATGTGGCTTTCTCTCTCCCATTCCCCATAAAAACTCCTTGCCCCATTCATAGGGGTTGCATATTTCTCCTCCTTCCACACCACAGAGTGCATCAAATTGATGCATGTATTATCAAACTATTGAGTGTACACTTTAAAAAAAAGACATGCATTTCAAAATTATTTGCATTCGTTATGGGCAATTCTCTATGACTGTATATTTTCACAAAAACAACTTTTAGGAAGTGGGGAAATAAGTATTCAAACACCAAGGACATATTACTGAATATTCTTTACTGAAGACCAACCTCTGTCAAATGTATGAACCATGGGCCTAATCTAATCTCATACTTAAGGGACACTATGGATAGTTTGTACTGAAAGCTGTTATAGCTCATCACCAGCCCTACCTATCCCTTCAGCTTATCTCATGTGCCTAGAGAAGGAGAATGCTTATGGCACACTGAGCTGTAGTGACAAGAAAGAAGAATGCCCAATAGTTTATCACCAAGGCAACAGTGTTTTCTGGCAGAATATATATTTCTTAACTGAGTTTTTTTAGCCACAGGCCCAGATTTCAGCACATTTAGTCAAGGACTTTTATAGACCTTGTTATCACTCAGAACAAGGATGGATTTTTAAAGTATGTGACATACAAGGTTTTCATTTTTTAATTTCTTTTTTTGTTAAACCAACTCTTCATTAGTCTGTTTGTTACGCCAGTCATTGCTGATTGCGGTTACCAGATGGAAAGGTAACAGAACTAAAAAGGAGTCTGCTCTGGTTGTTAGTTCAAGGATCCACAATAAGATAGTTGGACAGGTCTGCTCACCCTTATCTCCTCCCACCCCACCCCACGATGGTTTTTAATTTTTCAAAGCCAGTCCTATGACAGCTGGAGAATTATTTGTAACAGTGCATTAAGCTCTGTATTTTAGGTAGAAGTGATTGATTCTTTAAGGATGGCATTTTTTTTACAAAATAATTAAATCAGAGATTGTTTCTGCACTGTTGTCTCCCTCTTTTTTTACTTAAAGATCTTTGATCTTGTTTTCCTAACTCTGCCTTGATGCCAGCCTAACTGACTTTCATAATCGACATTATTTTTGGATGGATAATAATAATAGTAATGAGAAAACCAGGCCACCTAAAATAGTAGCATTTTGCCAGCCTTCTGAGAAGAAAGCAGGGTACATATGGGCTAGTGAAGCAACTTACTAGATGTGCTCAGACATCATTTCAGGCTGCCAAACAAGTGTCTTGTCAAAATTTGACCCAACATTGCCTTTTCTTCGTATCAGCTTTATCTAATATTTGTAGTTCCTTGTCTCAGTGTACAGCTCAGTAAAAAATATAAGGGCTCTAGCGTCATATTAAATTATTAAAGTCATAAAATAAATTTGGAGTGATTAAAACAGTCACTTAGCATATATACCGGTAATGTTACTCCTTTAACAATTCAGTGCACAGTTTCACAGCCTGCTGTGAACACACACCCACACAAACACATGCTAACTATGTCTTTGTGGTTGGTTTATTAAGGGTATGGCACCAGGAAGTTCAGAGTTAAGGCTAATGCTTAGCTCACGTTTGTGCGGAAATGGAAAATGATACAACAGCATGAGTTGAACAAATGCATGACAGTGTTAAAGTGATACATAAATGTTGAAAGTGAACCCTGGCTCACAGAGCTATTTAAACTTGATTTTCAGCAGTTGCACGTAACAGCATGATTTCTTTAGGGGATCCCTACATCTGATTTTAATCTAGGGAGTGTGACCTGGTCCCATAGAATTTGAGCCAAAATTTCAAAAGCTGCAAGCTGTGAGTTGCATCGGAGGAAAGCAGCTGAGTTAGTCAAGAGATTTGAATATGGTTCCCATTACGGCTTCAGTTGAAACAATCCCATTTAAGTTTTGAACATCACCATTTCATGGAAATGATCTTCCAAAAGGCTAGGTGGATGTGTGCTCTTGAGAACATTTTGCATGCAATATAAGAGAAGGTACTTATTCCCCAAACAACCATCTACTTTCTTGTACCCAAGATTATAGTCATTTTTTGACTGGATAACAGGTGAGACTAAAGTGCTAATGAAAAACTAGGTGGAATAGACTGGATTGTAAACTTTCATAAATGTGAACATCTGTGAATTAAGAAAGGGCGGACGCTGACACAGTCTAATTTAATTGCCTGGCCATTAAAGGGTTCAAAAGCCCAGACTTTCCAAAAAATGGGTGCCTAAAGTTAGTCTTCTAAATCTGAATTTTCAAAAGTGCTGAGCAGCCAGAAGCCAATTGGGAGAAAAAGAACAAAAAGGACTGGGTCATACAAAAGACAGAGTAAAATAAAGAATGGGACTTTCACAAGTGCTTAAACAATTTAGGAGCACAAGTTCCACTGGAAGTAAATAAACAAACACTGAAAATGTGGCAGCAGGAGAAAATATCAGCGAGGGACACAGAGGAATAAATACACTAGGCTGCATCTGCACTTAGAAATTTGGCAAACTCCTGCTATTAGCCTAGCAGCAGTGCAGCTCAGGCAGTGCTAGCAGCAGTGGCAGTGGTATTGGAGAACAGCTGCTTGCCATTTTGCCAGTATGTTGCCTAATCCTGCACATTCTTATCTATAATGGTAACCAGTCTACATCAATGCTCCTACAGTTGCTAGACCAATGGTGGGAGAACTCCCTAAAATTCTTGCTGTATACAAGGTCTAGTGGTGATGATCCCAGTGAACAAACCTATTCATGGAGTCTCATTGTCTAGACCCATGTTAAAAATAGGGCCCTGAACTCATCCCACTGCTTCCAAAAAACAATATACCTAAAACACACTTATTCAGAACACTGCCCATAATCAGCTCATTATATGACCCTCCTTCATTAAGTGAAAGTATGTAGCAGAGACCAAAATTGCATTCCCTTTACAAACAGGTAGTTGCAACACCTCCAATTTCATCATCCCAGGCTCTCCTTTTAGCTGGCCTGTCTTCCTTCCTCTCCTCTTACCAAACCTAAGAGGAAGCAACAATAAAATGACAAGCTTTTGTGCAACTATATCTGTGCTACCCTGAATTTCAAGAAGCTGTTTGTGAAAGTGACTCTCCTTTCCTGAAATTTCATGGCACTTTCTTCTTAGTGTATAATCTGAAGTTTTAAAACCCCAGTTCTGGTTCACCATTCCATTAACTGGAACTCTTGGAACCCAAGAAATCCAGCAAGTGTCAGTCAATTCAGCAAGAAACCTGAAGTTTTCCCTAAGGGCTCTTTCCCTAAGGATATGGAACGGCTTCCAAATAAGGAGAGATTAATAAGACTGGGACATTTTAGCTTGGAAAAGAGACGACTAAGGTGGGATATTTACTCATAACACAAGAGCTAGGGGTCACCCAATGAAATTAATAGGCAGCAGGTGTAAAACAAACAATAGGAAGCATTTCTTCACACAACACACATTCAACCTGTGGAACTCTTTGCCAGAGGATGTTGTGAAGGCCCAGACTAGGGTTCAAAAATGAACTACATAAGTTCCTGGAAGATAGGTTCATCAATGGCTATTAGTCAGGATGGGTAGGTATGGTGTCCCTAGCTTCTGTCTGACAGAAGCTGGGAATGAATGACAGGGAAGGGATCAATTGATGATTACCTGCTCTGTTCGTTACCTCTGAAGCACTTGGCAGTGGCCATTGTAGAAAGATAGGATACTGGGCTGGATGAACCTTTGGTCTGACCCAGTATGGCTGTTCTTATGTACTGCTGAAAAGGACCTCCTGGTAGTAGTGGATCCAAAATTGAATACGAGTCAACAATGTGATGCAGCTGCGAAAAAGGCTAATATTCTGGGGTATATTAACAGGAGTGTCATATGTAAGGTATAGGAGGTAATTGTCCAGCTTTACTCAGCACTAGTGAGGCCTCAACTGAAGTACTGTGATCAGTTCTGGGCATCACACTTTAGGAAAGATATTGTGTAATGAGGCTCCACTCAGCACACTGGTGCCTCTTGCTGGCCGTCTTGGGGATTAGCTCTGCAGATCGGTATGCCCTCTTCCGATGGTGCCTTGCCCACTGTCACATCTGCTTTCTGACCCACGTCATTCCAGGGACCGCAGCATCTGCCGTGTCACTATCTGTGCTCCCCCGTTCCAGGGGTTTAATATGGCAGTCCAGCCACTTTCCAGTGGCGAGTGGGGGGGACCCACGCCTACCCACTACTCCGGGTCCCAGCCCAGGGACCCTCTGAACCACAGTTACTTACTGCAGTCCTTTGCCTTGACTATTGCTGCATTTCCCTGGTCCACTTTCCTGCAGCCCCAACATCCTGCTCAGTCCCAGCAGCCCATGTGGAGCTCTTTCTGGACTCCCTGGGTCCCTGCCTGCACTGCTCTGTCCAAGGTGCTACAGGGTTGCAGCCTACTAGAGACACAGTCTTCCTGCCTTGAGCTCCAGGCAGCTACTGATTCTGCTTTGCCCTGTGGCTTTTCTTATATGGGCCTGCTGGGCCCAGAATGACTGCTCCTCACAGCTTCTCTCCTTTCGGCCACTTCCCCACACAGCCTCTCTAGGCCCTATTAACCCCTTACATGACAGTGTGGGGTGGATGCCCCATCACATGTGGACAAACTGGAGAGAGTCCAGAGGAGAGCAACAAAAATGATAGATGATTTAGAAACCTTGACCTATGAGGAAAGGTTACAATAACTGGGCATGTTTAGTGTTGATAAAAGAAAATGAGAGGGTTGGGAGGAGGAGATGGGAAACCTGTTAGTCTTCAAATATGCTATGGGCTGTTATAAAGAGGACTGTGATCAATTGTTGTCCATGTCCACTGAAGATAGCAGGAGAAGTAAAGGGCTTATTCTTAAGCAAGGGAGATTTAGGTTAAATATTAGGGGAAACTATCTAACTATAAAAGGTAGTTAAGCTCTAGAAATGCTTTCAAGGGAGGTTGTGGAATCCCCATCACTGGCTATTTTTAAGAACAAGTTGGACAAACGTCTGTCAGGGATGGTCTAGGTTTATTTGGTCCTGCCCTAGCACAAGGGGCTGGACTTGATGACTTTTTGTGGTCCTTCCAGACTTACATTTCTATGATTCTATCATTTTTATACATCATTCTTGTTCCACTCTGGTGAAACCCTAGTTCTGGGATGCAGATGAGCCTGAAGTTGATATAAAAGGCATATTATTGATTAAAGTGTGTTCACTGTTTAAAAAACAAAACACTATGTTCAAAAGTAATCTCTCCAAGTGTATATTCAGAGTCACATCTGAATTTCATGACAAAAAGATGTTTTTTGCATCTGTTAGCATCACAGAGTTAATTCAGCAACAGGAAAGCGAGTGGGATTCTATTGTGTCTCATACTTCATCAGCAGAACTATCATCTGAGCTCCAGTTGCTGAATCTTTATTGCTGGTGATGATGCAAAACCCAGAAAGAGCACAACTTGGTTTTCATAAACTTGATTTCTCTGCTGGCATATGGAAAAATCATCTTTTAGTTTATAAACAGAATCAGTGTGGGAGTTCTGTTCAAGTTGGGTTTGCAGTATCTGGCCATAATTCAGAAGTCACAGAGAATAAATATGGAAACCCACATTGTAGTTTTTATAATTATTTTTTGGACTGCAAAGTCACTTTGAGCTAAGAAGATGTGTTCTGATTAGCTCTTGCAGACAGGGACATTTTAAATAATTACATAAACCCAAAGAGCTTCTACAAGATCTTAAACTTTTATTGACAATGTTGCCTGTCAAGTGATACTATTTGTGTGATCATAAATGAGGCTCTCTTAATTTAGAAAAAAAATGTTGTAATGGGCTGAGACAAAAGCTCTCAGAAGCATATAAAATAAAAAAGGTAGAGTTTTACAATGCTGTTGAATTCACTTTTAGAACTGCATGTCCTTTTTTTTTAAATGCGGACTAGTAGGCAGTACAATTGTGTTGTACTCTGCTCTGCCCCCTCACTCTGAGTAGCTTTGTGCCATTTCTGTTCCTGACACTTGTCATGAACCAGGAAGAGTTAGCTTAATCAGAGGCACGAGCCACTAATTAGTGTTGGGCTGCTGTCACTAATCACTTCAAATACTGTACTGAAAACAGTACCCATAGGTCATATGTTGGAAAATGGTCCTCACGGCATTTAACCTCAGCCATGCCAAATTAACATGATTTTCTGGTTTGCATTAAATATCCTTTGTTTGTTTAATTGAAATCCACTGACAGACCCACTGATGTGATATGAAAAGCTTCCCTGGGTCTGCTGGTGAGATGCATGGTGCTAGTGCTGTTTGCCCTCTTGAGAGGAAATGGTCCCTTTCACTTCAATAATAACATTAGATTTGTGCAGATGATTAAACATCAGTTTCCATGAGAAAGCTGGAACCCACCAATTTCCTATTCTCCTGCCATAGGATGTTAGGAGAGTGCAGATCAGGATATATAAACTGTTGTCTGCTGTGGTGTCTCTATTTAACCATTTAGCAGATGCAGTTTAGGATCACTGCTTTACAGAAGCAGAAAGGTTATTTCAGTCAGAGAGGCATTTCACTCGCACAGCAGTTGTGCACTTTTACATTTTCTATTTTTAAGCCATGGAAATACGCACTGACAAGTGTATTAAAAAGAGAGCAACAGCTGTATCTTAGTGGTAGTATGGTTAAGAAACGGGTTCTAATTTTTATTCTGAATAGTGACTAAATGGCACTACTAGAGGTGCGTCTACATTGTGGAGATGCACTAACTCTGCTCGAGCTAGCATACTAAAGTGTAGCCGGGGGGGGGGAGGGGAGGCAGTAACTGAGGCTAGCTGCCCAAGGGGGTCTGAACGAATTTGTACTCAGACAGCTAACCCAAATTAATGCCTGTGCTACCCTACTCTTTTTACTGCATTAACTTGAGGAGAGCTAGACCATGTCTGTCTATCCACACTGGGAAACAGGCTCCCTAATGCAGCATAGACATTACCTGTATTGGGGTGATTAGGGTAAAAAAATAATGGCAATTCAGCTGGATATTAAAACACTGAGGGCTGAGCTCTGCTGAGCTACACCAGTAAATTCACTGATTTCTGAGCTACAGGGGATTTACACTGGTAGAACTGAGAGCAGAATTTGGCCCGGCACATTCGTCACACGGGCTCAGAAGAAGTGTCTCTGATGCATTATCGTGTTAGGGATGTGCATGAACCCAAATATCAAACATTGGGGCTCTCAGACATGGAACTGCACCATTTTAAATGTAGACCTGCCCTTAGTTATCCAGCACAAATCCTTCCCATAAACCAGTTAATAACAAACAATGGAACAGTGCCTCTGAGTGTCTCTCTAGGGAAAAACAAACTGGATACTCAGCACCTGTCACTTTAGACCTCAGATTATCACATTAGCTTTGATCATCTCGTCACACGTCTGACTTTTGGCTGTCCAGTAAGACACAATGAACTTTCAGCAGCTTTTCATGCATACTAATTAGAGAACATGGAATGCTTTTCAGAAAAATAGGAAAAAACAGGATAAAGGCACAGTAATAGACATACATATGTGCACACACACTTGGCTTGCACTTGAAGGCTGCTTGGCCTGCACTGGTTGCTAAGCATTATGAGAAATTGGAATGTACAGTTCAGTCAAGCCCTCTTGTGAGCTTTTCTTGTTTGCCATAAAAAACCTGCATGTAAGAGGGGCTGATAGCAAAGAATGTGAAGTATGGGATTTTGAAAAAAAAAATAGTGCTTAAATAACAAGGAGTCCGGTGGCACCTTAAAGACCAAGAGATTTATTTGGGCATAAGCTTTCATGGATAAAAAACCACTTCTTCAGATGCATGGCTTCTTCAGTACTTAAATAGGTTCAGTTGTTCTCTCCCTGTCGACCTGTCCCCGAAATTGCATAGATGAGGGCAGGAAAGCATATGTTTGCTTTTATATCTACTGATGTTCTTCCTTACTAGTTGTGATTTTCAAATCTCCATAGGAGTGCACAGCATTCTTCAGACAGCCACAGCTGGGAGAGTCCCTGTCCTGAAGGCTAATGATCTAAGATCACTGTGGATACAGTACAACACAAAACAGCATGGGGAAAAGCAAGCATAAGTTAGGGAACATGCAGCTCCTCCCCCCTCTACTAAAAGCTGAGGAAAACTTCCCTTCCTGTCCCTGCCTTGAGTGAGCAGCACTCCTCCGGACCCCACAGCTCCCTCTTCTAATTGGCTGGTGCAGTGGAGACTCCCTCACTCCCCTGCCCCCAAGAACACACACACTCCCATGTCAATCCACTTAACTGTGGCAGAGGAATTACTGTGGAGCAGTGAACCGAACATAGGGCTGGGATTCAGGAGAACTGGGTTCTAATTGTAACTCATTCCAGAACCTTGGCTAACCCAAAAAATTGCTCTGGGCCCTAGCTGTAAGATGGAGATTACAACGCTTGCCCAACTTCATGAAGTGCTTTAAGGTCTGCAGGTGAGAAGCACTATATGTGCAAATGCTATTCATTATTACAAGCAAAGGTAAAACATTTCAAATGACGAGTTCGGGTGAGATAGCAGGCACAATACAGGGAAGGAAATGGAAGATGCACATGGGTTATTGTGTGCACGCAATGTGAAATCTGTAGGTTTTGTGAAGCTTTGTGGAAAAAAGGCTGCTTGTTGTATGGCAATTGGGAGGGCATGCCAGCTGTACAGGGAAGAGCAAGAGAAGGGATGAAGATGGTAATGGGAGGAAACCAAAAGAGCAATGAGGGAGGGCAGTGTAGAGAATGGGAAGGGTTACTGGATTATTATAATATGGTTACCTTACGGATACCAACGTGAACTTTCTCCCTCCTATCCAAACCTGGAAGTTACAATCCTGATTCTTGACCATATTTGCTTACCTCTTGTGGAAAGGGGACTGTCACACTTTAGGGAAAGCTGTTCCTCAGTTTCTTTGTGGGCACCCCTTCCAAGTGACAGCACCCACACTTCCCTCAGAGTGAAACCCCGCAATGCATTCATGATTTTAGACTTGAATTACCGGGTTATAACACTCCTGTTTAGTGACCTTTTTTTTTTAGCAGATCCAACTTCCTTTGGCTTTGGTCAGAGACTTCCCTTCACAGGACCCTGTGATCAGTATGAAAATGCAGTGACTCTGGGAGACAGCCTCTTCAAAGCAAAGTATTACTCTTTTATGCATGGGAACATAGCAAACAGGGAGGAAGTGTTAAAACAACAAAAAAGGCCTCTTTGCATATTGTCTTATCTAGCAACTTAGGCAGGTCTAACTTATCACAGACACCCCCAAAATCTGGCAGTGGAGAGATACAGCCTTCGCAGCTGCTGCCTCCTTCCAACCTGCTCTTAGCTTCAGGGCCAAGGTGTTTAATGCCTTCAAAGTCCCTTGTTTCTCATTTGGATTCCCTGCCTCCAGCTTGGCATTACCAGCCTGTTGGTCAGTGTGTGGTGGGGATAAACCTTCAAAGGAACTGAGACCTGTGTGGTTTGTTGATTATCAGTGGCTGGACTATCTACAATTTTTGTCTGCCTTCCTGCCAATGTGTAAAACCACTCAGTACTGGGTTACCTCTTTGTACCCATCTAGCAGGCAGCATGACAGTAATCAGAGAGACAGCAGTTCCCATAATAGTCATTTTTAAATATGTTGATACCTGTCACATTCTTCATAAGGGCCCTCACAGAGTTTTCTCAGATTGCCCCTTTGGGTGGGCCGGGCTTTCCCCACCATTAAATGATCCCAGGGTTCAGCCCGCAAATCCAGTGGGATCCCTTCAGACCTCTGTGAATTTGCTGAAGGCAAAGGCAACTTGTGAGAGGCCTCTGTCCAGACTGCATGGCCCTATTTTCCCTTTCCAGCTTAGTGGCAGTGCAATGCAATGGAGCTGAATGCCTCAGACTCTCCTGCCCCTTGCTGCCCTAGGAGATTCTATGGCTTGGAACCACAGGGACCATGGGACAACAGAAAAGTTAAAGGACTTTTCAAGAGATTCGCCACATAGCTTACAGTGTCTGTTTGCCAGCAGATGTGTCCAGCCCTTATGAGAGGCAGAGCTGCACAAATTGCTAGTATGAGCACAGGATTTAGGCACTCTTGAATTCTCATCTCTCCTCTAGCCCTGACTCACTCTTTAGCCTTGGGTTATTGGTTGAAAACCATGTGGAACAAATAGGCTTTGAGCAGCGTAACAGGTAATTTAAGATTCCTTGCCTCAGTTTCCCCAACTGTAAAGTGGGGGTGAATACCACTCAGGCTTGTTCTGAGTATTAGTGTTTGTAAACCACTGTGTATTTGCCAGGTATTATGAAAGAGTGTATCATTAATGGAAACATATGTGCATTGCAGCTTCAGGTTAATTTTAATGCAGAATACTTTGGAGAGGTCATTCTAGTTTAGTAGAGTAAGCAAGAATCAGTTTTGCTTCTGCCACTTTGAGATTTGTACTTAGGACATAAGTGGTGACCCATTTTTAACATAACAGCAGATTACACTTCAGCAGAGTGAATAATTTATAGGTATGGTAGCACTATCCCAATCACAGTACAATGGCAGCTTTTAGGCCTGCCTAATTATGGAGGGAGGCAGTGTTCTCTGGCATTTTCCACGTAATTAGCAAAGCAGCAAACATGTGAAATGACTGATTCTTTCAAAAGCAGGAGTGCCGGGGTCAATGAACATGCAGAAGGACAGTGGGGCAAAGAAGATTTTATCCAGAGCTTTGTTAAAACCATGGAGATTCTTTGCGGTTTCAGCAGGCTGTAGCATTAGGAGCAGGGTAATCATCCGTCTGCATTTGCTCCTGCAATGAGATATTGAGAAGTCCCAGAAGGATAGACTATATCTCCCTGGCTTATGCATGCAGATGGGATAAAGAAATATTTGTTTGGAAAGAAAAGGAGGCTTGGAACTGAGGAAGTATTAGTTTCTGTAACACTAAGTTCTAAAAACCTTCTGAAAGAGGACATAAGACTCAGAGGAAGTTTTGCAACACACTGGGTATATACAGTAATTGCTAAATATCTATTTCAGGAGTGTTAGGGTCAAGGTGAGATATAGCAACTAAAGCCCAGCACTGAGAACCTTTAACAAATAAGCCAGGCCTCCAGATTCTCTGCCTGTCACCCACCACCTCAAAAGATTGAAATAGGCTCAGAAGCGTATTAAGTATACATGAAGGGACATTTATAGCTTTTAACAAATATTCCCTCTCCTCTTCCCCTCCAGCCCGAAGATCACAGCTGCTTTTCTCAGGCAGCAAATTCTCTGAATTGCATCCAGAGTTCAGTTCGGTTGAAATGTAGAACATCTATTTCTGCTTTAATTGAATCTCAAGAAGTTTGCTCTCATTTCCATTATTTTTCAAAGCTGTAGCATCCTATTTAATTTCTATATACAACGTGAATAAATACCTTCATTATTATGATTTGAAATGGATTAAGACCAAGGGGCAATCAGATTCAGCAAGCTGTATGTCTTCTAGAACATATACTCTCATGTTTTCATTTGTACAAGATGTAATATCAGATTCTAATTTTGAAACCCACTTATTCTTTGCTGGGTTTCAGAGTAGCAGCCGTGTTAGTCTCTAAGGTGCCACAAGTACTCCTGTTCTTTTTGCGGATACAGACTAGCAAATTTATTTGAGCATAAGCTTTCGTGAGCTACAGCTCACGTCTTTGCTGTTATTTAAACTCATTTCTAAAGTACCATTCTTGTGAAAGGTCATGTGTCGTCTCTGAAAAATATTTGCATTTATTTAAAGGGTGAATTTCATCCATCGTGACATACTTAATCACAACGTATAAAGATGTAGATATTAAGGGACAGTGTCAATGCTTGCATGCTGCAAATTTGATTAACTCTTCAAAATTGAATTTGTCTACCAAATCCACATAATTGTTTGCTCTTAGATTTAGGAGTCATTGTAGATAGTTTATTGAAGATGTCTGCCCAATGCACAGCAGCTAAAAATGTTAAAGGGATAGAAACTAATACAGAAAATACTGTGCAGACATTATATTGAATGATACCTAAAGTATTATGTCCAATTTTAGTCACCTCACTGTAAAAAAGCTGCACTGGAAAAATGAAAAGGGTGAGAGACCAGTAATAAATGTGCTTAGAGATCTGTCAGGGTTGACATATGAAGAGAGATCACAATAACTGGGATTATTTATGCTAGAAGAAAGAAGATTTTATTTGAAAGAAATATTCCAGAATTTGATGCGAAACCTGGTCATTCCTTTCTTTATATCCTGCCCGATGGTAATGCAAGAAAGAAGGCTCAATGGATAAAATGTAAGGTTCCCTCTTTTCACTTAGACTCACCTTTCTAGAGTTGTCTTTACTCTACACTTTAGTGTGTCTAAACTGGGAACTTGATCTTGCAGATGCTACCAACTATAATGCACATTAGTGCAAATGGGCCTGTGGCATCAATGAACTACTCTTGGTAATAAACATTATGATCAGTCATATGTATCTGTAGTATGAGGCTCTTGGATTGCAAGCTCTTTGGGGCATGGACCAGTCTTATTTTTTTCTGTATCGCACCTAGTGCATTATTGAATGCTACATAAATAATACCAAATAAAAAAATAGTTCTTCCTGCAACAGACTGTGGAACTCATTGCCACAGGAAGTCATCAAGTCAGATACAATGGCTGGATTTTAAATTATATTTGTAATTACACGTGCTGAGATAAAGACAATCAAATCTCATGCATCAGACCATAACATGAATGTCACAGGGATCAGAAAGGAGTCACCTATGTGCAGCATTGCACATTTGGCATCAAGTAGCAAGTGGTCCAGGACTCAGGACTCGATTGACCTGTAACTTGCTGCAGTATGGCAGATTTTATTATGTTTATTCTATAAAAATAAGGCCAGTGGCTGATCATTTATGATTACCCTATTGCAACAACTGTGTGTTCATCTAATGGAAAGAGATGTCAATTGCTAGAGGTCATTCTAGAAAAGAGAGAGATTTTTAAGTGTATAAAACATGTGTTGACAGTGCCCTTTTAAACACAGCATATTAGAAATGAATACATTCAAACAAAAACCATCCCTTTATTTTATAAAGCCTTTAAGCAAAATAGGTCCCTGTGTAGTTTAAAAGATTATTTTAGCTGCAGAGCAGTTTACAAAGAGACCGCATAAAAAGGATTGTGGTGTATTAGTTTAGGCCAAACAAAGTCACTTCTATTTAAATGATCAATATGTAAGAAACCAAACCCCAGTTCCCTGGAGAGGTGGGGAACTGCATTACAGAAATGTTTGTAGGGGAGGCGAGGATGCCAGAGCGATTAGCTGAAAGCAGAAAGAAATGCACAGCCCTAGCTTCCGATAGCTAGTTAAAACGATCTGTCAAGCAGCTGTTTCTATGAGCCTCAGCTCCCAGCTAATCAGGCACTGCTCCCCACGCTCTCTCTCACACACACACATTCCCTCTCATCTCCTCCTGTAACTTTATCAGGGAAAATAGTGTAGTTACTGCTTCTTCCTGGTAGAAGGGTGACTCAGATCAGAGACAGCGGTTGAAGACAAGCTGGTGACGGCTTCCCCCCGCCCGCCTTTTTTTTTTTTAATCTGAAACACCAACTAAACCAGGGTTGACTGTGAAGACGATACACATCCAACTAGTCAGAGCCTAGTGTACTTGTTATGAAGCTCTACTGTACAAGAGGAACTTTGAGTTACAAGCCGGTACATTCAACAGCCCTGCCATGAATGTGAATCTTTATATTTAGGTAGGTACATGGCTTGTTTTTTTCTCCCCTCCTGGTTTTAATGAGAATTATAAACCTGGATCCTTCTGATTATCACTGTAAATGGTGTTGGTTGGGATGCTGTAGTTTTGTGCATTCGCTGTCTGCAATGTGTTAGGAAGCTCTAGAAGTAATTATGGTTATATTTCAACAAATGCTTTCTTAACTGTCAATATTAAATTACAAGATGGATGTTACCATTACTATTAAAATAGATGTGTGAGATTAGTGTCATACTCCAGGACAACAGGGAATTTATGCGTGGAGCTCAGAGTTGTAAAATGAATTGAGCATCACAGAATCTGTGACTGTTTTCACCATGTCTGTAGAAGGTGGTGGATTCTAAAGTATGAACATGCCAAATCAAGAAAAGTGCTCAAAAGTAGGGAAAAATGATACAGAAAGTATATACTGTAAGAGTAAACTTTGTATGTTATGTCTCCATGGCTCAGCAGTTACAGGTCAATAGTGTGAAACAATCCACTGAGTCTGGAGAAGTTGTCCTCGGTATTTCTACCTAGGTTACCACTGCCAGCCAGTTTGCCCTAATGAGCAGATAAGATAGTGGGGAACTAAATGGAAAGGAAAATTATAAATAAAAGACTTAAATTGTAAGAGATTGCAAGTAATCAAGTTAGTAGCTGGAGGATTTTTTTTTTTAAAAGGCTGTTGTCACAAAAGCAGTTGCTGTACCAAGCCTATAGTCTATGAAGGTCCTAGAGCACTGGTGTGGGGTTTTAGGGAGAGAGAGCTTGAAACAATCTTCTGTGTAGTTGTAATCTGTACATTTGAAAAAAACCCTTTTGTTTGTGTACATTCTTTAAGGATCTGAATAGCTGTGCCAGAAAAAGTGTGTTAATCATTTTTATCACTGCATGGAAGCTTGTTTCTATCCAGAAGACATCTCAGAATTCCCTTAGATTTTGTTTTTCTATTCCCAGCAAGCTTTTATGGTATTATCAGTTTAAGAAAGGAGTGACCCTCTTAAACTCTTCCCCCTTTAGCCTTTGGGTAGTGCCCAAGCCGAACTGGTGCAAACATATTGCACTTTCATGTTGCACCACACTTTACTTTTACATGCTCTGTGTACACTCAAAAGCTTGTGTCTTTCACCAACAGAAGTTGGTCCAATAAAACATATTATCTCAACCATCTTGTCTGGTCACAAAAGGTCATTCTAAAATTGTCTTCCTATCCTATCTGATCTTTAAACTTTTTAAAAAGGCTGTTTGGCAGCTTTCTGGAAGATGACGTTTGTTTTTGTTTATTTGTTTTGCCATTTTGAAGGTTAAATATAAAGGTATTTGGCAAAGCTGCACATTTTCAAGCATCAGTTTAGCATTATTTAATCCGACTATGCATTTTGCCATGCTGATCTTAATTACTGTGTTTTAGCTGCTGTCACACAGCAGGAGAGTGCAGGAAACACTCCCAAATTGGAAGCATTATTATCAGTATTCTCCAACAGCTAATTAGTATTCAAGAACAAATCTCTCTCTTTGAATAAACAAAAGGCAGGGGTGTGTCCAATGAGGGTGGCCTTGGAGGATGAGGAAATTGCTTCCCCGGGAAAAACTCTACTGTGCTAGCTGCCAGTCATAGCTGAGAAATTACTTAAAAGTGGTTTCAGAGTAGCAGCCGTGTTAGTCTGTATCCACAAAAAGAACAGGAGTACTTGTGGCATCTTAGAGACTAACAAATTTATTTGAGCATAAGCTTTTGTGGGCTAAAACCCACTTCATCGGATGCATGCTGTGGAAAATGAAGTAGGAAGATTTTATATACACAGAGAACATGAAACATTGGGTATTATCATACCCACTGTAACGAGAGTGATCACTTAAGGCGAGCTATTACCAGTAGGAGAGAAAAATAAAGACTGAGAGTGGATGTGTCATTACACAAAGTAAAACTATTTCCCCATGTTTATTTTTCCCCGCTACTATTCCTCACACGTTCTTGTCAACTACTGGAAATGGCTCATCTTGATTATCACTACAAAAGGGTTTTTTTTTCTCCTGCTGGTAATAGTTCACCTTACCTGATCACTCTCGTTACAGTGTGTATGGTAACACCCATTGTTTCATGTTCTCTGTGTATATAAAATCTTCCTACTGTATTTTCCACTGCATGCATCTGATGAAGTGGGTTTTAGCCCACGAAAGCTTATGCTAGTCTCTACGGTGTCACAAGTACTCCTATTCTTTTTACTTAAAAGTGGCTCTTCACAAGAGGCAGAATATACTGCACAGGGCTACTGTGGTCCACATTGTCCTGTCCATATTCAAGCAGGGCTCCCTACTGAAAACAAAGGGGAGTTCTGATTTAAATAAATAGGAAAATATGGCAAATTGTCTTTTGATAATAACTTAACACTGATGGGTTATGGTTAAATGATACACTGTAGCTCTAAAATACACCAAACATACCTGTAAATTCAAAATCCCTGCAGCCTGCAAAGGTGTGGGTGCTGCCTATGGTAGTTGTCACTACAGATTAACTTTGACAACCTGGACTTTAAGTCTTTGAAAAGCCACATATTGCTTAAGATATATAAAAATTGTAACTTGACACCGAATTACCTTTTTGTATCCAGGTGACATTTTCTTGAGTGTTTTTTGGTGTTTGGAGCAGTGGACTGAGAGTCAGGGTGCTTGGGTTCCACTGCTGGTTCCACCAAAGGCTTCCTCTGAAATTGTCTGTGTTTATACCCTTCTTTACATCCCTGTAAAACAGTTTACACCCCTGTACAATGAGAATACACGGATGCTATGAAACTGAATTAATATTTGTTAAGCACTTTGGGATCTTCAAAGGAAAAAGACTCTTCAAGGAGCCTGAGGGTGACCATCCCAGAATATGCAAGTAAAATGGGTTGCTATTGTTTTTTGTGTCAAGGTGTGTGACCATTTCATTCATCCGCAAACGCTCAAAGTAACAGCTGTGCAAAGCTTGGCCTTGATCATACGCTGATGCATCTTATTATATTGTGCTGAGTGGAACTGCTAGCACTGTGTTCATGAAACTTAAATAGCAGCCTTTTGCCCTGCATATAAACCTGATCAAGAGGAGAGATAATTTTCACAGTACATACTGACTCAGAAATGGGCCACAACTGCCTTCTTACTAGGAAGGAGTTGGGATAAAAGTAAAGCAAGTATTTATATGAGCACCATTTCTTCCCAAAAAAGAGGGATGCCTGATCTGACTTTATGCTTGATGAGCAGCAGTGGCTAGCAACACTGTACACTCAGGAACAACTCATTTACTGGGGTAATTTTCGCCTGCCAAACTAAGCTGCTGGCTGAGGGAGACAGGCAGCTTGTGTTTGTGGTCATTCAACCGTCAAAGAATACCAGCTATAAATGGACAATGTAGCAATGCCTTAGAAGCATGCGCACACAGCTGGTTTATAGATGTAGATGGGGATGTGTAGTAGTGTCATACAGGCTGTTGTCATGTCAACCTCAAGTTATATGGTTACTGGATGATTCTATTAGTGAAATGCTAAGAATTCTGGGTGTTTTCCCTTTTAGCAGGAGCTTGGTTTCTCTGTGATATTTACTCTGCTTCACATCTCATCACCCTTCTCATGATTTCTTTAAAGGAAATTGTATTGGTTAGAGAATCTGAATATTATAATGAAGAAAATGGACAGATTTGCCTCTTGCTCATGCCAGTTTTGCAAAGTGACTTCAACAGAGTTATGCCTGATTTGCACCAGTGGAAGCCAGCGAGAAGAATCAGGCCACAATGAGTTAAAAAGGTCTTTTGATGAAAGACCAAATTCTTCCCAGTGTAAATCCAGAGTAAACCCACTGATGGCAGTGGACTGACCTCAGATTTACATTGGTGTGAACTGAAAGCAGAACGTAATCTCCTTCCAGAGGTTTAATTCCAGACCTAACACCTGTCCACAGCTGTAAATCGCTTTGGAAGGTGGGTGGGTGGATGGATGGTGGTGGTGAAAAGCTTTCTCAGGCCCTGCAGTGCTACAGGACCAGTGGCTGGCCAGTGCTCTCCTGCAAGGAAAAGTGCTGGTTGGGGGGAATGTGGCTAGAACACTCAGCAGATGATACACTGAGACCCTGGTTTCAGAGTAGCAGCCGTGTTAGTCTGTAGACTGAGACCCTGTGAGCAGGACACCTACTGAGCCCTCAGCAAACAGCTGACTGTTTCATTAGCAATAAGTGATGCAGCTGGGAGAGTTGTAAGAAAGAGATCTTTATTGAGCATGCTGAGAGGCCTGTGCTTGTCTGGTGGTAGCCTGGTGACCAGTTTCTATTCCTGATTTTTCAGGTATCACATCAAATTAGTCTATCCTGAAACTGACTCTCTTTCTCCAGTCCAACCGCATCATACTACAGTCTCCTGGTAGAGCTTGCATGAGAAGATAGAGGGTAGCAATGCAATCACTGTCTTCCCATGGGGGTGAATGGTGCAGCAGCTCTCACTGCAGCAGGAATGGGGGTGGGGAGGGGGCTGCAATTTCCATATCCTTATGGCAGCAGGGTAAGTCAAGTATATACCACCACTCACCATCAATAAAACAAACACTCACTGCAAAGAAAAACACATGCCTTCTTCTATACGTAGTAATAATCAGTACCTTGCAAATTATGTGTGGTGAAGGACCAGTCCCTGCTCCTATTGAAGTCTATGGCAGTGCAGTGGGAGCAGAATTGGGCCCCCAAGGCAGTTTCCATGGGATTTAGGTTCAGAGCACTGAGAGGTGAAAGTACAAACTTTTAAAACCCTTTGATACTGAAGTGAGGGGCAGTTCTGAACAATGCACAAGCCCACTCATGCCTAATGCCAGATTAATTAAGGAGTAGCAGAAACACAACCAAGGTCTTGCTGCACTCTGGCATTGTTTAAAAAGCAACCAACAGCACAGACTGTCTTTCTAACTGGAAGTTATGGAAAAAAGCAGGCAACCCAAACTCTTCCTTAATTGCTTTTGGTATCTGCAGTCTGCTACCAACAATTACAGGTGCTTGCCTGGGTCTTTTTTTACACAAGCTCTTGGTCTAAGGCTCTCCTTAGGATGTGAATTCTTTAAGCATGAGCAACAACAACAACAACAACAAAAGAGCTAATATTTTTTTAATTGCCTTTTTTTGTTATTCTTGTATTCTCTAATTCCCCCCCCCTCCCGTAAACACAAAAGAAATTATGGATTAGCCACAAAACATGCAGGCATCTTTTTGCTTTTCCGTACAAGGAACAAATTGAAACTGACAGTTCCCTGGAACCAATGCAATACGTGAAGCATTCACAATAGTACATTTTATCTCCCAACCTTTTAAAGCATCAGAAGCACCATAGTCCTTTAGTACATATAGTAAGTTGACCTTGACTGACAATCAGCCATCTAATTTCTGCTATCCCACTGCTCACAATATGTACTCATCAGACACTCAAATATTCAGATTAACTGCAGTAACTGGAGCTTCTGAGGTCAGCTCAGCCTGCTGGTAACACCATATCTGTTTCTAGTAATCTGATTTTCAGAGGGCAATAGCAGTTTAGCCAAAGCATCTAGGAGATTCGTCAAATTTAACCTTGTCCAAAAGACGCCATTAAATAGCAAACTGCAAAATCTCTGTCAACTAGAGCAACTTTTGGATTTGCAACAGAATTTGATCAGGGTGTATATGACAAGGTTCTGGGATTAGCCTACACTTTAGCTTTGAGAAAAGATCATGCTAGTACGGTCAGTCAGGCTAGACATATTATTTAAGTGTCTCCATTCAAGCAAATGAAGGGGATGAACTCACTTAGAGTGAATCTATTGGAAACAAGCAAGTTAGCAAATAGCCATAGGAGTGTTTTGTTTCAACATATGGAGCAAAAGCAGGGATTTCCCTATATCCCCCCCTGAATTCCCTCATCCCCTCCTCAGTGGTCAAACCAACCAAGAATATACCAATATGTCATCTGAAGGTTCAAGTGTTGTATCTACATCCAAACACAGACCGAAGCACAAATACAGCTACCTACTGAATAAACAGCATCTCTACAACTTGAAGACAGTTCTCGATATTTATCGGTCAAACTTTTCCCGTTTATTGAAGTTAGAAAAGATGGCTAGTAATGCACCTCTTGCAAAAAAGCTTACGAAGAAGGAAAGCTTCCCACTGCTACAATTGATAAAACTGGAGGAGCTTGGTTTTCCAGACCAATCAGCAAACCCAATGCTGACAAACTATATGAAAAGGCTGCAAAACACCAAGCCTCTGGACCCCATTGACATGCAGAAAACCTTAGAAGCTAGTCACTCTCAAAGCCAATTTTAGAAGTACTTTATGAGGCTGTTAAGAATGCTGGGAACACAACACAGTTTACACGAACAAACATGGCTCTCACTTCTTACTTTCTATTTCAGCAAGAGATACCACATACAACAAACCGGAGGCCAGTGTTAAAATTCATTGTCATTTGTTAACCCTGAAGTTGGACACTGGTTCCGATCAAGACTGACAAATGCTCACTATCTTTATGCAAGAAACTCAACTGACTGGCTAGAAACATGCAATGCAACAGTGAAAGACACAGCAACTGAAAAAATGAAGAACTCTCTCTCATTACATTAAAAAATTTGCCTACATGGCTGATAAATGCGCAGATGCAAATTGGCATCAAGTATTAATTCATTGTATACATTATCTTGATGGCAGTGGTAGACTAATAGATGCATTTCTAGAGGTTCAGGTTATTAGCTGCATCTGTGACAACTTACATCTTAGAAGAGTCAAATCCTTGTAAACTGGAGCCCAAACAGATGGCTGCTTGTGCATTTGATGGAGCTGCAAACTTCTCTGGAAGACATGATAGAGTACAAGCTTTGTTCAGAGAAAAATGAAACCCTAATCTCTCCTATACACACTGCAGAGGCCATTTTAACTTCAGTACCCAGAAAGATAATGGAGCAAATAATTAAGCATAATAAGATATAAGTAATAATAAGGTAATTAATTTAATAATAAGGTAATAATAATGTGAGAAGTAACAGTCAGCATGGTTTGTTAAGAACAAATCGCATCAAACCACCGTGATAGCTTTCTTTGACAGGGCAACAAGCGGCAAATAATTAAGCATAATAAGGTGATAAGTAACAGTCAGCATGGTAGCTTTCTTTGACAGGGCCACAAGCCTTGTGGCTAGGAAGCAAGTGGCAGAAGTGGTATAGCTTGATTTTAGTAAAGCTTTTGATACTGTCTCCCATGACATTTTCATAAACAAATTAGGGAAATACAACCTAGATAGAGCTACTATATGGTCAGTGCATAACTGGTGAGAAAACATTCCCAGAGAGTAGTTCTCAGTGGTTCACAGTCAAGCTGGAAGGGCATATTGAGTGGGGATTGGTCCTGGGTCTGTTCTGATCTTCATCAATGATTTAGATAATGGCATAGAGAGTACACTTATAAAGTTTGCCAATGAGACCAAGCTGGGAGGGGTTGCAAGTGCTTTGGAGGATAAGATTAAAATTCAAAATGATCTGGACAAACTGGAGAAATGGTCTGAAGTAAATAGGATGAAATTCAATAAGGATACATGCAAAGTACTTCACTTAGGAAGGAACAATCAGTTGCACACATACAAAATGGGAAATGACTGCCTAGGAAGGAGAACTGCAGAAAGGGATCTGGGGGTTGTATGTAGCAATACCAATTCTTCCGCTCTACTCCATGCTGATTAGGCCTCAGCTGGAGTATTATGTCCAGTTCTGGGCACCATATTTTAGGAAAGATGTGGACAAATTGGAGAAAGTCCAGAGGAGAGCAAAAAAAATGAATAAAGGTCTAGAAAACATGACCTATGAGGAAAGATTGAAATAATTGAGTTTGTTTAGTCTGGAGAAGAGAAGATTGAGAGGGGACATGGTAACAGTTTTCAAGTACCTAAAAGGTTGTTACAAGGAGGAGGTAGGTAAATTGTTCTCATTAACCTCTGAGGATAAGATAAGAACACTGGAATGCGTTACCTAGGGAGGTGGTAGAATCTCCTTCCTTAGAGGTTTTTAAGGTCAGGCTTGACAAAGCCCTGGCTGGGATGATTTAACTGGGACTTGGTCCTGCTTTGAGCAGGGGGTTGGACTAGATGACCTTCTGGGGTCCCTTCCAACCCTGATATTCTATGATTCTATGATTCTATAAGAAGCAATGGGCTTAAATTGCAGTAAGGGAGGTTTAGGTTGGACATTAGGAAAAACTCCCTAACTGTCAGGTAGTTAAGCACTAGAATAAATTGCCTATGGAGGTTGTGTCTAAGCTGCTCTTAAAAACCTCCAGCAATAATCACCTGTCAGGGATGGTCAAGATAATACTTAGTCCCCTGCACTCAAAGCAGAACTGAATTAGAAGACCTCTCAAGGTCCCTTCCATTTCTATGATCTACTCAACTAGCACTTCTACTAACTGCAAAATCTTCAAAAGACATTTAAAAAAACCCATAAATTTAATGTCTTTGTTATACTCTTTTTTTCAACAAGAGTCCAAAAATACTGAACCTCTTGGAAAAAAATAGAAGATGCTCTAGAACTGAAGTTCAGATTAGTTCAACCTGGGAAAACTCACTGGTTTCTCATGAGCGATCTTTGGCTGTTGTCTTAAAATTACTGAAACCATTATTATTGCCTTTGGAAAGTATCTAGCAAGATGGGATAGATCTAAGAAGTGAGGCTGGTGGACTCAGAGAAGACAATTTTGCTACTACGTTCAGAGAAAACAATCGCCATTCTCTGTCTTATAAATCTACTGTTGAAACCACTTGAGTCATTTAAACAATGCCATCCAGGCATCTACTACAACAGTTGTAGATTTTTGTCCAGCAAAGGAAGCTACACTTCGATCAATCAGATAGAGATCCATTAAAAACATACTGGAAAAAGCAAAGACTTCAGTCCAGAAGTTGACAAATGAAGGCACTTAATTCAATATACGTGAAGAGAACAAGAAGTGTTTATAAAGCCAGCTGGAAAAAATACACAGAGTTGATTCTTAATCTACAACTGCAACTTCTGGATTCTACTCCAACCTCCAGGGAGTAGATCCCTGTCTTATAAAACATCGACAGTTGAGTGGAATGAGGCACTACCAGCAGTGGGGCTGGCACATGATCAGGACAGAATAGAGAACATAGAGTGGAATGTCATACAACAAAGGAATGAAGATTTGACTTCATCTTTTTTTTTATTACTAGTGGCTCGACCCAATCTTTGTGCTGTGTTTCCTGGGATGAAAGAAGTAGGATTCATCTCTTGCTACTCCCAGTCAACAACAGCTACAGGTGAGGGTTCTTTTTTGTCATTGAATAGAATGTTGTGTTCTGAAAGAAGTTGCCTTCTGCCTGATCATGTGAATGAACTAATGAGCATATGAATTGAAGGACTAGAAGTACCAGACACACAAGAAGCTGCCAAAGATGAGCACACTGCATTTGAAAAGTTCATTAACAGAGTTGTGCAAAATTATAAGAAATCAAGAAAGGTGTAATGTAGTGCTTCATGGAATACTTGAATAGCCAACTTGTGTGATTTTTGAAACATGGGTTAAATCAAATAAGATGGTCATGAAACATTTTTCAGTTTTTACTATGGTGTCATACAGCCCACTTTTGCCCTCATGGTCTCATCCCTTACCCCCCTGTAAATTTGAACACAACCCCCTAATTTCAATTCCTAGGGAAAATACTGGAGCAAAGTTAAGTACTGCCTCTTTTCTGGAACATCGTCTCCTGGTATAAGCATCCATATAGCCAAATTATTTTCTTAATAAGGTGTCTTTTTTTTTTCTTTTATCACATATAAAAGAGTACGTTCCTAGAAGACTACAGCACAATAGCAGGACAATTATCATTTACAATAAACACGTTTGTTCTAAAACCCTGCCCAAAAGGCCCCAGAATGTCTTGGGGGGAAAAAAAGTTACACTTTTTGGTATGAAATGTTCATGCTTGTTCTTAATCTATGCATAGGAAGGTAGATATATCTATTGTACAGAAAGTCTAGTGAAATGGCATTTGGCCATTTTTGAGTTATCCAGGCATGAAAGGACATTTTTTTGTGCTTTAGTAATGTTATGTGCCCAGTTCATGTTCAATTTAAAAAACTACTTTGTTTTAAAATTTAAGACATGGCACATATGAAGGGCTGTACTCTGTAACTTTTCATAAAGTCCAAATAAATAGACTTTGCATAGGGAATCTCAGTGGGGTTTGCAGGCATCATTACTGATCGCACTAATGCAAGCGCCACTGAATTACAGTAGCAACTACATCCAGTGTGCACGTTCCTACTATATATGCAGGGTTTTAGCTAGTGGATCTGTGGCGTCACTGTGCTGCTGAAGAGAGACGAGGCTCCATGGTGGGTGTGGGGTCCCTCTGAATGGCCTCTGTTACTGAGCACAAACTCTAGCAGTCCAACTTTGTTTAGTACTTCCTGCAGGGGGCAAGCTAAGGAGTGTGTGGTTAGGTAGGTACAGTTTGCAAAAAATTAGTTGAGAAATAAGAACAGTCTACAGCAGTGGTTCTCAAACTAGGAGCGCCGCTTGTTCAGGGAAAGGCCCTGGTGGGCAGGGCCAGTTTGTTTACCTGCCGCGTCAGGTTTGGCCAATCGCGGCTCCCACTGGTCGAGGTTTGCCACTCCAGGCCAATGGGGGCTGCAGGAAGGGCTGCCAGCACATCCCTTGGCCCACGCCACTTCCTGCAGCCCCCATTGGCCTGGAGTGGCAAATTGCGGCCAGTGAGAGCCGCGATCGGCTGAACCTGCTGACACGGCAAGTGAACAAACTGGCCTGGCGCACCAGGGCCTTTCCCTGAACAAGCGGCGCCCCTAGTTTGAGAACCACTGGCCTATAGGACCATGTGACATTTTCCTTACTCATTTTAGTGCTCACTGAGTGCACTTATTTAAATGTATACACAAATACAAGTTGTGTTAATCTGGATAGCCACCCATTGGAATAAACATAGCTGCATTTATTTCAGTTATTAGACATTCAGATAAATCATAGTAGCAAGAGATGGAAACTGACAGTCCATTCCTCTGCCAGTGCAGGACCCACGTGCTGGGTAGAGGACATTCTAAGAATTAAGAATACTAAGAGTTCAATCAATATTAAAATTTAGGAATGGTGTATTAAGGATACTCAGATTTCAAATACTGTCCTCGAATAACCATGTGCTACTCCCACTGAAATCAGTGGAGATGTACCTGCATCTCTGTATGTGTAAGTTGGCCCACAAAACCTTTGTTTCAATGTGTTCTCATGTCGGTAAGTGCAGGTACTGAACTCTCAACCTGTTTGAATCCCACATGTCTCAGCTGAAGACAAGAAAGGAACCTCAGCCCTCCTATATGTTATGGTTTCTTTTCACTGTGCAATTATCCAATGGGGGGGGTTCTTTTCTAAATCTTCCCATTTAAAAAAAAAAAAAGTAATGCAAGTTTAGTGTATTTACATACTCTATCCTGTAAGAGCATGGCCCTGATTCATCACTGCCTCCGTCTTTGTGCAGTCATTGACATCTGTGTGAAGCTGGTGTAAAGTGCTACCATGTCAGATGGTAGTGTTTTACACCCACTGTGCACAGGTGGAAAAGACTACACAACTTCAAGGCAGTGGAGAATAGGGCTGGCCAAAAAACTTTCCATTCAACTGTTCTGACAGAGGATGGAGTTCTCAACAAAATGAATTATTTTGCAAAGTGTATGTCTGCTTTCCACAGACAATTTCAGTTTTTTCATTGAAAAACACAAATGCCCTAAAACCAAAAAGTTTTATAGATTCATAGATTCATAGATACTAAGGTCAGAAGGGACCACTCTGATCATCTAGTCCGACCTCCTGCACAGCGCAGGCCACAGAATGTCACCCACCACTCCTATGAAAAACCTCACCCATGTCTGAGCTATTGAAGTCCTCAAATCATGGTTCAAAACTTCAAGGAGCAGAGAAGCCTCCCTCCAGTCAACCATGCCCCATGCTACAGAGGAAGGCAAAAAAACCTCCAGGGCCTCTCCAATCTGCCCTGGAGGAAAACTCCCTCCCGACCCCAAACATGGCAATCAGCCAAACCCTGAGCACATGGGCAAGATTCACCAGCCAGATACCCAGGAAAGAGTTTTCTATAGTAAATCAGATCCCATCCATCTAATATCCCATCTCAGGGCATTTGGCCTATTTACCCTGAATATTTAAAGATCAATTACTTACCAAAATCCCATTATCCCATCATACCATCTCCTCCATAAACTTATCGAGTAGAATCTTAAAACCAGATAGATCTTTTGCCCCCACTGCTTCCCTTGGAAGGTTATTCCAAAACTTCACTCCTCTGATGGTTAAAAACCTTCGTCTGATTTCAAGTCTAAACTTCCTGGTGGCCAGTTTATACCCATTTGTTCTTGTGTCCACATTGGTGCTGAGCTTAAATAATTCCTCTCCCTCTCCTATATTTATCCCTCTGATATATTTATAGAGAGCAATCATATCTCCCCTCAACCTTCTTTTAGTTAGGCTAAACAAGCCAAGCTCCTTAAGTCTCCTTTCATAAGACAAGTTTTCCATTCCTCGGATCATCCTAGTAGCCCTTCTCTGTACCTGCTCCATCATCTGAAATCTAATTGAGAGTGGGGAGTGGACTAGATGTCTTCTCAAGGTCACTTCCAGTCCGAAACTTCTGTGATTCTATTTTGATTCAGATATCCACAGTGCCTTATGGGAATGGTAGTTCATTTGCCTCATGTTTCCATTCTCTTTGATGGGCCAGGATTCCCAGCTGGACTTCATTTTCCATTATGCACCACCTCCTTTCATCAAGAGCGGAGACCATGGTGCATCATGGAATGTGTAGTTTGAGCAGGGAGCCCCACCTTTATAGGAGAATGGGAGCATGAGGCACCATGGCAGTATTTCTGAATTAAAAATAAATACATTTAATATTTTAGCCAAAATATTTCAGTTTTCAAAGTTAACATTTTTTGCAGAACCTCCCCACAAGCTTTAGTGGAGAATCAAGACCAGTAAATTCAATGTAATGGATCCCACACCAATTGTTACTCTCACGTTGTGTATAAATTGCAGAAATTGAGCAACATTTACATTCATACAAATCACTTTATTTTTGTGTGTGGATGAGGGAGTTGCTATGGGAACTTCACATTTGAACATTCCTCACATCTATGGTTTTAGATTTTCACTCATTACACTGATATTACTTAGTTCTAGCACTGAATAGGGCACTAGAGAAGGGCTCCTTAAGACATTTGCATTATCAGTCAGATTCGATTCTTCATTGGAACCATATTCTATCTATGAAGGTATTGATATCTCATCACTGTTGTATCTTAGTACGTCACAATCTGACGGTTGGTGTTCCCATGTAATCACCATTTAAATAAGAGTCTAGCTACATTCACTGGCAAAAGGGCAGAACATAATTATCTATGAGCAAACAGTGCAAGGAGCAAATGGTTAAACAACTTCTGACTGCCTTTTACTACCATATGAATCTGAGAACTCTGCAATCCTAGCAAAGGAGAGAAAGAAAAGAGTGAGGGTACTGGAGTGCAAGCCATAGTGTGATTCCCATATGATCCTTAACAGCATATCAAGTTCACAGTGAATATTTTTAATAACAGAATGTGAGAAAATAGTGTTATAAATTCATGCAGCCTTAATTTATGCAAGGGAAGGTTACTCAGGATACATACCTTGAAATTCAATAATAACAAAAGCAGTGAGATCTGATTATTCAATGCTTGGTTTATCCCAAGTCTCTGTGTCGCAAAGATTTTAGTAGTAACCATAGGTGCTAGAACAGGGGGTGCTGCCACACCTCCAGCTTGAAGTGGTTTCCATTATATACAGGGTTTGCAGTTTAGTTCAATGGCTCTCAGCAACCCCACTATACAAATAGTTCCAGCACCCCAGTAGTAATTAATCTTGTAGCATGTACAAAGAGTACTATTGGCTTCTTCAACTGAGGGTTGTGGGTTTTTTAAAATCTGCACACAAATGGAGTTATCTGATTTGGATTTACAAGGTCTGACTGTAATTACCATAGCAAGAACTAAATCGTGCACAAGATTCTGTCCACTTGCTGTATGTAAGTAGAAGAAAATACAAAGGCAGATAGACAAATTGCCAAAATATCTTTCAGTAACACAAGTGCATTGGTGTAACACCGAGAATGTAAGTGTAAGTCTGATTATAATGAATTTGGGGGGGAGAGGAATTGATTTTGTCTTTCCTTCTTAAATAAGCCCCTCCTGTTTGCCCTAAGCAGCAGAACTGCAGGGAAGGAAAGGCCTTTATGGAAAAAACCTATAGAATTTAATAGAAAATAACCTTTCTATATGTTTTTTGAACCATCCCACAGAATTTGATAGAGAATTATATCCCTGCTACAGAATTCTATAGGATGGTTCAGAAAACCTGTAGAAAGGAAATAGAGATCATTCTCTGTACAGTTCTATAAGATTTCAAACTCATTTCCATAGAACACTTGGATTTATTTAATATTCTCCTGGCATCACCTCTATGACATTCTGTAAGACTTTGGCTGAGGTCTGGCATGCTAACAGGGCTGGCTGGCGGATGTGTGGGAGGTCAGAGTATGCAAATTGTACCTTAGTGTTGAGCAGGGGTGAAAGTAGGCCAGTATGGCAGTACGGCATACCAGTAAAAAGTGGCTGCCAGTACTGGCCCATATGCAGCCGACGTTAAAGTGCTGCCCCTTTTGCCTCGCCCCCTCCCACCCCACCTCCGGGGCCAGGCAGCATGGATGGGCTGGCTGGGGGAGGCTGACCCCCAGCCCCGCACCGTCTGCCGGAGGCCCCGCCCCTTCTGGGGGCCAGGAACCGGCCCTGTACCGGTAAGTGGTTAATGTTACTTTCGCCCCTGGTGTTGAGATCATTATTACACTACTGCCTCCTACATGTTTCAGGATTTAGTTAAAATAAAGTTGACCATGTGACTAATAACCACCAATGGAATTTTAAAGACAAATCCTAACGTTTTATATATCTGTACTAAAACACAAAAACTCCTCTAATGTAACATTCAGGTTATTGATTTAAATTCTCAGAAGCCAAGAAATGAAAAAGTTAAATTTGAACACACAACCTGAACTCCTCCCCACCATGCATGTATATTATTATAATACAACGTTTAACTGCATGATTACATGCTATAGATAAAGTTTCTTCGGCACTTATCCTGTAGCCTAAAGATGAATAAAGAAACATATAGGTGCTATGGAAGTAAATAACACCCTGCTCTGGTGTGTTTTTATGTAGGTGCTATTGCAATGGGCACATTTGTTAAGTGTTGGAAAGATCAAATTAAATATTTTGTTGTAATATTCATATTTGGTACAAGAATAAATAGCTATAGAGTATGTCATGAAGGAAGGCTGATCCAGTGGTTATGGCACTAGCCGCCTAGGACTTGGGAGCCATGGGTTCAATTCTCTGTTCCATCACTGGCTTCCTGTGTGACCTTGGGTAAGTCTCTTAGCCTCTCGGTGTCTCAGTTTCCCATCTGTAAAACAGCAATAATAATGCTTCCTTACCTCACAGGGGTGTGGTGAGGATAAATTCACTGAAGATTGTGAAGTGCTTTTAGATCTACTAATGAAAAGCACCGTATAGGAGTTAAGTATAATATGTTGTCCTAACAACTGACAGCGTGCCTTTAACAACAAAGTAATGAGTAACGTTATCATTACTTCACCCAGTGAAACAGAATTACCATATTAAATGGCTGATGCTTTTTAATTAATCTCTCATCATTTACTTTTTACAGAGTAGCCATTAAGAGTCTTTATCATTTTACTGACTGAAAGGCCTTGAAAATGATATTTTATGCTCTGTTTGGTGATAAACCTGTTTAATTTCTCTACTTTATCTTACTTACACATTGCTGAAATGGATACTGAGTACAAATGCAGTTTGTTTAATCTGGATGGGAGAGGACAAATAAGTTTCTACTGCCAGAGCACTACAGTAGTAGCTTGGCCATTCTGCATCTAGCTAGCTCTGATTACTTTCTCACAGTCAAAAAAGTGTGATCACATTAACCCCATATCAGTACACTGCCACTGACACCGATGAATGAGGATTACAGCAGAACTACCACCAACAGGCAGGAATTACAAAGCTGCTCTCCCACAGACCACTTTATCTTAAATCCGCCTCTTGTTAGTTTTCTCTTCCTGTCAACATCTTCCCTTCTATTCCCTCCGTGTGTACATTTCCCTTCATTTTGTACAGCCACTGAATGCAAAATCTGTGAAAGTTGCACTATGTTACCATTTAATGCTTGATATGTAATTTACAATTACTGTTTCACATCACCATGGATGCGGACTTCCATTGGAGTCGCACCTATATCAGAGCTGATTGGCCAATTGTTTCCATAATTAACCCTTCTGTCTATTGCTTGATACTTTTGATCAGTAAAGAACATTATCTGCACCAACTATTTATTCACTAGGATCATCAGTAATGTCAGCATTTGCAACCTGATATAGAACAGGCATATAGAATGTATGACAGTAGATTCAACCATGGTCCCTGTTGTCTGGTGAGCTGAAGGTGAAATTCCATATAATGCATCCAGTTGTAGAATGCTTGTTTGTGGGGTGAGTCAGGTAATTCCTTCAAGAGCCTTTCATTAGTTTGGCCCCTCAGATATTAGAACAAATTCTGCCCTGTTTGTTTCTTACAGTGCAACACTATTAAAGTCATCATTCTGTGCCTACATCAGTAGTCTTTGTGGATTCAATGATGGGTGGAATTTGAGCCCAAATTAATAGTTCTTGGCATGGTTTTTAGGTTTGTTCTTTATTAGCATTAGTCTATCTACCTACCTACCTAAGGTACTAACACTGGTGCTTAGAGTAGAAGATTTTTTTTCCCCCATTTTAAAAAGCACTTTACAGATTCTGTAACTGACAAAGATCAATACAGTCTCATTTAAGATATATGTAGAAATCATTATTCAATTACATCTAAGAAAACTCGACCGCATATGAAAAATAATTATGATAAACTGAACTAACAAAAGAATTCAGCAAATTTGTATAAATGTATTTAATTTAAAAAAAAACAAAAAGAAATGAAAATGAAAATCCAATCCAATCAGATGTCACATTCTATTCTCTCAGTTACTCCTGTAGCCCCAATGGACCAAATGTTGCTTGTTTACATCAGTATAAATCCAATGGGATTACCCTGTATTTATGCTGGTGTAATGGAACAGAATCAGACACATCAGTAACTGTATTTCATACTCTGAGTCCAGATGTCAATTTAAAACAAATGTAAAGGCAAAAAATAAAAAAGAGGGCAGTTACAATGAACCCATTTGTCACTTAGTACCTACAGAAAATCATTTTTCCTTGCCTAGTTACAGCCAAATAACTCTATTTTGTGTGCATTAAACCAAGGTTAAGGAACACACTGGGAAAAAAATGCTGCCCATATTTCTTTGAGGGCAAAGCAAGCAGGGGAAAGGGCAGTTTATGCTACAAAACCAAAGAAAGCAGGCATGTATTAAGCACTCCAGTAAAAGGAGTGAATAAAACAATGGAGGGAACCACAGGGAATGAGTTAATAATGGTACTACACAAAACGGGGACAAATACTGCTTGTCTTGCTTGACATCAGTCAGAGTTGCATGTTAGCAAGGCAAGCAAGTTTTAGCCCCAAAGGTATATTTTATCAAAATTTGAAGGGGATATTGTCAGGTTAAAATCCTAGCACCACTTCTGCTCTCATACTGGCGTAAATCAGACCTAGTTCTACCACTGTCAGTGGAATTACAACAGGAAAAAACTAGTGAGTGTAAGAATCAGAACCCCCTATATTTTTAAACCCAAATTATTTTACCATGCTGCTATTAACTTGGGTTATTAAAATGAAAGTTTTCACTTATTTGGGCTTTGTGTGCAAATATTTAAGGTGAATTCTCTAAGGACTTCTCCTCTGATGTTTAGTCTGAAAAACAGGAGTCCACCAAAACTATATTTTTTAAAATGTATACAATAAAATGCATCATTATAAACACTTTTGACATGGAGACTATTTAAACTGAAAAGGGACACAAGACTTCAGATAAATCACCCCAAATACTAATATTTTCAGTGGAACGAGAAATGAGACTCAGAGTCCCCCGGATGCTGAATAAAGGTCTCTCTGAGAAGAAGTTCCATATGTCAGTAAAGGCAGAGCTGGCTGATACAAATTAGCCTAGCAATTTTGTTTCTGCTGGAGATGGAAGGAGGTTTCTTGCAACCTTCTTTCAAATACCTACTGTTGTTGGAGGCAGCAGGGGTGAGGATATCAACAACTTCCTTCACCTCCAATCGTGATCCAGCAGCAACAGTCAGAAGGAATGAGCTCTCTTATTTACAGTTCAATCTCTATAATGTTGGTTTTCCACAGCAATATTGCTGAAACCATACAAGCTCACCTAGCTGTTTTTTTCTACATACTCAAGTTAACATTATCTCACAGCTCACACCAGCCATGCACCAGTAGATATTGTCCTGGGATGCGTGCTGCTTAATATGTATCTGCAGTTATTTAGGAATATCTCATTGCTTTTGATTTGGATGGAACAAGTGCAAATGATTTTGTTCTGGTAGCCAAGTATGGTTCGTCAGATGGTGCTCACGTGCCTGTTACCCAGCAGAAGAGAACAGCAACCCAATCACGAGGACCTTAACACCTTCCCCTCCAAGTGCAAGGCACATGTATTTGACCTTGCCTTCTGCAATATAAACACATTGTAACACGTATATTTTAAAAAAAATCTATCTCAACAAGACACACCACTACATACACTTCCCCCTCTAGAGAGAAGATGAAAGAACAAACAATGTGTGACTGATGTTAGTCATTTTGCTTAATGCACTTCTGGAAGGCACTCAGATACTACAGTAATGAGTGTAGCATAAAAACCTATATGGAATAGAATAAAATCTGCTCCTATTCTTAAACTAGGTTCGACAGGGGCAGGAGACAAAATCCCATAGGTAAATCCAAAGCATGGAGACCTGGGTGAAGGGTTGGAATCTGGGGGAACATGGGACATCGCAGCATGGACAAAGAATAGACAACAGGGAACATGGAAGGGAAATCTAACAAACATCTTAGATATCTGTATGGCTGTTCTTATGTTCTAATGCAAGAAGTAGGGGGAATAAACAGGAAGAACTAGAAATACTAGTGAATAATTGCAATTATGACATAATTGGCATCACAAAAACTTGCTGGGATCATTCACACGACTGGAATATTGGTATAGAAGGGGGGTACAGCTTGTTCAGGAAGGAAAGGCAGGGGAAAAAAGGGAGGAGGTATTGTCTTGCATATCAAAGATGTATACACATGCACTGAGGTTGAGCAAACAGAAGTGGGAAGCAGACCTGTTGAAAGTCTCTGGGTAAGGATGAAAGGGGTAAAAAACAAGGGTGATGTCATGGTAGGGTTCTACTATAGACCACTTAACTAGGAAGAAGAGGTGGATGAGGGTGTTTGTTTTTTTTTAAACAGTTTACAAAATCATCCAAAACACAACTTGGTGGTGGTGGTGCAGGACTTCAACTACCCAGACATCTGTTGGGGAAAATAATACAGCAAGACACAGATTATCCAACAAGTTTTTGGAGTGCATTAGAGACAGCTTTTTATTACAGACGGTGAAGAAAGCAACTAGGGGAGAGGCTATTCTGGATTTGATTCTGACAAACAGCGAGGAATTTGTTGAGAATCAGAAGGTAGAAGGCAGCTTGGGAGAAAGAGATCATGAAAGGATAGAGTTAATGATTCTAAGGAATAAAACAGAATAAAGACACCAGATTTGAAGACAGCAGACTTTAGCAAACTCTGGATTGATAGGTAAGATCCTGTGGGAAGCAAGTCTAAGGGGAAAAAATTGTTCAGGAGAGTTGGCGGTTTTTCAAGGAGACATTATTAAGGGCACAAGAGCAAACTAAACCAATGTGAAGAAAAGATAGAAAGTATGATAAAAGGCCATGCTGGTTTAACTAGGAGCCCTGCAATGACCTGAAACTCAAAAAAGAGTCATACAAGTGGAAATTAGGTCAAATTACAAAGGATGAATATAAAAAAGCAACACAAGCATGTAGGGACAAATTTAGAAAGACCAAGCCACAAAATGGGATTAAACTAGGGATAGGAATGGTTATGAGAAAGCATTTGACAAATATATGAGAATCAAGAGGAAGACCAGAGAGAGGGTAGACCATTACTAAATGAGGAGGAAAAGGCAATAACAGAAAACTCAGCAACGACCAAAGTGTTAAATGCCTTTTTTTGTTTCAGTTTTCACCAAAAAAATTAGCAGTGATTGGACGATTAACATAGTGAACATCAATGTAAATGGGGTAGGATTGAAGGGTAAAATGAAGAAAAAACAAGTTAAGAATTACTTAGACAAGCTAGATGTCTTCAAGTCAGTAGGGCCTGATGAAACACATCCTAGAATACTTAAGGGATGGGCTGAAAAGATCTTTGAGCCATTAGCAATTTATATTGGAGAACTCATGGAGAAGACAGAAGAGAAACCTGAGGGCTGGAAAGGGGCAAATATAGTACCTATCTATAAAAAGTGGAATAAGGACAACCCAGGGAATTATAGACCACTCAGCTTAACTTCAATACCTGAAAAGGATAATGGAGCAAATAATCAAACCATCAATGTATAAGCACCTAGAAGAAATAATCAGCATGGATTTGTCAAGAGCAAATCATGTCAAGCCAACCTAATATCCTTCTTTGACAGGGTAACAAGCTTTGTGGATAGGATGGAAGCAATAGATGTCATATCTCAACTTCACTAAGGCTTTTGATACTCTCTCACATGGCCTTCTCATAAACAAACTAGAGAAATATAGCCTAGATGAACCAACTAGAAGGTGAATGCACAAGTGGCTGGAAGACCATTCTTAGGCCTTGTCTACACTGGCAAGTTTCTGCAAAGTAAAGCAGATTTCTGCAGTGTAACTCCTGAGGTGTACACACTGCCAAGCCACTTAGTGCGCAGAAACTGCAGCGCTGTAAAAAAAAAAAAAATAGCCGGACAACAGGTGTAGAGCTTTCTGCGCCAGGGCTACAGTACCACAGTGCTGGTGTAGACACCCTGGTCGATTACAGCGCTGTGATTGGCCTCCAGGAGGTGTCCCACAATGCCTGTTCTTGCCTCTCTGGTCATCGGTTTGAACTCTACTGCCCTGCCCTCAGGTGACCAAATGTGAGCCTCACCCCTTAAATTCCTTGGGAATTTTGGAAGTCCCCTTCCTGTTTGCTTGGGGACACATGCAGTGGTCTCAGCACATCTTTCCAGGTGGCCAGGCCTGCTCCACGCACCAGGTGATCCCCTGCTTGGAGCAATGCTGAGCTGCTGGACCTCATCAGCATTTGGGGAGAGGAAGCTGTCCAGTCCCAACTGTGCTCCAGCCGTAGGAATTATGATACCAATGGACAGATTTCATGATGCATGACACAAAGGGACCATGAGCAGGACACACTGCAGTGCAGGGTCAAAGTGAAGGAGCTGCAGAACACCTACCACAAGGCAAACCTCCGCCCCAGTGCTGCGCCAATGAACCGTCTCTAGTTTTGGTTGCAATAACTATATGCTTAAAGAAAGCGATTGGTGTTGGTTTTCCTTTCTAATGTTATCTTCCTCCCCCACTCCCCTTTTATATATAAAAATTTTTTTTGCAAGGAAGTTCCAGCCATGGGAGTTTTGTGTGTCTATTCATTTATTTTACTACAATAAGGCTCTTGGCACACAATATTTGCTTACAAGAGAAGTCTGGAAGTGACTGCTGCCTTTTAATCCCTGGTGATAGGGCATACAAACCCCACCGTGGAGAACAAGGGGTTAAGGAGCAGCTCTGGGCCCAGGCGGCCCTGCGCTACTGCACCTGACACACGCTGGAGGTGGCATTTAAACAGGGAAGCACAGCAGCTCAAAAGGAAGCAGGTGATGGAAGGGGGTAGATCTCTGCTCTGATCTTTGGGAAGTACTGCCCAGGAGCTCTCATTGCCTGACACCTGGCAACACAAAGTCCTGATAAAGCCTTCAAAGGAGAGATTGGTGACCGATTGTGAAAGTCAGAAACTTTTATCTGCGGTTCTTTAATTTACTGTGGTGGGAAAAGGGTACTTGGGTAGAAAGGGATACAGAGAAGCAGCTGCTTAGCACCCCAAGGTGCAGAATTTAGCTGTCCACCATTGCACCCCAGATTGGAGCTCAGTGGAAAGCGTGGATGTAGACTCCCTGACCAACTCCCACAAATGGGACAACAATAGTAGCCTTTACCTCAGTGGAGCATCCAGCTGGGGAAGACCCTGAGTATTCAAAGGTCCAGACCTCAAGTTCTAAGGTGAACTAAGGTGGAAGCCCTGAAGCTTGTGAGGGTGCTGAAAGACTTCTCTGTGATTGGATATATGCCAGAAGACCTGGACTGGAATGTGTAACCCAGCCAAAGGGCTGAGCCACCAAAGAAGGGACAGAGCCCACAAGATAGAACTATAACTGGAAAAGGGGGTGATGTCAGAGAGAGAGACAAGCTGCCACACCCCTGCCTGACCACTAGGAGACACAGGTGGTGTGTACCCCTTTATGCGCCTATTGAAGTAACCGTGGACTAACTAGCAATGTCACAAATAGTTAAAATGATCATCTCTTTCACAAAGCGACAAGTAAACTTTCCATTGACATAAAACTGAGAGGTACTTATGGATCCACTACAAATAAATCAGTTATCCCAAAAGAGCCAGAGTCCAAATGAATCCTTGGTGAATAGCCAAGATTTCAAATACACAAATCACTTCAGCCGTGGAAAGCACAGTATCAGCCTGGTCCAACTGCCATTGAAATTAATGGGAAGATGCCCACTGATTTCAGTGAGACTTGAATAGGGTCTAGTATGCAATATAAACTCACAGGGCTAAATTCTACTCCTAGGCCAAATTCTACCCTCAGTTATGACTTCATTAGATGTCAGCATCCCCTTAGGACCCTTCTGTCTTCCTTGCACACGAGTAGTGTATTTGGCTATTTGTGTGAACCTAAGATTTAAAAATAGCTGAGCTCCTCCTCAGCTGCGGCAGAGAAAAAGATACAAGCCAGATGTATGTTGCGGTCTAGCAGGGTCTACGTGTAGTTTTCTCTTGTTATGTTCACACCAAATAATTGTTGAGCTTGTTGGTGTGCCTTCCTGACTGGAACTGCTACTGCTAGCCCTAACTTTTCCTGATGATGAACACAGGGCTGATGGTCTGCGTTCCTGTTGCAGCTTCAGAAAGGTTGGCATCAGTAGTTGCCCATTTGTTTGCAGAACCACACACATGGCCCTGTGCCTTGTGTAAAGATGGTTCTATACTGTCATTGGTCCTGGGTGCCGATTCCACCTGCCTCCATATCTGGCCTCAGTTTAGACACCTTGCTCTAAATTCTGGGGCTGGATCATTTATCTCCAGGCCAGGGAGTTTGCTGCTGTCTGAGCCCCCCTGTCTCTTTTAACTTGTCCTATTCGCTGCTGCTACTAAATGATCACTTATTTATATTGACATAGTCCATTTGAAAATCACTGGTTTTCTCACTGTTTTATTTATGGTCTTTCTGCCTCGATTATTCTAACTCCAAAACACAGGAAGTCAGGATATATCAGGTGGCTGGGGGAACCTTCCCAGTGCCAAGATAGTTATTTGCCCGTTTATATGCTGACTTGCACATGTATCCCCACAATAGGTCCTCCCCAAAAATGTAGGTGAACAAAATACAGTTAGAGAAATTGTTCATGGGAAAAACAAACAAAATAGGGAACAAGTATACAGCCAGTACTGTATCATCAGTCAGATTTAGCAAACATGTTTGTGAGTATATTTACCACTCACTTAGCTCAGGTCTAAGTAAACACTGGTTATCAAATATTCTGGCACTATAGAAAACACACTCTCACTGGTTGAAAATGAGTCCTTCTGCAGGACTATTCCCTCCCATACCTTCCCTTCTAATTAGCTTAGACCCAGCTGTTTCACCACTGTTTCTATAATGAAAGGAGAGATGGAGCTTTTATTTCCCCAGGGACAGAGACATTGTCAATTATCTGCAGTTTCCTGCTATCTGCTGTCATTGAGAAGGGGAAAAAAGTCCCAGCTCATGGGCTGTATTGGAAGCTCTGCTGCAGAGAGGAATTTTTTTTCTTCTAAAATACAGGCATAATCAAGTTATAAAATTAGGAGTATCCTTCCAAATGACTGGTGTATTTTCAGCCTATACTAAGAGACTCATCATAAAATGCTATTTTATTCTGAAAAGTGACTCAATTAATGGTGTGGTGGTGGAGGGAGATGTCTATGTTTATACTCCCATTTTTAATTTGCTTAGTTCAAAAATAAAAAGATGTTTTCTTTCTAACTGCCAGATCTGAGAGGTGAATTGGATTTTTTCCATTTCACACAAAGACAAAGCAAAAGTCTTAATGTAAACATCAATTGTATTTGTTCCACACTTCATGTGGATTTTATGAGTAGATTCACAGCTAATAAATCAGCACAAAACATGAAGAGTAAAGTTGGTCAAAATATTTTTAACAAAAAAAAAGTTAGGTGGAAAATGCCCTTTTAAAAATTATCTTTGATTTCCTTTTTACTGATGACAACTGAAAATATTTGTGTGTGTATCTATCATACACAAACACTCAGGAAATATTTTCGTTTAGACTGATAAATATTTATTAAATCAACACATTGTCACATTAAGGTTTTTACTCTTTTGTCACTAATAGCGACCTGATGGAATAGATAATTGTTGTAGTGTGTGTTAGCATTTTGACTAGAGTTTTGAATTTGCAGTACCTCATCAGATATAGCCCAAGTCCTCATGACTAATACCAAACTTTGTTTTTGTTCTGCTTATTTTTTGAGGAATGTTTGATGATCTGTATAAATGTTACTGCTGTTGAACCCAGCTGACTGTCAGAGCTGTTCAGCTTTTACCTTCACACTATCTCTAGAGTCTGTCTGGGATGCACTAATCATCATGTCAAATCAGTAAAACACTGAACAATTATTACTGATTTGAATCTGTTTTTAAAGCGATACAAATTGGAGCATACAGTGCACAGATTAACCATTTTAAAGTAATTTGAGAAAATAGAGAGAACATCTTAAACTTGCAGCACGGTACCTGAAAAGTACTGTAATCAGATTGTTCCCCATTATGTGTCTCTTGTTTCTCAGCTGGGTTTGAACTACTTGACTCAGACTCTAATCAATGCTTAGACTCTGTACTGTATTCATATATGGGAGTTTGATCCTGTAAGGTGCTGAGTGGCTCCTGCCAGGTACTCAGCATCATCAAGTGGAAGCTGAGAAACTCGGCACAGTACAGGAGGTGCCCAGTGTCCTGAAGGATTGAATCCTAACATAGGGCCTGATTCTGATCTCAGTTAATCTGATGTCAAGCTGGAGTATCTCCAGCAATACGTAGAGGAAATTTATGCCATTACGTAAATTAGATCAAAATTTTATTCTTATTAATAGTTACTGCTCTGCTTAATAATAAAGCATTACAGGACTAACGAAAAGGCATTGATATAAGATTTCATGCAGTTATGGCACAGACACAGATGTACAGAAGGCATCTGTGGAAGCCCTGTGAGAGGGGACGTGGCACGAAGTTTTGCAAGTTTCGTATTCCTAAAATATTACACTAAAAAAGACTATTCATTCCTTTTCACATATGCCCTGCACACATCTGAAGATTTGGCTAATGAGCTATAACCAGTATAAAACTTAATACGCATTCTGTATATTGAAGGATCATACTGTGTATTACAGAGTACATTTAGTCCATTTTAAGGCAGATGCTTTCGGTTTCTGCTTACAAAAAATTAAGGCACATAAAGTTCATTAAGATATTAATGGAGCTTCTTAAGGCTCTTTAACAAAGATCTAGTAGTTATGGTAAAGATGAAAGATGATCACAGCCTGATGCAACTACAAGGCCAGCATATCACAAAACAAAAACAGTAGATCATATCTACTCTGGATTGACTGTAACCATGAGAATCCAATCACTTCTGGCTTTTGAATCAAAAAGATCAGTGCTGGCTGCATCACAGAGAAATCTTCAGGTTAGTAATAGTGACAACACTTCTGGGGCTAGAAATACTTTTGGCAGAGCTTCACAAAGCTTGCGAAATAGAATTCCCTCTGAAATTGTATCGGAGAAGGCAAAGCCTCCAGTAGTGATTAATGAAATCTTAAAGAGTATTTGGCCATTTAAAAGTTACTAATCAAAATATAACTGGGCTGCCTGTGACATTTCAAAAATAGACTGAACTCTCTTCAGCTTGTGCATTTGAAAGGCAGTAAGGTTAAAGCTACTACATAGCTCCAGTGCCTATTTTTAGTAAATTCATTTAATGCTTGTGAAAGGCCCTAGATTATCAGCCCAAGGAGTCGTCCTCTTTCCACCGGACAGCAACAACAATGTAGTCTGAGCCACAATGCCCTGCCTTGGTGCTTCAGGGTTGTTCGGCAACCCTAAGGGTACGAGGGTCGTTCAGTCTCCCTGACTGCCCATTCAACCCCTACCTCTCTGCTGAGGTTGCCAAAGAGTCAGTTGTGCTAGACAGGTGTCCACATTTAAAAAAAAAAATACTACTAGGAAATTAATTGAAATCTCCAGTTCATTTCACTGAGGATGCCAAATGGGATAGACAACATTCTTGCCACAGAAGATAGCAGAGACAGTCTGATGAATTGCACTTTTCCTCTCTCTCACCACACAGATAATTCCCTTCTCTTCCCAGAGTTCCTGCAATATACCCACATTATCTCCCCCATCCCTCTCTCTCTCTCTTTCTCTGCAATAAGACGCTAACAGTTTCTGAGATAAGGAAAGCTAAGAGAACCGGTTTAGGACTACTTATATTTTTCATCATTCTTTTTGTAATAATACCTAGCCCTTTTACTCTTCAGAGCTCTCAACACATAGTAATCCCTATGAAGTAGGTAACTATGTATTCCCATTTCACAGATGGGAAGACTGAGGCAGAGAGTTTAAATGACAAGTCCAAGGTCACAAGGGTAGCCTGTGTCAGAATTAGGATTAGATTTCAGAAGATTCTGGCTTCCCATCCTGTGCTGAAACTAATGGACTACATTTTTCTCTCTAGCCTGTGTTTTTACATCTAGAATGTAATTCTTTCAAGAAAGCTGGTCTTATAGATGTTATCCTGGAATTCATGGAAGATGTGTTTCAGAGTAGCAGCCGTGTTAGTCTGTATTCGCAAAAAGAAAAGGAGTACTTGTGGCACCTTAGAGACTAACAAATTTATTTGAGCATAAGCTTTCGTGAGCTACAGCTCACTTCATCGGATGCATTTGGTGGAAAAAAAACTTTTTTTTTCCACCAAATGCATCCGATGAAGTGAGCCGTAGCTCACGAAAGCTTATGCTCTAATAAATTTGTTAGTCTCTAAGGTGCCACAAGTACTCCTTTTCTTTATGGAAGATGTGCAAATTGGTAGATTTTAGTTCTTAGTAACGTGAACAAATCAACTGCAAGACTCTAACCATCCCTTATATTTTCCATGAGAATTAAATAGAGAAAATGCCTTTGCAGACATTCCTGTTATTGTTCTGAAAACTGAACTGTCAGAATAAACAGACTATGAAGTAAACAGTCAGGCTTGTAAACATCTAATCATCTCATGACTCTATTCACTTTGTGGGATTCATTTACCCTTTATCACTTCTGATGAATGCAGAATCGTCTCTGTCTTCAACCTGTGTGTATTTTACCACTGTCAGGTTTCAGAGTAGCAGCTGTAGCTCACGAAAACTTATGCTCAAATAAATTTGTTAGTCTTTAAGGTGCCACAAGTACTCCTTTTCTTTTTTACCTCTGTCACTAATCTTTGTTCTATTATCTTGCAGGAATATCTTCCAGGCTCCCAGAAATCATGTCAGTAGGATCACATTCATTCTCCCCAGGTGGTCCCAATGGGATTATTAGAAGTCAATCCTTTGCTGGCTTCAGCGGTCTTCAAGAAAGACGATCCAGGCAAGTACCATCTTTGGGGGGGAAGCTTTCAGCTCAAGAATTGAAACTCGTGTTGGAGACGGGAAGATTTTTGGTTTCTGTCCTCCGAGTTGAATCTGGGTGCTGCAGGTCAGACTGTTTGTTTTCCTTGCGACTCAGCTGTCTTGCATGGAGAATAAAGAAGGAAGACAGCCTATCTCTTCACTGCTGGGAATCTACTGGGCTTTGTTTTTATTAATATAGGGTTCACCCTCGGACCTCAGTCTCAGAGGAATTTTGTTGGCATATAGATTTTAGTCCATTAAATTATACAGTTATATGATCTTTTCAACCTGTAAAATGTCCAGAACTGCCTGAAACCCACTCCCTCACCAAGCTTCGGAACCCTAGCCACCACTTCAAAAGGCTGTCTCTGCAGCTGTTTTTAGAGCGATAGTGTGAGACCCACTAGCTTAGCTGAGTCTGTTGACCCAGGCTGGGAAGCTCACTTATGTATAGACATAAATTACTAAAAAAGAAAAGGAGTACTTGTTAGTCTCTAAGGTGCCACAAGTACTCCTTTTCTTTTTGCGAATACAGACTAACACGGCTGCTACTCTGAAACCTGACATAAATTACTGTTAACTTGATTAAATCCTGCGATTTTTTTTTAAGCTTTCAGTGAAGCAGGGAACAAGAAGAAACAAGAATTCAGTGGGAATTTTCAGAAGCCACATGAGAGTGTGTGATTCATATAAATAGAGTAAAATTACTATTTATTTGCAGTGCAATAGTGCCTAGAGGCTGTGGCTGAGATAAGAGCACAGTTGTGCTGTGCATGTAAACATCAAGACAGCACTATTTAGTAGCATATAGGTTTTGCATGATTAAAAATTGCCTTTGTTCTCACCAACTTGGTGTAGCTTAGGCATTGCTGCAGGGGACTGGACTAGAAGACTTCTCCAGGTCCCTTCCATGCCCAGGATTCTGTGATTCCCTAGCATTGCTGGATGGGACAGACCCAGTATAAGATGTGTAGAGCTGTCTGCCATCGGCAAGCCTCAGGCTATTGTTTACCAGACAGGCATTCAAGTCTCGGCAACTGGAACAACAGATGCTGATAGCCTGAGCACAATACTGCTTAACCTGCAAACAAACAGTCCTCCAGCAGGCACTACTATAAGAAGATTACTTTTGCCAAAAGAGATAACATCTGGCAATAGTCCTTTAAGATCATTGTGACTGATAGTGTTTTCCTTTCATGCGCATTTTGCAGGTGTAACTCATTTGTTGAAAATTCCTCTGCACTTAAGAAGCCCCAAGCAAAGGTGAAGAAAACGCACAATTTGGGGCATAAGAACAGCACCGCCTCCAAAGAACCCCAGCCTAAAAGGATGGAAGAGGTCTATAGGGCCTTAAAGAACGGATTGGAGTAAGAGAATTTATCACTGGATGTCTGAAGCTTTCTTTAATACTTTAGAGTGGAAGCAATGGGTCATGGGAGTGGGGAGCCTCGGTCATGGTAGGATAAATCCAACTGTTGACTTCTGCTCTCCTGTGTTAAACCCACTTGTTCATAGGAAACAAAAACACACTTGGCGAAATCCTGGCTCTATTCAAGTCAAGGGCATAACTCCCATTGACTTCAATAGGGTCAGGATTTCACCCCTAGACTGTTGCTTCAAATTTGCCTCCCATCACATAGGAGAGTCACACCACACAATGTGATACAAGATAACATCACAGAACATAGGTTTCAGAGTAGCAGCCGTGTTAGTCTGTATTCGCAAAAAGAAAAGGAGTACTTGTGGCACCTTAGAGACTAACAAATTTATTAGAGCATAAGCTTTCGATGAAGTGAGCTGTAGCTCACGAAAGCTTATGCTCTAATAAATTTGTTAGTCTCTAAGGTGCCACAAGTACTCCTTTTCTTATCACAGAACATAGTAATGCCTTTGTTAGATAGGCACAAGGACAGTGATTGGACAGAGGCAGCCCAAAAACTAAACAGCAGCTTAGTTCTCACAAAACCTAGCTGTTAAATGTACTTGAAAGCATTAACCTGTTACTCAAGAGCTAAAGAAATGTTCCTATTGCTTGTTTAGTTGGTGTGAAGCATGAGAGGGTTGCACATGCAAAGCACTAGGGAAATATGGAGAGTTTTATGACAGTCAGGTCAGCATAAACATGTTGTACTTGTTTAAGCCAGTATGTGATGAGAATAGCTATTTGTTACATAAATACTCATTTCACAGAGGTCAGCAATCAGCACCCTATGTACTGAAATGTAGCAGAGTTCATGATTCCCTTTCCGCTTTATCTTTACAGCGAGTATCTGGAAGTTCACCAGACAGAGCTGGATAAGTTAACTACTCAGTTAAAAGACATGAAAAGAAACTCGCGGCTGGTATGTGTTATCCAACGATTCACATGAAAGTGTTCTATACTACTTGCACAGATCATGGGTATCGGAGGAAAAGGGGGCACAAGGGAGTTTTAAAGAAAAGCAGTTCTTCTAGGGTTGTCAACATTGTATTTCAAAAGTACTGTTTTCTTAGCAGCCCCACCCCACCCCTCCTTCCACTATCATCATCATCACCAATAATAAATAATAATAAATAATAATAATAATAAACAGTCCTCGCCTACATTTGGCAGGGGTATTTCTTGCTGGTTTTTGCAGCATTCAGCAACTCCCGAACTTGTACAGAGATGAAAAAGTAAGGGAAATCCCTTGTACTAAGGGACAGTGGACAACCCTAGGTGAGCTCCCACCCAGGATCCTGTTTGATATTTCAGCTATTTAAACATAATAGGACACAGGGGAGTGTATCATTCAGTGGAACAGTATGACACACAAGCTAATCATCATCTCCTTTTCTTTATTGCAGGGGGTGCTGTATGATCTAGACAAGGTATGTTACCCTCTGGGGCAGTGGTGCTGCAAAGAAAACATTAAAAGTTGAGTGATATGTACCCAGACCTGGAGACAACTGGCACAAAGAGCTTCTCAGAGCCTGATTCTCTAATCAGATACCACCATTGACGGGGAGAGGCAGGCAGGATTTGCTACTGACTTCAGTGGGAGTAGGATCAAAGTCCTGAGGGGTCAGAAACAATCACAGTGATTTCAGCAAGAACCCACTTCAGGCAGGTTACACACAGAATGGTAACCAAAATAGACTCTAGAGAAACATACAAAGAAAGTCAGTGGAGAACGACCTCTGATAGCTACTGCCTCGGCTCCAGCCAGCACTTGCTCTGGAATTTGGACGTACATCTGCCACCTCTTCATTTAGCAAGAGATGGCCAAATTTACTGCTAGGGCACTTCAGTGGAGTTGTGCCCACTTACATAAGTCCACCAAGTCTTCAGAGTATTTCTAGTCTGTACACTCACTACTGATTCTGCAAAAAGCAAAGGCCTTCAAGCTTTTGAGGAGAGCTGGTTGAAAAATGGCAGTTGTTCTTCACAGGGAAATGTAAAAAAAAACAACAACAAAAAAACTTTAATGAAAACGAAGAAAAAAAATGTAAAAACCAAAACATTTTGAGTTTCCAGAGAACTACTGGTAACATTTTGGCATTTTGAAAACCAAAAACTAACTGATTGTAATTATTTTTTTACTGAAAACATACACATTTTAAATGAAAATTTTTCAGGTTTTTTTTAATTGAAACATTATTTTTAAATGAAAATTTGTCCATAAAAAATTGTGTTTTGGTCAGAACCATTTTTGGACAAAATAGATTGGGATGGAAAAAATTCAACCAGCTCTAAAAGACTAACTACATTAAGATAAAGCACCTGATCTGAGGTTCATGTACAAAAACCTCTCCAGAATGAAAGAAAGCTTCACAGTTTGGAGAATAAGAGTTTCTTTGAAGCTCACAATGGCTTGAGACAGGAAAACCAGCTAAAGAGAAGATTTCTGCAAGGAATCTATATAAAAATACAATCATCTGAGCTATTGGAAAAAATCTCTCATTCCTCTTTTATTTATTTGCAGCAAATCAAAGCGATAGAAAGATATATGAGAAGGCTGGAGTTCCACATTAGTATGGTAATGAACAATTCTATCATGTTTCTTCTATATCTGCTTTTATATTATTAAGAAAACCAACCATTGCCTAGTGTGAAAGCTTCCACTCCAGAGGGACCCACCTCGCTGCCTCTCCCCGACGTACTTAAAGTACTGCAATGACTCCTGAGACAGAAACAAAGAAAGGATTTTAAAAAGCTTTAAAACCTCTGAGGTTCTACATGCATACCAAACACTCCCACTGTCAATGGGTGCAAAGGAAATGCAGGGTCAGACCCTTGATGGGTAAGCTAAGATTTCATCATAAGTTTCCTTTAAAGGTACAGGTAAAGGCACACTTGCACCTGCAAGAAGTTTAAGTTCACAATTTGATCTACTGCATATTAAAAGTCTCACAGTCAGACTGCGAGTGTCCTCTGGATTTCAACACTAGTTTTTACACCATTTTACTCCACTGGGCCAAATTCTGCTCAGTTACACCAGTATATACTTGGAATAACTCCATCCAAGTCAGTTGGTGTACTCTAGATTTACACCAGTCTGCCTTAGAATCAAACCCACAGTATATTTTCTTTTAGTCATTAATATATCTACTAATTAACATTTTCCCCAACTTGACAAAATGATGTATTTATATGATAGATGAAATGTCTACTGAGATTCATTTACAAAACACACATGCTGTTTGTTATATACAAGAGTGAGCAGGCATACAAAAAACACTGTAATTTCATTGTTCTTATAATCTTGCAGCTCAAAGAAAATCTTTAAGAAATACAGTAGGTTGAAATTTTCTCTCCAAACAATACACTTCCTTGCTGGTAACCTGCATGTCAAAATTATAGCCTAAAGCACATTCTCTATCTAAATCCCTCCTATGCCATTCCCATCCTGTACAGAGCTACTGGTTTCTGTGTTTATGAAAAGAGATCCTAAACATAAGAGGAACTAATAAAAACAACTCTACTTGCTCTGTATGTTAGTTCACTCCTCTATAACCCATGGTGACAAATAAATAGACCATTGTGTGAGAGAGTTTTATAACATCAGATCTTAGGCAGCTATTTAGGAAAATGGTTTTTAAATGGATAGAAGCAGAAGAATTTTTCAGAACAAGGACAAACTGTGCTGTCTTCTGATAGCAGCAATGCCCTAACAGTGTTAAGTACTGTTGTCATTCTATACAGGAAACAAAGCATGGAAAACAGGAAGTGTAGTAGTAACAGGTGGCACATCTTACAGTGGCAAATGAATTCATCTTAACCAGGCTCACATGTGCAGACACAGAGTCTGAGCACAGGGGTAGGCCCCACCCTGATTATGGTCATAAATAGCAAGTGACAACTATTTATAGCAGCTCTTTGAATGGATGCTAGAGGGTTACTACCTGGAAAGATTAAGTGTAGTGGGCTTGCATCTCAGATAAGCTTGGTTTGTAATTCTGAAGTTTATTAAAGTTACCTTTTCTTCCATTAATCTTTGTTGCAGTCCTCCATTTGTAAACTGCCTTCTGTTTTAGTTACAGGTCCCTCAGATAAATTATATCCACCATTATGAACCCAAATCAGCCTTGTTAGTCTGATTTTTACACTTTGATTTTTGAAACTGTGACAGAGGGGGCTCAGATGGGATATACTCAATCACACTCCTTGTTTCCCATTCAATTGGGAAACCGGCAGCAGCATTTTTGTTAGAGATAGAGCTGAATGGGAAATTTTGATTTAGGATCTGAACATTCCTAAAGTTTGGCGATCCAGGTTTTGGTTCAGGTTAATTTCTGATGTAGATAAAATAAAGTCATGGTGCCAGGTAGTATATGAAGTCAAGTTAACACAAGTTTTGATAGAGACAAGTTCTGCTGTGAAAGATCCATGACTGAGCAGCATTAGGATGCAGTGCATGAGCCGCTAGAAAAAAGTGGAATATATAAAAACTGAATCTTGTCCACTGTTAGCAGGAACAGTGGAAAGAACTAATATGACAACCTCCTTGTAGTTTTAGTTTCACAGAAAAAAATCCAACTCTTAAAATAACTTCGTTTTACTAATGAAACCACTTGTTCAGATTCAGCAGCCAGCTGCAGGAGATGAATCTGGTAGAAGTCCCACTGCTGCAAGCCCCCAGTAAATAACTCAGCTATAACAAATGTGCACACGAAGGATAAGGTTTTAAAAGAAAAGCACAGTTGGGGTGTTGGATAAGCACAAGGAATTATTAATAGCATATGGAGCTTTTTTCTTTTAAAGTTTTATGATCTAAAACTGGCCCACATTGGTAGATAACTAGGACCAAGATTTCCAAAGTGATTAGGGAGTTTTGGGTGCCCAATGTGAGACACTTTAAAGGGGCCTGATTTTCAGAGGGTGGACAATCAGCACCCAAAACTGCTAGTTACTTTTGAAAATCTTAGCCCAAGTTGTTACTATCTAATGGATGTTCAATGGTCTATATGAAATGAGTTAAAGGCCTCTGTCACAGTTTCGGGGTAACTGTACCTGTATCCTCCCCACCCCCATGGCCCACTCCAGGAGTTTTAAGGCTGCACAGCCCCCTTACACTCAGATATCCCCAGTCAGCCAGTCTGTCTAAAGGCCAGTGCCTGAGCTTTGCTTTCTCCTCAAGGGCTATGACCAGTGTATTTGCCAGCAGTTACAGGTTACCACACAGCTTTTTCTCAGCAAGCACCTTTATTGCTTAAGGTAAAAGCATTACACAGAAAAGTATTAATAAATAAAAGCTCCTGCATGCATGCTAAAACCTTATCAGAGGTCAACCATCAGTCTTTTAGAGGCCTAGTAGATCAAAGTCCTGCCAGCCCTTCTACAAGGGTTGGGTCCTGCCCTGGGATAGAAGGTCCTGTCCGTTTGCTGGATCAGAAAGAAGTCCCTGAGTCAGTTCAAGCTCATCCATTTATACCAAAAGTCTTTCCTTTGTTTCTTAGTCTCTGGAAAACCCAGCTTGAATCAGTATATTCAGATAATTAATAGCAGGGGGTGGTACCTTTCTAGAGCTGTTTGGTCTCAGTGATTCACTTTAATCATCTCTCACTGTTTTTAGACCCTGGAGGAGCTGTGGTAACCCTCCCCTATGGAGCAGAACATAATCAATCATACATAAACCTTCATAGCTTTCATACAATATTGTCCCCAAAGAATTGCATGCATTTGCAGTATCTGTCACAACCTCCATCCCGGTCTTGGCGTTCATGCTGCAGGACTTGCCATTGACACTGCCTGGCATCAGCACAGTGGCCAAGGCTCTATTTGGAAACTCAGCTACTTTCCCACTGCTAGAAAGAACTCCTCCACAACAGGTTAGTGGTATGTTGTGAGGAAGCTTTCTTTCACTGCCACTATTGTGCGATCCTTGGTTTTGAAACCAAACAGAGGACATTACTACTTCCCAGGGCTGTCAAATCCAAGCTCTTTTATAAGCTTGAAATTGATCTCTAAAAGAGATATAGAGAGTTCTACAAATCCCATATAAAAACAGAAAACAGTAGCTGGAGGTCTGCAGAACTAAAGTACAAATTGCTGAGTCTCTATTGTCTTGATGAAGTTTTACAGCAGAGGATGTTTTTCCGTATTGCATCCTTATTAACTTTAATGTGATGGCATCAAAGCTACAGTTGTTTACCCGCTGGTGTATCTAAAAAAAAAAATTCACAATTGTTCAATTCTGTTTCCTTTTAATGGAACCTATTTTACGATTCCTTTGGGTTTCTTTATTTTAATGTGCTTTCATTGTTCCTGCTAGGTGGATGAGCTGTACGAAACCTATTGTATCCAAAGACGTCTTTGTGACGGCGCCTGCAAAATGAAGCAAGCATTTGCAATGTCGCCTGCCAGCAAAGGCGCTCGAGACAGTTTGTCTGAAATCAACAGAAGTTACAAGGAATACACAGAGGTATGTGCTGCTCTGTTTAGTCCAGTCCTGCACTGCTTGACATCAATGGGAGTGTTCCCATAGATTTCAGTGGGAATTTTGTCTGAATAAGGCCTGCAGGATCCACCCCTAAATCAATGCAGCTAATTACTCTTCACTTTTGAAATATTTGACTGATTCGAAAAATTATGAGACTATTTTGTATTTACTTCCATGGGGCAGTAGGAGACCTGCAAATACAAGCTTGCCACTCTGTGAGAGATGGATTGAGTGGGCACAGTGACATTATATTGTAGTGCCACAATATCTCCATCTAAACATGCATCCTGGGGCCACTGTTCAGGAAAAGACATAAGTCTGCCCTGAGTCTGTCTATCTGTACTCCAACTAAATTCTTCCTAATTCTGCAGATTTCAGTACATTATGGTTTCCATTAGCCTGGAACCCATTTGTGTGAAGACATCTGCTGAATCATTTCTAATCTTACTCAGTATTATCAAATCTACTTTATTAACGTGCAATTGCATCACGATCTGGAAAAGCTACAGAAAGGTGTGACAACCGCCACAGCTATAGCAATCTCCTTAAATACAGAGAAAGAATTGGGTAGAGTCCAATGCCCCTTTTCTCGTAGTATGTTCCACATAGCTCAAAGCATAAAAACATGTTGAGATCCACTTTGGAACAAATCCTTGGCTGGAGGGAGGGATGGAAAAATGATCAGCTTCGTTCTGCCAATGCAAGGATTATAATGCAACAAAAGAAGAACAGTGAGCCAAATTCAGCCTTGGTGTAAATAGGCTTGGCTAACCTGAAGTGAATAGAGCTGCATCTGTCTATTCCAGGGCTGACTTTAGCATATTGATTTTAATTTGAGATACTTATTTTTATCTACTGAACATTGTGGGATCGTTGCTTTCTAAACTTTTTTTTTTTTAAACAAAATGTGGGAGGTTGGCCTGATGTCAATCTTCCTTTTTCCAACACAGAACATGTGTAGCATTGAAGGAGACCTGGAAAACCTATTGGGGGAGTTTAGCATCAAGATGAAAGGTAATTGCCTCCCTCCCAAACCTTCTGCATGAACAGAATTGCCAGAGCTCTCTGTGTGCGTTCCTGAGAGCTCTAAGAGCAAAAGCTAATTTAGGTTTAATGTATGAGAGGTTTGTTTTTCCCATCACATCAATTGCTGAGCCTTCAGAACCCTGACTTACACCCCCACACAGTAGAATTCATTATACTAGTTTGATGCGCAATTCTGTACAGTGAGCTCTTCAAAGATAATTCTGCCTATTTTTGAGGGAGATGGGATAATTAGATTGCATTGCTTTGGTTATCGAGATGAATGTGTGATGCAGTTTTTAAGGCAACTGTCTTTTGATTGCAGCAGAAATGATTATTGTCATAAATGGCCTAACTTCAAAGACCTGATCCCGCATTTCCTGCAAACCCTAAGCTTCCAGTGAAATCAATGGGACCTTATGGTAGCCTGATTTTTCATTCCATGCACATCAGTGAGGCATAAGCACCAGAAATGGAGTACTTAAATAAAAATCCTGATTACATGCAGAAACCCCTAACATAAAAGACTGGGAGAAGAGAAATGATAAATGATGCATCATCAGAATTTTCTCTGTGAAGTTCAATGCAGGTGATGCAGCAACATTGTTGTAACCCCAGGATCTAAGGGTGGAGCTGAAATATACATCTCTGAAAAGCTTAAACATCCCCAGTCATGTCAGTGCAAATCACTTTTATTTTGTGTCATGCATTAATACCAGTAGAGCAACACAGTCTCCTCCATTTGCACTGAATGAACAATAATGTCAGATGGTAAAGGGCCTTCACTCTGTTTTCATGCATATGATGTTTAAAAAAATCATGATCATTTTATGAAGTAAGGACAATGGCCTTGCTAGTCTTCTGTTCAGGATTAACTCCCACGTCGAAAGGAAGGGTACTAAACATCACCACATGTGTGCCACCTAACTCCAATACTCTAGGTGCTGTCACAGCCCTAAGTGCTGGGGGATGGCACACAGTCAACTAAATTAACCTCCCACTATTCCTCTCCAGCCTCTATGGAAATATACTTTGATCAAGCTGTAGCCGTTTGAAGAATACTAGGGGAGAGGCCTGGCCCTTCCGGGTTAACCTATTACAGTGCTTTCATACTGCTTTTCAGACTCCCTTTCCCTACCACTCCCTTTTGTGTCCCTTCACTCAAACAAATGCTGTATGCCAATCCGCCCTCCCCCACCCCATCAAAGACAAAGATGCAGCTGCAGTTTTAAACCACCCTCTCTCTCCCCCTTCTACTGGGCTGAAGAAAATGTTCTTTACATAAGATATGTTCAGTGATACTGCCCAGCAGAGACCAAGTTAGCTGATAGGAGCATCTTTGTAGAGATGGGAGCAGCAGCAGAGTGCTAATAAAAGTAAATTATTTATAAACAATAAATAAATTAGAAAGTGGGAGGCAACATGAGCCCTGACAGAGGGCTGCTTTGTTCTTCTGCTCCCAGTGTTCAGGAGAGAGTAGAGGATATGCTGTGTTCTGCTCAAAGAACCCACTAAAGAAGTGAAAGGAAAGGGTCTGGGTCCAGATTCTTAACACAATGACCAACTATAGATCAACCAGTAGTAAAAGAATAGGGTTTACCTGCAATAGGTTGGATCTAAACACCTCTTGTTTTTTAAAAAGAGGGTTTGTTTTGTGGGTACAGCAGTGAAGACTGGAACTCTAGAGTCTTGCGTTTGATTCCCTGTTCTGCCACAGATTTCCTGTGGGACTTTGTGTTAGTCATATAGGCACAGATCCTCAAAAGTATTTAGGCACTTCACGCCCTTTGAAATCCATGGGAGTGAGGTAACTAATACTTTTAAGGTATTAGTCTCTCTGTGCTGCAGTTCCCCATCTGTAGGGCAGGATAATGCTTCCCTACCTAACCAAGGTGTTAAGAGGATACATTAATTTGTAAGCTATTCAGATACTATAGGTTTCAGAGTAGCAGCCGTGTTAGTCTGTATTCGCAAAAAGAAAAGGAGTACTTGTGGCACCTTAGAGACTAACAAATTTATTAGAGCATAAGCTTTCGTGAGCTACAGCTCACTTCATCGGATGCATTTGGTGGAAAAAACAGAGGAGAGATTTATATACACACACACAGAGAACATGAAACTATGGGTTTATCATACACACTGTAAGGAGAGTGATCACTTAAGATAAGCCATCACCAACAGCAGGGGGGGGAAGGAGGAAAACCATTCATGGTGACAAGCAGGTAGGCTAATTCCAGCAGTTAACAAGAATATCAGAGGAACAGTGGGGGGTGGGGTGGGAGGGAGAAATACCATGGGGAAATAGTTTTACTTTGTGTAATGACTCATCCATTCCCAGTCTCTATTCAAGCCTAAGTTAATTGTATCCAGTTTGCAAATTAATTCCAATTCAGCAGTCTCTCGTTGGAGTCTGTTTTTGAAGCTTTTTTGTTGAAGTATAGCCACTCTTAGGTCTGTGATCGAGTGACCAGAGAGATTGAAGTGTTCTCCAACTGGTTTTTGAATGTTATAATTCTTGACATCTGATTTGTGTCCATTCATTCTTTTACGTAGAGACTGTCCAGTTTGGCCAATGTACATGGCAGAGGGGCATTGCTGGCACATGATGGCATATATCACATTGGTAGATGCGCAGGTGAACGAGCCTCTGATAGTGTGGCTGATGTGATTAGGCCCTATGATGGTATCCCCTGAATAGATATGTGGACAGAGTTGGCAACGGGCTTTGTTGCAAGGATAGGTTCCTGGGTTAGTGGTTCTGTTGTGTGGTGTGTGGTTGCTGGTGAGTATTTGCTTCAGATTGGGGGGCTGTCTGTAAGCAAGGACTGGTCTGTCTCCCAAGATCTGAGAGAGCGATGGCTCGTCCTTCAGGATAGGTTGTAGATCCTTGATGATGCGTTGGAGAGGTTTTAGTTGGGGGCTGAAGGTGATGTGCCGCTGATTTGAAGGTATACATTGTCACCAAATGTGAAATAGTTATGGGTCAGGACAAAGTCACAAAGTTCTGCCACCAGGTTAGCCGTGACAGTATCGGGGATACTGTTCCTGACGGCTTGTAGTCCATCTTTGTGTGGAATGTTGGTGTAGAGGGCTTCTACATCCATAGTGGCTAGGATGGTGTTTTTAGGAAGATCACCAATGGACTGTAGTTTCCTCAGGAAATCGGTGGTGTCTCGAAGATAGCTGGGAGTGCTGGTAACGAAGGGCCTGAGGAGGGAGTCTACATAGCCAGACAATCCTGCTGTCAGGGTGCCAATGCCTGAGATGATGGGGCGTCCAGGATTTCCAGGTTTATGGATCTTGGGTAGCAGATAGAATACCCCAGGTCGGGACTCCAGGGGTGTGTCTGTGCGGATTTGTTCTTGTGCTTTTTCAGGGAGTTTCTTGAGCAAATGCTGTAGTTTCTTTTGGTAACTCTCAGTGGGATCAGAGGGTAATGGCTTGTAGAAAGTGGTGTTGGAGAGCTGCCTAGTAGCCTCTTGTTCATACTCCGACCTATTCATGATGACGACAGCACCTCCTTTGTCAGCCTTTTTGATTATGATGTCAGAGTTGTTTCTGAGGCTGAGCCATCACCTTCAGCCCCCAACTAAAACCTCTCCAACGCATCATCAAGGATCTACAACCTATCCTGAAGGACGAGCCATCGCTCTCTCAGATCTTGGGAGACAGACCAGTCCTTGCTTACAGACAGCCCCCCAATCTGAAGCAAATACTCACCAGCAACCACACACCACACAACAGAACCACTAACCCAGGAACCTATCCTTGCAACAAAGCCCGTTGCCAACTCTGTCCACATATCTATTCAGGGGATACCATCATAGGGCCTAATCACATCAGCCACACTATCAGAGGCTCGTTCACCTGCGCATCTACCAATGTGATATATGCCATCATGTGCCAGCAATGCCCCTCTGCCATGTACATTGGCCAAACTGGACAGTCTCTACGTAAAAGAATGAATGGACACAAATCAGATGTCAAGAATTATAACATTCAAAAACCAGTTGGAGAACACTTCAATCTCTCTGGTCACTCGATCACAGACCTAAGAGTGGCTATACTTCAACAAAAAAGCTTCAAAAACAGACTCCAACGAGAGACTGCTGAATTGGAATTAATTTGCAAACTGGATACAATTAACTTAGGCTTGAATAGAGACTGGGAATGGATGAGTCATTACACAAAGTAAAACTATTTCCCCATGGTATTTCTCCCTCCCACCCCACCCCCCACTGTTCCTCTGATATTCTTGTTAACTGCTGGAATTAGCCTACCTGCTTGTCACCATGAAAGGTTTTCCTCCTTCCCCCCCCTGCTGTTGGTGATGGCTTATCTTAAGTGATCACTCTCCTTACAGTGTGTATGATAAACCCATTGTTTCATGTTCTCTGTGTGTGTGTATATAAATCTCTCCTGTTTTTTCCACCAAATGCATCCGATGAAGTGAGCTGTAGCTCACGAAAGCTTATGCTCTAATAAATTTGTTAGTCTCTAAGGTGCCACAAGTACTCCTTCAGATACTATAGTGATTGGGCCCGTATAAGAATTGTTTAGGGTGATATAAAGAGGTGTAATTAGGAGTAATGGGATGAAATAAAGTTGAAGACTTTTACGCCAAATATCACCAATAGCTTCCTAAGAAGGAGATACGAGAGTCTGCAGGAAAGTGGAAGAAGTTCCCTCATGTGAGAAAATTTAAATTAGGCTTGTGAAAAAATAGCAGATGCGTACAGTAGCTGTAGGGAACAGTCTTGCATGGGCAGGGAGAGGGACATAAATGAGTGTGTATCTCGAACTCCTATGCATCTATGAAGAGAAAGTATCTTAAAAGAATTCTGCTCTTTATAATTTGTATCTGTTTGGTAACTGTTTGCAAGTAAATGTACAGCAGTTATTAGTGATGCCAACTCTTATGAGCCTCATAATGATATCAGATGTTATTCTTAAAGCCCAGCTTATGAAGTGATATGGTTACATGAGAATCTCCACTTTTTTATTTTTTAAATACAAGCTTTCAGCCCTCATGCTTACAGAGAAAAACTTGAAGATTTGAACCCTGAAGGCTCCGCAAAAGACAAATAAGAACCCCCCCCCAGATTAATTATTTTTAACCAATCTCATTATTTGTTTGAGGCCTGACTCATGGTTTTTGAACAGTTGGGGCTGGCAGTACTGGCATTCTCTGGATTTTTATATCAAATGGCGAATACTTCTTAAATTAAGGAAGAGCTCTTACTGAAACGGTAAATTAGGCTTGTGAAGGATTGCTGCCACCTACAGACAAGATTTGAGAATAGAACACAGTATTATTGTAAGCCTGCAAGACACCAGGTTTATGTACTTAGTGACCACTTCACTAACCGCCTTAAAGCCAAGTTCTCTCCCTGCAAACTAAGGTTGGATTCTGCTCTCAGTTACCTTAGTGGAACTTAATTGTTGTCAGAGAAGTGACATCAATGTAAATGTGAGCAGTTTTGGTGTATAACCTTGGTTATGAGTGAGTGTTCTGTGTGTGTGTATAAAATATACCAAACAACATTGCATATGGTATTGGAATCAATTTACCTGCAGATCTAAGCTTTCGTTGTGCAATTCAAAGTGTATAGTCTTAATGCTTCACTGAATACTTGCATTTAATAGAGGTGTCACAATTATGTGTGTGTCCAAGAGCAGAATTTGACCCAAAACATGTCATGGCATGTATTTAATGCCATTTATGTCAATCTAGGATGCTGCGTGTTGATGAATGTGGCAACCTGTTTCAGTTTTATCAGGAGTTTAATCATTAAATTCACCATCTGACTGCGTTGCATAATAAATATCACTTGGCAAAAAATAGAATGAAAAAATGCACTGTCATTTGCCTACCACCAGTTTGGATAGTGAATATACTGAACAAAGAGCAAACTAGCAGACAGCAAGTTATCCAAGATCTCTCTAGCATGACTGGTTTCAGAGTAGCAGCCGTATTAGTCTGTATTAGCAAAAAGAAAAGGAGTACTTGTGGCACCTTAGAGACTAACAAATTTATTTGAGCATCCATTGTTTCATGTTCTCTGTGTATATAAATCTCCCCACTGTATTTTCCAGTGAATGCATCCGATGAAGTGAGCTGTAGCTCACGAAAGCTTATGCTCAAATAAATTTGTTAGTCTCTAAGGTGCCACAAGTATTCCTTTTCTTCTAGCATGACTGTCTATTTGCGTTACATTCAAATAGTTTTGTTCATTTCACATGATCACCGTTTATAATAAACCATGACACACAGATCATGAAAAAAGAACAAAGTTGTAAGCTTATGTCATGTAAAGCTGTTCGGTTCTTGATGCAGTTTCCATTTCTTGGGGCTGCAGTAGTGGCTAAGAAATGCATTTACAATCCACCAGAAGATACTTGAGATTTGGGGCTTATCTTATTAACTGATTTGTAGAGCTGCACTAAAGAATTTGAGGGGCTAGTAGGAAGTCTTGATAGTTAAAATCCAGCCAGGAGCATAAATCAGATATTCACACCCCAAACAAACCAAATCCGTGATTGTGTTACTCTCTCAGCTACCAATGCATCCTACTCTCATGTTGCCCAGCAACAAAAATTGAACCCAGCAGCTTTCCTGCCATCCGTGGGATCTTTATAGAAGCCAGAGAGGCAGCCTGAATTTCAAACAGTAAGAAATACTGGTGGGTTCAATTCTCTTAGAAAAGATGTACAAAGTGCTGATGCATATGGCATGACTGCACTGATGCCATAAAAGGAGTGCTAGGGTTTTGATCAGGTCTTAAGCATTCAGTTTATATAAGTAAAGGGAGCTAGAAAGGGAACAAGGTGTTAAATAAAGAGCGTCTTCTGAAAATGATCTCAAATGTCATTTGCTCTTAGGTCTGGCTGGATTTGCTCGTCTTTGTCCAGGAGATCAATATGAGGTAAGTATTGTGTCAGTTTCCTTAGTATAAAATAAGCGGGGGGGATTTCCATCACTTTGTATGTGATCCTGAAAGTAACATATTGTGGTGACACCTCTGGAAAGGGCTGCTTTTTCCTCATGTATATAGCAAGAAAAGCCCCACTGTTGTCTTTATGACTGAATGTGTCAACAGTGTCAAAAGAAAAGGAGTACTTGTGGCACCTTAGAGACTAACAAATTTATTTGAGCATAAGCTTTCGTGAGCTACAGCTCACTTCATCGGATGCATTTGGTGGAAAATACAGTGGGGAGATTTATATACACACACAGAGAACATGAAACAATGGGTTTTATCATACACACTATAAGGAGAGTGATCACTTAAGATGAGTCAGCAGCAGCAGCAGGGTGGGGAAAGGAGGAAAACCTTTCATGGTGACAAGCAAGGTAGGCTATTTCCAGCAGTTAACAAGAACATCTGAGGAACAGTGGGGGGTGGGATGGGGGGGAGAAATAACATGGGGAAATAGTTTTACTTTGTGTAATGATTCATCCATTCCCAGTCTCTATTCAAGCCTAAGTTAATTGTATCCAGTTTGCAAATTAATTCCAATTCAGCAGTCTCTCGTTGGAGTCTGTTTTTGAAGCTTTTTTGTTGAAGGATAGCCACCCTCAGGTCTGTAATCGAGTGACCGGAGAGATTGAAGTGTTCTCTGACTGGTTTTTGAATGTTCTAATTCTTGACGTCTGATTTGTGTCCATTTATTCTTTTACGTAGAGACTGTTCAGTTTGACCAATGTACATGGCAGAGGGGCATTGCTGGCACATGATGGCATATATCACATTGGTAGATGCGCAGGTGAACGAGCCTCTGATAGTGTGGCTGATGTGATTAGGCCCTATGATGGTGTCCCCTGAATAGATATGTGGACAGAGTTGGCAACGGGCTTTGTTGCAAGGATAGGCTCCTGGGTTAGTGGTTCTGTTGTGTGGTGTGTGGTTGCTGGTGAGTATTTGCTTCAGGTTGGGGGGTTGTCTGTAAGCCAGGACTGGCCTGTCTTCCAAGATCTGTGAGAGTGATGGATCGTCCTTCAGGATAGGTTGTAGATCCTTGATGATGCGTTGGAGAGGTTTTAGCTGGGGGCTGAAGGTGATGGCTAGTGGCGTTCTGTTCTTTTCTTTGTTGGGCCTGTCCTGTAGTAGGTGACTTCTGGGTACTCTTCTGGCTCTGTCAATCTGTTTCCTCACTTCAGCAGGTGGGTATTGTAGTTGTAAGAATGCATGATAGAGATCTTGTAGGTGTTTGTCTCTGTCTGAGGGGTTGGAGCAAATGCGGTTATATCATAGAGCTTGGCTGTAGACAATGGATCGTGTGGTATGACTCTGAAACCTGTCAACAGTGTCAGTAGTTTTCCCCATGTTTATTTCCCTTCCCCCCCACTGTTCCTCAGACATTCTTGTCAACTGCTGGAAATGGCCCACCTTGATTATCACTACAAAAGGTTTCCCCCCCACCCCGCCCCGCTCTCCTGCTGGTAATAGCTCATCTTAAGTGATCATTTTCCTTGTATGGTATGGAATGTATGGTAACACCCATTGTTTCATGTTCTCTATGTATATAAATCTCCCTACTGTATTTTCCACTGAATGCATCCGATGAAGTGAGCTGTAGCTCACGAAAGCTTATGCTCAAATAAATTTGTTGGTCTCTAAAGTGCCACAAGTACGCCTTTTCTTTTTATGAATACAGACTAACATGGCTGCTACTCTGAAAAGTGTCAGCAGTGAAGGCTTCAAGATCAGATCTAAAGTACTGGATAATGGCTATTAAGATAACAATAGGTCTGTCTTTAGTTTTGTTTTAGAAAGAAATCAAGTATCACAATACCTTATTCTTGGCATAAGTCTCCAATTCTTCTATGCAGAAGATGCCTCATTTATCCAGTCAGGGCAGATTGAATAGAATAAATCTATTAGAGCAACACTATATCAATGGGACATTAATACTAGTACAGAATATATATATATATAGGACCGACAGAATAGGTTGTGCTGGTGGGGGAGTGTCACTATATGTGAAAGAAAGCATAGAGTCAAATATAGTAAAAATCTTAAATGAATCAAACTGTACCATAGAATCCCTATGGATAGAAATTCCATGCTTGAATAATAAGAATATAGCAGTAGGAATATACTACCAACCACCTGAACAGGATGGTGATGGTGAATCAGCTGAAATGCTCAGGTTGATTAAAGAGGCTATAAAAATAGAAAACTCAAAACTCAATGGGGATTTCAACTCTCCTCATATTGACTGGGTACCTATCACCTAGGACAGGATGCAGAAATAAAGTTTCTAGACACCATTAATGACTGCTTTTTGGAGACAGGATATTGGACTAGATTGACCATTGAACTGACTCAGTATGGCCATTTTTATCTAAACCTTTATTAGATACAGATCAAAACCAACCAGAACCTTTGAAAGTCAGTAGTTTGATAAAAGATCCCTCCCCTTTTATCAAAACCCACTTATTAGTCCACCATAATGACAGGTTTCAGAGTAGCAGCCATATTAGTCTGTATTCGCAATAAGAAAAGGAGTACTTGTGGCACCTTAAAGACTAACAAATTTATTTGAGCATAAGCTTTCGTGAGCTACAGCTCACTTCATCAGATGCATTCAGTGGATGCTTATGCTCAAATAAATTTGTTAGTCTCTAAGGTGCCACAAGTACTCCTTTTCTATTAGTCCACCAGTCACCATTTCTTATTTACAGTGGCAGGTCTTCCGTAGGGGGCGGAGAGCTCACTAGCTAGTAGCAGGTCCCCTCTACAGAAGACTGGCCAGGCAGCCTAATTCTCCCAAACCAAGATCCTCCAGCTAGGGTGGCCTGCTGTTCTTCCTCCTTTAAAATGTAGCATTAGGTATGGGGCTTCACTTAAATGTGTGGCTTCACTACCTTTATGCCACAGAGTGCACAAAATCTTGGAGCATGCAGGATTGCTCTCTGTCTTCCCGAGACAACCTGTCGGTTCCTAGAGAATCCTGGTGCCTGAAAATAGAGGTAACAGACAGCCCTGTGATCCTCTCCCCTAGCTAAGAAGATAATAGAGCAGATAAGTGAAGCTGTGGCCAGAGGAGGTCGTGTGGGGAGGAGAGAATGGGACTCCCCATGCAACCTCAGATCATTCGGACAAGTGTCTCACAAGCATATCAACTTGTGGTGTTTTTTGCAAATCTGACCTCTGAATCTTTTCAGGTCTGTCCATCTCTAGCAGTGATGCAATATTACTAATGACATCACCATCTCCTTTTTCTCAGCCTTAGCTGCTGAGAGGGAAAGGATTTCTGGTATTAAGGAGTTGCCTTCCCTTTCTGCCCTGGGTTCTGGATCATTAGGAGCAAGTATTTCTGTAAGACATCTAGTGCTATGAGAGCAGGTTTACATTATTAAATGAATGTGAGAACTCAGTGCAGTTCCCCTTCTGCATAGACTTTCCTCCCTGTTTGGTGGAAAGCAGAGTTCAGCATTCATAGCATCTATTCTTCAGGTGTATTTCAGAAACTACCCTTTTCCTCATATCTTTGTCTGACATTTGTCATCTGAGAACAGGTAGAGCATGCATGCCAAGAAACTAAGAGGACTTTTCTTTATCATAGATATTCATGCGTTATGGCCGCCAGCGATGGAAATTGAAAGGCAAAATTGAAGTGAATGGCAAGCAAAGCTGGGATGGAGAAGAAATGGTTTTCCTCCCTCTTATTGTTGGACTGATTTCCATTAAGGTAAACACACCAATTTGTACTGTCTAGCCACCTGCTGCTAAAAGCTGCCCATAAAGCTGAAATAGAATATGAGGCCCTGTTCCAAATACTACTGCTCTTTACCCTTGCAGGTCACAGAAGTTAAAGGACTTGCTACTCACATTCTAGTGGGAAGTGTTACCTGTGAGACAAAGGACTTGTTTGCAGCTCGGCCTCAGGTGGTTGCTGTTGACATTAACGACCTTGGCACTATAAAGCTGAACCTTGAAATTACCTGGTAGTAAGTAGAACTGCTTTACTGGGTCAGCAGCTTTTCAAAACCAAGTAGAATCTCATATCCTCTTGTTTCCCTGGTGAAGAGCATTGGTAGACAGTGATGACTTCCTGTGTGACTTGGGGTTAGTCACTAAAGGTACATCTACACTTAAGGCAGCATGTAGAGTACAGACACTGCACGCCCAGATAACGCAGGTGTAAATAGAAGCGTAGACTGTAAGGCACAGCTTAGTCAAATAGAATAATGCAGATTGCCCTACATGCCTATACTTTAGGGAGGGTACCCTACACGGCTCTCTACTAGGGTTGCCAAACCTCCAGGAATACGTCCAACCAAGCTTGGCAATGCTACTCTCTACAGGCCCTGGCAGTGCCTCCCATGTCTACACTGCTGTTTTTAGCAGAGTCGTGTCCTGTTGCCTCCCACTGCCAGAGCCTTTTCCTGACATTTATAGCTACACATCACAGTGACGAATGTGGACACAGCTTGTCTCACTGCAGTGTGTAGCTGCACATGTTCTACATATCGCTGCAAGTGTATACAAGGTCTTAGTGTGCTTGTTCAGTTCTCTACCTGTACAAAGGGTAGAATAGCCCTTCTTCACTTCACAGAAGTGTTATGGGGATAAATACATTAAAGGTTGGGGCACTCAAATGCTACAGTGATGAGGGGCATATAGGTACCATACAGATGTTGCCTCATCAAACTCAAACATCTGAGGGCAAAATTGGGCCCTTCTGATATGCATGAAAATCTTAGTTACGCTGGTGCAAATTTTAGTGGAGATTTACACTAACATAATAACCAAGAACAGAATTTGGTCCAGAGCATTAAAAACTAGCCTTCACGTGCTTGACACATTGCTTCAGGGTAGTGGGAAATCCCTTGACATGCTCACCCCACAGCAATAATAAGCCTGGGATAATAGAGCAAGGGTTCAAAGCAAGATTTTATGGCATTTTAATGACATATCTACCCATCATCTCTAAACAAACACTGAAGTATTTACTATTTCCATTTGTGTGTTATATCTTATAATGCAATAAAGCATGAAACCAATCATGACAACTGCTGTATTCCATTGTGATGTAACAGCTCTATTGATAGTAGAGCCCCTTACTCCCAATTATTTTTTATATCTGTCATCTCAAATGCAAGAAAATTCTTCATGCTGTAGGAGTCACATCATATTAGCGTACATAAAATTATTCCTGGCAGTGGACTGCTCTTTATCCTAAATGAGAATCACACTTCTGAGCTGTCTAATGAACAAGATTTTCTCTTTAATGGTTCACTTAAAAACTGAATTCTCCTTTTTAGATGTGCTGCTAAAATCCATTACTTTTCTTTTGTGTCACGTGCAGATTATTCTAATGAACTAAATGAATAATATAATAAAATAAGGAAACAATTTCCCTGTAATTGTGATGCAGTTTCATTCTGTCTAGGGTGAGATTTAGTTAATTATTTATTTATTTGCAGCCCATTTGATGTTGAGGACTTGACCCCATCCACAGGCAATGTGAACAAAGCATCTGCTCTTCAAAGAAGAATGTCCACGTATAGCCAAGGGACTCCAGAAACTCCTACCTTCAAGGATCACTTATTCTTTGTGAGTTAAGTTTGGCCTCACATAATTATGTAAAGAGACTCTCACTGCCTCATCAAAATAGTAAATGCTTAGTTGCTTTAAAATGCATTTTTCCTAGCTTCATCATTATGCCGTGTTAAACTCTTTATGTTTAGCACACATAATGCTAAAGCAACATGCTTCCAGCTGTTCAGCCTAGAAGGAAAGCGTGTTTAAGTTCCTGTAACCCTAAAATATAATATAGTCAGTTATTGGATGCCCATACTTCTGCTTGTGTGCTTGTAAGATTTGGGGAGACTTTATAAAATGTATGTCTATTCGGCGATAGCAGTTTAAAACAATTAGATTAAACAACAAACTAGGATTATTCTAACTCAGGGTGAAATTCACCCGTATGCAAAGGACCTGCACAAAGCCAAGGTGCCACTTAAGTCCCACTTAAACCATATTTTGATGGGTTAAGTAGGATTTAAGTAGTGCATTGGCCTTGTACTGAAATGAATCTCACCCACAATTAATATCTTTAAAGCTGGCCATTTAAGTGCTATAACTATGATGCATTCAACTAACTCCCCCTTTTGCTTTAACTGCTGAAGAAATGGCTACATCCTCCACAAGACAGGCCGCAGTTGTCGGTTTTAGATGCTCTGCAAGACACTTTCTTTGACAGGCTGCAGCGCAGTCGCTCTTTCAGTGACCTGCCATCTCTCAGACTGAGGCCTAAAGCAGGGCTAGAGCAATCTGTGAGTTTTGCTGGTGGGAGTGTGTAATGAACGATTGGTTCAGTGCTCATGTGGCTTCATTTCCATGCATGCTCTGTTTGATCTTTAACATCACAGATCCTCTAGTTTGCTGACTGGTTGCAAGGGAGAGACTGAGTATAAAGCCCAATGCTGCTCTCAGGAAAGCCAATAGCAAAATTCCCATTGACTTGAATAGGATCAGGATCACAGCCCCCATCTAGGGCTGGGGCAGAGATTCAGCTACAAATGATAGTCAGACAACCCATCTTTAGGGATGCAAAGTTAGATTGGTCGATATTGGTCTATATTTTTCTTGTAATCCGACTTCCAGCATTGATAGAAAGTTTGAAAATGTATGCACGTGGAAAAAAGCAAAAAACAAAAAACTCCCCCAGAACTTCAAATATATTTAGACTTAGAATGAAAGATACAAAGAGCTCTGGGCAAAAATTCAGTAGAATTTTGGATGCTTTAATCTTATAAACTAAGCCAATGTATAAATGCTTACAGCTTTCTTCAGCAAATTGTCAGCAAAATATTTGTCACTTTTCATCTGTGTTGTGTTCATATGTGAGTTGTTAGCGAGTTTGCTGTGCAATTCAAAAAATTCTAGGGTAAGGACTATGTTAAACGACAGGCATTATACTGTAAGCTTTCAATGTCATTCTGAAGAGATTCTGATACCTCCCATTTTGCTCTGTTTTTTTTATTATCCCTTTAATGTTCTACATTTCATTTCTCACTATCTACTTTAAAGATTGGTTAAAATAACAGAAGAATTTGTTCTAAAACTTCAGGATGGCTCAAACCTGTTTATAGTGAAGAAAATAGAGATTTTTTTTGTTAAATACCACATTATTCATACTAAAGGAGAGTTAAATATAAGATATTCAGACATTTTGCTCCTTTTTACTGATGCCTTGTCTAACCAAAGGCTATTTTTCACTTAAAAAAAAAAAAGCATTCCAGTGAAATTCCCCAGTCAGATCTGTATGGCAAGTTTTGGCTCCTAAATTTTGCTTTCCCTACAATGTATAAAACTCCCACAGAGCTCAGTGAGAGATATGCACATGAGTAAAATGTGGAGAGCAGAGATCCACTGCATAGACCTAAATGCAGAAAAGTCTGTCCATTTATACACACTACTGCCTTCTACCTGTCAGTTTGTCAGAAAACTGGTTGAAACAGCCTCATGCAAGTTCTTCCGTTATCTTTGATCTTCTAGATCAGTGGTCTCCAACCTTTTTTCGCACAAGATCACTTTTTGAATTTAAAATCAACCTAGGATCTACTCCGCCCCTTCCCCGAGGCCCCGTCCCGCTCACTCCATCCCCCCCCATCACTCGCTCTCCCCTACCCTCACTCACTTTCACCGGTTTTGCAGGAAGTTGGGGTGTGGGAGGGGGTGCAGGCTCTGGGCTGAGCCTGAAGCAGGAGGTTGGGGTGCAGAAGTGAGGGGTGCAAGCTCTAGGAGGGAATTTGGGTGCAGGGGTCATATCGTTACACTGTACCTAATCTCACAGAATCCACTGGACATTTCTTGAATTTTACTTATTAGTGTCATTTGTGGTTTTATAGCTCCAAAATCCTTCAGGGATTGTCACAAATCAATGCAACATTCTTAATTGTGGGGTGTGCATTGGCTGAGCCCTGGGGCGGGAGTTTGGGTGCAGAAGGGGGCTCCATGCTGGGACAGAGTGTTGGCATACAGGAGACAGTGAGGGGTGCAGGCTCTGGGAGGGAGTTTGGTTCAGGAAGGTACTCTGGGCTGGGGCAGGGGATTGGAGTGCAGGAGGGGGTGAGGGGTCTGGAGGGAGTATAGTTCAGGCTCCGGGCTGGGGCAGGAGGTTGGGGAACAGGAAGGGGTGCGAGGTGCAGGCTCCAGCCAGGAGGCGGTTACCACAGGCAGCTCCTGGCCGGCCGTGCAGCGGAGCTCAGGCAGACTGCCTGCCTGCCTGCCGTGGCCCCACGCCACTCCTGGAAGTGGCTGGCTGCTGGCACATGTCTGCGGCCCCTTGGGGGGAGGGAGGCAGTGGGTCTCCATGCACTGCCTGGGCCTGCAGGTGCTGCCACTGCCAATGGGAGCTGCGGGGATGCTGCTGGGGGCGGGGGCAGCACATGGAGCTGCCTCCCCCCACAGGGTCCTCAGGGACATGCCAGCAGTCAGCCACTTCCGGAAGTGGCGTGGGGCCACGGCAGGCAAGCAGCTTGTCTGAGCCCCGCTGCTTCGCCGGACTTCTAGCAGCCCAGAGATTGCTATCAATTGGCAGAGTTTCCAGGATTGACCAGTCGATCACGATTGACATGGTGGTAACCACTGTTCTATTTGATCTATGTTCACCAGTTACTCTTAGTGTAACAAAGACATTAATTTTTTTGTCAAAAGTTTTTCATGAGTAAGATTGTGTCCCTGAAAATCATATAATATTAAACATTAACATGATCTAGTTAAACAGTTTTGTGATTCTGGGATATATTTTTTATTGCTTTAGAAATGGAAAAAACAAAACAGGAAGTCTGAGCAATCATTAAACAAGTAAAGACATGCACAAAAGAACAATATAACAATGAACAGAGCTTTTCTATGTGAAGTAGTAAACTGAATAATGTAAATTAAATTGCTGTCTGAGAATTAATCCAATTATACCTATTCAGATCTTACTGTTGTGTCGTGCTCAACAGTGGGCTCAGTTTACTTTGCCAACAGAAAAGATACTGACCAAGTTTCCCAGACCTGATGTAGCAGGTAGCACTCCCACTGAAATGTGCAGGAGATGTGCCAGCTTATGCCAGGGCTGAATTTGTGTGTGTCTCTGTCTCTCTCTCTTTTTTTACACACATGTGTATCATGTGGGATGCATTCCTTGTGTGTTATTTTTACAAGTTTACATTATCTTTGCAGTCCAATTCGCCAGATGACATCTTTGAAAATGGGATGGCAGCCAATGAGAAAAGACCACTATCTTTCAGTTTTGGCGATATACCAAATGGAGATTGTGCTCCCCCACCCAGCACTGTAGATCCGTCCTCTGCCCTTAACCCTTCCAGTCCTGAAATTACTGTCACACCTCCAGAGCACAAATCCTCAAATAACCCAACGATGGACAGTTCCAGCACAAACTCGTCCCTGGACTCTACACCTGAGTCAAAAGACTTGAAGTCACAGCCAGAGCATACATCAGTACATGAGAACAAGAAAAGCTCCAGAGTAGCCTCTGAAGTTCACCAAAAGCCTCTAGGCCCTGGGAGTGATAACCTGTTTATAGATTCTAGTGTCCCCGTGTCACTTCTACAAGAGACCGATGAAGTGTCAGAGCTGAAACCGGTCGAACTGGACACCTATGAAGGCAACATCACTAAACAGCTGGTAAAAAGGCTCACCTCCGCAGAGGCTCCAATGACACCTGAAAGGCTGCAGTGTGAGGGATCAATAAGTGGCGAATCAGAAGGATACAAGTCGTATTTAGATGGAAGCATAGAAGATGCCTTTCAGGGGCTTCTCCTAGCACTTGAGCCACATAAAGAACAGTATAAAGAATTTCATGACCTGGACCAACAGGTGATGCATCTGGACGATATTCTCAAAGTAAGTATATTTTCAGGAAGCATCAACGTAAAGAAAATCTGAGTATGATCGGCCCTATTAACTGTAAACAGCAAAGTACTATTTTTTCAGTCTGCTATCAAGAGCTCACTGGGAAAATACCTAAAACCAACTGATTCGCTCTGACCTTGATTGACCAACCATCTCTTTAGAGTGACCCATTTTAAAGCTTTGTTGTTTGCAGTTTGGTTTCTATTACCTTACATTCTTGAGCAATTTGTATTTTAATTTAATTAGATAGAAATTGAAAAAGTAGCAGGATATCATAATCAACAAATAATTGAATACATTTTCCCTGCTGCAGAAATTACTTAATGAAACTCTGACCTGTGTTATGCAGGAGGACAGATCACAGCAGTCCCTTCTATCCTTAAAAATCTACAGGCCAGATCCTCAGCTGCTATAATTCAGCATGTCTTCACTGATGTCAATAGAGCTCTGCCAGTTTATACCAGCTGAAGTTTTGGCCCTATAACTGGATGAGTGGAATTGTTCAAAAATGTCTAGGTGACTTAGGAACACAGGGTCTACTGAAAGTCACTGGGACTTATGCTCTTAAATCATGTAGGCTCTTTTGTAAGCCCACCCCTAACTATCTATCTAAATCCTAGAATCACAGAAGTGTAGAACTGGAAGGGACCTCAAGAGGTCTTCCGGTTCAGTCCCCTGCACTCAAGGCAGGACTAAGTAATGTTACAAATCCTGTAATTAGTCTAAGAATGAGACTGAAGCTAAAAGGGAAAAGTATTTTACATATGTTACAGTACATAATGTCTTAACCCTAGATTTGTTTCACAGCTCTTCACTAATCACTGTGATGTACATTTTTCCCCACAAGAAGATATTCATGATTCTTTATCATGAGGACAGAGTTAATTGGGAATAACTGCTTTCAAATGCTTCATATTCATATGCCAGGCGGTCTGTTGGAATGATCTGAGTAGTGCAGAATTAGCCACATAATTGAAGAAGAGCATAACTAAGGAAAGGAGAGAGAGGTTGTCCTTTTGCGTTACCATTTTAACATCTGTGTTTCCATTGGCATTTACAGCTACATGATACTTTTCCAAGTTAAGTGCTTTTCTGACAGCCCGTTCCTCCTGCTCTGACTCCCTGAACTAGCTCCGAAGTGGATTTGTACATGAGAGACTACAAGTATCAGTTATTTTGAACTCCCAGCTGCTCTGCTGCTTGTGCAAATGAGGTCAGCTGTCAGAACAGTACAGGGGCAGGGGAAAATACTCATTTTCTCTCTGTGAAGCATATCATACAAAGGAACAGAGGGGGGATGCATGTGCAGGTGGGATACTTGGACTCTTGAGACCTCTGCTTCTTTGAGATCGCCATTCAACCTGTTAATTTGCTTGAGGATTGAGACTGTGGGTCACTAACTGAGTTGCTGGACTTCACAATCAAAAGGTCAAGACAGAAGCTTGTTCTAGCTGAAGAAAGCTTCTCTTGACTATGTCAGCAGGAAGAGAAAATTGACAGTGCGGTTGCTACAGTTTTATTTTGTACAGGACAGGAAGCTGCATTACTAGCCCATCAAACATGTAAACTGAATGAAAGGCTGGATAACACATACCTATCTCACAGGGGTGTTGTGAGGATTGTTTAATTAATGCTTATACAGCCTTTGAAAGTGTAAGATACTGTAGATGCTAAAGTATTAATATTATGTACAGATGGCATAGATGCAAAACTGCACATCACCCCAAGCTGTGGGAAAGTGTGGTTCTGGAATCAGATCTGAACTTCTCAGGTAGCTCATCTCTCACTAATGGGCTAAACTAGAACTCTGAATCTTAACACCAACTTTTGGGAAGGTTCTGTTCTGGAACCATACTTTGTGGCTTCGGGCTTCTCTGATGAGGATGATGAGTATAGCTAAAACTGTAGAAATTGCTGTGCAAAACTGCTGGAGCTGATCTTAAGTCAAGTTACCGATGTAAACTCTGATCTTGCAAGATGGTCCACACAAGTAAGCATCTGTCCCATGCAGAGCCCCACTAACTTCAGCATGGCTCTGCACAGAACGTGGGGTCTGTCTGCATGGATCGCTATGCAGGATTGGGGTCTTAGAGATTTCTTACAGAGGCCATGAAGCTTTACTTACGCTTTCTCCCTGTTGTTCTGATTTTCTCACTCAGTTCCTCCCTAGTGATATGAAAAGAAGGCATCTCCTCTGGTTGGAATCATTACTTTCTGGGCTATAAAATTGCCTTTAGGAATCTCCTTGATTATGTTTATCATTAAAAAGCACTGTCTCCTGGGGTGGCCAGTACCATGATATTTGATAGAGGAATGTCTTGCTTTCCTCCTGTTTCCAGTCCTGTACAGTAATCTGGAGAGATGGGACCAAATTCATACCAGATTTAAACTCCATTGGAGTTATCCCAGGAATGAATTTGGCCAGTACAGCTTAAATGAATGCATGTAATTAAGCTTCTGTATCTAAAATTACTGCTATGGAATGTGCCTTACGTTTTCAGCTTCCCACATGTTAATTAACAGACTGTCCTCTTTAAGGCCATTGAAGAGCTTTTCACTTAACTTTAAGTGAAATGTTTGTCATTTCGATAAGACAGAGTTGAACCCCAGCCTTGACATGTTTTCTATTTGGAGCTTTTTCAGTGTGCAGACTTTGATTGTATTTCTTATGAATATGAAGGTTTGAAATCAATATAATCCAATAAAATGAAATTTTAAAGCATATACAAAGTTGTAAACTTCAATGTTATCCTTTTTTTCAGTAGTTAAATATATTTTTGGTGTTCACTGGTTTGTTCTGCCTTTGCAGTGCAAGCCAGCAGTAAACCGAAGCAGGTCCTCCAGTGTCAGTCTAACAGTTGAAAGTGCTTTAGAAAGCTTTGATTTCCTGAACACCTCTGACTTTGATGATGAGGATGGTGGAGGTGATGAGGTTTGTAATGGTGGAGGAGGTGCTGACTCAGTATTTTCAGACACTGAGACTGAAAAGACTAGGTAAGTCAATAGTGTCGGCCAGCTTGCAGTTCTCAAGGCAAGCCGCTACACTAGTTCTTTGTCACTAACAGAGGATCCTGGTGCACACGTTATTCAAGGAAGATGAAACTAGATTTCAGTTTATAAATCAAGATGTTTTCTAGTGGTTAACATACCTGCATTTGCAGAGTTTCATGTATCAATTTTTCTTGTTCAAACAGCTACAGTCTGTCCCCCAGAAGGGAAATGTAATAAATTAGCACACTAGAGATCAATATCTGCAGAGCTTCTTCCTTGATATAGGTTTGGACTTGGTTTTCCTTGGTTTGGATTTAGTAACTAATTGCTCTGTGTTTTTCACCCCACCCCTGTCTTTTCTCTCTAGCCCAATGAGTCTTTGCAGTGAATTAGGATTGTCAGTAACAGTAACACAGGCCAGATTTAAACAGCATGGTGTAGGTTTCCTCTGGAATGAAAGAGTGATGATTGGTTCTTGTTCTGGCCCTGCATGTTACGTGCCCTCATTCCACCACAGTCTTTGTGAGAGGAGAAGTAGTTGTGTGTTTGTTATGTGCTGTCATGTCACCTTGTGAAGCTGACTGTGTTTTATCATTAGATCCTCATATATACATTTGTAACCTCAGGAGAACTAAAACATGATCCAAAAAGTCTACACACTGCAAATATGACTGCAAAAGGAGCAAAGAACACACAGCAGTCTCCCAAAAGGGAAGCTACATCCCCTCATAGCACTTGTAAGGGATTTTCTAGCACCATAAGCAGTTACTATTCTGCCATGGGGGGGCGGGGGGGGAGAAAAGAAAAACCTCATTGCATACTTTCTTCCCTCCCCCTCAAAAAAATCTTGACAGAGTCAGGCCTTATATAAGCACCATAGCAATTAGTTAAGTGAATTAGCTTAAAATGTAAAGGTTTCCTTTTTTTTTTTAAATGAAGACTTTGAAAGCAGCCTCAGTTCCTACTCTGATTTTAGGTGAATTTTAATGTATAGTTTAGAGCATCCACCTAAAGCAGTGCAGGTGCTGTGATTTTCAAAACATGTAAATGTGTTTCAGAGTAGCAGCCATGTTAGTCTGTATTCGCAAAAAGAAAAGGAGTACTTGTGGCACCTTAGAGACTAACAAATTTATTAGAGCATAAGCTTTCGTGAGCTACAGCTCACTTCATCGGATGCATGCATCCGATGAAGTGAGCTGTAGCTCACGAAAGCTTATGCTCTAATAAATTTGTTAGTCTCTAAGGTGCCACAAGTACTCCTTTTCTTTTTATGTAAATGTGTGTTTGCATATTGGAAATCAGAATCGGGGCCCTACTTTCAAACCATGAGAGAACATTATTGCAACAACAAGAAAATGGAAATAATGATTTAAATACAGTGAGAATAAGTATTAGCCTGTGGAAAAAATATGGTGAAAAATATGGTTTGTTATACCATGATGGAAACATCATGTCTTTTATTCCAGAAGATGGAAACATCATGTCTCTTATTTTCTTTTACTGACAATTGAATCTGGTGCCTGCAAAACACTGATAAATTAGTTCTTAATGGTTTAATTTTTGAGAAACCACAAATCAATAATGCAGTTTAATCCAGAACAATTTGGTAACTAATAATGTCAACAGATGAAAAAATAACAAGTGCTAACAAGGGCAAATTTCAAAGACTTCTTGGTGAGTTCTCCACAAAAGAGGCATTGTTCTGGAGAAACAAGTAGACCACTGTGGAAGCAATTTGTCTTTTTAAATGTGTACAATCATTCCACATTCATTACACAATGTTACTGCCAAGTTAAGATATGATGTATTTATTAAAAGGTTTCTGGCTTATCAAGGGCTCTTTGGTTACAGATCACTACTTGCAGCAATTCTTCTTGTGCCTGATGTTAGTCATTTTGAGTTAACGTGCTTTGTCTGCAGGAGAAGAAAATCAACTCCTTACCCAACTTCCTCCATTAACAGTTACAGGTCAGATCACCCAGAAGCCAGAGGGCACCTCAGTGAAGCTTTGACTGAAGACACAGGAGTTGGGACCAGTGTAGCTGGAAGTCCTCTCCCACTGACCACAGGGAATGAGAGTCTTGATATCACAATAGTTAAGCATTTACAGTACTGTACACAGCTCATTCAGGTACAACTGCTCTTTTGGGTTATATTTTTATAAAAATATTCCTAGGCGCATTTGTTTTCCAGTTTCTTAGGGTTTAAATTGGCTGGTAAATTTAGTACTGGGTGAAAGCAAGGCAGGAGTACTGCTAGATTGAGCCAGTTGAGGGGCTGGCAGACACCAAGAAAGTTTCTGCAAATGTAGTTCTTCTAATGTGTCTCAGTCATGACCTGTCAGACCTCTGTTATGCCAGTCCTGGCCCTCTTCTGAGCTGAGCACAAGACCTGCAACTATAGGGCAGTTTTGTGACTACTGGTATCCACTGCAGAAAGTGCAGACCACTCAATTCACTTTCCCCTTGGACCCAGATCCTGGCACTGACCCTGCCAACTGACTTCCACTTCACGATCAGAGCAGCTGCAGGGTCAGCCTTGTTATGTGACTTTAGATTTCCAGAGGTGACATGGAAGCCCATTCATTCACTGTTTACTCTAGCTAAACTCCAGGCCATTGGAAGTCAACCAAGGTATGTGCGTTATTTAAAAGCAAAAAGGTATTTGGGGTATAAAACCAAGATGTTTCTTTAAATGCAGGAATTGTAAAATGCTATCTTTGCTTTGGACTCTATGTGCAAGCACAGTGGAATGTTGCACTGAAGTCCAGTCTTTGTGTGAACCTAGTCTGGATAGTTATACATTCCAGGAAGTTTTCCCTCCCTAACCAAAGTAAAAACTTGTCCCAGGATTTTCCACTTCCTGAAGGGTGCCCCCTTTGGAGAACATCAGTGTTTTCCTATTGTATTGGAATACTGTATATTGGAGCCTCATTTACTGCATTAGGCTCTTCATTCCCAAACAGACATAGTTAACATCTATTTCCAATGGCCACAGGCTCACTGCTACAATGGAAATCAAGACCTGCTTCTGGCATCTTGCTGATTTAGACAGCTAAATCCCAGCCATGTAGAATAAGGAGGGGTACTGAGCTCAATATAGGAGTAACTGCATGAAATTCTGTGGGCTGCACATGTTATGCAGGAGGTCAGACTAGATGATCTAATGCTCTGCCCTAGTCTTAAACTCTATGGAAGAAGTTAGGTGCCTAAAGCAGCACTTTGCTATTTAAATGAGTAATTACGTTCCTAGATATAGATTTAGGCATTTCAGTATAGGCATAAAAATTGAGCCCCTAAGAAACAGTTTGCAACAACTGTGAAACATACACGCACCAGAAGCTTTAAGGAGATACAATGTAGTAGAACCTCAGAGTTAAACACCAGAGTTTACAAACTGACCAGACAACCACACACCTTATTTGAAACTGGAAGTACAGAATCAGGCAGCAGCAGAGACAAAAAAAAAAAGCAAATACAGTACACTGTGTTAAACAAACTGCATAGTAAAGTTTCAAAGCTGTATTAAGTCAATATTCAGTTGTAAACTTTTGAAAGAACCATAACCTTTTGTTCAGTTATGAACATTTCGGAGTATGAATAACCTCCATTCCCGAGGTGTTTGTAACTCAGAGTCTACTGTACAACCAATTTCTCACTGCAGTTCTTACAGATTAAAAGTATCTGTATTCAGATCAGACTATTTTCAGCAAGATGAAACGTCTTCAGAACTTTTTTTTTTTAATCCTTGTTTTATTAGCAAATTGTGTTCTCCAGTAAAACTCCATTTGTTGTAAGAAACCTCCTGGATAAGCTGTCCAAGGAGATCGTAGTAGTGGAGAACCTTGCAGAGATCAGCAGTGAGAACATGGGGAACGTCATCTCTGTAACTGAAGGTAAGTAACAGTATGGGGGTTTGCTCTTTGGAAAGACTGGGCGTGTGTGTGTGTGTAAGTCTTCCTAGGCAGTCATTTGTCTGACTTTTAGTAAATTCCATTGCACTAAAGGTTGACACACAGTTACAAATGGACACTGTACCACCATCTAACCGGTATCAGTCAACAGATGGTGGCAGGAGGCCTCAGACTGGGCTGAGGTATGATATTCAAAAAGGCAAGGGGAGAAGGGAAGAGATGCTCACGATTTCCAATGTGCCTCCTTTCCCCTACCAAACACACAAAAGCAGATGGCTGCAGTAGTAAAGGGTATTGCCAAAGCAACTGGTGTGGGGTCTCCTCTGAGAAGCCAGATTCTTCCTCCACCTCTCCTTGCCCAGAATGGGGAGATTATTTGGGGAAGCTCTAGTTTACAGAATCAGAGGCATGAGACAGTCTCTGAATAATTTGTCTAGGAGACTACTTTTAATTACCATTATTGACTAACACTTAGCAGTTCTGTAGCATCTTTGCATCTTTAAAGAGTTTTACAAATATTATTTGTTTCAGAGTAGCAGCCGTGTTAGTCTGTATTCGCAAAAAGAAAAGGAGTACTTGTGGCACCTTAGAGACTAACAAATTTATTAGAGCATAAGCTTTCGTGAGCTACATTTTCATAAATGCATCCGATGAAGTGAGCTGTAGCTCACGAAATCTAATGCTCTAATAAATTTGTTAGTCTCTAAGGTGCCACAAGTACTCCTTTTCTTTTTACAAATATTATTAATCCTCACAAGCCCAGTGGTATAGGCAAATATTGTTAGCATTATTTTGCTGATCAAAAAAGAGAGGCAAAACAGTTAGGTGAGTTGCCCCAAAAGAGTGTGCCAGAGCTAGGATTAGAATTCTGGAGTTTGTGGTGCCCAGTCCTGTGTTCACACTATTACCTCACATCTCTCTGATACATAATGTTAATTAAATAACTATTTCCTAGTTCCCAATACTGTATCAGAAGCAAGTTTGCTTTCATCATTTGGAGTTTTAGTATGGGAATCCAAAATACCTTAAAAGCTCTAAAAGCTGGCACTTCCTGTGCACTGGGAAGTTGACTACTCAGCAGTGGGGTAGGAACAAGTATTCATGTACGCTTGTGTTTTTGTTATACTAACACAGCAATCTGATCTCTGTGATTTTGTTTCACTTGTTTTGTTTTCTCCCCCAGCAATTCCAGAATTTCATAAGAAGCTATCACTGCTGTCTTTCTGGACTAAGTGCACGGGTCCCACAGGGGTGTATCATACCTCTGCAGACAAGATGATAAAACAGCTGGATGTCACTTTTGCCACAGCTGTGAATGAAGAATGCCCAGGACTAGCAGAAACAGGTAGATTCTTCCAAAAAACACAACAAAAGAACAAAAACATTCTACCCACAAGTCAAGGTGGATCTCGCAGAATCTGTCTAGTAGTGAGCTTCTGAAAAATGCCAATATGCTCAGACCAAGTTTTGCTCACCTTCAGTTACAACTCTTCAATCCCACAGAAGTCAACTGGGATGTGGTTCAAAAACCTTACCTGAGAGTAACCAATTTAAATGTTTTTTGCCATAACTTGTAAAGCCAGAAGATTTTGCCCAAAATAGTAAACCCAAAGAAATTAACTGTTTAAGTCCACATGATTTAAAAAAAAAGAAAAAAAAAAGACTAGATCTGATACAGTGTATTAGTTTAGTCAGATATTAGGGGGAAATTCTCTATTTGCACTGCCCATCTCATTCTCTTGCCTGTTCTGCCTGCCAAATTCACACTGATGTCAATAGAAGCTCTGTCTATGAACATGAAACATCAAAAGATCCATGATCCAGGCCAACTCCTACCCCTAAGCAATCTCATTGACTTCGGTGGTATTACAGAGGTGCAACTGGGCACAGCATTTGGGCCTCTATTTAATGATGCACTTCAGGTGGAGAGAAAGGATGCTCTAGTGGACAGGGTGGTGCACTGGCTTTGAGAAAGTTTAAATTGTTGGCACGGCCCAGACACCCTGTGTGACGTAGGGCAAGTCACATAATCTGCTCAGTCCCCCTTCTGGAAGTTGGTAATAGTTCTTCCCTACCTCACACGGTTTCATCAGAATAGAATCTATTAATGATTGTGAGGAGCTCAGATATTACACAGATGAGGATCAGACAGACAGGACAATGTTGCCCTGAGTGAAGATTAGAAATGCTGATCCTGGGAGGTGTGTGTCTCTCTCTCTCTCTTTTATTTATTTATTTTTTTTTAAAAAGTTCTACCTTTCTTTCAGGTTGTAAAGTGTTGAACCGAGTTAATTGCAGTGTTTTCTCTGCCAGAAGTGTTTTGCTCTTGTTAATACAACATTCCTTTGTCTTTTCCTGCTGCATGTAGTATTCAGAACCCTGCTGTCTCAGATCCTCGACCGAAGAGAACCAGTCCTCTCATCCAGTCTGTCCTCTGAAATCCTAACAGTTTTTCAATATTACAATTATTTTGCCAGCAACAGTGTTAGCGACCTTGGAAGCTATTTGTTGCAACTTGCAAAAGAAGGTAGAGTGTCTAAGTTCTGGCTGGTAGAAGGGAAACGTATTAAGGTGCTTTCAAGCACCAGATAAAACAATTCAGCCCTTGGGCTGATTTTTCATTAACCAACAAGGAAAAGAGGGAAACAACTGCCTTGGGTGTTCAAATATGATTGCAGTGGCACGTGTATACTGCAGGAAGGGGTGGGTATTTCCAACTGACACTCCCCCCCTCCCCTCCTCACCCACACATGCTCATTAGCAAGGCTGGCTCAAGGCACCAGCGTTCCAAGCAGGTGCTTGGGGCAGCAGTTAGAAAGGGGCGGCAGCTTCTCCCCTTTGCCGGCCGCGGCGGCAATTTGGCGGCAGCTTCTCCCCTTTGCCAGCCACAGCGGCAGTTTTTTTCACTGCTTGGGGCTGCAAAAACTTTAGAGCCTGCCCTGCTCATTAATATTAAAAATAAGTGTGTAGAAAACTAATATTATGGGGCAGGATGGTACTGTTGATTTGGTCCCAAAATCTGGAAGGTGCCAAGTGCCCACAGCTTTTACTGATTTCAGTCTTTCCTTGGCTCTCATCATCGTTTTGGGCTGATCTCATGAAGTGCTGAGCCCCTCTTGGGAAGTGCTGAGGAAGCTGAGCAAACTCTGTGTCTTGCCAGCTGTGCTCAGCACTTCAGAAGACCTGACGCCCCGTGAACTCAAAAGGGCAACAGACACTTGGCACCTCTTGGGCCCAAGCCCATAGTGCTCTAGACTTTCACTCCTGGAGACGTGAATTTCATTTGTTAATCTAGTGCATCTGAAATGGAGTTTGAGGGACGCCTCCTAGTCCCTGGTTCTGCATGACACATTGTAGCACATCTTGGCATAGCTGCCAGCTTTTACTCAACAGAGGCCAAAGAACTGGGATAGGAGAGATGTTCAGTACTGAGGCACATTAGTAGGGGCTGTCAGCAGAGACGGACATAAGTGGGCAGGAAAAACTGGCACATAAAGATGTCCTTGGTACCAATATACAGCAGAGGAGAAGATCTTACTCTAAGCAAGGCCTCCCCCTATAGTGCTTCCCCAGGGCTGTGTGGAGAAGCCTGCTCTCAATGTGGCTGGCTGAAGCCGATGCTATTAGACACTCGCTCTCCTGAGCACTAAATCTAGACACTTTTCTAAAACAAAACAAAAACTAATGACCAATATAACATCACTATTACTATAATCAGATATCCATGTCCAGTGTAAACTCCACTCAAGAGTCATGTGGTCTTAAGATACTGAAAATGCCAAAGGAAAACATGCCTTGAACTCAACTCTCCCCGTAAGATATTCAAGTTTCCTGTGCTACAATCACTGGTTAGAACTTCTTGGATTTTCTAGCTGCAGTTAAGGTTTGATGATTTCACTTTGGGCTGGGAATAAGATACCTAACATCCCATTTAGCACATCCACACACATCTGTTATTCCTGTGGAGAATGCATGCCAGTCCTCAGCAAGAGTATCTGGGAGGCACTGCTCAAAGAGCAAAACACTCCCCAAGTCGGAGCACTGCAATGCTGGAAACTCAAGGAGAGCTGAAAAATTCCAGCTTCATTTGTGCCAGTGGATAGGTATTTTAAGTGGAAAGGAGCAACATAACACATGGGGAGAATAAATGAACAAAAGGAGAATATTGACATCTCTTTCTTTTACATTCTAGCCTCAGTAGTTCAGAAGCTGCAGACCTTAAGAGATGAAAAACTGCTACAGAACATAGCTGAGCTAACCTCCAGTAGTCTTCCACCTCAGCAGGAAGTACTGAGGTCCTTGGCTTTACTTCTAACTGAAAATAAAAATGAAATTGGCGAGGCTGTGACATTACTCTTGTCAGCTTCAGCAGAAAACGGGCATTTCAGGGAGAAGGTAGGTATGGTTCCTCTGTCCCCTAATTGAAAACACAACATACAGCATAGGAGACCTATATAATCATGTTCAGTCTAATGTGCAAAGTAACATTTCAGAGTCTTGCAGTGTTATTGTAGCTATGTTGGTCCCAGAATAGGTGGGTGAGGTAATATCTTTTTATTTGAATTGGACCTGAAGAAGAGCTCAGTATAAGCGCAAAAGCTTGCGTCTCTCACTGACAGAATTTGGTCCAATAAAAGATATTATCTCACCCACCTTGTTTCTCCAAGTCTAACATAATATACAAATATGCAGGTATGCCTCTACAATACTTGTCACAATATCATCTGGTCACTAATTTAAAACTATTTGGTTTGCATTGTATTCTCCAACCATCTATCATGTTTCAGCATTAGTGGGTGTGCTGGCTGTTTATCTGGTGATTATTGAAATGCTTCTGGGCCATTCTTCAAGCACTGCCCTTTTGGAAAGAGATGGGTCTGATATTTTGCTCCAAAGGTGGTAAGATCTGGGCAGCATCCTGATGTCTAGAGGAAGGGAATTGCTGCTGAGCAAACAAGAATCAGAGTCATGGTCCCTAATTAGGTGATAAAAATAATTTAGATCAAAGACTTTAGTTTAGATATAACATGATTTGAAATTAAGGCAGTGTAACAAGTGAATTAAAGAGAAGGAAGAAGGAGGGAGAGGTAATGATTGACTTTTGTACCTGCAATACTTCCCAGTTTCTTCTGCTACCCCAGTGAAAGTTCATTCTTGGGTGCCCTGGTTATGAGGAGGGGGCAGAACAGGAGGAGGGTGTGATGGATCCGGAGGAGGTGGGGATGGCAATCCAGATCAGTGAGAGGTTGCGTCACTATTTTCCCTGCAACCCAGAGTGTGCCTCACAATGCTTTACTGTTGTAATTCCCAGCCTGGGCTGCTTGCAACCAGCCTACCAGCTTGCAGGTCACAGCCTGAGTGTGTGTGTGTGTTAAACAGCCCTTGTCCAGTGGCTCTGACCCCAGCAGCCTGTCTATAGCCCCATTCTGCCTTCCAGCAGCCTTGATTACATAACCAGTAAAGTGACCCCAAATATCTAGCCCTCTCCTGGACTGTTCAGAGAAATAATAAGGTCCATTTGTTCCTCTAAAAACATAACCTACCACTTCACTGAGGTAAATACACCCTTTCATTTAAACACTTTCACTGAGTTGGTTTATAGTAAAACTAAAACAAATGTATGAACAATAGGTCATAGGTTGAGTAACAAGTAACAGGAATAAAGTTAGAAAGGATCACAAGCAAATGAAAGTGAAAACATGCATCTACACTTAACAGAGTAAGACATGGCTTTTGTTCAAGATGGTTTCTCTCACCAGTCATGACTCACTTTTTTTCCATCAGGACCTTCTACGAAAGCATAAGGGGCTGGTTTCTCTAGTCTTTCTAGGTAAAAGATCTTTGCCTAAGTAGGCTTCTCACCTAGAGTCAATTCCAGAGACTTCAGCACCAGCTTGGTTGAAGGACCCATCTTTCTCAGCATGCTAAGAGCTCTGTTCTCTTGTCTTTCTAGTAATGGATGCCAAAGATGGCTTGCTTATATCTTCCAGAATTCAACGACTGTTTCAAGATGCAGGATGAACTCATGCTGTTACTCCCTTCCTATGGGCTTCTCATCCCCCTGTATGTAAATGGGGCTTCCATTGCATTCCATTCCATTTTGACTCCACCATGCTTAATTTACCTAGAAGACAGGTTTAATAGGATTCACTATTCACAGCTGGCATGCCTCCTCATGGCTAATCTTGGGATTAGTTTGCCACTCATTGGATGCCTCTTCCTGCAGTCACTCAGCCCGTTGTCTCAATCTCACACTCCAGAAACCAGGGTAGTAGTCTTCCTTGTGATGCAGCTGCTCCCGCATCAGAACTTGGCCCTCCGGCCAGGTCACTGTAGCCCTTCCCTTCCGGGGTCTGTCAACGTCTCTCTGGGCAAGCTGTTCCAGGTAGTATTCCATCCTATGTCCAAGGCTGTGCCACTTCCCCAGAGCCTGGAAGGGGAAGCTGGGCCCACCCTCTACTCCAAGTTCCAGCTCACAGACCCTGTGCTCCACAACTATGGTCTACTTTCTCTCAGACCTGGTTGCTCCTTCCTTAGGCTCTGTCCTACTCCCTCTTTCTATCCTCTGGGTTTTCCACTTGTCCTTTGCTCCCTATGGCTGCTTTCCCCTTGGGCTTCTTGCCAGACCATGCAATCTCTAACATACTTCCCTCCTGTCAGAGAGTGACTGCAGATTTTCTGCCTACAGCCCCCTCTGGCATTAGCTTTATAGAAGCCCTGTCTGGTCCTGCCCAGGTAAGCTTCATCCTTAATTAAGCATTATGGAGCCTGGCTTCCCTCCAGGTACAGCTTATGCAGTTAATTGGCCCATCTAGCCTGCCTGAATCCCTTCAGGACTGGTGTGGGATAAACACCTCATCCAACAGGAAAACAGCTCCCTTCTCTCCTGTCCTGCCCGGGAAGGAGCCTGTTTTTCCCTAGATTGGAAAGTCTAGTATCAATGAGTATTGGTAATGCCTTATGTAGTGTTAGTGCGTACAATTCTCAGTGATATTAGTCACCAGTGTGTCATAGGCTTTCATAAAAGACCTCACTCTCTACACTTTTATAATACAGTACTATTGTATACAGTCAGTTGATTCAACTGCTTATCACTTGAGGTTCACCCCCTCCCCGCAGTCTTTATGCAATGTAGTCTTTGACAAGTAAAACCCAGACCAAGCTTCCCTCTCCTGCTGGGTGTCTCCTACCCCACTTGTTAGCGTGAGGTTTGCCTCCACCCCTTGTTAACTTGATGGATCTCTTTAGGTGATATGTAAATACATTCTCATTGTCTTTCAAAGTACTTTGGAATTAACTCCCAGGTAGGGAAAACATGTTCCTTTGTCTAGTGCAGACCTGTTTACCAACCCCCCCACCCCCACCACCTGGAATGCTTGGTTTAAACACGCTTTAGTCATAATTCTAGCATATACCTTTACCTGTGTACACACAAGAGTATTAATCAGTCAGTTATTAGTTTTCAAATGATACATCACAAGGCATGTTTTGTACAAAGATTATTACAAGAGTATGGAGGGTGTGAATACAGGGATGCTTAGTGTCATAGGGGATAGAATGCAAAAGAAGGGGAGAAAAAAATGCTCATTCTCCTTTTGGTCCTCTTCCTCTGTCCCTCTATTCCTTCTTCACTCAGTCTCTCTATATTTTGTCCTCCCTCACTTTCCAGCTGTGCAATATCACTCTGCGCTACTTCGTCCCACTTCTGCATGGACAAAACAAAGTCCCCTTCTCCAAGCACAGGCCTGCTGCATTTATGTCTGGCTCACTGCCGGAGGGAAAAGGCAGCATGGTGCTTGTATCAAAACACCCTGGAATTCACTAGGAGCTACCTGCTTTTGAGATTTGCGACTAATGCGGATTCTTGTTTGCTTAGCCGTAACTGGAACAGTTCTAGAACTGAGCTGTGAACTTGGTTTAGCAGCTTCTGTTAGCTTTGTGATAGTCTTTTTCAATCTCTCGGAGTTCCAATCCAGCCTAGGTCACTAGTGACCCAAAGTCATTACCACCCCTGGGGCTAGAAGGACCACCTTAAAAGGGGAGAGAGCAGTTCAGTCTCTATGACCCACTTACTTCATGGCCTCTCTGAGAAACTGCCATCAAGGGCACCAATTATTGTTGATTGATTTAATGTGCACACTTGCTAAGAACTGGACCAAGACCACTATCTCTTCCCACATACATCACAAAACTTGGACTGGATTTCAACCAGTGACATACCCCATTATCATATCCAGAGCCATTCAATTACTCAATACATGATGGCTTTTTCTTTTCAATCCTGTATCCACATTGTTAGGTAATTTGGTTTTCTGTGTTTGGAAATGTAGTGATACATACATTACTTTCACTTTTCTGCTCAACACAGCTACAAAATATCTTAATTGGTGTCTTCTGTTTTCCAGGCTTTAATTTACTACTGTGAAGTGCTAACACAGCCTAACCTCCACCTACAGAAAGCAGCTTGCATGGCACTGAAATGCCTTCAGGTAAACGTGATGCAATCAGTTTTTCGACATTGTTCTTGCTTTGAACTTCCATGGGAGAGCAAAGCAAAGCTTCTATTCAATAGAGCAGTGGTTCTCAAACTGTGGGTTGTGACCCCATTTTAATGGGGTTGCCAGGGCTGGCTTAGACTTTCTGAAGCCCGAGCCCCACCACCCAGAGCCAAAGCTGAAGCTCAAGGGCTTCAGCCCTGGGCAGTGGGGCTCAGGTTACATGCCCCCTGCTTGAAGCTGAAGTCCTTGGGCTTCAGATTTGCCTCCCACCCCATGCGGTGGGGCTCAGGTTTTGGCCCCCCCACACGCAGGGCAATGGGGCTTAGGTGGGCTTACTCAGGCTTCGGTCCCCCCTCCTGAGATCATGTTGTAATTTTGTTGTCAGAAGGGGTCACGGTGCAATGAAGTTTGAGAACCCCTGCAATAGAACCTCTTGAGCACAGAGATGCACATACAGTAAGATGCAAACAGCAGCAGCAACATAAGCATTGCTTTTTATTTTGCATTTTCTGTCCTGATATTTTATAAATGGCTTGTTGGCCTGAATTGTTTAGAATCTTGGTTTTTAAAGCAATCAGTTTCTGATGATGATTAACTATGTATTATGCATCTGTCTCTTCGTGCCTTGATAAAAAGGATCTTATTTATCTTAAGCAATAGAGGGTATGTCCTACATGGAAAAAAAAGTCCAGAGTATAGAGTCTTGGTAGAGGAGAGAAAAAATTGTCTTCTCAAGCAAAATTATAATGGACATAGCCAAAAATTGTAAAAGGGGAGGGAAGGGGAAGATGGAGACATAAATTTCTAAAAAGAAAAGGATGCATCCGATGAAGTGAGCTGTAGCTCACGAAAGCTTATGCTCAAATAAATTTGTTAGTCTCTAAGGTGCCACAAGTACTCCTTTTCTTTTTGCGAATACAGACTAACACGGCTGCTACTCTGAAACCTGACATAAGTTTCTGTACATTACATGATACCACAGCAATTGAGATAGTGTAGCCTGTAAGTAAAAACCTCCATAGCAAAATGGCTGGAATACATGAAAGTCCCCTATTCAGTATCAGTTTCTGGTGCCATTTTTGTATCCCCCCCACCACACAAAAAATTAATCCTTGCTGCACAGCCAGTAAAAGGCCATGGGAGGGAATAGCTGTTCTCAATCCCTGAGCTCTCATATCGTCCCTGAAGTTAGGTAGCTGCAGTAGGTGCCCCATCAAAAAATAATAATAAATAATAATAATAATATTCTATGAGATATAGACATTACACAGTGGCGATCCCTCTTGGAACTGCCCTCTGGAGAATATAACTGAAGTGTAGCCACATATCAGTTCTTGTATCCTTATGTGCATACAACAATATCCTCTAGCTATTATGGGACAACGCACCCTCTGTAACTATGACCTTCCAACTCAAACAATAGCCATGCGCAGATGCCCATAGGACATAAGGGCATTATACCATTAATACTACTAGAATAACTGGCTCTAAAGGGCTCTTTAATCTAGCAGAGAAAGGTATAAAAGAACTAACAGTGGAAGCTGAAGCCACACAATTCAAATTAGAAATAAAGATACGCATTTTTAACAGTGAGGCTGATTAACCATTGGAGCAAACTACCAAGAGATCAAGATTTGGGGACTTCTGAGAAGATGTGCTTTAGGCAAACAAGTTATTGAGCTAAATACAGGGGTAGCTGGGTGAAATTTAAAGGCCTATGTTATACGGGAGGTCACCCTAGATGATCTAATCGTCCCTTTAAAAATTGATGAATCTATGAAGAACCTACTTACAATGGAAAATGGAAACACTTGTGATTTTACTCTTAGCTGACCTGCACACCCACCCTAACCTTAGTCCTACCCTATTGGCTGGGTTTTTCTGCTATTCTCCTCCTGCAGAGGAGATGGGAGAGAATGAACCATAGGACAGATAGTTACATTGCTTAATGCACAAATGGAAAGTGCTCAGATACTACAGTGATGGGTGAAGTATATGAGAACCGCTATTTGGGAAAAAAGAAGACATCAAATTATACTTTTAAAAAAAATTCCAGTAAGTCATCTCATACTTTAAAGGAACAAAGATTATGTGGCTCCAAACACCTTCTTTTATGGTGTGATGGGACAGCACCCATCTCTGTTCCACTCATCACCACTTTCACAGTTGTAGCACCCATGGCAAGGGCAACCACAACTGTTCCTCTGTCCAAAGGTCTGAGATTTTTGCAGCAGAAGTACAGAACAGAGTTACTCCTCGCTCCCTGGGAAAGTAACAAATTGAGCTCCAACACAGAGATACAAATCACTGTTTGTATGTGTTTGGGGTGGGAGAGAGATGTGCAGAAGGAGGTTTATGTGTACTCACACAAGAATATGAATAGATAGTAACTGATGTCAACACATGTTTTTGCACTTTCTAGGCTACTGAAAGTATTAAAATGCTAGTTACTCTCTGCCAATCTGACAATGAAGAAATCAGAAAAGTAGCATCTGAAACTCTTCTCTCTCTTGGTGAGTTGTGTGTGTTACTTTATACAACAGTAAAATAAATATATCTACTTAACGCATCCAAGAAGCATACACTTTTTAAGACAATAAAAATACAACTGGACCTGTAAACTCAAACAGCTTAAAAAAGAAAGAAAGAAAGAAAGAAAGAAACCAAAGGAAATTGGACCAAAAAGAGAGGGGAGGGAGGAATCATACAAAAAGGAGGAAGAAGAGAAGCTAAAAATGGTTGAGAAGGAATTGACTCTAACAGAAATACCTTGCCAGCAATCTGGACCACAAATAGAAAAAATTCCATAAAGGCCTCCCCTGTACAAAGTAAAATGAGAAAAGGGGTAGGTTTATAACTCAGTGTTTCTCAACCTTTTTGATACCAGGGACTGGCTTAATGCCTTCGTAAACTGTGTCAGGGAGATCTCGGGGACCGGCCTTGAGAAACATTGCTCTAACTTACTTACACCTTCCCACGTGACCCTGTTGGTGGGGGGTTTTTTCCCCCACAACTCTGCCCCCTTGTGCCCTCAGCCTGTAAATTACACCGATGTATACTCACCATGACAAACCAGCATGTTACTCACCCCTCCAAATTTGGCCCTCTTGTCTGTAACCCAAATAGAATTAACCTTGGGATGGAAAGCAAGAGCAACCAAGTTGATCTCATTTACCTTGCAGATCAATGTATATAGGGTGGGGGAAAGTATAGAGAAAGAAAAGGGATATTAATAATCAGATCTCTTGGGTATGCTGGGGTTCTGTAGCCGGGGAATCCAATCCCTCCTGCAGAACTTCTTTCCAGACTCAAAGATTTAATTGTTAAGAAAATTGTATCTCTAGCCCTCACAGCAATGAAGAAACCCTTCCAAACATGAACAGTGTATACTGATGGTTTTTTTGAGTCTGCAGACAACTGGAAACAACACATCTGTAAACTGGCCTTTTCGTCTCGGTAGGGTGTTAATTGTTAACTGTTTCACTGCTGATCATTTCAACAGGAACATCCACTCCCAGATTGCCTCCCTCTCCTCCTCAGTGGCCAAAAGCTTGATCTGTTCTTTGCTCAGATGCCAAAACTTCCTTTTCCACCAGATAGCTGCTGCAATGCATTGGCATGGTGTCAACTTAAAAAGCCCAGCAACACTTTGAAAAGTGAAAATGTGGGGAACAGCTTAAAACGTAATACATATGTTACCACCACTAGGGCTTCTGCACTGACTGGAATATTTCCAGATTTCATTAAAAAAACTTTTCTTAATTTAAATGAAGCTGCAACCGAACTTCAGCTCTGCTTCCCCAAAGTCCAGAGATCTTGCCACAGAGTACCCCGGGGCCTTAGCTATAACAGTTATACTGGCAACCTTGTCGGGGAACAGGGAGATTAAGATCTAGCTAGTTACTTGTGGCTCAGAGATGATATTCTATGAAATTTACTCTGCACACGTACAGACTGTGTGAGCAGATACTGTTCAGTGTAAGAGGGAGAGTGACAAACTCCAACTGTGGGCAGCGCTGCTCTGTCTCCCATTATTTTTGTGCCCGCTCGAGCAGGAAGAATGGTTGCAGCCCCTTTTTTTACATGTTGCAAGGAGTTAAATTTCCCTGACCCACACCAAACTCACCCTCAGCAGGGCTGTCATGAAGCCTCTTCGATGGTCCACAGATTCCCCCCACTAGCTTTCCCCCTACGTAGCCCCACGGCAGGATTCCATAAGAGTAGCATACAGGACTTTGTGACCCTCTGCACCATGGTGATTTTCGTAATAGTGTCTCTTCTCTTGTAACAGTGCACTTGTTTCTCACTAACCAAGTGGCTATTTTCATTACAACTGGTGTACTAGCATTTAATAAAGGAGAAACATGCTGAGGATCTGATCCAGCATTCTTTATGCACCTGAAACTGATGCTCACAGAAGATTTGGATATGCAAAGAATGCAGGATCAGGCACATCCAGTCTCCACCTGTGTGGATGTGAAGGCCTCTTGGTTGTTAAATCTACTGGGCCAGATTAATTTGGCAGGGAGAAGAGCAACTGTGTAGACCCCTCCATTCTGCCTCCTCATGGCAGGTGCATGTTGTGGGTTCGTTAGTCATTAGGCTGGAGTAATCACTAAAGCAGCTCTGCAGCTACTCTGTGTCAGTGGGGAAGGGGAGATTCCTTTTGCCCATACTCTTTCCCATGGAAATACCCAGTACCTAAGCCCACTACTGAGCAACTGAGTCTTTGAATGAGGCTACATGCACCACTTCAGTGAAAGTTCTTCAAACACTCTTCTGTTTCTCACACTCACTTACAAGCTGCATGGAAACTTCTTAAAGACACCATAATAGAGACTCAACTTAAATGTATACCCCAAATTAAAAACATAATAAGAGAACCAAAAAAGTGCCACTGTGGCTAAACAACAAAGTAAAAGAAGCAGTGAGAGGCAAAAAGACATTCTTTAAAAAGTGGAAGTTAAATCCTAGTGAGGAAAATAGAAAGGAGCATAAACTTTGGCAAGAGAAGTGTAAAAATATAATTAGGAAGGCCAAAACACAATTTGAAGAACAGCTAGACAAAGACTCAAAAAGTAACAGCAAAAATTGTAAGTACATCGAAGGACGGAAGCCTGCTAAACAACCAGTGGGGCCACTGGATGATCGAGATTGCTAAAGGAGCACTGAAAGGGGATAAAACCATTGTGGAGAAACTAAATGAATTCTTTGCATTGGTCTGCACAGCTGAGGATGTGAGGGAGATTTCCAAACCTGAGCCATGCTTTTCAGGTGACAAATCTGACTAACTGTCCCAGATTGAGGTGCCATTAGAGCAGGTTTCAGAACAAACTGATATACTATTTAGTTTAAGTCACTAGGACCAAATGGTATTCACCCAAGAGTTCTGAAGGAACTCAAATGTGAAATTGCAGAACTACTAACTGTGGTATGTAACCTATCATTTAAATCAGCTTCTGTAACAGATGACTGGAGGATAGCTAATATGACACCAATTTTAAAAAACCTCCAGGTGATCCCAGCAATTACAGGCTGGTAAGCCTGACTTCAGTAACAGGCAAACTGGTTGAAACTATAGTAAAGAACAGAACTATCAGACACATAGATGAACAGGATTTTATTGGTGAAGAGTTAACATGATTTTATAATGGGAAATCATGCCTCACCAATGTATTAGACTAATTTTTTGAGGTGGGTCAATGAGCATGTGGACAAGGGTGATCCAGTGGACATAGTGTAATTAGATTTTCAGAAAGCCTTTGACAAGGTCCCTCACCAAAGGCTCTCAAGCAAAGTAAGCAGTCATGGGATAAGAGGGAAGGTCCTCTCATGGATCAGTAACTGGTTATAATATAGGAACAAAGGGTAGGAATAAATGGTCAACTCTCAGAATGGAGAGAGGTAAATAGTGGTGTCCCCCAGGGGTCTGTCCTGGGACCAGTACTGTTCAACATATTCATAAATGATGTGGAAAAACAAAACTACTCAAGGTAGTTAAGTCCAAAGCAGACTGCAAAAAGTTTTACAAAGGAACCTCACAAAACTGGGCAACAAAATGGCAGATGAAATTCAATGTTGATAAATGCAAAGTAATGCACATTGAAAAACATAATCCCAACTATACCTATAAAATAGTGGGGACTAAATTAGCTGTTACCACTGAAAAAAGAGATCTTGGAGTCACTGTAGATAGTTCTCTGAAAACATCCACCCAGTATGCAGTGCAGTCAAAAAAGCTAGGGAGATATAATAAGACAGAAAATATCATATTGCCTCTATAAATCCATGGAATGCCCACATCTTGAGTACTGCATGAAGATCTGGTCGCCCCCTTTCAAAAAAAGATATATTGGATTTGGAAAAGCTACAGAAAAGGGCAACAAAAATGATTCAGGGTATGGAACAGATTCCATATGAGGAGAAATTAATAAGACTGGGACTTTTCAGCTTGGAAAAGAGACGACTAAGGGGGGATATGATAGAGGTCTATAAAATCATAACTAGTGTGGAGAAAGTAAATAAGGAAGTGATATTTACTCCTTCTCATAACACAAGAACTAGGGGTCACCAAATTAAGTTAATAGGCAGCAGGTTTAAAACAAACAAAAGGAAGTATTTCTTCACATAACGTACAGTCAACCTGTGGAACGCCTGGTCAGAGGATGTTGTGAAGGCCAAGACTATAACAGGATTCAAAAAAAGAACTAGATAAATTGATGGACGATAGGTCCATCAATGGCCATTAGCCAGGATGGGCAGGGATGGTGTCCATATCCTGTTTGCCAGAAGCTGGGAGTGGGCGGCAGGGGATGGATGTTCTGTTCATTCCCTCTAGGGCACCTGACATTGGTCACTGTCGGAAGACAGGATACTGGGCTAGATGGACCTTTAGTCTCACCCAGTATGAGCGTTATTAGTTTACCAAGAATTCATTCTATTATTGGATATGGTATTGCTTGGGACACAAAAAACCTTAACCCAGGGTTGTTTGTGTAGAAGATCACATTCCCACTCTGACCTGCTTTATGGCACATAAAGACCTCATTCATTTCTCTGAAAGCACATGCAAGATATTAGATTGGACATAATGTAATGAAGTTCAAACAGAAAACAATAATGAAAAAGGAAAGCTGGTAAGACACAGCAAAAGCACTGCTTACTCTTTTCTATTCGTGTCGTAGGTAAACTTAGCTTGGAAAGACACAGACCATTTAGCAGTACACCTGTTCAAACAGCATCACATGATCACAAGGCTCACCTGCTTCATCTTTGCTCCAAACAAATCTTCCCCACTTAGCCCAAACTTTTGTAATGCTATTCAGACCATCTGTAAATCCACACTCCTTATTACAGATCCGTAGCTCTCATTAAAGATGAGAGTATATCATGTTTTAATTTACTCAAATCCTTCCTTTGCCTATTTATTTTGATAAGTGCCACAATTTTACACAATTTCATATAAAACTGAATCCTTACTACACCATCAGTGAATTTAGTAGATTGCTTGTACAAATAACATTTAAAAATTACACTCTGGCCACCATCCTATTACATATTAATCCATTTCCTCTGAAAATGTGGTGTGAAAGTGATAGAAAGAACTCTTATATACCATCCAAAAACATTTGATAGAAGATAGCTTTTTGAGAAGACAGATAGTGGGAAAGAGTAGGCAATGGTGTTCCAATATATTTATGCAGGTAAACAGTATATGGGTTATCTACTACTACAGAGATGCAGAGTAAAAGTTTTTAAGGAGTAGCTTGAACATTCACAGCACGCTCAATATTTGTGACTAATTTCTTAATTTGCACTGAACATATGAAAATTCCCATGGAAAAAGTCATCAGCAAAGCAATTCTTTCCACAGAAAGGAATGCAGGGTGTGCGATTTTGTGTACACAAATGATGCAGCGTTTTTATTTATGCTTGACTGTTTTGTGCTCAGGTGAAGATGGGCGACTGGCATATGAACAGCTGGATAAATTTCCTCGGGAATTTGTTAAAGTTGGAGGCCGTCGGGGGACTGAAGTTGCCACAGCTTTTTAGATGAAAGATAATCTACCTAACAGTAACAGTCATTATGACTGTTCACATTAACTGGAATGGTGCTGTAATTTAACTGCTTTAATTAAAAAAAAAAACTTTTGAAGAATTCTAAAGAATGTCCTGAAAGTTAGCAATTTATAGACATTTTAAGGAAAAAAAAAGTGTAAATTCCAGTTATTGAGTTCCTATTGGCTTTTCTTCCTAGCTTATGATGGAACAGTTGTATGTTGCAGATAATGCTTCTTCAAGTGCTTCAGAGTAAATGATGTAGTAAATCAGTCTCAGCAAACTTCTATATAAGATTTTAGAATTCAGCATCTTCATATTTTTACACAATTTTGCACTTGTTTTATTGAAATTGTTATGTAAGCTTGAAATGTGATGCTGCATCTAAAAAGGAAAGGTAGGGAACTACAAAGTGGAAAAGTGGAACTACAAAGCAGCTTTCTCTCCACATTGCGCTAAGTGTTGGATGCCTTGCAGGGTTCCTAGCAGCATTATATCAGCCTGGACTTAAACTCAGCTACCCAGATTGATTTTAACGATGAAATATAGATCAAGTTTCTTCAATTCAAGTTTTGCCTCCAGAAACAACAGGCTGTAAACCCCAGGAGATGTTATTTCACTGACTCATTTTAAATGCCTCTGCTGGTCTTTTATTTCCTCCCTCTCACCCTCCAGTAATGAACCATGATTAATCCAGGGATTTGCTTGTGCTATCAAGCAATTATGTGGGTTTTATAGAAATAAATGGAAGGTTACATGTGCTCATTGTTCAAAAAGAAAAAGTGAATATAATACAATTGCTTGAATCCCTGAAGCCATTTTTGTTTCCTAGGTTACAAGAAGGAGTGGGCTACATGCACTCTGGCTAGTGGATAGCAGCTTGCTATAGAGTAATTTCAGTATAAAGAATTAAAGCAAAATAAAGAGGACCTTGGAGCTGTTAAAGACAGGGTGCAAATAAAAGCGTTTCCTCCCCCCTCCAACTCCAAGCATGAAAGACTGAGTGTTTCAAGCTATTGATTATAGCCCTTAAATTAACAGATGAAGTGAGTGTAATTTAACAGAAGAGCATTGTTGTACTGCAATACATCTGATATGAAATACTATTTAGATGTTAATTAAAACATCCAGCTTCTGATAGACTATACAGAAAAGGATCACTAAAAGTTCACTTCGAAAAGAAGCCTTGTGCGCCAAATAGAGTGGCAGACAGTTTTTCTGACTGTGAATGTTACCAACAATGTACATACAGCTGTATATTTATAAATATATATATATATATAAATATATATATATATATATTCTTCCTGTAATTAAAGGTACATTTGTACAGTCTGAAATATTTACTTGTTTACTGAAGGAAATAGGCTCTTTTTACAGAAGGTTGAATAACCATGTCATGGTTTTTATATCATAGCTACTGCATGAGCTGATTCTCCCATCATGTTCTTTTGTTCTGACATCTGCTTATTTTTTGCCTTCTAGTTTTGTGGCAATTGTACTCATATTTCCTATCATCATTAAGTTATAATAAAGAATATTTTTAATCACTAAACACATTGGTCCAAACTATAAAATGTGTGTGCTCTACCTTCTCCACTGTGAGGACTAAATAACCTTAATACACATTTCTCAGGTTTTTGTCTACACTGGAAATTGGCCCCCAGCACCAGCCGTCGGTGGCCACTAATCACTGTAGCTGTCCCAGGGCAGAGCCCATCCGTTGTGGACAAGGAAGGCCTCAGTTCTCAATGGTGTTACTCCCTTCAGGCTGGCACTGGGGCCAATCCCCCAAATAGTTAATTATAATCTTAGTTTGCTACTTGTGGCAGCTCCCTTTGTGCAGTAGGATGTCTCCAGGAAACAATCTGCAAGTAGAGATACACTGTTGTACTATCATGAAGGTATTTCATAAGAACATCTGGGAAAGGGATTAATAGTTCTGGTTTGACAGGTCTTGTCTCCACTACAAAATTAAGGCACAACTTTGAAGTCTAGTTAAATAACAATACTGTCCACTACTTTGCAATTAGTGTAGCCAAGGGTAAGTCCTGTTCAGCATCATGTCAGCTAATCATGTTTAAACCTTGGTGCAGCATTACCTTAGTGCTCTGGTTTTCACTACATCCAGGAGGCCTTGGAAACGTGAATGGGGCTGGACCCCTGCATGCCGTTCATTTATAGTTTTACACAGCACAACATGGTGGCAGATATGCAGTACTGCAGCTTCTCATATGGCAAAACCAGCAATGCTAGCTTGGTTTTTCCCCCCCTTTTGCTTTTTCATGGGTGACTAGATTTGTAGCCCCAACTTTCTGCTGGCCAGGAAATGCTATAGTGACAGATGGTTTTAGTTATTAAAACCAAAAACACATACAAAAAAGGCAGAAAAAAGAAAGGGAAGAAAAATCAGCCTGGAAAGGTGGAGGGGTCTGATTAGCTCAAGTCAAAGAAATGTGGAGCCAATGCTCTAATGCTAGTCTCCAGTACCCACCATCTACACAAGGCATTTTAAGCCAGATTGATTTAAGGTGTAGAGCTTTTTCACAACACTAGACCCAGGATTGAGGGGTAATCATTATGTGACTGGTACTATCTGAATTTCTGCAAAGCAAAATGAGAAATTATTTTAATCATGTTTTAAATTAAAAACATTATTTTGGAAATATAATAGGCTCATGTCTGGTTTATGTTGTTCCTTCCCTCCCTGCTCTAAAATAAGATTACAGCCCCTGGTTGTAGCATGCTGCACACGTTGGTGTAAACCAACAGAACACATTTACATTCAGACATCTGAAGAAGATAATGTGTAACAATGAAATGGGGGCATTAGGGCACGGAACATTGATTTGCTAAAATAAATCCTCTGATGTCATCAGATTCTGTGTTACAACAAAGAGCTGCCTCCATTTTTCATTCTGTTTATTAACTTTATTCTAAAGTGTTGCTTAGTTACTAACCTGAGGGATTTTCTTCAAAATCAGAATTAAAACTTGCTTTCCAGCTGTTTCCTATTTAATTTCAGAGCACACAGATTTCTACACACATTGAAGAAAGTCATTAAGGACAACTTCCTGAGGAGTCATTGAAAGTATGTTTAAGAAGCTCCAAGCTTGTTATGAAACTTACATCAAAACCTTTTTCTCTTCTGTGAAGGAAGAGCCCTACAATCCAACTGACAGCATTTTTCATAAGCAAAAAATTGTTAGATATGGCACCGATGTGAGGAACACACAACTACCCCTTGAACAGAGAGCCCAAGCTGCAAAAAATATTGGACTGCTAGTGTACACAGGTAACAAGGCAAACTGGCTTGTTGTTTGCTAATTCAGTATAATTTAAACCTACGGTTTCATATATGTGCTAAAATAAGGCCATTCCCCTGCATCACTACAACTACTAAAAACAGTTTATGAGATTCAGAATATATAGCACCTAGTCCTGCTCCCAGTGAAGTCAGTTAGCAAATAAGGCCTTAAATTTTTAAAAATAAATTAAGGCCCTAATTTATGGATTCCTAATGTTTACATGAAAACCCCACCTTCCATTTCTAAAAAGATACATTTCTAGCTCTTGCAGTTGTGGAGAAACGCTTGAAAATATGAACACTAAAGCCTCCAAGAGCAGAAGATAAAAAAAAACAATGATTATTACTACTTAAAATCTCATGATTTTTAAATGCTTTGGTTCAGCCATACTGCTGTTTTTCATCTACCTTCCTCTTTACCAATAAAAAAAAAGTAAGGGGGAGAGGGAGGAGGGAAAGGACAGAACAGATACTCACCAGCTGGAAAAGAAATTCAGCAGCTGCTGGTTACAAAATGACTTTAGAACTGCAGCTGCTTGGCTCTGCAAAAATTTAAAGGACCAGCCACCCCCAAAAAGTATGCTAGGGAAAAAGTTCTTGTAACAAGATGAAGAAGTCATCAGGGAAAGCATGCCTAGGAAGGGAGCTGCTTTGGTGTTGGCCTATTATCATTGTGTCCTAAGTTTTTCCTATCCTTTTAATTGGGTATGGTGTTCTTCATTCCCTCTCTTCAGCTGTTGGGAGCTGCTATTGTATTTTCCCCTGAGAGGGGCAGAGAGATAATCTCCATATTGCCAATGCGAAGCATTCAAAAATCATGAATCAGCCCCCCCCCCCCCCGCCCCACCCCGAGAAGCATGAGATTTAAAATATATGTTTGGGGCTCCTTTTATGTATCAGTTGAATCCTGATCAAGAAACTCAATGTGTCCTTAAATGGATGTAAAACTCAGTCTCTGACGTTCTCTGGTCAACACTTCCCAGCTTCTTATACCTGCACAGTCACATATCTCCACCAGAGGGCAAAGAAAGACACTAGATACACTACACCCGTGGTTCTAAACCTTTCCAGACTACTGTACCCTTTTCAAGAGTCTGATTTGTCTTTCCTAGCCTTAAGTTTCACCTCACTTAAATACTACTTGCTTACACAGACATAAAAATACGAGTGTCACAGCACACTATTACTAAAAAGTTGCTTACTTTCTCATTTTACCATGTAATTATAAAATACATCAATCTGAATATAACATTGTCCTGACATTTCAGTGGATAGTATATAGAGCAATATAAACAAATCATTTTCTATATGAAATTTTAGTTTGTACTGACATTGCTAGTATTTTTCATGTAGCCTGTTGAAAATCTAGGCAAATATCTAGAAATGAATTGCTGTACCTCCTAGAAGACCTCTGCGTATCCCCAGAGATACACATACCCCTGGTTGAGAACCACTGCACTAATTTAAAACTGTATGAACAGTAAGGATAAATAGTAATACTATACTGAGCTTGTTTAAGAAAAGAAGGGGTTCTCTGAGCCTGCCAGACAGCAAGCCGACTATAATTGTCAGAAATATTCAGAATCAATTGCCATCAATATTCAAAAATGTGATGTGTTAAAGTCATAGTACCACCCACCCCCCACTGTTCCTCAGATGTTCTTGTTAACTGCTGGAAATAGCCTACCTTGCTTGTCACCATGAAAGGTTTTCCTCCTTCCCCCCTCCCCCCGCTGCTGGTGATGGCTCATCTTAAGTGATCACTCTCTTTACAGTGTGTATGATAAAACCCATTGTTTCATGTTCTCTGTGTGTGTATATAAATCTCTCCTCTGTTTTTTCCACCAAATGCATCCGATGAAGTGAGCTGTAGCTCACGAAAGCTTATGCTCTAATAAATTTGTTAGTCTCTAAGGTGCCACAAGTACTCCTTTTCTTTTTGCGAATACAGACTAACACGGCTGCTACTCTGAAAACTGTGGGTAGAGGAGACCTTCCTCCTTCTAAATGTAAAAACAGAGAAAAGTTCCTGGTATGTTGTGATCCAAGTACACGCTGCTGGCAGATATTCTATTACTTTGGGGAATGTAAAGTCAGCCAAAAACTCAAAAAGAAAGTGGTTCAGTCGATGTGCAAGTCAGGTTTTTGGCCATCTAGAATCTGGACTAGGGAGGGCGGTCATGCAATGAGAGATCTAATGAACATGATGTCTCCATCTCACAATTTTTTCCACAGAAAAATTTAAGTGTAACTCACTCATCATGTGTTCTGCAATCTGGCCACGTTTTCTAGAGAATAGCTCAGCCAAGTTCAGAAGCCAGACTGGCAGCTGTCAGTGGATTTATGCAACAAGAGTGCCCAAGAACCCACGTAAATCACCATCACTTGTAATGTCTGCATTTTAAAATGCTCACTTAAATGAATATTTTTGCCACTAAAAATGGTGTATCAGCCCAAAACTAATGCAGAGATGCTTTTACTCTGTACTAGGCACTGTGCTGTTCATAGACAGACATAGCACATGTCTTTTCACATAGCAGAGGGCAACATTTGCATAGAAGACAACCAATGTTTCTTGTTCTGAAGTTATTTCCAGTCTATTCCATCTGCTGCCATTGGATTTTCTTGCATTAAATGGCAAATCCTGACCCTACTGCACAGCCCAATGAACCAAACTGGGCACTGGAAAGACCTGATGAGTTTGTGGGGGAAGATGTTCTCTGAAGCTCACCTGCAGCTCTTTGATGGGAATGACTGCTGGACTGATAACATTACTGAGCCTGCTCTCAACTCTTCCCTCAACCTGCCTGTGTTGCTGGGTTACACGGCTAATCCATGTAGCTGTGTTTGGTTGTGCACAACTGGTGTGAAATCCTCAAATTCTGTCCCACTACTGCCACTCTTTAGCGATACCACATTGGTTTTGCAGAATGCAGTGAATTCTGCATTGACAGAGGGGGAATGGTGGTGAATGGGGAGAAGGGGAGAAAAGGGGGCAGTGACAGATTTAGGCTTATATAACTAGATTGCATTTTAGTAGTCACAGTGATGCCACAAAGTGCCTTCTCAGCATTTATTCCTTGGACAAAGAGCCCAAATGTTTTTTAGGACATTAAATCCTTTTTTTGAATTGCAATGTGCTATTGTTCTGATAAAAAGGAAAAATGTGTGATAAATATGCCCTATAGCAGGAAATGCAGATGATAAATGTCAGAATCAGATTAAAGAACACCACAAAGTAAGCAGCTCAAATTGCTACTAACTTCAAATGCAGTTCTGAAAAAACACGAACTACTCCTGGGGGAATTCTGTGCCACTGTGCATGTGCAGAATTCATGTCTCCCACAGATTTCTTTCAGAGTAGCAGCCGTGTTAGTCTGTATTCGCAAAAAGAAAAGGAGTACTTGTGGCACCTTAGAGACTAACAAATTTATTAGAGCATAAGCTTTCGTGAGCTACATTTTCATAAATGCATCCGATGAAGTGAGCTGTAGCTCACGAAAGCTTATGCTCTAATAAATTTGTTAGTCTCTAAGGTGCCACAAGTACTCCTTTTCTTTTTACAGATTTCTTTGCTTCCCCACAGAAAAATGACTTTCTGATAGGGAAGCAAAGGGAAGTTGCAAGAGCAGTCACGCACCACTCCCTAACAGTGCAGGTACATTGTTTCAGGCAGCCAGCAGAGAGGTAAATCACTGTGGGGCTGAAGACACTCCAGCCAGTGGCTCCTACCCTGAGCCAGAATCAGCTGCTAGTCCTGGTTGGGCTGGAGGCAGGAGAGGACGGGACTTCCTCATCCCCTGCAATGAGTGTTTAGGGCTGTGTCAGACCCACCCCCAGAAACCTCCCCCAGCTTCAGGAAGCTCACCATCCTCCCTTCCTGCCTGCCCCCATCTCTCCTCAGCTGCAGGGGGAGAGATCACTGTATGGGGAGCTGCTCCCCCATCCGCTGTGCATCCGGACCTCCCATACCCAGACACCCCTGCCAAAACTTACTCTGTACACCCAGAACCCCCCTAGCCCTCCATACCCAAACCCCACCTCACTGAACCTCAACCCCTGCACACAGAGCCCCCCTGCACTGAGTACCCCCCCGAGTTCCCTGCACTCAAACTCCCACAGTGATGAGCCCTCTCCTGCACCACCCTGAGTCCCCACATCCAGACCCCATGACACTGACCCCCAACTAGCTGCACCTAGACCCCCACCCACCCACCTCCTAGCACCCAGACTCCTCCGCTGAGCCCCAACCACCTTCACTTGGAAGCCTCTGCAGAGTCCCATTGTCCCTGCCCCTGGAACTCCCCAATGAGCCTCTGTGCATTCCGATTGTCCCACACAGAAACCTCTCACCTCCACACCGAGCCCCTCAACACTTGGATCCTGCCTGGTTGACCCTGCCTCCGCCACACCTGGTGCACCATTGAGTACATTAATTGCAAGGGATATTTCTCAATGATTTTCCAGGCGCTTGTGGATCACTGTGGGCACTTCACAGACATTAACACAGGCTGGTCCAGAAAGGTGCATGACGCACACATCTTTTGGAACACTGGCCTGTTCAAGAAGCTGTAAGCAGGGACTTTCTTCCCGGACCAGAAGATCACCATAGGGGAAGTCAAAATGCCCATTGTGATCCTGGGAGACCCCACCTACTCCTTAATGCCATGGCTCATGAAGCCATACATGGGGCAACTTGACAGCAGCAAGGAGCGGTTCAACAGCAGGCTGAGCAAGTGCAGAATGACTGGAATGTGCATTTAGCCATTTAAAAGCCTGATGGCGATGCTTGTATGGGAAGCTGGACATGGCTGATGACAATATTCATATGCTTATAGCCGCATGCTGTACTCTCCATAATATTTGTGAAGGGAAGGGTGAAAGCTTCACTCAGGGCTGGACCACAGAGGTTCAGCACCTGGAGGCTAAGTTTCAACAGCCAGAGACCAGGGATATTAAAGGGGCACAGCGCGAGGCTATAAGGAACAGGGATGCTGAGAGATAGCAAGTTGAAGCTGAAAGCCACTAATAGTTGTTGCTATGCTCAGGACTGCAGTGCTTGTAATGCTAGGAGGTGATTGGTGCACAGGATGCAAGAAGGGGCCTTACCATAATTGTATCTTGCTTTGCATTGCTCTTTGTGCTTTCACTTAATAGAATAACGATTACTTTCAAACAATTTTATTCAAAAACAAATAGAGGAGAGAGTCAAATAAAAAAAAAATCAGCAGGGAAGGGAAGGTCTCAAGAGAAGGAGGAGGTGTAGGGACAGCTACAGACTTGTTTATGTGCAAGGATCATACCCAACCTTCTCCTTTGGAGTACAATGCAGCAGAAGCAGGGCTAAACTGCAGAGGGATGAGTGTTGAGCACAATGGGTACTGGGAGTCCACAGGGCTGGACTGTGCAGGGTAGGAGCGGAATTAAGCAGGTACAGACTGGAGCCAGGAGGTTGATAAGAGTGTGTTGACTGTGTGTGGAGGGACACATATGGGAAAGTTTTGCAACAGCAGCTGCAGGGGAGGGCAGGCACAGAGCTGCTCAGTTTGAAGAGCTAGTGTCGTCTAGAGCGTGTCTGCTTGGCGCTCCATAACGGTTAAGAGCCGCTCCGTGGCTTCTTTGTGGTGTGCCATGTTCTCCTTGTGGTCCCTCATCTCGCTGTCCTGCCACTCCTTCAATTCCTTCTCAGCAGCAGAGTGCATCATAACCTCATGCATAAAGTCCTTAGTTCTTCTTGGATACTTCCTAATTCTTTGTAAGTGTTCTGCTGCCAATAAAGCCACAAGACTCCCAAAATGGTAAGTAGCTGCAGGGGCAGGATAAATCACTGTTCCTGGATCTTGTTGTACATTAGGCATGTGGCTCTTGGGGAGAGAACACTGTAGGGTGGGCCTGATAATCATTCTTGTCCCCACACTTGCCATAGGATATGATCATTATGGAAAATGTCTCGCTGCTGAGGTTGAGCAGGGAAACAAAGGAGGGTCTTCTCTAAGCCTGTGGCTTCCACCCTGGCCCCTATGTGGCTAGCCTCTGAGCAGCAATGTGTCCTGTCCCCCCCATGATGGCACAGTGGTGTGGGAAAGTTACCGTTAATAGGGCAAGAAACAAAGCAGCTCTGCCAAGGAACCTGAGGCAGCCGATGGCCCGGTATCTTCACACGCATTTCCTGGAGATCTGAGGGAGAGTCCCGTGAAGTGAGGGAGTGCATCAACAACCTTTTCCACCACTCAAACTAGACATGAGGTGGGAAACATGTCTGTTTTCTGCAACCTTCCTGCCCCCAACAACTCGCTTCAGCAATTCCCAAAATCAGATCCACTTACCAGGGGCCTCCTCTCCTGTTTGAACCTTGCCAAGATCCGACTGCTGTGATTGGCTAGGTGACTCTGGGTAGAAAAGAGCTCCTGATTGCATGCATCTCTGGCCTCTGAGTAGTCCTCTGCCTCTGGGTCCTGGCCATAGCCCTTTTCTATCATGCATCTAGCAATCTGTCCATAGGTATCAATTTTTACAGCTGGAGCACAGCTGGGACTGGACAGCCTCCTTTCCCCAAATGCCAATGAGGTCCACCAGCTTGGCATTACTTCAGGTGGGGGGGGGAGATCACCTGGTGTGTGGAGCAGGCATGGCCACCTGAAAAGATGCACTGAGACCACTGCATGCATCACCGATCAAACAGAAAGGGGAATTTCAAATTTGCAAAGGAACGTATGGGGGTGGGGCTGATGGTTGGTCACCTAAGGGCAGGGCAGTAGAGTTCAACCCGATGGCCAGAGAGGCAAGAACAGGCATTGTAAGACACCTCCCGGAGGCCAACTGCAGCACTGTAATTACCACAGTGTCTACACTGACACCGCAGTGCTGTAGCCCCAACGCAGAAAGCTCTACACCTCTCATTGAGGTGGTTTTGTTAGAGTGCTGAATGTGTGCAGTTTCTGTGCACTAAGTGGCTTGGCAGTGTTTACAGGAGTTACAGTGCTCAAAGCTGCTTTACTGTGCACAAACTTGCCAGTGTAGACAGGGCGTCAGCCTCATGGCTATCCTTCACCTATACAATAGTTTCCTTAGCAGCACACACAATGGAACTAATTTAAAGGTTCTGTGGTAGCCTTAGCTCAGAATTTCCAATGTACATGCAAATGATGAACTAGCCTATGACCTACTAGAGATAAAGACAGCTTTTTCCATTGCAGGTGGGCCAAATGCTGGACTATATGCATCAGAATACATTGAGGATGTAATTGATTTCTTGCACATGCCAGACACTTCAGCAAATGTGAGGATCCTGGTGCTCCAAGGGCTGTGCGGTATTTGCTATATAAATTACAGTAACCAAAACAAGGTAAAAGATCTGAATCTTGCAGATATTCTTCTTGCTTGTCTCACTGAAGATGAACATTCATCCCCAGCTAGCAACCATATTACCGTGGTTAAGTTCTGGGTTTGTTACCTTCTGACTGTCCTTTGTTGCCACAATACCCCTTATATTAGAATAATCCATGAATTGGGAGGTCAAAAGCTGGAAACAAAGCTGAAATTCCTGTCTAGCATGGAATGGTCTGGCTGGCCAGATAATTATGCAGAAATACTGTTGTCCCTTTTGGGGTTTCACAAAGCTCAACTTACTTCTGGTATTTAAAATGAAATAACTCTCTCAAGGATTGTTATAATCTGAACAATTTACATGGCATAATAAAGAAAATGAAGACAAATTAAATAATGTCACTTTTCCTCTTCCCCATCTCCCAATAACTAGTTTAGAATTAAAAAAAAAAAAAAATGAACAGGACCTATCTCAGCTCCTAAAATCATCCATTATTCACCCTCTCCCTCCACTGGAAAGTCAGGACTACCTCACAGAACAGGTAATCTGCCATCAGGTTCCTTTTCCCCAGCCAATGCCTTACCAAACACCCTTCTCCTTTCCCTTCCTGACACACCTACACAGTAACTTCAAAGGATTCCAGACTAACACTCACTTGAATAGTAGGCTGGAGCAGGGGTTAGGGTGACCTTGGTGTAGCATAGCCCCAACAGGATGTGATATGTCTGCTGAAGAGGCTAGTCAGCATACTGATTCAGCAGAACTTGGGGGAGTGCACATTGCTTCTTTCTAAAAGGCCTGCTCCTACTGACATTACAATAAATGGGTAGTATCAGACTCTAAAGGAATACTAAGATACATCAATATTAACCCCCACCCTCACACAAATCTATTCTCCCCTGCACTGGCTCAGGAACCTTTCAGACAGCTAGCCTCACTGCTATCCACTCTTCGGTGCTAACCTTTACAATAAAATAGGATATTTGAAGAGAGCAAGGTCTTGAAAACATGAAGCATGAGATTACAATTTACAAAATGTGCACAGCATGCCAGGTGCTTTACAAACATGTATAAAGTTCCTGTCCTGAAGCATTTACCATCATGAGACAAAAAGAAAAGGAGTACTTGTGGCACCTTAGAGACTACACGGCTGCTACTCTGAAACCTGTCATCATGAGACAGAATGCTCCAAACAATTACACATACAAGTAGTCCCAACAAACAGAGCCAGGACTGTGAATCTTTTTAAAATCACATGGAGATACCAGAGAGCCTTTCAGTCCTAATCAAAAACCTGTTGCCAGGTTCTCTTACAGTCCTTCTAGGTCAATGCCTGCCCTATAAACTGAAGAGAATTTTCTGGGAAAGGTCCCCTCTCACTGCTGTACGTGCTGGGTACAGCTCATAAAGCAGGAAGTGCTTTGGGAACCTCTCCCATGAAAATAGGTTTCAGAGTAGCAGCCGTGTTAGTCTGTATTCGCAAAAAAGAAAAGGAGTACTTGTGGCACCTTAGAGACTAACAAATTTATTTGAGCATAAGCTTTTGTGAGCTACAGCTCACTTCATCAGATGCATTCGGTGGAATGCAGCACTTCCAGCTATCTTCAAGACGCCACCGACTTCCTGAGGAAACTACAGTCCATCGGTGATCTTCCTAAAAACACCATCCTAGCCACTATGGATGTAGAAGCCCTCTACACCAACATTCTACACAAAGATGGACTACAAGCCGTCAGGAACAGTATCCCCGATAATGTCACGGCTAACCTGGTGGCTGAACTGTGTGACTGTCCTCACCCAAAACTATTTCACATTTGGGGACAATGTATACCTTCAACTCAGCAGCACTGCGATGGGTTCCCACATGGCTCCATAGTATGCCAACATTTTTATGGCTGACTTAGAACAACACTTCCTCAGCTCTCGTCCCCTAATGCCCCTACTCTACTTGCGCTACATTGATGACATCTTCATCATCTGGACCCATGGAAAAGAAGCCCTTGAGGAATTCCACCATGATTTCAACAATTTCCATCCCACCATCAACCTCAGCCTGGACCAGTCCACACAAGAGATCCACTTCCTGGACACTACGGTGCTAATAAGCGATGGTCACATAAACACCACCCTATATCGGAAACCTACTGACCGCTATTCCTACCTACATGCCTCTAGCTTTCATCCAGATCACACCACACGATCCATTGTCTACAGCCAAGCCGTATGATATAACCGCATTTGCTCCAACCCCTCAGAAAGAGACAAACACTTACAAGATCTCTATCATGCATTCTTACAAGAAACAGATTGACAGAGCCAGAAGAGTACCCAGAAATCACCTACTACAGGACAGGCCCAACAAAGAAAATAACAGAACGCCACTAGCCATCACCTTCAGCCCCCAACTAAAACCTCTCCAACGCATCATCAAGGATCTACAACTTATCCTGAAGGACAACCCATCACTCTCACAGATCTTGGAAGACAGGCCAGTCCTTCCTTACAGACAGCCCCCCAACCTGAAGCAAATACTCACCACACAACAGAACCACTAACTCAGGAACCTATCCTTGCAACAAAGCCCGTTGCCAACTCTGTCCACATATCTATTCAGGGGATACCATCATAGGGCCTAATCACATCAGCCACACTATCAGAGGCTCGTTCACCTGCGCATCTACCAATGTGATATATGCCATCATGTGCCAGCAATGCCCCTCTGCCATGTACATTGGTCAAACTGGACAGTCTCTACGTAAAAGAATAAATGGACACAAATCAGATGTCAAGAATTAGAACATTCAAAAACCAGTCGGAGAACACTTCAATCTCTCCGGTCACACAATTACAGACCTGAGGGTGGCTACCCTTCAACAAAAAAAGCTTCAAAAACAGACTCCAACGAGAGACTGCTGAATTGGAATTAACTTGCAAACTGGATACAATTAACTTAGGCTTGAATAGAGACTGGGAGTGGATGGGTCATTACATAAAGTAAAACTATTTCCCCATGTTGTTTCCCCCCCCCCCACTGTTCCTCAGATGTTCTTGTTAACTGCTGGAAATGGCCCATCTTGATCACCACCACAAAAGGTTTTCCTCCTTCCCCCCCTCCTTCCTGCTGGTAATAGCTCATCTTAAGTGATCACTCTCCTAACAGTGTGTATGATAAAACCCATTGTTTCATGTTCTCTGTGTGTGTATATAAATCTCCCCACTGTATTTTCCACCGAATGCATCCGATGAAGTGAGCTGTAGCTTACGAAAGCTTATGCTCAAATAAATTTGTTAGTCTCTAAGGTGCCACAAGTACTCCTTTTCTTTTTTTCTCCCATGAAAGTTTTCAAAACAACTGCACCTGTTTTGAAACAGTCTTTTGAAAGTACTTACAGTAACTCTTCGCTTAATGTTGTAGTTGTTCCTAAAAAGTGCTACTAAAGTGAAACGATGTTCAGAAAATCCAATTTCCCCATAAGAATTAATGTAAATAGGGGGGCTTAAGTTCCAGGGAAATTTTTTTCACCAGACAAGACATCATATACATACGGTATAAGTTAAATAATTTTAAACAATACTGTACTCACCAGTGATGACTGTGAAGCTTGCTTGAGGCAGGAGCATAGTAGGGTCAGGGAGCGGGGGCTTGCCTGGCTCTGCCCGACTGGCACTCCTGCTGGGGAGCGGGGTGGAGGGCTTGCCTGCTCCCCAGCAGGAATGCCGGGTGGACAGAGTGGTGTAAAGCCCCCGTGCCCCAACCGGAATGCCAGGCAGGCAGGACGGGCCAGCCCCCATGCCACAACCCCACTTCCCAGCAGAAGTATTGGGTGGGCAGGGCGGGGCAAGCCCCCGAGCCGTGACTGGAACACCAGGCAGGTAGGTGGACCAGAGCGAGCCAAACAACCTTATAACAGAACATTGCACGACTTTAAATGAGTATGTTCTCTAACAGATCAGCAACCTAATAAGGAAACAATGTTAACTGGGATGACATTATGTGAGGAGTTACTGTATTAAGTTTCCACTCAGAGCTTCCAGATGTGCACATCTAGCCTTAAACTTGGAGATGCAGGTGGAAAGTCTGGTTGAGTTTAGGAAGGGGTTTGAGCAGATGATGGAGCAAAGATATGAGGTATCTGAAGGGAAAAGCTCAGACTCACAGATGGAAGCAGGGCTGGGGAATTTTGAGGAGAGACTGGATGAGGAAAGTGGTCAGTGGAAACATGTGACTCAAAGAACCAGGCAGAGAAAAAGACGGGCTGGTGAAGGAGAAATAGAGCTTAGGAACAGGTTTGCAGAGTTGGAAAATGAAGAAGGGGCTCAGCAGGTACTTGTTGAAGGTGGAAGGGTAAGGAAGAAGAGAAGAGAGGCTAGTCCTATAGAAAAAGGGGAAGAGTCAAGGGAGACTACACCAAATATGAGCCCCAGGAGGATACAGGATGGGTTGAAGAAGATTGCAAGGGAAAATAGGAATGGAAAGAACTTGCAGCCAGAGGGAACAGGGGAGAGACTGGAGAATAGCACTGTCACCAGGAAAAGGCAGGTCTATGTGATCGGGGACTCTTTATTGAGAAGAATAGACAGGCCTGTAACTAGAGCTGATCCAAAGAATAGAAGGGTGTGCTGTCTTCCAGGTGCTAAGATACGGGATGTAGACCTGAGGTTGAAAAGGATCCTAAAGGGAGTGGGAAAGAATCCCCTAATTATCCTTCATGTGGGAACAAATGATACGGCTAGATTCTCGCTGGAAAGTATTAAGGGAGACTATGCTAGACTGGGGAAGACACTTAATGAAACTGAGGCTCAGGTGATCTTTAGCGGGATCCTTCCTGTTCCTAGAGAAGGGCAACAAAGGTCTGACAAGATTATGACTGTCAACAGATGGCTTAGGCAGTGGTGCTATAAGGAGGGCTTTGGGATGTACGGCCACTGGGAGGCATTCACAGACAGAGGTCAGTTCTCTCGGGATGGACTTCATCTGAGTAGGGAAGGAAATAGACTTCTAGGATGGAGGCTGGCACAACTGATTAAGAGAGCTTTAAACTAGGAATTGGGGGGAGATGGATGGGAGATGTCCAGAAAATCTCCACGCCAGATTTTAGCATTGAGAGGGAAGAAGATGAAGTAAGAAAGGATACAGCCGTGGGTAGGAGAATGTATATAAGGAGCGAGGGCAGTGTGGATACTAGTCTAATAGGTTATACTGGCTGTAGAATGACTGTGCCTAATAGGGTACAAAATGTGAGCGAGTCCAAACAGCAAAAATTAAGATGTTTGTACACCAATGCGAGGCGTCTAGGTAACAAAATGGAGGAACTAGAGCTATTGGTGCAGGAAGTGAAACCAGATATTATAGGGATAACAGAAACATGGTGGAATAGTAGTCATGACTGGAGTACAGGTATTGAAGGTATGTGCTCTTTAGGAAAGACAGAAACAAAGGTAAAGGTGGTGGAGTAGCATTGTATATCAATGATGAGGTAGAATGTAAAGAAATAAGAAGCGATGCAATGGATAAGACAGAGTCCGTCTGGGCAAAAATTACATTGGGGAAGAAAACTAGTAAAGCCTCTCCTACGATAGTGCTTGGGGTGTGCTATAGACCTCCGGGATCTAATTTGGATATGGATAGAGCCCTTTTTAATGTTTTTAATCAAGTAAATACTAATGGAAACTGCGTGATCATGGGAGACTTTAACTTCCCAGATATAGACTGGAGGACCAGTGCTAGTAATAATAATAGGGCTCAGATTTTCCTAGATGCGATAGCTGATGGATTCCTTCATCAAGTAGTTGCCGAACCGACTAGAGGGGATGCCATTTTAGATTTAATTTTGGTGAGTAGCGAGGACCTCATAGAAGAAATGGTTGTAGGGGACAATCTTGGCTCAAGTGATCATGAGCTAATTCAGTTCAAACTAAATGGAAGGATTAACAAAAATAAATCTGCAACTAGGGTTTTTGATTTCAAAAGGGCTGACTTTCAAAAATTAAGGAAATTAGTTAAGGAAGTGGATTGGACTGAAGAACTTACGGATCTAAAGGTAGAGGAGGCCTGGGATTATTTTAAATCAAAACTGCAGAAGCTATCGGAAGCCTGTATCCCAAGAAAGGGAAAAAAATTCATAGGAAGGAGTTGTAGACCAAGCTGGATGAGCAAGCATCTTAGAGAGGTGATTAAGAAGAAGCAGAAAGCATACAGGGAGTGGAAGATGGGAGGGATCAGCAAGGAAAGCTACCTAATTGAGGTCAGAATACGTAGGGATAAAGTGAGACAGGCTAAAAGTCGAGTAGAGTTGGACCTTGCAAAGGGAATTAAAACCAATAGTAAAAGGTTCTATAGCCATATAAATAAGAAGAAAACTAAGAAGGAAGAAGTGGGGCCGCTTAACACTGAGGATGGAGTGGAGGTTAAAGATAATCTAGGGATGGCCCAATATCTAAACAAATACTTTGCCTCAGTCTTTAATAAGGCTAAAGAGGATCTTGGGGATAATGGTAGCATGACAAATGGGAAGGAGGATATGGAGGTAGATATTACCATATCAGAGGTAGAAGCGAAACTGAAACAGCTTAATGGGACTAAATCGGGGGGCCCAGATAATCTTCATCCAAGAATATTAAAGGAATTGGCACCTGAAATTGCAAGCCCATTAGCAAGAATTTTTAATGAATCTGTAAACTCAGGAATAGTACCGAATGATTGGAGAATTGCTAATATAGTTCCTATTTTTAAGAAAGGAAAAAAAAGTGATCCGGGTAACTACAGGCCAGTTAGTTTGACATCTGTAGTATGCAAAGTCCTGGAAAAAATTTTGAAGGAGAAATTAGTTAAGGACATTGAAGTCAATGGTAAATGGGACAAAATACAACATGGTTTTACAAAAGGTAGATCGTGCCAAACCAACCTAATCTCCTTTTTTGAAAAAGTAACAGATTTTTTAGACAAAAGAAATGCAGTGGATCTAATTTACCTAGATTTCAGTAAGGCATTTGATACCGTGCCACATGGGGAATTATTAGTTAAATTGGAGAAGATGGGGATCAATATGAACATCAAAAGGTGGATAAGGAATTGGTTAAAGGGGAGACTGCAACGGGTCCTACTGAAAGGCGAACTGTCAGGTTGGAGGGAGGTTACCAGTGAAGTTCCTCAGGGATCGGTTTTGGGACCAATCTTATTTAATCTTTTTATTACTGACCTTGGCACAAAAAGTGGGAGTGTGCTAATAAAGTTTGCAGATGATACAAAGCTGGGAGGTATTGCCAATTCAGAGAAGGATCGGGATATTATACAGGAGGATCTGGATTACCTTGTAAACTGGAGTAATAGTAATAGGATGAAATTTAATAGTGAGAAGTGTAAGGTTATGCATTTAGGGATTAATAATAAGAATTTTAGTTATAAGTTGGGGACGCACCTATTAGAAGTAAAGGAAGAGGAGAAGGACCTTGGAGTATTGGTTGATCATTGGCAGCTCATAGTCATCCTATGTGATATGGCTGTGAAAAAAGCTAATGCGATTTTGGGATGCATCAGGAGAGGCATTTCCAGTAGGGATAAGGAGGTTTTAATACCATTATACAAGGCACTGGTGAGACCTCACCTAGAATACTGTGTGCAGTTCTGGTCTCCCATGTTTAAAAAGGATGAATTCAAACTGGAGCAGGTACAGAGAAGGGCTACTAGGATGATCCGAGGAATGGAAAACTTGTCTTATGAAAGGAGACTTAAGGAGCTTGGCTTGTTTAGTCTAACTAAAAGAAGGTTGAGGGGAGATATGATTGCTCTCTATAAATATATCAGAGGAATAAATATAGGAGAGGGAGAGGAATTATTTAAGCTCAGCACCAATGTGGACACAAGAACAAATGGGTATAAACTGGCCACCAGGAAGTTTAGACTTGAAATCAGACGAAGGTTTTTAACCATCAGAGGAGTGAAGTTTTGGAATAACCTTCCAAGGGAAGCAGTGGGGGCAAAAGATCTATCTGGTTTTAAGATTCTACTCGATAAGTTTATGGAGGAGATGGTATGATGGGATAATGGGATTTTGGTAAGTAACTGATCTTTAAATATTCAGGGTAAATAGGCCAAATCCCCTGAGATGGGATATTAGATGGATGGGATCTGAGTTACTATAGAAAATTCTTTCCTGGGTATCTGGCTGGTGAATCTTGCCCATGTGCTCAGGGTTTAGCTGATTGCCATATTTGGGGTCGGGAAGGAATTTTCCTCCAGGGCCTCTCCAATCTGCCCTGGAGGTTTTTTGCCTTCCTCTGTAGCATGGGGCATGGTTGACTTGAGGGAGGCTTCTCTGCTCCTTGAAGTCTTTGAACCATGATTTAAGGACTTCAATAGCTCAGACATGGGTGAGGTTTTTCATAGGAGTGGGTGGGTGAGATTCTGTGGCCTGCGCTGTGCAGGAGATCGGACTAGATGATCAGAATGGTCCCTTCTGACCTTATTATCTATGAATCTATGAAACTTGTTTAGAACAGTGGCTCATTTGAGCTTTAAACTTGAACTTTAAAATTGCTCAGTGTTGTAGGGTGTGATCACAAATTTTGTCATTAAGAGGTCTAGTAAGGCAAATTTTCATCAGATTTGATGAGGAAAACTGCTTCTCATTGTGCAAACATTTGAGCCTTAATCTGGCAAATACCTGATTAACTTTACTTTGATCTCAATGGGAGTCATTGGGACTACATTTGGTAGTAAAACTAAGCATATGTCTGCAAGATAAGGGCAATTAGGATGCTCAGATCTTCAGATAAAGTGTTTTAAATGTATGCACTATTAAACACTGCAGAGTGGTATTATTGAACTGGTTAGTTGTGTCTGTATTTTAGAGCCATTAGAGAGCAAGAAAAGTTCAGGTGAAGCTTCCTCTCTCCACCATGCCAAGAACCCTTTTTCCTTGATTTTCTCACGATGGTCAACTTCCCTAAAAGCAGGTCCTACCTCTTCCTTGACTGGGGGGAAGGAACAGGGCTTGTAGGTTTCTGAAGTGGCAGGAAGAGCAGATGCTCTCTACCATGTAAAGTAAACAGCTTATGGAGCACATTGACAGGTGGTGCTGGGGCTCTTTTGAGGGAGCTTATTTTGAAGCATGAAGCAGAACCAGGCAGGACTGCAGGGCATGATAAACATACTTATTGCAGTGTACTGAAGATTAGTACATAAGGCAAAAGCCAAGCTACTTTATAGCAAAGATGAGGACTGAAACCCCATAAACTTGGGGAAATTTTACATAACATTCACCGTTCCTTCACAATGCAGAGATTAAGGTAAATCAACCAATTGTTGATCATATAGGTCACTATTAAGTACTGCTATTGCTACTGAGCAATGGTTTCTATCTTCCATTTTAAGCTAAACTGATAGCTGCATTAAACCCCTCCCCTCTCTGAGTATTTTCTGTTCCAAGAGCTAGATAGCTGTCAGTTCTGTAGAAAATATTTTTTTAGTTGATTAGAGTAGTGGTTCCCAACCTATTTACCACTGCGGGCCACATCCAACATATATACAAACATATACAGTAAATCCTCACTTAAAGTTATCCCGGTTAAACGTTGTTACGTTGCTGATCAATTAGAGAACATGCTCGTTTAAAGTTGCGCAATGCTCCCTTATAACGCTATTTGGCAGCTGCCTGCTTTGCCCACTGCTTGCAGGAAAAGCAGCCTGTTGGAGCTAGCTAGTGTGGAGTTTGAACCAGGGTGGACTGGCAGCCCCCCATATCAGTTCCCCACTCCCCTGCCCAGCAGGCTATCAACTGCCAGGCAGTTTAGCTGTCCCCTCCCTCGGAGCTGCTCTAGGGAGCCTCCTGCTTGTTATGCAAGCGATGAGAGGAGTGCTAGTGTCAGGGTGTCTGCCTCTCCCTGTTCCTGATCCCTACTCCTTCCCCCACCATGTTCACGGGGGGGGGGGGGGGGGGAAAGACAGACATGGCAAGGCTCAGGACAGAGGGAGCTTGCTGGCAACAGCTGCTATCTCACCCTGCTGATCTACTTAAAAATGCAATGTACTTAGAGTGGGCTCAGTGTATCTCTCCCACACACACAGTCTCTGCCATGCTGTCTCCCTCCCTCCATTCGTGCTGTCTTGTAGAATGTGTTAACTCTTGTGGGCTCAGCCAAGTGCTAGATCATTTAGCAGCAAGGCAGCCCCTGGGAAACATCCCAGGCTCTGACTTCACCTCAACCAAGCTTCACAATCACTGCTGTGTACAGTATTAAATTGTTTAAAACTTGTACTGTGTATTTATACAAAATAGTCTTGTCTGGCAAAAAAATTTCCCTATTTCCATTAATTCTTGGGGGAAATTGGATTCCCTTATTTGACCTGAAGTAGTGTTTTGCAGGAATGTAACTACATTAAGCAAGGAGTTACTGTACACACACAAGCCACCTGTATGGCCCCAAGGACATTACATACACTATACCTTTGTGCTGACTGGGCTCCAGGTTGAGAACCACAAGACTAGAGTTTTCACTTTTAGGTAAAATGCAAACCTTATTTTAAAAATTCATGACTTATACCTACCACTTAGTTGTCACATTTAGTTTATTAGATGTGGGCTATTAGCCAATATTCTCACAAAAGTCAATTACATTTCAGAGTGGTCCCTTGGTAGCAGCACTTATGCACTTATTCTGGTTCAGCATTTATATTGTAGTAGTATCCAAGACCACTAGTGGGTTGGGCTCTATTGCACTAAGCTGTACAAACAAGTTAGTGCTCTGGGGTAGGGACTAATCAGCTTTGACTCATTGACAAAAAGATTTTTTGTGCTTTCAGTACTGACCACAGCCATTTCCCCCCCTTTTAGAAAGGCAAGTACCACCCCCACACATTTTGAAAAACCCACAGCTCTTGTTTGATTAGTGTCCCTAGGGTGCTCCACTTTAGGAGTCTGTGTGCCCCTGTATCTCTAATTGGAGATTTTTGGTAGCAGTGTCCTGTTGAGCCAGAACATGTGCTCACCCTCCCTCATGGTCTGCCTCCAGGTGATTTAGGCCTGCACAGGTGAACCCCCCACTTCCTTCTCTACTGCCTTTGTCCCTTCCTTATCTGTGTCATTAGCATAAGTAGTGTTTGCTTTGTTAGCTTTCTTCTTCCTAAAAATACTTAGGCTAGTGTTTTATTTTATTCCTTTGGTTTAAAAAGGAGAGAAAAAGGAAAAGAACACTTTTCTTCCCTGTCTGGGGGCATTTCAACCCCAAGCATCTAGTAGATTCAATTTTTTTTTTTCCTTTTTAAACTGAAAAAGTAAAGAATGTTTTTCTGCATATTCCTCCCTGCTGGAAGAGGGCAACTTCCTTCTGAGGGGCTTGCCTGGCTCTGCTCCAAGCAGTGCCTCTCTTGCTGGAAGTCAGTTCCTGTAATGGCCAGACACTTATTGTGCCTGGGAGACCATCACAGAAGTGCTTTACCTGTTACACCTAAAACTGCAGTCTCACAGGAGCTGAAGTAAAAATTCCTCCCTATAGAGAAAACACTTCAGTCTGTACGGGACTCTGGACCTGACCTTGGATCATCCACGGAGCCTTCACTTCAAAAGGGGTCAAGTGGTGAAGAGGAGAGGGAGGTGGGGGGGGAGAGGAAAAAAGCCACTAGCAGACTCCCCCGGAAAGGCTCCTTGGAGCAACTGGCCAGCCAGAGGGGTGTTCCTCAGTTCGGCCATCTCCACACCTATCCCTGAGCAGCTGGCCAGCCAGTGGAACTCCCCAGAGCAGCCACCTCAGTAGGATAATACCAGCAGAGGAACCTACTGCTGTGAGCTCAGCTGCTGCTCCCCTTTGGCACAGTGGCTTCCTGCTGTGGGCTCTGCCCTGCTTTGAGTTCTGCTCTCTGCACCAACAAGGGGTGTCTAAGCTCTGTGCTGCTCTGAGTTCTACTCTGGGAAACTACTGCATGGAGAGGGGACAGTTACTGTACCATCTCTAAAAGAGACAGAAGCCCTGCTGTCAGTTCTGCTTCAGCACCAAGACACCAGAGGCTTCCACTGTCATGCTCTGAGGCAATGGTATCATCCCCTAAGGAGAGGGGACGGTTAGCATACCATCTCTAAAAGAGTGGCAGAGAGAAACCCTTTGGTACCAGATGCAACAAAACTCCCATCTAGGAAGTGTTCTGCACCTTTCCAACCACTGATACTGACTACAGACACCCCCCTGGTGTTCCACATGAGCCCATGTTAACAGGTGCTCCGATACTCTGGAGATCTGTGGCCTCAGTACCCAGGGAGAGAATTACCATACCATCTCTAAGTGGCAACAAACTTTTTGTACTTGGCAAAACTCATTTAGGGAGTGCCCTGCCTGACTATTGGTACTGACAATGTACCATGGACCCTCTGTGGCACCAAATGAGCCCATGGTACTGCATGAGCTCTGGTACCCTGGAGAGCTGATGGTTGTGGTTCTTCCCCAATCCCCATTACTTGGTACCAGGACCCAGTATCGAGCACATCCTGGCACCCAGAATCGCTCTTAGCACTGGGCTGTATACTGCCAATACCCCAGTCAGTGGCACCCTTACCCACTGACTAATCTGACACTGGCCAGGAGATCATTCCCTGGCCCCTCAAGGTGACCCACCACCACACTACATGGGTGGTTGGTGTGATGGAATTGGGGATGACCCTTGCCTGCCTGCCTGCCTCTCCCTGCCAAGGCCATATTGTAACTTCAGGTATACACACACATGGTGTGACCATCTCTGGTGTGTCTCAGAGAGTCCAGATTGTTTGCTACAGCCTGGCACCTGAGCCAGGACAGGAGAAAGCTTTTTCAGAACAGAAAAGGGGGGAGGAGAAGGAGGAAAAAACCCACACCTGAAGAGGAAGCTACCTCTTCAGCACACTTCTCATCTCTCCCAGATGAGACTGCTGCTCACCCTGCATCACTAGATGAAGATTTAAGTACTTTCTGGATCTTATCAAGAGGGTGGCAGACAAGCTGCAGATTCCTTACAGGAGGTGGCAGATACACATCACAAGTTGGTGGAAATTCTGCACACTACCTTCTCATCTAGAATTGTCCTCCCAATTAATGAGCTGATTCTACCAAAATCTGGCAGAGCCAGCCTCCATCACACCAACCAGCAACTGAATGTAAACAAAAGCCACCCTAAATCTCTACCCAAAGAGGCAGGCTTTGTTTTCAGCATCCACAACCAACTCCATCATAGTGGATGTGGTTAATGCATCAAGCAAGCAACATAATGCCAAGTCAACTCCATATGATCAGGCTTCGAAGGTGGCATATTCATTGACATTACTGTTTAGAATCGAATTACTGACCTGTCATGGCCAGAACAATTTTGTTAATCTTGGGAAACCCAGGATGTTTCTGAAACATTACCGGAAACAAAACAGATTCAGACCATTCTTAGAGAAGGTCAGTTAATAGCCAGACCAGTCCTAGAGACACTACTGGATGTAGCTGTTACAGCTGCCAGCCCAGTCTCCATGACAGTGGTACTGAGGTGGCTTATGCCTTTCATCAAAACCACAAAGGTTATGATGGACTTAATGTGTCCTGTATGTTCTGCATAAACTGCCAAGGAGCTACCAGCTCTCTCCCTGTGCAAGACAGCATTCAAACTTTGGAACTGATGCACCCATCACAATGTGCTCATCTCAGCTGTCTACAAGGGATACAGAACAGGACAACCATTAGTCTCAGTTTGAATTCTCATGACAATGAGTGTATACTGAATTCAGAGATGCTTCAAGATACAGCCACCCTTTAGGGAACCTGGCCTATGGATCTCTTTGCTACTTATGGGAACAAGAAAGGTCCTTGTTACTGCTCCAGGGCCAGCTTGGGGAAATGTTCACTAGCAGTTGCCCTCATCTTCCTGGTGGACAGGGCCCACTTGTATGTCTCTTCCCAGTTTCCTATCCTATCCAAGATTGTTGAAAATTCAATGAAACAAAGAGCTATTGTGATTGCCCCTCTTGACTATGACAAGTCCGGCTCCCTTACCCAATGCAGATGGCAATATGCCCTCCTGTTCCTCTGATATCAGCCCCTTCCTCACCTGCTCTCAAAACAATGGGCTGACCCTTCACCCCAACCCATGGGTCCTCCACCTCCAGGCTTGGATCTCTTTTTTCCAAGGCTTAGAAGCAGAATGCTCTAACAAGCTGAAACTCATGGTGCAACACAGCCCAAGCTGACCGCTCCACATACCTATCTACAAAATGGAAACTCCAAGTTTGTACCACTCCAAACAGACAGACAGACCCAACCTCCTCTTCCCTCCCTCTGATTTTACACTACATTTTAAACTCACTCAGCTCCCTTAAGGTACATCTCATGGTGAAAATGGCTTCCCACTTGGCATTTGCTCAACCACTAATGTGTAGATTCTTTAAGAGCATTGGGACTCTTCCCCATGTGACACCATCTGCTCCAGCCTGAGACTTTAACCTAGTTCTCAGGGCTTGGACTAGACCTCCCTCTGAGTCCAGGGCAACTTGTTCTCTTACACCTGTCCATTTCTAATTGCCATCACCTGAGCTAGGCACATAGGAAAAATAGCTGATGGCACACCCATCATTCACAGCCTTTGTCTCTAAAAAAGAAAAACTAAGGCCATATCCCAAGTTTCTCCCTACTTTTTCTGCACTTTCCATATGAAACAGATCCATCTTCCTGGTTTTTCCCAAAACCACATTGTGAAAACTGGGAGACAATTGTGCATATGCTAGATATTAGAAGGACTAATACTTGGACTAAGGACTTTAGGAAATCTCCTAAAGTATTCCTTTTGTCCACAGAGATCCAAAAGCTCTGTGATATCTCCTCACAGACTATCCAAATGGGTATCTAGTTGCATCAATCACTTCGCAAGGGTGCAACTTGCTTCTGTCCATACGCACTCCATGAGATCATTTCCTACCTCAATGTTCCATAGGGATACCCCTATCTCCCCAAACTGTAGAGTAATGATTGTGGCCTCTGTCCATACTTTTGGAGATTATGTGATCGCTGAAGATTTGGCTGCTGACACCACAGTACTCTAGTAAAAGACTCTACTCTGAAGTCCCAGCCTCCAGTGGTGGCTACTGCTCTGGAGTCATCTAAAGTGGATCATCCATAGGGACCCTACTCTACCTACCTTGTGCAGTAACAATGGTTCTTCAAGATGTGTGCCCCTATGGGTGCTCCCAGTCTGCCCTCTTCTCCTCTACTTCAGAGTTCTCTGGTAGAGAAGGAAGTGAGGGGGGGGTTCGACATGCAGTGCTAAATAGCCTCAAGGCAGACCACGAGGGAGGGAGAGCACATGTATGGGCTCAACAGGACACTGCGACCAAAAATCTCCGGTTAGAGGTGCAGGGGCACACAGACACTTAAAGTGGAACACCCATAGCGACACATCTCGAAGAGCCATTGTTACTACACAAGGTGAGTAACTTCCTCTTATGTTTTCCTCTTGCTGGAGCAGAAGAGCAAACACTTTATGAACTACTTTTAACACTGGAGAGAAGTTTTTACACAAGCTGTACCTGGATTCAAGGCGTTATCTACTATGATAAGATGCAGGAAGGGATTACAGGTGTCTAGTATCAACAATAGTTCTTTGGATATTTATCCTCTTCCTTTCTCCACAGAAATCATTTGTAGATTTCCTCCTGAGGCAGCTTAGTCTTTGCCAGAAGCAGCTGGAGACAATGAAACTAACTAATTCATCCACAACACCATCCATGCAAGATATTCCCAAATGGCCATTTTGTTGGGAGTTCACTACATGCCAGAACTGTAACTATAGCATACAACTCACATCAGGAAAGAATCCTATGCGAGTGTAACTTGATGCTGCTAAGCCCTTCTACAGAAGGAAGAGAACTGCCATAACTAGATCCTCTTAGTAGCCCAGTTGTAGATTTTACTTTACAATTCACCCAGAAAGGCTTGCCTACAGAATTGTTACCCTTTAATTCTAGTTTGAAAGAAAGTTAAAACAAGTTATACAGTACTCCAATTTGTATTTCACTGAGCAGTTCCATGAGGCATTAACTAAATATCACTTAGTTTATGCTGCATGTTCATGTTTGTTCAGTGACTGCCAGACTTCTACATCTCCCAGAGTATCAGACTGTAGCAACCTATCCCCCATATGAACCACCTAAGAGGCAGAGTTTTGGTAGAGTTTAGTTTATTCATCAAGTACACATTCTCATGTCAAAGCAACAGATACTATTTACACAACTTAGAAATACATAGTATTTCCATTTTATAGAAGTGACCAAATTCAGTCTAATACCTTGTTTAGGTAGTATACAGCTATTTCCATTGCTACATATTACCAGTTAAAACCCATTGTGAACTTTTAAAGCTTCCACAAGACTTGTAACTTTTATCTGAGGTAAACTTTGGCAGTATATTCTTCCGACAGTCATTTAGCAATTAAAATAGGAAGCCATGTGCACACTGGCCACTCAAGTTTGCCAAGCCATTTTCACAGACTTCTAGCTTTCTTTGTACATGAATCTGTGGCATTCCCCCTAGAATCACATGAGACCTGTGAAGGCAACTCTTCAGAATCCCAATCTACATCACCCTCAGAATCACTCTTCATCCTCCTGCTCAAATTCCTCCAACTCTAGATTTTTCAGTGACTCCAGGCCATCAGGTACCTGCCCAGTTAGTCTCTAGAAGATACAGGAAAGAACTCTTAAGATGTGTTAAAGTTGTGTTTCTATAAGAATGCACTTTAAATCAATATTTTCTATAGAAATTAGAGCACCAAGTCTAAATGCATTCAGTTTTACTGATCACTCACATATTAGCTAAGTCATCAAGTGATAAGGTTATGCTTCTGAGAGTGACAAACCCTGCCTACTAAAAAGCAGACACTCACCCCAAAAATACAGTCTACAATTGCAAGTTGTATCTGGCTTGCTGATATTAAGGTCCTCCAGATTTTCCAGGCAGCTGAGGCAAAGTCTATTTTATCAAAAAGTTCATCTCTTGGTTAAGGGACTTTGAGATCAAGTTTATTACTATACCACTTTAATATTGTTTCCCTAATTTCACACATTCTATTGCTGTGACAAAAGTAAAGTTTATGATGTCAGAGCTTTACAAATAGTGTAACAGCTGCCAAGCCAGAAAAAAAAAAAAGCTCAATACTGACCTGTTGGTTCTTGGACCTAGAGGAGCAGATTTTAGAATTTTGGAGATTTAGGTAACCCAGAACAATTTGTCTAAGTTTTCTCTTTACCAGACATAGCTGATTTTAGAGCATTCAAGAGTCAGCCAACAGCTGAGTTCGGGCTCCATTTAGACCAGGGATGGCCAACCTGTGGCTCTGGAGCCACATGCAGCTCTTCAGAAGTTGATATGCAGCTCCTCATATCGGCACTGACTCTGTGGCTGGAGCTACAGGTCTAACGTGCTGGAGGGTGCTCACTGCTCAGCCCCTGGCTCTGCCACAGGCCCTGCCCCAACTTGACCCCTTCCAGCCTCCTCCCCCACAAGCCTCCTGCATGCCAGGAACAGCTGATCAGGAGGCACTGGGAGCTGATGGGGCACTGCTGATGTATTACTGTGACTCTTTGGCAATGTATATTGGTAAATTCTGGCTCCTTCTCAGGCTCAGGTTGGCCACCCCTGATTTTGACAAACTTAAGTATTGCATTATGAATAATGCCAACCTTCAACTATTCACATCAGTTCAGATGAACACTTTTCTTTATCCCTCTTACAGTAGTTTTGGGGATGGTCTTATCCTAGGACTGTAAATATGGAAGGAATAAATCTATGTACAACCACCAACAAGAGTTGAATTATCCAACTGGAGAATCACCACTGCATATACTTCAGTCTCAGCACTTTTCTATACATGAATTTTTAAGCCAGTTTAGTTAAAAATCAGTGCAAAACCCTGTGCGAGCACCTGTTTAGCTTGTGCCCATAAGCTTACAAGTACAGGCTATACAGATATACAGATGTCCACACTGGGTCTCCACTGGTAAGACCTCTAGTTATGTCAGTGCAAATGTTTAGACCAGGCCTTTGAAAGAAAGATTGTTAGGTTCAAGTCCTCAATCTTACTCAGCACAAATCTCTTTTGGGGGTACTTCTAACTTAAGAGTGCCCATTAGATAGTCACTAGATAAATCACCCAACGTCATTCCAGCCAAGAGTCTGAAGAATCACCCACAATTTACCTTCCAAGAGCCATACCACCTAGCTGAACAATTACAGTTACAATCTGGCCCTGTCCTTCTGGTCATTGAGTGTATTGAAAGTGGACCCAATCCTGGGCCCTGGTATGCTTCTCAGCCCCTCTAGGTCTGGGTAGAATCTACCCACAGATTCTGGCTAAGACACAGGGAAACAGACCTTGCCCAAGAGCCCCTTCTTGGGTTGTGGGTCTAGGCAGTCTTACTACCATAGTCCATAAAACCAGTGCCTCAAGCCTTCTGAGCCCCCTGTTTAAACCCTCTCCCCTAGAGTTCCACCTTGTTGCAAGTAATTCTGGCTCCTGATTTAATCCCTTTGGAGACAAAGTGGCAGAAGGCAAGGAACAAGATTTTCAGAAGAATTTAGCCAGTCACTATCATTTAAAAAAGCCCTAGAGATCTTTGAAAGGCAAGAAGTCCTGAAATCAGCCTGGGGGTGTTTCAGTATTGTGTGTGAGGTCTTGTCCGCCTTTTAGGCAGTGTCCCTTCCTGTCTTCTCTTCAGCAGATTCTGCCTATATGTGGTGGTAGATACCTGAAGGAAGACACTATTGAAGGGTGGTATGTGTCCAGGCTGAGAAACCCCATTTCATTCCTTACAAATCAGAAGGGTCAGTTATATGGGTTGGACAAGCTGATCACAAAGTTCATTTCCCTAGATTGCTTACACTGATTGTTTCTCAGTTACTCACTCAGGTAGGTGTCCAGCACCATTCCTGGGCCAGTACCTGCAGCATAGTAAACTGACCTTCAGGTTTTTTCCCCTATAAGGAATACAAAAATGTACTCAAAACAGAAGTCATGATTTGATGCACACCCCAGTCACTTAAATCAGTTAACACTATGGATTGAAAACAAGTCATACGAGATTACCTCAATCATGTTTGTCATATACTGCACATGTTCTGCAAGTAATACCAGTTCATCATTTTCTTCTTTTAGACGGGCAATTTCGCCATCTTTCTGTTCAATTTCTTTGTGCAGCTAGAAAAAAGAAAAAAGTTTTATATAGGGACTAGCCAAGAGAAAAAAGTGAAAAGGTATTTAACCTAATGAACTACCTTTTCATTTTCCTGAAGCACTTCATACAGTGCCTTCCTTCTCTCTTCAGCCACTTCCTTCCAGTACCGAGAGGGAGGATTTTCTGTAGGAAGAATTTAATATGAAAAATCTCTCGTGTATCTTGTACAAATAAGCCTTGAATTCAAGCAGATTAAAATAAAGTTTAAATATAAAAGAGTTCCATACGTTTGGAGTATTTGTCATTTCAATATTCTACAACCCATTCTGACCTGCTAAAACCCTCCAAAGTGGTTAACAAATGAGCCTTTAGTAACTTGAGAGATTTGATTTGGCAGCTGGGTCAAATTCAAGGTTATACTAATTTGCTTTTGACATAAGCATTGAAGAGCATTTTCTGAAGCCACTTCAATAAGCGTCACAACATGCATTGCAGAATGGTCCCAACTGCAAGACATATTGAACATAGCCACTTCTGCAATGAGTAGCAGCAGAGTAGGCTCACTAGAAGTAGCAAAGGCTGACAACTTCCAAGACACCAATCACACAGCTGGAACCTAGATATTTTCTCTAATTTAGAACAGTAGTATTTTTTAAAAAACTGGGTTGTCAAGTAGTAATATGGCCTCCATTGTGACAGCATGCTAAACTAAAGTACAATTCCCAAAGTTTAAATGCTTTTGAGCCTCATACACTGCTGGCCAAGTCACCTTAAGTGACAGTGTAAAACTTTTAAAGTCTGCATAGATCTGTGTGAATGATGCTTAAGAGGACTTACTCATTTTAATGATCATATATTGCTACCTAATGTTGGCAAATGCCAATTTAACAATTCTATGCCCATTATTTGCTTTTAGTAGCATACCAAAATTAAGTAGTATCGAGATACACATGAAGTTTCAAACAATATGCGATTGCTGGAAGTGTAAAACAAGAAAACATACTTTTTACCATGAGATCAACAGCTTGAGTGACTGCTTTTAGATTTTCATTTTTCTGTTTTGGGTCCACAACCTCAGCTTTGCAGGTCTTTGCAGTTAGCTGATCACTCCAAAGTTTCCTTTTGAACGAACATTTTGCAGGCTGTAATACAGTAAGTTTGGTTTGCCAAGATGCTATTTGTCCTTGACATTGCAAGTGTCTGAAGACATGTAAAAACTCATCTAAGCTATACTAACAGATGGAGTTTCTCCTTTACCTATTGCTTATAGGTATGGAATTTCAAGCGTGGCACAACTTCTTGCCAACTCACCTCCAGATTTCCTGAAGAAAACCTTAACTCACAAAGCACTCAGCCCTCGGACAGCTTTCTTGCACTAGCAGTATAGGTCTGATGAACAAGCATTTCTTCTTGAGTGCTTTCAAAGTATTTGAAATATTTATGCTAGATTTACTATTCAACAAAGCTAAATGATGTAATTACTATACAGTTTAAAGGTTCTTGTTACAGTTAATGGATATTACAGCATCTTAATTGTTCTACATTAAACATAACAGCATTTAGTTACTGTTACAGATTGTGTTGTAGAGTTATTACATCTTAATACTTACTTCATTTATCCTGCCAATAAGGCAACCTGCTGCTGAAGGCTGAATCGTTTTAAGAGTCCGTCTTGGGGGTGAGTTTGCATTGTCTGTGACATACTTCTTGAAAAGAGAAAAGTTTTAACAAAAAGCAGTTAATCTCCTGGATGGAGTAGAGTAATTTATGAAGTTTCTCATGCTACATTAAGGTAAAGCATTAAACTATCAATCCACTTGTCTTTCCTACAGATAGGATTAACAAGCTTTGTTTTAATTTAGTTTAGGGTTTATACACTACAATTACAATATAGTTTGTATTTGTAGCAAAGCTGGATCTTAACTGTTCTATAAAAAGCTGAAGACCTACATAAGCCTTATCTTGGTTAAGGCACTCGGTCTCATTTACACTACAAAATTGAACTATTTTAAACAGGTCAGGTAGCTGTGTTCTAATTGGATTCCCAATTCAATTATAGTGCAAGTGTTCTGTTTAATCTCGCAAATTATACTAGCCATTCACCACAGATGAATGCTTCTGCACTTTGACAACTGTTTTGAGTTGTTAGAGTGATCCTTGTTTTTTGTTCAAGGTTATTTCACCAGTTTAAACTGGAAAACATGCACAGGTAATATACAAGGTTTGTTTGCACTTACATATAGGTAGTAAAAAAAGAAAAGGAGCATTTGTGGCACCTCAGACTAAAATTTATTTAAGCTTAAGCTTTCGTGAGCTATGGCTCACTTCATCGGATGCATGCAGTGGAAAATACAGTAGGGAGATTGTTTCATGTTCTGCGTATACAAAATCTCCCTACTGTATTTTCCACTGCATGCATCCGATGAAGTGAGCTGTAGCTCACGAAAGCTTAGGCTCAAATAAATTTTAGTTTAAGGTGCCACAAGTACTCCTTTTCTTGTTGCGGATACAGACCAATACGGTGGCTACTCTGAAACTTGTCTATATGCAAGTGGCTCTTCAAGGGCTGTATGCATTTAACAGAAGTTCTGCTTCAACCATTCATTAATAGGCATCTAGAATTTCCTTGCTTGGGGTACAACACTGATCCAGGAAGGCTATTGTTTTGTGGAACAGAATATTTATCACCTTTCCTTGTCCTATGTCAATACCTATTTCCTGCATTAAAGCCTTTTAAACCATTAGTTACACTGCCACCATGGCACAGTAAACAATGGTAGACAATCAAACAGGGATAGCAAGAACACAATACCATACAAGCGTGAGAAAGTTACTGATTCACACTGTACTTCACATGAGAAGAGTTCACCTTTCCCACGGTAAAATTTCTGCCACCAATTATCTTGGTGTTGAACTTGAGGACAAATGCCAACTACCGTGGGAACCAGCATTACAGATGCTATTTGCAGCTACTGAAGACTATGATTGGTCAATGTTCCCCTGGCAAAATGCAGTTTTTAATACTATGCCAGGTGCTTAAGTTAACCCATTGTTCATATTTGAGATAATGAGTGAAGCATCCAGAAAAGTGAGTCAACCAGACACCAAAATAAGATCATGGCCATATGCTCACTAAGATGAGCCCAAGAATAAGTGTTGAGTCATGGACATGTCTGATAATGAAAAGTTTCAGTAAAACTGAAACTTTTCATTACACAGATTTACTATTTATCCTTTTAAGGGTACATGATTAGTCTTGTACTTTAAATTTTAAAGTTCCTGTAAGTAAGAATACAGATCTTCCACTATGCAGAATGAGGAACATATGATTAAGTGCCACTCAACATTATAATACCCAAATTACTTCTAGGTGACTTTTACCCCCATGTCTTCCCCTAGACTGAGTCATCCGGGACTTCACCCAACACCCCAAATAAAGTCAAGACTACAAGTTTTTAGGGAAATCTTATACTTGTTCTGAACTGTCCAGAATTCAGATACTCCCCTGACTACACTAATCTTGTATTAGGTACATCATTGCTCTACTTTTATATTAGGAGTAAAAAAAGTCTCTAAATAAAACTATTTGTTTTAGATTTGGATTTAAGACTGACTACATAGTAGGCAAATTTGAAAAAAAAAAAAAGAGTAAAGCAAGGTTATTGGTAGTAGGATACTAACAGCACAGCACATTACCTTCCCTATTAAAGCCAGGCACAATGTGAAGACAGCTCTTTCCTCTGGGCTGGACATTCACCTTGCAAGGTCATCTCTTGAAATTCCCACAGTTTAAAGAGGTCACAAAAATAACCAAGCAACTTCCCTGCTATCTTAGGCACCCCATTTTGGGTTTTACATGCTCTGGAGTCTAGAGTCTCCAATTTTTTGGAGATTAGTATTATGATGGTTCTACTTACCAGTCAGACATTTAATAAGTTGGTCTCCCTTGTGCATTTCGCAACAATTTTATATACACAGAGTATATGAATTATGTAGTGGCATACATTCAAAACTACTACCTGAAGACTAAAGCAATAGTCAAGTGCCTAACTTCATGTACAAAGTCTCATTGTAATGATTTTTTTCAAGCACGAAAGAGCATTGCTTCAGAAAACTGCAAAAGAGATATTTTTTTTAATTAGGATCTTAGTTTAGAGGGATCAAACCTAAGCGCCCCCCCCCCAATCATTTCTTGTGGTTTATTTTCTTTGCTGTCTAAGACCCATGCCGATAAGAGAAACCAGCTACAGGACTGGGAAATGCAGACTTGAAAGATTCAATGCAGGCTATGTGGTTTGTAATTCTTTATCCCTAGGGTGGCATATTTTCAGTGTCTTTGTGAACTACATACCTGTTCTGCAAAAAAAAAAAAAAAAACAGAAGGACTGAGTCTCCAGAGCATCAATCTGACATCTTTCATGATAAGAAAAGCACATGGATCTCTTTTTAGATAGCATTGTAAAATGGTGTGGCTATAAAGAGCTCAGCTAAGTACGGAGTGATTACAGATGCCAGCACAAAATCTGTCATTACAATCTGATCTATTTATTTTCACCTTCATAGACCACTTTAAAGATTGAGTAATGCCGAGTTAGGTTACAGACCTTTATCGTTCCTGAGGCTTTTCCTGCCTCCAATTTCTGCTTCATACTGAAATTCATCTGACTATAAACCTGTGTTTTATAATAAAGGCAAAGACACAGAAAGGCAAATTTATTAGTCAGAGCAGAAAGCACAAGTTCAGTTTGCCCAGTGGCAGGCATGTCTGTCGGAACAAGCCAGCCATGGGCTCCCACCTTCCACAAGGGCAGGCAGCCTCAGCTCAGCTCCACGAGCCCTTCCCGGCTGTCAGTCTCTTGTGACGGGCAAACAAGTACAAAGCGGTGGCACACTTAAGCCGCACGCACCCCTTTCGCCTGTTCACACCACGGAGGGGCTCCTCGGGGCAGGGCGCCTGGACCCCCCCCCCCGCCCAAGCCCGTGTGAGAGGGGCCGCACCGGCTGTTGTGCGGGCACGGCAGACCCCGAGGCGGGGAGCTGCGTCACCCTCCCAGCCCGCGGCATCCAGAGCCGGACGCCGAAGCTAGAGCCCTTGGACATGCGGCGCCCCCGCAAGCCACCCGCCGAAAGCCCCGTTGGAGACCCTCCCTCCCCCCGGCACAAGGCAGAACCGCGACCTTCCCCTTCCCCCCCCCCCCCGCCGGTCTCCCCGTGGCCGGGTTACCTCCCCCGGCCAGGCGCTGACGTGCCCCTTTGCCTCGTACCCCCGCGTCAGCCCCTCGATCCCAGCCCGGCCAGCCCCGCGCAAGCCCGCCAACCGCCAAGCCCCCTCCCCGCACCTGACGGGAGAAACCCGCCAAAACCCCGAACGCTCAGCCAGTCCCGCAGCGGAGCGCGAGCCTCCCCACCCCAATCGCGCGAGACCGCCCGGAAGACGCTGAGCTCCCTTCCCCCTCAGCCCGGTCGCGTTTCCTCTCGCCACGCCACCGCCCAGCAGGGGACCCTCAGACTCACCCGACTCCTCTCCCGCGCGTGCCTCACGCTGCCGTCCTACCGCGCGCGCTACCAGGAAGCGAGACAGAGCGCTCAGCGATCTCGCACGCGCGCGGGGTATAAATAGCCACCCGGCTCACGTCACGTGGTGAGCATTCCTCCCGTGAAGCCCCGCGCGACGCGGCGGGTGGGGCCAGTGAAACCGTGCGTCCCCCCCCTCGCCTCCCCAGCCGCCCAATCCCAAACCGTGTCCTCTTCCTCCTCCGCCGCCTATCGGGGCCCTGCGCGTCAGTGCTACGCCCCGCCCGCGGGAGGAGGAGGGGGCGGAGCGTTGGTGGGGTGGGCTGGGCAGTGGGCGGGAGAAGCGGGGGCGGGGGGCACAGTTGCCGGCTTTGTCCCGGTCCCGTCCCTCTTCTGAGGCCCCGCCCCCTTCCTCAAAGTCCCGCCCCCCTCCCTCTGTCGCTCACTCTCCCCGCTCTCCTCACGCGCTCATTGTCAGGGAGCTGGCCCAGGGGCTTGGGATGCGGGCAGGGGTGAGTCGCTTGCCGGTAGGCAGGGCTGCCAGGCCCCTGGGCAAAGGGGAGCTCCCCTGTCAGGTAATTTCTGAAAGTTATTCCCTGCCAAAACAAAACAAAACAAAACAAAACGCTAGCATTTCCAGGTGCCTACGGAGCCCCTGGCTGGAATAACGGTTAAAGTTGCCCCCACCAAAATCTGTGTGTGAGAGAGAGAGAGAGAGAGAGAGAGAATTTGTGTTACCCAACACATTTGGGAAAGTGGGTACGGTCATTTTGGTCACCGGCGGCTAGAGCTCTCATCCCCTTCTGCCTGTGTCACACCCAGCAATGACTCCTGTCCTCCCAATCCATTCTCCCCCTTCATCCGTTCCATCCGCTTCCAGCTCGGATTAGCCTTTTGTGATCTCAGCGCCAAACAGATCTGTGGGCCCCCATGGGGGCAACTGGGCATACTTGGAGGGTCGGTTTCCATAGCGAGGGGCCAGCTGTGGGAAGTGGCGCATGGTGCAGCAGGGGTGTCCCTGCCCTGCCCAACTCTGCCCAGCAAAGTGCAAGAGCACTGTTTACAAACCGGCAGCCACGAGATGCCCACTGGCTGGCCTGGCCCTGCACTGCCGGCACGGCCCTTCCCCTCAGGGGCAGGCCCGACTATGTGCCATGACGCCCCCTAGCCCAGCACCTCCCCCCCCCCGACCTCTATATCCAGTACTCCCCCCGCCCAGAGACCCCACCACCACAACTGCATAGTGCCCTGCACACCACCAACCACTGCCCAAGGCGCCCACAGACCTCTATGCCCAGGACTCCCCCCCAGAACCTCCACTGCCCAGTATCCCCATATACTCCCAGCACCACAACTGCACAGTGCTCCACAAAGACCCCCCCACTACCCAGAGCCCCAATTCACACAGATCGCCCCACTGCCAGCAGCCCCCCACAGATCCTTCACTGCCCAGCACCCCGCCCAAACACCCAGAGTCCCACTCCCCCACTTCCTGCCCCCCACCCCACATTGTGTCTGCCAGGCCGAGTTAGCAGAGTGTCCTGGGTGGGTTGGGGCAGTGCTCTGGCCCATTGGGAACAGCAGCACGACCAGCCAGGCTGGAGTGGCTGGGGAGCTACCCAGGCTGGGTTCCCTCAGGAGTCCCACTTGCCTGGCGGGGCGGAGGGCATGTGTCCCCCGACCCCACTGGTTACAACCAGCCTGGCTTCTGCAGCGGTACCGGGCAGCTCGACCCGGGGAGGTGGGTGAGGCCCCACAGGTGGCAGGCAGTAGAGACTGATCAGAGCCGGAGCTGTGCTGCTTGGCCTGGCAGTGTGTACACCTTGGGAGTTACAACGCAGAAAGCTGCTTTACTGCACAGAAATTTGCCAGCGTAGACAAGGCTTTAGATTTGCTAGCATGGACCACAGCTTGGTCCATGCTTACAGATCTGAACACGTCAGGTCCTAAATCACAATCCTACAAAGGCTTATGCACATGCTAAGCTTTAAACTGAGAAGTACCATTGACTTCAATGGAACTATTCACAGCTTAAAGTTAAGTACATGTATAGGGTTAGAGTTAGGTAAGTACATGTATAAGACCTGGTCTATACTACAAGGTTAGGTCAAATTTAGCTGTGTTATGTCGATTTTATAAGGAATGCAGCTACACAAGCAACCCCGTTTCACTGCCCTAAAGGGGCATCTTAAAATCAACTGCTGTACTCCTCCACGACGAGGGGAGTAGTGCTAAAATTGAACTTCCTGGGTCAAATTTGGGATACTGTAGACGCAGCACTGTGCAATTCGATGGTATTGGCCTCTGGGAGCTATCCCTGAGTGCTCCAATGTGACCGCTCTGGACAGTACTTTCAACTCAAATGCACTAGCCAGGTACACAGGAAAAGCCCCGGGGAACTTTTGAATTTCATTGCCTGTTTGATCAGCATGGGGAGCTCAGCAGAACATGTGACCATGCAGTCCCAGAATCGCAAACGAGCTCCAGCATGGAGCAAATCAGAGACACTGGATCTGATTGCTGTATGGGGAGAAGAATCTGTGCAGGCAGAACTCCAAACCAGCAGAAGAAATGCTGATATATATGCCAAAATCGCACAGAGCATAGTGGACAGAGGCTGCACCAGGGACACATAGCAGTGCTGCGTGAAAATTAAGGAGCTCAGGCAAGCCTACCAAAAGACAAAGGAGGCAAAGAGTCGCTCTGGGTCAGAACCCCAGATATGCCACTTCTATGATCAGCTGCATGCCATTCTGGGGGGGGGGGGACCCTACCACTAACCCACCACTGTCCATGGACATCTGCAAGGTGGCAGCCTCACGCAACACAGAGGAGGATTTTCTGGATGAGGAAGAGGAGGAGCAGGAGAATGCACAGAAGGCAAGCAGAGGATCTGTTCTCCCCAGCAGTCAGGACCTTTTCGTCACCCTGGAGCCAATACCCTCCCAAGGCGTATTGTTCCCAGACCCTGAAGGCGAAGAAGCCACCTCTGGTGAGTGCACATTTGTAACTACACTACAGGGATTAAAAGCAATTGTGTTTAATGTTTGATTTGCCCTGAAGAATTGGGATGCATTCACGGCCAGTACAGCTCCTGGAAAAGTCTGTTCATGTGTCTGGGGATGGAACGTGAATCCTCCAGGGACATCTCCTTGAAGCTCTCCTGGAGGTCCTTTGAAAGCTTTTGCAGAAGGTTTCTGGGGAGAGCTGCCTTATTTAGTCCTCCACGGTAGGACACTTTACCATGCCAAGCCAGTAGCAAGTAGTCTGGAATCATTGTAGCACAAAGCATGGCAGCAAATGGTCCTGGGTTTTGGTCGCATTCATGCAATATTTGGTCTTTATCTTTCTGTGTCAGCCTCAGGAGAGTGATATCATTCATGGTACCTGGTGGAAATAGGAGATTTTTTGTAAAAGAACAGTAATCCTCTCTGTTTGGTGATCCGCGGCACATTAGACCTCGGTCATGCTGGGCTGTTTGTGCTTGGCTAAAAGGGATCATCCCGGAGAGAAGCCACGGAGTAAGGGATGCTACACATCCACCCCAAAACCACAGCCCCTCCTTTTAAAGGGCAACCACAGGCCCTCCTTTTAAATGGCAAACCCAACCAGGATTGGTTGCTATGGGAAAGGAGGGCGCTGCAGTTTGAAACCATTCCACATGTTATGAACATGGAAGAAGCCAACCCCGCGTACCCTTTGGCTTACCATAGCTGCTTGGAAACCAAATTCTGTTGCCCATCCGTGTGCGATGTGTCACCATACTGGCAGGCGCTCAATATAAAAGCCAAAATGTGATCTTGTACCTAAAGCACATGTGCTGTCTGCTGTGAATTGCCTGATTCACTGTGAAAGAGTCTCCCTTTTGTTCTCAGAAATGTATCTTCTTAAATTTTACTCTTACTTTCTCGGCCATCCCACATTGATGTCAGTGAAATGTCCCTAGCTACCCACAGTGCACCACTCGGCGAGTCGATGCTAGCCACGGTATTGAGGACGCACTCCGCCAACCTAATGCGCTTAGTGGGGACACGCATGATGGACTGTATAAAATCGCTTACTAAAGATCGACTTCTACAAAATCGACCGAATTTTGTAGTGTAGACTTGCCCTAATAAGTCTTTGCAGGATTAGGGCTTAAGAGCTTGTCTACACTGGCAATTAACAGTGCTGCAACTTTCTCGCTCAGGGGTGAAAAAACACCTTCCGAGTGCAGCAAGTTGCAGCGCTATAAAGTGCCCCAATGCTGGGAGCCACACTGCCAGCGATGGTAGCTATACCCCTCATTGAGGTGCTGTTTTTAGAGTGCTGAGAGAGCTCTCTCCCAGCGCTGTGCAGCAACCACACAAGGTACCTTAAAGTGCTGCTGCAGCAGCACTTTAGCATTGCCAGTGTAGACTAGCCCTTAGTTTGTATGCTTCTTGTGGCAGGGAATGCGTGGTTATCTGTAAGACACATGTACATTCATAGCACTATATAAATATTTTCTAACAATAATATAAAATTTCAAAAAGAAAAGGAGTACTTGTGGCACCTTAGAGACTAACAAATTTATCTGAGCATCCGATGAAGTGAGCTGTAGCTCACGAAGGTGCCACAAGTACTCCTTTTCTTTTTGTGAATACGGACTAACCCGGTTGCTACTCTGAAACTTAAAATTTCAGTGTATATGTTTTCTTTCAAAGTCAGCTTAGTTGACGATTGCACTTACTTCTATAAAGATTGTTTGCATTTATAAAAAGAATTAAAGTGTCAGGGGAATAAAAGTGGCATAACAGCTTTTGGAAATGATGGTAATTAGAATGGGCTGATGTAGTGAAAGAAGGCTGTGATTTGATAAACTCAAGTTTTGTTTATTTATCCTTTTAATCTGTCCCTTGCTTTAGGTATGCTATCCGGGTGGGGATAACAATGCAGCCACTCCTTCCATTTAACCAGTTGAAGAACTTTTGCTATGGTATACCCTTATACTTCAGTGTGAGTTTTCTTTCTCTTCAGTTTCTTCAGTTTGAAGGATTTGTAAAGAATCCCTACACTAGATCTTTTCCTTCTGTCAGAAGCTAACTGATAGGATTTAAACGTGGAGACCATTGTAATTGCACCAGAAATCACACTGAAAGGTTTTAGTTTGCATAATTATAACTTAGCCCACTGAGCACGAAAGTTTAGTTTAAAAAAAAATGATGTTGTGACTTTTTTTAGATTGATTTAAACAATTTTCAGACTCAATACTAGTTGTATTTCTCTTTTCCAAGCTGAATTGGAATTAATTTGCAAACTGGATACAATTAATTTAGGCTTGAATAGAGACTGGGAATGGATGAGTCATTACACAAAGTAAAACTACTTCCCCATGTTATTTCTCCCCCCCACGCCACCCCCCCACTGTTCCTCAGATATTCTTGTTAAGTGCTGGAAATAGCCTACCTTGCTTGTCACCATGAAAGGTTTTTCTCCTCCCCCCCCTCCGCTGGTGATGGCTTATCTTAAGTGATCACTCTCCTTACAGTAAAAAAAAAAAGGAGTACTTGTGGCACCTTAGAGACTAACAAATTTATTAGAGCATAAGCTTTCGAGAGCTACAGCTCACTTCATCATCGGATGCTTGAGCTTATGCTCAAATAAATTTGCTAGTCTCTAAGGTGCCACAAGTACTCCTTTTCTTTCTGCGAATACAGACTAACACGGCTGCTACTCTGAAACCTCTCCTTACAGTGTGTATGATAAACCCATTGTTTCATGTTCTCTGTGTGTGTATATCAATCTCCCCTCTGTATTTTTCACCAAATGCATCCGATGAAGTGAGCTGTAGCTCACGAAAGCTTATGCTCTAATAAATTTGTTAGTCTCTAAGGTGCCACAAGTACTCCTTTTCTTTTTGCGAATACAGACTAACACGGCTGCTACTCTGAAACCAAGTTCAGTGTGTTATACTGGATTTCAGTTTGTTTGTTTCACAGAGAATGAAAATCTGAATGTCATGAATAGCTATGACAGTTGGCACTTCTGTAGAATCTGAATAAATACACAGAGTTTCCCATTGAGCTCATCCAGTTTGTTTGATTGTGTCATGCCAGAGAGAATGCATTTATTTTTTAGACTTTTATAATCTGTGGCAAATGATAAATGTTCTAATCTATTTTACAGGACATGACAATAGAAGCAGTTAGCTAGGAGTCTGGATGCATCAGGGTATTTTTAATACATGATTTATATTAATTTCTAGGGCTCCCATGTTGCAACTATCTCTGTGTGGGAAGACCCCTGCACCTGTGTGAAATTTCATGGGTGTTTCTATGTGGAGCTCATTGCAGAATTGAGACCCAGATCTCTGTATCTAATTAGCCCAGGTAGATAGTCACCAAAAGTCATTTCCATCTGACAGCTTTTAGTGGATTATATATCAGAGGTTCCCACACTGTGGTCTGGGCAGCACACACTTGTGGTTTATAGAGAACTGCCTGGCCACATGGTGCTAAGGATCCTCCTTATTTCCAGCTGCTGAATCAAATATAGATAAAAATATCTTAAATAATTTCCTAATATTAATTTTTCATGTAAGCAGTTGCTGTAAAACTCCCAGTGTTGTTATGGGAGAGTGAATTGGAGGATAGGATGGATGAAGAGACTAGATCCTGTCCCTGTGCAGCACTGCTAAGAGACAGAGCCCTGTCATGCCCTTCCTGCCTCAGCCCTGCCCTTATGCCAAAGCTTGCAAGGCAGACCTCAGCGGGGAGAGAAGGGGAGCCATAAAGTTGTCTTTTCCAATCTCTGGCCCTTCTACACAACATAAAGGGGCCAGAATGGGGGTGAGAATCTTGCCCTATCTATCTAGTAGGATGTGTTCCATGTTATAAAAAATGTTTGACAAACCTTGGCCTGTGTTAAATGAGTTGGTAGTCTCAGTCCATTTTCTAGTGGGCAGGTGTCCACACAGATCTGGCTTTAGATATAGAATTTGTTGGTGTTTCCCTACATTCCCCAGAAAGATCAAAAGAAAAAAGTTTGAGAACTTGGAGTAAGCAGGTGTAATTCCTAATAAAAACAATAGCAATTCTGAACTTTTACTCCAGGACTGAATTTGTCCCTTAAGGTGTGACTACAGCTGGGTAGACATATCCATGCCAGCTTTAATCTTGTTAGTGTGGTTGAAAATACAGTGAGGACACGGGTTTCAGAGTAGCAGCCGTGTTAGTCTGTATTCGCAAAAAGATATCTTCGAGACACCACTGATTTCCTGAGGAAACTACAGTCCATTGGTGATCTTCCTAAAAACACCATCCTAGCCACTATGGATGTAGAAGCCCTCTACACCAACATTCCACACAAAGATGGACTACAAGCCGTCAGGAACAGTATCCCCGATACTGTCACGGCTAACCTGGTGGCAGAACTTTGTGACTTTGTCCTGACCCATAACTATTTCACATTTGGTGACAATGTATACCTTCAAATCAGCGGCACTGCGATGGGTACCCGCATGGCCCCACAGTATGCCAACATTTTTATGGCTGACTTAGAACAACGCTTCCTCAGCTCTCGTCCCCTAATGCCCCTACTCTACTTGCGCTACATTGATGACATCTTCATCATCTGGACCCATGGAAAAGAAGCTCTTGAGGAATTCCACCATGATTTCAACAATTTCCATCCCACCATCAACCTCAGCCTGGACCAGTCCACACAAGAGATCCACTTCCTGGACACTACGGTGCTAATAAGCGATGGTCACATAAACACCACCCTATATCGGAAACCTACTGACCGCTATTCCTACCTACATGCCTCTAGCTTTCATCCAGATCATACCACTCGATCCATTGTCTACAGCCAAGCGCTACGATATAACCGCATTTGCTCCAACCCCTCAGACAGAGACAAACACCTACAAGATCTCTATCATGCATTCCTACAACTACAATACCCACCTGCTGAAGTGAAGAAACAGATTGACAGAGCCAGAAGAGTACCCAGAAGTCACCTACTACAGGACAGGCCCAACAAAGAAAACAACAGAACGCCACTAGCCATCACCTTCAGCCCCCAACTAAAACCCCTCCAACGCATCATCAAGGATCTACAACCTATCCTGAAGGACGAGCCATCGCTCTCTCAGATCTTGGGAGACAGACCAGTCCTTGCTTACAGACAGCCCCCCAATCTGAAGCAAATACTCACCAGCAACCACACACCACACAACAGAACCACTAACCCAGGAACCTATCCTTGCAACAAAGCCCGTTGCCAACTCTGTCCACATATCTATTCAGGGGATACCATCATAGGGCCTAATCACATCAGCCACACTATCAGAGGCTCGTTCACCTGCGCATCTACCAATGTGATATATGCCATCATGTGCCAGCAATGCCCCTCTGCCATGTACATTGGCCAAACTGGACAGTCTCTACGTAAAAGAATGAATGGACACAAATCAGACGTCAAGAATTATAACATTCAAAAACCAGTTGGAGAACACTTCAATCTCTCTGGTCACTCGATCACAGACCTAAGAGTGGCTATACTTCAACAAAAAAGCTTCAAAAACAGACTCCAACGAGAGACTGCTGAATTGGAATTAATTTGCAAACTGGATACAATTAACTTAGGCTTGAATAGAGACTGGGAATGGATGAGTCATTACACAAAGTAAAACTATTTCCCCATGTTTCAGAGTAGCAGCCGTGTTAGTCTGTATTCTCAAAAAGAAAAGGAGTACTTGTGGCACCTTAGAGACTAACAAATTTATTAGAGCATAAGCTTTCGTGAGCTACAGCTCACTTCATCGGATGCAGTGAGCTGTAGCTCACGAAAGCTTATGCTCTAATAAATTTGTTAGTCTCTAAGGTGCCACAAGTATTTCCCCATGGTATTTCTCCCTCCCACCCCACCCCCCACTGTTCCTCTGATATTCTTGTTAACTGCTGGAATTAGCCTACCTGCTTGTCACCATGAAAGGTTTTCCTCCTTCCCCCCCCTGCTGTTGGTGATGGCTTATCTTAAGTGATCACTCTCCTTACAGTGTGTATGATAAACCCATTGTTTCATGTTCTCTGTGTGTGTGTATATAAATCTCTCCTCTGTTTTTTCCACCAAATGCATCCAATGAAGTGAGCTGTAGCTCACGAAAGCTTACGCTCTAATAAATTTGTTAGTCTCTAAGGTGCCACAAGTACTCCTTTTCTTTCTCCTTACAGTGTGTATGATAAACCCATTGTTTCATGTTCTCTGTGTGTGTATATAAATCTCTCCTCTGTTTTTTCCACCAAATGCATCCGATGAAGTGAGCTGTAGCTCACGAAAGCTTATGCTCTAATAAATTTGTTAGTCTCTAAGGTGCCACAAGTACTCCTTTTCTTTTAGTGAAGACACGATGGCACAAGCTTCTAGTCCAAGTTCACCCAAAACCCTGGGTATGTACTCATGTTCCTAGCCTGTGCTGGGATCTGTGCTGCACATCTTCACAGCTACTTTTAGCGATGCAAGTGTGGATAAAACTTGTATGGATATGTCTACCCGAGATGCAATTACACCTTCAATTTCAGCGTAGACATACACTTAAGGTTAGATACTTTGTAAAAACTAGGCTTTAACACCCTAGGAGTCCACTAGATGGCAGTGTAACATCAATTTGCTTAACATTTCAAAAAGAATGAGGAGTACTTGTGGCACCTTAGCCTGGTCTACACTAGGCGTTGAGGTTGAATTTAGCAGCATTAAATCGATTTAACCCTGCACCCATCCACACGACGAAGCCCTTTTTTCGACTTAAAGGGCTCTTAAAATCAATTTCCTTACTCCACCCCTGACAAGGGGATTAGTGCTGAAATTGGCCTTGCTGGGTCGAATTTGGGGTATTATGGATGCAATTAGATGGTATTGGCCTCCGGGAGCTATCCCAGAGTGCTCCATTGTGACCCCTCTGGACAGGACTCTCAACTCAGATGCACTGGCCAGGTAGACAGGAAAAGGCTCACAAACTTTTTAATTTCATTTCCTGTTTGGCCAGCGTGGCAAGCTGCAGGTGAGTGCAGAGCTCATCAGCAGAGGTGACCATGCAGAGCTCATCAGCAGATGTGACCATGATGGAGTCCCAGAGTCGCAAAAGAGCTCCAGCATGGACTGAATGGGAGGTACGGGATCTGATCGCTGTACGGGGAGAGGAATCCGTGCTATCAGAACTCCGTTCCAGTTTTCAAAATGCCAAAACATTTGTCAAACTCTCCCAGGGCATGAAGGACAGAGGCCATAACAGGGACTTGAAGCAGTGCCATGTGAAACTTAAGGAGCTGACGCAAGCCTACCAGAAAACCAGAGACAAATGGCCACTCTGAGTCAGAGCCCCAAACATGCCACTTCTATGATGAGCTGCATGCCATTTTAGGGGGTTCAGCCACCACTACCCCAGCCGTCTTGTTTGACTCCTTCAATGGAGATGGAGGCAACACGGAAGCAGGTTTTTGGGGATGAGAAAGATGATGATGATGATGAGGTTGTAGTTCACAGCAAGCAAGCACAGAAACCGGTTTTCCCAACAGCCAGGAACTGTTTCTCATCCTGGACCTGATGACAGGTACCCTCCGAAACCACCCAAGGCTGCCTCCTGGACTTGCCAGGCGGAGAAGGGACCTCTGGTGAGTGTACCTTTTTCAATAGTATACATGGTTTAAAAGCAAGTGTGTTTAATGATTAATTTGCCCTGGCATTCGCGGCTCTCCTGGATGTACTCCCAAAGCCTTTGCAAAAGGTTTCTGGGGAGGGCAGCCTTATTCTGTCCACCATGGTAGGACACTTTACCACTCCAGGCCAGTAGCACGTACTCGGGAATCATTGTAGAACAAAGCATTGCAGTGTATGTTTGCTGGCGTTCAAAAAACATCTGTTTTTTTTCTCTCTGTGTTATCCTCAGGAGAGTGGTATCATTTATGGTCACCTGGTTGAAATAGGGTGCTTTTCTTAAGGGGACATTCAGAGGTGCCCGTTCCTGCTGGGCTGTTTGCCTCAGGGAATGTTCTCCGCTGTTAGCCGTGGGGAGGGGGGAGGGGTTAGCCACGCGGTGGGGGGAGGCAAATGCGACCTTGGAACGAAAGCACATGTGCTATGTATGTAATGTTAACAGCAAGGTTTACCGTGAAAGAGTGTACCCATTGTTCTATAAAATGTGTCTTTTTAAATACCACTGTCCCTTTTTTTTCTCCACCAGCTGCATGTGTTTCAAGGATCACAGGATCTTCTCCTTCCCAGAGGCTAGTGAAGATTAGAAGGTGAAAAAAACGCACTCGCAATGCAATGTCCTCTGAGCTCATGCTGTCCTCCCACACTGACAGAGCACAGACGAATGCGTGGAGGCAGACAATGTCAGAGTGCAGGAAAGCACAAAATGACCGGGAGGAGAGGTGGCGGGCTGAAGAGAGTAAGTGGCAGGCTGAATAGAGGGCTGAAGCTGAAAGGTGATGGCAGCATGATGAGAGGAGGCAGGATTCAATGCTGAGGCTGCTGGAGGATCAAACTCATATGCTCCAGCGTATGGTTGAGCTGCAGGAAAGGCAGCAGGAGCACAGACCGCTGCTACATCCCCTGTGTCATCAACTGCCCACCTCCCCAAGTTCCATACCCTCCTCACCCAGGCGCCCAAGAATGCGGTGGGGGGGCCTCCAGCCACTCCACCCTAGAGGATTGCCCAAGTAACAGAAGGCTGGCATTCAATAAGTTTTAAACTTTTAAAGTGCTGTGTGGCCTTGTCCTTCCCTCCTCCACCTCCCCTCCAGGGCTAGCTTGGCAGTTATCCCCCTATTTCTGCGATCAATTAATAAAGAATGCATGAATGTGAAGCAACAATGACTTTATTGCCTCTGCAAGCAGTGATCGAAGGGAGGAGAGGAGGGTGGTTAGCTTACAGGGAAGTAGAGTGAACCAAGGGGATGGGGGATTTCATCAAAGAGAAACAAACAGAATTTTCACACCGTAGCCTGGCCAGTCATGAAACTGGTTTTCAAAGCTTCTCTGATGCGCACCGCGCCCTCCTATGCTCTTCTAACCGCCCTGGTGTCTGGCTGCGCATAACCAGCGGCCAGGTGATTTGCCTCAACCTCCCACCCCGCCATAAACGTCTCCCCCTTACTCTCACAGATATTGTGGCGCGCACAGCAAGCAGAATAACAGTGGGAATACTGGTTTCGCTGAGGTCTAACCGAGTCAGTTAACTGTGCCAGCGTGCTTTTAAAAGTCCAAATGCACATTCTACCACCATTCTGCACTTGCTCAGCCTGTAGTTGAACAGCTCCTGACTACTCTCCAGGCTGCCTGTGTATGGCTTCATGAGCCATGGCATTAAGGTGTAGGCTGGGTCCCCAAGGATAAGTATAGGCATTTCAACATCCGCAACGGTTATTTTTCTGGTCTGGGAATAAAGTCCCTTCCTGCAGCTTTTGAAACAGACTAGAGTTCCTGAAGATGCGAGCGTCATGTAGCTTTCCCGGCCATCCCATGTTGATGTTGGTGAAACGTCCCTTGTGATCCACCAGTGCTTGCAGCACTATTGAAAAGTACCCCTTGCGGTTTATGTACTCGCTGGCTTGGTGCTCCGGTGCCAAGATAGGGATATGCGTTCCGTCTATGGCCCCACCACAGTTAGGGAATCCCATTGCAGCAAAGCCATTCACTATGACCTTCACATTTCCCAGGGTCGTTACCCTTGATATCAGCAGATCTTTGATTGCATTGGCTACTTGCATCACAGAATCCCCCAAAGTAGATTTGCCCACTCCAAATTGATTCCCGACTGACCGGTCGCTGTCTGGCGTTGCAAGCTTCCACAGGGCTATTGCCACTCACTTCTCAACTATGAGGGCTGCTCTCATCTTGGTATTCTTGCGCCTCAGGGCAGGGGAAAGCAAGTCACAAAGTTCCATGAAAGTGCCCTTGCATATGCGTTCCACCGCATGAGCCTGCCCCATTAGCACCATGATGCCCACATTGCCGGGGCCTGTGCTTTGAGAGAAGTCTGTGTCCATGTCCTCATCACTCTCGTCACCGCGCTGACGTCGCCTACTCGCCCGGTTTTGCTTTGCCAGGTTCTGGTGCTGCATATACTGCTGGATAATGCACGTGGTGTTTAATGTGCTCCTAATTGCCAAAGTGATCTGAGCGGGCTCCATGCTTGCCGTGGTATGGCGTCTGCACAGAAAAAAGCCACGGAATGATTGCCTGCCATTGCTCTGATGGAGGGAGGGGCTACTGATGACATGGTTTACAGGGTTGGCTTACAGAGAATTAAAATCAACGAAGAGGGTGGCTTTACCTCAAGGAGAAACAAAAACAACTGTCACACAGAAAGGCCCCCTCAAGGATTGAACTCAAAACCCTAGGTTTAGCAGGCCAAGGCTCAACCCAATGCTCAACCCACTGAGCTATCCCTCCCCCTACTATTTCAGGCAGGACTGAATCTCCATTAAACTTTTCAAGGTGCCCCTGACAGACCTCACCGAAACAATTGTCAGCTGTTGATTTCACGGAGGGAGGAGCAAATGAATACAAACCACATCTGGTCTATTTCTTGTTTTGATCCACTCCATCTATGTTTTATATCTTTGGCTGGCAGCAGACGGTGCAGTTGGAGTGCACATCCACATCTCCTGGCTTCTTAGCAAAAGATGGTACAATAGGACTGCCTGCAGGACTAAAGAGACTGACCTGGTCGAGTCGCTCCTAATTTAGTCCCTGCGCCCATGTCTTCCCAGGCGCTCCTGACCGACCTTACCGAGGCGGCCAGGAGCACCTCAGACAAGATGACGATGGTTATCAGACCTATTGCACCGTCTGCTGCCACATGGCAATGGGTTGCTGCTGCTGTGTAGCAATGCAGTATCACGTCTGCCAGCACCCAGGAGACGTACGGTTACAGCGAGCTGAGTGGGCTCCATGCTTGCCATGGTATGGCATCTGCACAGGTAACTGCACAGGAAAAAAGGCGCAAAACGATTGTCTGCCGTTGCTTTCACGGAGGGAGAGAGGGAGGCAGGGCCTGATGACATGTACCCAGAACCACCCGCGACAATGTTTTTTGCCCCATCAGGCTTTGGGATCTCAACCCAGAATTCCAATGGGCAGCAGAGACTGCGGGAACTGTGGGATAGCTACCCATAGTGCAACACTCCGGAAGTTGACACTAGCCTTGGTACCGTGGAAGCACTCCGCCGAGTTAATGCATTTAATGCACTTAGAGCATTTTGTGTGGGGACACACACAATCGACTATATAAAAACGATTTCTAAAAAACTGACTTCTATAAATTCGACCTAATTTAGTAGTGTAGACATACCCTTAGAGACTAACAAATTTATTTGAGCATAAGCTTTCATGGGCTAAAACCCACTTTATCGGATGCATGCAGTGGAAAATACAGTCGGAAGATATATATAACAGATAACGTGAAAAAATGGGTGTTGTCATACCCACTGTAACAAGAGTGATCAAGTAAGATGAGCTATTACCAGCAGGAGAGAAAAAAAACAAAAAACCTTTTGTAGTGATAATCAGGATGGCCCATTTCTAACAGTTGGCAAGAAGATGTGAGTAACAGTAGGGGAAAAAATAAGCATGGGGAAATAGATTTACTTTGTGTAATGACACCTCCACTCCCAGTCTTTATTCAAGCCTAATTTAACGGTGTCCAGTTTGCAAATTAATTCAGCAGTCTCTCGTTGGAGTCTGTTTTTGAAGTTTTTTTGTTGTAATATTGCTACTTTTAGGTCTGTAATCGAGTGACCAGAGAGACTGAAGTGTTCTCCGACTGGTTTTTGAATGTTATAATTCTTGATGTCTGATTTGTGTCTATTTATTCTTTTATGTAGAGACTGTTTGGTTTGGCCAACATACATGGCAGAAGGGCATTGCTGGCACATGATGGCCTATATCACACTGGTAGATCTCCCTCGATTACAGACCTAAAAGTGGCAATACTACAACAAAAAAACTTCAAAAACAGACTCCAATGAGAAACTGCTGAATTGGAATTAATTTGCAAACTCTCCCCTGAGAGTCCATAATAGCCTCCTCCTTGTTAAAATGAGAGATTTTCCTACAAGTATAGTGATCCCTCATGCTTCAGGGGAGAAAGATGAAAGGAGAAAGCTGAAAAGTGCCTTTCCCCTCCTAGATTTTTCTTTAGTTTAGAATTGTGTGAATCATTAAGTTGTCTTTAGAACAGTTAGGAACCACCTCCTCACACACAACGGGATCTCTAAAGTGCGGTTTTACTTTGAGAAAAATCTATGTAAAAAAACCTCAACAACTCTGTTCCCTCTAAGTATTCAGAGACATAGCTGCTGACTTCAGTGACTAACATACATTTTTAGTCCTACATCCACAGAGACTTAGGCGTTGCAGCACCTAACTTTTAGGTGCCTAGAAAATCACAGGGACAATACTGTGATCCACAAAGCCTGAGTTAAGTGCCTAGGATCCTATACAATGAATGAGGGACGGCTGCTACTCTGAAACTTGCCTTAGATTATAAGCTTTCGTGAGCTACAGCTCACTTCATCGGATAGCTTATGCTCTAATAAATTTGTTAGTCTCTAAGGTGCCACAAGTACTCCTTTTCTTTTTGCGAATACAGACTAACACGGCTGCTACTCTGAAACTTGCCTTAGATTGTGATCCACAAAGCCAGCACTCTAGCGGGTGAGTTGCCTAAAATAGCCAATGGGAGATGCCAGGAGAGGCATACTAAGCCCTGCCCCTCTCACAGAGATAAGGCCTAAGACCAAGCTGCAGAGAGGTGCCTAGTTCTGTTTGAGATGCATAGGTGTTTGCAGGATCAGGGTCTTAAGCTGACAGGTGTACAAAAAGAGCCAGAGGAGATGGATTGCAGAGACACCTTTCTGCTTCCCCCTCAGTACCCTAGATATATCATGTTTAAAATTAGTGCAATTTTTGTCTTAATCTAAACAACTGAGACTGGGGCAAAATTTTCTAAAGCACCTCAGTGACTTAGGAGCCTAAATTTTCCCCAGAACTACATTACTCCAGCTCTTTCTATTCCATTAAATAGCCTATAACAAGAGATGTATTTATGTTTGCTCTTTCCACTATGGTGGTTGCCCATGCTACCTGATTCTGCTTGCTTCTTAGAACAGACAAATGAACATTGTTCCCCATCTTTGCTCTTCCCCTCCTGCTGAGATGAAAGCCCCTAAAGATGTGTATGCAAAGAATTTTACTCCCCAAAGGCTACAGGGCCACAGACACCCAATAACATATGAAATCTTCATTAGAAGTGGAGGAAGGAAAGGAGGAGTAAAACATACCAACCAATATACTTGGGTTGTGGGAGTCAAGCAGAGGCTCTCCCACTCTACGTACCATATTGGCTCTACCATGAATAAAAATGCAAGAACATTATCTTTGCTGAGCTCATGGGGCTCTACTTAGAGGTAGTTCAGAAGTGTGGAATGGGAAAAATAGAATTTCACCTAGGAAAGGACCAGCTAAATTGATACATAGCCAGGGCTGCTTCCTTGTACCACAGCTGTACTAATTTTGATGAAATAAATAGGCCTAGAGTCAAAGTTATCAACATGACCCTAAGGTCTCACAAGTACTCCTGTTCTTTTAACATGACCCTGCCACTGTACAACACTAAACAATTAAACATGGTTCATGGGTTTGAGTACAGAGACTTCGGACTCCTTAGGGCCCTGGCAACAACTTCCATTAAAATCTGTTTATAACCTTTTATTAAAGATACAAAAAAAGAAGGAAAAACAGTAAAAGCATTTAAAAAGCAAAGCATTAAGTAAATCTTTCACTTTAATAATATCCCTTATTCATTTTCCCTTTATGTGTAGAGAATATATATGGGGAAAACTCCTTGTCTGACTGTCTTTTAGATGTTATTAAAGATGGTAAACTCTCATTTCTGGGGAAAAGACAGCTGAGATGGATTGGAGCTGTTGGTGGTGGTGTTAATGTTCCATCTTGCTTCCTTTAGACAAAACACGACAAATGCACAAAAAGAGAGAGAAAAAACAGCCAAGATGGAAAATGCAGCTTCTGTCTCTTGTGCTTTTACTTTCAACCTTGCCTCTGGAAAAACACAGGCATGGCTCACAGTCTTATCAACCACTCTGAGACCTGGCAAACTAGTATCAAACTCAGGCTGTTTAGGGCATTGCTTTTAGCTGCTTTTCTAGTCATGGGCTCACAGCAGTGTTGCAGGAAAGAACATACTGTTGGCCAGCTAAGCCAAGGTTCTCATTAAACAGAAGTGAAAAGGAGAAAGATATCAAAGTGTGTGTGTGTGTGCGGGGGGTGAATAGTGGGGAAGGAAAAGGTTGTACACACAAGGAGGTGATACCAGGAACCCAGTGTCATATTCCAGGTTGTTCAGGATTTAGCTGAAGCTGGTGGAGATGGTGATGTCATCAGTTCCCTCTCCCTGGATGGTCTAGTCAGGACATCTCTAAGGATCAGGATGATGAAGGTCCAATGATGTAACAGTGGATCTTGGTGTCGCAGGAGATCATCAAGGTGGTAAAGTCCACTTTTTCCAATTCAGCCACCTTCCAACCTGGTGTACTGATCCCCCAAAGTCTTTATTTCATTTATTTACTTATATTTAGGGATCCCAAAAAGGGGATGATGGGCAGAATAGCCCATCCCCTCTATATTTTGTTCACTAGTTAGGCCTAATTTCCAATACACCAATTCTGGTCCATTAATGTCTGATTCCATTCTCCTCTTGTTTACCAGTCATGATCTTCATAGAGTCCTTGGATGGCATCAGCAAGCCTTTTTGTTTGGACTAATCCAGGTCTTTCTGATTTGAACTTTTGCTGACTTTTATAAACAATTGTGTGTAACAGGCTGAGTTAGACTTTTGTTACCTTCACAACTTAGAGCACAAGCCTCTATACATTTCCTCTCTTATGAACTAAATCTACTTGATACCAGATGTTGGTTAATAAGATACAACTGTAAAACAAAAATCTTATTTTATGTTCAGTATATAAAAAAAAGTATTTAGTTATATTTTAGGTCTGCAAATTCTGTATCCCGAAATTGCTGTCTCACATGAACAAAACAACAAAAAACACATCAACATCAAAAATAAAACAGAAAACACATTTGCACAAACAAAACTATCAATCACAACAAAAAATTTGGTGCTGCAACATCCCTTTCAGAGCATTTCAGAGCATACACTCAATTTATAGTTGATACATCAGCAGTCCTGAATTAAGACAACATTTTGTTAATGAGGGGTAACCCAGGATACTCTTTTAGTAAAAGTAAATTGTTTTAGCAACTTAACCTTCAAAAATTTAAAAGACTTAATTTTTACTGCTTCTGCTTTCTTTAAAATTCCTGTACATTAAATTAACAAAATTATTCTAATTACAAAAATTACAATTCTCAAAATAAACAAAAGAAAAACAGAAGCAAAACATAGCATATTTTAAAAGGTTTAAAAATTCATATGTATAAAATGAATTGTTAAATGGTCTTATTTTTTTTAAATAAGAACATTAACAGTTTGCTTTGCATGCTTAACCTAAACAAGATCAAGATGTTCAAGGATTTTAAAACAAACTTTTGTTTCTCAAATCAACTGTAACCTCTCTAGCATTGTCTTAAAAATAAAGTTTGTGTTGACTGAATTTAACATGATATAGTATTACACAGTCAGTGTGAAGCATAACCATATTCAAGTATTGAAAGCCATGTGGTGAGGAGAAATGTGAAGGCAAAGGAGGAGTGTGTGTGTGTGTGTGTGTGTGTGTGTGTGTGTGTGATAAGACAAGAGACCCTTATGCTTTCTGTCTCCTTAGGTTCGGCCTCCCTGTCCAGAGTCTGTCATCTGGTAGAATCCCTTCTCCTGCAAAGAGGACCCTTTCCATCCTAAATAATGAGTCAATCTGTAAAGGTAAAATCAAATAAAGTATATTGAAGGGTTTATAACAAAGAGTGGGAAAATAAGAAGGGGAATAAACAGCAAAATTGCACAATACAGTGATTACCCCCAAACTCAACCCTACAAAACTGGTATAAAAAACTTCTTTACAGATCAAAGCAACAGCAGGTGCTTGGGACCTCAATCCTCTGGCTAGTGGCAAACCTTGATGTTCCTTCGGGACCACGGGAAGCAGGAGAACAGCAACGGATGATGACAAAGGTAAGTGTTGTTTCTTCTTCTCTGTTCTCCTTACAGGTGAGGAAGCTGTTGGAGGAAAATCCCTAGCCCTTCTATCACTAGGATGGATAGATGTCTGCAGGTAAGACCCATGACCCGTGACTATCCCTGGCTGCCACTCAGATGGACAGCCCTGAGGCCATGTTCAGGGCAACTTTTTATACACTTGCCCGGGAAACCCCTTAGAAAAGGCAGGAAGCCCTTTCTGGGAAACCCCTTAGGAAAAACCGGTTCTGACGAAGTTTTTTACAACTCCAGGAGAAATCAAAAGAGCAGGAAACTTAACCTATAGTTCACGTGAGCGCAAAACTCCATTTTAGGACCAACATGGATTCCTGTAGTCACAAAACATATATGAAAATAAACCCAACCTAACAATGCCCAGATCCACAATAGGATTTAGGGCTTGTCTACGCTTCTCTGAAGTTCTGACTATGGAGGTGTGAATAGCTGTGTGCACCACAGCTGTGCTGTAACATCCCTGTGTGGATGCTGTGGGTGTGAACTAAAAGATTCCAAGTTCATGATAATGTAGTCCTCTTCCTCTGGACTATATTAATGCAAACTAGGAACCTTTTAAGTTGAACCCACAGTTCCCACATGGAGGATATACAATGCAGCACTGGGTGCGCACTGCTATTCACATGCCCATAATCTGAACTGCGGGGCACTATAGACATAACCTTAGGGACTTAACTCCCTACTTTAGCACCTAAGTCAAAAAAAAACCCTGCTCAGCTAACCCTGTAGGCATCAAACCCTGTAGGCTTCTAAATTTTTGCCCCTGGGCATGTGCACAATGCCTCATACTAGGTGTCCAGATACTTATCTCACGCCTAAACCCCAACAATCTCTCCTGTTGAAGATACTTCACTTTAGTAAATAAAGAATCATTGATGCAGGAGGATAGGATCCTAGGTCTCCTACCTCCTAGATGAGTGTGGTAACCAGCAGGCTATAGAGGCATTCTCATTTGCATTCTATCTCTGGCCTAAAGACTATTTAATCCAAATTTAAATAGCTTCAACAGGAGAGACTGCACGAGAGCCACACCAGAATATCCCATAGCCAAGGGCACGCTTCTGAGAGGTGAGAGACCCCTGTTCAAATCGTTTCTCCCCATCAGGCAGAGGAGTAAATTAAACCTCTTTCCCACATCCAAAACGATTGCTCTAGCCACTGGATTAAATGTTATAAGTACACTCCTCCTCCTCTGGTGTTTCTTGCAAAAAACATCTTAGATGCCTAATTCCAGGAGAGGGCTCATGGCTGTGGATCCCAAACAGAGATAAGATACCTCCTTCTGGATTGGATTTAGGCACTTTAATCCCAGAGAGGGGTGGGTCTTAGGACACTGTCACTGGCATCCACTGTTGGCTATTTTAGGTGGGCAGCTGCCTATAGCATGCTGGCTTTTGTGTATCCCTTCTTAGGATCCTCTCTCTCCATTCATTGTATACGGAACCTGGGAGCCTGGGCTTTTCGGATTCCAGTTTTTTTCAAGTGCCTAAAAATTAGATACTGCAATGCTCTGCACCCACACCTAAGCCCCTTTGTGGATCTGGGCCTTAGTTCATCCTCCATTCATTAAGGTGAGATGAAAACAAAGCATTACTATTTAAATGAAGTAGTTGGGATATACCAATTTTTGTCTGCCATATGATCTTCATCATCATCATCGTTATCATGGCAAATCTCAAAGAAAAATGGCCTCCTTGCAAATTGAGCAATCCCAGATCCATTTCTGGCAAGGGACTTAAGGTGCTCGGGTTGTATATTCAGTTTATGTCCATCAGTGGCAATCTTATTGTGCCACCGAAACTTTTGATGCCCATGTGATTGCCAGCTGTGTAGCAGCATTCTATGAGGAATTAATTGGGTCTTCCATTCTAATGTTATGTCCATACCAAGAAAGCTGCTGAAATTGAATCAGTGCCGATGGAGGCAGTTACTGGGTTTGGCTTTGAATATTCTCATTTCTGATGGTGTCTGGAGCAGCTGATGAAGACAATGAGAATTGAAAACTTCAGTCTGAATATCTGCAGCCTTCCTTAACATCCACATTTCACTGCTGTACAGCCATGTTCATATAACCATGGTTCTATAGATTTGCAGCTTTGTAGCAATCTTGATGTCACAATGTCCCCACAGTGGCTACTGAAGTGCCCAAAACATGGCAGCAGCTGTTGCTATACTATTGTCCACATCTTTTGAGTATCCAACACTATCTATGATGCTGCCTGAATATTTAAAAGTTGCCACCTGCTCAGTGTCTCAACCGGACAGGTTAATTCTGAGCTGTTTGTAATCCAAAACTGAAGCCTGCTTAATGGTAATGGCGGTGGTCAGATGTTGACTGCGTGTGTTCATTCAGTTTGCTGTCCCAGCTCTGTACAGATAGCGGAGATTACAGATCTCAATTAAACTGCCCAATAAATCCACAGACTCAGTTTTCAGCAAAGGCACCCAGCCAGGTTTATTGTCGATGAAGCACAGTAATAGCACCTGTCAGACTCTACGAGAATACTAAGGCATATGTGATCATGACAATGGATGCAGCTCAGTCAGTGGTGCGACTTTCAACTGCCCCCTCGGCTGGACAAAGATAATCCCTCTGAGATACATCTTTATACCCCGATACAAACAAGTTAGTTCTTCCCCTTTGTCATAGTTAGTTACTGCCCCCTGACATCACTAGTTATCAACCTTTATCTCATACATATTTGTTGGATTAAAAGATTTCTATTACGTACTGTCATGCTGACCTTATCTTTTAGGAGAGGTCAGTGTGTTCCCGTTATCCTTGGGAAATGTTTTTGTACCATCCTTGATATCGGGATGTTCTGGTACCACTTGATATTGAGATGTGTTTGTGTGAGCACTCTGTGACTAGCACTTCTTAGGAATGTGTATTTTTGCATTATCAGCCCTGTTCTTGCCAAATTCTGTGAGCAGGGCCTGCCTCTTGCTCACAATCTGAATTTGCTTTATATCAGCAAAGTTTTGACCACTAGTTTAGTTCAGGCCTCATACCAGGCCTCTGATACAAGGGCTTATGTCTCAGGCTCTCTTCCTATTACATTCCCACACTTTTTGTCTTTTTATGGGGAGGATATTTACCCATTGGCCCGGAAAAGCATAATTTATGGACTGAAAATGACCCAGTGGGCTAAACACTGTTATGTGGTTACCTTACTTTGCCATTCACACATTCATGCCCCATCTGTCACTTAGTTTGCACATTTCCTCGTACGACCAATGGACAGATTTTATTTTCTAGTTGTTTTTAGTCCCTTAGATGGACCTGGGAACATTAGCCCCGGGACTTTAATTGTACGTAATTTTGTGCCTTGGGGGCACTCTCAGATAATTAATATATATGAATAATATGGATATTTGTGGTGTATATGGGCATATATGTATAGTATGTATGTGTACATATAACACCACCTTATATTTAAGCATAACAATTCTTTTCCAATTTGGTACTGTGATTTGGCCCTTGTGGTACTGCAGACAGCAACACACTCCTAGTAGGGCATTTACAGTTATCACCTGTATTATTATTGGTGGTAGGCTAAGTGTTTTGAAATACTGGGATAGGCAATATTAGTGTCCCACAGTGCTATGTATATGAGAAGTAAAACAGAAATTTGCAGTAGTGACACTACAAATGAGGCCTTTATATATAAATGTCTTGTAATTAGTTACTACCCCAGTTCTGTCCATTCATGTTATAGGTTACCCTTACTGCTGGTTGTCACTCTCTGATAAGCTTTACCAGGCAGGAAAAAATGTGGATAACAATTATAGCTTTGGTTAAGGTCTGACTGATGTTATAATGACAAACATTTGACAATCTAGGGCTAATTTTGTACTCCCATTTAAACTGCTTGTTTTTACTCCTAAATATAGGAGTATTGTTAGCAAGCATTGCCATAAAAAAAAAATCAGAGGAGATCAATATTTTCTTGAAGCAGTGATGTGTAAAGGCATAAACTATTTTCTCACAGACACTGTGAGATACTTTCATTCCACCAACTCCTTTTTACTGTAAAAAGAAAAGGAGTACTTGTGGCACCTTAGAGACTAACAAATTTATTAGAGCATAAGCTTTCGTGAGCTACAGCTCACTTCATCGGATGCATTTGGTGGAAAAAACAGAGGAGAGATTTATATACACACACACAGAGAACATGAAACAATGGGTTTATCATACACACTGTAAGGAGAGTGATCACTTAAGATAAGCCATCACCAACAGCAGGGGGGGGGAAGGAGGAAAACCTTTCATGGTGACAAGCAGGTAGGCTAATTCCAGCAGTTAACAAGAATATCAGAGGAACAGTGGGGGGTGGGGTGGGAGGGAGAAATACCATGGGGAAATAGTTTTACTTTGTGTAATGACTCATCCATTCCCAGTCTCTATTCAAGCCTAAGTTAATTGTATTCAGTTTGCAAATTAATTCCAATTCAGCAGTCTCTCGTTGGAGTCTGTTTTTGAAGCTTTTTTGTTGAAGTATAGCCACTCTTAGGTCTGTGATCGAGTGACCAGAGAGATTGAAGTGTTCTCCAACTGGTTTTTGGATGTTATAATTCTTGACGTCTGATTTGTGTCCATTCATTCTTTTACGTAGAGACTGTCCAGTTTGGCCAATGTACATGGCAGAGGGGCATTGCTGGCACATGATGGCATATATCACATTGGTAGATGCGCAGGTGAACGAGCCTCTGATAGTGTGGCTGATGTGATTAGGCCCTATGATGGTATCCCCTGAATAGATATGTGGACAGAGTTGGCAACGGGCTTTGTTGCAAGGATAGGTTCCTGGGTTAGTGGTTCTGTTGTGTGGTGTGTGGTTGCTGGTGAGTATTTGCTTCAGATTGGGGGGCTGTCTGTAAGCAAGGACTGGTCTGTCTCCCAAGATCTGAGAGAGCGATGGCTCGTCCTTCAGGATAGGTTGTAGATCCTTGATGATGCGTTGGAGGGGTTTTAGTTGGGGGCTGAAGGTGATGGCTAGTGGCGTTCTGTTGTTTTCTTTGTTGGGCCTGTCCTGTAGTAGGTGACTTCTGGGTACTCTTCTGGCTCTGTCAATCTGTTTCTTCACTTCAGCAGGTGGGTACTGTAGTTGTAGGAATGCATGATAGAGATCTTGTAGGTGTTTGTCTCTGTCTGAGGGGTTGGAGCAAATGCGGTTATATCGTAGCGCTTGGCTGTAGACAATGGATCGAGTGGTATGATCTGGATGAAAGCTAGAGGCATGTAGGTAGGAATAGCGGTCAGTAGGTTTCCGATATAGGGTGGTGTTTATGTGACCATCGCTTATTAGCACTTTGTCCTGACCCATAACTATTTCACATTTGGTGACAATGTATACCTTCAAATCAGCGGCACTGCGATGGGTACCCGCATGGCCCCACAGTATGCCAACATTTTTATGGCTGACTTAGAACAACGCTTCCTCAGCTCTCGTTCCCTAATGCCCCTACTCTACTTGCGCTACATTGATGACATCTTCATCATCTGGACCCATGGAAAAGAAGCTCTTGAGGAATTCCACCATGATTTCAACAATTTCCATCCCACCATCAACCTCAGCCTGGACCAGTCCACACAAGAGATCCACTTCCTGGACACTACGGTGCTAATAAGCGATGGTCACATAAACACCACCCTATATCGGAAACCTACTGACCGCTATTCCTACCTACATGCCTCTAGCTTTCATCCAGATCATACCACTCGATCCATTGTCTACAGCCAAGCTCTACGATATAACCGCATTTGCTCCAACCCCTCAGACAGAGACAAACACCTACAAGATCTCTATCATGCATTCCTACAACTACAATACCCACCTGCTGAAGTGAAGAAACAGATTGACAGAGCCAGAAGAGTACCCAGAAGTCACCTACTACAGGACAGGCCCAACAAAGAAAACAACAGAACGCCACTAGCCATCACCTTCAGCCCCCAACTAAAACCCCTCCAATGCATCATCAAGGATCTACAACCTATCCTGAAGGACGAGCCATCGCTCTCTCAGATCTTGGGAGACAGACCAGTCCTTGCTTACAGACAGCCCCCCAATCTGAAGCAAATACTCACCAGCAACCACACACCACACAACAGAACCACTAACCCAGGAACCTATCCTTGCAACAAAGCCCGTTGCCAACTCTGTCCACATATCTATTCAGGGGATACCATCATAGGGCCTAATCACATCAGCCACACTATCAGAGGCTCGTTCACCTGCGCATCTACCAATGTGATATATGCCATCATGTGCCAGCAATGCCCCTCTGCCATGTACATTGGCCAAACTGGACAGTCTCTACGTAAAAGAATGAATGGACACAAATCAGACGTCAAGAATTATAACATTCAAAAACCAGTTGGAGAACACTTCAATCTCTCTGGTCACTCGATCACAGACCTAAGAGTGGCTATACTTCAACAAAAAAGCTTCAAAAACAGACTCCAACGAGAGACTGCTGAATTGGAATTAATTTGCAAACTGGATACAATTAACTTAGGCTTGAATAGAGACTGGGAATGGATGAGTCATTACACAAAGTAAAACTATTTCCCCATGGTATTTCTCCCTCCCACCCCACCCCCTACTGTTCCTCTGATATTCTTGTTAACTGCTGGAATTAGCCTACCTGCTTGTCACCATGAAAGGTTTTCCTCCTTCCCCCCCCCTGCTGTTGGTGATGGCTTATCTTAAGTGATCACTCTCCTTACAGTGTGTATGATAAACCCATTGTTTCATGTTCTCTGTGTGTGTGTATATAAATCTCTCCTCTGTTTTTTCCACCAAATGCATCCGATGAAGTGAGCTGTAGCTCACGAAAGCTTATGCTCTAATAAATTTGTTAGTCTCTAAGGTGCCACAAGTACTCCTTTTCTTTTTGCGAATACAGACTAACACGGCTGCTACTCTGAAACCTTTTTACTGTAGTATCCCTCTTGTCCCTCATATAGCTGCAGAACAATGAACTGATTGCCCCCCTCAATTATGATTTGCCATGCAGTGTATTTCAGGGCAGTATGGCCTGGTTCTCTGGCTCCTGACCAAGATCTCACCCCGTAATACCTGAATAGATGCACCCTCCCAGTTTGAGAGTGAACCACTGATAACCACTTTTTTAATACAGTCTTTCAACCAGTTATGCACCCACCTTAATTTCACCTGCACCACATTTCCCAAGTTTGCTTATGAGAAGGTCACGTAGGACTGTGTCATAAGCCTTACTAAAATCTAGATACATCACATCTACTGCTTTTCCCCCATGCAGTAAGCCAGTAATCCTGTAAAGAAATTAAGTTGGTTTGGCATGATTTGTTCTTGACAAATCCATGCTGGTTATTCCTTATAACCCTATTATCCTCCAGGTGCTCACAAACAGAGTGTTTAATAATTTGTTCCAGTATTTTTCAGGTATCAAAGTTAAGATGATTCAGCTTTAATTCCCAGTGTCTTCTTTGTTCCCGCTTTTAAAGAAAGGTGCTATTTACCCTTCTCCAATCTTCTGGGACCTCACCTGTCCTCCAGGAGTTCTCAAAGATAATTGCTAATGGTTCTGAGATTGCTTGAGCTAGTTCCTTAAGGTCCCTAGAATGAATGTCATCAGGCCCGGCTGAAGTGAATACATCTAAATATTCTTTAAACTGTTCTTTCCCTGTTTCGGCTTTCGTACCTTCCTCTTTGTTGTTAATATTAACTGGGTTGAGTATCTGGTAACCATTAACCTTTTTTTGTGAAAACTGAAGCAAAATAGCCATTAAACCCCTCAGTTTTCTCAATGTTGTTAATTGCTCTCCTTCCCTTGCTAAGTAGAAGACCCACACTTTCCTTTTTCTTTCCCATGCTGCAGCGTGAAGACATCCCTCCCCAAAGTGAAGGGTGGCTCAGGGCTGGGACAGGGGATTGGGGCACAGGGTTGGGGCATGACCCTATCTCCAGCGGCTCCCAGTCAGCGGTGGAGCCAGGGTGCAGAGGCAGGCTTCCCGCCTGTCCTGGTACCACGCACCACGCTGCACCCCAGAAGCGCCCAGCAGCAGGGCCAGCTCCTAGGTGGAATCAAGCAAGCGACTCTGCCGTGGCTTTCACCTGCATGCCCCGCCCCCCAATTCCCATTGGCTGGGATGGGTCTTGTACTCTTACACTGGTGCCCACCTTTGCAGTTGGTTAGTGGCTATCTACTAGGCTGTCTGTACATTATGGAAGGGGGGGGGTCCTTAATTTTGTGCGTTTCTTTCAGTGTCACAAGGGAGGGTGGGTATGGAAAAGTTACCCCACAAGTGTTATGTAATTTATGGACAGCCCCCTAATCCATGCTACCCTGCGCTCTTGGAGCCACAGCCCAGTGCTAGAGGTGTCCCTGGCCTCGGCTGTCCGGGGTCTCGGCGCCGCTGGCTGCGAGGAGAGGCCCGTGGCTGCACAGCAGCCAGCCAGGCTAGTTTGCCCCTTAACTCCTTGTACCGGCTGCCGGGCCGGCCTGGGCGAAGCGCAGCGTCATGGGGCCGCCTCCCCGCGCGGCGGCCACGTGCAGCAGCGCGGCCCCCGCGTGGCTCTCCCCGGGCTGAAGGTACCGCGGCCGCCGTCAGGGCGCGCGGCGCGGCGCGGCGCGGCACGGCACGTGGGGGGGACGGCTGCTAGCCCCCACACAGATTGAAGGCGAGGCCCCGGAGCCCCGCCCAGAGCGGGGCATGGGGCGAGCCCGAGACGTTCCCCCTCCCGCCCCCGCAACAGGGACACGATGGGATGGGGTCTGATTGAGCAACTCCATCCGGGTCCCCGAGCACGAAGCGGTGCAATGGTTTTGGGTCACGTGGCTCGCTAGAGCCCCGTGACCTGCATTCAACTAGGGGGAAGGGACCCGGGTTCCTTACCGTAATGCGACGCACAACCTTCCCTTCCCCTCCCTCACCAGCTTTCCCTGTCACGCGCGGAGCGCAAGCTGGCTCTTCCCCCCTGCCAAAGGCATCACTAGCTCGGCCGCCGCTATGGGCTCCCTGCTGGATCTTAGGCTCGCGCTGCAACCCCCCCCCCCCCCGCAGAGCTGGGAGATGGTACGTGCCAGCGGAGCGCGCCTGCGCAGTGAGTCCCGGGCGGCGTCTGGTCTGTGACTCGGGCAGGCGCTGCCATTTTAAGTTGTTTGTTCTCGCTCTGTCCCGTCGCTGCCGGTCGCTCCCGGGCCTGAGAGGCGCCTCCGCTCTCGCCGCCGCCTGAGAGGAAACGCCTGGGCGGTGTGAGGCTCCCCCACGCACCCGCCGCCGGGACTCGACGCCATCGCCTGGTCTTCTCCGTAGGAGCCGCTAGCGCAGGGACCCGGCCTCCTCCTCCCTCCTCCGCTGCCGCCTCCGCCACCATTTCCCCTCCCCCGGCACCGGGGCGCTGAGCTAGACTATGGGGACCAGGCTGGGGCTGAGCAGCGGCAGAGCGGGCGGCCCGGTCACCGTGTCCAGTGCAGCAGGGATGGGGGGGCTCGGCGGCTTCGTGGCTTTATCTTGACATGGCTCCTCCCCGTGCTGCTAGCAGCGCCGCCGCCTCCACTGCTCCTCCTGCGCCCGCCGGCTGCGGGTAGCGAGCGGGCCTCGGTCTCTGCCTGAGTCTCTCCGTCTCCCGTTTGGGGGGGATTTGGGGGTGTTTTGTTGAGAGGAGAGGGAAAAAATCGGTGGGGTTTTTTTAACCTGGTCCGACGACTTTATTTTGGGTTAAAACTCTTTCAAAAGCCCCAACCCCCTAGAAAAAAATGGCTGGAGTGAGGCAAAAATAATCTAAAAAGGGTATCTTTTTTTTTTTTTTTTTTTTGGTTGTTGGTTTTTTTCCCAAAAAAATCTGCCACCAAAATTTCAAAATACACAGGGGAAAAAACTGGTAAAAATTTGCACCTTTCTCCCCCCCCCCCCCCCCCAAAAATCTGTTTTTCAAAATAGCCCACCGGCCTCTCCGTGTCTGTAAAGTCGCTACCATGAAGTGAGAGGGGGAACGCCAGGTCACTGAGTCGGTGCCTCGTTGCCCTAGGCACAGGCCGCCCGCCGCCGCCTTGTGTAGGGAGAGGCCCAAGGGGAAGTGAAAAGCATCGGCCATGCCTAGTCCCAGCTAAATCGGGCTCCCTGAGGAGCGCAGCAGCAGCGGCAGAGAGAGGAGGATCCCCGGGGGATCAGCAGCCCAGGGAGACCGTGGGGTGTTGGGGAATGTAGGACTCTCACCCTGAGGGGTGGGGACAGTCGGGACCGAGGGATCAAGTCGTGTTTGAGTCTCTAGGCGATATACTATTGTCCCTTCACCCACACCCACCCCTCATCTATGGCCATCATGATCCCTTCTCTTTTCCTTGGCAGCGGCAGCCTTAGAGCGATGATGTGCCTGATGATGAGCAGGATGAAGTTAGAAATGACTCCGCTGTTTTTCCTCTTTGCTCTTCTGCAAACCAGCACCGTGTTGTTTGTAGTTGATGATTTTGTTGTTGGCAGGGAATTCTCGTACCTCCCGGGACGTGCACGCCTCCTCCTCTGCACTCTCTTCTCTGCTCTCCATCAAGTGTAATAATCCTTTATAAAAAAAAAAAAAAAGAAAAAGGAAAAAAAGGGGGCAACGTAGCAATAGTGGAAATCTCAGAATAATAATCAGCAGAGTCATGAATCTGGCTGGGGTAAAACGCAATTTGTAATTTTTTTATATATATATATTTTTTTTGTAAGCAAGGCACAAATAACCCCACATGGATTGGGCTTGTGCCAGTTGCTTTTTATTGTACACATAAATCGTGATAAGATTTTTTTTTTTTCCTTTTCATTCTCACCCACTTATTCCTGTGATTAAACTCTTCACACAAGCATATTTTCTTCAGAATTTTTAGGTTTTGTTTTTCCTTGGTACTGTTTCAAAATCGCTTCTTGTCCAATCATGGTTGGACGATTACATATTTTGTTTCTTGACCCCTCTAATATGATAGCCTCATAAAATATTACCTGAGGTGTGTTTTTTGGGTTACATTCGCGTTTTATCTATTGAGTCGTATTAGCGGGAATAAAATGACTTGTTTCTGTTGTACTTGAGTCTTATGAAAAAGTGCCCATAGTTTAGTGACCATTTCCAAAGGCTTTAGTACCACCTGTGTTACAAAATGGGGGACCCAAACTCCCGGAAGAAACAAGCTCTGAACAGACTTCGTGCTCAGCTTAGAAAGAAAAAAGAATCTTTAGCTGACCAGTTTGATTTCAAGATGTATATTGCCTTTGTATTCAAGGACAAGGTAACTTAATTTCAAAATCTTTCTTCTTTGTTGTCTATTACAAAAGGACTTCAACTCTTTGTATACTGTTAGCAATTTTTTTGCAAAATGTTCCAAGGTCAAAAATGAAGTTTAAAATCACCAAGTCACCATGTTGTCTTAACGTTTGCCTTTAAGTGACTTTGGCTTTCATTTGTCATGTGCTTGTAACATAGTGGTAAACTCATCCTTGAGACACATGTATCCAAATAAATCTTTTCCCAGGGTGGGAGGGAATTAAAAAGTACGGGATGTAACTTGTCTGTGAAGCCTGATTTGGGCCTGAATTAGATACTGATGTGCTTATGAAAGTCAAAGTTGTGACAGAGAGAATTGGCTGAAACAACTACTGAAGTTACTACCTTTATCAGATTTAAACAGAAGTTGATTGTGACTTCCTTTTTAAAATGCCTCTTGAAATGGTATAAACCTGCATGGATATCAGAAGCTGCTGCTGTCATTCTTGAAAACAATTTTTATTTTTTTATTTATTTATTTTTCTTTTTATTTGCTTGGCTGCAGTGAACAGAATTTCTGGATATTGCCATGTTTGTCCTTGGATAACTCATCTATACTTGTGGCACCTTAGAGACTAACAAATTTATTTGAGCATAAGCTTTCGTGAGCTACAGCTCACTTCATCGGTTGCATCCGACGAAGTGAGCTGTAGCTCACGAAAGCTTATGCTCAAATAAATTTGTTAGTCTCTAAGGTGCCACAAGTACTCCTTTTCTTTTTGTGAATACAGACTAACATGGCTGCTACTCTGAAACCTGTCATCTATACTTGCATTTGTATCTTCAATGTGGGTTCTTTCTAACTGTCAGGAACTATTTTTTCATTTAGAATTAGATTAAATTAGTTCGACATACTAATGAATTATCCTAGAAATTCAAATTTAAAACTAGGATGAAACTGCAGTAGTTAAAGTTATGTATTTTACTTCAGGAATGAGGGAGGAGGCTATACAGTATTCCGGAATGTGATGCTAAGAAATTGAGCAGACTTAAGACACTTTTTTAGGCCATGTCTATACTAGCACTTATGTCGGCAATACTTTTGGTGCTCAGGGATCTGGAAAAAACACCCCCTGAGCAACACAAGTTTTGCTGGCATAAGCGCTCATGTGCACAGTGCTATGCTGATGTGGCGGGAGACACATGCTGGTTGAGCTGGTTTTATTATGTTGGCATAACAGGGCTACACGAGTGATTTTTTTTTTTTTACAGCAGCACAGCCTTGTCGATGCCGCTTGGAAGTGTGGACATGGCCTTAGTCTGCAGTTACTTTCTGAAAGCTCCTTTCCTGAACTTCCCGAGGTAGTTTTGACAAGCTTCTAAGTCTAAATCTAACTCTAACCTCAGTTTTGTGAGCGTGATGTCTATCCATGGCAAATGGTATTAGGAGAATGTCTGGTGATAATGGATATGCAGGTCTCCTCTGTTCTTCCTGGACAAACTCCATAGACAATTGTAGCAATCACAGTTCTGTGAAAACCAGACACTAAGAAAGTGAAAATCTAAGTAACTGAGGGAAAATGATCTTTTTGGTCAAACTGTGTTACACCTTTCTCTGCCTTTTCAATGGAGCACAAACTAAAATTGTGAACATCTACTTGAGAATGGGATAGCGTAGATGGACTGGTCTCTAGTTGCTATGTCATAGGGCAATAAAGATGACTTCTTAACTTATTCACTTGGCCATTATCATCGTAAAAGATTCCATGCTCAGTAATAAGGTGGCAGCATATGCCACTCATTTAAGAGAAATGTAAATGTTTAAGCAATGATAGCAATTACATTGTCTCAGTTAGGAAAAGCTTTGTCTGCTTCAAAACTGGTGATAATACCTAGATGTTTTTTTGGAAGTGTCCTATGCATGCATATTTGTTTAGGTGTTCTGAAACCTTGCTTACATCCAAGTAGAGCATTCCAGACTCCATCTTGCTGTCAGTCCTGTACATGCACACCAAGACTTAGGATGTTTGAAAGCTTAATGGGAGTAGGAAAGATTTAGAGTAGCCCATCCTGGAGCATGCAAAAAAGGGGAAGATAAATTAATGTCTATTATGGAGACTGAGTATGTGCCATATATCTAATGAGGTGTTCTGAAGAGAAATCAAGAGCCTCAGTGAGTTATAAGAAAGTCCTGCAGGCAAACAACCTTTGTTTACAGGTGATGTATGTGCAAGGAAAGCTGCTTTTTGTTCCTATAAGTGTTCTCGTGGATGGGAGATGCTAAAGCGGTTCATAAGTAAATGTCAGTTTGGAAACAATGCAAGAATCAGCTGTGAAAGTGAGTTAGAAAATGAAGTAACTCTTCACTGGTTGACACTCTGTGATTGCTAGAATTAAGGCTTTTCTACACTACCACTTGCTTCTGTATAATGTGTGTCACTCGGGTGTGAATAATCCACACCCCTGAGCCAGTGAAGTTACACTATGTCAGTGGGAGAGTTTCTCTTGCAGACATAGCTCCTGTCCCTCATGGAGGTGGAGTAATTAAGTTGACAAGAGAGCTCTGTCTGGCTTAGACTGCAGACACACACTGTAGCGCTTCTGGTGTGGACTAGCCCTTAGAATTGTTCCAAAATTGGATCTGCCTCCCTTCTACTGATAGCGGAGTTCTTTTAGTAGGGGGGAAGAGACACTTAAACCTCCATTGATGGAAATTGACAACTTTACAGATGTGAAATGCCTTTGATTAACTTGGTTCACCAGCAGAAATCTGTATCTAGAGCTGTTGCCAAGACCACAGCTGTCAATTTTAGACAATAAAACTCCAGTCCCATCAATACTTGTGCATGTGTTTAACTTGAAGCATGTGCGTAAAAAAACTTTTGTGGGGTTTGGGGCCTGAGTCATCTGTCCAGATATTTATTCAAGTGACACCACCATACGACCTAATTATATTAGTCACACCATCAGGGGCTCGTTCACCTGCACATCTACCAATGTGATATGTGCCAGCAATGCCCCTCTGCCATGTACGTTGGCCAAACCGGACAGTCTCTACACAAAAGAATAAATGGACACAAATCTGACATCAGGCATCATAACATTCAAAAAACCGTAGGAGAACACTCCAAACTCTCTGGCCACTCAGTAAAAGATTTAAGGGTGGCAGTTTTGCAACAGAAAAACTTCAAAAACAGACTCCAAACTGCTGAGCTTGAATTAACATGCAAATTAGATACCATTAACTTGGGTTTGAATAGAGACTGGGAGTGGCTGGGTTATTACACACATTGAATCTATTTCCCTAAATTAAGTATCCTCACACCTTCTTATCAACTGTCTAAATGGGCCATCTTGATTGTCGGGACAAAAGTGGTTTTTTTTTTTTTTTCTCCTACTGATAATAGCTCATCTTAACTAATTAGCCTCTCAGAGTTTGGCAATTTCCAACATTGTGTGTGTGTGTGTAAGTAATATATATCTTATTATATGTTCCATTCTATGCATCCGATGAAGTGGGCTGTAGCCCACCAAAGCTTATGCTCTAATAAATTTGTTAGTCTCTAAGGTGCCACAAGTACACCTGTTCTTTCTGTCTAAATAGAGCTCTTTGACTTATTCTCAGTCTTGAAGAGTTTTGCGAATAACTTCTTAAGACCGAGTTATGACTCCAAGGCATACTACTTATGCAGTGCTTAAGCAACACTAGCACTGAGGGAGAAAACATGCAGGCTTTGAGATGTTGTTATCACAAACTGCTTTTTTTTTTTTTTAAAGAAGAAGAAGTCAGCACTTTTTGAAGTGTCTGAAGTGATACCAGTCATGACTAATAATTATGAAGAAAATATCCTGAAAGGTGTGCGGGATTCCAGCTATTCCTTGGAAAGTTCCATAGAGCTTCTGCAGAAGGATATAGTACAGCTTCATGCACCCCGCTACCAGTCTATGCGCAGGGTAAAGTTATTCCTTACACTTACTAGTTTCTGAATTCTGAACAATTGTGAACTGTTTTTACAAATCCTGTGCCCAATCCTGCATTCCTCCAAATTTTTGTTGAACTAGAACTTCGGGTACATAAAGAACGGTGAATTATGAGAGCAGGTTGGGGGCTAAACTGAAATGTGGCACGTGCTTATCCTGGAATCAGATTTACTTACGTATTTGTGTAATTATTGAAACTCTCCTTTTGTACTTGAATGGGACAGATTATATACTTAGAAATTTGAAAGTACTTCTTGCTAGCCTTGTCCTCTTCTAGTGGGCAAATATTAATCTTCACAAACCAGTGTTTTTGTAGGATGGGTAAATGCTTATTCCATTTTTGAATGAATATTGAAATGAATGACACTCATAATCCATGAAAAAAATTATAATAAGCCTCTTTGAGACTAGAAGTTGTAAAACTGGGGACTGTTATGTAATACTTACTTTGCAGTAGCATGTAAAAAAGCCAACTAGTTCTCTGCTGGCTCTTGTGCAGACAGAAAATTTCTCCCAGTTCTTGTCCCAAAGCATTTGCTTTCTCAGACTAGGTATAACGGGTAAATCAGATAAAATAGTGGGTTAGGATGGAAGAATGTGGAGACAGATTTAAGAATTGTGAACATTGTTACCTTATGTAAAAGTGAATTATATTTGCTCTTGCAGTGATCATGCTGTAAGAGTAATTTACAAGTGAACCACTCAATTCCTTGCAGGATGTGATTGGCTGTACCCAGGAGATGGACTTCATTCTTTGGCCTCGGAATGATATTGAGAAGATAGTCTGTCTCCTGTTTTCTCGGTGGAAGGGATCTGATGATGAGCCCTATAGGCCTGTTCAGGTATTTTGTAAATTCAAAAAAAAAAAAACTTGTTTGAAATGTTAAGATTTTAATATTTCCTGTGAAATGCCAACTTGTTCCTTAGGCTCTTTGTAGCAGTGTATAGTGAGCTCCTGCCAACTTAATGCTATTACAGACATAGCTGCTATGACCTGTCCTGCATTAGGTGAATATGCAAGCAGCTTCAGCTCACCATAGGATATGGGAAAGGATTTTTAGTTCAAGTATGGTCACACTACTCCTCTTTGGTCCTGAGCTTGTGCTCATTGAAGTCCATGGTAAAGCTCCCATTGACTTCAGTGATGCAGGATCAGGTCTTTGCTTAGCATAAATGTATTCAATTTTGAACTAGAATGATAGTGAGCATGTTGTACATGTTGCTTATGAAAGTATATTCATTTTCATAACCAATAGGTGTCAAGATACTAGTGATAGTTACTTTATAAATGCTTGAGAATTTATTGGTCACTTCTGTTACAAAGCAGCTAAAATATTGAATGCATACTTCTTTCTGTTACTCATTCGAATAGTAGTATTGGCAGACTTCTAGCATCTGAAAGATATTCACAAAAGTTAGAATTGCATATATTAGAAGATGCAGAAACTGGAATTAGACATCCCTGTTTTCTGTACAATCCAAACCTTATTACTTCAACCTCCTTTAGATAATAATGAAAGCTCCCCTGATAAGTGGAGTTGTATTAATAATATTCGATAAATGGAAGAGGGGAATGACTAAAGTTTAGATGCTATTCCTCTTTCATTTCTTGGCTTGAAGTAATGAAGTAATTTAGAATTCTATTTTATAATCTTAAAACTGAACGCACCTACAACTAAAAGTGACTGCAGATAAAAATGCTTGTGCCCTGTAGTGCTGCTTAACAGTGTGTAAATTGTCTAAAGTCTTTAAGCTTATATTTTACTTGACAAATACCATGACATTTCAAAATGCTAGTGAGGGATGTGCCCCATGAAGACTTTGACCCAGTTTAACTTGCCCACTCACAATGAGTAGAATCATAAGTTGCTGCTTTCCCAGCTCTCTGTTGAAGGGGAGATATTGAGTATATTTCTTGACATCTCCCAGAGGCCTATAAAATTTCTCTGTTTCAGCAGAATACTCAAACGCCCCATTCTTCCTCAATTGAGGGCTGGGAAAGTTGCTCAGATGTCAAATTCTCCCAAGTCACTACCCTATCAGTTTTTCACCTAATGCAAACACACAAAAAAAAAAAAAAAACCCCAAGGAGGGTAAGGATTTACTTAATGGGTGGGGTTTTTTTCAACAGCATTGACAAGCCTTGGAAGTTGTCTGCTCTACAATGTATAGTGCTAGTGCATGAGAATATTTTTCTTGTCGAAGCTGAGTAAATGCAAAAAAAAAAAAAAAAAAACCTCTTCTAAAGTAGAAGTTTTAGTAGTTCAGGGTATAAAAAGGAATCTTTTGTTTTGTTAAAATGTTTCTTAATCTGACAGCCTCTAAAGCAATGCTAATGTATGTATCTTTTGCGTTTGCAAATAGTTCTTCCATTCTTGATGTAATTTGATGCCCTTGAAATTGGTAATTTTTATACCTACTGCTCTTACTAGCTACACACTGCTAAAAGTCTAACTCTTAAGGTCTGGTCTAAGCAGACTTGCACCATTTTAGCTATATGTGCATGTTGAAACTGATATAGCTAAATGGATGCAAGTTTGCTCAGACGAAGCCTAAGAGTTAAGGAGAAACACTCATCAAGCAAGATAATTACTCCATTTGGAGTTCTTACAAGGACACAGTTAATTTAAAAGTCCATTTCAAATGGCCAAGTGCGTAGTACCTAAAAATATCCTTCAGTTGCCTTGTCAATTTTTATCAATTGAACTTCAATTTTTTCAAGTATTTTTCTCTCTTCTCTCTCTCCTCCCCCTTTCACATTTGACACCCATACTACAGGAAAAACTGACAATACTCAAGTGCTGTCAGGTGTGCAAAATAAATAAACCTAGAGCTTTTTTTCTTTGATATAATAAAGCAGCTTGCTCTGCACTGCTTATGTCTCTGTCCAGCAGCAGAATGAAATGTACATCTTTGGTCACGTTCTCCACTGTTTAAAAACCTAATGGGCAGCAGTAAAACTAATCGTAGTGTGTCTTCCCCCAAGCTTAAATCTGAGCAGTAGAGAGGGATCAGCTCTGAATTTTACTACTTGGATCAAACACAGAATGTTAATAATTTAATTTTGTTTGTAAATACTGCCTTTATTCCTGTAAAGGCCAAGTTTGAATTTCATCATGGTGACTATGAAAAACAGTTTCTGCATGTTCTGAGCCGAAAGGACAAGACTGGAATTGTTATCAACAATCCTAACCAGTCAGTGTTTCTCTTCATTGACAGACAGCACTTGCAGGTAAGCTTGTCCTCTTCACACTTTTCAGAGCATAGTTTTAAGGACCTGAAATATTAAATCTTAGCTTATGAGAGAACACTTTAATCCTTTTGTAAACACATGAAAGGAGAATAATTGTCCAAAAGTTTATAAGTGATCCAATTGCAAGTATTTAATTATTTAAGTTTACATGAACAAAATTGCCATGGTCTTATGCTTGCGATTAAGTGGTGTTACAACAAACCACCATTCTGAAGACTTAAAGATGCAACAACTGGATATAAGCAAAAATGTTGCCAAATAAGATTGATTCAGGGCTTTTGTGTTATGGAATCTATTGGAAATAACTGCAAAAACAGATTCCTTATTTTGGAAAGGCAGAGCAATTTTGCTTAATCCTTTTTGTAGTTTCATTAAGTTACTCAACTCACAACTTACAGTTGGAATGAAGAATTATTGGAAGAACAGTTCAGAGGTTTTGTAACACTTTCATCTTCTAAACATTGCAGATCTACTGTCGAAGACTTAATTCTTATACATACAAAATGATCACTGTCAAACATCCCTCCCACTCGAGCCAGTGATCAGTCAGAGGCCTATTTGGAGCCTTGCCATGTTTCTTATATCAAACTACAGAAAAATCTCCATTAGACAGGAGTAATATCCTAACTGGCATCCTCTTTCAAAACATCTAACAATTTTCAAGGTGCTCAATTGCCTGTACTCCTAGAATCATAGTACTGGAAAGGACCTCAGTCTTCTAGTCTACTCCCCTGCACTCAAGACAGGACTAGGTATTATCTAGACCAGTGATTCTCAACATATGGACCCCCTGCAGCCCAATCATCACATAACTGCAGCCCATGTGACATCCTCTGGCATACAAGTAGTATATATTGTATGGATGTGGGCCACATAATACAGAACTGCATATACTGTGCTAAATAGGTTGAGAAGGACTGATCTAGACCATCCCTGACAGGTGTTTGTCTGACCTGCCCTTAAAAATCTCCAATTATGGAGATTCCACAACTTCTCTAGGCAGTTGAAAGAAGTTTTACCTAATGTAAACTCATTAATGTAAACTGAGGTAAACTCAGCAATCCTGGGGTTGAAAACAGCATCTTATTTTAATAATTTGTTAACTGCAACTGACAGAACAGGAAAGCAAGTACAGTATCTATTTGAAACTATGGAGGAAATTGGTGAACTCTAATTATCCACACTGTTTACTGGCTAGGAACCACTGCAGCTACCATCTTTAGTCTCAAAATGCCAAGTGATCTTCAGCAGATCCTGACAATCTATAGCCATTAAAATCTTCAGGGGGAGCTCAAACAACAGTGTACCTTAATATTGGGGTATTGATTTGGTACAGAAGAGAATATAATGCTGCCTCTCCATTTTGCATGCTGACCAGATTATATGCAATTTAGTTTGAGAGCTGAGATCTCGGCCTTCGATGATGTGGCTGCATACCTTCCCCATGTAGAACTGAATAACTTATTTTTGTATGAAAATATATTCTGGAGAATCTCATCATTGTTATAGAGCTAATGTTAAATCTTCACATAAGAAGTCTAATTTGGTAGCCCCTCCTACAAAGACACTATGCTACTTGTCAGATCCCATGGTTGTAAAAACTTGTTTAATAGTTTGACATTGTCCAATATTTTGATCAGAGTCTGCATACACAGAAGGGGATGAAGCAGAGTGGTTGTAGTAATCTCGTTTATTTTTTAGGGAGTATTTAAATGGGGAAGGGTAAATATTAAACCTGTGCAAATGTAACTTTTTGTTTGACTACATGTTAGGTCTGAACAAACTAAATACTTGTTTGTGTGTTGGTGTTTTTTCTCCCCCCCAGACTCCAAAAAACAAAGCTACTATCTTCAAGTTATGCAGCATCTGCCTGTACCTGCCACAGGAACAGCTCACCCACTGGGCGGTTGGTACCATAGAGGATCACCTCCGTCCTTATATGCCAGAGTAGGGTACTGGCCAGCAAAATGGGGAAGATCACAGGATGCAGCAGTGAATTCACTTTCCTCGCCACTTCATTCTTTCAGAATTTAGAAGAAAATGGACTCATGTTCAGAACACTTTACATTGTGAAACTTGATCATCCTGGATTATTTTTTAATCATTTGTGTATCAGAACTTTACAATTTTTTTTAAATGTTTTCTGCATGGACCTTGTGAAAGAGAGGATGCTCTGCATATTTTTGCATTGCGTCAGCATCTTACTAAAATGTGAAATGAAAGGACTGTTGTACACTGAAACAAATGTATCTGAAAGCACAAGGTGATCATTTGTGGTGGTGTTCCCATTTGTGCTGATCATGCCCCCTAACATCTAATGTTGTTAGTCATCAGTATTTGGAGGGTGAGAAGTGAATGTAACGGGTATAAAAGCCTTATAGCTTTGCTGTTAATATGATTGTATCAGAGAGCACTATCCGATTCATTCTAATGAACAGAAAAGTGGCTGTTACAATAGAAATGTAAATGTGGGGAAAGAATTCTTATAAGAAAAAAAGCATCTCATTCAGTGTAGGCATTTCTTGCCTTTTTTTTTATTTTGCTGGGCCATGTTTAAGTTTACTGGCACTTTCACTTTTGGATCTTTCCCCAAGTTGCTGTATAACTGTATAAAAGAGTATTCTGTTGAGTTGGATACATTTATACAGATTATGAGGCAGACCTGGAGTCTGAAGTAGTTAAAGCAGCTAAAAGTAAAGTAGTAGCTGCAGAAACCATGTTGTTGGTAGAGGATTATTTTTTCTGAGAGTTGAGACTTGTAAACTTGCTGGTGAACTGCAGGAAATACTGGTTTCTAAAAAATTTCTTACGGAAAACCCACGGAGGGTTTTTGAAATAGACGTTATAAAGCAGTTGTGAACTTCACTGTAAAATAGTGTTTGGAGTGTCAAAAGTTGGTTCTGGCAGAACATTTTAAGACTGTGTGCAATGAAATGAAGACTACTGTATAGTTTTGATGACAAAGAAGGCTTTGCTTAAGGGTTGAGTACTTTACTGGAGTAAATCTGTATAAGCCTGCTCCCTTTGGGTAATACTAGTGCTTACCTGTTTAAATTTGTATTTAGCTTTTGTTTGGAATTGGAAAAATTGGAAATTAAACAAATTAGGTGAAAGATGACAATGTTCATTTTATGCAAAGCTCATGAGTTTAATTACCTAACTCATACTATTATCTTACAATATGTCGTCCACAAATATTTCAGACTTAAAGCTTGTAGAACAGTCTAAGCATAGTCTCTCCAGTGAAAATTAGTGGCAAAGACAGCTTCTCAGCATCTCTGATATGGTTTTGGTAATATCAGTCAGGCATTTAAAAATATAATGATGTGACAACATTAATATTAAACTATCTACCCAAAGCAGCTGAATTCACTTAAGGGCGTGCTGGTGTGCCAGGAGCACTGTGAATTCTACTGATTTCTCCTGCCCCCCAACCTTTTGTCCTGGCAAATCCCTCAAAACAAACTGAAGGGCTGCTGAAGTGAAATTACATAATTTCAATTTATTAAGAAAATATTGCTTACTCTTTCCCCTACTTCTGTTTTAGAGCCTGATCCTGAAAAATGCTGCTAGGCATGTGGGAATATTAGAAAATTGGCATAACTGCCAGTAGTGCTGGCAGGATCAGTGTGTTTCTTTTCAGTGACCTGTAAGACAAATAGCAATACCAGACTACAGCTTGGTGAAACTTCGGTTCACCTTCTAGAATATTATCTTTAACGGTCTTGTTTGAACACTGTAACCGACTGATGAACTGTTCAAGGGTGCTCATGTGTTGTGTTGGGCAATGCATCTCAGGTGGAAATTAGTGTTTCACTCTGTCCTTGATCAAACTTTAATTATAGGGTGTGGTAGCGGCCATCTCAATTGAGATTCTGGTCACTGACAAGCAAATAACTCAAAGGATAAGCGTTAATGAGGGAATTGGTGGTTCTAATTATAGAATCTTTTAACAGTCGTAAAAGAAAATCAAGATAGTAGTTTATGAGGACATCTGTAGGTTTATCCACAGTGGCCAGATCCTTCATCTTAATTTAAAATTCTGTTACAGAAAATAATCTGTACCAATCATATTGCTGTTGTCTTATGGATTTGTATGGGAATCTTATAGATGTACAGGTATCAGACCTACATTATGTGGCAGAGACCTCAATTTAAACAGTAGTATACTCTTAAAACACTGCCTAGTCCAAGCTATACACTATTTCTTACACACTTTTTGATAAAGTAAATCTATTGTATCACTACCAAGCTTTCAACTTCCTGAGGATGTTGAATTGACAGGTAACATAACTGTAGAAGTTTGTCAGGAAAGGAGAAAGGGAAACAGGTTTTAATAGGTGGGTTGGGATGTCATTGGAGCCTTCTGACTCCCAGGGAAGGAGTAGGAGGCTGGCTTCACCCCCCAACCCACTTCAGTATTTGAGTCTTAAATCTTTTGCTCTAAGGGGATTCACCATCTTTCCTCTCCTCTTGGGAAGGGCACAAGAGACCTCACGTTTAGGAAGAATATTTTTTGAATTTCTCACTGCCTCATTTTGTCAATGCATCTCCAACTGTGGAGAACACTGAATATTCTGGTATTAAAGTTCCCACCCTATGAGAGCAGTTTGTCATTGAGCTGCTATTTTTAAGCCATCTTTGGGGTAATATCCTGCTAGAGGTGTGTGAGCTGATGCAATCTTCACAACTGTAAAGGCTAGGGTTCATTTTATTAAATCTTTTATGAAGCATAATTGTGTTAACTTAAGTATGTGTAGCAGCTTTGTATAAACACCAAAAACATAGCTTCTTAAAAGGTTGAGCTGTTAACATTCTTTGACACATGTACACCTCCCTTGTATGTCCTTAAACAGTCTAATAGGAAAAAGATGAAATTCTGTGAGGCTGTTCTCACTATGCACCCTGTATGTTGGCAGGAGAGTTCTCTTGTGGCTCTTAAGTCTGAATGTGATAGGAATTGAAACCTGGGCAGGGATTTGGGTACAACAGAGGAGACTGGTTAGGAGTATCTGTGGTTGGTTCAAGTTTTCCATGTATCTTGGCAGTGGAAAAGGATGCTTGCAGAAGAGGATGCTTACCTACCAACTATGGAATATATGAGCTTATGGGGCAGTCACTTTATAATGCTCTTAAGCTTCAAAATGCTAACTCTGTACTCCTAATCTATTAAGTAGTGTAGTTTTTTTTTTTTTTGTCCTGCTGAAGAATTGGGTAAGTAGTTACTGTGGCACACCAGATAGCATGAGGAAATGGTTGCATTGGGGGTGGGAGGGAAGTGTGGGTCTAAGAAGGGGCTGGAGCCAGGAGCTTACCTAAGGTTGAACTAGGTTTTTACATCTTATCCACCTAGTGAATAACTGATGCTACTTTATTCCTCCATTATACCTTAAATAAAATCCCTTCCCCAGATCTTTACTAGATTAAATGATACATCAAGCAGTTGTAACACATTTAGGTAATATAACACTTCAGTTTATTAAGCACATGCTTCCGAATGCTCAGAACAATGCTAAACTAACTGGTTTGGCTGAAATTTTACATGCTCAATCTCTGCCTCAGCTTGATTTATTAAGCAGAAAGTTTTTAAATCTGTTAAAAATGCTAATGAGAAGCTGAAAGTTGCTAATTTTAACTTTTCAAACAGCTCTGGTAGTTCTGTGGTGTAAAGTAACACTGAAATTAAGCAAGATGATAGTGCTGGGAACCAGAATGTGCCGTTGGCTATCCTTGTGAAAGTCCAGTCTATCTAGATTTGGTAGTTATAAACCACAGATTTCTACTTGCAGAGAGAGCTTATTGGATGTGCCTTCATTTTCTGAAAATTTCAATTACACTACGCATGTTCCAAAGCAATTGCATAGAAATGAAATCTTCCTATGGGGGCAAGGAGAGAGACCAAAAATGGAAATACTGGATTGGGAAGAAGATCCGTAGTACTACTGACTGGTATTGTTTGCACTTCACAACCATTATTACTGAGCAAGGCTTTATATACTTAGTTTTCTAATAGGGCAGATACAAGTGTTGTTTACAGTAAAGTTGCCTCAAACACATCCTATCCGTATGCTTTAATATACTGTCTGCAAAAATGGGACTATTGTTGCATATGCTACCTTAGTTAGGGAAGTGGATTGGACTGAAGGTGTGGATCTAAAGGCGGAGGAGGCCTGGAATTACTTCAAAGTTGCAGAAACTATCAGAAGCCTGCATCTCAAGAAAGGGGAAAAAATTCATAGGCAGGAGTTGTAGACCAAGCTGGATGAGCAAGCATTTCTGAGAGGTGATTAAGAAAAAGCAGAAAGCCTACAAGGAGTGGAAGATGGGAGGGATCAGCAAGGAAACCTACCTTAGTGAGGTCAGAACATGTACAGATAAAGTGAGAGAGGCCCAAAGCCATGTAGAGTTGGATCTTGCAAAGGGTATTAAAGCCAATAGTAAAAGATTCTATAGCCATATAAATAAGAAAACGAAGAAGTGGGACTGCTAAACACTGAGGATAGAGTGGAGGTTAAGGATAATCTAGGCCTGGCCCAATATCTAAACAAATACTTTGCCTCAGTCTTTAATGAGGAGCTTAGGGATAATGGTAGGATGAGAAATGGGAATGAGGATATGGAAGTAGATTCTACCACATCCGAGGAAGAAGCCAAACTCGAACAGCTTAACAGGACTAAATCGGGGGGGCCCGATAATCTTCATTCAAGAATATTAAAGGAACTGGCACCCAAAATTGCAAGCCCAATTAGCAAAAATTCTTAATGAATCTGTAAACTCTGGGGTTGTACCATATGACTGGAGAATTGCTAACATAGTTCCTATTTTTAAGAAAGGAGGAAAAAAGTGATCTGGGTAATTACAGGCCTGTAGTTCTCAAACCTATCTTCTTTGAGAAGGTAACAGATTTTTTTGACAAAGGAAACGCAGTGGATCTAATTTACCTTGATTTCAGTAATGCATTTGATACAGTTCCACATGGGGAATTATTAGCTAAATTGGAAAAGATGGGGATCAATATGAAAATTGAAAGGTGGATAAGGAACTGGTTAAAGGGGAGACTACATCAGGTCATACTGAAAGGTGAACTGTCATGCTGGAAGGAGGTTACTAGTGGAGTTCCTCAGGGATCGGTTTTGAGAACAATCTTATTTAATCTTTTTAATACTGACCATGGCACAAAAAGTGGGAATGTGCTAATAAAGTTTGTGGATGACACAAAGCTGGGAGGTATAGCTAATACAGAGAAGGATAGGGATATCATACAGGAAGATCTGGATGACCTTGTAAACTGAAGTAATAGTACCAGGATGCAATTTAATAGTGAAAAGTGCAAGGTCATGCATTTAGGGATTAATAAGATTTTTTGTTATAAAGGGGACTCATCGCTTGGAAGTAACAGAGGAGGAGAAGGACCTTGGAATATTGGTTGATCACAGGATGACTATGAGCTGCCAATGTGATATGGCTGTGAAAAAAGCTAATGCAGTCTTGGGATGCATCAGGCGAGGTATTTCCAGTAGAGATAAGGAGGTGTTAGTAGCGTTATATAAGGCACTGGTGAGACCTCATCTGGAATACAGTGTGCAGTTCTGGTCTCCCATGTTTAAGAAGGATGAATTTAAACTGGAACAGGTACAGAGAACAGGGCTACTAGGAGGTTCCGAGGAATGGAAAACCTGTCTTATGAAAGGAGACTCAAAGAGCTGGGCTTGTTTAGCCTAACCAAAAGAAGGCTGAGGCGAGTATGAGTGTTCTCTATAAATATATCAGAGGGATAAATACCAGGGAGGGAGAGGAATTATTTAAGTTCAGTACCAATGTGGACACAAAAACAAATGGATATAAATTGGCCATTAAGAAATTTAGACTTGAAATTAGATGGTTTCTAACCATCAGAGGAGTGAATTTCTGGAACAACCTTCCAAGGGGAGCAGTGGGGACAAAACACGTATCTGGCTTCAAGACTAAGCTTGATAAATTTTTGGAGGGGATGGTATGATGGGATAGCCTAATTTTGGCAATTAATTGTTCTTTGACTATTAGCAGTAAATATGCCCAATGGCCTGTGATGGGATGGGGTGGGATCTGAGTTACTTCAGAAAATTCTTTCCTGGGTGTTTGGCTGGTGAATCTTGCCCACATGCTCAGGGTTTAGCTGATCGCCATATTTGGGGTCAGGAAGGAATTTTCCTCCAGGGCAGATTGGCAGAGGCCCTGGGGTTTTTTTTGCCTTCCTCTGCAGCGTGGGGCACGGGTCACTTGCTGGAGGATTCTCTGTACCTTGAAGTCTTTAAACCACGATTTGAGGACTTCAGTAGCTCAGACCTAAGTTAGGGGTTTGTTACAGGAGTGGGTGGGTGAGATTCTGTGGCCTGTATTGTGCAGGTCAGACTAGACTATCATAATGGTCCCTTCTGACCTTAAAGTCTATGATTCTATATGCAACTTGTTGATTCAGTACATTACACAGCATAGCATAACACAACACATACATAGAGTTACTCCTTCAGCTCAAATAGTCAAGGTCTGTGCTGTGGATCTGAAAACTGTGGTTGTGAATCCCACTGATGAACAATGCAGAGGATCATGAGAGTTCACTTGATATTTTTTCCCTTGAAGGGTCCTGTGGGAAAGAATATATGATTATGCAATGAAAGGCAGTGTCCTAATGCATATACAAAATGGGAGTAAATTAAGATTGTGTTCATATTTTAGTGTTTACTTTGAAATGTTAACATTATTTTTAAACTTTAACTTTTGAGCATTTTTTATAGTTATATGTATATGGAGAAAGTCCATGTGTCTTGTGCATCAAAGTGTGTGTGGGAATATGTAAGGTTAACTTTCATATGTCCACATTGTTAACCAAATGTGCAAACTGTATGGATCACCTATTTCCCTATTTTTAATGGGGCCTGGACACTTGGGAGGTCCAAAAATATAACTCTTAATCTTTTGGTGTGTTTGTTATAAACCCAGATAGAGAATAACCTTTTATATTGATATACAAATTTAAACCATTCAGATCTGGCATTTTTCCACTTGCTGGTTTGTCATTTTTACTGACATCTGATTTGGTATTTCTCTTTCATAGTTACTTGTTACTGCTATTACGTTGAGGTATATATGACTAACTTGCACTCAGTTTCTGGTCTCCTTACTCAAAATGATGAGTCCCTTATTTTAAATAATCCTTGCCATTTCAATCAGGGAAACTTATTCAGAGTAGGGATACCAGAATCTGACGCTCAGCGTGCAATATAAACACGTGTAAGTTCTATTTTATTGAACAGGTTACATGTATAAAGTCAAACTATCTAAAATATGACATTCACATGGTATGAATGAACAGCTGATACACAGCATCTACCCCCTAAAAAATAATTCTGAATTTTGTCACTATAATTCCTATAAACATTTATAACAGCTATGGATATTTAAAGGAAGAATGTAGGTAAGTGAATAAAAATGATCAGACCAAGTGAAACTATTGTGGGCTAATTAGGGCGAAGGAAGTGATGAAAATGAGAGGCTTCGTAAGTACAGCCAAAGGGCTGGGTAGCAGTAATCACAAGATAAGTCAGAAAAGCATGAAGAGAACACTAGTGCAGATAAGTTTCTCCATACCTCATTACACATGCTTCTTACTCTAGAGCATAAAACTTCTCCTGATCTGTCTGTATAATAATAGCTCTTCTGTATCCACAGCTATTCACTGTTGCTAGCAATGATTTGTTTCTCTAGAGTTTTACTTCTGCTGAGACCAGAAATGAGTGTTTGAAAGTAAGTAGTGATTAGACAGAAGCCAGTCTCAGGGCAGCCAGTAATTGGCTAGCTGGGTGCATAGACACAAGGACTGTGCAGGTAATCAGAAATCCAGTTATCTAACAGCACTGACTACTCTTCTTTTCCAGTCAGGTGAGAGTTTTAGGGAAAAACAACAACACTCAAAACAACGTTTCAGGAAATGAGAAGTACCTTTGACAATCTGCCAGATTGTTCTAAATTGAAGTCTGTTTGTAGTGAGTACTGATTTAACTCTAAATGGCAATACTTCACATAAATTTTTAATCAAATCACTTGACACCCAAAGATGACACTTTAGAGACTTCTAATAAGTCTTTTCCCCAAAGAAACTAAATATTCTTTTTCAAAAGAAAAGGAAGTGTCATGTGTGGCATAAAAAGCTAAATTCATGCACCATAACTTTTGAAAGTAATGAGATTCTTAAAAATGCTTAATGATTATCTCAGTAAGGTAGAGTAGCATAGCATTGCCTAGTCCTGAAGGTTATCACATGACAATCTTTAATTCCTGGAGACTTGGCAACCCTGGTCATGTAAGGGTCTGGTTTTGGCCTACAGACCCAGAGCTGAGAGATTTGAATAGAGAACCTATCAAGTGCTAGCACCACCCAACATTTTTAAGCCATCTTCCTCTCCACCACCCCATTTTCATTTATTAAACGGCATAAACTGTGAGGAATATAAACATTCAAAGATACTTTAAGATCAGTTAACAGATTCATCTGGCCTGCTTAACAACACTTATGTCCCATTTTCTTAATTATTCAACAGGGACTAAACGCAATGTGAACGACTGCATTAGAACAGGTTTCAGAGTAGCAGCCATGTTAGTCTGTATTCGCAAAAAAGAAAAGGAGTACTTATGGCACCTTAGAGACTAACAAATTTATTTGAGCATAAGCTTTCGTGAGCTACAGCTCACTTCATCGGATGCATATGCTCTAATAAATTTGTTAGTCTCTAAGGTGCCACAAGTACTCCTTTTCTTTAGTCACAGAGTTGATTAATTTTATCAACTTTTGCAAATAAAATATTCAGTTAATCATTTCCCCATTATTCATTCATCTACAGCAGTAACAGTATTTGATACCATCTAATACAAGCCTAGGCCTTCCCACATGGAATGACAGAGCTTGATTTGTTTCAATGCACAGATAAGGCAATAGCCTACTTAAGACAAAGGTATATAATTACAGAATGGCAGATTTTCTTTCAGTCCGTTAAAACAAAGTGGGTGCAATACTATTCATTAAAATTGATTTTCACTAAATGGTTAATGTATGATAGTTCTGTAAATCAAATAGATACTGGTCACTGGAAAAGCTTTTTTTAAAAAATGAATTAAATAGCAAAAATAGGAAAGTTTTTTTTTCCATTTTACTGTATATAAGAAGGAAGCACTGAATGGGTCAATTTGCCTTGGCAAGAATGACAGACTTTTTAAATATAGAGCCATGCCATATTTAAATACATTAATTTTAAAAAAGGAGGTAATGGTCATTTTGGAAAAAGTTAACCCCCTTGCATTTTATATTAAAGAATAAAAAATATCAACGATAACCCTCTAATACAACTACTACTATTTGACCTCAAACATTTTGAAGATTTTGGCTGCCACCAAAGTTATTTTGGAAATGTAATTTGCTTCAGAATGGTTTTGAAATTTTCAACACCTCACAACACTCCTGATTGATTTCTGTGATGCACAATCCCACCCGTAGAGGTCATGAGCCACTGGTTGGGAAACACTGCTCTAGCACAATGTAACTATACAACTTTTCACAGAGAAAATAGTTTCTTCATCTGGGCTGAATGAGCTTACTTAATGTAGTAGTATGAGAGCTTTTATTAAATGTGTACTTCTTGAATATTTATTGAATTTTTTTAATGAATTAGGCATTTGCCAGATATAAAGACTTATGTTCTCAATGTATTACATTTCCTGTTTGCAAAATATTCTTATTTCAGATTAATAATTTAAAACAGCAATACAGCACTTGTAACACCTGTTACTTTAACACTTGATAGCATAGGATAAAAGAAATGCAGTTTGTTAGTTGCTTTGGTTTTTGAAAGGTTATGAACTGACAGTCCTGGAGCTTGGAAACATGTTTTCATGAGAGGTTCAGAATGCGGAGCAGAAAGCTTCCCCACACAGTCCCGCCAGCGAACCTGAACATTGATCTTATCTTCAGGCACAAAAAAAAGTCTTCATGTCTCTTCAGTTTTTGGTCTCTCTACCAAGACTGCAACAAGCTCAGAATTAGTGCCAATTACAACGTGAACACTTGTCCACTAGGAATGGGACCAACTCATTTTACATAGACCTCTTAACTGCCTTCATATCGTGGTGACTTGATACAGCTTAAATTAGAAAAAAAAATTCAATGCTAGCTTCTTAAGCACAAACTTTCCTTTTTAGATATTTTCTTATATTAATGTCCTAGGTGTTTTGTATGTCTGCCTTGTGCCACAAACTTTCCCGTTGCCTTATTTGTTACATCCACGCTGGCAAAGGCAAGACTTCTTCCTTGCTTCAAAATCTGAGCAGTGATCAATATCTCTTCCCCAATCTTAGCAGCAGACATGTATCTTGAATGAAAAACAGAACAATTGTTTTATACAACAACATGTTACAAATCAGGGAACATTCATCTGTTTAAAATTATTTTTTGAAGGAGCTACCATAGTCAGTTTGTAGTTAACCCCTTGCAGCTTTTCACAGGCCTGAATCTTGCAGCTTCTCCTCAGGCAGAGCTCACACTGATATTCCCACTGAAATTCCATGCATGAGAAGATTATAGAACTTGAACTTTGTTACCTAGAAGTAACTAAGGCATTAAACCAAACGTAATAAAAGAGGGAGCTGAAAGAACATTTGACTGCCTCAAACTAGTGTCTCAACCACGTGATGATATTCCCAAACAGGATCTATACTGACTTTATTAGAAGTTGTTCTTTTAGAATAGACTGCAGTTTGTCTCCAAAATGGTAGCTGGATCATGGAAAAGAAACTTAGCAGAATCCAGGCCCTGTTAGTAGAACACATCAAACATTAATATTTAACATTTGACAGTAAGCATGTTCAATACATACGTAATGTTCATATCCACACTGACCCCGGGCATTCCTCTTTCTGTGTACAACAATGCTGCTGTTGACACTACGTCTACCAGTGTGGCAGTCAAACCTCCATGCAAGGTGCCACCTCTGTTTGTGTGCTCCTCCTCTATTTTCATTTCACAAACAACCTTTCCAGGAGTTGCAGAAAGAACTGTCATCTGAACAAACAGGAAGGAGGAACAAAATTCTGTTAATTCAAAATCTCAATAAGGGGAAACATACGGACAATTACAAGCCTAGTGACTGCTCTCAAAGTAAACAGATCAACTTGAAGGTAAATCTTGGTTCAGTTTTTAGACTAATGAGGGGAAGAGAAAAATAAAGGATTAAAACATTATGGTTTAAGTGTCAAGCCAGATGCTTCTATAAATCTCCAGTTGCAAATTGTTTCCCGAGGGTAATGTATACCTCTTATAAAAACAAATATGCACACTGTATGCAGTGTTGGGGTAGCCATGTCGGTTCCAGGATATTGGTGAGACAAAATGGGTGAGTAATATACCGTTTTCTTTTTATTTTAACATAATCTTAATAAAATTCTTAAACCTGTTCTTTTACTGGACCAACTTCACCTAAAGAAGAGCTCTGTGTAAACTCAAAAGCTTGTCTCTCTCACCAACAAAAGTTGGCCCAATAAAAGATATTACCTCACCCATCTGGTGTCTCAAATATGGACACTGTCAGTTTATTGTAATCATCTTGAGATTTCAGTAGTTGTTTGAGACAAACTCTACTGAACTCTATTAAAAATGGAAAGTTGACTTGTCTGACTTTATACCAGGCTTAAAGCTAATAGAAAGTTACTATTAAGTGTTTGCTTTGATTTTTCCCCATATTGTTGGCTAGCACAGTTGCGTAGCCTCTTGTTGACAGAATGAAAATCAGCAACATCTGAGTAATCCTTAAACTGAAGCAACGTCAATTAATATTTAAATAATGGAACTAAATCAGTATTTTGAAAGGAATACTTTGAAATGTTAGCCCAACATTCAGGGTTTCACCATGGGGAAATTTACTAGTATAATTACACTAGTATAACTCCCTGTGTTGAACTCTTATTCTGAGAATAAAAATGCCCACATGGGAAGGTATTGAATAACTATAACAGAAAAATTATGTAGGTAAATTTCCCCATGCAGACAAGCCCCAAGAGGCTAGTTAATTGATTCTAATGCCTAGAAGTTGTTGTTCTACAGCATTTAAAATACATTATCCTAATTCCAGTTGGAACTGAAAATTTTGCATATTACAAAATGAGAACAATGGATACAAGGTGCCCCACAAAACTGGGAAAAGTACAGTTTCTGTAACTACATTCATCCCTGCAAAATTATTTTTGAAATAAATCATTCATAGTGGCTTTAGGATGAAATGTCACAGAGGTGGAAATATTAAGTTATTTCAGTAAGAGATTCTTACTATACATTTGGCAGTAGTAATATTTTACTAAAGATGGCATATGTATGTCCTATTTTTGAGGAATATATTCATAACATTATCAGTTCACTATAGATTGGTATCACTGAAACAGATTTAAAAACCCCCCTACAATGGAGTCCAAGGGTATATCTGTATTAAAAACATTACAGTGGTGCAGGTGCACCACTGTAGAGAAGACATTTAACTACATCAACTGAAGGAGTTATTTTGTTGCTCTACTAAATCCACCTATCCGAGAGATAGCAGTTAAGCTGATAGAAAAATTCTTCCATCAATCTAGCTCTGTCTACGCTGGGGATTAGGTCAGTTTAACGATGTCTCTCGGGGTGTGAATTTTTTAAACCTCTGATCGGCATAGATAGGTCAACCTAAATTTTAGATGTAGACCTGGCTTCAGCCACTGCTATAAAGCCCCTAAAACAGAGAGGTATTATAGCTATTGTGAAATAATATTTTAAACAACCTCTCCTGTGTTGTTATTGCCGAGTCCGTTAAAATATAGTATGAAGAGGAGAAGAATACTGATTATTAAGAACTCTAATCTGAACAATCCAAACCATAAATTGCTCCTGACTTTACAAAAGCCTCAGGGGACAATTTATTTTGGAAAGTCAGGGTTTTAGAAAAAGAATTATACTTTCAGTACAAACATCAGATAGAGGCCTAAATACAAATTCTGGCTATCACGGATTCAGACATCGGCAGTTTAGAAAGTCAGGATTCCTTCTAAACATTTCATTGCATCCCACCCCCTTTTTCTGTGTACTGGCCAATCAGGACTAGATCCTGCAAACCCTTATTCACAAAAGGAGACCAAAATCATGCAACTCGTCCCACTAAATTCTCATGTAAGGAAGCAGAACTCATGTGAGAGCTTGCAGGATCATACTTTTTGGCCTCGATTTTGCAATTGCATCTCCTAGAATGGACAGGCCCCTACTACAACCCTATGGATTTAAACTGAGAAGATCCCACTGGGATTTTAGTTTGTAAGTCTCTCAAGACACTGACTTTGTGTTGCATATATATAGGTTTAGAACAGTGGCTTTCAACCTTTTTTCATTAGTAGACCTCTAAAAAATTTAAAATGGAGGTACAGACCCCTTTAGAAATCTTAGGTGTAGTCTGCAGACCACAGGTTTTAAAACACTGTTCTATGGTGATGCCAACCCCTCGCTGACTCCTTAGACATAGCCTATGGACCCACAAGGGTCTATGGACTAAAGGTTGAAAACCACTGACTTAGATGGATTGTATTTTTCCTGATAAAATATTTCCATCCATAATAATCAAAATGTACAGATAAGTAAAGCAAGAAAAATGTGGATAGAGAATTTAGAGTATGATTTCAGGTTATTTACTTTCCATACTTTGACATGTTTTGTTGACATGTGCTTTAACTTTTTGAATCTCAACAGCTACATTAAAATAATCATTCATAGATTCATAGATACTAAGGTCAGAAGGGACCATTCTGATCATCTAGTCCGACCTCCTGCACAGCGCAGGCCACAGAATCTCACCCACCCACTCCTATGAAAAACCTCACCCATGTCTGAGCTATTGAAGTCCTTAAATCATGGTTCAAAGACTTCAAGGAGCAGAGAAGCCTCCCTCAAGTCAACCATGCCCCATGCTACAGAGGAAGGCGAAAAACCTCCAGGGCCTCTCCAATCTGCCCTGGAGGAAAATTCCTTCCCGACCCCAAATATGGCAATCAGCTAAACCCTGAGCATATGGGCAAGATTCACCAGCCAGATACCCAGGAAAGAATTTTCTATAGTAACTCAGATCCCATCCATCTAATATCCCATCTCAGGGGATTTGGCCTATTTACCCTGAATATTTAAAGATCAATTACTTACCAAAATCCCATGTTTAACCATCCCCGTATTTTCCCACAACTGTGAACGTTTAAATGTAGAAAGATGCTTTAAAATAAACATTGATAGTATCCATCAAAATTATACAAAAAAAAATCAAATTCTGCCAAACTTACATATGTATATGTTTAATATCTGCACACCAACTGCTGATACACTTTGAAGGATGCACTGCTAATATAACAAAAGCTTTGTTATGCAGGCTTCAGAGTAGCAGCCGTGTTAGTCTGTATTCGCAAAAAGAAAAGGAGTACTTGTGGCACCTTAGAGACTAACAAATTTATTAGAGCATAAGCTTTCGTGAGCTACAGCTCACTTCATCGGATGCATTCGGTGGAAAATCCAGAGGGGAGATTGATATACACACACAGAGAACATGAAACAATGGGTTTTATGATACACACTGTAAGGAGAGTGATCGCTTAGTACCAAGCATCCATCCATTCCTACCTACAACTATACCTTATTTAACACCCGATCAAAGTTGGATGAGCTCAGCAGAGTTTTCATCATCTCCCGGAAGGAGTGGATCGTGAAGGAGCTCATGGTTTAAAGGCTGGTTGCGACGTCCTTCTTCCGCAGAGAGACCGGCGTGGGGCACCTGCTCCAGCCGGCTGGGAAGAGCCCCCTGGAACGGGGCGCACCTAGTGAGTTCCGTGGGGCTGGGAGCAGCTGCAGCAACAAGAGGCCGCGCGACCTTCAACACACGCAGCACGAGACGGGGGCTGGCCCTGGCCTGGCCCCGCCCCGCGCGTTCTCCCTGGCCCCCCTCCCGGGGCCGCAGTAGAATCATAGAATCATAGAATATCAGGGTTGGAAGGGACCTCAGGAGATCATCTAGTCCAACCCCCTGCTCAAAGCAGGACCAATCCCCAATTTTTGCCCCAAATGGCCCCCTCAGGGATTGAACTCACAACCCTGGGTTTAGCAAGCTAATGCTCAAACCACTGAGCTATCCCTCCCCCCAAGCCTGGTTCCACCCCGCCTCGATCCACCGCGTTCCACAGGCCGAACGTTCGCGGCCCTTCCGACCACCTTCCCGTAGGTCAGGCGCGCGCCCCCCGCGCTGGGCTCGCGGGACCCCCCCCGTGGGGCGGGGCTTGAGCATGCTGCCCCCTTCACCCCCCTCCCTCCTCCGCAACGCTGACCTCCGAACGTGCGTCCGCTAGTAGGGCCGCGGGGATTGGGTGAGTGCTGCGCAGGCGCGCTGCTTGGGGGTGGCCGGGAGGGAAGGGTAGGCGAGGGCAGCTCGCGAGCTGAGCCATGGAGGGCGGGAGCGCCGCGGAGGGGCTGCTAGAGCCGCGGCCCCAGGAGGCGACGGGGCCCCAGGAGGAGGCGCAGGCGCTGCCCCGGCCCCGGGAGGAGGAGGAGGAGGAGGAGGCGGCGGCGGCGGCGGGGGGGCTGCCCCGGCCCCGGGAGGAGGAGGAGGCGGCGGCGGCGGCGGCGGCGGCGCTGCCCCTGCCCCTGCCCCGGCCCCGGCCCCGGGAGGAGGAGGCGGAGGCGGCGGAGCTGGAGGCGCTGCCCCTGGTGAAGCGCAGGAAGCTCCTGTGCGCCGAGTTCGCCTCCATCACCAGCAGCGACCTGGCCCTGGCTAGCTGCTACCTGGCGGACAGCGACTGGCACATGCAGGTAGGACCCGGCCTGGGCGCGGGAGGGGCTGGGGGCTGCCGCTGCGCCGGGCCCTGACTCCCGCTCCTTTGCTTTCCAGAGGGCGCTGAACTCCTACTTCGAGCCGCCCGTGGACCAGCGAGATGTGGGCGGGAGGCCCCAGGCCCGCGCCCCGCCGGAGACCTGGTGAGCGGCGCCGCTGGCGGGGGGGGGGGAACACTCAAGCTCGAAGAGGAAGGCGGTAGCCGGCCCAGCATCCCCCTCATCTGCCTCCCTCTCCCCCCCCCTTGGCCAGCGCCTTGCAGCTGCAGGGGAGGCTCCGCTTTGCTAGCGTTGCTGATGCTGCTCGTCCCCCGCTGTGACGCTCCTTCCCAAAGGCGAGGGGCGTCTCAAGATCCACCCCCGTGTGAAGCTGTCGGGCTCTGCTTGCCCCCACCGCGTCTGTGCATCCTGTGTCTCTGTATACTGCCTGCATGCTACCTGCTGGTAAACTGGCTTTGTTTCACGTATCCCTGCGCAACAGCATATGTGTGGACTCCTGTAAAGTCACAGAATATCAGGGTTGGAAGGGACCTGAGGAGGTCATCTAGTCCAACCCTCTGCTCAAAGTAGGACCAATCCCAGCCAGGGCTTTGTCAAGCTGGGCCTTAAAAATCTGTAAGGAAGGAAATTTCCCCACCTTCCCTAGGTAGCCGATTCCTGTGCTTCACCACCCTCCTAGTGAAAAAGTGTTTCATGATTACCAACTTTAACTCCTGTATTGCAACTTGAGACCATTACTCCTTGTTCTGTCATCTGGTACCACTAAGAACAGCTGAGCTCCATCCTCTTTGCAACCCCCCTTCAGGTAGTTGAAGGCTGCTGTCAAATCCCCCCTCACTCATTTCTTTTGCAGACTAAATAAGCCCAGTTCCTTCAGCCTCTCCTTGGAAGTCATGTGCCCCAGCCACCTAATAATTTTCACTGGACTCTCTCCAATTTGTCCACATCCTGTCTGTAGTGGAGGGCCCAAAACTGGACACGCTACTCCAGATGTGGCCTCACCAGTGCCAAATAGAGGGGAATCACTTCCCTCGATCTGCTGGCTGTGCTCCTACTAATGCAGCCCAATATGCCGTTAGTTTTCTTGGCAACAAGGGCACACTGTTGATTCATATCCAGCTTCTTGTCCACAGTAATCCCTAGGTCCTTTTCTGCAGAACTGCCGCTTAGCCAGTCGATCCTCAGCCTGTAGCGGTGTCTGGGATTCTTCCATCCTAAGTGCAGGACTCTGCACTTGTCCTGGTTGAACCTAATCAGATTTCTTTTGGCCCAATCCTCCAATTTGTCTACATCCCTCCGGACCCTATCCCTACCCTCCATCGTATCTGCCTCTCCTCACAGCTTAGTGTCATCCATGAACTTGGGCTGAGGATACAATCCATCCCATCATCTAGATCATTAATGAAGATGTTGAACAAAACCGAACCTTGGGGCACTCTGCTTGATCCCGACTGCCAACTAGACATTGAGCTGTTGATGAGTACCCGTTGAGCCCAACAATCTAGCCAGCTTTCTATCCACCTTATAGTCCGTTCATCCAATCCATACTTTTTTTTAAAACTTGTTGGCAAGAATACTGTGGGAGACAGTATCAAAAGCTTTGCTAAAGTCAAGGTATATCAATCATGTCCACCACTTTCCCGATATCCACAGAACCAGTTATCTCATCATAGAAGGCAATCAGTTGGTCAGGCACATAGATCATTACTTTAATTATGTCAATCTAAATTCACATAAGAGGTTATCCCAGTGTAACTTTCCCATGTAGACAAAGCCTGATACATTTTTTGCTAAAATTTCTCAATATCAGTTCAGTGTTAGACTAGTGTAGATGGAGCACAGGTTGACAACTGGAACACAGCATGCACTTAGCTTCCACTAGTGGGACTGAATTGGGAAATCTTAATAGAAAAATCTTACTATAGACATAGTCAGTGTCTGGGATAGCCTCCCTCTTCCAAGTCCTTTTAGAAAATACACTGCTTTGGTTAGCTTTCCACTACTAAGCAAACACCCATGTTCTCATAGCTACATTAAAATGATGATGATGTGAGTTCACATTACAGTATAACCATAAAATTTCATCTTGGCAGGGAGGTCTTGGAAATGCATGCCCATTATAGCTCTTCTTTACTTCGTTATATCCCTGGAGCATCCCCCAACCCCTGGTCTCTTTTTGTCCAGTTTAGATTGAAGCTCCTTAAGGCTTGGATCTTATCATCTTGTCTTTAAAGCACTAAGCATGGCAACAGTGCATAACTTACTAATGTTTAAAAGTTATAGAGAGGAAGTGTTTTGGTTAGAGGTCCTATCTTCACAATAAATCTGTTATGCCTAAGCAGTATGATTAAATCCCATAGTGTCCCCAACTTTCCTAAAAGACCATTTGATCTTGTCTTGCCAGTTTTGATGGGGACAAGCTGTGCTATAGCTTTTTTCTTTACTACAGGAACTTGAATTGGAGCACACCTCTTTAACAAGGTTTTGAGTATAGTTTGCTCCCAATTGCACAAGAAAACTCAAGTCATATGGCAGTACAGTCTGTGTACTACATTGTAGAAGCATGCTGGTTAATCTTAGTAAAGTTTGTAGTGTAGACCAGGCCTTAATCTTTGAAATACTGAAGACTGGGGTGCTTCTTCCCAAAGAAATATGGCCAAATAGACAGTCATTAATATTTTAAAGGAGGTGTACACACATGGATGAGTCAAAGTAGTTTCGGAACACAGACATATAAAACTAGGTGCTCATTATTTCTTTTTCTGGTATGAAACCTGCTTAAATTCTTTCATGTATCCTGAGATTCTCCTTGGTAATTAAAAGGTTTGGAGAGAATTTAAATTGGTTGTATTAAGCTGGTTTAATTTAAATCAGAATCAAGCCCTTTGTCTTGTGTCTTTAATGAAAAAGAAAAACATTAATTACAACTACATACTAACCACACCATGTGATTGTCGCATATGTTCTCAGTCATGTATTTATTTTAGATGTTTTAAAATTAGAGATTAATTTGTTAATTTTTGCAGTATGTTCAATAATAGGTTTTTAGTTGGGGAGGTCTAAAAATGTCTTGCTTTAGAAGATGGATGTTACTCCAGGGGAATGCTCGGTTTACTGAAAGCAAAATTTTAAATATTCTTTCTAGTATTGACCTGACTGCTGAGGTTACTACTAGTAGTGTTGGAGTGAACAACGCAGACTGCAGGCAACAAGAAGATGACAGCAGGTTCTCTTTACTTACCTGGAATATTGATGGTCTGGATCTAGGAAATCAACAAGACAGAGCTAGAGGAGTCTGCTCTTATTTAGCATTGTAAGTATTATCTTCTTTATAAGTCAGTTTAATATTTAGACTCTTAAATATCATATCTTATTTTAAGTGTCTATAGGATGTATACCCCCAAAGTATCCAAGCACCAAATACACAAATACTATAATACAGAAATTTCATAACGTGTGTAATACTAAACTAGCTTGACTAAAAGCTGTGATTTGGTTGGCCAAAAGAGGTTCTGAACCTCATCTCCCAATATATGCAGGCTTTGGTACTAAAAGCCTTTTTGCCAGCTAGTCACTGTAACATAACTTTTTAAAAATAAGCATAATTGATATTAAATGTCTAGCTATAGTAATGAGTCAGGAGGCTGTGGAATTGAAATAATAGATTATAACGTCAGGAAATGCAAATGCTGTGCTTCCAGTGACAGTATTAACTTGACCCTGTTGCACAACTTGCATTATTTTTATGGTGTGTAGTCTAAGACAAGGCACAAAAAGGTCACTCGCAAAAGGAAAAACAGGAATACAAAATCCTGATTACAAATAAAGTGGCTGAGTTGACATTACTGTTTTCTTGTTTCCATATTACTTGTACTTTGAACTGTGCAATCTGAACATGGTATTAAACATGGGGGTTGCATTTATTTTCCATATTCTTTTAAAAATGTTATCAACTAAATAGTCCCATTGCATCAGAAACATTTATTCTTTGCTGAGGTGAGTGGGGTTGGGAACAGAGTTCCCAACTTAAAAATGCTGCAGTTCAACAGTCTTCAGTTGGTCTGTTGTGATGGCTTTGCAGTGAATAACTTCACAAACATTTGTGTAAAATGAAAACCTAAAATTTGCAGAATAGGTAGAATGCAGTAAAAATTGGGAAGATGCACTAAAACTGATGACTTTTCTTAGTTAAATCAGTGCAAACCCATAAAATGGATGGATTACACTCAAACAGGTGTAATCCTTGCCTATAATTGTTTAGCTTAATATTGTAATTTAGCAGTGCAAACTAAACATTTACCCTTTAGATACATTTAAATTGGTTTATCAGATAACTAAACTGATGCAATTTTTTGTGGCTAGACAAGGCCCTATGTTTTCCCTTCATGCAAATTATCCCAGTAACAAACCCTGTACCTGCTCGGAGCATGTTTACATAAAAATGTGTGACAAGCTGCTGCCTGTGTCCTGTCTACATGAATTCTTCCAGTGTTGCAAGTAACAGGAGAGCCACCGATAGTAGCGCAACAGAAGTAGATTTTTAAAAAAGGTCTAGCGTATACAAGGCTAAGGAGAACTATTGCCCTTTGTCTGTCAGTCTGGACTGGGAGATTGGGGGAGGGTGTGTTATCACAAAGGTGATGGGTCTTAATTGGACTCTCCTAGAAATTTTAGGGCTTCTAAATGTGCTCTGAAGCTATATTTTCAGTCACTAATTTAAATTCCTCCACATGCATAAAATTAGACACGTGCATAATTGTTTGCGAGATCTAGATCTACGTGAGGAAATTAGGCCCCCCTATTAGTAACTTGTTGGTAAAATACAGATTTGAATCTTCTTTTTCCCTCCAAATATGGTGGCATGTTTACATGCCAACAAATCTGACGGAGCTTCTTTAGAAACCATCATAGGCATTTCACATGTTTAAAAAACCCCAGCCCTACACCCAAAACCTTACTCTGTTTATGTTTGGCATTACAATGTGAAAAAATGTGTCTGCTTTAAGTGGTATTGTAAACTTGTCTTGCTGATTTCAGATACAGTCCAGATGTGGTGTTTTTACAGGAGGTTATTCCACCATACTTCAGTTACCTACAGAAGAGAACAGTCAGTTACACAATCATTCCAGGTAAAAAACGAAGGCCTAAAAATTTGAGAAATCTGATTCAAATGCATAGAAGAAGCAAAAAAAGTTACTGTTTTCTACTCACTAGCTTGTTAATAACCCTCTGACCATTGGTAGAAGTTGAAAGAAAAAAGGAGGGGAAAGAATATGTGAAATGGATTTCCTTGGCTTCTAAACTCTGGAATCTAGTTTGATGCAAATTATAAATGAATATATTAACTGTCACTTTCTTCTAGCTGTTTTCCTTTAGAAAGACAGATTTTAAGATTAAGGACAGAATTAAAATTAATTCATTTTTCCGATCCTTCACTATTACTGAAAATAGCTACATGTTGTATGGATTAGGATAAGAAATGTGCACCCTGAAGAGATCTCTGTGAAAATATATACCGTATATACTTGTTCATTAGCCCATTTGTTTATAAGCTGACCCCCCAAGATGGATAGGTAAAAATAGTAAAAACTGTATGACCCTTTCATAAGCCGACCCTATATTTCAGGGGTTGGCAAACTTTGGCTCCCGGCCCGTCAGGGTAAGTTGCTGGCGGGTTGGGATGCTTTGTTTACCTGGAGCGTTCACAGGCACGGAGCCCCTCAGCTCCTGTGGCTGCAGTTCGCCGTTCCCAGCCAATGGGAGTTGCGGAAAGTGACATTCCATTCCCGCAGCTTTCATTGGCTGGCAATGGTGAACCGCGGCCACAGGGAACTTAGGGGCTCCAGGTAAACAAAACAACAATGTATTAGATATTCAATTCAGTGATTTCATAGAATTTAAAATCATCAAATTTTGGTGTAGACCCGTTTATAAGCTGACTCCCGCTCTTTGACACGTCATGTTTTTACCAAAAATATTTGGCTTATGAATGAGTATATATGGTAATTCTTCTATATGAAGAGATGGATGAATATGGTGCATACAGCACTGAACTTTTTTTTTCCTTTCCTTATTCCTCTTTAGGTAATATAGATGGTTATTTCACTGCCATAATGCTGAAAACATCAAGAGTGAAGTTTTTAAGGCAAGAAATAATACCTTTCCCAACAACCTCCATGATGAGAAACCTATTAGTTGTGCATGTAAGTGGGTCACTATATTTTACAAAGCACTTGGATGTCTAATTTAAAGTGACAAATCTTTTTTAGTCTGGAGTTAAGGTTGTAAATATGGGTACTAATTTGAAGGGAAAAAGCATCAACAGATTATAATTCAAGAGAAAAAATAACTTGAAAAGTAGGGCATTTAGATTTGAAGTCTCCAATAAAAACACTAGAAAGGATGCATCAAACAATTTTATCTGTACTCTTACACATACCCACGCTCTTACCAAATCTTGCTACCTCCAACAAATGTGTGTGTGTATATAGGTCATATTACTCCATTCTCCTGTACCATTCTCAATCCACCATGTGTCACCTACTCAGAGATTATTCCTCACTTCACCCTCCCGCAACAAGAGACCTTCAGTATTGTACCTCTTAGATCTTTGGTATGCATATGAAATTCCACTGCACCTTCTCATTAGATTTTCCCCACATCACACTAGTTGTTGTTTAACCATTTAAATGGTTAAACTCCTGTCCTGTGGTAAGTCTGTTCTGCTGCAGGCTTCTTAAACTTCAAATACTCTTGCCATTAGCCTGAGTAAGCCAAGAATAGGTACAGATTAAGTTGTCCACAACTGCTGGTAGAACTGCAAAGTATACAAGGTCTGATATGTCCCCAGCTGCAATATGCAGTAGTGTTGTAGCTGTCTTGGTCCCAGGATATTAGACAGACAAGGTGGCTGTGGTAATATCTGTTGTTAGACCAACCTCTGAGACAAACTTTCAAGCTTATGCAGAGCTCTTCTTCAGGTCTGGCAAATATACTCAAAGGGTATGTCTGCATTGCAATTAAAAACCCGTGGCTACCCAGTGCCAGCTGACTCAGACCTGCAGGGTTTAGACTGTATGGCTGTTTAGTTGTAGTGTAATTTGGGCTCAGACTGGAGCCAGGGCTCTAGGACCCTTCAAGGTGGGAGGATCCCAGAGCTTGGGCTGGAGCCCAATGTCTACATTTCAGTTGAACAGCCCCTTAGACTGAGCCCAAGTAAGTTGGCATAGGCCAGTTATAGGTTTTATTGCAGTTTAGACATACTTGGCGTATCATAGCTAAATACAAGGTGGAACAGATTGTTTATCATAGGTAGTTAACATGTATTTCAAGGGACTATTCATGGTGAAGTGACCTGTTGTTACCCCTTCAGACATAGGAGGGACAGGAAGGATGGGGGATAGGCAGCAGGAGGGGAGCAGGTTGTTGGTGGGTTATAGATATTGTAATACTCTGTAAATCCAGTGTCCATGGTTCAGTCTGATTTTTAGTGTCTAGCAAAGTTATGCTGCAGTGGTTTTTACCAAACCACCAAAGTAAAGGGTTTAGCCGTCATACTTGCCAGACATGAACTTTTTACACAGAGGGAGCATAGAATAGTAGGAAAAGAAGGGCAATGTTAGATTATTTGGGATACCTTCTCTGCATTTATATACTTCAAGAAAACCAAAGCCACCCAGATAATGTAAACTAAACCTAAACTTTTGACTTTCCTGATATGCAGGTGTGTTGTTTTTTTAAAAAAAATCCTGTTAATATTTCCCCCTTCTGTTACTGATGTATATTTACAACCTTTCCATCTTTCAAATAGTTGTATCTACATCTCAGACTTTTCAAAAAAATATTCTACCTTAGTATAAGATAATAAGTATTAAATTTTGGGCAGACTTGTTTCACTTGGGTTGAAGTAGAGGTCAGCATTGGCTTTTTAACTGAAAGCCACTTTCAGCCTTAAGCTTAGAGTGGTTAGCGTGGCTCTGGAATAAAAAGTTGAAAATTCTGCCCTCATAAAGGAACTCTAAAAAAGGATGCCCTTGTCCTGCTCAGCAAAATGTCCTGTAAAATTTTAGGGTGAGGAGTATTTCTTGCCATATATAAGCTGTGAACTGAACTGGATTTGAATTCTTAGTTAAGAATCAACATTTAAGCCTGCTGCTAGTGGCACATTCACTGTCAAACCTCACTTATGACAGCAGAATTAGAGAGGCCCAATATCAAGTTGTAAGTCACTTCTATCCTGTATAATAGCAGTTTTAACAAGCAGAAGAATGTTCCTGTTCAATATTTGAACAGTATGTTTTGTCTTTGGTCTTCAGCTGTGTTCCATGGTGTATGATTTAATGTTTCTCTTTGTCTAACAGGTGAATATATCTGGTAATGAACTCTGCCTTATGACTTCCCATCTAGAAAGCACAAAAGGTCATGCCAAGGAACGCCTAAATCAACTAAGGCAGGTGTTGAAGACAATGCAGGAGGCATCAGAGTCAACTACCGTTGTATTTGGAGGGGATACAAACCTAAGAGATCATGAGGTGAATAGCTGTAAACCGCTTAGAATTATTTTGAGAACAAACCACCATTTTGAACTCTGTTGGGGGGTTTCCTTCTTTTTATAGGATACAGTGACTTTTTTCCCATAAATCAATTATACATAACAGGGAGGTTGAGCTTTTTACTCTCATACATGCACAGGTGTGCCATCTAAGGTATTTCTACACAGCAAAGAAAAACCCATGGCTGGCCTGGACAGGCTGACAGGACTCAGCCTGCGGGGCTGTTTCATTGCTGTGTAGACTTCTGGGCTCAGGCTGGAACCCAAGCTCTGGGACCTTCCCACCTCATAGGGTGCTATTGCCTGGGCTCCAGCTGTAGCCCAGACATCTACACAGTAATGAAACAGGGCCAAGTAGGTTGGCATGGCCAGATAGGAGTGTAGTCACCTGTAGTGACCCCATCCATTAAGTGAAAAAGTGAAACGGGGACAAATGAGGTTGCTGCCTAGTAGAAGTTTAGGCTTGATTGTGCATGTCTATTTTGGAGCAATGTTACACTGAAGTGACATCAAAATTAAGAGATGGTGGTTTTTCCTCCCCAATTGGCTTCATGTTGCTCCTCTAAAGAAATATACACAGTCTAGTGTGCAAGCTGTAACCTTCAGAAATAACCTAGTTCTGAGTGCCACATTTATAGTTGCCCAGCTTTGGAAATCTAGCACTCAATTTTCCGAGATGCTGAGCATCGACACTTCAAGTTGAAATTAGCAAGAGCTTTGGTACTCAATACTTCTGGAAAGTCGTATCCAGTGTGTTTAAATTTGAGCAACCGAAAATGGAAGGACCGAAAATAAGGTCACTTCTGAAAAATTGGTTACCAGGGTTCCAACTGAGGGTGTTAAGTATTACTAAAGACCTAGTCCTGCATGATCAGGTTCAATCACTTAAAAATGCAGTGGTTTCTTACACACACTTTGATTTGGGAAGTGCAACATGAGCTGTCAGTGTTAAGTGGTTTATATATTAAATTCTTGAGGGGCTATCCTATTTTAAATAGTGTTTTAATAGTTGTGATTTCCTGTTGTGGCTGGTGCTGTGCAGAAAAACAATGTGCTATGATATCTAAATTCTAGGTTCAGCAAATGATTGTCATACATATTACATTAAAGGCATTAACAGGTATAATGTTTTTCCATTTTTTCTCTTTAGGTTACTCAAGTAGGTGGCTTACCTAACAATATTTTGGACATATGGGAATTTTTGGGCAAACCAGGGCACTGCCGTTATACATGGGACACAAACTGCAATTCTAACCTGGATGCAAGTTACAAATGTAAGTTCCGATTTGATCGCATATTCTTCCGAACTGCAGCAGAAGGGGGACAAATTATTCCACGGAGTTTGGACTTAATTGGACTAGAAAAATTAGACTGTGGTAGATTTCCCAGCGATCACTGGGGTCTTCTGTGTGATTTTGATGTGATACTGTAAAGAAAACAAAGCTTTTAAAGTCTATGTATTGTTGCAAAAGCTCTTAAATCTTTTAACCTCTAGATTTCACAAAAATTTAATTCTAAATTTACATAAGATTTATTTTACAGTCCTAAGGAATTACCCACTCATTTAACATTTGCTGGGATGTCTGCAGAGTAAAAAGCCAAAACCTTTTTATTTTCTTTGTATACATTGTAGCAGACTTTTTAAAAATATATTTTAATTTGGCATAAAGCACAGAAATACAAAACAAAATCCATTTTTAAATGGAAGAGATAAAACAAATCTCAAATATAATCATTAAAGAATTAAGTCATTCACACTTTTTTTTTTCCACTTTTTGTTGTAATAGTCAATAAATATTGATTGTAAATTTTTTTTAGTGTAAATGTCTGTTTCTTTTACGGCTAATGCCATAAACATTGTCTTATTTCTCACAAGGCGCCTAATATCTCATGTAACTCAGGACATTTCCTTGTAATTCAGAGTTCAGTCTTAAAGGATAACATTGGCGTTTTCAAAAGGATGAATAGATGTTAACAAAACAAAAAAATAGTTCAATAAACAACTGAAATATTACACAGAACGGCTTTAAGAATTGAGGATATCGGATGATAAACTTCTTCAGTCATCCATCTTACAATAGACATATGGAAGTTATGCTCTTGGGCTATTAAATAGTTCACTTTATCAATCTAGATATGAGGGACAGCTGCATGTTTTAAAACGAGAACAAATGTTGATAACTTTTGAAAATTATCTGTTGTAAGATTTCTTAAATCCCTGGAATGAATTTACCTTTCTGAGGATTCCTCCATCTAGTGCCCTTCTGCTGCCACATTTTCATCAACAGAATGTTCTCTTCTATGTAAAGGTGGAGCAGTCAGAAAGCGTAACTGCTCTTTTTTTTTTTTTTTTTTTTTTTGGAGAGCATGAAATAAAACTCAAACGGAAGAGGTTGGTTTTGTTTTTAGGGTGTGAATAATTAACCACTTGGAGGATATTTTATGGAAGTACAACGTATCAAGTTGTGTGATAACTAAGGGCTAAAGTACAGAATACTGAGTGAAGGTGGAGAACACTCGAGCTATGAAGTATGGTATAGAAGCCTTTTATTAAATAAGTTTAGCTGAACTTGTGGGTAATGAACATCATTCCAAAGATAAGGGAAACTTCAGAGGTGGCATATACATGCAACACCTCAGAAAAGGGGATGAAAGGGAGTCTAAATTACTGTGACGTACCATGGGGGGACAAGAAGCAAGGTCCAGATTTTCAAAGGTATCCAAGTGCCTATAGGTGTAGATAGGGAGTTAGGAACCTAACAGGATTTTCAAAAGCACCTATGTCAAGGTTCCTTCCCCACTCTGAATTCTAGGGCACAGATATGGGGACTTGCATGAAAAACCCTCTAAGCTTATTTTTACCAGCTTAGGTTAAAACTACCCCAAGGTACAAACTACTTTACCTTTTGCCTTTGGACTTTATTGCTGCCACCACCAAGCGTCTAACAAATATATAACAGGGAAAGAACCCGCTTGGAAACGTCTTTCCCCCCCCAAAAATCCTCCCAAACCCTACACCCCCTTTCCTGGGGAAGGCTTGATAAAAATCCTCACCAATTTGCATATGTGAACACAGACCCAAACCCTTGGATCTTAAGAACAATGAAAAAGCAATCAGGTTCTTTAAAATAAGAATTTTAATTGAAGAAAAAGTAAAAGAATTGCCTCTGAAAAATCAGGATGGTAAATACCTTACAGGTTAATCGGATTCAAAACATAGAGAATCCCTCTAGGCAAAACCTTAAGTTACAAAAAGACACAAAAACAGGAATATACATCCCATTCAGCACAACTTATTTTATCAGCCATTTAAACAAAACAGACTCTAACGCATATCTAACTAGATTGCTTATGAGCCCTTTACAGGAGTTCTAACCTGCATTCCTGCTCTGGTCCCGGCAAAAGCAACACCCAGACAGAGAGAACCCTTTGTTCCCCCCCCTTCAGCTTTGAAAGTATCTTGTCTCCTCGTTCGTCCTTTTGGTCAGGTGCCAGTGAGGTTGTCTTAGCTTCTTAATCCTTTACAGGTGAAAGGGGTTTTCCTCTGGCCAGGAGGGATTTAAAGGTGATTACCCTTCCCTTTATATTTATGACAACCTATGTGCCTATCTGCATCTTTAGGCAATCAAATTCTTGAAAAATCTGGCTCTCTCTCTTGTTTAAGCACATACATATTCCCACTAAAATCAGTAGGATTACTCACATGCTTAGACCAACACAGGTGTAAGTGTTTGCAGGATTGGGATCTTAGTTTCTGCCATGGATTTAACTCTTAATGTTCAGGACCCAGATTCTGTTTCTGTGAGGCTCATCCATGAGCTTTGAGGATATGTCTGTACTGCAGTTAGACACCCCCAGCTGGCTGGAGTCAGCTGACTTGGGCTCCTGGGGCTTGGGCCAAGAGGCTGTTTTAACCATGTAGATCAGAGGTGGGCAAACTACGGCCTGCTGCCTGCCCAGCCCTTGAGCTCCCCGGCCCCTCCCCTGCTGTCTTCCCTCCCCTGTAGCCTGAGCTTGCCATGCCGCCAGCGCGCTGAGCGGCGGGGCTGCAAGCTTCTGCAGGGCAGCGCGGCGGCGGGGCTGGCTCCAGCCGGGCGGCGTGGCTGCCAGTGCTGCTGCTCTGAGCAGCATGGTAAGGGGGCAGGGGGTCACGGGAGGCAGTCGGGACAGGGAGCGGTTGGATGGGGCAGAGTTCTAGGGAGGATGTGCGGTCAGGGGATGGGGAACAGGGGGGTTTGGATAGGCGTGGGAGTCCCGGGGGCCTGTGGATTGGGTTTGGGGCAGTCAGTGGACAGGGAGCAGGGTGGGGTCCCCGGGGGGGGGGTGGTGGTTATGGTTAGGGGGTCCCGGGAGGGGCCAGTCAGGGGATGAGGAGCAGGGGGGTTGGATAGGTCAGAGGTTCTGAGGGGGGCAGTCAGGGGGCAGGGGCCATGCTGTTTGCAGAGGCACAGCCTTCCCTACCCAGCCCTCCATACAGTTTTGGAACCCTGATGTGGCCCTCAGGCCAAAAAGTGTGCCCACCCCGATGTGGATCTGAGTTGCCCAGGAAAGAATTTTCTGTAGTATCTGGCTGGTGAATCTTGCCCATATGCTCAGGGTTTAGCTGATCGCCATATTTGGGGTCGGGAAGGAATCTTCCTCCAGGGCAGATTGGAGAGGCCCTGGAGGTTTTTCGCCTTCCTCTGTGGCATGGGTGACTTGAGGGAGGCTTCTCTGCTCCTTGAAGTCTTTAAACCATGATTTGAGGACTTCAATAGCTCAGACATAGGTGAGGTTTTTCATAGGAGTGGGTGGGTGAGATTCTGTGGCCTACGCTGTGCAGGAGGTCAGACTAGATGATCAGAATGGTCCCTTCTGACCTTAGTATCTATGAATCTAGATGTTCAGCCTTGGCCTGGAGCCTGGGCTCTAGGAACCTGTGAGGCTCCTCAATTAAAGAGCCTGCATCAGCTGGTCTGGGCCAGCAGTGTGTGGCTAATTGTAAAGTAGACATACCCTGAAAGGAGCAGGGCCTAATATCCTCAGTTTTTGCATCTTCCATTGACTCCAGAGAAGCTGTAGGTGCTCATCACCTTAAAAAAATCAGACTCTTAATACCCAAAGAAGGTGAATGATGGAGCTATACTGCCCTAATTTCCTAGTGCAGACCAGGCCTAATATGCTTGAAACCATGTTAGCTGACCACATTGTAGCTTAAGGGAAGCCTAGGGTGAGAAACAGTCATGCTGAAGATGACCATATTAAGGAATCATATTCACTACGGTTAAGGCTATGATTTTGTCACAGAGGTCGTGGAATTCATGACTGACTCAGTGACTTCAGTGTCTCCCTCTCTCACCCCCCCGCCTGTGGAGGCTGGGAACTGTAGGGTCCTCCTGCTGCCTGAGCTGGGCCCCCTTAGGGAGCATGGGACCCTTGAACTCTGAGTCAGGGCCTCTGCAGCTGCCCAGCTGCTGCAGGCAATGTGAGGACCTCCTACCTCCCCATTTTGTCATGGATATTTTTAATAAAAGTCATGGACAGGTCACAGGCTTCTGTGAATTTTTCTTTCTTGGCCATGACCTGTCCATGACTTTTACTAAAAATATCTGTGACAAAATCTTAGCCTTAAAAGTTTGCATGTCAGGATAATAGCAGTGATAAATCTGCTACTTTGTAATAAGTCTCTCGGGATCATCCATTCGATTCGGAGGTCATCAGTCTATTGTTCAAAGCTCTCCTTTGTTAGAAATCATATCCAGAGATATGGAGCAGGATTGAAGATGAAGTGATGTCACAGTCTCCTTTTTATACTTTTAGGCCAAGTGCATGGAATGTTACTGGCAAAAGATGGAGCCTTAAATCACATGTCCTTACATGCCTTGCTGAATCATTGGGTGAGCTGATTGTCCTTAATGGACCATCAAGCAGGCTGGCTGGCCTTGATGCAAATCTGTCTTGGAGCATCATCCAAGAAAACATGTTTGAGATACAAACACACAGCTTATATTCGTAACTTCAGATACAACAATGATACATGGATTTAAACAGGATAATAATACTTAGCAGTCTTTAAAAACTTTTCATTGATACATTACATGACATACTTTTTAGAAGATTTATTGCAATTTTGTTACAATGCCGATTGTATTAGGGTAATTAGTTATTTTCCTCTTTATACAGCATCATGCCAATTATTTTGACTAAGGGAAAAAAAACAAGTTATAATTATCCATCTGCCTTGAAGAAGGATAGTATGATTTTTATGGAAGGAATGTACTATGTCATTCTAACCTACTTGGAAGCAGAACAGCAAGTAATCCCAGCAATCAAAACAAGGCAAGCTTGAAAAAGACAAAATAGACCACCTGAAATACTGCCATTGGCTTTCAAAAGTTTCTACAACCCCTGGAAAGTCAAAATAAGACTATATGAAATAATGTAAAAATTAACCCCCCAATATCCTCCCCCTAAAGCTCATGGACACCTCTCCTGTCTGAACCCAACAGATTATACAGAATACAGAGACTTTTACCATCATTTTTGAGATATGGGGTTCTTAAAATTAATAAATTAAATAGAAATAGAACAATCTAACAAAAATAAAACACCTCTAAGTAGTCAAACTTTCATACCGAGATACCTGATTACCCCCAAACTTTACAAAATCAATTCATGGGTAGAGAAATCATAGGAGACATTTCAAGCTGGCTGGTTTAGTTGTGGCCAAATTGGGAGGAGAGTGACAAAATCAGGCTTGTGACAAACTAACCTATGGAGAAGCTCCTCCCCTCTCCATTAGAAGAACCATAACTCATTAGAAAAAAATCACATTTTCCCTAAATCAAATCAAAGCAACACAGCTCAGCAGTGCCAGTATACCACTTAGTTGTGATGAGAGGTGCACATTAGAATCAAGCTTCCAGAATAACTCTGAATGTTTTGCAGACTGAACTGTACTGGTGCCATATCCTGATTAAATTAAGTAATTAATAGTGGAGGACTGAGCACTGGTAACCTGACCAACTTCACATAGAATTTTACATTTTGAAGCTCTACTAGTCCTCAAATACATACTGCATACAGATCCTCTTATTTCATCATGGTTATGAAAGACAGGACCCTTGCTCAGCCAGGAAATGTCAACTTGACTTCTACCATCTTCATCAAAAATGCTTTTCAGTCCTGTTCTTCCAGTGCACAGCATTTCTGGAGCTACAAATTTTGACTGGGCAATAACTGCTGTAATTGGATCTCTGCAATCAGGACTGTTTTCTCTGACACCTTTGAGTCTGAATGTGACAAGCTGCAACTTGTTCCTGTAATAGAGTTGTGGGGGGGTGGGGGGAAACACTTTGTGGAAAAGTTAAACACATTGAACCAGATTCTCCTCTGTGAAGAAACAGAACACATAGCAGCAGGAAACTTGAGAATTCGCTTCTTTATTTTTTCATTAGGAGGGTGGGATTTGCCCCCTTGAAGAATGAGCAGAGGGTTTGTCTCCCTAACCCTGTGGATGTCTCGGGAGCACTAAGCACAGCTGCCTAGGCCATCCAGAAAGTGGTTGAGCATATAAGTGAAAATCTACTCACACAACAAGGCAGGATTTGTGCAAATACGTCTGCCACGTTTATTAGAGGGTGTACCAAGCTGTTTCAGGTGGTAAAGTCAGGTTTCCATAACAATGTAAAGCAACCAGACCAGTGTTTCTAAATCAATGTGTAGCAACACCTGTCTCTCCCCCAAGGCAATCAGGAGGGTCATGAGGCAGTGAAAATTTTGTTACAATCTAAAGCCAAGAAAATTTTATTCCCCCCCTCCCCCCACGCACACCCTTACCTTTCAAGGTCAGGAATTCTATGTCAACCTCTTAAAATGCACAAATGATAAAGCCTTATCGGGGATAAAAAAAAATTATTACTTTTACAGTAAATGTAAGGGGGTCATGATATTTTTTTTACTTAGAATAAGGGGCTGTCAAGCTGAAGAGACTGAAAAACACCGATCCAGACAGCCAATATAGAGAATCACAGAGCTATGAAGCTAAACCAGCTGCACAAAATATTTTGTACAGCTTTGTAATTTTATTTCTGTGAATGCTAATTGTTAATCCCCTTAGGCCCCATTCAGATGTTTTTAACAATAATTCAATATTGCAGTTTGGAGACTTGTATTCCTAACTGTCTCACAGAGCAGACACCAGCCTTAGTTGGTCCGCTGGAAAAGTAGATATGAAGCCCCAGGAAATGGCGTCTTCCCAGGACCAACTTATAATTGGGAAAACTGAAAGGGAGGAGGTAAAAGGAAAGAAAAAAGACAGAAAACAATTTCCTGTACACTGAAAGATGAAAATGTTTGCTTTTTAGGGCATTCTTTTTAACTATTATACAGTACTTACATAACAGTGAGCAGTTATAGGTGCCTTAGAGAAACTATAGCTATAGAACTAGGTAGAATAGAGGTAGGGAGGTAGAAGAGAGAGTTTGGTACATAGGTAGATTGTAGCAGAGTTATACAATATATTTATAATTAAATACTTGAAATTCAAGTCTCTTTGCACTGTGTTCCTTGAAAGTGAAGCTACTTGCTTAAAATGTTAAGGTGTGTGGATTTCTTCGAGCAAAACCAGGTCTATTTTCTGTGGGACTTGGTGTGGAGTAGAAATGGACCTGTTTAAGAATGAAAATGGACCAACTATTTTGGAGTGAAATCTGTGAAAATTCACGTCTGCAGATTTTCAATGCAAACATGCCATAGCCATTGAGCTGAAAATGCAAATGAAGCAACATTTAGGGAGTGTGAAATCTCATGAAAAAAATGGTGACTATTTTAGTGAGAAACTCCATAAAACAAAAAAATTGTGATTTTTTTTACATAGGTATTAGTTGGAGGCACTTGTCCCTCCCATATTTGCTGGGAGGGAACAGTGTCTAATCCCTGGAGTTGGGAGAATTTTGGCAGCTGGTGGGGGAGGTTTGGATCGGGGGGGACATCCTTGAGGACTAGAAAGATTTGGGCCCCAAGTTCATCTTTCCAGGGTGTGGGAGGTTGTAAGTGCATGCTAGAAGTCATACATTGACAGACTGGTCCTCAAAAGTCTTGGGCAGCAATATATGTGACCTCCATGTTGTGTTAGGTGGGATCCTAACTGGCTCCCAAACTATCTCTTGTTGCAGGCTCAGCTGGAGATGTTGGATTTGACACCCTGGCACCTTTCCAGGTGGTCATGTCCATTTTTTTTCAATCTGTGGCAAAGTTAGGCTAATACCCTCCCCACAGCCATATTGAGAATTTCAGTCAGATGCTGACTGATCCATTACTTCTATTCCAAATTCATAAATCTGAATCATTATTACAGGCTTAAAACTCAGAGGCTCAGTACTTAAGATTTTTGCTGCATATGCTTCCTGCTATTTTATCTGCAGCTGCAGAACCTGTGTCCAGTCAAGTCTGTGGAAAGATAAAACTCTTCTTATGATAATCTGATGTGGGATAAAATAACCAAGTTGAAGCTTGTCAGAGACCAGAGTATTAGTGGTGCTGATCATCATATAATACTAAATGCAAAGACTCTATAATACTAAATTTTAACCCTCGTTTCTGCATTCCATCTTCCGTAGAAGCAAAAATTCAAATCCCACCAGCGTCAGCTTGAACCTTCATCCTTTTTAGGTATGCATATGCACATTATCTAGCTATCTATGTGTGTGTGTCTTCGAAGCAGTTTACTTTGTGGTCTCTGGATGTGACCTTAAAACCAAAGTCCTGTCTGCTTTGGTGAACAAAGTTTACCCTAGTGTCCTTGGGTAAGATTTCTCTTACCACAACTCTTTTCTGCAGGATACTGTGTGCCAGATGGCTGCCATGCTTTCCCCCTAAAGTAGCTGCATTTCAGTGGTGTTGTGTATATATGGTTTATGAAGTGCTTTGGGATGAGATTTACTATATTATTGGTTCTATTATTTGATGTGACAATTTCAAGTGTTGCCATCTCTTGCAAATTTTATCACACGTCTTGTGCTATCTGGTGGTTTTCTTAAAGCCCCAGCTTCTGGCGTCATGTTAATTTGTGAGAATTTCAGCTTTCATTTAATAGGAATAAGTAAGTTTCTTGCCCTTGTAATTGTGGAGAAAGGCTTGAAGGCAAACAAAAAGACCTTCCTCCCGATGTATTTTTTAAAAATCTAATAATTGGGAGGGAGGGGGACTGGCTCCTGGCTTTTGAATGCCTGAGGTTGGCAATACTGCCTTTTACAGATGACAGTTCCCAGGGTGCATTTTGCCCCACGTACATTATTGGACAGTGAAATAACTAATACTGTGTTAAGATTGAGATTTTACATGTACAAAACAGGGATTTCACATGGGGACCCATTCCCCCTTTCCCTCCCACTGTAGTTTCAGTTACCAGACAGAGCCACTGCCTTGCCCCTTCCCTACCTGCCTAGGGTGCTTCCTGCCCCTTCCCCTGATAAACCTGTCTTCCCTGGACCTGTCAAAGGGCAGCAGGAGAGGAAGACAATGTCCTCTTGTAGTTGTTGCTACACTAAGCAAACTGTGGGAACCCCTGACAACTATGTTCTAGTTATTCCCCCCTGGGCTTAGTGTAGTGTAGCAGTGCATTGGGGGAGGGAGAGTGTGTGTGTATAGGAACAAGGGGAGGTCAGGCCTTTTTCTTGTCCCCCTACTCCCCAAAAAATCCTGGGCATGGAGGAAGACATTGTTCTGCCTGGCTGACACTAGCAGAAGATACAAGGTGGAGGAGCACAGCCACTAACCCCTCTCCCACTTCCTTCCCAGACCCTGAAGACCTAGGGAGGAAGCCTCCCTGTTCTCCTTGAAGGCAGCGGTGGTAAAGAGGTATTGCTAGGGCTGCTGTGGGGAAAGAAGATATAGAACTAAGGGTCCCCCTGAGCTTTGAGTCCCTTGTATTTAAGCTTCCCAGCAAACCAGCAGTGTTCATTCCACTTCCACTTCTCCATGAACTGAAATGTGCAGGGTTGGCACCTCTCTGCTCACACCAGCCCTGGGATTATGGACCTGAACCCAGCTTGCAGATGGGGGATAATCACCATGACAGTTTCCCTTCCTTTCAGCCCACACTGGCTTTGATGGTTGTCTGCTGCAGACTGAGCTCTGTTGCTTGCAAGCATCTTTTAAAACCCATCTTTGTCACACTGACACTTCCCTTTTGTGCTTTCAGATAGAGCAGGGGCCTGGGAAACCAGCCTTTTGGGTATTACTCCCAGCTTTGCCTTGGTCATGCCATACACTGCCCTGTGCCTCAGTGTCCCCATCTGTAAAATGGGAAGAATAATATTTGTTCACTTTTGAAAGGGGGTTGAGCTCCCTGGAGGAAAAGTGCAACCTGACTGTTAGCCTAAGTGCAGTTTTAAGCAGAGATGCCTCTGAATCAATATCCCAGCAGGTCTGAAGACCCAGGACTTCGAGGGAGTTACAGCTGCCCTCTTTCTCTTGGGCGGGACCAACTCCCCACCTTTGAGAAGCTGGGAATCTGCATCCACATCTGCTGCTTATCATCGACCTTATTTTTAAACATCTGCTTTATTGCGGGGAACACCCTTCTTCCGCTCCCCGCCCAGAGACCCTCCGCTTCTTGCGCCGGGGACCCAAAGCGTGCAGCACGGCGAGACGCCCACCCGCTCTTCGCAGGGCCCCGAGGTCGCTCTGGGCGGGAGCGTGACACGCTACTGCGCGAGCCCGCGACAGGTTCCATCTTCTGCTCCCAGCGCCCCGCCTCCCCTGCTCTGGTCTCGCGCCCCGCCCCGCGGCGCAGGCTGGGCGGCCTGTGCAACCTGCCGCGCGCGCGCCTCCCTCCCCCCGCCCGGGCTGCCTGGCGCAGGGCTGGGATAAAGCGCTAGGGGGCGTCTCCGGGCGGTTGCTGCGGCCTTAGCATCAGCGGCGGCCGCTGGAAGGTGAACGGAGGAAGCGCCCTTGCTGTCTGGCTTCTGCCCCTGCCGCCGCCGCGCTGGGGATCCGGGCAGCAGCAGCTTCCTGATTCAGCAGCAGGAAGAAGACATTAGGCACCTTGGCCTGGTGCCTTGCTACCGCTCCCCCCCCCAGCGCACACGCCTCTCCTCCCGGTTGGCTTCCGTTCCATCGATGGGGCAGTGAAGGATGCTGCCGGGCCCTGGGGAAGCGACAGCAGCAGCATCTCCGTCAGCAATCTCAGGTACGATCATCAAACCTGCCCCGCTAGCCTACAGGTGCTGGAGAGCGAGTTAACCCTGTATGCAACGCATGCCTCGCATGCTATGTAATAGATGCAACAAAGATGCTAGCACTTGTTTGAGCTTGGGAGCGGGTGCGTTCAGTGTTGTTTGGGTCTGCGTTGGTGCTGTGCAATAAGTACCTCGCGCTGCACAAGCTAATTGTTGCATAGATCAGTTATTTATTTGAAAGGGTTAGGAAACTGTGGAATTTCCCATCCCCATCCCCCTCTGGCTGTAAACATTCAATAACTTCCCAGCCAGAGAATGGATGTTCTCCCCTGCTCTATATATTGCCTGGAAATGTGCATTACTTGTTAAATATATTATGACAACCAGTCTACATTGATTGAGAGCTTTAAGTGATTTTATGGTCTGCACTCTCCAAAAATTTCAGAATTATATTACTGGTCTAGATCTTGAACACCAAGACTAATTGGCTGCACTTGAGCATCTCACAGCATCAAGGAAGGAAGGAAATATATCCTCCTTAGCAAATATGTTTTCACTCTCTGCTCTTAGGAAAATAACTGCCCCCTCTTGCTGAATTAGCACAGAGCAATATAATGCCTATAATAAGAAAAGAAATACTGGACAAAGTGGTTTTATTATATGACTGAGAGGGTCATTTGAAAAAATAAAGGAATTCTATAGCAATTGCTCAGTGTTAGTAATGTTTTATTTCCATAATGTATGTGGCAAATGTGTACCACATGTTGGACTAGGAAGAAAAACAATTAATATGGATTCACTGCTGTAGTGAGGGCATTTCTTTTCAATTTCCACTTAGATTAAAAAGGGTCAAAAATGGAAAAGTCTCTTTCAAATGTTGCTTTGGAAGTATGCAGATGTGATGGAGCTGAGAAATCTCAGTATTGCAAATGTTACAGTTACAGAGCCTATGGAAATTAGTAATTTGCTACTGAAGTGCATGCTTTTGTTGTAAACATGTATTTACGTTATGGTGAGCACTTATATATTTTCTAAGTGAAATGTTTTATCCCATTGCAATCTAAGGAAAAATCCTTATCAATAATTTCATTACTAGCAGAGTTTGGGTGCTGTGTAAATACTAAGTGCTTTACAAACACAGAAAACATTTTTCTGCCCCAAAGAGCATACAGTCTAAATCAACAACCTATAGATGAAAAGGTGGGTTGGAAATTAAATGCAACACAAGCCTATTTTTCTTCTTCTCCCAATCCATGTGTGTGTGCATTACTTGTATTACAGTAGTGCTGACCAAGTCTCTTCTCCTAGATGCGGTACAAATACACATCTATCTATCTATCTATAGATAGATAGAGTCCCTGTCCCTGTCCTGAGGAATTTACAATCCAAGCCATTTATGGATTAAGCTCTCCAGGACAGGGACTGTATCCTATCTCTGTACAGCATCTAGCACAAGAGGCCTGACCCTGAGCAACATAACTGTAATCCATGTAATAAAAATCCAGGATTGTTATTTTGTGTGTCACTCTGGAGCCTATGATGTCTGTACAGTCAGCGTGAAGTGATAGAAACAACTACAAGCACGGCTGAGAGCAGCTTTTGTTCAGAGCATCACCAGACTGAACCATCACTCTGATTCACTATCATTTACTGTCCAATTTTTAAGTTCTCAGCCATTTTGATTTTACGAATTACCCCTGTGCGTTTTCCAGCTACAGTAAGGCATGTATCTATGCATGCCCAGAATCCTAGACCATTGTGATAGCAGAGGTAATTTAACCAATCACAAGCGTTATTCTATAGCTAATTTAAATGCAACCATTTCTTTGGTTGTATGAGAGACTGCCCAGATGATGGATAACCTGGCCCAGCTGCCACACCCATGTGCCCAAATGCTATCTACACAAATCTCCCAGCACAACCCCCCTAGACACAAATCAACACAGCCAGCAGACACAATAACCCCAAAGCCTAGAAGGTCTGTAGAGTCAGTGTTAATCAATGGAAATAGCTACAAGCATAGAGGACAACTTGTTTTGTGTAGAATATCACCGTGATTCAATCATCACTGAGATCCATGGTCTGTTATTGTCCAGTTTTAAGTTCTCAGCCATTTTTGGCTTTTTTACACACAACTTTATGATAAGTTGTGTGTAAAAAATTACACCTGTGCAACGGCATAGGCTTTCAACTACTAGCACAAATATATATATAGTAGCACAAATATTTTCCTCTTGTTTGCATAATGCCCATTCATTTTCATTAGTTTTTTCATTTGTGGGGTTGACTATTCAAGTGGATGTTCCATAATTTTTGACCTGCCTCAGGACAATTGTAATCTCTTATTAACCTTGTACCACACTCATTTTTCATACTCAATATTTCCTGTAAAAAAGGGAAAGATTAATTTAGTAGCTTAGACAATGTGTGCAGAGCTGCACACCTCACAAAGGATGGGAGATGGGGCAAATTGTGTGAAAGGGTGGTGTAAGTGAGAGGAATAGAGTATACACACAACGCCCTGGGGTGAAGTGCTATCCCTGAGAGCAAAGGAAAGGACGACATAGTAAGGCCCTAATTCTACACCATTAAAGTCAATGGGAGCTTTGCCACAGACTTCAGTGAGTGTAGGATCAATCCTACAAGGGGTATGACCTAAGGAACAAGGGTATATTCTCGAAAGCACCCTGGCAGTTTATCCTTCCCCACCCTCCCCCAAAATGAGTGTTGGACACGCAATCAGTGAATAAAGCAACAGCCACTGGATGCCCTAGTTTCCACAGGGAAAATGCCTGGATGCAATTCTGTCTTATCTCTGTTGGTTGTGTGTGATTCCCTTATCAACTGTGTGGGATGCATGTCTACTGGTGACTTTATCAGTGCTACTTTGTGTGTCTTAATATTGCTATGTATCCAGTGGAGCTCTCATTATGCATGGCCTCTCTCATCACGGGAGAGAAGCTATCCATTTGGATAATGTGGCAGGCACAGCTGTTGGTTATGCTGGGCATTGCTGATGGTTCCATTGCATGTTTACTGCCTGAGCATTGCTTATAGAATGTTATTTTCTGAAGGTATGTAACTTTACATGGTGTGGTGTAGTTGATTATTTTGGTATTATTACTACATCTGTGTCCTTATTAGGATCATAAGGATTGCCGTACTGGATCAGGACAACAGTCCAATATCCTGTGTCCTACAGTGTTCAGTACCAAATGCTTTAGAGGAAGGTACAAAGCCCCCATAATAGACAATATGTCTATGCAAAAAGTTCCTTCCTCAACTGAGGCAGTTAGTGGTTGGCTTATTCCTTGATAATTTGTATCCTTATCTATTTTTATGGCATATATTCCTGTTATTTTTACAAATGTCTAATCCCCTTCTGAACACGACTAAACTCTTTGCCCCATTATATAAAGTAGCGGTGAGTTCCACAGGTTAATTATGTTTTGAGTTTTAAAAGAAGTTCCTTTTTTAATCACTGCCCAGGGCACACCCATCTCTGGTTATGGTGCTGTGTGATTTGTACCTGTGGATAGTCCTTCCTTTAGCTTCATTGTCTTCAGATAAACACTTTTGTTAACCCTGCATGCCTGTGGCTGTTTATGATATGACTGTTGTTTTTGCTCCAGTTGAATGACTGTATGGATCAACTGCTTCCTTGCCTAACCTCTGAAAACCCACATATTCTCCATTTTGCCCCTCAGAATGCTGTTGTGATATGCCTCTCCTCCTGCCATGCAGCACCGGTGCCAGTGGAATCAAATTAATCTTCAGTTCATTCTACAGCACTTCCCGAAACCTACTGGTATTTTACCACGTCTCTGAGGCCACTACTGGAACTGCTTATTACCTACATGTGGGGCACATCTTTTGCCATGCTGTGTTGTTCATTGGTAGGGGCTGGTGCGTTATGTGTGGCCTGTCAATCAAGCCCTGGTCACCATGGATATCTTCATGTCCTCTGTCTTATCCACTTGACCACGTTTATTATAGTTTTGCAGCCTTTGCATAAACTGCAAAATGTCCTAGGACCAGCAGGCTCCATGCCAATTGCCCACCCCTCTATTAACTGCACATGATGTGATTTACTCTTTCAGGCAATCTGATCGTGGAGCACATTGCATACTAAAAATAAAGGAGGACTTGTGGCACCTTAGAGACTAATACATCGGATGCATCCGATGAAGTGAGCTGTAGCTCTTGAAAGCTTATGCTCAAATAAATTTGTTAGTCTCTAAGGTGCCACAAGTCCTCCTTATCTTTTTGTGAATACAGACTAACATGACTGCTACTCTGAAATTACTCTCTAAGGTATCACAAGTACTCCTTTTCTTTTTGCAGATACAGACTAACATGGTTGCTACTCTGAAACCTGTCATTTTCCATACTGTGTTTCATGTTCCAGATTTGGGATGATGGGGAATACTGTCCATCTTAGCTTTGAAAAACTGTCAGAAGATTTACTACCACAGGCATGAGATATACTTCTCTAGCCTTTACCAGGATAACTGGCGATAATGAATATCATAGTGATATTTTACTTACTTATAACAAAGAGAAACAAAACATACTTGCCCTGGTTGAGTGGGCAAATAAACTTTTTTGCCAAGGTAATGTATCTAATCTCTCTTCCTCTGTCCATACTCAGACTCAGAGCTGGAAAGGTATGTGTGAAATCCCACTGAGACAGGAGTCATGTCTAAAACCAGCTGCAAGGAACTATGGATAGAATAAGTATACATGTCTAAGTTACAGGATTTTGTTTTTGCTGATAGTGCCCTGCAATATCTAAGCAGTCCTGTACTGAGTCTTTTCTCCTCCAGATCATTTGACTCAATCTCCATCATTAGCTAGATCCGGGGTGGGCAAACATTTTGTCCTGGGGGGCCACATCTGGGTATGGAAATTGTATGGTGGGCCATGAATGCTCACAAAATCAGGGGTAGGGATGTGGTGGGGGTGAGGGCTCCTGCTGGGGGTGTGGGCACTGGGGTGGGGCCAGAAATTAGGAGTTCAGGGTACAGGAGGGGGCTCCAGGCTGAGGCAGGGGTTTTGGGGTATGGGGGGATGAGGACTCCAGCAAGGGGTGTGGGCTGTGGAGTGGGGCTGGGGATGAGGGGTTTAGGGGTACAGGAGGTGGATCCAAGCTGGGATCAAGGGGTTCTGAGGGTGAGAGGGGGATCAGGGCTGGGGCAGGGGGTTGCAGGGCGGGGGGGGGCAGGGGGGCAGGCTCCGGGTGGCACTTACTTCAAGCATCTCCTGGAAGCAGCAACAGGTCCCCCCTCCAGCTCCTATGCAGAAGCACGACCAGGGGGCTCTGTACGCTGCCCTGTCCACAGGCGCCGCCCCCCACAGCTCCCATTGGCTGGGAACTGTGGCCAATGGGAGCTGCAGGGGCGGGGGTTGGAGTGGGGGCAGCATGCAGAGCCCCCTGGCTGCCCTTTTGCGTAGGAGCTGGAGTGGGGACATACCGGCTGCTTCCCGGGAGCTGCGGCACGTGCAGAGCAGGTGAAGCCCCTGACCCTGCTCCCCAGCTGGAGCGCAGGAGTGGGGCAAACCTCTGACCCTGTGCCCCGGCGGGAGATTGAGGGCCAAATTAAAAGGTCCGATGGGCCGGATATGGCCCGCGGGCCATAGTTTGCCCACCCCTGGGCTAGATGGTCCATATTTTTAGCGTCAAATATAATTAATCAGCTATGCGGGCAATAGGACGTAATCTAAACTTAGTCACATGAGCCTGTCTCAGCTAATCAGACTGTGACTGGCCATTGAAGACTATAATAAGTATGTATATTTAAGTACTTATGTAACTTCAGAGTCTGTATTTTACAACCTGAATCCTTCAGTGCACTCCCTTAATATAAAAATATCAATGCCCTAAAATTAGGAGTATTCATTAGTTGACAGGTGCATATGGTCTTGAATACCAAAAAGCGGCTTCTCATATTTGTTGATCAAGCTATATGTTATCTGACATGTTCTCAAATAATAAAAATGACATAAAACATCTTATGTTCATAAAAATGATAACCTCACTGTTATATTTAAAATTTAAAATTACCAGAAAACTTCTTCAGTAAAACTGAAATTTTAATGAGAAGTGTTTCATATGTAAACTCCATCAATGTGTGTAGTATTATTGCCAATACAATTTTAAAGTAAAAGCCAGAATTTTCTCAACTTGCTGACACCGCAAACTGAACCAGAAAATAGAGCTGTTTGCCTTTTGGTTTTGTGATCACTATCTTTCAGGCTAAAATGTTCTAAAGTGTGTGATTTTTAGATGCCTCAATTTTGGGACACTCGCCCGCTGATTTTCTGGGTGCTCAGCGCTTCCGAAAATCAGGGTCTAGGAGTCTCAAATGGGGTGCTCACAAACTCAGGCATCCAAAATCGGTGACCACTTTTGAACATTTTGGCCTTGGCAGGTAATGGAGTGTCAGTCAAAAAGTGTCAGTCAAAGAGTAAGTTGCAAATAAGTAGTTGATTGGTATGATGCTTCCTCAGTGTGCCCAGTACTGTGAGTCACCTTATCACTCACCTGCCTTTGGTGAGAGGAAGTTTTGCTTGGGCTGAACTGGGTGTGAGCTCCCTGATACCACCAATCAGTTAGCTTTCACCCTAACAGTCTCCTCAGAGCTCTGCCAGACCTTACTTTGCCTTGCTGGTTAACAATAGGTGCACCCCAATCCTCAAATCCCTATGTGCTCTGTCTGGACTCTCTCAGAAATTACCAGAAAGAAAAGGAGTACTTGTGGCACCTTAGAGACTAACAAATTTATTAGAGCATAAGCTTGTGAGCTACAGCTCACTTCATCGGATGCATTTGGTGGTACATTTCCACCAAATGCATCCGATGAAGTGAGCTGTAGCTCACAAAAGCTTATGCTCTAATAAATTTGTTAGTCTCTAAGGTGCCACAAGTACTCCTTTTCTTTTTGCGAATACAGACTAACACGGCTGCTACTCTGAAACCAGAAATTACCAGGTAAGCTGTCCCCAGAGGAATAGTGAACACACCAGCTTTTATTATTCAAATGAGGATCAGCTCCAATATAACATCACAGCACTGAGATATAGTGAAAACAATCATCAGTTTATCAGAGGTTAAGATTTGAGAGATAGTGAGTAAGGATAGAAATGGAAACAGAATTGGTTACATATAAAACAAAAAGTATAACACTGTTCCTAGAGTCCAAATTTAACATTAACAGAATAAACCTTTGTCTGAAGTAGTTTCTCTCACCTAAAGCAATCTCCCAGCGTCTCCCAACCAACATGGCTGGGGATCCCCCTTTCATGAATGCAGAAAACGCTATTCTTTTTGTTTCCTCAGTGAAGGATCAAGATGTGTTCTTTTGCGTTCTCCTTATATCCCCCACAGTTCATTGTTTTGTCCCCAGAGTCAGGATGGTTTATTTGTCGGGTGCTGGCTCCATGTTGCCTTCACATCCGCATGTTAATGTCGTGCAAACAGTCGTTGTGTTGGCTTACAATGCCTATTTTACATGTGACCCCAGGCACACAGGTGAATATACATCCTTAGTCTGGTCAAAACCTGCTTGACATCCCTGCTTTGATTCAGACTTTAAAACACATGTTCCGGTGTGTATATATACACAACTCCTTAAATAACATCCATCCATACATCTCATAACAATTAGGATTAGTATGATATTGTAAGTTTTTATTAGAGACTTTTTTGACTCTCTTTGGATAAGTATTTTGAAAACAATGTGTTAGATGTGGTGAGTTTGTAAGGCCTGTCAATAGTTACTGTTACAGATCAGTGAACCCTTTGCCAATTAGCATTGAGGTGTTCTTTAGGTCATAATCAGACATTATATAACAGTATTGCCAGCCCTAAGTGTTCAAATGAGTCGGGCTCCAAAAATCATGACATTAGCTTAAAAATTATAGGTGAAATCCTGTCCTGTTGAAGTTGAATGGGACCAGGATTTCATCCCCTAGATTTTATTTTTAAAAGATACTAAGTATTGGGTTCTTTTTATTTGCCTTCTAAATTTTGAGTCTTTAGGGTGTGTGTTTTCAAACTTTTCTCCGCAACCATGAGGACTAGAAACTTTCTTTTTCTTTTTTTAATAAAGGCTAAGATTCTCTTGACTTCTGGAAATAGGACTTTAAGAAAAATAGCAAAAATCATGAGACTCGTGATGAAATCATGAGAATTGGCATAATTGAGTAACTTGTTTTTATTTTTAAGATCTTAAAACTTGATTGTAAAAATATGATCTTCGCTGCAACTTAGTCTGTGTCCCTAAGAGTGAAGTTTTGATTGCATTTAATAAAAGACCATGTAAACCATTTTGATAATATAAAAGCACACCAAAAGAAGTGCAAAAATAATCTAAACTAATCTGATCAGAGGTAATGTGTTTATATATATATATATATATATATATATATATACACACACACTAATCAAATACATATATTAAAACACTATTAAAATTAATAATTTGAGCTAATCTGATCAGAGATAGTATTTTAATATATAATATATGCAATATTATTTATATATATATATTTATTAAAACACTACTTAATTCAGATTTTTATATATATATATATAATGTGAATTATATAAACATATATGTTTTCTCTTTATTTCAGTGCTCATGAAAAGTATCAGTCTTGGAGACTGATACTTTCTGTTCATGCACAGGATGGGAAGCAGCAGTGCAAACTTCCCTTGCCCTGTCCCACCAATGTGTCCCAATCTGACCTGCAAGACCTCTGATATGAAAGGGTAGTTCACTCTCCATCCTCATTCAGACTTTGGCCTCTAAGATGAGGGAGGTAGCCAGTTGTAGTGATTGCTTTTTATGATGAGGACACATCCACTAGGAATTGGACTGAGACCATGTCCATGCAGCCTCATCACAGAGGCCACTGATCAGCCATCAGACAGTCCTGGCTTTCAGCACTGCAAATATGAGCTGGATTCATACCAAGGTCTTTGAGGCTGATTGTCCCATTAGCAATCCCTTGAAACCTGTTTTTCTCTCTAGTTTGATATTGACAACTGTATTCCCCTTCATAATGGATGTTCAGCAATGATACAGAGAACTAATAGGAAATACCATTTTCATACAAAAATCAAGAATGTGTGGAAACCAAAAGATCTGTTGATTACAGTCCCAGTTGATCACAACAATCCATCAGTTTTTGTCCTCAGGTGCCTCCCTTCTAAGACTAGGATTTATGCCAAGTGAGGATTCAAAGTGCTAAGATGTTTGGCATCTTTGAGTCTTTATTAATGCATTTATTGAGTTCAGCTCATTTTTACCACATTGCATGAAGTACTCTGGCATGTGCATACACTAAGTGCTATGCAAATGATATCTGTATTGCAATTTAAGTGGCAGCAATCCTGAATGAGTTTGACTTGTTTCTAGTCACCATATGTGTCACAATGTGGTGTGAATTCTGGCACTGATAATGGCACTTTAATTTTTCATTAGGGCAATTACACCGTTCATTGATTTTTTTATTATTTTATTTTTTTAACTGTAAACTGCTCATGTGTAACCTTTTTAAGTGTCTCATTGTTAGGAATTCCTTTGCTGTTCGCTGTATCCGCAGGAATCATAACAAAGTCATTTGTTATTTAGGTAGCTATCATATCTGCTTAAGTATTGCACAGTAAAATGACCCTTTAAATGAATCATTACTTTTCTGCTTTAGCTGTGTTACTTGCATTGGATAGCAGTGATGAATGTTTGGGCATATCACACAGACAAGTGACCCTTCAGTACAACGTAATAGGGTATTTTTAACTGGGTAGGGTGGTTTTTTTTTTTTCCACATAATTATTTTTTGTAGGAGTTCTGAATTTGACTGACAAAATTGACTAGAATTAGGCTATAACAACCTACAGCAGTTACTAAACAAGGCATACAGAACTCCATACAAATTGAACAGAGAAAGGATCAGAATCACAGATATGTACTGGAGTTGCCATAAAGAAGGTTTTGTATATAGCCCATTTTCAAAACTGGGTGTCTATTGTTAGGCATCTACATAAGGGAGCTGATTTGCAGAGGTTTTGAGCACCAGTAAATCTCACTGTCTTCAACAGCAGTTGTGGATAGTTTGAACATTAGCTCCTTTATTTAGATGCTTAATATTAGACACCTAAGTTTGGAAATGTTTACCACTGTTACACCATCCTTTGGCATTAGAATTATGCCTGCTTGTTCCCCAGATAGTTTCCTTGTGATACTAGGGGTGAGTGCTGTTGTCGCGTTTTTTCTTCCTTCTCTTCTATGTTAGTCAGAGATGCCAGGGGTTACTGTAATGGTGCAATTGGTGGAGCAGCTCTACTTGGGGTAACCCTTTTTTTTGAAGGATTGTTTAATGCTGTATTTAATGGAAAGATTCAGTTTGAAATTGTTTTTTGTTAAAAAATCAGGACAGTCTAATAAGTTGGAGGTTTCATTTACTGTATCTTCCTGTTTTGGAGAAGGGACATCATCAACATGAAATCTGGCTAGTTTAAAAAAAAAAGAGAAGAGTTTAAGATATTACTTCTACCTGTTCTTCTTCTGGCAGCATAACCCAAAGTATGCAGGGCTCCTGGCAGTGGAAAATCCTCCCTGAGGTGATGTTTACTCTTGGGGGAATTCTGCATCACTGCATGTTCACAGAATTCGTATCGCCTGCAGATTTCTTTGCTTCCCCACAGAAAAATGACTTCTGATGGGGAAGCAAAGGGAAGCTGCAAGAGCGGTCATGTGCCCCTCTCCTGCAGCTCAGGCAGGTCAGTTCGGGCACCTGGGGCAGCCAGTACAGATGTAAATTACTGCTGGGGGGAGAGGGGGCTGGGCAGTCATGCGTGTGAGAGAGAGAGAGAGACACTGTCTCTCTCGCTTGCTATTGCGGCGCACTTGGCGTGGAGGGGCAGAGCTTTGGGATGTTTCTGAGGAGGTAGGCGTGGGGCAGAGCAGAATGTAATAGTCTGTCTGCTTAGTGAATTGTTCCCATTGTCTTTGTGAATTCCCACCAGGAGTATAAAATAGGTGTAAAAGTTTTAAGGTTCCTTTATATTGCCAGAGTGGTGTAAAGGACAGAATGGCCTTATAAATGCTTATGGTGCTTTAGTGATTAGAACTGGTCTAAATTTTTGGACTGAAAAAAATTCCTATCAAAATGTGTGCCATGAACTGTTTGCTACTGACCTTTCTGGAGATGGTCAGTAGCCAATATAAATTGTGAGTTTGATTGCTCAGCCCTCACTTGCTCTTCAGTTGCCTATGATGTAACCCCGAGCATATGGCTGCATATCTTTGTTGACTAATAACTAGAAATAAAGGGTCAAATCTAGCTGCAGGAAGAAGGATTGGGGATTTTTGTCAGTACTCCCCACTTCCATTCTCCATCCACTGTATTATAGTTTAAATAAATTACCAAAATAATAGAAACTAGCATGATTATATTGTGTTGTTTTGACAAATTTTGCAGAATTTTGCAGAATTTTAAAATATTGTCTGCAGAATTTTTAATGTTTTGGCGCAGAATTCCTCCAGGAGTAAAGTTGTTGCTAACAAACAAGGTATTCATCGTCCTGTCATTCCACTGGTGGTTAGTCTGCATTTCTCCAGAGCTGCTCAGTGACTATCCTAACCACACACTCTTTCCAGTCTTTGATTATTTTACCTTGAAGGTGAAATGTTCTCACAGCTGATGCAAGTACCATGAGTACCAACAGTGAGCTACATTTGAAGATTCTGAGCTTTCCTGTATGGGCCTGACTGAGTCCAGTGGGAGTTTTGTCACTAATGTCAATGAGAGGAAGATAGAGCCTGGATATGCTGCCTTATGCTATATTCACCACTGTGCAGACCAAGTATTTAGATGTAGTCCCTGATCTAGGTAATCCGGTCTGTACAATTTTTTATTGTTCTAACCCTGGAGTAACTTTTATGTGCAGGGAATGTTAATGTGTTATTGCTTGGCTGGTCCCTTTCTCTCTCTAACAGGGAAAATGATTTTAGAATATGTTAAAACCCTGGAGGATTGAAATACAGAGAAAGGTTCTGGGAGAAATTGAGTTGTTGTTGTTGTTTGTTGTTTTTTGTCCTCTGAACAGTCTGGTGCTGGGGGTCTGCCCTGCTGCTAAGCATGTTAAAAATCATGAAGCGGAAATGTTTCTCTTGGGCTGCCAGATACAGAATTCCATTTGGCTCAAGCAAAGCTGAAAGCTGGCTCAGAAAAAAAAAAAAGTGGTTTTCAATGTAAGGCAATATATATTTTTACTGTCATATAAACTTGCATACAGTCCAATTTGAGCAGTTCTTTCTCTGAAATGTGAATAAGATTACAGGTCTGACTTAAGCCGATGAAAGCCAAGAAAATTCAAAGTTAATGCCGGCAGCATTATCTTCTCTGTTCACATCATTATGAAAATAAAAAGGCTTTGTGATGTGTGAGTGCAGGACAGATTCAGCTATAATACCAGATCCCCTGGCTTTGTTGATTTAAACCAGACTTTTCATCCACATCATTTTTTTTTATATATATGCATTTATTGATTTATCTACATCAAGGTAAGCAAGCTCTGATGTATTTTGACAGGTTTCAGAGTAGCAGCCGTGTTAGTCTGTATTCGCAAAAAGAAAAGGAGTACTTGTGGCACCTTAGAGACTAACAAATTTATTTGAGCATAAGCTTTTGTGAGCTACAGCTCAGAGCATAAGCTTTCGTGAACTACAGCTCACTTCATCCGATGAAGTGAGCTGTAGCTCACAAAAGCTTAAGCTCAAATAAATATGTTAGTCTCTAAGGTGCCACAAGTACTCCTTTTCTTTAAGCTCTGATGTAGTGTGTCTGATGTCACTTGTATTTAGACAGTGTAATATCGTGGGGTAAATCAGAGAGGTGAGGATACATGGCATTCCTGTGAAAGAAAATAGTTACATTTTAGTGGCACATGTCTGCAGAATTTGCTTAACCTCAAAAAGAAAAGGAGTACTTGTGGCATCTTAGAGACTAACAAATTTATTTGAGCATAAGTATTCGTGAGCTACAGCTCTGTAGCTCACAAAAGCTTATGCTCAAATACATTTGTTAGTCTCTAAGGTGCCACAAGTACTCCTTTTCTTTTTGCAAATACAGACTAACATGGCTGCTACTCTGAAACCTTGCTTAACCTCAGAATCCTTCCCCACAGCTACACCCTGCCTCCCTCTGGAGAGTATTCATGGGCCCTAATGTAATTTAGACATTTAAAGTCATTATTATTTTTAAAGACGTTTTCTATTTTTTTAATGGAGAAAAGGCTGTACTCTAAATATTTGCATTATACACATTTTGGATCTGATATTGCTCCCATTGACATCAAAGGTAGTTTTGCAATTGACTTCAGTGGGAGCAGGCTTTGGTGATTTGTTACATAGAAGGTAAATAAAAATAGTTACCTGTCATCAGAAAAAAGCACTGAATGAGGCAGGCGTCCTGTACGGTAAAAACAGTCTGTATCATAATGCATATGCAAGTTGGGTGAAATTAAGCTTGTCGCCTTTTTAATGCTTATCTTTGACACTTTACTTTCATACTTGTAATGTAGGTTTATAAAAACCTCATTTTCTAGAAAAATACAAATTCTATCGTATAAATGACCCCATGTTCCACAGGCATCATGAGTAGGGTTTGAACCCAAGAGATTCAACAGTGCAAATATATTAATAATTTTTTGCTGAAGCAATATCTATATTAGTTGGCATCAGCATCAAGCTGTTAACCTCTGTGAACCAGCCACTAAAGGGTGAATATAGTACACTGAAACAATGGGTTATGTATACAGGAGGAACTCCATTTTGAAGCCATTTTAGAATTGGCATATTATTTATGAGAGGCTGTGTAGCTAAGTGGCTAAGTCTTGGGTCTTCTGTATTAGAGACCAAATTCTATTCCCAGTTCTGCCCGATATGACCTTGTGGAACCCTTACTTACTCCTTCTGTAAAATGAAGGAACTGATACTTGCCTCCTTTTGGGGGCAAGGGTATAAGGCCTTGCTTAATAACTCTGTATACTTCACAATCCTTATTATTAATGCCAGTCAGAAGAAGTGAAAGTTGACCCTGTTATGTTTTGATTCCCAGCCCAATGCACCTTCCCCTAGGCCAGAGGAGCATATTCGTCCAGTCCATCCTAAAGAGATACATCTGATTTGTGGGACTGCTTCAGGAAATCAGTGAGAAGTGGAGAGCATGCCCAGATGCTGGATTTTAGGATCAAGCTCCTAATAAGTTCTTTTGCACAGGCGCAAATGGCAGTTTTCTGTGGCTTATGACTTGTCCAGTTCTGGATGGATTTTTACTGGTACAGAAAAAGATATCTCTCTGACTCTAGAAACCTATCCCTCTGCCAGATTTCAAGTTTCTGTTTCAAACCCCAGGGTGCTGGGGTTTTTTTAAGTTGGAAAAATTGTTAAGGTTAGCAAAACTTCCTGTTTTTCCCTAATGTTATTCTCAAAAACAGTTGAAACATTCCAAAGAAATTAAACCTGAAAAAAGACCAAACATGGAGAGTTTCAGTCCCAGTAGCTAAAGTTTGATAAAGTTATAAGTAGTTGAACTTTGGGGTTATAATGGGAAATGGTTGGCAACTTTAATAATGGGCGTCACTGTCACTAGCTCCTAAAATGTGAAATGGATTTAATAATATTTGCTTAGCTTACAGGTGTTTTATGAGAATTAACTAATGCTTGTAAGTGTTTGGAGATCCTTTGGAAAAAGGTGCTGCTTAAGAACAAAGTATCATTATTTTCCTTTTCAGTTAAGCATGCTGGACCAGATTAATTCCTAATGTAACTTCATTGCTCTATGTGGAGCTACACTTGTGTTGAATTTAGTCTATCTAAATAATGACAAAAACCCAAACACCCCAGCTTTGCACGAGCTTTTGCAGTGCTAGATTAAAATAAAGATTTTTTTCTTTAATAGTTGATGCCCAACAAAGGGTGGTCAGAGTGGGAAGAAGTGGATTAATACATTTTCATCCTGTTTCTAGGAATTTCTTTTGGATGGGGAGCTGTAATTGCAAATATCAAAACACTTTTAAGCATAAAGTAGTGTTGTTTTGTGACAGATAGTTTTTCTTTCCTTGGTTTTGTATCATTTTGAATAAATCAGGATAGCCATTTTGATGCTTGGTGCCATGGATTCTCTGTAATAGTATGTCTCTCAAAAAGAAATTTTATTGCTTGTTTGGTAGAATTAGGCTTATAAATGTCAAACTATATTTTAAAATGAGTGTTGGACTTCTGAAAAGTGAATAACCTTCCACAGTTTTGCAGGCAGCTTGCCAAATTTATTGCTTTTCACATTTAGGACTTATAGATTCATAGATACTAAGGTCAGAAGGGACCATTCTGATCATCTAGTCCGACCTCCTGCACAACGCAGGCCACAGAATCTCAACCATCCACTCCTATGAAAAACCTCACCCATGTCTGAGCTATTGAAGTCCTTAAATCATGGTTCAAAGACTTCAAGGAGCAGAGAAGCCTCCCTCAAGTCAACCATGCCCCATGCTACAGAGGAAGGCGAAAAACCTCCAGGGCGTCTCCAATCTGCCCTGGAGGAAAATTCCTTCCTGACCCCAAATATGGCAATCAGCTAAACCCTGAGCATATGGGCAAGATTCACCAGCCAGATACTATAGAAAATTCTTTCCTGGGTAACTCAGATCCCATCCACCTAATATCCCATCTCAGGGGATTTGGCCTATTTACCCTGAATATTTAAAGATCAAAATAGACTTGAGATTCTCAGCAAAATATTTTTCTACTTTAACCTTCCCCTTCTCCAAAACTGCAGATTGTTTATAGGGACCCTGGAGATTCTTCCTTTCCTAATGAATTGATGCTACATGGCCACTTGGATTGCATGTGGAGCAGATAAAGTCCATCTGGAATCTGGAGCTGTTTCAATATCTACCCTGTTTAGATCAGCCTGTATAAAAAAAAATGTCAAAACAGCTCTCTTCTTCCTGTATTTCTCCTTGTTTTGTAGCAGGCCGGTCACTTGCCATATAAAAGGCCAAGTTGTAAGGGGCAAATCAGTAACCAGCTCAGTGACTGACTTGTAAAGGAAACAAACTCCAGTCATTCACTGACTATCAAAGGAAACTAGCTGTGATTCTCTGTACTGAAAGGGCTACACTCAAGCGAAAGGTTCAGCTCCCTTCCCTCAAGAGATATGCCTCCATATCCATAGTAGATTGTAGCTAAATAACTGGCTAAATAAAACTTGTTTTTCCTTCTCAAATCGGATGTTGGAATTAGTTCTTCCCCATTAAGCCCATATGTTAGTTGCTTAGGTTTCCTGGAGGAACTTTGACTGACCTGAGAAGAAATGTCTTCTTCCTGAAAATCCCAAAGAGGCCCTGTTTGCCTTACTTATACAAGAAGTCCCATAAATTAACAGACTTATCTTTGAAGCCTGGAATTTTAATACTGAAGGTGTTTTTTATGGCTCCACAGTGAAGGTTGCATTTCACTTTCCACTTGAGCAGAAATAAACTCCCTTTGTTCAATAAGTGCATAGAGGGGTTACTGGTGTTTTGTAGATACAGGAACCCAAGAGTGTAGGCTATTTCTGTACCTTCAAAGCACAACAGTTACAGGTAAGTAATTTGTTCTTTATCTTCATTTTGCCCAATCTCCTATTTCATCCATCACACAGAAGCTGGGGAAGTAATTGTCAAGCCTACATTTATCCTCTCTGCTTGTGCTGTGACAGTCTAAAATGCTAACATCTGACCTATTTCTTCCTCTCTGTCTATTACAGCCCTTCAAGGCTCCTGTTAGGTACTAAACAGTATTAGAGGAAACCTACACTAAGGTCATATATCATCTCCAAACAGCTGGCCAGAAGCCTGGTTGTCACTGCCTGCCCGGTGTAGAATGGCATTTGGGCTCAGCACTCTGTTCTTGTTGCTGTGGGCAATAACAGGTAGGAGTTTACTTCTTGTGTTAATGTCTGAATCGTGCACAGTGAATGAAGCAAACATTACTGATTTTTGTAATAAGAATAGGCTGAGGAAAGGAGACTGTTGCTGTTCCTCACTAAGAAGAGCTCTTGTACATAACTCTATATCTGATAGCAGAAAGGGGACTTTATACAGAGGCTGTCAAAACTGATTTCTGGCCACTACAGATAGGGTGGAGGAAAGGTTCCAAGAAACCCTTCCCTATCTATTCTGGATCAGCCATAATTAGGTACAGGTGCTGGGGCATGCAAAGGGAACGGAGCACTATAAGAGGCATATCTAGGGAGGGGCAGGGCCATATGCACCAGCAGCACCATGGTAGAAGAAAAGCACTGACTGCATCTGTTGTTTAGATGGAGCAGGTCCTCACAGGTGCCTGTGAAAGGCACAATGTTTTGAAGGATGAATGCTTCCAGGCCTCAGAGCTTAGGCCTGATTAAGTCACTAGTGCAGGGGTGGGCAACCGTTTTGGCCCGAGGGCTACATCGGGGTTGTGAAACAGTATGGAGGGCCAGGTGGGAAGGCTGTGCCTCCGCAAACGCCTGGCCCCTGCCCCCTATCCGCCCTCTCCCACTTCCCGTCCCCAACTGCCCCCCTCACAACTCCTGACCCATCCAACCCCCCTGCTCCTTGTCCCCTGACGGCCCCCTCGGAACCCCACCCCCATCCAACCCTCCTGTCCCCTGACTGCCCCGACCCCTATCCACACCTCCACCCCTGACAGGCCCCCCCCAACCCATCCAGTCCCCCCCACTCTTTGTCCCCTGACTGCCCCCTCCTGGGACCCCCATCCCTAACTGCTCCCCAGGACCTCACCCCCTATCCAATCCCCCCGCTCCCTGTCTCCTGACCATGCACCCCCCCCAACCTCTGCCCCAGCCAACCACTCTGACTATCCCCCGGGACCTCCTGTCCCTTATTCAACCCTCCCCGCCCCTTTACCATGCCGCTCAGAGCAGCAGGACAGGCTTATTGGAAAGCCTGGGAGGTTGGCGGGCACAAGCCGTGCTGCCCATGCAGCGGCGTAGCTGCAGAGGAGGGGGGAGGAGCCAGGGGCTAGCCTCCTTGGCCAGAATCTCAGGAGCCAGGCAGGATGGTCCCGTGGGCAGGATGTGGCCCTCGGGCTATAGTTTGCCCACTTCTGCACTAGTGGATGGAAAATAAAAATGCATTTTTTCAGGTAAGTAGAATTTCTTTTTGCAAAGACACAGTTTAGGGAAATGCTACCAATTCTCCCCAGCAACCACTAGTGACTTTTTTTTTTTTTAGGTATAAGCAAACAAATTAAAAGTAGTATAGATTCTCAATACTATCTTGTTATCATCCGTCATTTTATCTCAAATGTTGGCAGTGTTAGCACAGACACTACAGAACAAAGGTTAAATGCTCATATAAGGTCTTTATTTTGCCAAAGGGCTAGCAGTTTTTGGAATTGTGGCTGTGGAGATACTGGCAGAATCTAATTTATTGATTTCCAATAATGTAATAGAGAAATTATTTGGACTCCAGCAACTCTCTTGAGATACAAGCAGGATTAGCTGTTTAATAAGGGAGATTCTTGCTCGTATGCCTAGTTATAATAAAACTGCTGAATTTGGGAATGAGATGGCATTAACTCCAGGATATTTTGGTGGTGGTTCTAGAACCATCCTCTAGAACACTGTGACACTGTCATACTGTATCTCCGTTGAGGGGAAGATGTGCCTGTTTTTGTATAGTAAACAGTGGATGCATGTGTCCACTCGTGTAGTCAATCCTATTTAAGCAATATTTGAGGTTCTGATATGTGGCCAACACTGGTATTCTCTGGTGAAGAAAATTTCAGTGGGAGCTCTTTGTGTGTAAGAAATAATGAATTTGACTCATTAAGAGTGTTACCAAATTATAGGAGTGTATAATAATGGTTCTAGTTAGTTATTACTAGACTAAAAAGTCCTTCATGACATCTGAAAAGACTTGTTCATTGATTATATCTTGTAACCATGTCTCAATTATTTTTCCAAAGCAAACCTGTTACCCATCTCTCACATCATAGGGTAGATTTCAGAGTAGCAGCCGTGTTAGTCTGTATTCGCAAAAAGAAAAGGAGTACTTGTGGCACCTTAGAGACTAACAAATTTATTAGAGCATAAGCTTTCGTGAGCTACAGCTCACTTCATCGGATAGAGGTTCTCAAAGTATGGTCCGTGGACCACCAGTGGTCTGTGAGCTCCATTCAGGTGGTCCGTGGATAATTCCCTCTAAGGTGTGCACCTGGGTGGCCACACACACGAGAATAAAGGACCATCCACCTAATTAGTAGAGCTGTGCACATGTGGCTCCACTAATTAAGTACCTGGACCCAGGAGAAGATGCACATGTAAGGTGAGGTGGTGGCCTTGGGGGGAATAGGAGGTAGGTGGGAGGGGGCAGTGGGGTGAGAAGAGGGCGTGTGGGGAATTTGGGACATGCAGGGCTACGGTAGCCAGAGAAAGAGGCGGCTTTCCCCAGCTCCAGGGCTGCGGCTGCTGGAAAGAGATGACCCTCCTTCCCAGCCCCAGCTCGGGGGCTGCCGCAGTGGGGGAGAGAGGGAGAGGTCCCCCCCCCCTTCCCATCCTTAGCTCGAGGGCTGCCGTGGCAGGGGAGAGAGGGCACATCCATCGCATTAGAAAGGTAAGACTACTGATATTAAAATAAAAGCTGTATGCTTTCATTTGTAGAACCAAAAAAACGTTGTTTATTATTAAGATTTTTTTTTTATATAGCGCTTTTATCCAAAGCACTTTACAATAGTTAGCTAATGGTACAAACAACATTTGGAAAGATCATTAAGTGGTCTGCTGAGACCCTCAGCAATTTTAGAGTAGTCTGCGAAAAAAAAAGTTTGAGAAGCACTGTCATAGGGTATGTATTACAAGCTTCTCTCTGTCCCAGAGACAATAGTTCCGAACAGTAAATTATGGGTTAACAAATGTTATCATATAGCTTTTTATGTTGATTGTGTCCCTTCTCTCCCCTGCCCACTTCCATTTACTTTGGAAGAAAATTCAGGGGCATTATCCTTTTCAGTGCCCTGCCAAAATAGTTCAATAAGGGTGTGGTTCTGTAAGGTGCCGTACACCCCAATTGAATTGGAGGGTGTTCAGCGTCTTCCAGAAGATGCTCATTTTAATAAGTCAATGTATGCTCACTCTGGTGCATGACAGTAACATTGTCTGTGGCTCAAGAAGCTTGTTAGATGTTTGTGCTAAAGATTTTAGCTTTTCTGTCTCTGATTCTCTGAACTAGTGATCCTTCTAAAGAATTGTGAAGTGTGTTGCATTTTCCTAACAGTCCTAGACATGGATTTGTTAAGTCTTCTAGGGCTATTTTTTTTTTAGTCAAGTTGTTTGAAATTTGAGCTGACTCTTTCTCTAGCTCGCTTGACTTTGCATGGTAAGGGCTTGATGCCGTGTGCTTGAGAGAGAATAGTAGTAATAGGAAGGTGCTAAAAAAGAGGCAGAACAGTCCTCTCCTTTGTCAAAGGCTTTGAGCTGAGCTACCTTGACCTGTACGCTGGATGGTTCTATTTGTGTTTTTATTAGTTGGCTGAATTAGTTTGGGGTGGCTGTTTTTTGTTGAGAGCATTTTTGGTTTTTGTAAAGAGAACATATAACAGCAGACACTGAGGTCAGTGGGTACTGACCCCTGCTGTTGACCTTATGTAACACTGACTCATGTGATGAGCTTTGAGCCAGGTATGTCAAAGAATATTGGTGTCTTACTATCACTGCTATGTATCATGCCTTAGCACTCCACACCTCCCATGCTTGGGTCAACTGACTTCATGAAACTCTGGTTGCAATTTATAATTTCTCCTTGTGTCTCACTAAGGCTATGTCTACAATCTTAAATTGACCTGTGTTAGGTCGACTTGCAGCCACGGCATTAATTACTGTGATGGCTGATGTTCACAGTACCCTCCTCTGGTCGGTAGTGCTCACCAGGAGCACCTCTACCGACTGAAGAGGGGCAGTGTGGGGCACTGAGGGCCAGGGCTCTCAGCTCTGTGCAGCTCCTCACCAGGAGCCCAGCTGCCTCCCTCCGGAGTTCTCGCCTCTCCACTCCCATCCGAGCTTTGATCTCGCCTCCTGGGGAATGATCTGCACCCGGAGTCCGGTTAGCTGCCATGCTTCCGGCGGGAAGCCAGGATCCTGGTGTGCAGCAGGTCTCCCAGTGGGGAGCCCAAGCCAGGAGCGGAGGCCTGGCTGGGTAGCCAGGAGCCAGCTTTCTTGCCAGGAGCCATGAAATAGACAAGATTGATTGTCAACCACCAATGTAAGAAATGCAGTGTCTACAGAGACACTGCATCACCCTAACTAAACCGACATAAGCCTTACGCCTCTTGTCAGGGTGGTTTTATTATGTCAGTATAAAGGAGAGTTACATCGCAGAAGGAGCATTTCAGTGTGTGCACCTCCATTGTTTTGTTGATGAAAGCTTACTTGTGTAGACAAGGCCTTAATGTATGTATGAGTCTCTTATAATGTAATCTATTGCCACTGATATAAATCCATTAATTGATCAAATTATTTTGTGTTGAATGAGGTCTAAATTATTCTGGCCATCCTAACTATCAGGAGTGGTTGTGCTAATGCATTCCAAAATTGATTTTATATTTATTTATATTTCATATAACTATAAAATGCCATTCCAGCTGAACTAAAGTGGGGAATGTACAGCTCTTTCATTGATAAAGACAGCATGCATTGGTTACCATCATAAACACAACTGTTTAGTTGACAGTGCTATAGATTGGATTAAATTCAGTATGTTACACTTGCAGAGATATGCTCCAACCTGGCATCAGAGTGATCTTACAAAATCATTTTATTGTAATTCATTTCTACTGGCATAATAAAGCTCAGAGGTGTCATCATGTCTGACTCGCAATAGTCAGCTACTGCATTTTCACACTGTGGTACTTTGTTCTGAGATTAGCCTTTATAACAAAATCACAAAGATAGTTTAGTGTGCAGTCACAATTACAGGTGTTGTAGAACTCCCATCTCCTTGCTCTCGGCAATGCAGCCCTGCATGCATAAATCAACCTCCCCGTGCCATTTACAAAGATGCCATTCCCATTTCTCTGTTTAATAACACACTTCTCCTGAGATTCTTACAAGCTGTGAGTTCTCAGCACACTATTACCAACCTTATGTGCTCAAAAATCAGGAGTCAAAATATCACAGTGAGACTAAAAATCATAAGACTAAAAATCTGGTTTCTTTCGATTTGCCTTCTGATTTTTGATGCTTTAGGGTTCATGTTTTTAAAACTTTTCTTCACTACCGCAGGGGCTGGAAACTTTTTTTTTTTTTTTTTAAATGAAAGCCAGGATTTTCATGAAACACGCGCTTCCAGGAGCTGGGGCTTTAAGAAAAACTCCAAATATGCCGAGAGTTGCAATAAAATCCTGAGTTGGCAACACCGTAAACAAATGTCATTCTCTTCTGATCAATTATTTTGTAAATATGGCACTTTGCACACACGAAGAAAGGAGATGTGTTGCAGAGGAAAGTCATAGCTGCTGACTCTAGTGAGTAAAGTATATTTTTATAGCTGTTAGCATTGTGGAGTCAACATAGACTCTAGGCCCTTCTCAATAAGCTATTCCTTCTTGAGATCATCAACAGAATTGTTTACTGAGTTCCAATCAGGTACAGCTGTGCAGGCCTACTGATTGCAGTGAGGTTTCACAAGTGTCACTGAGGGCATAATTTAATAATAGTGGGATTGTCCAGTACAACAGACAGTATAATTTGAGCTGAAAGCAACAATTAAGAGTTTGACAATGGCTGAAGAGGAAAGAACCCAGCTTGACTTTCAGGGTCTAGATCAGGGGTGGGCAAACTTTTTGGCCTGAGGTCCACATCGGGGTTCCGAAACTGTATGGAGGGCTGGGTAGGGAAGGCTGTGAGTCCCCAAACAGCCTGGCCCCTGTTGTTGGTAGCTACCGGTGTGGTGCTCTGCTCTTGTTCGATGATAACAGTCGGCTGCATGCGTGTTCACTCTGTGTGCTGCCCCAGCTCTGCGCAGATAGCTAACACAGCAGACCCCCAAAAACCACAGACTCTAGTAAGGTACGAAGGAACCCGAGCCAGGTTTATTATCAAACGAAGCACAGTAATAGTTCCCTATAGACTCTACAGGGCAGACTACGACTTTGTGCTCCCTGGCAATGGACACAGCTCAGTCAGTGGCGGGACACTCCACTGCCCCCTAGGCTGGACAAAGATATGCGCTTTGGGATCTACTTTTATACCATTGCAGGACAGATTACTCCTCGTAGTTCAAACGAATCTATCCATCATGTTGTCCTTTTGACCCTGTCTTTAAGAGGTACCTGCCTGTTTCTTGTTATGTCTATGGAGTGTCTCGCTGCCGTTTTGGCACAAGTTCCTCTCATTAGCACTTGTGTGTGTGTGTGTGTGTGTGTGTGTGTGTGTGTGTGTGTGTGTGTGTGTGCGCACATGCCTCTAATAACCTTTTCTTGCAAACTTCTGTGCGTGGAACCTGCCTCTGGCTCACAGCCCAGCTTTGCTTATCACTGCCTGGAAGTACTTTGGTTCAGGCTTCAGGCCTCAGACTGGGCCTCTGATACAAGAATTTATGTTTCAGGGCCTTCTCTTACTACAGCCCCCAGTCCCTATCCACTCCCTCCCACTTCCCACCCCCTAACTGCCCCCTCAGAACTCCAGACCCATCCCCCACTCCTTGTCCCCTGACCGCCCCCTCCCGGGACCCCCGCTCCTAACCACCGCCCGGGACCCCACCCCCTATCCAACCCCCCTGTCCCCTGACTGTCCCGACCCCTATCCACAGCCCCGCCCCCTGACAGGCCCTCCGGGACTCCCACACCTATCCAACTGCTCCCTGGCCCTTGACTGCACCCCGGGACCCCCTGCCCCTTATCCAACCTCCCTGCCCCCTTATCATGCCGCTCAGAGCACCAGGACTGGCAGCTGCGCCACCCGGCCGGAGTCAGCTGCACTGCTGCGCAGTCTAGAGCACCGGGCAGGCTGGTGATTCTCGCAGCCGCTTTGCCCAGCAGGAGCTCGCAGCCCTGCCACCACTCTGCTGGTGGCAGAGCGTGCTGAGGCAGCAGGGGAGGGGTCGGGGGCTAGCCTCCCCGGCTGGGAGCTCAAGGGTCGGGCAGGACGGTCCCGCGGGCCGGTTGTGACCTGCAGGCCATAGTTTGCCCAACTCTGATCTAGATTATACATGCAGGGCTTGCAAAGACCAATTTTTTAGTTGTTTGATATTAAACTTATCAAGAGATAATAAAAGGTGAACACCACAATGCCAGTCACTTTTCAGAACAGAACTGCATGTGAAGCTCTTTCCTCCTCTGGATTTCATGGTGAGTCCTGTCTCTGCTGCGTCAGTCTTTTTAGGCTATAGGATTTCAGGGAGGGACTATCTTTGTCTATGGGCTTTGTACAGCACCTACCATATGGACATATTTTAAGTACATTTCAAATTGAATGAATTACTGACAATTCAAAAAAAAAAAGATTATATCTATTTAAGGTATTTATGTTACCCCTGTTCTTTGAGCATCTCATAGTCTGTAATATAGTTACCTTCATAACATTCTGTGAGTTAGGGAAGTACCCTTATCCTCAGTTTTACAGCTAAAAAACCGAAGCAAAGAGAGAGTGAGTGATTTACCCACGTTCATACAAAAAATCAGTAGCAGAGCAGAGAACTGGATCTGTGTCTTCCAAAATCCTGCCCAGTATTGCATAGGGATACTGGGGATGAGGCAGGTAAGTAGCCTCTTCCTTCCCAGAGCATAAGCATAGCCGCAGGGAAAGATTCCCACCAAGTGCTCAAGAGAGTACTGGGGAGAAATCAAATCCATCTGCCCTACCCACCAGTACTTCTTGATTTATCAGCAACAAACAGGGATCCTGGCAACCCGTGAAATGAAGATGAACCATCAGAATCAGTGAACCAATTAGAGAAGCTCAGCAACTGATCCTGGGCCCTATAACAGAATTGTAAACATCCTGCAGACTGCTGCTCTAATTACTGTAAAAGCTTTGCAGCCCATTGTTTGTAAATCTAATTGCAATACTCTTGGTTTTGTCCCCGTGTCAAGGATTTGCTTTTATGTAATTTAGCATTTTTCTCCATTTGCTCTTCCCCCCTCCCCCAGTGTTTAATCTGAAATTAGAATGGTCTCTGAAGCAAGAAACAAGCCTTCTGCTTTCCCTGAAGTATCTCTGTGTAAAAGCTTACAGGATTTCAGGGAGGGGGAGGCTCTAAATAACATGGAAACAGCCTGCAGAGAGAGAATGAAATCATATTCCTTATGTACAGAGGTGTACGTCATCCCCTCAGAAACTGATGTAGTGACACTTCAGATTTTGATGAACTTCTGGCTAATCTGGCTTCTCTGGTTTTGAGGATAGTGATTTTTATAGGTCCCTGCTAAAGCTGCTGGAGTTAAGCCTTTATCAGCATTTATGTTATAAATCCTATTCTTCAGAGGCTTATAACTCAGCTGTGAAAATTGGCTCTGGCTTGAAAGTTAGAATTAAAGTTCTCATCTTGGGAGACAACTATTTCTCCCCCCCCCCCCCCCCCAGAATCTCATCAAAAGTATCTCAGCCCTTTATAATGCTGGAGAAGGATAATAAAATATAATATTTTGCACTTCTGTTGCATCTTTTCTCTCAAAAGCTCTGACCAAAATAAACGTACACATAACACCACTGAAATGCAGCCACCTCTGGATGTGGAAGCCAACCCACAGCACAGTGTGTGGGGACAGGAGATTTTGGGCCAGGATATTGGGGCAGACCCCATCCTACCCTGCCCTTATGAAAACTAACACTGGATCTTCCATGTTTATATAGATTGTGCCCATGTGACCTCGGTTAAGATCTGCATCAAAAGATGCTTATGTAGTAAACTAAACGGAATTCAATTTATCTACCTTGGAAGGATGAAGAGCTGAGTCACTCCTTCGAGGATTTGAACTTGTGACTCCAGCAAGCCTAGGGATTGAAAACTAGCTATGGCTAGAAACAGCTCCTCAGCTAGAAATATCTGTTTGCAGTTTCAGCTTGTTTTTCTTGGGCATTAGCAGGATTCCTGCCTACAGCTTTAAAATCTAGGGCTAGCCTGGCTGAGTAGTGGCAGCGTGGCCAAGCTTGGGCTTTGAGTCTGTCGTACGTTTCCCACAATGGCAGGAGCCAGGAGCGCTCTGTGTGTGTGTGTATGCTCAGTCTCCAGGAGATGGGACTGCTTTGAATTGTTCCCCTAAAATCTCCTCTGCCACAGCCAATTCTGACTGGCTATGGTGAGGCCAGGGCCAAGAATGCTGGAGAGGGAGTAAGTGGGATGGGGGGAATCTCAGAGCATCAGCTTGACAACTAATCCTATTTCTTAAAGGGACAGGGGTTAAAACTGACCCACTCTTCCTTTTCAGTGGTTCCCCAGTGCAGTTCTTAATGACTGGATTAATTCCATCTGATATTTCTCACTTAAAACACACAAAACCCTCCTGCTGCACAGCTTACTTTTAGATCCTATGACCAAACCAGTCCATGTGCACTGTCATCGTAATCATGCAGGGCTTCCATCTGCCCTCTAAACAACCCTGATAACCCCCAATATATTACTGTGTGATCACCAGGCCAAACACAATTTGGTGCCTAGTAAATTACCACAATCTCTATGCCATTCATGCCTCAGTTGGCCTATGAACCTGACAGTGAGAGAAGAGGAAGCCTCAGTTAGTTTTTGCCAGAATCCTGCCCAGTTCAGGTGTGCAGTCCCATGCTGCTCAGGCAGAAAAATCATTGTTATGATTTCAGGCAGTGAGGGCAGAGAAGTAAAGCAGGAAGTGTGTGGAGCAGGGGAAACTTGCAGCTCAAAGAGGGGCTTGGGGGATTCCTTATAAGGAATAACTTTACTTTACAAAGTGACTGTAAAAATGGTGCCTTCTTAATCAACAGATGTGCTCTCTGCATGTGTATGGAGAGCTATGTCTGCTGACTTTGGGGGGGGAATTATCTTTATTAATTTTTCCTAAAGTTAGCTCAAAACCGCTCTGGGAGTGTGAGATTATTCTTTACTGGTTTACACATTATCAACAGAATTATTAACATCTATGACAGGGCCACTTGTGCAACTCCATTATCTCCAAATTATGCCCTCAGTTATGCCTGTGCAAGCCTGCTGCAGATATAAGGTAGCACAGATGTAGGTGTATTTGGCCTACAGAACCTTTACTGCTGGTGATGCTGCATGAGCCAGAAAGCTCCCAGCATGACTTTGTAGCACTGACAATTAGGAAAACCATCTTTTTAACTGTAAACTGAGCACACATGATCTGCAAGTCTTTCAGGCGTTATAAATGTGGACCTGCATGATGCTATTTTTGCACAGTTGCTTTTCTGAGTGGAATGGCATGTTACTTTCTGACCACAATTGACTGTAGGCACAGTTTTTAAAAACTGCTTTAATTTTACGCCTGCAGTCAATTGGGGTCAGTTTTGCAGGCACAAGTGTTAAAACGTGACCATTTAAGTAATTATTTTTCCAGCAAGTTTCTCACAAATCAGATAGACATCAAAATTCTCTCCTTGGGACCACTGTGGAGTGCAGATAGGAAAACTGGAGATCCAACTGAGTCCCCTTTGAAAGCTGAGCTTTCATATCGCAGCTGAAACCAACCAACAAAGAAATGTAACGTTGAAGCTGAAATTTCATCCTTGCATCATCCAATTGTGCCCAGTTATTGCTTCAGACTCTACAATGGGCCAGTTGGTCTCCCAATGAAGCCGGTGGCAAAGCTTCCATTGACTTCCTGAGGCTTTGGCTTAGGCCCAGTGGGCTCAATTGTTCCCTGTCAGGAGTAATGCATATCACTGCATCTCCTGAAAAATCTGCTACCGTGCATCCGTATGGAAGGGCAGCAGCTGACTTTCCAAAACACTCAGGCCAGATCTACACAATAAACTTACATGGGTATAACTGTGCCGCTTACACCCATGAGCAATGCAAAACACCCATGAGCAAAATTCACACCCATGAGCAATGCAATTATACTGACCTAACTAACCCCTGGCATGGACAGGGCTATGTCGACCAGAGGGCTTCTCCCGTCGATATAGCTACCATCTCTCATGAAGGTGGGTTAACGCTGCTGATGGGGGAAACATCTTCACTGTAGTGCTACAGTAGCACAGCTGAACTGTTGCATCTTTTTAAGTATAGAGCTTCCCTCGGTGATGCGTGTTGCTCAATGCTGGGCACCACTGAACTTCTTGAACTGATTTTCAGATGGTCAGATTTGACACTGGTTTTTTTGTTTTGTTAGCCAGATTTGACATCCATGGGAGCTTTGGGTACTCGGCACGTCTGAAGACTAAGTTACCTACCTATGCTGTAATGCTTAGACATAATAGGGTGAATGCCTGCTTATGCAGGGGAAATTGTAAAAGATCTAAAACATAAGTGTTCAACCTGGGGGCTGTGAACAGGTCCAGGAGGGTCGTTGCTACTCTTCCTTTCTGAATGAATGTATGAGAAGGGGTCTTGAAACTCCTGCTTTTGTGATATAGAGACACAGTATAAAAAAGGTTGAGAATCACTGATCTGAAACAACTGCTGCCCTCCGAGAGGCCCAGGGCTGGCTAGGGCATGGAGCTATACCATTGAACTAGTTTGGCAGGTAAAATTGATCCATGCTGTACCTATTCTGTGGGTAAATGGAGGATTACAGTCTGTGGGAATGTTGATCTACCACATTGCATCAGCATGAAATTCACTTATAAAAAATATAGGCCACAGTTTTCAAAAGTGTCTAGCGATAGGAGAGGCAGTAGGGCCTAGTGGCTAGATCAATGGCCTGGGACTCAGGAGACCTGGATTCTGTTTTCAGCTCTGCCACTGATCTGCTGTGTGATGTCAGGTAAGTCATCACTGGTCTCCTACCTCCCAGCCCTCTCCTTTAACCATGAGCTCCAGCGGCTGCCCTGTCAGAAGCTGGGTAGCATATTTAAAGTACTGATTTATGGTAAGTGTTTTCACAGACCTCTGCAACAGCATCCCTGATATTCTCAGAGGTGAATGGGAATGTGGAGGAATTAATTATAGTATACTTGGTATGGGAGAGAAGAATGAGGGTGCTGATAAGATGAAAAGAATCGCACACTGTTTACAGGAGCTGTTATTTTACATTCATGTTCCCTTGAATAGAGGTCTAGCTGGAATACAAATACAGGCACAAACAAAACCCCAGCCCTGTATTAAACTGTAGCTGTAGTCAGAAAAGTGCTGCTGTAAATATAGAATCAAAGAACTGGAAGGGACCTCAAGAGGTCATCTAGTCCAGTCCCCTGCACTCAAGGCAGGACTAAGTATTATCTAGACCACCCCTGATAGGTTTGTTCAACCTGCTCTTAAACAGGGAGGCATTTATGCTCTATTAGTACCTTATTAAATGTTGTCCATTTGCAAGTCAAAAGATTTTTTTTTTCTCCTCTCAAAGTGCCAGCACGGCAAGCTCAGGGCAAAATCCTGCCTTGCCATCTCTCTGTCGTGCTGTGGGGGGGAACAGTAGCAGTTGAGCAGAGAGTCTGCCTGCCCAAGGATACCATACTCTGCAGTGCACCTTATCTTTACTCGTTCAGGTCCAGTTTGGGATCCCCTTACTCCCACTGAGCAGCACCTCTCTCCACAAGGAGTCTCAGTGAAGTCTATGGGGCTGCTCCTGGGATAAGGTGCTGTTTATCATAAATAAGGGTATCAGAATCAGGTGTAGAAAGAGTTGTGGGCAATTTTCCAGAGTGTTTCTGCCAATTGCAACATGTTTTCATGAGGGCTTGGGCCAGGGTGGATTAGATTTAAATCATATTGATTTAAATCGTGATTTGAATCGCTAGTCAGGAAGACTCAATTTAAATCATGGATTTCTACATAAAAGTGCATTCTTGTTGGTTGTTATGACCTTAATACATATTCTTCACAACTCAGAGATAGATGTAGGTTTCATTTTTAGAAGGTACACACTATACATTTTTAAAGTGATTTATTTTGAAAACTTTTCAGATTAGTTTTACAGCTATATCACAAAATGAATGATTGTTTGGTTATTTCATTTACCAAAGGTAATTGAAGCAGATATTTATGAAGTCATTGGGAGGTGAACTATCTCCAATTCAACAGGTTAATCATTAATATTTGAAGGATTTTCTTGCCATGCTGTCTTAGGAGAAGAACGTCATCAGACAGACATTTAAATTGTTTTATTTAACTAATACAGCAACATTATGTGTTCTGGATTTTTTTCTTCAACAGCAAACATATAATATTTTAACAAAACAAGCATATGAATTTTTGAATTTAGTTAAACATTCAAGTTTTTTAAAATCAGATTTGTTTTTGTTAAAATTGTTTTTAACTAAAATAGTTAGATGAAATATTTAAAAGCAAAAAACAAAAATTAAATCCCCTATGTCAGCCAGGTCAACATGAGAAACTTTAAATATTGGCTTCTACAGCTCATTCAGTCGTCTTCACCTTCATTTTACTGTTTGTTCATAATCTGCTTTTTCAGGTCTCAATTTGGAATGAATTAGTCCAAAGGAAGAAAATATTCTTTCGACACTGGCAGAAGAAACCAGTTTGGGGTGCAGGAACACATGGGGATGGGGAGGGGGTGGCTGAATGGGGATGCAGGGACACATGGGGATGAGGGAGGCTGCAGGGGCACATCGGGAAGGGGAAGGAGAGGCAGCTGAGTAGGGGTTCATGAACACTTGGGAATAGGGGAAGGGGAGTGCAGGGACTATTGGGGATGGGGGCAGATGTGCCTGTTTGAATGGGAGAGTCTAGGAGTCAGCCACGGTCTACATGGGTGACTCCCTAATAATTTCTCCCCCGCATGCCCCCCCTGCCCCTCCCGTTCCATAGTTCTCCTACCCACACCCAACAACCGTCCAGGATCGCTCCCAGGTTCCTGCCCACCAAATACTTCCCTCTCCCTCAGCTCCTCCATTACCCCTGATTCCCCCAAGCTTTTGCACTGCTTCTGAGGAGTGCTTGAAATATGTTTCTGTATTGTAGTTTAAATGAATTATTACTTAAAGTTCTGTATTAATATGCCTAGTAAGAAATCTCTTTGTCAAAAAAAAAAATTTCCTGAATCTTTTTTTGTCATCTGTATTGTTACAGACATACTTGCTGACAGGTATTTGGAAATAAATTACCAAAATTGAAACTGGCATGATTATATTGGCATATAAAATATGCAGAATTCTAAAATATTGTGTGCAGAATTTTTACATTTTTGGTGCAGAATTCTCCCAGGAGGAGGAGTTGTAGTAATCTGTCAGCACTGAATGTCCTTCAGGGCTAACCCAGGTTGACCCTGGGGATCCCTGCTTTTGTTTCCTAACTCCAGTCCTTTGAGAGCTAAACAGCAAAGAGATGAAGAATTTTCATGTCAGCTCTCTTTATTTCCTTCTTCCAGAATTCAAGATAATGGGATGAGCTTCCTTGCACGTAGCACCTGCCCAGGTGTGAGATGGCCATTAACCCAGTCTTTGTATTGTGATGTTTCACAATGGCCCACTTAGTTTTGATAGTCCTCCTTGATGGGTGGGTGAACCACTCCTCCTGCCTGGGTTCACAAGTTCAGAGCAAAGGAGTACTTGTGGCACCTTAGAGACTAACAAATTTATTTGAGCATAAGCTTTCGTGAGCTACAGCACGAAAGCTTATGCTCAAATAAATTTGTTAATCACTAAGGTGCCACAAGTACTCCTTTTCTTTTTGCGAATACAGACTAACACGGCTGCTACTCTGAAAAAAGTTCAGAGCAGGCATTTTTACAGTTATAAAGCAAAAGTTACATACTACCTTACATCATAGGATACAGACATTACAAGTAAAATTAATGCATACAGCAATTTACGAGCATTTTATATTGCCCAAACACTGAACACATCTTACAAGTCTAACACCTGTCTTGAACAATACTAACATACATGTGAGCTGGTCTGGTTTCCAGCTCTGAATTTGTCAGTGTTCAGCTGATGACTACAGCCTTGGCAAAACCTGGCATCTGGTCTACTAGTGTCACAATATGTATGTTGTCCCATCAGGGTTCTTATGTTCCCTGCCCTGCTACTAGCTTGCTGTAGGATGTTCAGCAAGTCATGTAACTTCTTTGCCTCAGGATCTGTATTTGTAAAATGGGATAAGAGATGCTTTCCAAGAAGTTTTGAGACCATCGGATGAGAAATGCTACGTGAGTGTAAAATATTACTCTTAATGCACACACATATCTTCAAGAATTAGCAAACCTTGTAAGAAAAGTAATGGCAAAACTTGTGCATGGTAAAATGATTTATATTTAATCTTAATATTGTTTACATTTTTTCCCTTGAATGAAAAGTCCCTCCAAGGCACGATTGCAGCTTTTAAAGCTGTGTGATTGTAGTTCTCTGCCTAATGTCAGTGTATGTTGTTTCAGGGTATTTCTGTGAGCAGTGCACGGAAGGAGCCACATATGCAGACGCAGTGATATCTCCTAATTTAGATACCACTAAAATCATGCGAGTTCCCCATGCCATGTCGATGTCAGACTGCACAGCGGCTTGCTGCGATCTTTCGGGCTGTGACTTGTCCTGGATGTTTGAACGGCGCTGCTACATTGTGAACTGCCAGCATAAAGAAAATTGTGAACCTAAGAAAATTGAAACAGTGAAGTCTTATCTTACGTTTGTACTTAGGCCTTCTCAGAGGCCAGGTGCATTGCTAGGGTATGGACAGGTGCTGCCAAATATGGTTCACTCTGTGGGACTACAGAGTGAGCCCTCTGAGGAAGTGAGTAACCTGAAGGAGCTTTCTTTGCTGAGTAAAGATCACAGCCTTGAGGAGATACCTGAATACACTGATGACTACAGGAACTTGGAGAAGGACCCCTTTCAGCTGAGCATCAAGCACAAACAGAAAGAGAGCACTGATTACACAGACTGGGGCCTGGTGGTGACCAGTGAAAATGGTTTCAACCCTACATTAGCTGATACTGAAGACAACCATGAGGATTTGGCTGAAAAGCACATGGAAGGCAGTAGACTGGAAAATCTCATGACTAAAAGTGGGTCCAATTCAAACTCTGTTCCTATTGAACATGCCAAGGAGAAAATGCCATCTCTCGCTGAGATGACACCATTCCCACTGGAGTCCACTGAAAGCGAAGCAGCTAGACAACCACCTGTACAAGCCATTGACAACTTGGGGAAAGAGGTAGGGATGCCTCAAGATCCCAGAAGAAGTAGTGAAGTGTGCACAATAATGTTCTGCTTTGTAGGTCCTTTTCAAATCAAAATAGATTAGTATAGTAGCCCCTAAGGAAATCAGTGTTTCATTGTCCACTACTGTAGGGTGACCAGATGACAAGAATAAAATATCGGGACACATGGGGGGGCAGCCACAGACTCACTCCCGCACCAGGGCCGGCTCTAGGTTTTTTGCCACCCCAAGCAAAAGCAAAAAAAAAAAAAAAAAAGCCTGAGTGCTGCCGAAGCAAAATATCAGGACAAATGGCATCCCGACCGTACATCGTTCGGGACACAGGACAAACAACTAAATATCAGGACAGTCCCGATTTTATCGGGACATCTGGTCACCCTACTGTATGTGACAGTATAAGAAAAGAGTGTGCTCTTTTAAAAAAAAAAAAACAAAAAAAACACAGCCCTCCTGGCTAGTGTAATTGCAATGCAATGCTACTTGGATCAAGGCAAGGCACTCAGATATCTATCAGACAGTAAGGAGTAAAGCTTCTGGTAGTTGGGTATAGGGATCCCACTTTAACTTTCAGACTTGTGGACATGAATTTGGGTTACAATGTGTCTGTATGGTATTCTGGCTTTCTGGCCTTCAAAATGCATCCTCCTTTAACAGCTCCCCATGCAACATGCATTCTAATGTGCACTAAGGCAATGCGGTCTAGGGGAGTATGCACAGGGTCGGGACTCAGAAATTCCTGCGTTTGAATCCAGGCCGTGGCACTGCGTCAGTGTGTGACCATGGCCAAGTTATTTTAAATCCTGGCCTCTGTTCAATAAAATAGGTCAGTGTAATGGGGATAGGAATACTTTCCTATGTCCAAGGTGCATTGTGGTGATTTATTAGTATTTGTGTAGTGCTTTGAACATGTAAAGCACCATATAAATGCTAAGTATTATTAATGGATGTTACATGGTTACAGAAAATGCTGCTTTTCACTCTAGAAGGTCAGTGTTCAGGTACTTATCAGTAGATAAGGATCATTACCCACAAAAGTGGACATGCCACCTGCCCTGAAAAGCTTAGTCTTAATTTAAGACTAGACACAAATGAGTGTGACAAATTGTATGTTAATAGCCATATTCTTGCATTGGTCTGCATGTGGAACTCCTGTTGAGGTTGAAAGCAGTTTCTTAAAAATATGATGGGAGAATGTGGGCCTTCACTGGTAATGTTTTTCTTCATGTTCAGGATATCCCAATGACACACACCGCTGGGCTCAATTTATGCATTATAAATAATGTATATCTAACTAGGGAAAATGATTTATTCATAATAATTTTACCCTTACTGTTCCCCTTATAGGTTCTAAAGCCTTCCCATAACCCTCCTTCAGACAATCTGGAATCTACCCAAGCTATCGCAGAGAGAACCCAAATCCCAACAACAGCCCCCTGGAGTCTGACACAAGATGGGATCACACCACTTCCAGCTAATTCTGTCATCTCTCAGGCCACTGTCACGCAGCAGGTCACATCTCCCACCACTGCTGACAAAGCGGGTAATTTTCTTCTTCAAGGCAGACCTTTTAAAAATAAAGCAGTTGAGAAATGTTGACTCATCCTAAGGCAAGTACCCTTACTCCGCTGCCCAGACAGTGCTAACACTGAGCGGAATGTTGGTGGCTTGGTCATTTCTGATTACCAATTTCAGTGGGACAGTGCAGGTTTTATACCAAAACACAGCGTATCAGTACAGTAAGGTGGTGACACAGGTTGCATGAAAAAAAGCCCTGAAAGCCAGAGTTCATTTTGGCAATGGATAGTATGGAAATGCTTAGAAGGTGCTCTCAGTTGAGAAGGACTGGCTGTGAAATGAGCTTCCAGAGGCGAGCAGGTTAATTTAGAGTCTCACTACTTTTACAGCGTGCTGCAAGCCTGTCCCCATTTGATAAAGCTTTCTCACTCTGGGTATATCTGCACTCTGAGCCGGGTCCTGGGAGACTTAGGCTTGTGGACACAGTGTTTCTAAGCCCAGGCTTCAGTGTCCACACTGCATTGTAAGCCTGGGCTTACAGTTGCTGGAACCAGGTCTCACAGCCATGCTAGCACATCCATACTGCACTATTCAGACCTTCTGACTTGGGTATGTGGCTTGAGCTGCATCCACACTGCAAAATGACAGGCTTGGGCCGAAGTCACAGCGGAACTTGGGCTCTGACCCACCCCCCACAGAAGGCCCTAAGAACCAGTCCTGTTTTCTGACCTAAGTCAGATTGGTTTGCATGTGGGTAGCAGCGGGTCTTGGACTCAAACCTGAGTCAGAGCCCAGACTTAGTATGCAGTGTAGACATTTACTCCCTACCTGCTATGGAGATGACGATGATAATATCAGTGTGCAAATATATTTCCAAAAGTCAGTGTTTTGCTTGACTGTTAGACAGTAAAACTCGAGTTCAGCATGGAGGAGAATGGGAAGAAGGGGAAAGCCTGAACGTGTGTGGTTTGCTCCACTCTGCTCATGGAGTGCCTGACAGAAGAGCCCTGCACATCTCAGTAGAACCATCAGGGCAGGGATTTTTGCAGAATTTCTCTCTTGAGCCAGGAGCAGCGAGCCGGGACCTAAACCTGCAGGAAAGCAGGACCCTGAAGCCCCCCGCTACCATAACAAAGGAAAAAAAGATACAAAAGGGGCCCCTGAGCAATGGGATGAGTCCCACCTCAGGCAATGGTGTGTGGCTGCAACCACAGGCCAGGCAGCTTTTTCCCTGCTCCCTCCTGCCTCTCCTCAGTAGCATCCAAGGGAGGGAGAGGGCTGAAGAGGACTCAAAATGGGACTTGGGAGAAGTGAAGGGGCAGGTAGCACTGAATCTCCCTCCCCCTGGTGTTTCCTCAGAGCTGCATCGTTACTTCATCCTTTTAAGATTAATCAAGTGCTGCCATGGAACTACAATGTGGTTCTTAATGCACTGAATCTGCATCCCTTTGAACCCCTCAGGAAGGTATCCCTGTATTTCCTCTCCACCAAGGATGGCTTCCTGTTGGACATCACCTCTACCCAGAGAGTGTCAGAGCCATTCACCCATTGAGGAGCACTATAGCACATTCCACTATGAAAAGGTGGTTTTCCAGCCTGTATCCCAAAAACTAACTCAGTTTTTCAGAACTAAAGAAATTGTGATCCTGTCCACCCAAGAGAGAAGCTCTAGCATACATTGGATGCTCGTGGAGACCTCAGCTCTAAATTAATTGCATACAGGCCTTTTGCAAGTTCAGTGCTTGATCTGCTCTCTCTCATCCAAAGAAAAGAGAGCATCAAAATGTTCTATTTCAAAAGGGTTGGATAGTGCATATACAAAGCCTTCCAGACAAGAATCTCTCCAGCAACTGGCATCAAAGCCCACTCGCTCGGAGTGGTAGCAGCTTCCTGGGCTCAGAGATCATCTGCCCCAGATGATGAGGTCTTCTGGGCTCAAAATGTACAAACTGGACATTTGGGCATCAGCAAATGCAGCCTCTGGTAGCAGGGTGTTCCAGGTTGTGGTCTCTCAGTAGTGGGGAAGGATTATAAAACCCTGGGTATATGTAGTTCTGTTTGACTGAACCCTGCCTGAAAGTGCATGGCTGTACAAATCCCAGTGGTTAAAGGATCTGTGGACCTTGTAGCTGGAAGAGTGGTTTGAAGGAAGAGAGGAAGGACTCTTTGTGGCCAAGAAGTAGAAGGCTGTTCTTAGCGGGAGGGCAGCATGAAATAAGATGCAAAGCATACAGTCACCATTTAGCCAAGCTGTTTTTTCCATGTTTTCCTGCTGTTTTTATGGACATTGAAAATGTGACGCTATGAATAACATATTAATCATGTCAATGGCAGCATCATGCTAATGTGTAAACAGTACACAGTTGGCGGAAAAGCGAGCTCCTATTGCATTAGTAAGTGTTGTGTTACTTTATTTGGTGTAATCTTTTTTAGTTCTGACTCGGCTGGTTGTGATTTCTTTGGAATGCTTCCAAGAACAAAGCCATTAGAAACTGTTCAGAAGCCTGTCATCAGAATCACTGAGAGTTGTTTGACTGACTCAAGAACACATATAATTGAATTTAGGGTTGAATTGTGCCTTTAAGCACAACAGACACAGTTGGGTTTGGTAGTCTGGGTAGAGCTATAGAAGCAGAGCAGATGCAATCTGAGGCATCCTGCAGAAAAAGAGAGTGCCTCAGGGCGTGGTAGGGAGAGTGCATGAAGCAGTAGCACTTACCTGTAAAAAGAGTCAGCACTGACCTCCGGGTGCTAGCCAGTCTGCAGGAACTGACTACTCCGAGTCTGCCTGGTTATACCTTTCTTGAGATTTAGACTGCTTCTTAATTTGCTAACTGGTTCCTGGTCTGTACTTGGGGAACATGAGCAATGGCTTTCTGGAAGCATCATGTATGGGGGTTTGGAGGCTGGAGGAGGCTTCCTTTACTCTTTTTTTTCTGTAGTGCACATTTACAGGGTTAGCCAAAATGTGGCCCTTAGACAGCAAACTATGTCTCCTCTATAGGTATCTGATGGAAATGGAAAACTAGTGACTGGGAAACATGAGAAAAACTACATAGAGATTGAATGCAGACATGCTCTGGTTCTCATTCATGTCCTTTCTAATCCACCCCTTTCACCCTTTAGTCTCCCAAATTTCTATACTTTTATTAAGGAAAAATACATTGGCTCTGTCGGGGGAATTATGATTTTTATGTGTTCAAAGCAAAATGAATATACACGGTATGTGGAAAAATCACAAACATTGATTTAAAACAAAAATGAGTTAATTTTGATTCCAGTTTCAGGGGGAGCCATTCTCAAGTGTAGGCTGGTGAGAGAAGATTAATCTGTAATTATGATTATTCTTGGTAATTTATCAAGAAAATGTAATTCTCCCCCATCTTTCCCCAGAAAGTTGCCAGATGATGTACAATAAATATGCAATTCCTATTACAATTTGTTTTTCAAATCCATTTTCCCTTTATTCTGTTTTTTAAAAATGTAATGCTTTTATCTTCTTCAGATACAGTAAAAGAACTCGTAGTGTCAGCTGGAGATAACTTACAGGTGACTCTACCAAAAAATGAAGTTGAACTGAATGCCTTTGTTGTGCCACCACCCCGCACAGGTGAATTTAACAATCTTTTCAAACAAGGAGACATAAAATATTGACACATGAACACAGTTTGGCTTTGAGGCTATATGTACAGCCACAACTAGGAGAGGATCCAGGGGGCAGAACTTCCCCTTCTTATCTGCGGAGACAGTTCTCTGTGGCACCAGCTGCAGAGGGGCATTTCAAAGGGGGTTTTAGAGATTAGTGGTTGTGGTTTTTGTCTTCAGCATGCAAATTAATTAACCAGCTCCTCCTCTGGTGCTACACACATTTACACTAGAGAGGATCTGGACTAATGTGTCCATTTACACTATCTGCTAAAAACAAACTTAGGCTGCGAACACTAAACTGAACTTTTCTTAATGCTGTCGTTGCCTGATGCAAAGAATGAATTTTTTGTGCATAAGTGTTTAGCACCAGGACAGTTCAGCAACTGGTGTCAGTGATGGTGAGCAGAGTAAGTACTTATGCTAAAGTACCTGCAGAGTCCATTAATTTGCATCCCTCTTCCCCCACCACTGTTCATATCACTGAGTTACAGCATGTTGCAGCAACTTGACGCATACTATATGGAGCGGTGATTCAGGTTACAGATTCAAACATCCAGAAGTTTTCACAGGGGAGAGAGGTAAATAGCAGGGTCCCAGATGGATTTGAGCTGGTACCGGTGCTGTTCAGCATGTTCATAAATGATCTGGAAAAAGGGGTAAGCAGTGAGGTGGCAAAATTTGCAGATGATATTGTGACGGGTTGGGTGACAGGTACTCCCTCAAGACTGTCACTAGATGTGCTGGGATACCACTGGGGAAAAAACCCCATGCCAGAGAAGTTTTCCCTTCTTGCTGAGCTAGACACTCCAGTCGCCTACAGCACACACCAAGAGGTTGGGCCACGCCCCCTGCAGTGCACAGAAACTAAGATTCACTTAGTCCAGGGGTTTTTCAGTTAACAAGGACTTTCCAAGCACCAGTATTCAGTCTTTCTGGAAGCCTAAATCCCAAATAAATCCATTTTACTCTGTATAAAGTTTATACAGGATAAACTCATAAATTGTCCGTGTTCTATAGCACTGATAGAGAGATATGCACAGCTGTTTTCTCCCCCAGATATTAATTACTTACTCTCGGTTACTTAATAAGCACAAGTGATTTTATTAAGTATAAAAAGTAGAATGTAAGTGGTTCCAAGTAATAACAGACAGAACAAAGTAAGCTACCAAGCAAAATAAGACAAAACACGCAAGTCTAAGCCTAATACATTAGGAAACTGAATACAGGTAAATCTTACCCTTAGAGAAGTCCCAGTAGGCTTCTTTCATAGACTAGATGCCTTCCTAGTCTGGGCCCAATCCTTTTCAGACCAGTGTTGTGACTTATGGCCTGGGTCCAGCAATCACTCACATCGCATAGTTACAGACCTTTGTTCCAGCTTCTTTCATGCATCTCTTTGGGGTGGAGAGACCATCTCTTGCGCCAGCTGAAGACAAAATGGAGAAGCTTCCAGGGCCTTTTATATTCTTTCTCTTGTGGGCAGAAACCCCTTTGTTCTTCTGTGCAAAATCACAGCAACAAGATGGAGTTTGTAGCCACCTGGGCAAGTCACATGTCCATGAATGATTCAGCTTTTTGCAGGTTGACGCCATTGTTTACATGTTTGTTTGAACGTTCCCAGGAAAGCTCAGATGTGGATTGGCGTCTCCCAAAGTCCATTGTCAGCTAAGTGTTTCTTGACTGGGCACTTACTCAGAATAGTCCTTTCTCAAGAAGCTGACCAAATGCTTCACTGATGCTACTTAGAATCAAACACACTGAGATACAAGTACGTAGCCAATATTCATAACTTCAAATACAAAAATGATACACGCATACAGACAGCATATTCATAACTCGCAAATTACAACCTTTTGTAAAGGGCAACAAAATTGATCAGGGGCATGGAACAGTTTCCATATGAGGTGAAGTAAAAAAGACTGGGACTCTTCAGCTGAGAAAGAGACCACTAAAGGGGGATATGGGAGAGGTCTATAACATCATGACTGGAGGGGAGAAAGGGAATAGGGAAGTGTTATTTATCCCCTTCACATAACACAAGAACCAGGGGTCACTCAATGAAATTAATAGGCAGCAGGTTTAAAACAAAAGGAAGTATTTTTCCACGCAACGCACAATCAATCTGTGGAACTCCTTGCCAGAGCATGTTGCAAAGGCCAAGACTATAACAGGGTTCAAAAAGAACTAGATAAATTCATGGAGGATAGCCACTGATGGACCTATTAGCTAAGATGGTCAGGGACGCAGCCCCATGCTCTGGGTGCCCCTGTGCCTCTGAGTTCCAGAAGCTGGGATAGGATGATAGTGGATGGATCTCTTGATAATTGCCCTGTTCTGTTCACTCTCTGAAGCATCTGGCATTGGCCACCGTCTGAAGACAGAATACTGGGCTAAGTGGATCATTGATCTGACCCAGTACGGTCATTCTTATGTTTTTATTAAGTCGTTGTTTCTGACTATTTTGCATTGTAGACATTCAGCCTCATTTCATTGTTTCCCCATGTGTCTGTATAGTTGTTTATATTGAAGTCAAGACTAATAATTACTGTACAATTTTTCACTCCCAGAAACAGCCTACAGCTATGAGTGGAGCTTGATCAGTCACCCTGCTGACTATGAGGGTGAAATGGAGCGAAAGCGTACACGGACACTGAAATTCTCTCAAGTAAGCAAGACGTAATTTAGTCCTACTACACTCCATAATTGCTGCATGACATTTTGCAGTCTGCACTGGAGGCATCTTTGATTTGTTACGAATACTTCAGTTGTGCTTCCCTCAGCATGTTATCAGATCGGCTTTAGGATTGTTGGTTTATAAATCAATTCTGTCTGCTAGCCAAAAGGCTACACCCTCAGCTAATGTGAATCAGCAGAGCTCTGCTGAAGACGGTGGAGCTGTTACATGTTCAGTTTACATCAGCTGAGGATCTGGCCTAACGTTCCTGAACAGAAAGAAAAAGTGGTGAGCTATAGCGTTAGAGTGAAATGGGACCTCTGGTCCTTCTAATTTATATGTTATGCATCACAGAAAAGTTTATTCTTGTTTTACTGACTGTCAAGGCTCCCTTGTTTCCTCTGCCCATGTCAGAGTCTTCACTAGGCATATCAAGTTTTTCAGAGGAGTCTGATGATCTTTTAGGACAGGAGTTCTCAACCTTTTTCTTTCTGAGGCCACCCCAACGTGCTGTTAAAAACACACGGCACACTTGTGCCACAACAACTGGTTTTCTGCATATCAAAGCCAGGGCCAGCATTAGGAAGTAGCAAGCAGGGAAACTGTCTTGGACCCTACAACACAAGGGGCTCCGTGAAGCTAAATTGTGCAAGCTTTGGCTTCAGCCCTGGATGGCAGGGCTTTGGCTTTCTGCCCTGGACCCCAAAGAGTCTAATGCCGGCGATGCATGGCGGACCCCTTGAAATCTGCTCGTGGCCTCCCAGAAGCCCTCGGACCCCTGGTTGAGAACTGCTTTTTAGGGCAAAGTAAATGTGTCTTAAGTGGCTCCTTCTAAATCCCCACCACTGGGCAATGACCAGCACGCTTTGTGCATGCCTTTATAAATGGAGCCCTTGATTTCAAGTCGCTTGTTTACAGTCTGACAGGCAAATCTTTAAATGTCAGATGATCTCTGTGAAATTCCTGCCTGTAACTGGAAACACTCTTTTCTGTGCTTCAGCTCTCAGTAGGCCTCTATGCCTTCAAAGTGACTGTTTCTGGTGAAAACGGATTTGGAGAAGGATTTGTAAATGTCACTGTCAAACCAGGTAAATCAGTTTGCCAGAATAGTAACTAAATTTTTTCAACACAAGGGCTCGTTCACCACCTTTTTTAAAAGCTTCATTAGTGGCTTAAAAGAATAACTAGTCGCCTAACCACACACACATATTTGTATTCAGTACCACACATTTCTTCAGGGAATTTTTTCTAAATTGAATTTAAGTGCAGTGTGCGGAATCCCAAACTCTGTTCCAGAGCTCCATGCACCTATGGGGAGGGGCATTATTTCACCTGTCTGTCTCCCTGTAGACCATCCCCTCCAGCAGTTAGCCGTTGGGTGCTGAACTGGCCCCTTTCACAAGTTAAAGCAGCCACAGCACTGATCGAAGTTAGGCCATTTGGAATAGTCTCCAGCCTAGGACTGCTGGAGCACAGTGCACTCTGACCTAACATCCTTTCCCCTGCCCTGCCCTACAGTACCCCAGAAGGTACAGCAGGTATTCTAGAGCTGCCTGTGCTAGCTTTATGTCACTAGGGCATTCCCTGACATCAGGGAAATTCCTAGATACTCCAATGGGGTGGCCTTAAATCCACTTTGTGTTGCTAGAGTGGCACAAAGGGGACTTCGCCTGGGCTAAGGATCTGGACCAGTAGTGGTATATGAGCATATCATTCTTTCTCCCTAATCACTAAATTTAAGGTTAGAGGGACTGTTGTTTTACAGACCTGCAGTGTGGCTCCAAAACTGCATGGATTACTTCATGTATCCAGTGAACTGCATTGCAACTCTCAAACTTTGCAGGAAATCAATTTTCTGGTAGTGTTAGACAATATATTGAACAAAGCTGAGCAGTTTCCTCCTGTTTAATTATCTAGCTCATAGTTCTTTAAGAAAACACCATTTTAAGTGCAGTTCTTTAGCTTCTTACCATAGAAAATAATAGATTGTTAGGTGGAAAGTTTCTATCTGATTTCACACACAACCTCTATTATTTTCCGCACTGCCTAAGGATTAATCTTCCTGCTCACTGGCTGGATGTTGGTTTACCTATCATTCTGGCAGATAGCCCTCTCAGCAGAATAGAATTCTATGCACAGGTCTTCTTTAAACAAGAGTTTTCTGTTCCTCTTTTTCACACAGCAGTCAACCAACCACCTGTAGCAGTTGCTTCCCCCAACGCACAGGAGGTGTTTTTGCCTACAACTTCGACCTTCATTGATGGCAGTCGTATGTACCGAGCGACTCTTTGTTTTTATGCTATAATCCTTATATAGAATTGTAATGTTGTTTCGTATGGATGGTACATTTAATTTATTATCACCGTCTCCTACTTATCATATAAGAGCCTCGGTACTATATGTTTATAACGTTACATCCTCTATCTGTGTCCTATTGATGAAGCGACACTTGGTTATTATTTTGTCAGGAAATTTGAGCCCCATCCTTTCTGTTCTAGTGTTTGTTTACCTTTTATTTTTTTTTAAATATGAAAGCTTCTCTTTCTAGATCATTTTCAAGTGGAAAGCAACATGGCCATATGCTTTGGCCTTGATTCTCCACCAGTTTGCAGTCATTTATGCCTGGGAATGTGAGGGGGGGAATGCTATCAAGTCACTCTTCCTGGTGGTAGTGTTTTATGTTCGCTTTGCACAGGGATAAGCTCCTGATTCACCCAGGTACATAAGACATGCCCAACTTCAAGCATGTGAGTGGTCCCACTGAAGTCGATGGAACTACTCATGTGGTTAAAGTTAGGGCATGTGTTTAAGTACCTTGCTGAATCAGGGCATGTATGTCTAAACAAGGAGCATGGCAGGAGATAATCAGGCTGAATGTGTATAAAATGTGAGGCAGAATGAAGTTTGTTATGGAATAATCCATTCTTGAGCTCTCACTCTTTTTCTTCTACTCTCTTCACCTACAGAAAGCTCAGTCAATCAGACTTCACATAATCAAGTTGCATGGGGAGGTTGGGAAGATGAAAATCATCCTCCAATTTGGGGCCAGGGTGCTGGGCTCTGGTGCAGCCCCCTCAGCTGCTTCTCCACTTGAGCAGTGTGTGGGGGCCATTGGATCCACAGACATGCTAATCTCATAGCCTGTCCTTCCCCCAGTTCCCATTGCCATCCTTCATGCCAATCTGTTCAGGGCCAGTATGGAAATCTCTCCATGTGACATAGGGGATGCTGAGACCTCTTCTACAACCACTTTTCTAGCTGTTCCTACTCTTCACAACTGTAGTATTGAGTTAAGCTTTCTGAAGGCTCCTGCCTGCCTTTGTTCCTTCCGCTTTTTCTCTGTTTTGTGTTGAATATCACTCTTCTTCATCATCATCTGAGCTGTTCTTTCTGTTTTTATTGGTGTTGTTTAATCGCCAACCCTTGGGCCCCAATCATGCAAACACAGACGTGCTTAACTTCACGTCCACAAGTAGTCTTATTGAACACAAAAAAGCCAATGGAACTACTCTCATATTTTAAAATTCAGCATGATTGAGGTCTAAATAGATAGCTACCTTAATTGCTGGAGTGGAATTATCTATGGTCTTTTAGGTATATTATATCCTTTCATGATTTTTTTTTCCTTTTTAAAATGGAATAAGGAAGCTAAATATACCCCCTTCTCAATGTAATTGCCATATACACTTACATATTTATAGACTTGTGGCCATTTAAAAAAATCAACATTTACCTCAACATAACCAGGAGTTATCTTTATCTAAGGATAGGAAAATACTGCTGTGGGTCAGATGTTGTGGTTTAATACCTGTCAGCAAATTGAGATTGCTCTGTGTATTCGTGTGTGTGAACATGTCTGAAAAGATAAATATAGAAAACCAATTAAAGTTTCTTAGTATGAGAGGTTTTTAATATTCATAGTGTTAACACCAGACTCTGGTATTTCTCTTTACTTGGTATAGAAAGTAGAGATGACACTAAGATACTGAGTTACCACTGGGAGGAAATTAAAGGTCCCTTGCGAGAACAGAAGGCATCAGCTGACACGCCTGTTTTGCACTTGTCTAACCTTGTTCCCGGAAATTACGCTTTCCGGTAAGAGAGCTCCTTTCGCTCCTACTGTGTTTCAAGCCTCACATCGTGATTTCAATTCAAGATTTTTTTTCTTTTTGTATGTCCTTTGGAGCAGGGACCATCTTTTTGTTCTGTTTGTACAGTGCCTGGCACACTGGGTTTCTGGTCCATGACTAGAGCTCTTAGGTGCTATGGTAATACAAATAAATAATATTATTTGTGGTGATGTTTGCCTCCTCAAACAGAGGGCTATGGCTTTGGCAAATTGTACCCCTCAGTTTAGCTTGTTGCAGAATCTGAGGGAGTAGGATAATGCAGAAACACTTACATGGATTTCACAAGACTGACATGCAGCAAATCAAAATTTGCTTTGCAGCGTGGTGTTATGCAAAATGATATATCAGAAACTCAACCCTCCCCCCCCCGCAATGTTTTCTATAATTGAGGAGAGACTATTTTCATTTTATTATTTTTCATTCCACAAGTTGGCAAGTGTCCTTGGTATCCATATGTAGTCAACTGTTGTAGTCCTGCTCTAGAACTAACTGTAGATAGAATGGGATTAGGAGACGGATCACTGCAAAGCACTCTGGTGAGTCAATATTGCAAGAATCATTAACTTCTTCAGTAAAACCTTTTCACTGTTACCATTTGCCTCCCAGCATAGCCTGCTGAAACTGGAGCCAATCCAGGTTTCTGTGTAACAGCAGAGATTGCCATTGTAATTCTGAGTGCTTGTTCAGTATGATAAATTCTCCATTTTCTAGCAACTTTTAGTTTAGGGCCGAATCTTGCATGCCCTTTATAGGCAGGACTGTCACAGATTTCAACAGGTGATTTGCCTGCTAAAGCGAGCCCTAAATTTGATAAAAAGAAAAGGAGTACTTGTGGCACCTTAGAGACTAACAAATTTATTAGAGCATAAGCTTTCGTGAGCTACAGCTCACTTCATCGGATGCATCCGATGAAGTGAGCTGTAGCTCACGAAAGCTTATGCTCTAATAAATTTGTTAGTCTCTAAGGTGCCACAAGTACTCCTTTTCTTTTTGCGAATACAGACTAACACGGCTGCTACTCTGAAACCTAAATTTGATATAAAATCAATTGTTATGAAATTGCTTAATAACATAACATCATTGAGGTGTGGGAACTTAGAGAGTTCACATACATGTGTGTAAAGTGTGGTGCTCTGTGCAAGCTTTGTGTGCTAATATTTGCTTTGACCCTAGGTCCATATTGTGTTCTCAGTTATACAGATGTAAGTCTTGAGCTACTCTAATGTCTTCATGAGTTACTCCATATTCACAATGGTGTAAATGAGACTGAAAATTGACCTGTTGCCCATATTGGGGATGCTTCTAGAATGCCTTCTGAGCACGGATCTTAAAGTGATCTTCATACAATAATGAATTAAGTCTCAAAAGACCTATGTCAGGTGACCATTTATTATACCCATGTACAGGTAGGGAAACCGAAGTACAGAGACATTAAAGTGACTTGTCCAAGGTTACAAAGGCAATCTGTCACGAAACTGGGAATGAAACTCCAAGCACCTACCTTCCAGTCCTTTTGCTTTCACTGCTGAACTATCCTTCCCCTTACGATAAAATCGCTTTATACTTGTTTGCCCAATTTTGTTGAAAGCTTCAAAGTGCACTCCCTCCAAGTGTTCCATTATGTACATTAGGCACAACTGAGCTCATTTAAAGATGTGTTCTGATACTACAATGAGGAGCACAGTATAAATACCTAAACCAGGTAGCTTTTCCTCAGAATTTCATTCACTTGTAGATTTATATCTCAATCTTAATTTAAAGTATAATGGGATTTCCATTTTGTTTATTGTTAGCAGTAATATAACTTCATTGTTTTGGTATTGTGACTTAGCCTCCATTGACATTGTCTTCAAAAATTTTGGATGCTGTTAAATCCCACTAAAGTAAATAATTTTAGTTCCACAAAGGAAAAAGAGGACACTATGAATGTTAATTACTTCACCTCTGCTGTGTCTGGTATCTAATTTCAGAACTTCTCAAACAATCTTTTCTTCAGTTATTAATACATTTCAGATGGAGAGCTAAATTGTTGGATTCTGACTCAGTAAGTGTTGTTAGGAATATGGGACTTGGGATGAAATATTGGCTATGTTGAAGTCAATGGGAGCTTTGCCATTGATTTAAATGGAGTCAGAATTTCACCTGTGGCCCAGAATGGGGAGAGTTTAAAAATTTCAGGTATATTTTCAGTATCATGCAAGGCAGTGTTTGGAAATCGTTTCCTTATCATTTACCTGAGTATAGGAATCTGGATTTCCTTTGTAGCAGTTCATCACATTAGAAGCACTTTACGTCAGGGTAGGAAAGTGCTCTTGACTTTTTGCTTTGTTTTAGGTGTTATTTTTGCCATCTCCTGTTGCAGGAGAAACATGGGCATCTGAACTTGGCAGAAATCCAAACTAATGGATTATCAATATCCTCCTTCCTCCTGTAGGTTAACAGTAATTGATTCAGATGGAGCAGTAAACTCCACAATTGCATCTCTGACAGTCAACAAACCAGTGGATTACCCACCCATTGCCAACACAGGACCAAATCAGGCAATAACTTTGCCCCAAAACTTCATCACACTGAATGGAAACCAGAGCAGTGATGATCATGAGATTGTCAGCTACGAGTGGTCGCTTAGCCCCAAAAGTAAAGGCAAAGTAGTTGCAATGCAGGTAAGCTTACTTCTTGTTTAATATCAAAAGCTTGTTTTATCTTTTGTTTCTAATTTGAGCAAATAAATACCTCGAATTTGTCATCACATTTGCTAGTTGTTATTTAAAATGTATTGTTACCCCTTTTGACCTATGCAAAATATGCAGTTCTTGTATTAAATTCTTTTTAGAGTCTGTAGATCTTGTTTTCATTCCTTTTGGTGGTGTTTTAATTTATTTTGGCCATCTTTGATTTCTGTGAGCAGCTTCATTATTTGTTCCCTCTTGGTTGAACAAGAATAACAGCTCCCAATTTCTCTCCTTGGATCCAGCCGTTAACAGCATCATTATCCCTTCTGACTCAAGCTTTCAGGGTCTTGCAAGTTGTTTCCATTAGGAGGAGAAATTGATGGTGGAGTCAAGTATTTCTTTGACGCAATCCTGTTTATGTACAAAGAATGTACACAAAGTCCTGTTTCCCTGAACATAATAGGAACAGATCACAGAGGGCAGTTTCTTTGTTCACATTTCCAAACCTCTTTCCAACCAGCACTCTGCCCCAAAAGCTCTCACTTGGCTTTCTTTCAGGGCCACATTGTAAGGTGATGAGTCATCTCTGAACTAAAGTCTGATTAAGGCACATGCACTGATGCTAGGCTCCAGCCAGTCCACAAGCCAGGAACAACATATATATGCCTCACAGGAGGAACAGTCGCTCAGTCTGCTCAATGTCACTCCAGGGTTTAGAACTCTCCCCTGCTCCAGCTATTGTCTTGCTCCAGCCCTGTTCCTAGTCCTGCTCCAGCTATGGTCTTGCTCCAACCTCATCATGGTTTGACACACATTACCAGTGCTTCCCTGGCTGGCTGCTTCTCCCACAGAGAGAAAGGGCAACACCCAAACAATACCCAGCCCCCTATGTTTTCATTCAGTCCCCAGTGAAACCCCTCCACTTACATAGATCAGCTTCTGACCAGCCTGATATGCCTATCATTTGGGTGGTGGCTCCTGTTGTTTCAGCTCTCTTACTCCAAAAAGCAGCTTAACTGCTTATTACATTTGTCATGAATGGAAGGCAGCTTTTAGATCCATCAGCTTCAGTTCCTCAACATTCATCATAACCGTATCTTCCGCTCTCAGTAAAATTGTGCAGTCGTATTAAACTTAAGCCAATTTACTCTATTAATTTTTATGGCTGTTTTCCCTTTTAAGAACTCACTTGAATGAATATTATCCAGGGCGTTTTGCACTCTGCAAGGCCACAGATCTTAACTCTGCAGAGAATTGACTTAATTAATTCCCAGATCATCTGAATCACAGAAGCCACTCTTGTAGGATAGATGGGTTTGTCCATGTTGAAAATGAGGATGTTTCAGGGCTTACCTACACTGGTTTTGTACCACTCTAATTATATTAGTTTAGAAATGGATTATATTTAAATTGGTACAAACCCTTAACATGGACTGAGTTATTCCCATTCATATAAGCAGCTATCTACAACTATAACTGTTCATAATAGAAGGTTGCACTGATTTTTGTGATATTGATTTCTAAATTGATACAGTGGTACAAAAACTGTGCAGACAAGCTCGAAGTCTGAGAAATCAGGTGTCTGTACAACTTGGAACTGTAGGTCTGGGAGTTATTACAGCCCAAAGCAACTCCCCTGTGTGAATGGGACCTGGCTCAATATGTCTAATGGGCTCATCAGTTATCTGATGCTGAAATGCAATGGCATGATACAATTTCTGCTCAAGAACTGGGAATAGTCTTCATGGCTACTAAGCTGAGGATGTGAGGACTGTTGCATTTGGCAGTAGCTGATTTTTAATACAGAAATGAGCTCTGGTTAATTAATAATAAAAATTACACTTTAGATCATTTTAAATGACATCTTTATCAAAGACAAAGGCATCATAATTTGCTACAGTATGCATTGTTATGATGCCACAAATGATCACTTATTAATATGGTGGTTGGGACGTGAGCTATAATGGGCCCTTTACACATTTATATTTAAATATCAGATTACCATGATAATAATTGTGTGATGGGCATTATGAGAGAGTACCTGATGGGCAATTTATGGGATCATGGTTTGGGCCTAGAGGTAAAGTCAGTAACATAACTTATTATGATATTAGTGATATTAACTTCAGTGGGCCCAGGATTTGGTCCTTCTGTATATTTTCTTTATTGACATTTTCACTAGAAGACAATGTACAATACACAATATAATATTATAAGTTGTCTTATTGATATAAAATAGATGCCCTCATAAACCTGTTATCTTCCCAATATGAATGCAATCAGATCTGTTTTTTTGTTTTAATGACATTTTAGTTCAACTATGTGTTCATATTAACTGAGAGAAGCTGTTCTTTTTACAAATATTACATTTAAACAGCTTTGCCGTGTTTAAATAAAAAGACATATCATCAAGGAAACGAAAGAAGTTATAATAATAATGATGATGATAATTTAACTTGTTAGTTATTAATGTAAATGTCACATGTGCTGCACAAGAAATTATTGTTCATTGTTATTGTTTTTAAAATCAGCAATTATAGCAAAATAAGAAATTTAAATTTGACTACAAAGGAAAGACTAGTCTGTTTGCATAAGAGAGTCTGAATAGTGTATCTGAAATTTGCTTTTAAATCTATTTTTCCCTTGAGATACATTTGAGCAGACAAAATGTTTGTTGTTGTTATGGATTAAAACTGTTAGTTGGCTACTATACCAAGTTGTATTGCTTAGACCATTTTGTACCTTTTGATTTTTCTTTCTTCATCTCCTATAATCTTCTGTTTTACCTCATGACTAGGGAGTGCGGACTCCATACCTCCAGTTGTCTGCAATGCAGGAAGGAGATTATACATTTCTGCTGACTGTTACAGACTCAGCGAGACAGCGGTCTACAGCTGAGGTCACCGTGATTGTACAGCCTGGTAGGTAGACTGGAAACAGCTTTAGTTTTGTAGCTGATACATCGGCATCATAATTACAGCTGTTCTTGAAGGCCCTGCTTACCTGAATTGCTTCTGCATTGAATCTCTCAGCTGGCAGACAGAGTATCCAATGGTTGCTGCATCAGAGACTCTCTTGCTTTTTCTTTTAAAGGTGAACAGCAAAGTAAAAAATAAAAATAGACTACAGCATGTCTGCGCTGAAAGCTCCCACTAAGCAGACTGCATGAGGCATTCAGCACAGAGGTACATTTTAACTGATTTTTGGAAAGTTGAAATGCAGTTCTGTGCTGAATTTCTTGCACAGCCAGCCTGCTTAGCGAGGTCATTCAGCACATAAATCAGTGCTTCACTCAATTTTTTTTTTGCTCTGCAGTTAACCTTCAGGATTCCTTTTGTGGTTTGAATTCTCAATAGGCTTGCTTGATAAGTGTTGCTGGAAAATTGCACTATGAATTTTCAAAGATTTCCCCTTTCAAATTATCTTCTGGATTTGAAGCTGACTGATGGACACCCCAAATGGTCTAGGTCTCATCAGACCTTCATGAAGGTTTTCTCTGGGTAATGTATTTGCCAGACTCTAGGCCCCAGCAAGGTGGGAGGGTCCCAGAGTCTGCGCTGTAGCCCGAGCCCAAATGTCGGCACCAGAATTAAACAGCCCCATAGACTGAGCCACGTGAGCCCTAGTTGGCTGGCACAGGCCAGCCACAGGTTTTTAATTGCCATGTAGACATACCCTGAGAGAACAGAGTTCTATGCAGATGACCATGCTGCAGTAAAGCTCTACTATAGCTGTTTACTGCAGTGATCAGGAACACAAATCCCAAATGCAGCCCATGTCTGTGCCTTTAAAACTGAGGACAGCATGACACTATGAAAATTTTGCTCATGAAATGTAGTCTAAGGATGACCCGATATCCTGGGAAATGGGATCATGACTGTAATCTAACTGTAACAGCAAGGATTGAAAGAAGAATCCTAGGAAACACATTTCATTATTAAATCCTCAGCTGGCGTAAATTGGCATAACTCCATTGAAGTCAGTAGCATTTTGCTGATTAAGATCTGGCTCAAGATTCCTTCTTTTATGATCAAGGGCCATATTCATGTTGGTGGAAGTCGGTGGGCTTTCACAGGGCTGGATGAATCTGACCCCACATGCCCACTAAGAGCATATTTAAGTGGAACACAGATAAAGTAGGAAAAAATACCCCGATGCTGATGGGGCAAAGCATTTTTGAATGTTGTGTATGAGAAGATGCAAAAGCTCTTTAAGTGTGATTGTGCCAGGAAAAGTGACTGTAAAAAAGACACTGGGGGGTGGGGGAGATCTCCACATGCCCTACCCCAATCTGTGCACCCCCTTAACTGCCAGACGGAATTTGTCCAACTGTAGGGTTTCTGCATAACTACTTACTAACACCTAGAGGATCTTGCAGACTCTTTTATAAACCAGACCCATGAGATCCTTGCCTTCATATTCTTTGAGCAAATGTGCTCAGCGTATCATATAAAATCTAAATCTCTGTATTCATTAAAAATGGCCCCAGTGATTGATAACCTCCAAAAGTGACTGATTAGTTGTATTTTTTAAATATGATTTTTACAGAAAATAACAGTCCTCCAGTAGCGGTGGCTGGTCCAGATAAAGAATTAACATTTCCAGTAGAAAGCACTACACTGGACGGAAGCAAAAGTCATGATGACCAAGGCATTATTTTCTATCACTGGGAAAATATCAGGTATCTAGTAAGAATGAGGTTAGTCCAATTGCTTGGCTGAAAGAGTATCCAACCCTATTATAAAGGAGATGCAAGACCGAGAATAGCTTTGGGAAACTTGCTGCTTTGCTTGGTGAAGGATGGGATGGAAACTTTAGGGCAATGAGAATATGTAAAGAGTTTAAAAAGAGCAAACTAATGCCCCACAATGTTGATTTGAAAACCCTTCAGCCTGTTTCTTTCACTGTACACCAGCCCTGATCCTACAATCATTTACAAATTTGAGTAACTTTACTCACAAAAAGTACCACCGTTTGTACACAGCCAGGAAGACAGTGGGAAGAAAGGAAGGATCTCATTTGGCTACTGGGTCCCTTTGCCTCCCCACCTCCAACCAAAATATGAAAGCAAAAAGGTGTTGGATTTCCTGGTGTCATGTTATGCTGTTGCATCTACGTGCCATTCTGCTAAGGGGGATTAGCAGCATGTCTGGTAGTGACCTAGAGGAATGTCAGATTCAACTTGAAAGCCTGTGAGATTTCTGCCTGTGTCTTGTAATGAGTCATGGCAGATTAGTACAAACAAAGGTTTGTAAAAAGAATGGCAGGAACTCACACGTCTCCCATTAAAAAGTGAACAAGAGGCTTGCACATCAGTAATGTACACAGTTACCCCTGTATGTTCCTAGACTTCTCAATGAATACAGTGTACTTAATGATAGCTTAAATCCCCAATATGTTTGAGTTCAGGCTTTCATCAACAGACTGGACTGGACTGTTTCTATGTTTAAGTATTTTAACTTTAACATCTTGGACAGTGATTTACAAAATTTTGTAATTGCATTTGTCTGTAGCAAGTGACCAGATGCTTAATAAAAAGTAACAGATACGAACCCATTCAGCTATCACACTCGTGACGCAGCAGACACCTGGTTTGCTGGCACTCACTATATTTAGTGACTGTGTGGCACTCTATGATTACAACAAATGTGGCCATAAGTGTTGTTGAAATATTAGAGCAGGAGAGTGGAAATCAGTATTCCTGGATTCTTTTCCTGCTCGTGACTTGATGTGTGACCATGGGCACCTCTGCATGCCTTAGGCCTGGTCTACAGTATGCAGTTATTTCGGAATTAGCCGAGTTACCTCGAAATAAAACTGGTTCCGTCCACACGACCAAACCAGTTTTTTCGATTTAAAGGGCTCTTTACTCCGATTTCTGTACTCCACCTTGGCAAGTGGAGTAGCACTAAAATCGAGATCGCAATTCCAGGTTACAGGTACTGTGGATGCAATTTGATGATGCTGGCTTCCGGGAGCTATCCCAGAATGCTCCCTTGTGACCGCTCTGGACAACACTCTGAACTCCGATGCACTAGCCAGGTAGGCAGTAAAAGCCCTGGGAACTTCTGAATTTCCTGTTTGGTGACCATCAGCACAGTCCACCATCACAGGCAAACATGCAGAGTCCACCATCTCAAGAGACCACACAGTCCCGGATTCGCAGACGAGCTCCAGCACGGTCCGAATGAGAGGCACTGGATCTCATTGCATGTTGGGGAGATGAATCTGTTATGGCAGTACTACGTTCCAAAAAAAGGAATGCAAATACATATGCTAAAGTCTCCAGGGCCATGATGGAAAGAAGCTACTCCATGGACACAGAACAGTGTTATACAAAAATCAAGGAGCTCAGGCAAGCATACCAAAAAGCCAGGGAGGCGAACGGGCACTCTGGGTCACAGCCCCATACATGCCGCTTCTACCGTGAGCTGCATGCAATTATGGTGGTGACGACACCACTACCCCACCACTGTCCGTGGACAGCTGCAAGGGGGGAGTAGCACGGAGCGAGGAGAATGAGTTATTGGAGGACGAAGAGGAGGAGGAGGACAGTGCACAGGTGGCAAGTGGGGAATCTATTTTCCCCCCCATCCAGGAACCCTTCTTAACCCTGGAGCCAATAGCCTCCCCCACTCCCAAAGCATGCTCCCGGACCATGACCCTGGAGGCACTTCTGGGTGAGTGAGAGCTTGATCGGAGCCATGCAGTTGGGGGTGGGGGGAAACCCAGTCGCGCTGGGTTGTTCACGTTTAGTTTAAAGGGCTCCTCCCTGCTCAGAGCCTCATCAGAGCCCCACGATGTGTGTGTGTGGGGGGGGGGGGCGGGTGTTGTGTGAAGTGATCATCCCAGACAGCCCGCAGGCTGCCTGCAAGCTGAATTCTGTTGCCTGGCCACATGTGATGGCTTACTCACTCCAATGTGGCAGGCACTTCAGTATAAGAGGCAAAATGAGACCTTGTACAGAAAGAATATGTGCTGTGTGCTATGAATTGCCTGTTTCACTGAGAAATAGTGTCCCCTTTGTTCTCTAAAATGTATCTATTAAAATACTACCCTCCATTTTTCTCCTCCTGCAGCAGGAAATATTTCAATGCAGCCCCTATCTACTCAGTCCCAGAGGCTAGTCCAGATTAAAAGGCAGAAAAAATGTACGTGGGATGACATGTTTGCCGAGCTTATGCAGTCTGCCCACACTGATAGGGCCCAGTTGAATGCATGGAGGCAAACAATTGCAGAGTCGGGTAAAGCGTCACATGAATACGAAGAGAGGAGGGATGTGCGCGATGAAAGCAGGCAGGATGCTATAGTCAAGCTCACGGGGGAGCAAACTGATATGCTCCGCTGTATGGTAGATCTAATGCGGGAAAGGCAGCACGACCACAGACTGCCGCCGCAGCCCCTGAATAACTGCCCTCCCTCCTCCCCAAGTTCCATAGCCTCCTCACCAAGACACCCAAGAACACTGGGTGGGGAGGCTACGGGGACTCACACAGTCAACCCCAGAGGATTGCACAAGCAGCAGAAATCTGGCATAATCTAAATTTTGATTTGGTTTTTGGACTTGTCCTTCCCTCCTCCTCCACCCCCTAACCCAATACCCCCTCTCCCCCGTCTAGCTTCTGATTTCTCTCAATGTTTTGTGCAACAAATAATAAAGAACGGTTTTTAAACAATTGTGACTTTATTTCCTTTAATATATATATAGGGGGCAAGTAACTTTAAGAGAAACAAACATAACTCTCACACCGTACCCTGGCCAGTCATGAAACTGGCTTTCAAAGCTTCTCTGATGTGCAGCGTGCCCTGCTGTGCTCTTCTAATCACCCTATTGTGTGGCTGTGCGAAACTGGCCGCAAGGCGAATTGCCTCAACCTCCCACCCTGCCATAAACATCTCCCCCTTACTCTCACAGATATTGTGGAGCACACAACAAGCAACAATTACAATTGGAATATTGGTTGTGCTGAGATCTAACCGAGTCAGTAAACTGCGTGAGTGCGCTTTCAAACATCCAAATGCACATTCTACCACCATTCTGCACTTGTTCAGCCTATAGTTGAACTCCTCCTTACTACTATCCAGGGTGCCTGTGTACGGCTTCATGAGCCATGGCGTTAAGGGGTAGGCTGGGTCCCTGAGGATAACTATAGGCATTTCAATATCCCCAACAGTAATTTTCTGGTCTGGGAAGTAAGTTCCTTCCTGCAGTTGTTGAAACAAACCAGAGTTCCTGAAGAAGCAAGAGTCAGGCACCTTTCCCGGCCATCCCACGTTGATGTTGGTGAAACATCCCTTGTGATCCACCAGTGCTTGCAGCACCATGGAAAAGTACCCATTGCAGTTTATGTACTGGCCGCCCCGGTGTTCCCGGGCGAAGATAGGGATATGCATTCCGTCTATCACCCTGCCGCAGTTAGGGAACCCCAGCGCATTAAAGCCATCCACAATTGTCTGCACATGTCCCAAATTCACTACCCTTGATAGCAGCTGGTCAATGATTGCGTTGGCTACTTGCAGCACAGCAGCCCCCACAGTAGATTTGCCCACTCCAAATTGATTCCTGACTGACCAGTAGCAGTCAGGCATTGCTAGCTTCCACAGGGATATCACCACTCACTTCTCTACTGTCAGGGCAGCTCTCATCTTGGTATTCCTGTGCTTCAGGGCAGGGGAAAGCAACTCACAAAGTTCCATGAAAGTGGTCTTACGCATGCGAAAGCTTTGCAGCCACTGGGAATCATTCCATATCTGCAACACTATGCGGTCCCACCAGTCTGTGCTTGTTTCCCGGGCCCACAATCGGCGTTCCACAGCATGAACCTGGTCCAACAGCATCATGATCTCCCAATCACCACATGCGATGCTGTCTGTGTCCATGTCCTCATCACTATAGTAATCGCGTTGTCGTCACTTCATCGCCTGGTTTTGCAGATACTGCATCCACATACTGCTGGATAACGTGTGAGGTATTTACAATGGTCAAAATTGCAGCGGAGATCTGATCGGGCTCCATGGCTATGGCGCCTGCACAGGTAATCCTGGAAAAAGGGCGCGAAATGTAAGAGAGCAGAATGGCAGCGGAAGCTGTGCTGTTTGGTTCACGGTAGCCGAACAACGGCGGGAAATGTCCTCTGTGGCTTTCACGGAGGTGGGAGCCCAGGACAGACAACATGGAGAAACTCGGAAGCGTGGCAATAGCGGGAGAGCAGAGTTGGTGGTGGAAGCTGTGCTGCTCAGTTCACGATGGCCAAGCAGAGTTGAGTTGGAGAGGTGGATTCATAGTAGCTGGTGAGCAGTGGTGCACCGTCTGCTGAAAGCAGTATGGTGTCTGCACGCCACAAAGGCGCAAAACGATTGTCTGCCATAGCTTTCTGATGACACACACCCAGAAACACCTGCGAGAATGTTTTTGCCCCACCATGCACTGGGAGCTTAACCCAGAATTCCAATGGGTGGCGGGGACTGCGGGAATTGTGGGATAGCTATCCACAGTGCACTGCTCCAACATTCGATGCTAGCCTTGGTATTGTGGATGCAATCTGCCGAATTCATGCGCTTTAGTGGGGACACAGAAGACCGAATGTATAAAATAGCTTCTGAAAATTCGAATGGAATAATTTTGAAATAATTTCGTACTGTAGACATACCTTTTAGTTTATCTGTAAAACAGGTATAAAAATTCAAATTCTGTGAGCCAAATTCATGCCTGGTGTAATTCCAGTACAGTCAGTGCTTAGACGCTGTAGTTACAAATACAAATAAACTGAATGACGGAGTGACATGAAGGGGAGAATTTGACCTGATTATTTTCCTGTGGTGTTTTGTTTCAGTGGGCCAACCACTGTGCAAATGGGAAACATTGACAAAGCAGTGGCAACTGTAACTGGTCTACAGGTTGGTACCTATCACTTCCGACTGACAGTGAAAGATTACCAGGGATTAAGCAGCACAGCTACACTCTCTGTTACAGTTAAGGAAGGTAAGCCAAATCACTTCTTCATGTGCAAAGCAATGTGACTTATGTTGATCATTTAGAAAACGGGAGGAAATTAGTAAAGAACTAGATTACAGATTTGGTTTCAAGGGAACTCAGAGAAACCTACTGGACTAAAACCAGTATCTAATCAAGAGATATTGTTTCTTATATGACTGTAATATCATTACTTCTAGGACTTTCTTTAAGTTAATTACATACGCAAATATATTTATTAATTGTTTAACAAATGTCCATGGGAATGTGTTAACCTCAGCATGTATCCTTTGTGAATAGAATAATATTGCACTCTCACAAAGTTAGCAGCAGCTGCCTGTGTGGTTAAAGTAATACTCAAACACAGGCTCAAGTTCCAGCTAAAATCTCACAGTAATTACATGTTTGTTCATCTGTAGGACAGAGGCAGAGAAACAGTGTTTTGCCCCACACTCACCCCGCAGAAAGCCCTGCTGTAGTTACAATGCTGTTTTTCTGCTGTCCTGCACTATATAACAGGAGTGGCCAAAGTACAACTCTGGAGAGAAATGCAATCTATACTTCACCCTGCACTTTACATTAATCTTTAATAGGGAGATGCAGAGGGCGGGGATGGCCAATCCCAGCATCTATTGTTCCCTCTTGGTCTGAATATTTAGGGGCCGATTATCTCCATGGGCTTGCATCCCTTTGTTAAAGATGCTGTGTTCTATTGCAAGCAAATCAGCTGAGGCCCTTATCGCAAAATTTGTTTGTGCATATTCTGCCAAGTTATTTGTTTGTAGCCTTACCTGCCATTCCACTCTGTAAATATGGCACCTTCTTACTCAACAAAGCTGGCTTTAGAAACAAAAATGTGTTTTTAATGCTTTTTGCTCTGGTTAGCACTGCAGCACCAGCACAGCTGGGGGAAAGATCTGGTCTCTATTCCTTCATGTGCATCATCAACAGAACTGTTTACCAAATTCCAATTACACCTCCAATCGGTGACACCTGTGCAAACCCACTGAAGGCAAAGGAGCTGCACAGGTGCCCATGAGGGCCTCATTTGAGCTCTGGAAGGCTGTACAAGTGGTGATGATCAAGAAGAGAAGAACCCAGCTTGACTCTCAGATCCCAAGTTGAGTTTATGAGGCTAGGACTTGTGAAAAAAAATCTTTTTCTTTGTAAACTGAGAAAATCTAATCTGGAAATTAAAAGAGAATAAATATAGAACCCCAGAGTGCCAAATTTACAGGGTCACTTTTCAAAGTGGGAGCACCCTTCAATAGTAATCCTGTCAGTAATGCAGCTATTTTTCTAGACTCTAGTAATCCTGGGGTCAAATTCAGCCCTGCCATCAACTGCTTCATTGACTTCAGGAGAAAAGTATGCCTTCTCTCACTGGGGCTGAATTTCACCTACTCCCTTGTTGACACTTTTGAACAGAATTATTTTCGTTGTCTTTGGCTGTCTGAAACACAGAGTATTGTACTATGGAGAGGCTGTGTGTGTTTCTCTGCAGTTGTGTATCATTTACATCTTGCACCTTTTGAGAGAAAACTCTCCTGCTTTACTGTCTTTGTGATTAGAAAACAATAGTCCTCCCCGGGCTCATGCAGGAGGCAAACACATTCTTGTGCTTCCTAATAACTCTATTACATTGGATGGTTCACTGTCTACTGACAACCAAGGGATTGTATCATATCTGTGGATTCGGGATGGCCAGAGCCCAGCAGCTGGCGTAAGTATTTTGAAAGTATTTAACTGGAGACAAAATCTGCCCTCTCTTGCATGCATGCAAGCCCTCTGACTTCAATGTACCAGGCTGGCAGATGTGCCCAGTCAGTTGCTATAGGGATTGGTGTTACGTCTGGTTTTATTTCACTATTCTATATTAATAAACTGGTACAAGGGGTAAATGGCACTTTAATTACATTTGCAGAATATACTCTGTTTGGAGGACCAAAGCAGTCAGGACAGAGATGCCAAAGACACTAGATAGAGAGTTTAGAAATATGGCTATGTGATAGTAAAATGAAATTCATCTGGGGAAAATACAAGCTAATGTGCATGAGGGAAAATGTGTAACCCAGATATTCAAAAAGGAGGAAGATCATTGTAAAGCAAAAGTGCTGATAAAGCCTGAAGAATGAGGGCAGGCAGCAAATCTGATATGAACTTGCAATGAGATGATAACAAAGAAACCAATCTTGTTTTATCATAGACCAAAGAGCAGATGATCTAGCTCAATAGGACACTGGTGGAACTACCCCCAGAATGTTGAGTGTGAGTCAGAGCTCTTTGGTATCAGTAAGATGGTGACAAATTGGCAGGAACTGAGGTGGGAGGAGCAAAATGATTATGAATCTGAAGGGAGTGATTTATGTGAGAACATTAAAAGAACTAAATAGGCTTTGCATAATAACAACAGAGAGTGATGTCAACAGTCTACATATAAAGGGCATAAACACCAAGGAGGGAGTTGAATTGTTTAGAGTCCAAGGAGATAGAATTAAGAATATTGAGATAAAATTTAAAAACAAAAATGTAGACTGAGTCTTATATTTTCAAACAGATGTGCATCTAAGTACTACTCTATGTCAGCCTTGAACACACAATCTCCTTTTACTAGCTTTATCGAAGGTGTCCACGCTGCGTGGGCATGTACACAGCACTAAGGCTACGTCTGTGCTGCAACTGGAGGTGTAATCTGCAGTTTGTGTAGATATACCATATCTGGGCTATCTCTAATCTACTTAGCTTGCTAAAAATAGCAGTGAGGGGGCGCAGTGGTGTGGCTTGTACAATCCATGCTGAAACCCACTGTGCTGTGTCCTTACTGCTAATTTGAGAGAGAGATAATTAGATTAAAACTAGCACGGGTATGTCTACACAAACTGCAATTACACCTCCAGCTGCAGTGTAGACATAGCCTGATTAACACCTCCCAAACTTGTACTGGTCCATTGTAAACCCTGAGAATTCTGGGAAGGATTCTTTCAGGGTGGTCCCTTTGTTTGTTTTGAAGGTCTGAGTGCAAGCTTTGTAGTGGATTTTCCATTGCAGACAACTGTTAAATCAAGAATGGATGTTTTTCTAAAAGATCTGCTCTAGGAATTATTTTGGAGAAGCTCAATAGCCTGTGTTATACAGGAGCCCAGACTGGATAATCATAGTGGTCCCTTCTGGCCTGGAATCTATGAATTCACATTCTGCGGCTAGACGGATGTACGGTTTGCAAGCCTCTGTCCTCTCAAGGAGTATAACCCTGTGCTGCTATCTTTTTTTTTTTTTTTTCCAGGATGTGATACATGGCTCAGACCATGAGGCAGTTCTGCAGCTAACCAATCTTGTGGAAGGACTCTATATTTTTCACTTGAAAGTCACAGATGCTAAAGGAGATTCAGCTGTTGACACTACTATAGTTGAAGTGCGGCCTGGTATGATCATTAAAAGGTCATCTATAAGCTGTGTATACCTCCTCATCTTTTCTTTGCTGCTGGCAAGATACTGTCGGGTTATAAATATGGCTCTGATTCACCATCGCCTTGCATTGTTATTTACACCCATTTAAAGTGGATGTAAAATACTGTCACCTGAATTCTCCTTTTACATTGTGACAGGGTCGGGCTAGATGGCTATAGGAGAGTAATAGAAGGCAGATATATTAGCCTCATGCTAATTAGGTCCCTTTTCCCTGGGTAAGGTAACAGGGAAGGTTCCAGAACAATCAGGAACCTTCTGGAGACCATTAAGACAGGCTGATTAAAACACCTGCAGCCAATCAAGAAGCTGCTAGAATCAATTAAGACAGGCTAATCAGGGCACCTGGGTTTAAAAAGGAGCTCACTTCAGTTGTGGTGTGCGTGTGAGGAGCTGGGAGCAACAGGCACTAGGAGCTGAGAGTGAGAACGTGGACTGTTGGAGGACTGAGGTATACAAGCATTATCGGACACCAGGAGGAAGGTCCTATGGTGAAGATAAAGAAGATGTTCGGAGGAGGCCATGGGGAAGTAGCCCAGGGAGTTGTAGCTGTCGCACAGCTGTTCCAGGAGGCACTTTAGACAGCTGCATTCCACAGGGCCCTGGGTTGGAACCTGGAGTAGAGGGCGGGCCCGAGTTCCCCCCAAATCCTCCCAACTCCTGGTCAGACACAAGAGAAATGGACCTGGACTGTGAATTCAGAAAAACGGCCAGGCTGAGGGCTGCCATGAAGCTCCAAGGCGAGCAAATCCGCCAATAAGTGCAAGACCCACCAAGGTAGAGCAGGAACTTTGTCACAACGTGCATTGGTGATACTATTGTACGTCCACTTTGCACAGGTATAAATGTTTGCATCCTTTTCAGTCAGTGGAGAATTAGGCCCCATAGTTTTAAAAAAGTTGCCTTATTGATTATATTACAGGTAACACCATTTGTTTATTAAAACTGAAAGATGTATCTATATTACTTATTTTCCATTATTTGTTTCAGTTTTGCATTTCAGTCATTTTGGACAATGCAAAGAGACCATTCACTTTTATTTTTAGTCACTTACCACTCAGTTACACTTCCTGGTTCTAATGTCCAGTTGCAATGTTTGGGTGAAAAAATACTTCCACGGAATCTTCATTTGCTTAAATAAGACTTAATTTCTATTGGAATGTTTTCTCTTGGTTTTAAGTTTTTTGTAAAAGTTATTTGGGAATGGATAGTTTTGTGATGAAGGCCTGGGGCGGGTATTTGGGAGATCTTAATTCTAAACCTGGTTCTGCCATGGATTTCCTGTGTGATTGTGGCCAAGTCACTTAGCCTCTCTGCCATGTTTTCTTCATCTGTACAATCAGGATAATACTTATGTCCCTGGGTTGCTGTGAGGCTTGTGATATTTGTAAAGCCCCATAGAAGGGCAAAATATTATTACCTATTTTGTTCATTCCCTCTGGGGCACCTGTCATTGGCCACTGTCGGAAGACAGGATACTGGGCTAGATGGACCTTTGGTCTGATCCAGTACGGTTGTTCTTATTATATTTAACAAAACCTACAATTATTGAGTTAAATTTGCCTCAAAAATGTGTCTAACTTTTCTGTCCCAAGTTTATATTCCTCATTTAGACTCACTTGAACACATGCTGTCCCAGTAATGATGGATTTAAGCACATGCTTAATTGCTTTTCCTGACTCTAGGCCTTAAAGACTGATAAAACCCTCCCTAAATGTGGTCTCAGGAGAAGGTGACATCAGGGTTTTTTTTACATGGATCACATATAAATGAATGTGAGTTCACTCTCATGTTTTAAAGCACTGAACTCAAGCACTGTGACTTAACGCAGTGACTTTCAACCTTTCCAGACTACTGTACCTCTTTCAGGAGTCTGATTTGTCTTGCCTACCCCAAGTTTCACCTCGCTTACAAACTACTTACTTATAAAATCAGACATAAGAATACAAAAGTGTCACTATTAATGAAAAATTGCTGACTTTTTCATGTTTACCATATAATTATAAAATAAATCAATTGGAATATAAATATTGTCCTTACGTTTCAATGTATAATATATACAGCAGTATAAACAAGTATATAGTATATAGAGCAGTATAAACAAGTCATTGTCTGCATGAAATTTTAGTTTGTACTGACTTCGCTAGTGCTTTTTATTTAGCTTGTTGTAAAACTAGGCAAATACTTAGATGAATTGATGTACCCCCTGGAAGACCTCTCCGTACCCCTAGGGCTACATGTACCCCTGACTTAACTGATTGGGTCTGGTCTCTTTATACATGAGCAACCCTGCAGGACAGCTGGTGAAGAGACTTGGCATTAGCTGTAAAGGTTCGTTGATTCTCATTCCTGTATGTAGAAACAGTGCTGGATTGTAACCAACTGGAGTAGAGGGTAATGAGATAGAAACTTAGATATTCTGGTATGTCTCAAAATTAACTAAGTACCCTTCCAAATTACCTTCACTTATAGAGATCAAGGGTAGGGGAACCTGGGTTACTAATCACACCCTTCAGTCAATTCTGAAATATTTGCCAGTCTCTGGAAAAAAAAAGTGTTGTTTTTGTTTTCTCAGACCCTAAAAAAAATGGTCTGGTGGAGTTGATTTTGCAAGTCGGAGCTGGCCAGCTGACTGAGCAACAAAAGGACACCCTGGTGAGACAGCTAGCAGTGCTGCTGAACGTCTTGGATTCAGACATCAAAGTTCAGAAGATACAAGCCTATTCAGATTTAAGGTATGCAGATATCAGGATGTGTGGGATTATGGAGGTGTATGCTCCCCTGTGACATCCTAAAAGAAAAGTTAAAATATTGTGATAGATGCTAACGGGTTGCATGTTAGGGGTCACTTGTGTATAAGTACCTAGGGAAGCTCTACAGTAACTGCACCCAGAAAGTCTTTAAAGGATACTGTGCGGCTTAAAGCACTCTTCTTTGTCTGGGCTGTTAGACCTTTCTGAGTTTCTTTTGCGTTGCAGAGAAGCCGCACAAAATTGTCGCATCATCTTTTCCAAATCTTGCAGTCCAAGGGGAATATTGGACTAGGGGCTTCCCAAGTGAAAAGTGATGAGGCTGAGGGAAGGAAAGGAGCACCACGGAGAGAGGCAGCCCAATGTAGTTGCTTCTTGGGACAGGGCAGTTGAGCTTTGTGAGTTTTTGCAAAAGCGAGATGTCTATAATGCCATTTTTTACTACCTCTGTTCAAGGAAATAGGACTTGTATACATTTTATAAATAAATAAGTTACACTGAGGCCAGATCTACATTAGAAACTTTTGCTAATTAAGCCATGTCAGTTAGGGGTATAATCTTTTTTGTGTGTGAGAACATTTCTATACCAGCAAAAGCCTTAGTATAGGTGCAGTTATGCTGGCATATAAGTGCTTTTGGCCAGTATAACTTACTTTGCTTGAAGAACTGTTATAAGTTATTACCAGCAAAATATTATAACTGACAGTATTTTGGGGGGCTGCAGGATGGCAGCAGTTAGATTTTAAAAGACAATTTTTACTTTTCAAAACTAGTAAATGAGCTTTGTGATTCTTCTTGACACTGCAATAACTAGTAGCTTTTTGTGCAGCTGCACGGAAGAGTAAAGACAAGTTGAGATAGATTTCCCTGGAGCATATGCTTTAGCAATATTAGTTCTTCTACGGGTAGTAAAATCCCTGTAGTAGGAATCTGGAACTCGAGAACCTCATTTTAAAAAACCTCCCTGCAGACACTTCTTTCACATCTTTCCCTCTATTTCAAAGAGACTGCATTTATTTATCTTGATGTCTTTGTTTCATTTACTGTCTTTGTCCTTCCAAAGGCTAGATGGAGTGAGACAGAGAGACTGTCAAATAAGCAAATGTTTCATTAAGCAAATGTACTTGTCTGGGCCAGGTCTGTGTGATCAAAGCTTCTTTTTTTTTCCCCTTCTCAAATGTTTGATGCCCCAGGTGCTTTAGATGCTTTTTCACAATCAGTATTGGGGACTGCTGGGTAAGTGAGGAGCAGAAGGTCACTGAGCATGCTCAGCAGTCTACCTGGCTTCTGAGTAGTATGGAGAAGTGTGTGTATATAGGGCCCTACCAAATTCATAGATACTAAGGTCAGAAGGGACCATTATGATCATCTAGTCTGACCTCCTGCACAACGCAGGCCACAGAATCTCACCCACCCACTCCTACGAAAAACCTCACCTATGTCTGAGCTATTGAAGTCCTCAAATCATGGTTTAAAGACTTCAAGGAGCAGAGAATCCTCCAGCAAGTGACCCATGCCTCATGCTACAGAGAAAGGCGAAAAACTTCCAAGGCCTCTTCCAATCTGCCCTGGAGGAAAATTCCTTCCCAATCCCAAGTATGGCAATCAGCTAAACCCTGAGCATATGGGCAAGATACATCAGCCAGATACTACAGAAAATTCTTTCCTGGGTAACTCAGATCCCACCCATCTAATATTCCATCACAGGCCATTAGGCCTATTTATCATGAATATTTAAAGATCAATTAATTACCAAAATCACGTTATCACATCATACCATCTCCATAAACTTATCGAGTTTAATCTTAAAGCCAGATAGATCTTTTGCCCCACTGCTTCCCTTGGAAGGCTATTCCAAAACTTCACTCCTCTGATGGTTAGAAACCTTCGTCTAATTTCAAGTCTAAACTTCCTGGTGGCCAGTTTATATCCATTTTGTTCTTGTGTCCACACTGGTACTAAGCTTAAATAATTCCTCTCCCTCTCCAGTATTTATCCCTCTGATATATTTATAGAGAGCAATCATATCTCCCCTCAACCTTCTTTTAGTTAGGCTAAACAAGCCAAGCTCCTTGAGTCTCCTTTCATAAGACAAGTTTTCCATTCCTCGGATCATCCTAGTAGCCCTTCTCTGTACCTGTTCCGGTTTGAATTCATCCTTCTTAAACATGGGAGACCAGAACTGCACACAGTATTCTAGGTGAGGTCTCACCAGTGCCTTGTATAACGGTACTAAAATCTCCTTATCCCTACTGGAAATCTCTCTCCTGATGCATCCCAAGACCGCATTAGCTTTTTTCACAGCCATATCACATTGGCAGCTCATAGTCATCCTATGATCAACCAATACTTCAAGGTCCTTCTCCTCCTCCGTTACTTCTAATTGATGCGTCCCCAGCTTATAACTAAAATTCTTGTTATTAATCCCTAAATGCATAACCTTACACTTCTCACTATTAAATTTCATCCTATTACTATTACTCCAGTTTACAAGGTCATCCAGATCCTCCTGTATGATATCCCTGTCCTTCTCTAAATTGGCAATACCTCCCAGCTCTGTATCATCCACAAACTTTATTAGCACACTCCCACTTTTTGTGCCGAGGTCAGTAATAAAAAGATTAAATAAGATTGGTCCCAAAACTGATCCTTGAGGAACTCCACTGGTAACCTCCCTCCAGCCTCACAGTTCACCTTTCAGTAGGACCCATTGTAGTTTCCCCTTTAATTCCTTATCCACCTTTCAATGTTCATATTGATCCCCATCTTTTCCAATTTAACTAATTCCCCATGTGGCATGGTATCAAACGCCTTACTGAAATCTAGGTAAATTGGATCCACTGTGTTTCCTTTGTCTAAAAAATCTGTTACTTTCTCAAAGAAGGAGATCAGGTTGGTTTGGCAGGATCTACCTTTTGTAAAACCATGTTGTATTTTGTCCCATTTACCATTGACTTCAATGTCCTTAACTAATTTCTCCTTCAAAATTTTTTCCAAGACCTTGCATACTACAGATGTCAAACTAATAGGCCTGTAGTTACCCGGATCACTTTTTTTCCCTTTCTTAGAAATACGAACTATGTTAGCAATTCTCCAATCATACGGAACAACTCCTGAGTTTACAGATTCATTAAAAATTCTTGCTAATGGGCTTGCAATTTCGGGTGCCAATTCCTTTAATATTCTTGGATGAAGATTATCTGCCCCCCCCCATTTAGTCCTATTAAGCTGTTTGAGTTTCACTTCTACCTCAAATATGGTAATATCTACCTCCATATCCTCATTCCCATTTGTCATGCTACCATTATCCCTAAGATCCTTTTTAGCCTTATTAAAGACCGAGGCAAAGTATTTGTTTAGATATTGGGCCATGCCTAGATTATCCTTAACCTCTACTCCATCCTCAGTGTTTAGCGGTCCCACTTCTTCTTTCTTTGTTTTCTTCTTATTTATATGGCTATAGAACTTTTTACTATTGGTTTTAATTCCCTTTGCAAAGTCCAACTCTACTCGACTTTTAGCCTGTCATGTTCTGACCTCAATAAGGTAGCTTTCCTTGCTGATCCCTCCCATCTTCCACTCCCTGTATGCTTTCTGCTTTTTCTTAATCACCTCTCTGAGATGCTTGCTCATCCAGCTTGGTCTACAACTCCTGCCTATGAATTTTTTCCCCTTTCTTGGGATACAGGCTTCCGATAGCTTCTGCAGCTTTGATTTAAAGTAATCCCAGGCCTCCTGTACCTTTAGATCCATAAATTCTTCAGTCCAATCCACTTCCCTAACTAATTTCCTTAATATTTGAGAGTCAGCCTTTTTGAAATCAAAAACCCTAGTTGCAGATTTTTTTGTTAATCCTTCCGTTCAGTTTGAACTGAATTAGCTCATGATCATTTGAATCAAGATTATCCCCTACAACCATTTCTTCTATGAGGTCCTCACTACTCACCAAAACCCAATCTAAAATGACATCCCCTTTAGTTGGTTCAGCAACTACTTGATGAAGGAATTCATCAGCTATCGCATCTAGGAAAATCAGAGCCCTATTATTATTACTAGCACTGGTCCTCCAGTTTATATCTGGGAAGTTAAAGTCTCCCATGATCACGCAGTTTCCATTAGTATTTACTTTATTAAAAACATTAAAAAGGGCTCTATCCATATCCAAATTAGATCCCAGCTGTCTATAGCACACCCCAAGCACTATCCCAGGGGAGGCTCTACTATTTTTATTCCCCAAAGTAATTTTTGCCCAGACAGACTGTCTTATCCATTGCATCGCTTCTTATTTCTTTACATTCTACCTCATCATTGATATACAATGCTACTCCACCACCTTTACCTTTATTTCGGTCTTTCCTAAACAGCACATACCTTTCAATACCTGTAGTCCAGTCGTGACTACTATTCCACTATGTTTGTTATCCGTGTAATATCTGGTTTCACTTCCTGCACCAGTAGCTCTAGTTCCTCCATTTTGTTACCTAGGCTCCTCGCATTGGTGTACAAACATCTTAATTTTTGCTGTTTGGCCTCGCTCACATTCTGTACCATATTAGGCACAGTCATTCTACAGCCAGTATAACGTATTAGACTGGTATCCACACTGCCCTTCCTCCTTATATACATTCTCCTACCCACGGCTGTAACCTTTCTTACTTTTTCTTCCCTCTCAATGCTAAAATCCAGCGTGGAGATTACCTGGACATCTCCCAACCATTTCCCCCAAATTCCTAGTTTAAAGCTCTCTATCAGTTGTGCCAGCCTCCATCCTAGAAGTCTATTTCCTTCCCTACTCAGATGAAGTCCATCCTGAGAGAACTGTCCTCTGTCCATGAATGCCTCCCAGTGGCCATACATCCCAAAGCCCTCCTTATAGCACCACTTCCTGAGCCATCTGTTGATAGTCATAATCTTGTCACACCTTTGTTGCCCTTCTCTAGGAACAGGCAGAATCCCACTAAAGATTACCTGAGCCTCTATTTCCTTAAGCGTTTTCCCCAGCCTAGCGTAGTCTCCCTTAATACTTTCCAGCAAGAATCTAGCTGTTTGATTTGTTTCCACATGAAGGATAATTAGGGGATTCTTTCCTGCTCCCTTTAGGATCCTTTTCAACCTCAGGTCTACATCCCATATCTTAGCACCTGGAAGACAGCACACCCTTCTATTCTTTGGATCAGCTCTGGTTACAGGCCTGTCTGTTCTTCTCAGTAAAGAGTCCCCGATCACATAGACCTGCCTTTTCCTGGTGACGGTGCTATTCTCCAGTCTCTCCCCTGTTCCCTCTGGCTGCAAGTTCTTTCCATTCCTATTCTCCCTTGTAATCCTCTTCAACCCATCCTGTATCCTCCTGGGGCTCATATTTGGTGTAGTCTCCATTGGCTCTTCCCCATTTCCTATAGGACTAGCCGCTCTTTTCTTCTTCCTTGCCCTTCCACCTTCAGCGACTATCTGCTGAGCCCCTTCTTCATTTTCCAACTCTGCAAACCTGTTCCCAAGCTCTATTTCTCCTTCACTAGCCCGTCTTTTCCTCTGCCTCGTTCTTTTAGTCACATGCTTTCACTGACCACTTTCCTCACCCAGTCTCCCCTCAGAATTCCTCAGCCCTGCTTCCATCTGCAAGTCTGAGCTTTTCCCTTCAGATACCTCATGTCTTTGCTCCATAATCTGCTTGAACCCCTTTCTAAACTCAACCAGACTTTCCACCTGCATCTCCAAACCTCGGATCTTTTCCTCCATCAGCTCTATCAGACGGCATTTCATGCAGACAAAACTCTTACCAGGTCCCCCCTCCAGGATCATTTACATACCACAGCTTCCACATCCAGTCATCCTCAATGTGTCTTCCACTACATGGGTCACTCCCACTGCTGCCTCTGTATCAGTCATAACCTTCCCACCTAAATCCTGTTGTTCTGGGAAACACAAACCACACCAAAACACCACCACTCACAGCAAAACCAAATCCCAAACAAGTACCACAATTCAAACTCCCCTGTTTACAGCTCTGTTTGCTGGCTCCTGTGCCACTGCAGCTGTCTGTGCTGCTGCCTGACTGGCTGGCTACCTTTATAGGATCTCTAGTCAGAAGCCCCACCCCCTAAGCAGGGCTCAGCTTCTCTCCCAGCACAAAGCCCCTACAAGTCTCTACACGTACAAATACTACAAATACAAAACTAAATACAAAAACCTTCTCCTCCAACAGAACTCCCACTGAAACTCCCCTGTTTACGGTCATAGGATTTTAAAAATCATTAATTTCATGATTTCAGCTATTTAAATCTGAAATTTCAGTGTTGTAATTGTAGGAGTCCTGATCCAAAAAGGAGCTGTGGGGGCGGGTCACAAGGTTATTGTAGGCAGGGTTGTGGTACTGCTACCCTTACTTCTGTGCTGCTGCTGGCAGCGGCGCTGCCTTCAGAGCTGGGCAGCTGGAGAGCGGCAGCTGCTGGCCGGGACCCCAGCTCCGAAGGCAGAGCTGCTGCCAGCAGCAGCACAGTAGTAAGGATGGCACGGTATGGTACTGTCACCCTTACTTCTGCACTGCTGCCTGCAGAGTTGGGCTCTCGGTCAGCATCCGCCACTCACTGGCTGCCCAGCTTTGAAGGCAGCAGCGCAGAAGCAAGGATGGCCTGGTATCGTATTGCCACCCTTACTTCTGTTCTGCTGCTGGTAGGGCACTGCTTTCACAGTGGGTGCCCAGCCAATAGCCACCATTTGCTGGCTGCCCAACTGTGAAGGCAGCACAGAAGTAAGGGTGGCAATACCACGAGCTTCCTAAAATAACCTTGTGATCCCCACAGCAACTCCCTTTGGTCAGGATCCCCAGTTTGAGGAAACACTGGTCTCCCCCATGAAATCTGTATAGTATAGGATAAAAGCACACAAAAGACCGCATTTCATGGGGGAAGACCAGATTTCACAGTCTGTGACGCATTTTTCATGGCCATGAATTTGGCACGACTCTACGTATATACAATGGATGCATTTGAGTGGCAGATTCAGAGCAAAAAGAATAGAAATGGTTGCACAGAGCCGAGCCTACCACAGATTTCTGTGTAGCTTGCACATCTACTGAGACCTGACAATGCAGTTGATGGAATCTATCCAGATGACTAGTCTTTCAACTATCTTCCTAAATTAACTAATTGATCTTTTTTTTAAAATAATTTTTGGTATCTATTCAGAGCTCTATGCACCTCCCAAAATTTAAAAATACACTATTAGAAAATGTAATACCATCACTACAATATTTCAAATCCCAATGACCAATTTCCAATTAAAAGACTCTCTCCCCCACCCCCGCAAAAGAAAACCCCAAAGCATCCCATCCAAATGCAGCATACCATGACATAACGATTTTAGATGGGCTCTCTCTTAATTGCCAGTCCCCCAATGCCCTGATCCAGTTTTCTCATTGACTGCAGTGGGTGTTGGATCTGACCTTAGATGCTTGTGGGAAAGGAGGAGGGGGGCTTTGCAGTGAGCCTGGAAGTTTAACAAATGGGAGGACAAGGGAAGGAAGAGTGTGTCCCCCTCTCCTCTGCTTTCTCCCATGAAGCTGAGGAGCTAGAAAACTGTTACTGCTCCTGATCTGTATGGTAGTGCAATGGCCATGTCACTGGGATGAATTTGGTTAACACAGTAGCAGATTAAATAATATCTATACACCAAACTTCTAATTTCCAGAGTATGGGCTCTTACAATCATTTGAAAAATATTAGCTCTTTGGACAACATCAATCTTAATTTTGTTTGTGCATTTTCTCTGCAGCACAGCGGTTGTATTCTATGTGCAGAATGGGCATCCTTTCAAAGTAATAAAGGCTTCAGATGTTGCACGGATGCTGCATGTGCAGCTGCTAAAGGAGAAGGCTGACTTCCTGCTTTTTAAAGTTCTGCGGGTTGACACAGCTGGTATGTTCTGCCTGCTTCTTCCTATTTCTTGAGTTTTACAGCCATCAGAATATTAATTAGCATAGGCAACATGGTGCAGTGTGCAGGAGCTTCCTCTCTGCACAGTTTTGCATTTGGTTTTCTGAATGATGAGGCTGATAATGCCTGAAATATCTGTTTATCTAGGGCAGATTTTTGCTCATTACTTGCTTTCCTTTTAAAGATACAAGTGGCAAAGAGTATGATGGCTATCAATCATTTTGTAAACTAAGGCTTACTGCTGTATACTGGGAAATGTACCATGTTGGGAAACTATAGTTGTAACACTATTCTATCCCAGCTCTGATATAACACTGTTTGTTCTTACTCTGTGAATGGGACAAACCGTGCTGTAACCGTAGTATAGAATTTGTGCTATATCCCTAGTTCCTTTGAGGTTGTTACACTGTTCCCCAACAGGATTATAATAAGATTTGTTCCTACCTCCCCAGGCAAAATGGTCAGGCCATCATTGTATTATAACCCAGTCCCCTAATGTGGTAAATATTCTAGTGTAGACAGGCCTCTCGTGTTTCTTCATAATGAGAGATCTTTTCATAATGATGGTTGGGCTTTCAAGCCAAGTTTCAAGTTTTAATCTGCTATAAAGTTGCAGTGCTGCTGGGAATTAGAACACTTCATGACACTGGGGCATTACAGATATGAATGTTATAATTTATAGCCAAAGGGGAGTTTTTTGCTGAGGATCAGAATTCAAGGGGAGAGATATAAGCTGTAGCTCTAAAATAGTCATTTATTAATAGGGTTTATTTTTGAATTTACTCTCTGAGGAAAAAACTACAGCTGTTATACTGTAAAAATTAAATGTGTTTTTTTTCACTTTGAAATAGAAGAAAACTGGAGGTATAATATTCAAATTTGCATTCGCTTACTTTTTATTCACATAGCAGGTTTTAAGGCAAAAGAAAGCTGCTGCAAGTTTTATGTATTTTTTTGGAAAGTAATTTATTTTGACTGTTTTACATTTTGATAAAATGCACACATCTTGGTGCATTTACAACAATTAAAAATTAAGTATATGAATGGTGTGCCCTAAGGAGTTCTGATGCTACATTCATTTCAGGTATTTGTATGAGGATCATTATGGTGGTATCTGGGAACATTAATATTTCTCAAGTGCTCCAATATTCTGGAGAATATACACCATAGAAATACCAAGAAATAAAACATAAACAAATGAAATTGAATTCCCTGACTCAGGTCAATCTCCATTCTAGTGTCAGTAAATTAACTTTGGCTCGCTGGCTGGCTATTCAGTTGGATAATATATTTTCATCTTTCCGATCTTGCCCACCAGGCTGTGCCTTTAAAGTAAATCTTCCTAACTCGGACCACCCCGCAAATGATTGGAAGATTAGAAACAGCAGTGGTTCAGTTTATTAATTAAAGCAACTGTTTGGGGTACATTTGTCTACCAGTGATTCATGGAAACACATCCGTGTAATTTCCACTGTTCGATATCTAAGTGACCTTTTCATTTGTCAGTCTGCACTGGAGTTGTGGGCCAGGAAATGCACCATGCATCACTCCCATATTAGTGCCTCAACAGAGTGTGCATTACAAGTTACCCTTTTACACTGTAATTATCTTCACCTTTATTTTATTCTTAGTCTGCCTTTTAAAATGCTCTGGACATGGTCACTGTGACCCCATCACAAAGCGTTGTATTTGCTATCAGCTGTGGATGGAGAACTTGATCCAGCGTTACCTAAATGATGGAGAGAGTAATTGTGGTGAGTTTGGATGGCATTGTGTGGTATGTTCCAAGAATGATTTCCCTTTCCTGTGTGTAGCAGTTCTGTAAACATATCTATGAATATTATGCATGCTGAAAGTCAGTTAACAGTACACACAACTGTTCTTCCAGAACCAACCAACAAACCAAGGAAATGCAGTCATATGACATGAGAGAAGCAAGTGTGTATGGGCTTCATCCTGCATATTGCCAAGCACTCTAGCCCAGTGGCTCTCAACCTTTCTGGTCTACTGTACCCTTTTTAGGAGTTTGATTTGTCTTGCATACACCCAACCCCAAGTTTCACCTCACTTAAAAACTTCTTGCTTATAAAATCAGACACAAAAATATAGAAGTGTCACAGCACACTATTACTGAAAACTTGCTCACTTTCTCATTGCCATATAATTATAAAATAAATCAATTGGAATATAAATATTGTGCTTACATCAGTGTATAGTATATAGAGCAGTATAAACAAGTCATTGTATGAAATTTCAGTTTGTACTGACTTCACTAGTGCTTTTTATGTAGCCTGTTGTAAAACTAGGCAAATATCTAGACCTCTGCGAACCCCCAGGGATACAGGTACCCCTGCTAGAGAACCACTGCTCTAGCCTGATCCATCAAAACACTTAGGGGCCTGCTTAACTTGAAGCACATGAATAATCTCATTGACATCAGAAGGACTTCTCATGTGCTTAACTGAAAGCATGTGCATAATTGCCAGACGGGACCAAAGTGCTCAGCACCTTTCAGGATTGACCTTGATGTAACCACTTCTTTAAAGGGGAAATTATTTTTATATAACAGGCTAAGCCTAGAAAAAAAAGAGAGGTAAAGCTAGTATAAACCTTTGTTACTTGGTAAAACTGTTGCTAATGTATATCGGAGAAAGGAGACCAAATTTTCTGGAATTATTTTCCCACTTGACTGTTTACTAACAGTTTTTTTTTTTCCCCAAAAAAGTTTGTAAGAGTTCGATTTTGTAATGTGCTGAACACCTTACTACCACTAATTGCAGTCAGAGTTGAGGGCACTCAGCAACTTGCAGGACATCTCACAGGTCTGACACCTCCATGTATGTGCTGTGACCCCATTACTGGCATTAGCAGTTACATGCACTGAAGGAAGGAAGAATACGCCTCACAGTTGGAGTTGTATTGCTTGTGGAAATGGAGAAAATTAGGAAATGAATAATGAATGAACATTAGTGGACTCTCTGGCTGTCCAGCCCCTCAATATTACCCTGTGGAAGATGTTGTCATAAATATAAAGGGAAGGGTAAACACCACCTTTAAAATCCCTCCTGGCCAGAGGAAAAATCCTTTCACCTGTAAAGGGTTAAGAAGCTAGGATAACCTCACGGGCACCTGACCACAATGACCAATGAGGAAACAAGATACTTTCAAATCTGGAGGGGCTGGGGGGAAAGGGTCTGGGTCTGTCTGTGTGATGCTTTTGCCGGGCACAGAACAGGAATGGAGTCTTAGAATTTAGTAAGTAATCTAGCTAGATATGCGTTAGATTATAATTTCTTTAAATGGCTGAGAAAATAAGATGTGCTGAATGGAATGGATATTCCTGTTTTTGTGTCTTTTTGTAACTTCAGGTTTTGCCTAGAGGGATTCTCTGTTTTGAATCTAATTACCCTGTAAGGTATTTACCATCCTGATTTTACAGAGATAATTCTTTTTACTTTTTCTTCTATTAAAATTCTTCTTTTAAGAAACTGAATGCTTTTTCATTGTTCTTAAGAGCCTAGGGTTTGGGTTTGTGGTCACCTATGCAAATTGGTGAGGTTTTTTACCAAACCTTCCCCAGGAAGGGGAGTGCAAGGTTTTGGTGAGGATTTTGGGGGGGAAAGATGTTTCCAAACGTCTCTTTCCTAATAAAAAACCTGGTTAGACGTTTGGTGTGGCAGCGAAAGTCCAAGGGCAAAAGGTAAAATAGTTTGTACCTTGGGGAAGTTTTAACATAAGCTGGTAAAAGTAAGCTTAGGAGGTTTTCTGTACCCTAGAGTTCAGAGTGGGGAAGGAACCTTGACAGATGCTCATGAGAGTTTAAAGTGATTGAGAATCTTCTACGTCAGGGGTCCTCAATGCAGTGCCTGCGGGTGCCTTGGCACCCACTGGGACACTTCTGTGTGCCTGCAGGACACTGCGCTGCCGAAATGCCATCGCCGAGTGCAGGCACTGGAGAACCACCCACCAAAATGCTGCCGGGACGCATTGCCATTTCTTAGTGGCATTTCGGCGGCGACACTTCTTGCCGCTGCCACTTCTCGACGGCATTTCAGTGGCGGGGTGTCTGGAGCCCCCCATAGTCTTCTGGGAGTAGCAATATGCTATTCCCACAGAAAGGTTGGGGACCACTGTTCTAAGTAATACTAGACAATGTCATTTTAAAATATATTTTTTCAAATTTTGCATAAGGGTCTTAGGAGAAAAGTATAAAAATAGCTAAATGTTACTTCTGACACTTCGAAATTATTTTGGGCCAGATGGATGTTTTCGTAGATAACCCTTGTACTGAACCTGCTGTTGCTGGGGAGTTTTTGATTTTTGCTCAGGTTAAGAGGAACAACATAGAGATAACACCCCACAGGTTTCTTGCGGATGTGTTTTGTGCATCATGTTTTAATACGGTGGCCTAGATAGTTGTAACAGTAGCTACAAAATGCTTGTGTTTTATACGAAACAGGCTTGTTAGTTTTAAAAACTTGGCTTTTTTATTTGACCACTTTCACCATTTTCTTAATTGTCTTTATCTCACCTGTATTACAGTTACCTCTGGAAAATACAGTTTAATTGTCACTAGTTTACGTTTTATTGTTTGACAGGACTATCACTTCTCTGTTAGGCATACCCACGGCATACCCCTTTGACATCCTATTTGAAATCTCCTCTACTGTACTTAGTTTTCATAGCCTTAATTTAATTAAAATTTTCTAATAGCATCAGTTTAGCCAAAATACAATTCTATTCTTTGCATGGGACAGAGTCTCCTACTTTTATGTTGAGAAATACATTACTCCTCAAGTAGTCTGATTAATTTCTATAGGATCACTTGAGGAATAAGATACTACTCCCCATGAGCAAAGGTATCAGAATCTGGACCCATGTGTTTGTACATAGGGTTGCCAACTGTCTAATCACACAAATCCAAATACCCTTGCACTGCCCTCTGACCTGCCCCTTCTCTGAGGCCCTGCCGACTCCATCCCCCCCACTCACTTTCACTGGGCTAGGGCAGAGGTTTGGGGTGTGGGCTCTGAGCTGGAGCCAAGAGATTCGGAGTGTGGGAAGAGGGCTGAGCCTGGGGCAGGGGGTTGGGGTGCAGGAGGGGATGTGGGGTGCAAGTTCTGGGAGGGAGTTTGGGGTACAGGAGGAGGGTTCGGGCAGGGCATTGGGGTGCAGGAGGGGTGCAGGTACAGGCTCTGGGAGGGAGTTTAGGTGTGGGAGGGGGCTCCGGGTTGGGGTGCAGGAGGGGGTGCAGGGTGCAGGCTCCGACCAGGAGGTGCTTACCTCTGGCGGCTCCCAGTCAGCTCCCTGCCTGCCCTGGCCCCACACAGCTCCCGGAAATGGCTACCATGTCCAGCCCCTGTGTGTGTGTGGGGGGGGGGGGGAGGGGACAGAGGGTTCCACACGCTGCCTGTGCTGCACGTGCTGCCCCCACAGCTCCCATTGGCAGCAGTTCCCAGCCAATGGGAGCTGCAGAGTTGGCGCTCGGGGTGCGGGCAGCGAGTGGAGACCCCCTGCCCTCCTCAGGGGCCGCAGGGACATGCCTGTCATTTCTGGGAGCGGCACAGGGCCAGGGCAGGCAGGAAGCCTGCCTTAGCCCCACTGCGCCGCTGGACTTTTAGCATCTAAAATCTCTTTGGCTTGGCTTCACTAGCCTCTGGGAGATAGGCCCTGATTCTGGGAGACTCCCAGCAAAATTGGGAGGGTTGGCAACCCTATTTGTACATCATCTATTAGAAATCCAAATAAATAAAATTAGCACAATAGTTTCCCCCCAAAAAATAGCACTGATCCTTAGTGCTACTTGAGTTCCAATAATAATAAATACCCTAGAGAGTGACTGTAAAGATGGGATCCTGGGGTTTCATGTTTGTTTTGTCTCCCTGATCCCATATGATATTTTCTGTTTCTTCATATGAAGAAATTCTTTTTCTAACTGCACACTATCATCAATCACGTGCCCTATCAGAGCTGTACTGTACCGAAGGTGCATAAAGGTACGCACCTCACTTGGGTGAAATGCCCAAGCTGGAAAGAACCCAGTTTGACTTTCAGATCTCGGGCTGAATTTGCTGGGCTGGCAGGAGAAAAAATATATTTTACTTACAAATTGTGACCATTTGATCCGGAAGCCTACGTCTCAGCAATGATAAATAGGGACCCTGGTGATGTCCTTTTTACAGATTCCCTTTTAAGAGAACAACTCTCAAGTTCCAGTCAACCTAAATGAAAAATGAAGTCACACTTCACCTCATGGGATCAGTTATTGGGACAGTTTCATTCATGATACCTTTGCATATCACTCTCTTGTTTTATTTTCTAGAATGGAGCGTACTCTACGTGACGGTATCCACTTTCATTTTGGTTCTGCTCATGGTAAGCTTGGCGTGGCTCTGCATCTGCTGCTGCAAGAGGTATGTGCGTCGTATCATTGTCGCTGCAGTGTGTTGATCGTTGTCACTGCATCTGTCCAACCCATATAATCAGCTTCTCAGCATTAAACCACACTGCTCTTCTCAAACACACTACTGTCCTCTGTAGATATTTCATTCTGTCTTTTGGGTTATATACTTATCCCATTGAGAAGTAGGATCTGTCCTTTGCCTGAGGTGCTCCTTGACACACTTTAAAAATAGTTATAAAAAGAGACCATTGCTGGAACCACCTCTCCACCTAATAATTAATGTATCTCCTAGCCCAGCGGCTGAAAACATATTTAAGATCATTATAATCTTCCCACTAGAATCTTCTCAGTCTCTCACACCAACATAAAGCCATATGTCCTGGAGGTCACTAAACTATGGCTGTTTTGGACCGGGAGGAGGGAAGGAGACTCTAAAGCAGAGGCTACCTCATGGAGAATGGCCATCGCTTGGCAAGTTGGGTCTGGCTTAGGTCCAGGGGAAACTAGTCTGTACAAAGTATGCTAAGACTGTCTATCCCAGGAGTTTCTCCCTGCTTCCAGCTCTTTTTTTTTTTTTTTGTCTGGCTTGTTAATATGCTTTTTCTGATCTCATTATCAGTCTCAGGTGTGGCTACACTAGAGAGACCACACTGATTTAGCTACATCAGCATCACTATGCCAGCATAATCCCATAGTGTAAAGCAGCCTGATGAAGTGAGCTGTAGCTCACGAAAGCTTATGCTCAAATAAATTTTAGTCTCTAGGTGCCACAAGTACTCCTTTTCTGATGGAATGGATTGTTTCCCATTCGTATAGGAACTGCAGTAGCTATGAATGAGAGTAGCTATGGACAAAGAAGCATTTTTCTGTTGACATACTTGCATCTGCCCTGGGGGTTAGGTTAGCATAGCTGTGGTGGTCCAGGGTGTGACGTTTTGGTTTTTTTCTCGCCCCTCACTGACATAACTATGTCAACCTAACTCTTAAGCGTAAATCACATCAGGAAGACAATCAGTAATTCTCTCCCAAGTAACATATTTGTCTATTTGGTCCTTGCTGGTGCGAGTCATTGGTGTGAATGTTTTGTTGCTTATCAAACCGCCCAGTAGAGAGATGGTTTGTTTTGATGAAACAAAAAATGAATTGTCTGGGTGTTTAGTCTTTCCCACAATGACATTTTGGTGAGACATACAGGATATTTTTTGAAAAGCTGTCCCCCTTGGACTGCTTTCTCTGACACTGGGGTGGCTGGCATTGGAGCTCCCAGACGGGCATGCGGCAGGAACTGGTGGAACTCCTGCATGGAACTGGGGCTCAGCTGCCTCAGTGACTCTGTCCTCACTTGCCCAGACTCTGCAGAGGGTATCTGACTGGTCCTAAAATCGACATGGAGAGAAGGGGCAGGGACTGGGGGCGCGGGGACAGAGGTAGCTGATATCCTGGGCCCCGTGGAGTTTATAAGAAAATGATGGCATGGCTTCCAGGGACTGGGTTGTGTTTTAGATACCTTTATCGACATCTCAGATTAAATCAACCTGTCTGGAGAGTGCCGAGTCCAAGTTATTTTTATTACTATTTATTTATTTAGATTACGGTAGTGCCCACCACGTGCTACATGCTTATCAAACGGGAGATCGGTCCCTGCCCTGAAGAGCTTATAGTATAAAAAAGACAGACAGCAGAAAGGTGTGGGATACAGCATACAAGCAAAGTGATCAGTGATAGTAATGCACTTATTGTTAGATATGTCCATGATTGTACACACTAAAATCCCCTCCCCATTCCTCTTTCTACCATTCAACCCCCTCAGCTTCCCCGAGGCAGCAGTTCTCCACTTCTCTTCTAGTGTTCTTACTCTTCTCTCTGACATTCAGCCCCTTCCCTCCATGTGAACAAGCAAGTAACTCCGAGGATAAATACCTTACATAAATTCATAGGGGATGTAGTTTCTGTAGGCGTTGTGGGAGAAGTGAACCTTAAGGAAGGATTTAAATGAGGAGACAGTTGTCTTTGCAGACCAGAGCAGTAGGGGGATTCCATGCCGAGGGGGAAATCTCCACTTTGATTGGTTATGGTTAGCGATGGGCCCAAATCAAACTTGGTGGAAATCCAGATCCAAAATCTTCTCTCTGTAAGTGCTAAACCAAAATGCTGGGTTTGGACACACCCGTAAGCTTTGGGAAAGTTTTGTCCTGGAGCCAAACTATGTGCCTGAGGCCCATCTCTAAGTATTATAGGAGTCAGTTCCCTAGTTAAGCAGGCCCACTTTTGCCCACTTTCTGCATATGAAAGAAAGACTTGTACTCAGTGGTGCAGATTCTGCTCCCATTTACATCAGCATAAATCAGGAATGACTCTTGGAATCAGTGGAGTTACATCTGCATAGAATTGGTGTGAGGAAAATTGGCCTCTTTGGGTGTCCCTGTTCAGTGTATGTGTGTGAATTTATTTACTGTGCATGAGAACTTGATTTACTGGTGGTAACTTTCCTTTTAGCAGAAAGACAACAAAGATAAGAAAGAAAACCAAATATACTATCCTAGATAACATAGATGACCAGGAGAGGATGGAGCTAAGCCCCAAATATGGTAAGATTTATTTTTTAATTGGGACCCTTTTTAGCAGTGGATCATTAAACTCCTATGTTAGTCTTAATTTTTGTTAAAATTGTTTACTACTTCTCATAACTCAAGAACTAGGGGTCACCAAATGAAATTAATAGGCAGCGGTTTAAAACAAAAGGAAGTATTTCTTCACACAATGCACAGTCAACCTCTGGAACTCCTTGCCAGAGGATGTTGTGAACGCCAAGACCATAACAGGGTTCAAAAAAGAACTAGATAAATTCATGGAGGATAGGCCCATCAATGGCTATTAGCCAGGATGGACAGGAATGGTGTCCCTAGCCAGAAGCTGGGAATGAGCGATGGGATGGATCACTTGATGATTGCCTGTTCTGTTCATTCCCTCTGGGGGACTTGGTATTGGCCACTGTCAGAAGACAGGATTCTGGGCTAGATGACCTTTGGTCTGACCCAGTAGGGCCATTCTTATGTTCTTAATTTAATGGCAGTTAGTTACAAAGTTCTCTTCCATACATATTTTCTCATTTTAAAAGAAAACATGAAAACAACATTTTTCTTTTACGTTACAAAGTTAAAACTGCTTTCCTAACTAATACATAGCAATGTTGCATGTCCCAGATATGTCCCATTTAACTTCAGTTGGCTTTGGAGCATGCCCCTAGTTAACAGCTTCCCTTCACAATGAAAGGACTTTAATTTTGATTTCCCTCAGTCTAATGGGGGGAAACTTTAAGTGCAGCAGAGGAAAACCTCCTGAACAATAGACATCCTAAAAAGTACTACATTCACCCAGGAGCCCAGACTTTTCATGGTCAGTCTTAGAGCTGTATGTGCAGATAGATTTAATGGATTGGTTCAAGCTGTTAGAGAGGACTGTGGTGTGTGATGAGATGCTTTCAATGAATTGTGAACAACTGTAGCAAAATAAAGGCAGAACAAGGCGCCAGCTGCTCAGGTAGTATCAATAGGTGAATCTCCATTGCGGTCACTGGAGTATCTGGCCCCTGATATTTAGTGTTTCTTTGTCTAATCTTTAATATGGATGGTGGTCTGAGTAGTTACTCTTAGAGGCAGTGCAGCACAGCATCACTGACTTTGCACAACACGACACGGGAGAGGTTACTAAATTTAAAAGTAAAACTTTCCAGAGACTCTCTTTACAGCTTGATTTATTTTCAGGTATAAAACACAGAAGTACAGAACACAATTCCAGTCTGATGGTTTCAGAGTCTGAGTTTGACAGCGACCAGGACACTATCTTCAGCAGAGAAAAGGTCGAAAGAGAGAATCCTAAGAACATCATGAATGGTTCTGTCAAAAATGGAGTTTCCTTCAGCTATAGCTCGAAAGACAGATAATTGAATGAGTGTAAAATGAAAGGACGTGCTGATTTGACACACCAAGAAAGTGTTGATCCACCTTTTGTTTTTCAAAATCGAAATCTTCCTAAAATTTTATCCTAACAGCAGATGAAGTAAAATTCCAGTACAGCGGAGGGGGGATTAAACAAACAACTAACTCTTGTCATTGGTGTCAGAAGCACATTTAATTCCTCATTTGCTCTTTGCTGAACATTTATGCATAAATGTCAGCAGACATTTTTCCTATAGTAGACCAATGAATCACTGCTATGACCCCAACCAGGAGTGTTCTGTTACTAACAAAGGTGACTGTCTGAGGCTATATACAGGCTGTGTCTTCACTCTGTTTCCGTCACTCGGAGGAGCACTGTTTTATGTTATGTTATGTAGTTAATGTAAAACAGTAAAAGCCAACATTCAGAGTTTCTAGCTGCAAAGAGCAAAGTTTGGCTACAAGCTCCATCTTCATATACAGTTTTTAAGTTGGATACAGAAAGGGGAAGTCCATAGCTAGCATTTTTAATACATAGTATTTACCTCCTAAGCTCTGCTTTATGACTGTGGTTTTTAGGGTAGCATGCCTAAGGTGAAAATGCCTCTGTTTTTAAGGGACATTTGCTATCTAGCAGTTTCACTTAATCAGTTGCAAGCTAATGTGATACGTTTGTATCCTGTACAAAGCACATGCCCCCTATATTTACAGCGAAAAAATGACGGCAGTGGAGGAATCCTGCCTTTTATTCTCTTCCGTTATGATGACTGAGGCATGTATTTCTGTTCCCTGTGGGGCCTGAGGGCCCGAGGGGTATGTAAGAAAGAGGAGAGGGGGTCGGGAGGACTTAGTACCTGTATGCCTCCTGCCATGTGTTGAGCACCCTAAACTTCCTTTGGCTTAAATTAGAGTTTAAGGTGCTCAGGACCTTGTAAGATTGGACCCTTAATGCACTTAAATGGAGATGGACACTAGAATATGTCAGCCGGGGAGGTTTGTAATAGAGTTAGAATGTGTCAAGGCTGTTACTGAGCAAAGGCTTGTAACAAAGAGCCATATAGGAAGCAGGAGCTTTGATCGCACAGTAAGGGTTAGTTAGGGCTGACTGAAACTTTTGCTTGAATATTAGAGGGTTTTTTTTGTTTACTCTTTGCTAGGGGGTTGGCTGTCTTGGATCAGGAAAAAGGGCAAGACTGTGTGAGTTTTGAGCTCACTGTTGTTCATAATTATTGTTCAGCACCCAGGTATTATTCAGGGGTGCCATATTAGAAGTGCCCCATCACGTCCTTGAGATCTGTGTAAGGAGAACCCAGTTTATATGTGGACTTCATTTGTTCATGGCTACGGTGGTGGGAGATACAGACCAGTCAGCTTGACTTCAGTATCCGTGAAATTCATTGAGCAAATTAAGCAATCAGTTTGTGAAGACCTAGAAGATAATAAGGTGGTAAGTAATAGCATGGATTTGTCAAGAACAAATCATGTCAAACCAACTCAATAGCTTTCTTTGACAGGGTAACAAGCCTTGTGGATGGGGCAAGCAGTAGATGTGGTATGTCTTGAATCTGCTAAGGCTTTCAATACTGTCTCGCATGACTGTCTCATAAATAAGCTAGGGAAATACAACCTAGATGGAGCTACTATAAGGTGGGTGCAGAACTGGTTGGAAAATCGTTCCCAGAGAATAATTATCAGTGGTTCGTTCACAGTCAAGCTGGAAGGGCATAACGAGTGTGGTCCTGCAGGTATCAGTTGAGGGTCCAGTTTGGTTCAATATATCTTCATCAGTGATTTAGATAATGGCATAGAGAGTACACTTATAAAGTTTGCGGACGATATCAAGCTGGGAGGGGTTGTAAGTACTTTGCAGGATTGGATTAAAATTCAAAATGATCTGGACAAACTGGAGAAATGGTCTGAAGTAAATACGATGCAAAGTACTCCACTTAGGAAGGAACAATCAGTTGAACACATGCAAAATGGGAAATGACTGCCTCGGAAGGAGTACTGCAGAAAAGGATCTGGGGGTCATAGTGGATCACAAGCTAACTCTGAGTCAATAGTATAACACTTCTGCAAAAAAGGCAAACATCGTTCTGGGATGTATTAGCAGGAGTGTTTTAGGCAAGACGTGAGAAATAATTGTTCTATTCTACTCTGCACTGATTAAGCCTCAACTGGAGTATTGTGTCCAGTTCTGGGCACCACATTTCAGGAAAGATGTGGACAAACTGGAGAAAGTCCAGAAGAGAGCAACAAAAATGACTAAGGTCTAGAAAACATGACCTATGAGGGAAGGTTGGAAAAACTGGGTTTCTTTTTCTTGAGTGGTAACAGCTAATTTATAATCCATCATTATATATGTGTAGTTGGGATTATATTTTCCAATGTGCATTATTTTGCTCTTATCAATGTTGAATTTCATCTGTCATTTTGTTGTAATTCTTTGCAGTCAGCTTTGGATTTAATTATATTGAATAATTTTGTATCATCTGCAAACTTTGCCACGTCACTGTTCACTCCCTTTTCCAGATCTTTAATTAATATGTCAAACAGCACAGGTCCCAGTATAGATCTTTGGGGTACCCTGCTGTTTACCTCTCTCTGACTATTTATTCTGACCTTTTGTTTCTGATCCTTTAACCCAGGGTTAAACTTTTTCACCTGAGGGCCACATCGGGTTTCTGAAATTTGTATGGAGGGCCAGTTAGGGGAGGCTGTACCCCTTCCCCCCAGCTTCTTGCCCCCTGACGGCCCTCCCCGGGACTCCTGCCCCATCCACCCACACCCACACACACACACACACACACCCTCGCTCCCTGTCCCCTGACTGCTCCCCACAGCCCCATCCAACCTCTCCTCTCATTCCTGACTGCCCCCCCGGTGACCCCTGCCCCATCCAATCACCCCTTCTCCCTGACTGCCCCTAGAACCCCTGCCCCTGATTGCCCACTGCTGCCCCATCCAACCTCCCCCTTTCCTTCCTGACTGCCCCTCCTGCCCCCACTCAACCCTCCTGTTCCCCACCCTCTGACCGCCCCGACCCCTATCCACACCCCCACCACCACCCCGAACTCTCCTGCCCTCTATCCAACCCTCCCTGCTCCCTGTCCCCTTACTGCACTGCCTGGAGCACTGGTGGCTGGTGGTGCTACAGCCACACCACCCAGAACACCAGGACAGGCAGCCCTGCCGCCTGGCTGGAGCGAGCCACACCACCACGCAGCAAGAGCCCCGCCGCCCAGAGCATTGCGCTGGCAGTGCAGTGAGCTGAGGCTGCGGGAGAGGGGGAAAAGTGGGGGAGGGGCTGGGGGCAAGCCTCCCGGGCCAAGAGCTCAAGGGCCAGGCAGGAAGGTCCCAGTGGCCGGATGTGGCCCGTGGGCTGTAGTTTGCCCACCTCTGCTTTAACCCGTTACTGATCCATGAGAGGACTGTCCCTCTTATCCCGTGATTACTTAGTGTCCTTAAGAGCCTTGGTGAGGGACCTTGTCAAAGGCTTTCTGAAAATCCAAGTACACTATATCCGCTGGTTCTCCCATATTCACATGCTTGTTGATGCCCTCAGAATTCTAATAGATTGGTGGAGCATGACTTGCCTTTACAAAATTCTGTTGTCTCTTCCATAACAAATCTTGTTTATTTGTGTGTTTGATCATCGTTTTCTTTACTATAGTTTCTACCAATTTGCCTGGTAGTGACATACGCTCACTGATCACGATCTCCTTGGATGCCCTTTTTAAATATCAGTGTTTAAATTAGCTACAATCCTGTCAGCTGGTACAGAGTTTCAATGATAGGTTACATACTACAGTTAGTAATTTCTCAGTTTAATATTTGATTTTCTTGGGTGAATACCATCTGGTCCTGGTGACTTATTACTGTTTAATCTTCTATTGACACATCAGTGTGGGATAGTACTTCAGATTTTGTGGTTTAAAAAAAAAATAGCTCTGAAGTCTGTATCGCCCCCACATCCTCTGCAGTAAAAATCGATGCAAAGAATTCATTTAACTTTTCTGCAATGGCCTTGTCTTCCCTTAGTGCTCCTTTAGCATCTTGGTATTGTAGTGGTCCCGGTATCTGTTTAGGAGGCTTCCTGCTTCTGATGTACTTCAGAAAATTCTTACTGTTAGTTTTTGTGTCTTTAGCAAGTTGCTTCTCAAATTCTTTTGTGGCCTGCCTTAAAATTGAACATGTAACCTGTCAGAGTTTGCGGCACCTTCCTATAATCTTCACTAGGATTAGACTTTCAAATGGTAAAAGACGCCTTTTTACTAATGGCCTCCACAGCTCTGCTGTTTAGCGATGGTGGCATTCTTTCTGTCCTTTTTTTCTGATTTTTGGTGTAGATTTAGTCTAAGCCTCTTTTACGGTGTTTTTAAATAGTCCTCATTCTGCTTGCAGGCATTTGACCCTTGTGACAACTCCTTTTGATTTCCATCTAACAAGCATGCTCATTTTTGCGTAGTTCCCCCTTTTTAAAATTAAATATTAATACCTTTCTGGCTCTGAGAATTTGTGATATCAAATGTTCATATCATCAGTGGTCCTTAAGGCTAGCATGACTTCTTTGTCAGGCATTCAGGACTGAATATAACAAGCCCTGGACTTTGGATCAGTGTAATTTTTATATCTAATAATGCTGAATTCCTGGAGTCTCTGTGCAGGCAATACCCAGAACTGGGAGGACACGGCTATTAACTGGTAGAGTTAAAATGCATTGGTGGAACTGAGTGGGGAAGTCTTCTTATTTTTATGGACTGTGCTGGACTTGAAGCACTCAAGATCCACTCTGACAGACAAAATAAAAATATTAAAAATGCCCCAGGATGCTGGGAACTACTCAGAAAATTCCCCCACCTACTATACAAGCAGCAGAGACTTGCAATGCTAACGCTGTACACGAATGCATCAATATGTTAATAAGGACAAGCATAGCAACTATATTCTTGTCCGCATCCCTTCAAAGTTAAGCCCTAGTGCAGCTGATATATTGAAGATGCTCTCACTCATTACTATGAGGCATTTAATAAGTCCGCACACTAATTGTTGCACATGAGAGCATCCATACTTACAGAACATAAAACTACACCACTATAAGCAAGCTAACACCTCTTTTTATCATGGCAGACAAAGTGCTTCTGCAATATGAGGTGAAATTTAGCTGGACATATCTGACAAGAACAGTAAAAGCAAAGCCTCTGTCTTCTAATTCAACCCCTGTATTAACGGAGCTGTTGCTGATAGTGTTAACTGTTGTCTGATGGTCATGACTAAGTTACATTTGACGAGGCCAGTTCTCATTTCTTGTTTCACACTTGTCAGATATATTTCTAACTACCTTCTGGGAGGATAAAAGGAACTTTATCAGCCTCATTGTCAAGTGCACCAGATACAGCTGTAGTTCAGGGACCGCTGCCACGCACACGCTGCCATGTTGCCAAACATGCTTGCCTATGCGATGCTAATTTTACTTTATTCAGCAGATTGTCTTGAGGAAATGGAAGTGCACAAGCTCATGCAGGGGGGTTCATCTGCAGGGGGTTTAACAACACAGTATGTATTGTCTCCATTCTTTATTCTACCCCTTCAAACCTGAGAGCAGCTCAAAACTGCTAGAGCTTAACATTCCTCAGACAGCTCTGGCCTTCTTCAAACAATCACAGGCCAAAACCATCAGTCCCCCCCCCCATCCCCCCATTTAAGCAAAATTCCTGTCCAAGTCTGTGGGTGTATTGCCTGTATAACAAGTGTGGGTTTTGATCTTTGCTATGTTGAGATGATAAAGGAATAAGTTATAGTGACCTTGAGTTTTGGGTGGTGATGGAGCAGAGAAAATGACAATTGTCACCTGCTGGACAATGTATGGAAGACTGGTCTGAGAAATAGAGATGAATGATGAATATCCCTCTAGGACAGTGGATCCCAAACTTTTTTCCTGGCGGTCCCTTTCACACTGCAAGCCTCTGAGTCTGACCCCCCTAATAAATTAAACATACTGTTTTATATATTTAACACCATTATAAATGCTCAAGGCAAGCAGAGTTCAGGGTGGAGGTTGACACCTCGCGACCCCCTGAGGGGTCTCGACCCGCCCAGCGTAAGAACCCTTGCTCTAGAAGAAGGACGAGTGGGATAAGAAAGTGGGGATGGGAGGTCCTAAAGCATAAGGGAGAGTTGTACTTTAGGATTCCGAACACAGCTCAGTGTCAGATCCAGGTGTAATGAGGGAGAAAAAAGCCCATAGGTTTGAAACTGATAGCACTTTAAATGAAAATACATTTCCCTGTAGCATAGGCAGTGAATTAAGTGAAGGTCAGCCACATGTCAGTACTTTGCCTCTGTATAGAAGCATGGTGCCTCGTGTGTTGGTGAGCTACTGCAGACTTTTAAATAGGAATCTGTCTCTAGAAAGTGTTATATATTGCAAATGATGATATATTATAACTGGAACCATTTCTGAAGTGATACTATTACATTTATGTAGCCCTCCTAATAAAGATCTGTCTTTCCCTCTATGAGGTTTGGTCATGTGTCCTTGTAGCTGTTGCATTCTTCTGTATCTGATGTTCAATTCTGAGGTCAGAGCAGTACAGTAAAAACAATTACATGCTTTAGCTTTTCTGTTCATACATCAAACCTTAGGAGTTAGTTTAATTGTTTTTGACGCTTCTTTGTGCTGAGTGGCAAAGAAAATATGAGAGGTAGGAATGAATTCAGTATATTGAAGAAGAGGACAAAGAAACCAGAAACTCAAATTATAATTGCAGCTCCCAGAGAGGGGCTGTCTGTCCTAGAGCTGTGCAAATAAGTGGTTTGGTTTGCTCGCAACTACATAAAAATCAGGGGACAAAATGTTTTGGGTCAACCTGACAATGAAATGTTTCAAAGTTTTCAGTGAATTGAAATAAAAATATTTCATTTTGTGAGACCGAATGTTTTTTGGGGCACGGAGGGTCAGAGTGTTTATTATTGTCTTTAATAAAACTGACAGACACTTCAAATCAAAATGTTTTGCTAGCTGTTTAAATAAAACCTGCTTTCTTTTTCACGAGCTAAGTATTGTTATAACATAGTGCCCTTTTCAGATAAATGGAATAGCCCAATTCTGTCACCCCCCGGACATGTTGGGTACAAGTAGCAGTTCCATGCCATGCTACAGGTAAGAGGATGGAATAGTTATGATTCTTAAGTGTTCTGCATAGTGGCATGGCCTATAGCCTTCTGTATAACACTTAAGCCAGCATAATCCTGCTTCTCCCTTTCCTCAAATACTAGGCATTTCCAACTCAGCCAGGAATTCTGTAGTAGGGCCAGCTGCAACAAGTTTTGTCCATCCTAGCATTAAAAAGTGACTTTGTTAAACAATGAAAACACAAGATTCCCTATTTTTGCCTCAATTACAGATCAGATTTGTTTACAAGTAAAATGTCCTAATTACCAGCTATGCAAGCTCAGTCTGAGATCTGAAAACCAAGTCAACTCTCCTTTTCCACATGCTGTGGGCCACATTCTGCATTCATTTACACAAGTGCATCTCCATTGTTTTCAAGAGCATACAAATGTAGTTAATTGTCTTCCACAGGGTTGCATTTGATCCTATATCTGTAACTTAATTAAAAATTCTGCTGATGACCAGAAAGGAATAAGACCCTGTAATAGCTTCCCACCCCCCCAGATGCTGTGTCTCTGTAGTACTAAAAGGAGTAAATAAATCCCCCACTCTTTTCATCCATCACTACAGCAGCCAGTTATGATGCTGAATACACCTGGGAACAGAATTGCTTAGTAAGAAGGAACTACTTTTACAGTCACAATTCAGAGTGAAACTACTTTCAGGTAGGAATATGCTCAGGTGACCAAGACAGCATGACCAGATCCAGTTGTTTGGAGACAAATGCTGCCTCAAAGTTTCCTAGGAAAAGGGTTCTTGTATAGGAGATGCTACAGACAACAGCTAAACTTTAGCCTCTGAGTTGTGTATGCCATACTTAATTCTCTATAAAGTTTGTCTTCCAGACATCTCAGCAGCAGGAGAAAGAGATGATGACCTTATGATGTCAAATTGTAGGGCTAGGGGCAAAGTCATTTCCTAGAGCTACCACAAATGAAAATGGCCATTATGAGATGGAAAGATATCCTAGTGCCAAGCCAGTGATTACCGAGAGCTCCTTGCTCACAGGATTGCAAAATTTCCTGCATGGAGCACCTGCATGATATGATGAAGAAACATACCAGTTATTTCAGAGGTAGCCTAGCAGACATGCCCAATGGTGAGTTTCACAGTACTAAATTGTAGAAACTGAAATGTGTGTCTATGAAGAGGGCAGATCTTCCATGTCTTCCTTAGGAAGTGAATATGCAGCAGAGTGCAAGCTAGTTGGCTCGTGTAAGATACTTGTTAGACTTTTACACCTCACTGTCAAATCACAGTGCAGCATAACATGCTAGCTACTTTCTCCAAGCAGAATTCAAGTTCTGACAGATACCAAATTTTACACATTAAGTACTGCAAATGCGTCTACTATTATAATCATGCTGAATGCCACCCAATATGGCAATGCACTTTTTATTGCCTCTGCAGGACCAACTTTCTGGGAAGCCTTAGGATCAAGAGCCTCCTTCACTTATTTTGCTCAATTAAACAAAGTTGGTCAAGGCAACATGTTGGTGAGGAAATGCGTTACATAAGGTAACTTACTGAAAAAGCATCCTATGGTGGTCAGAAATGCTGTTGGGCCTACTTGGGAGAAAAAAAAATGCAGACCTAAAAAGCTACTGGGTGTAAACTATCTATTGTGAAAAGTCCACCATCCTGATTTAAGAAGGCTTGATGTATTACTAGTTCTCAACCACCCGGGCTATTCAGAATCTTTAGTATTTGTAAAAGGCTTGAAGATGCTCAGATGGAAGACAAATGTGCCCATCATTGCCTTTCAAAGTGAGGTAACTGATAAATACAAGAGATTGTCATGTGGTGGTCTAAACTCTGACACTTACAAAATAGCCTCTGTTGAATGTACACAGCATGCATTTCTTCCACTGTTTGGCTTATCTGAAATAAATGAAAACTAATGCAAATATACGGCATCTGGACTTAAACAGCAATTGAGTGTTAAATAACAGCCTAATTAACAATCAATTTAACACAGAAAAGTGAATGCCCACACTATCCAGTGCTTTCACAGGTGTTAGATATTTATTACTTGAAAACAGTTCAGTTTCTTTGCTAAGTAGCATGCGTTCTTTGAACATACATTACATTACAAAAAAGCTAGACAATCACAAACTAAATCAAACTGAAACGTAAGAATTCAAGTCTATGTTTTGTTAAAGGATCACAGTTTTTGATAAGAGTACAACATTTGTAAGAAAGATCAATTTGTGCTATTCGATGTAGACATTACCTAGAAAACCATACAAATTCAAACACTGGAGTCCAGGCATGGAGGAAACCTTGACAAAGAATTTTTTTTTAAAGTTAATCTAAGATACTGTTAAAGTTATGTAACAAAGGTTTGTACTTCCTGTTGTTAGACACAGTTTAAAGATATCTTGTGCTGGATAAAGAGTAAAAATTTACTCAAGTTTTATTTAATTCTATTCAGAGAAGAAAATCCAGCCTCATAAAACAAGACACCAAAATTTTAAGACAACCAACAGTGTTGCATCTGACATGGAGGTAACCAATGAGAGCAATGCAATTTGAGTGCCTGGCTGAAGTGACGGATGAGTCCATCTGTCTAAGCTACTTATAAAACTGCCTGTGTGCTTGCTGTATTTAAGCTATAGTACTTTGCGATGTAGCAAGTACTGGCTGTATTTTTGTGCAGCACCCTCTGCTGAATAAGAAATGGATGAGTAAGATATCTTGTTCTAGCTGCCCTACTTTCATACATGCCATAACACAATGCTCTCAAAAAATCAGGGTACTATGTATGCTCATCTGCAAGAGTTTAAAAGTGGTTAATATAAACAGGTACATCTGTCTTCTCCTTATTAACTCCAAAAGCACACACGGCAGGCGATAAGGCCTCCGTGCCTTCATTTTTATATGTATTGCATTAGGGACTTCTGTATGGGCAATGAGTGTCCTTTCCAAACCCTTGTTTGTGGCATCACTTCAGCGCAATGCACTCATGCATTTTACACAGACAGTAAGGAATAAGCTCTAGCCACACCCAGTGTAATATAAAAATAATCTAAATAACATTTAAAATGTTGAGTAGCAATCAATACTCCTCCTTGTTCACTTGCGAAGGCTCTGTGAAGCTCCGCTCCACCTTGCTTTTCGGTTAATCTTAAGTGTCATTCCAAAAATAATTTTCCACTACCTCGGTTTAATTGAATACCATTGCCTACTTGACAGGGTACATTCATCTAGAGAGAGCAGTCAGCTCACTTTCATTCTGTAATTAAATGTAAAAGTCTGGCTAAACAGCAGTTAGCCAAAAATGAAAACACAACTTCTACTCCCCAGCCTCTGAAAAGCCAGTTTAAAATTTTCTATAGGATCTTCTGAGGAAGTTTAGTTTGCTGAATAAAGTGCTTATTTTAAATCAAAACCATGTTAATACACCATTATTTGCTTCACATTAAGGAACTTTTACATCACCTTTAAATGATGCTTTCAGTTGAGGCTACATAGACTAAGGGGATGACGTACAAAGTCTGCCTCTGAAGACCTATACAATCCTTATTAGGTTGTAAATTAGATGAGTTTGGGGTTTTGTCCCACTCCGCGATGGACATCTGCCCATGTGACAAGGAGCCCAGTCCAGGGCCTGTCAGCATTTAAGGCACAAAGCCGTGGAGCAGAACTGCCTGCTGAGGCTCTGTAGTTGAGCAAGCTGAAGTGGCTCTTTGAAGAAGTGGGAGGAAAGTACTCCTTAAAAAAGTTGGTTGGCAACATTTATGTTGATGACCATCCTCTTCCCTTTCCCAGGTGCGGTCATACTGGTCTTGCACAGGGGAATGAATGGGTATGTATTGTCATGTGGAGCTCATTTACATAAATCTCTCCCCCCCACCCCGAACAGCTCAGCAGGGTGTCCCTGCAACATGCATACAGCCCCCTCATCCCCATGCTACACACTAAGCTAGCCATCCCCCAAGCTCCACTGACTCATTATGCAACCAGTTTATACACACTACTGCGATTTACATCCCTTGTTTACGTGGTAGCATAGGTTGTGTATCTGTTACTGAAACTACTAAGCTCTTAGGCATAAGTTAAGATGTCTGCTCTGGAGAGAGCAAAGCTGCAACAGCAGGTGGTGTTGCAATTAGCCATGATGTGTACTGACACAGCTGCGCAGTAGCCTGTAAGAATGCCTGGCTCCAGCCATTACTATTAATTCCTCCCCTTCGCAAGCACCAAGTTCTCCTGCAAAACTTTAATAAAAGTAAGCAATCTGAAAAAGTTCTACAACAGCATTAGCAAGTTGAGAATTAAGTGCATATTTGGCACAAAACCATGAAGGACAGGCTACCCTCCCCAACACTTCTCCACTCCCTACACAGATGCGTGAATATTAGGAGAGACAGAAGGAAAAAAAATTGCCTATGTCCTCCAGAACAGAATTAGGATCTTCATTATGGACAAATCTCCAAATTCTTCCTATTTACATAAGGTAACCCAAATAACAGAAACTATTCCTCCCTCATCCCCTCTCTAAGAGGCACTATCATTCAACTATTGGGTATTAACTAAATCTATGTAACTAGTAATATTTGTGTTTTACAAGTGTCAGCACAGAGCTACATGAAACATCTCTCTCTACATGTACTCACACAACAGCGTTACTTGGATTTGAAGAGGGTAACAGTCACATTAATATATAGACAGTCCACCCCAATCAGGCCAATATTTTCCAGGCCTTTGTGGATTGTGTCATTTTTGCAAATTTTTATAAGCCTCCAAAACAGACATACTTTATTTCTAGGTACTCATCAATACCATATTTTGAACCTTCTCGACCTAAGCCAGACTGTTTCACACCACCGAAAGGGCACTCCACTGAGGACATTATTCCTTCATTAACACCTACTATTCCAACCTCCAGCTGCTCTGCAACTCTCCAGATCTGGGCTGGGTCTTGAGAATAGAAATATCCTGCCACATGAATGTAAAAATATATTGTTAACATAGAGCAAAAATCAAAAGGACATGGCAGCAGAAGGTTTTGGAGAAGGTGCTTATTAGCAAACAGAAATAATCAAAATGAAATTCTTCATCTCACACCATTCCAACACTAAACTCAAGTTTGTAGCTGCACAGTGGTATATCTGTCTGAAAAGGAAGAACGTACCTGCTAAACCCACATTGGCTGAATTTGCTATTGCAACAGCTTCTGCTTCAGTATCAAACCTGTCAATATAAAGAAACAGATAACCAGTGAGACCTGCAATCAACATAGCGAGGTGGAAAAGAAAGTAATCCTTACTGCCTTCCTGGTCTCTGGATACTGAGAAGCAGCCTCACTGCAAATGAGACAAAGTGAATGTAGGTTTGTTCTCCTTGGTATATTTCTAGTGTTTTATTATTTAATTTTCAGTCTCAAGCCAGGGTGCTTTTGCCATTTCCCTTGAGTTACATTAAATTTTAAAATGTGTTAACACTTGTCAACTAATGTGGTTTAAACACGCCATTCACTTTCCCTGTCTTGACAAGATCTCACACCTGAGAAAGATTCATAAATCTTCCCCCCCCCCCCGAGGGCTACCAGGTTAAATCATACTGGGGAGGGGGGAGGAAAAAAAAACCCTCATAGAGAGGGATAATTTGTCCAAAGGGTACTTTGGATCAGAGAAACACAGAACTATTAGGTCATGTGACAAAATGCAAAAGTTCTCAGGTCCCTTAAAGGAGCATGAAAATTGATGGTCTTTACTGTTATCCTCCCTCGTGAAACTGCAGGTGCCATTTAAAAAAAAAAATCTCACTGAAAAAAAAAGTTAACAGGTCAAAATTACAGGTACAGTTTTAATAAATAAAAATCCGAGAGAGAGAGAGAAAAGTAATCTCATCAGAAGCGGAAAAAAAAAATCTGTGGAAGAATAATAATGATAATTATGCAGATTGTATACTTATTCACATGAAAAATACTTTTCTGAAGTTTACTAAACTCTCTCTATGTTAATCTGAAGAATGGATTATCTTACTTGATAACTGGTGCTAAGGGACCAAACGTCTCTTCTTGCGTGCAAAGCATGTTTGTTGTGACGTTGCTGAGCAGAGTAGGCTCAAAGAAATTCTTTCCAAAACTGTGTCGTTTCCCTCCTGTCACAATGGATGCTCCTTGAGAAACCGCATCGCTAATGTGTCTCTCCACCTGAGATGAGCAAAATAAGAGATACTCAAGCTAGCATTTAGCAGTAAAGATTTGGTCTACTTTTCCTTGAATACACAACAAGATTCCCCAAAATTAAACAGGGCATTAGACAAAAAGGGTTTATTCTGCTCCTTATTTAAAGGACTGAGACGCTGCTTAAAACTTCCCTTTTTGCTGAATTTTCATCTCTCCTCCTGAACATAACCTGAATTTTAGATTTGCAGACCAGGATCACTTGCAATGCAGGGCTGCAATTCAGTAAAGATTTACATAAATGCTTAACTTTATGAACGCTTATTAGTCCTGCTGAAGTCAAGGAAAGTACTCTCAGGGTATAAAATTAAGCACATCTGTAAGTCTTTGCAGGATCAGGGCCACACATTCATGGTCAGCGTCGTCAGAGAGAGATACAAGAGACCATGTAGTGCTTACCTACTGACAGAAGAAAACTATCCTATCTCAGGGCTTGTCTACACTGGCAATATACAGCGCTGCAACTTTCTTGCTCAGGGGTGTGAAAAGCACCAGTATAGACAGTGCACCAACGCTGGTAGCTGCGCTCCCATTGTTGAGAGCTATGCCCCTCATGGAGATGGGTTTTTTTAGAGCACTGGGAGAACTCTCTGCTGTGACCACATAAGCCACGTTAAAGTGCTGCCAGTGTAGACTAGCCCACAATAGCAAGTCTTCACGATGGTATTGGAGAGACCATATCTCCATCTATACTCTAACGTGAACAGAACGCACATTAAACTAACATGTATGAACACCAGCCCGGGTGGACAAAAACTGATGATTTCTTTTTAAAAAATGGATTTTTAAAAATATAAATCAGATTTTTATGTTTAAAAACAAGACCTTAAAATTAAATTTGAATTTATGGTAACCTACGGTAAGGCCTAAATTTACTACAATCTATTCAAATCATTTTAAAAAAAATGAATTAAAAAAACCCTACTTTATACCAGTGAGTCATCTGCAAATTTTTGTAAGTTAAAGAGTGCTACTTTTTAAATGTAAACAGAATTGGGGTAGGGAGGAGAATCTTTAACTGTTGAGGTGAATTCAAGCTTTATAAATATGTCAATGTCATATGGTGCATTAAATATCTATATTATTTTCATTCTTTACAACAGAGTTAATGGTGGTATTGACATTTTTCCAAATGCACGTACTTTTAATTCCTGTTGTACAAAAAAGCTTTTTCCTTAATTTTACTTTTGGATTCAGTTTAGCCAGCTGTTGCAGAGAATATATTTTCTTCTTTTGGATTAGTTCATCCAAATTAAGAAACTAACTGGGTGTTGAAAAAGTAGGAAAGCTTGTGTTCCTCTTCCAATCTATGAACTATAATACAAAAAAACCCAGGTGGGAGAAGATGAACTCTACTCATTCTAGAAATTTGAAGGAGAGGGGCCAGATTTTCAAAGATATTTAGGCACCTAAAGATGCTGATAGGCACCTAGTGGGCTGTAGCATCTTCACACAAATTAGGAATAAAAAACATCATCTAATAAATAAATGCAATGCCACTCCTCACTTTCCATATAATAAAAAAATATAAAAATGAAGAATCTGAATAAATGTATGTTAAGAAATATAACTATTTATATAAATGAGAATGCACCTTTCTTTAGGAAAATACCTAAAACGTACAAATGCAAAACAAAATTAAAAGTCGCCCTCCACATTCAGAGCCCCAAATAGTTTTAGCCTTAATTTATTTTTGTGCTTAGTTTTGATTCACAAAAACAGACTCTTCAAAACAAAAACTCTGTCATGCTACCTAGAGACATGAATATACCCAATACAACTCCCACAGTCTGTTAAGCTTTTGCAAATGTTCTCCAAAAAAATACCAATCAGAATATAACTAGGAAAAAAGGCTTGCTCATGGTAGATTATTCCCTTTTCTTTTCCTAGTTGAACAAGGCAATGATCGCTGTAATTACTCCTGTTCACATCACTGTGGGCTTTGAGGAGAGAATACTTTCTGCAAATACAGAGAGACAAAGTGGGTGAGGTAATATCTTTTGTTGATGAGATAGACAAGCTTTTGAGCTACACAGAGCTCTTCTTGAGATCTGGAAAAGGTACTCCCAGCATCACCGCAAAATGAAAGGCGGAACAGATTAAGTAAATAGCATATATTGTAAGGGACCATTCCAGGTAGAGTGGCAAATATAGTCTTACAAAACAGGTATTAGACAAAACTGAGTATACAATATGTTTAATACTTCCTAAAAATATAAATTACAATTTCAAAAGTGAAATCAGTATATTCTGATTATATATATATATATATATATATATATATATATATATATATATACACACACACACACACACATACCTTTCCCACTGCTTTTTCATTAATTAATGGCCCCTGGGTAGTTCCTTCATCAAATCCATTTCCTACACGTAGCTCTCTTTCAATGGCTTTGGCAAATTTTTCCACAAATGCATCGTGGATCTTTTTTTGCACCAAAAACCGATTTGTGCAAACACATGTCTGAAAACAAACATGAATAACAAAAGACAAAGCTTAGTGCTCTTCCCATTTTTTACAGCACAGTAACTGGTTACCATTAAGAAAAGGAGTACAAGGATGCATCCGATGAATTGAGCTGTAGCTCACGAAAGCTTATGCTCAAATAAATTTTAGTCTCTAAGGTGCCACAAGTACTCCTTTTCTTTTTGCGAATACAGACTAACACGGCTGCTACTCTGAAACCTGGTTACCATTACACTTCCTTCTATGCCTTCTCTTCACCCACATAGGCTGTTAGTAAGGTTTGCCCTTCTCTCATTACAACACTCTGAAAATCAAACACTAACAAGCTGGAAGTGTTTCCCTGAAACACCATCATCCTGTTAGCAGGTGTGGATCCTGCTAGGAAAGGGTTAACTGGGTGCCACTGATTCTCTGATATATGTATTTACCAGGATACAAGGGAGGTGTGGTGGAAGTTATCCTCTAACCAAAGGACACAGGATGTGGGTTAAGTAGCAGACTCAACATCTAAGCAAAGGCAGGCGCTGATATTTCTGTTATCTTATTGTTGTCTGTGTTAAGTCAGCCAAATCCCACATGAAGAAGGAGAGTCTGGATTTTACAAGTTGGATTTATAGGTTGGGGGAAGGAACACCTGCTTACTCTGACCCTTTGTTCTGTCTACACCCTCCTCTCCTCCTGCCTTGATTACTACAACCTCTTGCTTGATGTTCTCCAATACATAACTGCTAAAATAATGTTCCTTTGCAAGTCGGGCTACATTATCCCCCTTTGAATTCCTTTGATAACTTTCTATATCAAGTCTAAATTCCTTACCCTTGCATATAAGATCCTACATGGCTCTGTCTTGGTTTATATCTTGGGTCTTGTTTCATGTTGTCATGTCCCCATTCACCACTTTTGTTCTATCAAAGATTCCAGCTTCATTACTATACTCATTTCCTTCTCCCAGGCCAGTCTTTGCATTTTCTCTCATGCTGTCCCCTCACTTTGACTAGTGAAATTATTTCACGCTAATCAGGTTCTTTTCAAAATCCACTTAAAACTTGCTTCTTCTGCAAGGTTAAGGACAACTAACCCACATCAGTCATGTGCCTTCTCCACATCTTCTAGGCAGTATGCACCTCAGAACAATGATTGTCTTTAATGGTGCCAAGCGCACTGAACTCCAATATAAATGCCAATTACCCTGAAAAGTAACTCTAAAAATGGCAGATAGGTTTTTACCATATTTGTTTGTCTCATAACTATTTTCATAATCAAACATGCTCCATATATAAGCAGAGATGCATTTTTGAACTGCCAGCCTTGCACAAATAACCTGCACACAGAACACCATTCACTGTTTTTCCCAAGATGCTGCTGATTTAATTAACACTTAAAGCAATGTAGAGGTGGGGACAGGGGGGTTGTTGGTTTGGGGTTTTTTGCTTGACTAAGATCTTGCAGGATTGGCTCTCAACCAACTTAGTGAGCTGTACACACTCTGTTTTAGGTGTTAATGATAGCAACTGTGTCTGCGGAGAAACACTGAATCTTGATAAGTAAAGGAGGAATTCTTTCCACCTCTTTATCTTAAACTGCTTGTACCATTTATAAACTAAGCCTGAACGAACACACACACACACAGATAACGGCTAAGGATAGTGAACCTGATTTTAAAAAAAAAAATTCCATCTGGTTAAACACTTTCACCATGTGCTATTGCTCATCTTTCCCTCATTTACATTTTGTACATATCTAACTAAGGTTTGGGACCTGACTTGGTTAGAAGAGTGGTTCCTAACCACTGGCACTCAAAACTCGTGACTGGTATTCAGGCTAGCGGCTGCCACTGAAACCTCTGTCTTGGGCCTGCACGTACCTTATTCAATTATCTGAATTTTAAGCTACAACACAGTTCAATCCTCTGGGAACGGGGGTTTGAACAACGCTCAATTCCAATGCAAGTTTGATTATACACATCTGAACAAGGGGCAGCTGGTGCTAGAACAGAGACTGGCTTTTAGGTTTATCATTAAGGTAGGGGACAAAGAAGCTATTGGCTCCAGGAAAAGGGATATGGGAATGTGTCTCTATTGAAAATGACTTCTCCTGCACACCCTCAACTACTACTACCTTCACTGGGCATCCTAGGGGCACAAGGAATACAGGATTAGGTGAAAAAAGAAAAGGAGTACTTGTGGCACCTTAGAGACCAACAAATATATTTGAGCATAAGCTTTCGTGAGCTATAGCTCACTTCATCGGATGCATTCAGTGGGGAGATTTATATACATAGAGAACATGAAACAATGATTGTTACCATACACACTGTAACAAGAGTGATTACTTAAGGTGAGCTATTACCAGCAGGAGAGCTGGGCGGAAGGGGGGGTGGGGGCGGAGGCGAAGGGAACCTTTTGTAGTGATAATCAAGGTGGGCCATTTCCAGCAGTTGACAAGAATGTCTGAGGAACAGTGAGGGGTGGAGGCGGGGAAAAAACATGAGGAAATAGTTTTGCTTTGTGACCCATCCACTCCCAGTCTTTATTCAAGCCTAAATTAAATTGTATCCAGTTTGCAAATTAATTCCAATTCAGCAGTCTCTTGCTGGAGTCTGTTTTTGAAGTTTTTTTGTTCAAGAATTGCCACTTTTTGGTCTGTAATTGAGTGACCAAAGAGATTGAAGTGTTCTCCAACTGGTTTTTGAATGTTATAATTCTTGACATCTGATTTGTGTCTATTTATTCTTTTACGTAGAGACTGTCCAGTTTGACCAATGTACATGGCAGAGGGGCATTGCTGGCACATGACAGCATATATCACATTGGTAGATGTGCAAGTGAACGAGCCTCTGATAGTGTGGCTGATGTGATTGGGTCCTATGATGGTGTCCCCTGAATAGATATGTGGACACAGTTGGCAACGGGCTTTATTGCAAGGATAGGTTCCTGGGTTAGTGGTTCTGGTGTGTGGTTGCTGGTGAGTATTTGCTTCAGATTGGGGGGCTGTCTGTAAGCAAGGACTGGCCTGTCTCCCAAGATCTGTGAGAGTGATGGGTCATCCTTCAGAATAGGTTGTAGATCCTTGATGATGCATTGGAGACGTTTTAGTTGGGGGCTGAAGGTGATGGCTAGTGGCGTTCTGTTATCTTCTTTGTTGGGCCTATCCCGTAGTAGGTGACTTCTGGGTACTCTTCTGGCTCTGTCAATCTGTTTCTTCACTTTAGCAGGTGGGTATTGTAGTTGTAAGAATGCTTGATAGAGATCTTGTAGGTGTTTGTCTCTGTCTGAGGGGTTGGAGCAAATGCAATTGTATTGTAGAGCTTGGCTGTAGACAATGGATCATGTGGTGTGGTCTGGATGAAAGCTGGAGGCATGTAGGCAGGCATAGCAGTCAGTAGGTTTCCGGTATAGGGTGGTGTTTATGTGACCATCGCTTATTGGCACCATAGTGTCCAGGAAGTGGATCTCTTGTGTGGACTGGTCCAGGCTCAGGTTGGTGGTGGGATGGAAATTGTTGAAATCATGGTGGAATTCCTCAAGGGCTTCTTTTCCATGGGTCCAGATGATGAAGATGTCATCAATGTAGCTCAAGCAGAGTAGGGGCATTAGGGGACGAGAGCCGAGGAAGCGTTGTTCTAAGTCAGCCATAAAAATGTTGGCATACAATAGGGCCATGCGGGTACGCATAGCAGTGCCGCTGATTTAAAGGTATACATTGTCCCCAAATGTGAAATAGTTATGGGTGAGGACAAAGTCACAAAGTTCAGCCACCAGGTTTGCCGTGACATTATCAGGGATACTGTTCCTGACAAACATCTTTAGAAACAGATTTGGTTGACCAAAAACTGTGAGCCACTAATTTAAAGCAAAGCTAAATACACTTTGTAGTGTCTACTTTAATGGCCTGAAATGAGAGTTGTCTTCAGGAATTCATGAGAGTTTATTGCTTGTGAAATGTCCATATGACAAAATCATCTGAAACTGATACCCTTGTTGGCAGTTTCAGCAGAGAGGCACTGAACTGGCATTGTAGACTCATCTTCTCAAAACTATAGGTATGACTGAATTGCATTGCCATGATAGTGCTGCTACATGTGCTTTATCCGTTCAGTGGATAGGGGACTGCAATGTTCAGGGCTGTAAATCCAGCATATTTCCTTTCACAAGCAAATAAAGTTAGGCAAAAATAGCTTAATCACAAAAAACAGGGATCTTTCATGCTCCAAAACGTGAAATAGGCAAGGTAGAAAAATAATTCTCTCACCTGCCCCGAGTTTCTGTATTTAGAAGCCAGAGCTCCTGCAACAGCTCGGTCCACATCAGCGCTGTCAAACACTATAAATGGAGCATGCCCCCCAAGCTCCATGGAAACCCGCTTCACAGTGCCAGCAGCGTGATGCAGCAGTATCTACAAGTATACAGCAGACACCAAACAGGATAAGTGTGTAAATAATCAGTTCACTAACAAATAAGAATTTAGAGGCTAAGGGAACTAACTCTGGTGGGGATTGAACTCCCATAATAACCTACAAGTTCACCACAGAGTCAATGGTCCATCTTTTCCATTCCCTTGCCAAAGCTGGCGATCTGATCCTACATTGACGTCTCCAGTGGAAAAACTCCCATTGACATTAATAGGACCAAGATTTCACCCAATTACTTTGTCCAGCCTTTATTTAACTAGAACTCAAGGAAGAGCTGCTTCTACTTTCCCTTGCAAGATCATTCCACATTGTAATAAAACTTGCTGTTAAGATTTTTCTCCTGATATCCAGTTTACATTTTCCCCTTCCCACTGTCATCCCACTCCTCCTCAGACCATTTTAGAAAATGCCCCTTTCTTGTTAAGAGAAAGATTCTGCCATCTTAACCCCGCACACTAGTATTTTATTCCTCAAATAGTCCTAATGATTTCCATGAGACTACTCGCAGAGTAAAGGGAGTAGAATCTAGCCTTAAGTAAAGATTTTACCTCATTACCCTTCCCTTCTTTCAATAATGCACTTCGTTACTGAGCAGCACATTCTGAGGTGTTTCCATTAGAGTCAAGTCATCACGTAACTTGAAACAGCAGTTTCTGGAGCTGAACTTTCCTGAGTAACTGCTGTGCATAATTCCAGTTTGTAATTTGATGAAGATTACCACTGTTCTAAAAAGCTAACAGATACCAGATTAAAGGGAAAGCAATTCAAGGAAAAGTACTTAACAGACTCAGGGATTTGTGTTAAGCCCTCAAGAGCCAGAAGGGAAGAAAGTTTGTTGCAATGTGGGGAAGAACCACCCCAAAGGCAAATGTTATAGATACACCTTTCTCCCCTCAAAACACTTCCCCTTGCCTTTCAGTAAAAACCCTTCAGTCATTCACGGTCATGTACCTTTCCTGTAGCAGTAGACCCAGTAAAAGATATTTTTGCTACCAAAGGATCAGTGCACAGAGCCTCCCCAACAGCTGGGGTTTGTTGTTGGGAACAGGGGACAACATTATATACTCCTGCTGGAATTCCAGCCTGGTTTGCAAGCTGCAATGAGAAACAGTGAATATGCACAAAATAATATACTTTGTGTAAGGATCAGGTAGGTAATATTTTTATATTCATATATGTATTTGTAAATTTGCTCTGAAGACATAAGCACCAAGCCAATGAAAGCTGAGGGTGCTCAGCAATTCACAATATTGGGCCCCATAAACATTACATGTTGGCATTGCTTTAGGCTGTTGCTGACATCAACAAATAGGCTGTTGCCGACATCAACTAAAGCAAAGATATTCAAAGTTAAAGCTGTCTTTTGCAAAGCTAGGCCAATGCTGGAAGATACTCCTAATATGCCCATAATATAGTCCAACATTTTTATTTATTTTAAAGGTAACTATTAAATCTAAACCACCATCTTAACAGAATAAATTTGTACTCTCTCTGTGTGAGACTGTAGCCAAGAGTTGTGTTTGAATGCCACTTCACTTTCTCAAAAAGAAAAGGAGTACTTGTGGCACCTTAGAGACTAACAAATTTATTAGAGCATAAGCTTTCGTGAGCTACAGCTCACTTCATCAGATGCATTTTCCGATGAAGTGAGCTGTAGCTCACGAAAGCTTATGCTCTAATAAATTTGTTAGTCTCTAAGGTGCCACAAGTACTCCTTTTTCTTTTTGCGAATACAGACTAACACGGCTGCTACTCTGAAACTTCACTTTCTGTTTGCATACTGCTACTGTAAAATACAATCCATTGCTAATGTAATACCAGCGCAAAAGCTCACCTCAGCAAGTGCTAATGCTGATAATGGTGTGTCTTCCGCAGGCTTCACCACCACAGTACAGCCTGCTGCCAGAGCTGCACCAACTTTTCGTGTAATCATAGCGCTGGGGAAATTCCACTAGGTGGAGAGAAACATACAATGAAAAATCAGAAAAGCTGCATACTTCCCTCTCTGCCCAAATAACTGGCTATTTTTGCAACTTCTAGGAAGAATCAAAACAAATCTTGTATAAGAATGAGACTTTGCTTTACTTTCACAATTAAATACTTTTCAAAAATCGAAAAGGGGAGAAGAGGCAGCATTTATAAAAGACTGTATATAATGCCACTACCAATTATCTTGTGCTCTAAAAATTCGACTAATTAAATGACAGAGAGATTTCTACATCTGTGAGAAACTGGTAGTGCCTACATTAACTCAAAAACTTCAACCTTTTGGGGTGCACCTGCTGCTAAGAGCAGGTGGAGAAAAAAGATATGAGGAAACAAATCCGTACCCGTAGGAACATGAAAACCAAAAACATGACATGTATTTTCAGGATGAAAAAGCCATTATTTGTCTCATGATACGTAACTCAATGTAGAAACGCATTCAGACCAGTGCTGTAACTTTCTCACATCTTACCTAGAGCCTGTGCTCTGTGCCATGCAGGGGAGTAAAGGCCACCCAGAACAAATGAGTGGGGAGCAGAAAAAGGCGGGGGGGGTTCAGGGGGGTTTCTCCTGGGCTGTGGCGGTATATGCTACCTCATTCTCAGAGCTGAGCCAAAAGCCCTAAGTTAGTCCTTAATCAGTCTGACAGATCCAGCTGCACTTACAGGGGTGATAATGGCTGCCACTCCAACAGGCTGTTTCAGCACCAAAATCCTTCTATCTTTCACAGAAGGTGGAATGATGTCACCGTAAATGCGACGAGCTTCTTCTGCAAACCATTCCAGGAAGGAGGCAGAATAAAGAATTTCACCTTCTGCCTCTTTCAGAGGCTTCCCCTATGATTAAATCACAATGCAGAAATACTTCAAAGAAACCAAAGTGATTGAAAAAAGTCACTTAGGTCATTATTTTTACTCTTATTATTAGTTGTGTAACCATGGCACTTAGGAGCCCTCATCATTGTGCTAGGCACAGTAAATGGCACTTTGATTCCAGGTTACATACATTTCAGACAGAGTCTGGGCTAAGGATGTATAGGAGTCTTTCCATTACTTCAACGGGCTTTAGATCAGGCCTTACATGGTAAATTCTATAGCTAATGTGTCTTTCTTGCTTAAGGCCTGGGAGTGGTGGGTACCACAACCACTCAGGATAAGACCCATTGTTGCCAAAGGGGTCCTTTGCTGGCAAAGAGGCCTGAAAGATGCTGAAATTAGTACATTTTTACATGTAAAACTTACATTCTCTGCTGTAATTATCTTAGCAAGGTCATCTTTATTCTCCATCATCAAACTGTACCATTTGCGAAGTAACACACTTCTCTCCTGGGCAAGGAAAAAAAATACCTCCTTACAATGTGTATGGTAACACCCATTGTTTCATGTTCTCTGTGTATATAAATCTCCCCACTGTATTTTCCACTGAATGCATCCGATGAAGTGAGCTGTAGCTCACAAAAGCTTATGCTCAAATAAATTTGTTAGTCTCTAAGGTGCCGCAAATACTCCTTTTCTCTTTATAGATAAGAATGTTACTATACTGAATTAACTTCATACTTTATGTATAAATGAATGTGTGCTGTTTAAATAGAAAAAAGATAACTGAGTAAGGATGACATGAATTCAAAATTGTATTGGAGGGCTAGTGATGCCAGTATAGACAATGGTCCTTTCAGTCAGTTAACTTGTCTCAGACAGTACCAGGTGCTTCAGAGGAAAATTCGTGTGTGTGTACTCATATATATATTCTCCCCACTGTTACTATTTGTATTCAGGTCTACCTCTTTTTGAAACTAATAAGCCCTTGGCCTCAATATCTTGTGGCAGTCAGTTTCACATGCTTTAGATGTATTTAAAGGACTACTTGCTTATAAACAGTTAATGAGAAAAGGAGGACATGCTTTTGAAAAAAAAAAACCAAAAACCTTTTTCTAAGACAGTGGCTCTCAACCTTTCTAGACTACTGTACCCCTTTCAGAAGTCTGATTTGTCTTGTGTACCCCACGTTTCAGCTCACTTAAAAACTACTTGCTTACAAAATCAGATATAAAAATTAGGGCTGTTGATTAATCACAGTTAACTCATGCGATTAACAGTGCAATTAAAACTGCGATTAATCATTAATTTTTGAGTTAAACAATAGAATAGCAATTGAAATTTATAAAATATTTTTGGATGTTTTTCTACATTTTGAAATATATTGATTTAAATTACAACACAGTATACAAAGTGAACAGTGCTCACTTCATATTATTTTTGATTAACTACCTACACTGTAAAAATAAACAAAATAGTATTTTTCAATTCACCTCATACACATAGTGCAATCTCTTTACCGTGAAAGTGCAACGTACAAATGTAGATTTTTTTTTGGTTTGTTTTTTTGGTTACATAACTGCGCTGAAAAACAAAACAATGTAAAATTTTGGAGCCTACAAGTCCACTCCGTCCTACTTTTTGTGCAGCCAATCGCTAAGACAAACAAGTTTGTTTACGTTTATAGGAGATAATGCTGCCCACTTATTATTTACAATGTCACCAGAAAGTGAGAACAGGCATTGGCATGGGACTATTGTAGCGGGCATTGCAAGGTATTTACATGCCAGATATACTAAACATTCCTGTCCCTTCATACCTCAGCCACTATTCCACAAGACATGCTTCCATGCTGCAGATGCTTGTTAAAAAAATAATGGTTTAATTAAATTTGTGAGTGAACTCTTTGGGAGAGAGTTGTATGTCTCCAGCTCTGTTTTACCTGCATTCTGCCATATATTTCATGTTATAGCAGTCTCGGATGCTGACTCAGCACATGTTGTTCATTTTAAGAATGCTTTCGCTGCAGATTTCATAAAACAGGAAGAAGGTACCAATGTGAGATTTCTAAAGATCGCTACAGTACTTGACCCAAGGTTTAAGAATCTGAAGTGCCTTCCAAAATCTGAGAGGGACGAGGCGTGGAGCATGCGTTCAGAAGTCTTGAAAGAGCAACACTCCGTATACAGAGCTGTGTAAACAAGTTATTCTATGAAATTTTAGTCTGTACTGATTCCCTTAGGCAAATAACTAGATGAGCTGATGTACCCCAAGGAAGACCTCTGTGTACCCCCCTGCCCCTCCGAGGTGTACCTGTACCGCTGGTCGCAGGTATGTGTAAGGTGACTTGTGGCCTTCTAGCCAGCTTTTACATTTAAAGCACCACCTACTAACTGTCTCCACTAACCCCTCGTATTAATGACAGGCCTATTAGTAGCCGTCCCTAGAGGCCTGTCAGAGCCTCCCTGGGCTGCACACCACCAGTCCCTGCCCTGAAGCGCTTCCAGGCGAAGTATGGGATTAAATACACCGCACACCAGACCAGAGGCCGCAGAATCAAGACCCACTGGAGCGCTTTAAGCCCCCAACCCTGCACTGGGCTCTGCCCACCAAGGGGGCAGCCGGCCTGGTTCTCCTGCAGGGTCACAGCCGCAGAGGCGGGCATGCCAGGGGCGCACCTGGAGAGCAAGTCACCCTCTCCCAAGGGCCTGCCTTGCCCCCGGGCAGCCCCTGCCCCGCTCACCCCCCGGGGGGGGGGGCTGACTGCAGCTGGGGACGCCCTCCCCCAAAGCTCCCGCCTGTGGGTCCCTGTCCCCCAGAGCAGGGGGGGGCTCCCGGGGCCGGGCTTCCCCCGCGTCTGCCTCGCTCGGGGGCTCTCACCTTGGCGGGGGCCGCGCTCCAGCCGGGCCCGGCCTCCCATGCGGCTCTCACCGCGGCCCGGGCCTCGGCCACGCCGCAGTCCGCCACCCGCCCCAGCTCGGCGCCGCTGGCCGGGTCCAGCACGGGGAAGGCGGCGGCCGCCTGCACCCAGCGGCCTCCCACGAAGCCGCCCGAGCGCGCCAGGGAGCCGGGCAGCCGCGGCGGGGCCGGGCCGGAGCCGCTGCGCCGGAGCGGGGCCGGGAGCAGGCGCTGGGCCGCCCGCAGCCGCAGCGGGCTCCAGGGGAGCCGCCAGCTCGCCATGGCCGGGCGGGGCTGCGGGAGCCTGATCCCCGGGCACCCGCCGCGCCCCAGTCGGCAGGCCTGGCCCTGGGCTCTGGGTGCGCCCGCGGGCGGCCTGGAAACTGCTCCCCGTAGAAACGTGCTGCCTGTAAGCGGGTTGTGAGAAACTACTGGTGCCCTAAACCTGCTGCTGCCTCATGCGGCGCATTCCTCCAGGTAGCAGTTTGCCCCCTGCACTCCTGGCCGGGCAAAGGATTAACTAGAGCAGTGCTGCCATGCGTCAGAGCAGCCGCCCTCTTAGGCTGTATTCGCAGAAAGAACAGGAGGACTTGTGGCACCTGGGAGACTAACATTTATTTGAGCATGAGCTATTATCTTTCTGGGTACATAAGTGAAGCTGACTGGTTTGTAATTCCCAGGGTTGTCCTTATTCCCTTTCTTATAGATTGGCACTATAATTGCCCCTTTCTAGTCTTCTGGAGTCGCTCCCATCTTCCATGACTTTTCAAAGATAATTGCTAATGGCTCAGATATCTTCTCAGTCAGCTCCTTGAGTATTCTAGGACTCATTTAATCAGGCCCTGGTGACTTGAAGACATCCAATTTGCCTAAGTAATTTTTAACTTGTTGCTTCCTCATTTTCACTGGCATTCACTATCTTAGATGTCCAATCACCACCAACTTTCTTGGTGAAAACCGAAACAAAGAAGTCATTATGCACATCTTCCATTTCCACATTTTCTGTTATTGTTTTTCCCCCCTCATTGAGTAGCGGGTCGACTCTGTCCTTGGTCTTCCTCTTGTTCCTAATGTATTTGTAGAATGTTTTCTTGTTACACTTTATGTCTCTAGCTAGTTTGATCTCATTTTGTGCCTTGGCCTTTCTAATTTTGTCCCTACATACTTGTCTGTTTATATTCATCCTTTGTAATTTGACCTAGTTTCCACTTTTTGTAGGACTCTTTTTTGATTTTTAGATCATTGAAGATCTCCTAGTTAAGCCAGGGTGGTCTCTTGCCATACTGCCTATCTTTCCTATGCAGTGGGATAGTTTGCTCTTGCGCCCTTAATAATGTCTCTTTGAAAAACTGCCAACTGTCTTCTCATAGGATTTTACCTACCAACTCCCTGAGTTTGCTAAAGTCTGTCGTCTTGAAATCCATTATCTTTATTTTGCTGTTCTCCCTCCTAAAACTCTTTAGAATCAGGCACTCTATCATTTCATGTATCAGAGGAGTAGCCGTGTTAGTCTGTATCCACAAAAACAACGAGGAGTCTAGTGGCACCTTAAAGACTAACAGATTTATCTGGGCATAAGGGCAATAAATTTAGGGCATATTTATTTTGTGGGTAAAACCATTGGTACCACTGCTCTCTGTAGGAATTAGCTACATCAAATAGCAGTTTTTAGCAAAGTAGGACCTGTCAGGGCTACAGGTAGCACATTCCTACAGATAGCAGTTTCTTACACCATAGGGTGTGTGAAACTGCTATCTGTAAGGATTTGCTACCCATGGGAGAGGTAGTGAATTGTTACTATTAGTAGTTACTGATACATATGGTTGTTCTTATGTGCTGACTTGTCCTAATTTGCTAAAACTTGACAGTGGTGTGGGATGGAAGCATAAAGTGTTCAGCTTCCAAACGACCCTGCCTGGATTCATTGTAGTGGGACGCGGGACATGTGGAGGATAATTTTAAAATCTTAATTTCCTTAGGGTTCACCTTCAATATACTTCTATGCTGGTGCAATCTCTGACTATTAATCAACTCAGCAGGCAGGCGCAGGCACAGGCAGCAATGCACCTGTCCTGTTGTCTTGACTGAGAAAGGTTTCTGATCAAAGGCAGTTTAGGATCCAGCAAGCTCCTGGGGTAATAGTTCATTGGAGATGAAAGGGCTTGTTCAGAAATAGATTTGGAAGTCTGTAGGATAAAGATGAGCCAGATGGATTTGTCTCTGTGCTGCTATATTGTGTTCTCTGGGGGCTGGTAGAAAGGAGAGAGAAGTATTTTGGATTTCCTCTTTCCCTTACTGAGGACCATCTATGCTCACCTGAAATTTTTCCTGGCAGAAGCAGTTCCATCTATTTATTACAGGGTCAAAATATGGCTGCCATCACACAGAGGCATTAGTGGTGGTAGAGGTGAGAAGAGGGCCAAAAAGTCCTTTTCCCTCCCCCAAACTCTCCCATGCATGTGGAAGCCATAATGTTGCGGCTGCCTAAATATCCTGATGGCAAACAGGTAGGGGCAGAAGGGACCACTAGCTATAGTGAGCACCCCAGAGGAGCCATGTCCTGTGTGGAGTGTATGCTGCTACACCTATTCTATACTGGTTAGGGCAAGCCTCACTCCACAGTACCCTGGTGGCCCAGGGCTTCTCCTGGCTTCCACCAGCACAACACCGTTCCTACCATCATTGCTTGAAGATGCACCACCTTCTCTTCCTCCACCCCATTGCTCAAGCTTTAGAGTCATAACTGAGCCTGCAGTTGGTAAACTGCTCATGATCTCTAGAAAACATGACATAGGATGATTATAACTGTTGCTACTGATGATCTCAAATTCAGACAAACCTTAGTGGGGAGGCAAAGAGTTCTACTGGAAAAACTGACGTGGTGTTTTTGGTGAGGTGAATAGCTCTTTAGAGGTTTAGGCTTCTCCCATGAACAAATGAGCCAGAGAAGCAGCCTAGCAAAATAAACAAACCTACCCTGCTATTTACATTAGGAGGATAATTGATACTGAATCCTGCAGCTGACAGAATGTGATATAAAAAAGTATCACACAGAAAAAATATTTCACTGCAGTGTTTTCCACAGAATTTGAGATTAGGGTGTGTGTTCAGAAATACAGGGGGAAGTGTGAGGACTGATGAGGTCTGAGACTGTTAGGGCAAAGGTGCGCTGTATGGCACCATAGTAAAAACTGAAAAATGTTTCACGATCATTTTATTAGATTTAACTCACGTTTTTAAATCATCACACAAATTAAAGTTGGCTATATAAGCCAACTTTGAAGCACTATATCTACATCTTTCTTGTTGTAATTTTGCACAACTCTGTTAATTAACTTCTCGAATGCAGTGCATTCAGTTTTGGTGGCTTCTCATGTGTCAGATACTTCCAGTCCTTCATGATATGCTCATGATCAGGCAGAAGGCGAATTTTTGCAGGACACAAAATTCTATTCAATGAGGAAAAAGAACGCTCAACTGTAGCTGTTGTGACTGGAAGCAGAAATTAATGAATTCCTACTTCTTTCATCCCAGGAAACCTAGCACAAAAATTGGATCGAACAATAGTGATGATAAAGAAGAAGTTGAAATCAAATCTACATTCGTTCATCATATGATATTCCACTCTATGTTCAAATTCTCTATTCAGTCCTGATCACATGGTAGCCCCATTGCTGGTAGTGCCTCACTCCACTCAATGGTTGGTGTTTTTAAGACAGGCATCTGTAAAACCTACGTAGAGGTTGATGAATCCAAAAGTTGTTGTAGAGATGTAAGAATCAAGTCAGTGTACTTTACTTTTTCAGCTGGCTTAACAAACACTTCTTGTCTTCTTCTTTTAAGGAGTTAATATATAAGTGTCCTAATCAGTTCAGCAGTTGACTAAAGTCTTTGCTTCTTCCAGTATGTTTTCAACGGATATCTCTCTGATTGAGCCAAGTGTAGCTTCCATTGCTGGACAGAGATCTATTCCTGTTGTAGCAGATGCCTGGATGGTTGACCCAAGTGGTTTTAATAGTAGACTTACAAGAGAGAATGGCGATTGTGTTCTCTGAACTTAGTAGCAAAAGTAGTCCACCAGCCTCACTACTTAGATCCATCCCATCTTGGTAGCTACTTTCCAAAGCCAATAATAATGGTTGCAATAATTTTAAGATAACAGCCAAGGATCGTTCATGAGAAAACCAGTGGATTTTCCCAGGTTAAACTAATCTGAACTTCTGTCCCAATATATCTTCTATATTTTCCAAGACATTCAGTCCTTTTAGACTCTTGCTGAAAAAGACTATAATGAAGACATTAAATTTATAGCTTTTTAAATGCCTTTTGAAGATTGTGCAGCTTGTATTAGTGCTAGTTGGACAGATGGCCTCAGTGTAGTAGTGTGTATTGGAGAGATCAGAGTTACACTTTTTCTCTTAGCAAAGCTTGTATTCCACTGTGTCTTCCAGAGAAGTTTGCAGCTCCATCAAATACACATGCGGCCATCTTGTCTGTCAGCTGACAAGCATTTAACTCTTCTAAGATGTGGGTTGTCAGAGATGCAGCTGAAGTGTCTTCTATAAACTGAACATCTAGAAATTCATCTATTGATCTACCACGGATATCAAGATAATGTAGACAGTGACTTAATACTTGACACCCATTTGCATCGGTGCATTCATCAGCCATGTATGCACATTTTGTGAATGAGGTGAGAGAGTTCTTCACTTTTTCAACTGCTGAGTCTTTCACGGTTGCACAGCATGCTTCTAACCAGTCAGCTGAGTTTCTTGCAGAAAGATAGCGAACATTTGCTGGCCTTGGTTGGAACCAGTGTCCAACTTCTGGATTAACAAATGACAATGCACTTAACATTGGCCTCCAGTCTGTAGTGTGTGGTATCTCTTGCTTAAAGAGAGAGTATGATGTGACAGCCATGTTTGTTCGCATAAACTGTGTTAAGTATCAGAGGGGTAGCCATGTTAGTCTGGATCTATAAAAGCGGCAAAGAGTCCTGTGGCAATGACTAACAGACATATTGGAGCATAAGCTTTCATGGGTGAATACCCACTTTGTCGGATGCATGTAGTGGAAATTTCCAGAGGCAGGTATATATATGCAAGCAACTGTGTTGTGTCTCCAGCATTCTTAACAGCCTCATTAAGTACTTCTAAAATTGGCTTTGACAATGGCTGGCTTATAAGGCTTTCTGCACGTTGATGCAGTCCAGAGGATTGGTGTTTTTCAGCCTTTTCACATAGTTTGTCTGCATTGGCTTTGCTGATCAGTCTGGCAAACCAAGCTCCTCCACTTTTACTGTATAAATCATGGTATGCTCACGTCTTGAATACTGTGTGCAGTCCTGGTCACCCCATCTCAAAAAAGATATATTGGAGTTGGAAAAGGTACGGAGAAGGACAACTAAAATGATTAGGCATATGGAACAGTTTCCATATGAGGAGAGATTTAAAAAGACTGGGGGACTTTCCGGCTTGGAAAAGAGAATGTTGGGGTGGGGGGAGGGGAAGGGACGGGAAGTCTATAAAATCTTGACTGGGTGTTGAGAAAGTGAAAAGCTCCCTCACATAACACAAGAACTAGGGGTCACTCAATGACATTAATAGGCAGCAGGTTTAAAACCATGCTCTGAGAGCCTCTGTTTTCCCAAAACTGGGAGTGGACAACAGGGAATGGATCACTCAATAATTGCCCTGTTCTGTTAATTCCCTTTGAAGCATCTGGCATTGGCCATTGTCGGAAGACAGAGTACTGGGCTAGATGGACCATTGGTCTGATCCAATATGGCCGTTCTTATATTCTTATGTAAAATTAATTATAATATAATAAAAATGTTCAGTGCAGAAATTCCCAAAAAACCAACCAAAATTGATCACTCGGGTAACACAGCTCTGTCTGCTGGATATCTAAGCAGAGTAGGTGAGTTCATGTAAATACAGTCTGGTCCTGAAGCCTTCTGCCCAACCCTGGCTCCTCATTAGTTGTCTGGGAAGAACTCATTCAGACCTTGCTTACAAATCATAATTTTAAATTATAAGGTTGGCGCCAGCAATCAATCAGAAAAAACAACAGCTGTGTGAGGAAGCTGGTCTTTGTGTTCATGCTTTTCAAACCTATTATACTTTTTCAGGTACCAGTGTTTGATCATACATTGTGCTTTTAAAGTGTATTAATGTCTCAGTTTCAATTCAAATTTCCAACCAATGACAAAACTGGCAACACTGTTGTAACTAGTTGATCACTGTGGGGGTTTGGGGAAAATCCAGGGAGGGAGTATAGCCCCCTGCGGGGGATGTAGGGAAGGCCTGGTTTCCCTGAATTAAGTAAGTCTCCTGCCGCAGCACCTCAGTAGGTTACATCAAAGAGGAGCTGCAGTGGCTAGGCATTTGGATGCTTGTGCCTTTAAGAACACAGGCCTGGGAAGCCCATGCTGAGAGGTAGTCTGTGGGAGGGGAAATACAAAAGCCCCTCTGCTCTCCCCACCCTAGTGTTTGGCCAAACACTGGTGTCTCAGTCCACCGGAGTAACTGTTTTGCCCTCTGCCCAGCCTGTGCTGGGGTTTTGCCCTCTGTCACCCTCTGGCAGTGCCTCACCCCTAGGCTTAACTGTTTCCTTCCCCCACCCCATCCCTGATTTTGCTTTCAGCCCCTATCCTAACCCTGCTTCCAGCTGCTTGACCCCCCCTGGCCAGTCAATTTTCACCCCCTGCTCGGACCCTGGCCACCCCCCTCCTCTGATTTACTCCCCTTTGCCCCTTTTTAACTCCTGTAAAAAGCAGTCAGCAGAATCTTATGGCTAATAAGGGCCGGGTGAAGGGCAGTGGCTTCAGCAGATGTTACTAATCATGCTCAGTTTGTGTGAACGTGCAAAAAAGGCCTTCTGACCAAATAAAAAGGCCCCTCTGCCCGGCCACCCTATTTTTTTTGGCCAAACACTGGTGTCACAGTCCACTGGTGTAACTGTTGCCCACTCTGCCCCTTCCTGTGCTGCTTCCCTCTGCTTCCCTCTGGCAGTGCCTTACTCCGAGCTTAACTCCATCTTCTCCCCCTGCCCCATCCCTGATTTTGCCTTCAGCCCCTATTCTAACCCTGCTTCCAGCTGCTTGACCCTTCTGACCGGTCAGTTTTTGCAGGGGGTGTGTGTGTGTGTGTGTGACCAGGAGTCAATTTACCCCCTTTTAGCCTCTGTAAAAAGCAGTCAGCAGAATCTTATGGCTAATAAGGGCAGGGTGAAAGGCAGTGGTTTCAGTAGATGGTACTGAGCACATTCCTACAGAGAGCAGTTTCCTGCACTACATCTGTGCTGTTCCCAGAAGTACTGGAATGTCCTGCCGTCTGGGAAAATGTGAGCGGCCACTCTAGTAGCTATTCTGCACTAGCTGAAAGTGTGAGCGGCCACTCTAGTCATATTCTGCATACGAGTGCCTTTTTGCGGTTTAGGTTAATCCACTTCCAATAGCAATAGCTAGTCTAGGCTTTTGCCATCAGTAGACAAACCTTAACTTCAAAAAAAACCAAAGCTGAGAGTTTCACTAATATGACCTGACTCCAGGAGCTGGGGCTTTACAAAAAAACTAAATCAAGTATTGTGATGCTGACAATGGTGGCAACGTTCGTCTACCCTCAGGGTCCACATGAGTTTGATGCTGCTGGAGCAGAGATCTTGGCTTAAGGCTTTGCAAAACGTTGCACCAAAACCTCCAATTAGTGCCCCAATGCCACAAAACTGCATGGATTTAACTTGCAATGTTCTGCATTGTCCTGTTGAACACTTGGGAGTAAAGTTAAGCATTCGTATAAGTCACTGCAAGATCTGGCCCCCTTTTCTTAGGTTTGCGGCTTTGTGACAGATTTTAAAATGGAACCAACTTTGCTCAAAGGCTTGTAAAACTTTTGATAAACCTGAGCCCCAGTCCAACTGGACTCCATGCAGGCACCAGAAACTGAAAAAACCTCAGCAAACACTCTTACAAGCTGTATTACAAGAGCCCCCTCAACTCTTAGTGGAAAACAACCTAAACACCAGTTTTACAAACTTCACTGGGTTATGGGACCTAAACCACAGAAACATACATGCCTGTTGTTGGTGGGAGGAGTGGTAATAAGTTCTGTGGTTACTCATCTCAAGCCTCATGAAACTTGTAAAACTGGTATTTATGTTGATTTCAGCTAAAAAATACCACTTCGTAATGTGTTGTATTTGTGCTACAAATTTGATGTAGCAGCACAAGACAGCCTTATACCATACTACAAATATTTTTGAATGATCCTTTTTATTTTACAATGATATCTCTATTTAAAATACAGAAGTGCAGAAGGTCAAGGAATAGAAGTTACCCTCCCATAGCTCTAGAAATGCCACAGATTTCAGGAGGGAAACATCCTGTAGTACAGATTTCTTTTGCCTTTGGTTATAATATACATTCACTCTGATGTAAAAGATAAGTGCTGATAATGATTAACATCAAACTGGAAAATGGGGGCATTTCAAATAATCTGACAGTTTAACCTCTGTGTCAGTGACATGCTTGAAAGGAGAGAAATATACTGTAACCTAGATTTCAAAGGTCACAGTAATACTGCCCCAAGCATTTTTAAACTTATGATTTATGTGCCAGTATATTAGCAATATGGATGGTTTCAAGATTTGGTCTGTTCTGCTGATTATAGTTTACAGCCTGTGCCAAAGATGTATGCCGTGCGGTATTTCAACACATATTGAAATAGGTAAGATACATACAAAATATGCATTTTAGCATAATATTTTAAATTGCTTGCAAAGGGAAATGAATACAGGATTGGATAGAAAACTGGATCACTGGAAAGTGAAGGACAGTGATCATGCAAGTTCCATCTTTCTTCGACTAAATAGCAGATATGAATGTCTGAGTATATATCCTGTCTGGAGCTTGTGCTGTAGCACTAGTTTTCCTGTTTATTTTTATGTTAGGTGTTTAAATCAATGTGAATTCTTCTATCTTGTAAAATGTGTGCATCATGTAATTGGAATGTTTGTATTTGTGTCTATGGATCTTATACAAAAATAGCCTAGTTTTCAGAAAGAAGAGAAGAATTAGCCTATTGTTTAACTTCACCAATACTATCATCTTTCTGATCACTGAATATGGGATATTTAAATTATAACTGATTTTCTAGGAAATAATTCGTGGCTTATCTATATTTCTAAATGTTCTTTGTTGCTACATGGGTGTCTTAATTATCTCAGCTTTCTCCATTCAAATTGTTTTTAATAATATTGTACATTTTCAAAGCACTATATATTAACTTCTTTGTAAAATAGGTAGTGAAGTATGATGCTGAATTTGGCATATAAGATTAAAAGTGCCAAAATCTCTGTTATACTTTTATTTCTGATTCCTCTTCCCCTGCCCTCCACCCTAGTTTGCCCCATATCTCCTTGATTCTGTGTTGCATAATGTTATTTGGCATTAGCTTAACTGGATATCTAGTTAAGCTAATGCCAAATAACATTATGCAACACAGAATCAAGGAGGCATGGGGCAAACTGGGATGGTGGGCAGGGGAAGAGGAATCAGAAATATTTTTTTTTGAATTTTTAAATAAATTCATTTTATTGCATCTGCTTTCTGTAAATATTCCACCAAATGAGTTTACTGGCAAGAATGTTAATGGAAACAGTGAATTTTAAGTGACTGTTGCAGAATGTTCACTTACAACAAATTTTTAATTCATAATTTGTGAATACTTGCACCAGAAATCCTGACTCTTAGTATTCAACTTAACCAAATAGGGAATAAAAACATAGCATGTGGTCTTTGGGCAATCAAACTTCTCAAATGTCAAATATTGAATATTTGCAACTGTGAACAAGTTAGACTAAGATTATGCATAGAATTTATTCAGGGCCAGATTGTGTCCTCTTACAGTGAGTAGTACTGTAGGCCTGGATCCTACAAAGACATATGCAGATACTTAACTTTATACACCGTGTGTAGTCCCATTGAAATTAATAGGACAGCTCCATAGTGCATAAAGTTAAGTAGGTGCATACGTTTTTGCAGGATTTAGGCTTAAGGCGCTTACTGTGAATAAGGGTGGCAGAATCTGGTCCTCTGTCAGTAACTTGAAATAACACAATTGAGATAATTCCAAACTGCATGCAGAAAATTCAGAGACAAAATTGACAGATTTATTCCAAATTTAATCCGTTCATTCTAATCAAGAACAAAATTGATATATTTTCCAAATTAAAAAAAAAGGGTACATTTATTTAATCCAGTGGTTCCCAAAACTTGTTCCACTGCTTGTGCAGCGAAAGCCCCTGGCGGGCCAGGCCGGTTTGTTTACTTGCCATGCCCGCAGGTTCGGCTGATCGCGGCTCTCAGTGGCCGCGGTTCGCTGCTCCAGGCCAATGGGAGCTGCTGGAAGTGGCAGCCAGTACGTCTCTTGGCCCGTGCCACTTCCAGCAGCCCCCATTGGCCTGGAGCAGCGAACCGCAGCCACTGGGAGCCGCAATCGGCCGAACCTGCCCTGGGGATGCGGCAGGTAAACAAGCTGGCCCGGCGCGCCAGGGGCTTTCCCTGCATAAGCGGCGGAACAAGTTTGAAAACCACTGATTTAACCTATTGATCATGATTACCTGAGTAATGTTCCTTATAATTTGCTATTGGGTCACAATTTATAACCATATTTTAGTTATTTGTCTGAAAATACCACTCATTGGACTCTACTTGCTATGGCCATACAAAAAGATTTGCATGGACAAACATATACATCTGAGTGGAGCTCCATTGAAGTCCGTTCCTGAGGCTCTACCATTTTAAAGATCTGCCTGTGTAGATCAACTTGCAGAATCAATATATTTCATTAATATTGTGTATGGAGGAATAGAGGAAATAAATTGCCAATCCAAGAATTCTAGGCACCGGAAATTATATCCCTTCTCTGTTTAAAATATAGAACTAAGAAGCTGGAAAGGCCTATTAAATCATCTTGTCCATTCCCTTGCTGATGTGGGATTGTTCCCTAAATTATCTGTGTGTGCTTTGTATAATATAGTTTTAAATTGTCCAAGTTACATTAATAGTCAAAATGAAACCAGTATTGATAGCAAGAATTGAATAGGTGGTGGGTTTGCGGTTTAACCCAATCCTTTTACAGAGAGAATATATGTAAATAAATTGTCTCCAGGGATTATCACATTAACACAAGTCAAATGTAATCAAAGTTTGAACAATATTTCACTTTAAAAGAGTGATGTCCATTTATTTTATTCTGTAGTGTGATGCTTGTTTAGTAAAGTTCTGCTTTGCAATGTGCATGCCTAACTGATCAATGAGTAACCACTGTCTTTACTTTGCTGACTGCAGATTTTTGTTTTTCATGAATGGTAAAAATTAATCAAGTAGTTAAACATTGCTAAACATTAACAATGGGTCACAGGTTATATGATTCAGTACCTTAGGGGAACAAAGAAGCTTAAATGCTATGTCTATAATAAGAATTAATTAAAATTACAAGGCTACTTGGAATATGAGTGTGAAAGTAATTCTATCTAGTGGTACCTAGAATTTTGTGGAACATAATGTATCTGAGCTGTGTGAATGAGCATTCCATTCCTTAATTGTGATAGTCTGGGCTAGGATGTAAGGAGACCCTTTGTTGTGTTACAGTACTAGGTTGGCCAATGCAGCTTGTGATTTCTCTGAACGGGAGAGTCAAGGAGAACACGGTCTCAGTCTGTGTCCAAAAGCATCAAATAAATATCATCTTTGCATTTACTAAAACCGAGTCACGTCTATTTGCTATGAGGAGAGAACATGTCATTTACCACATGGGAAATGTCAAGAGGAGTGATGTGCTGTACGCCAATGTCACTTGTGTTATAAGTACTCTTAAATTCATTCTAGCACCTACATTTTGACAGTACTTCTAACTAAAGATGGGCCTAGCCACAATACTTTTAAGTCAGTTTTTAATATTATATGTTTTTCAGCACATCGAGCTCTGGAATTTTTCAGTAAACATGAAGGGAATGTTAACTATAGAAAGGTAAGGAAGCATATTATTGCTTAATTGCATATAGGTTGTGACAATTTCCTCTGCCCTCTTTTTGTCTATCTTCAGACAGTGAACTCATCAGATTCACGCCTTTTCTGTGTGGAAAGTGCTTTGCCTATCCTGCATGCAACCAGAAATAAATACATAATAACTACCATTAGGTATACATTGTGTAGTTGTACAGAATTTTTTCTACCTGTATTCTTACCAACTATCTTAAATTAATTTGCATTCCTCTTGAAGTAGATGTCTGGAGGAATTCATCAATGACTCTTGGAATGGAGATTTAATAAAAAAAAAAAAAGTAACAAACAAGAGTCAAGTTTGATTTTCATCAGCCACATGTAATATCACTTCAGATGAGAGAAAAGGTTTATGTAATTAGAGCCCTCTTCTACAGTCTTACCTGAGCCATAAAAGCACTTTAAGCATGTGCTTCTCTTTAAGTATGTCTGAGTAATTTTGTTGAATGTGTGCATACATACTTGTATATACAGTAAAGCTTTGTTATCTCGCATGTTGGGGAAATGGGGGGTGCCGGTTAATCAAAAATTCCAGTTAATTATACTTAACAATGGAATATCGATTTTCAAAGAATTAGAATACAATAAAATGAATAAAGTAGAAAATAGTAAACAGGTACTTACCAATCGTGCAGTAGTACTGCACTGCAGAGTGTTTGGTTTCTTGAAGCACTTAGGTGTATTCAAGTACAGTTTTCTATACAGTAGGTTATCTTATGACACTACATATCACTATGGCCAGCAAATGGCGTTCACCCAGATCACTAAAAATATACTAGATAATACTAGAACTATACTGAACATAATTTAATCTTTCTTTGATGATTCAGAAGGTACTTCAGGATCTTGCAGTGCCTCGGGGTCATCATTATCAACATCAATTATCATTGTATATGTAGAAGGTGTAGGAGATTGGGCTGAATCTGTAATGACCCTATGACACACCCTGGAAGCAGCTTTTTTTTTAAATGGTTTCAGAGCAGCAGCCGTGTTAGTCTGTATCCACAAAAAGAAAAGGAGGATTTGTGGCACCTTAGAGACTAACAAATTTATTTGAGCATAAGCTTTTGTGAGCTACAGCTCACTTCATCGGATGCATGCAGTGGAAAATACAGTGGGGAGATTTATATACAAAGAGAACATGAAACAATGGGTGTTACCATACACACTGTATCGAGAGTGATCAGGTAAGGTGAGCTATTACCAGCAGGAGAGGAAAAAAACCTTTTGTAGTGATAATCAAGGTGGGCCATTTCCAGCAGTTGACAAGAACATGTGAGGAACAGTAGGGGGTGGAAATAAACATGGGGAAACAGTTTTACTTTGTGTAATAACACATCCACTCCCAGTCTTTATTCAAGCCTAATGTAATGGTGTCCCATTTGCAAATTAATTCCAAATTCAGCAGTCTCTCGTTGGAGTCTGTTTTTGAAGTTTTTTTGTTGAAGAATTGCAACTTTTAGGTCTGTAATCAAGTGACCAGAGAGACTGAAGTGTTCTCCAACTGGTTTTTGAATGATATCAACTTGCTTACTTGTCTTCTACGTCTTTTGCATAAAAGTAGAGTGCAGAATGTGCAATTGCATAACCTCCTGGGCAGTACACTAGTCCCAATTATTAGACTGAAGATTTGTATTGGGAGATACCAGTAATGCTGGTTAATAGAGCTTTCTGGTTGCTAAAAGTGAGGGATAACACAGTTTTTACTAAAAAAGAAAAGGAGTACTTGTGGATAACACAGTTTTTACTAAAAAAGAAAAGGAGTACTTGTGGCGCTGTAGCTCACGAAAGCTTATGCTCTAATAAATTTGTTAGTCTCTAAGGTGCCACAAGTACTCCTTTTCTTTTTGCGAATACAGACTAACACGGCTGCTACTCTGAAACAGTTTTTACTGGAGCAAAACCCATCATCAGCATGGACACATGTCCCCTGCAATGGTGATTGAAGCATGAAGTGACATATGAATCTTTAGTGCATCTGGCACATAAATATCTTGTGATGCCGGCTACAACAGTGTCATGCAAATGCCTGTTCTCACTTTCAGGTTTCAGAGTAGCAGCTGTGTTAATCTGTATTCGCAAAAAGAAAAGGAGTACTTGTGGCACCTTAGAGACTAACAAATTTATTTGAGCATAAGCTTTTGTGAGCTACAGCTCACTTCATTGGATGCATTCGGTGGAAAATACAGTGAGGAGATTTATATACACACCACTGTTCCTCAGACGTTCTTGTTAACTGCTGGAAATGGCCCACCTTGATTATCACCATAAAAGGTTTTCCTCCTTCCCCTCCTCCCCTTCCTGCTGGTAATAGCTCATCTTAAGTGATCACTCTCCTTGCAGTGTGTATGATAAAACCCATTGTTTCATGTTCTCTGTGTGTGTATATAAATCTCCCCACTGTATTTTCCACCGAATGCATCCGATGAAGTGAGCTGTAGCTCACGAAAGCTTATGCTCAAATAAATTTGTTAGTCCCTAAGGTGCCACGAGTACTCCTTCACTTTCAGGTGACATTGTAAACAAGAACCGAGCAGCATTATCGCCTGCAAATTGTAACCAAACTTGTTTGTCTGAGTGATTGGCTGAACAAGAAGTGGGACTGAGTGAATTTGCAGGCTCTAAAGTTTTACATTGTATTTGTTTTTGAGTGCAGTTATATAACAAAAAAAATTCTACATATGTAAATTGCACTTTCATACTGAAGAGATTGCACTACAGTACTTTTATGAGGTGAACTGAAAAATACTATTTCTTTTATCATTTTTACAGTGCAAATATTTGTAATCAAAAATACAAATATAAAGTGAGCACTGTACACGTTGTATTCTGTGTTGTAATAGAAATCAATATATTTGAAAATGTAGAAAAACATCCAAAATATTTAATAAATTTCCATTGGTATTCTATTGTTTAACAGTGCGATTAATCGTGATTAATTTTTTTTAATCGCAATTAATTTTTTTGAGTTAGTCGTGTGAGTTAACTGCGATTAATCAACAGTCCTATTTATATTATTTGGTCTTTTCTCAGAGTACTGGTTTTACTTAAGTGTCCATCCAATATTTTATTTTTTGTTATATAATGTAAAGATTTTTGTTTCTTGTTTTGTGTGTTTGTTTTTGAAATCACTATAATATAAACCAGTTAGTTTAGACTCTTTCTTTTTTTTTCTGCCCCAACTCTAATCTTGCAAACTGAAGTTTTTAATGTTAATGTTTTTAATAAAGTAAATACTAACGGAAACTGCGTGATCATGGGAGACTTTAACTTCCCAGATATAGACTGGAGGACCAGTGCTAGTAATAATAATAGGGCTCAGATTTTCCTAGATGCAATAGCTGATGGATTCCTTCATCAAGTAGTTGCTGAATGACTAGAGGGGATTCCATTTTAGATTTAATTTTGGTGAGTAGCGAGGACCTCATAGAAGAAATGGTTGTAGGGGACAGTCTTGGCTCAAGTGATCATGAGCTAATTCAGTTCAAACTAAATGGAAGGATTAACAAAAATAAATCTGCAACTAGAGTTTTTGATTTCAAAAGGGCTGACTTTTAAAAATTAAGGAAATTAGTTAGGGAAGTGAATTGGACTGAAGAACTTATGGATCTAAAGGTAGAGGAGGCCTGGGATTACTTTAAATCAAAGCTGCAGAAGCTATCGGAAGCCTGTATCCCAAGAAAGGGGAAAAAATTCATAGGCAGGAGTTGTAGACCAAGCTGGATGAGCAAGCATCTTAGGTGATTAAGAAGAAGCAGAAAGCATACAGGGAGTGGAAGATGGGAGGGATCAGCAAGGAAAGCTACCTAATTGAGGTCAGAACATGTAGGGATAAAGTGAGACAGCCTAAAAGTCGAGTAGAGTTGGACCTTGCAAAGAGAATTAAATCCAATAGTAAAAGGTTCTATAGCCATATAAATAAGAAGAAAACTAAGAAAGAAGAAGTGGGGCCGCTAAATACTGAGGATGGAATGGAGGTTCAAGATAATCTAGGCATGGCCCAATATCTAAACAAATACTTTGCCTCAGTCTTTAATAAGGCTAAAGAGGATCTTAGGGATAATGATAGCATGACAAATGGGAATGAGGATATGGAGGTAGATATTACCATATCTGAGGTAGAAGCAAAACTGAAACAGCTTAATGGGACTAAATCGGGGGGCCCAGATAATCTTCCTCCAAGAATATTAAAGGAATTGGCACCTGAAATTGCAAGCCCATTAGCAAGAATTTTTAATGAATCTGTAAACTTAGGAGTAGTACCGAATGATTGGAGAATTGCTAATATAGTTCCTATTTTTAAGAAAGGAAAAAAAAGTGATCCGGGTAACTACAGGCTAGTTAGTTTGACATCTGTAGTATGCAAGGTCCTGGAAAAAATTTTGAAGGAGAAATTAGTTAAGGATATTGAAGTCAATGGTAAATGGGACAAAATACAACATGGATTTACAAAAGGTAGATCGTGCCAAACCAACCTAATCTCCTTTTTTGAAAAAGTAACAGATTTTTTAGATAAAGGAAATGCAGTGGATCTAATTTACCTAGATTTCAGTAAGGCATTTGATACCGTGCCACATGGGGAATTATTAGTTAAATTGGAGAAGATGGGGATCAATATGAACATCAAAAGGTGGATAAGGAATTGGTTAAAGGGGAGACTGCAACGGGTCCTACTGAAAGGCGAACTGTCAGGTTGGAGGGAGGTTACCAGTGGAGTTCCTCAGGGATCGGTTTTGGGACCAATCTTATTTAATCTTTCTATTACAGACCTTGGCACAAAAAGTGGGAGTGTGCTTATAAAGTTTGCAGATGATACAAAGCTGGGAGGTATTGCCAATTCAGAGAAGGATCGGCATATTATACAGGAGGATCTGGATGACCTTGTAAACTGGAGTAATAGTAATAGGATGAAATTTAATAGTGAGAAGTGTAAGGTTATGCATTTAGGGATTAATAACAAGAATTTTAGTTATAAGTTGGGGACGCATCAATTAGAAGTAATGGAAGAGGAGAAGGACCTTGGAGTATTGGTTGATCATAGGATGACTATGAGCTGCCAATGTGATATGGCTGTGAAAAAAGCTAATGCGGTTTTGGGATGCATCAGGAGAGGCATTTTCAGTAGGGATAAGGAGGTTTTAGTACCATTATACAAGGCACTGGTGAGACCTCACCTAGAATACTGTGTGCAGTTCTGGTCTCCCATGTTTAAAAAGGATGAATTCAAACTGGAGCAGGTACAGAGAAGGGCTACTAGGATGATCCGAGGAATGGAAAACTTGTCTTATGAAAGGAGACTCAAGGAGCTTGGCTTGTTTAGCCTAACTAAAAGAAGGTTGAGGGGAGATATGATTGCTCTCTATAAATATATCAGAGGGATAAATACAGGAGAGGGAGAGGAATTATTTAAGCTCAGCACCAATGTGGACACAAGAACAAATGGGTATAAACTGGCCACCAGGAAGTTTAGACTTGAAATCAGACGAAGGTTTTTAACCATCAGAGGAGTGAAGTTTTGGAATAGCCTTCCAAGGGAAGCAGTGGGGGCAAAAGATCTATCTGGTTTTAAGATTCTGCTTGATAAGTTTATGGAGGAGATGGTATGATGGGATAATGGGATTTTGGTAAGTAATTGATCTTTAAATATTCAGGGTAAATAGGCCTAATCCCCTGAGATGGGATATTAGATGGATGGGATCTGAGTTACCCAGGAAAGAATTTTCTGTAGTATCTGGCTGGTGAATCTTGCCCATATGCTCAGGGTTTAGCTGATTGCCATATTTGGGGTCAGGAAGGAATTTTCCTCCAGGGCAGATTGGAGAGGCCCTGGAGGTTTTTCGCCTTCCTCTGCACCATGGGGCATGGGTGACTTGAGGGAAGCTTCTCTGCTCCTTGAAGTCTTTAAACCATGATTTAAGGACTTCAATAGCTCAGACATAGGTGAGGTTTTTCGTAGGAGTGGGTGGGTGAGATTCTGTGGCCTGCGCTGTGCAGGAGGTCGGACTAGATGATCAGAATGGTCCCTTCTGACCTTAGTATCTATGAATCTGTGAATCTATGAAGTAATGTATTTGACTATTCGTTTTACTTTGGCAATATCTTGCTGAATTGTAAATGTCGTCTTTGACTCATTGCACCTTAAATAGTCACGATAACCTTTTTCTGTTGTTGTTAATTGTATTCTGATTTCTTGTTCCCTCATCCTTCCCTCTCCCAGTTGTTACTAAACCACCAGGATGCATTTCAGGCTGGGAGCCTTTATCCTGATGCCTTTTATCCTGTTATCTGCAGGAATGGTAAGAAGAGGGTTTATTATAGTGGAGCTGTAGTGAAGGTTAGGAACAATTTCTGTTTAAAGATACTCTTCTAAATGCTCTAAAATCTGCATGGTTACTCAGATTGCTTTGAAATTTCGTGGCTTCCTGGAGCTCTGGATAGGGATAGTAATCCACATTTGGGGTTATTTGAGCAAGGGATTCCTGAGACACAATCCTCTGAAAGGATCAGCTCTTAAGATTCATAGATTCTACTAACTTTTTGGGCATGCCTGGCTTCTAAAGTTCTACTGGCATAATGGGACACAAAAGGGAGGGTGAGCTGGAAATGGAAAGAGGTGGGGAGAGAGACACTGTAGCGAGGCGCACACTGCGCCTCTCTGGTTATGGCCCCCTGTTGCCCTCTCCAATCAGTCAGAAACGCCTTGCTTGATGCAACACCAGTGTTCTTTATTTACAGTTGTTTTCCTGCCACCACTTTCCACCTTTGTACGGGTTTCGCAGCCAACTTTGCCAAATGCAAGCCTGGCCAGCAACAGACCAGAAGGCTCCCAGTTCCCTCTGTGCCTGGTCTTTTTCTTCCCTCCTTTCTCTGGCTTCCTCCCATCCTTAATAACCCTGGCTAATGAGGCTGGCAAGTGCTGTCCATTACCAGGCAGACACAGGGCTATCCAGCCAGCCCCAATCCATTCCCCTTGATTGGGGCTGGAGTGGCAGGGGCTGCTTCTCACTCAGCACCCTGTCACAGACACATATCAGTTTGCTCTTAAGTTAGGTCTACACATTACTTCACTAAAACTTACATTGCTCAGGAGAGTGTGAATAATCCACACCCCTGAGCGACGTAAGTTATATCAACCTAAACAGCAGAGTGGACAGTGCTATGCCAGTTGGAGAGCTGCTCCTGCTGACATAGCTGCCACCTCTCACAGAGGTGGAGTTAAGCCGACAGGAGAGCTCTGTCCCATCGACTTAGAGTGTCTTCACCAGAAGCGCTACAGTGGCGCAGCTGCAGTGTAGACATAGCTTATTTCATGACTGTTTGGGGGCCTATTTGAAATCAATTTGAATCTTAATCCTTTTTTTTTTTGGAGAACAAAAGTCCATATAAAAGAATTACTACTACAACTGGCATTATTGGTACCAGTAGCTACATCTTCCCATGCTTCCAATTCATCTCCCCTTAAAAGTGAAAGGAAAATTGTAGGCAGTGAAATCATCCAGGAGACCCTGTTGATTTTGTTAGCATTTATACATAAAATCATGTTCTTTTTATCCATCTTCTTTCCGGATTCTAGAAAATCTATTTGCTCTCTTCCTCCCCCAGTACAAGAGCTACACTTGGATAGAATTCAAAGTTACGCTACTAGGCACTGTAAAATGAACTCCCAGAGCATTATATAGGCACACAGAATTTGCTCTCCTGGCTCAGTATCAGATGAGACCAGATCTGAATTGTCCAAGTCCAAGTGAGGCCAGAGATTGATACTTCAGACGAAGACCTCATCTCCCCACACAAACTGATATTATACCTAATAAGTTTTGCAGTCTTGTAGACAGAGATGATGGCCATTTCCTTCCAGACACCTGTGGAAGTCAGCTTATACCCTGAAGCATGGGATTTTGATTTGCCTGGATTCCCCACTAGCTTGTATTACCATAAAATTCAGTGCATTCATTTGGCCACTAGCCTCTCTCTGCACTCTGCTAGACTTCTCCCCTTAAGGTGTAATATCCTTTTCTGTATCTCACTTACTCACAATCCATGAGGACAGAGCAAGGTTTGGAATAAGGCTTCCACATGTTTCCATCAAAAATATGGCAGGTAAATGTAATATCTGTTTTGACAATATAAAATATGCACAAATGCTTTTCAGTGATTCTTGGTACAATAAAATGTTTCAAAAGTAACATTCTTTCAATGTGCAATTGAGCAGAAATCCAACATGTGGAGCAGTTCAAATCAAGGTATTATTTTGTCTTTTGATGTTGCAGGAATATTCCATCATGTTTCTGAAGACACTCACTGGGCACCATTTCTCAACACTAGTATCCATTACATCAGGAAGAAGTATCCTCAGCCTTGGGAGGAGGTAGGAAAACCCCTTGAATTTGCATGTGCTTCTTAAAGCCTCTTCCAACCATCTTTTTCACCTAAACAATATTGCCAACTTCAAGAGATCAAAAATCATGAGTTGGACCCCACAAAATCACAAGATTAAAAAAAATACGTTTTTTAGATCGGTCTCTTGATATTTGAACTCCCCTGCCAATCACCTGGGTGTGTGCATGTGACAATTAGTGTTCCCCACTTTCTGACATGTACTAGATAAGGTGATTTGGGCCCCTCGCCTCCACATCTGCTCGTCTCCTGCCCAGCAATTAATCCTGTTCCCCAATCCCCCATCAGTTCTGTCTTCACCACCCCATCAGTTCACCCTCCCAGCACTCACCCCCATCTGCTCAGAACCCACCATCAATACAGCCCCATCAGCCCTCCAGCTGCCTCCAGGTGATAATTCAGCTCTCCCAGCCTCACCTCTGCTCCTTTTAGGATTCTTTCCCCTCCCCAGGCCTGGTGAGGCTGCAATGGGGTCCCCTCTCCCACTTCCCAGACTGTCAGTCGGAGCCCAGTCGCCCGGGGCTGACAGCGATTTCAAAGTAAAATTAAGTCTCACTCATGATCTTGGGATAGAACTCTCAGATATCAGTGTGACTGGGGTCCCAGTGAGGGCCAGCGGAGGTCACTCAATTAGGGTGAACTGAAAAGAATGCGGCAGATAATCCCCAAAGTTGGGGGATATTTTTAATACTTAGATTTACCAAACCAGCATAAAACAGCTTCTTTATGATGACCTGACTGGTTGCCCAGATACCAACAACACAGTTCCCTTAAAGTAACCCAGCCTCAGGCCTCCATCCAGGTACCTAAGTCAAATATGATGAAGATTTCTGAAAATTTTATTTCATCATATAAAAGAAAAGGTTCTACCAATCCCAAAGGATCAGAAACATTACCTCCAAGTTAATGAATATTCCAGATCTTACCCAAATACATGCTACAGCCAATTCTTATTCACTAAACTAAAATTTATTTCAAAAGAAAAGGGAGCGAGTATGGTTAAAAGATCAATATACATAGACATGAGTTCAATTCTTGAGGTTCAGATACATAGCAGAGATGGTGAGCTTTGTAGTTGCAAAGAGTTCCTTTAAAATTTTGTTCATAGGTTATAGTCCAATGTCATATCATATCCAGGGTGTACCATCTTAACTGGGATCTCATCTTGCAACTCAAACTTCCCCGGATGAAGCTTAAGCAGATCTGAGATAAAAAGGATCAGGACCCAAGGAACTTTTATATAATCTCAGGTCTTCTTTGACAAGTTGGAGTCCCTTGGGGTGCAATAGGTAATCAGGTCTTTGAAGTGGGTCCGTCATCGGTACTCAGCTATACGAATTAACATAAAACAATCCCCTGTTCCTCCACCATGCACCAATGATTTGCTATACATTTCAAAGAGAGATGAATACCGAGCTTTTATCCCATGTTTACACTTTAGTTAAATGCTAGGATGTTCTTTTGATCTTTGAATTATCAGAATATGGCATAGACAGGCACTGTTTGTTACATTGTTGACCACTGTCCATACATATGTAAATACACAAAAACACAAACGTTATCTCCCCACATGTCTTTAAGGTTTGAATTTGAGTCATTTGCAGGATGTTTAACCCTTTCTGGCCATAGGTCACAGTCAGGGTTGTTGTTTTTTTCCAGCTACGGCTGGATCATATCCTTGGGGGTCATATCCTAGCCTGTGCCCCCTGGAGAGTTTACCAGTTTTGTAGAATTTTGCCAGTCTTTGCTCAGGAGAATTCAGTAATTGCAATAGCAATTCAAGGCATTTTATAGGTCAGCTCTGAACTGCATTTCCAAACCTCTCAGGTTTAGGAATGCAAAGAGCTTGCGCAGAGGCTGCCTGCATTTTCCCTGGCTCTGAACAGTACTGTTCATGTGGACTGTTTAACTTTCATGAGCTGTAAAGTTGTTTAGAGGAAAAATGTATCAGTTCCATATTTTACAATCTCTAAAAGCGATCATGGTTTAGAGAAGACCACTGACTCTTGAAGAAACTCAACCAACACTACTGAGGAATGAGTTCACAAATAACTTCTCTACTTTTTGCCTATGAAAATTTGAAATAAATTTCTAATTAGATACAAGGTGGGACTTCATATCATATTGTATTAGAAGTGGATATATCTATTCCTAAGTGACAAAGGAATCCCTCTGAAATTATTCAGTGCTTTATTCTTCTACCTTTATGTTAAGTAGTGCTTGCACAGGTACTCCATTGCCTTGTCCATGAGACTACTAGCATAAGTATGGTTAAGTGGGCTCAGTCTTGAAGGATGCTTCATGCCGAATATTCTGTCTCTGTTCCAGCATAGCACTGATAATCCTAACTCAAAGCAGATGAATAGGCTTACTGACATCAGTAAAGTCAACCATGTAACTCTGTAGTCTTGGACCTAATGCAGTACTTAATGTTAGGAATGTAACTAAATGCTTTGCAGGATCAGGAACAAAGACCCCAGATCTTTGAAGATATTTAGGCTCCTAACTTCCAATGAAATCAATGGGAGTTAGGCACCTGAATACCTTTGAGGTTCTGGGCCAGAGTTCTCGGCACCTTGCAATATAGAGCCCTTAGTGAAAAATGGTTGCTGAATTGTATCTTTATTTAATGCACTGAGCAGATGAAATGCTAATAACTTTTTTTAAAGATAGTGGGGCTGTAGTAAAGTGATTGGACATTACTACGTGCATATGATTGTTGTTTAGGCTACAGAGAAACTGGTGGCTTTCCTGTTTGGAATTGCCTCACATATGGTGGCAGATGTGAGCTGGCATAGCTTGGGCATTGATCAAGGATTTCTAAGGACCATGGGAGAAGTAAGTGTACATCATTTTTGTTGGTTAATTATACCTGTAGATATTGGTATTTATAACTTGTCTTTACAAATAGGCTTTTAACCTAGGGGGAAAAATCTAGGTCTCTGACCTTCGAAAGACTTATGTGCACATGCTTAACTTCATACACTGATGTGACAAACATTTTTCAGGACAAAGTTGGCCAAATTTTGGGCCTATCAACTTTAGTGTCACTTTACTTGTCCTTTTCTGTTTGTACCAAAGGATGAGCAAAATTGGCTTATTGTAATTGATTTTATACATGAAATATTCTTTTTTTTAATTTTTCCCCAGATTGATTTTCATGGCTCATACTCAGATGCTCATCGTACTGGTGATTTTGGTAATTTTTATTTTGACTGATATGAACCAATGAAGTCCCAGTCCCTCTGTGAATACCAATCTAGTGCTTAGTCAAATTGTGGGGATGATTCTGCCCCCTGTATGCTGATCTGATGGTGTACAGGAATCAGAAATGAGCCACAAGGACCCTGTCCTGTCTCCTTTCCACTATCCCGCAAGCCCTGGTGTAGGACCCATGTGGATGGTAGCTGGAAATGTGAAGGATGATTGCCAAACTGTTCAGCACTATGTAGATTCTGGGCTGCAATGCAGGTATGGTTGTAAATTAAGGTAGTGCCACTTCTCCCTCCCCATCCCTACCTATGTCATTTTGGCTCCCCTTGGCAACAGATTCTGGATGGCCAGATTCTGCATAAAATCACCTTTGCCCTCCCACCTTGGGGCTGTGCATCTCTCAGAAGACATGCTGCAGAACCTGGCCATTCCTACTTAAAGCCAAAATGTGAGCAGGAGAACTTCAAAGTTAAACTGAGTCACTGCTTGAGTTTAAATATGATAATGCTTTATCATGTTCTGGAAATGCAGAATGCTTATCCTCTCTTTCCCTTGCAAGTGTACGAGCAACATATTCCAAGTCAGAAATATTTACATACCTAAAATGGAACTCTACAGTATTAACACACACAGGAGCCACATGGAGTATTGCCAACTCCCCAGTGATAGATACCTTTTTAAAAAAGAAATTGATGTTGTGTGCTAATATAGTAAAACTGATTTTTTTCCCCTCTCTCTAAATGTAGGAGGTGACGTATTAAGCCAGTTTGAGCTTGATTTTAGTTACCTGAAAGCAGACTGGTAAGAGCAATGTGCTTAAGCTGTCAATGTTTTGAAGAAATACTCTCATTAATTTTTACTGCACGCATAACACATAGTGTAGATGATAATTTCAGGATGTTCCAATAAAGTAATATTTATTTGTATTATTGTAGCACCAAGAGACCCCAACTGAGATCAGAAAGTCATTGTGCTAGGTACAGTGAGAGTCCCTGCCCTGAAGAGGAGACAAAGGGGATGGAGAAAGGAAGTAGCAGTATCCCCATTTTACACATAAGAAAACTGACATACAGAGATGAGGATATTCACACTGGTCACACAGGAAACCAACAACTACAAAAATCAGTTTTAAAAATAGTTTGCTGGAAAGTCCTAGCTGTTCTTTATATAACTCAATGGCAATATCTATATATGGGATACCTCTGTTTAGTTTAGCTATGTTTCGGTGTTTTTATGCAAATTCTTACTAGTTTTTTTTAAAAATAAAAATGTGTGGTTGTCAGTATTTAAATATTTTCCATTGTGTAATGAATCATAAAGTAGTCCTATTGGTTATTTTATGTCCCATAAATTGAACATCACTAAGAGAAGATTTGAAATTAACATCAAATGGACACTTGCTTCAATTAAACCTCGACATTGTGAATCAAGAGTAATACATCATCATCAGGTGCATTTAAAAACAGTTTTAGACATTTTCTTGTAACTTACAATTTTCAGGTACAATATACTTATTTAGCAATTACATTGAAACATTGGTTATGTCTTATTTTGTGTGACCTAGGGTGAAGTTCATCCCAGTGCAGAAGGACCTTGTCACTGTTTAAGCCCTATCATAGGACTGTGCTTAAGGTGGGGTAGGAACAATTGTGCTAGCTCTGAATAGGCTGATCTTAGCAGGGCGAGGGGTAGGCTGGGGACAGGCCAGAGGAGAGGACACAATCCAAGACTAGGCAGATCTACTAGCCAAGAATCCCATGGAGGGAGTTATATAAAATGAATTGTGTTTTATTGGATTAAATGGGAAATATTAGTTATAACACCTCAGTATTGTTTTTTAGGTATGTACCAGTCAAAGACCTGCTAGCTATCTATAAGGAATATTATGGCCAAGAAGTAATAACCGAAGGCACAATTATTGACTGCACTTACCTGCAGTTTCTTGAATTGTAAGTCACTGAGTTGTGAACTTCTTATTTCACAAAACATATGGAGAAAAATTATAATAACTCTCATAGTAAATCACTGAACCTGCATCTCTATGTTAGAGATTAGCCAAACTCAAACTTCTCTCCAAGACACCCCTGAACTTTGGGGAAATTTGGAATGAAGGTTTGGTTTCTTCTTCAATGAAGAGTGCAATATAGATACGTAGCTATAGCTAGCTCTCTTGCCCACAGACATTTACACCAATGCAGACACTTCCAGAAGACTACAAGGTCTGAAGGATAGGAAGGGAAGTTGTTCCTCTTAGTTAAGAGAACCTGAACTGTGGTAATGACTACGTTAGAATATTTTGAGTCTCCTAGCTATGTTCATTAATTCAATTTACTAATTGGCTATGTCTACATTACGCAACAGTGGTGGCTGCATATAGGGTATATGTAGCTACATGCCACAGTGAAAAGCAAGCTGCATCCACGATGCGTGTGTAGCTGCATGTGTCAGTGAAAGGCTCTGGCAGTGGAGAAAGGCTTCAGCAGCTCCCCCACTGCCAGAGACTTTCACTGCAACGAGTAAAGGCTCTGGCAGGAAAAGGCAGTCGGGAAAGAATGAACCTTCTGCTGCTGAGCCATTTCCCCACTGCCTCCCTCCACCAGAGCCTTTCCCCACTGATAGTCTTTTCCTGAAGCGGGGAAAGGCGTTAGCTGTCGGGAGGCAGTGGGACAGTACACTGCTAAAAATAGCAGTGTAGTTGGGGAGGCAATGCTTTGGCAAATAGAGAGCCATGTGTACATGGGTACCTACCCACAGGCTTCAGGTATGTCTTTACTTTATTGGCCTAAGGAGTGCCTCACCATCTACACTGCTATTTATACCTGTGCTGCAGGCAGTGTAGGTGTAGGTGTGCTGAGTTGCAGAGCAGTGTAGAAAGCACAAATATTAAGAAATACAATAAAGATCACAATCTCTGATGTTACAGATCTTATTATGATGTAGTAACAAACAAGGAAATCTCTCAACGTTACCATCCTTAAAGTTGGATGAATACTGGGTTATTATATAGGGGTGCACAAAGGCTTTAAAATGGGGGTATTTTCATATTATTTGTTAATGAAACACATTTATCTGAAGATTATTTATTTTTGCAGGCATGGAGAAATGCTTGCTGTTGCCAAGGTAACTTATTTTTTTTCTTGTTAACAACTAGGTACATATTAATGTTAAGATACACTGAACCATTTCACTAATTATACTGTGTTTTATTTCATAGCTTTTCCCATCATATGCTAGCAAATCTCCATTTTTGGTGGAGAGGTTCCATGAGTATTTCCTTGGAGGAGTGGATGACATGGCATTTTGGTCAAATAATATTTTTCAGCTAGCAAGCCACATGTTAGAAAATGGGACCAGGTGAGATGTTGTTTTATGTGTTAGGATGCACCTCTTATGAGACTACAGTAAAGTCAGATAAATTACCTTTGCTGTATTCAAGTTGTGAAGTCTGTTTACTTGTTCTCAAGGAAGCAGGCCCAGTCCCAGAATTGGAGCCTAAAACTGAAAACCTTACTTAGTCAGAATTCAATCAGACTAAGGGCCCAATCCAACTCTCAGTGAAATCAGAAGATTCTTGTTGAGTTCAGAAAGAGTTAAAATGAACCCTAATTGTCTAAGAGTTGCAAGTTCAGGCTCGTATTTAGCTGGTATTATTTTCATAGAAAACTTTATCACTATAATACCACTTACCCAAATATTTCACCTTTGCCCAGATAGGTTCACAATCCTTGCTGTGGAGAGCAGGCCTCAGACAATTACACTGTTTGTCTATATGAATAATGTATGTATATTGGAAAATGGTGTTGGAAACAGCAAATCCTATAATCTGTTGTGTTACATGCTTGAAAAATGTCACTTTAACTAAAAACACTTTACCTTACTAGGATTAGCCGATTATTAGTGCCAAAGTAAGTTGTTACATAATCACACATGACATTCTTATGGATTCTAAATAATTAATCAACAACTTAAAAAATACAAAGGAATTTCTAAGGAATATAACAATGCTCTAATTTTGAATAAACAGGGGCTATTGAGAGAGATGACCTCACTTCCCAGAGGAGGAATCTGTATGGATGAAAGTTCTATTTAGTTTAACTTCCATTAGAATATATAAAAAACTGTGTGTTTTCAATATTTCTTCAGTGGCTGCTTCATACCTGAGAACCCTCTATTTATAGAGTGCAATGGGGAGCACAAGAACAGCAACATGTAAGTATAATCCTGAAAGCTGCAAAGATTTACCTCTGAAAGAAGAAACGTCCATTTGTGTGGAAATCCAATTACATGGGTAACCTATCAAGGTCCCTCACTTCTCCTTTTTGGAAAAACTCTACTCCAGGGGAGAAATTTCTTCATGTATGAAGAGAGATACTTGTTTGATCTTTCCTTTGGGTGAAACTTAGGCCCTCCCCAACCCAAATAAATTTGCTTTGTATAGGGAAAAATTTGTAAGAGATGGGAAGGGCTTCATCTTGTTGCCAGTGGATAGGTTATGAAGTAAGCACTCTGCCCCTCGGGACTGCTGTTCCAGCACCTGGATTGGAGTAGGAGTACAACATCTGCACACCCATGCATGAGGTCTGGTGGCTCACTGGCAATACACCTGTCTCTCACACAGCTAACATCAAAAAGCCCTACTGTGTTGGTCTACATGAATATGGAGTCCAGCTCTGTGGGACACACAGCTCTGTAGTCACCTGCACATCCATTCCACAGCTAACTTCCTGCTTGTGTTGTGTATGGCCTCTACACTACTGGTGAATTCTCATTGAACTGAAACTGCAATGAGTCAAACCTAAGAACATCAGAGACACAGGAGTTAGTCAAACTTTGATCATAAGAATTCAGATCATTCCACTAAAATCTACCCTCTAAGGGGTATATTTTTATTCTAAGAATTGATAATTAATCCTGGAAATTATATTCAGGATAAATAATGTATTTAGTTTAGATAACAAAAAGATTCAGAGTTTTCTCAGCCTGTATATCTGAAGCTTTCGTATGTAATTCAGTTCAGTTTGCATCTAATTGGTACCGAGGCAATGGAGTGGCGTGGGGCAGCACAGCATAGAGAAATGGGTCACAGAGAGCTAACAAGTAGGGGGGCGGGAGAGAAAAAGCAAATTGATAGAGATGGAGAAGAGAATCAGCAAATAGAAGTAGCGAGAGAAAGAGAGAAAGCAAGATGGCAGAAGAGTAGGAGTTTCCTTTGAGGGCTGTGTTTCCCATTTGTGCATAAACTTCTTCACCCTCACTAGTAAACAAACAACTAATGCCCCATGCACACTCTGAAAAAGACTGAGGATTTTTGCTTGACAGGTAGATATGGTTATAAATCTCACATTTTGGGGAAGCCTGGAGGTGTGAGAGCTGCGCTACCTTTATCTTACCACTTTGTTATTTTGGATTTCAAAATAGAAAGAGATTAGATTAGAAGAGATTAGCTTTTTATTTTATTTTATTTTCCCCTGTCTGCTTCCAGTGTTAGTCAAGGGATTCAATTAAATCTTCTGTAACCCTAACTTACATTCCTTGCAACTCAACTGACTTCAATAGAGTATAAATTGGAGTAGGATTTGGTCTAATGTGTGTCTGGCACAGCCTGAGGAAAGGCAAGTAGAGTATTTTAGAAATATACTCTAGTAATAACTTTCACAAATCATTTATTTGCTTGCCTGTGTATTACTGCTATCGAGATCACTAATAACTCATAAAATAATTTGTATACTTATGGCTTTAAAAGAAAAGAATTTCAATACCCAGGTTCAAGTGACTAGTGTACAATATCTCAATTAAAATGCATTTGTAGACAACATGGTTTGAATGTTGTACTTACACATTTATAGTATACCAGTAAAAATAATACTGATGATGAGGGGAAAACACCTAATGACACTGATGTAATAGGTAGTATCCAAGGACTAGATTCTCTGCTGCTGTTAACTGGCATAGTTCTACTAACTTTAATGGAGTTAAACTGATGTAACTCAGTAGTGAACCTGGTTCTAAGATCTTTTTATTATAAACATTGGGTAAATGGCCATCTGAATGGCTTATGGCATGATCTTCAGCTTTTCTCATTCTATAATCATGGCATAAAATCTTCAGTCCAGTCATTAAATTGCATTTAATGGGTTTATCTTGTTAATTGTCCCTTCAGCATCATTTTTAATTATTACTGCCTCTTTATCTCAACAGAATTATACAGTCCAAAAAGGAACAGCATAAGAGTGTGACTTCTTCACTCACACAAACAACTGAAAAGAATATAAATTACACGGAGAAAGGAGTTTATTTCAATATGCAATCCTGGGCAACAGTAAGTCTGTTTAGATCAATAGTGCAGGGGGAGATAGATGGGCCATGCAAAATTTGGATCTGCCATCAGTTGTTTTAGTTCCTCAGTCTGCTACATTGCAGGATGGAAGAGAGTCTCCAGATGGGGATGGTAGCATTTTACACATTGGAACAGTGGTTATATTGTTGTATATAATGATATTACAGTATGCCTTTAATATTCATGCTTCATAGCAGCAGCTGGTTGCCTTCATGGGTCAAGAAGGAATCCTACTCTTAGTGCTGTTGTGAATTCTTCACTAGTTGTGCTTTGGATTTCTTAAGATTCTGCCTCTTTCTGAAGCAGTACTAAGGGCCTGATCCAAAGTCCATTAAGTCATACTTCTGGGTGAATTTTGTGTCACTGTGCATGCGCAGAATTCATGTCCCTTGCACATTTCTTTGCTTCCCCACAGAAAATGACTTCTGATGGGGAAGCAAAGGGAAGCTGCAAGAGCAGTCACATGCCTCTTCCCAGCAACGCAGGCAGGTTGGTTCAGGTGCCCAGAGCAGCTGGCTGACACATAAATCACCACTGGGGGCGGGGAGGGGAAGGCGCTTGGCAGTCCGTGTGAGAGAAAAAGAGAGAGAGACACATACTCTATCCCTCTCACTCGCTATTGCAGCATGCTCAGCATGTAGAGGCAGGGCTTCGGGGTGTTTCTGAGGAAGCAGGCATGGGGCAGGCTCTGTCCCCTCAGGCAGAGCAGAATGTAGCAGCCTGCCTGCTTAGTGAATTGTCCCATTGTCTTTGTGAATTCCCCCCACAAATATAAAACAGGTGTAAAAGTTTTAAGGCTCCTTTACTTTGCCAGAGTGGTGTAAAGGGCAGAATGGCTATATAAATGCTCTTGTGCTTTAGTGATTAAAACGTTTTTGGACTAAAAATATTTCCTATCAAAATGTGCTCCAGGAACTGTTTGCTACTGACCTTTCTGGAGATGGTCAGTAGCCAATATAAACTGTGAGTTTGATTCCCCAGCCCTCACTTGCTCTTCAGTTGCCTATAATGTAACCCCGAGCACATGGCTGCATATATTTGCTGACTAATAACTAGAAATAAAGGGTCAAACCTAGCTACCTTACTATTAGGCAAGGGGGTTTGGGTATTTCCTCCAATGTTCCTCACTTCCATTCTCCATCCATTGTATTGTAGTTTAAATAAATTACTGAAATAACTGAAACCAGAGTGATTATATTGTGTTATTTTGACAAATAAAATATGCAGAATTTTGAAATAGTGTGTGCAGAATTTTTAATTTTTTGGGACAGAATTCCCCCAGGAGTAACTGAGATCAATGTAAAGACTCCCACTGACCTACATGGGGTTTGGATCAGGTCCTTATTTGTTCAGAGTTCCTATTGGTAATGAAAATACACTGTGGATGTTTGTGGATGTTGTATTATTATTCCCATATTTCTTAAATTTTTACTTTTCTTTCAGAAGTCCCTCCACTTTATTAATGGTGCTTTTGCAAAGAATGTCAGGAGAGCATTTGCAGTCATGAATCAGCAATCCTCTAACCACATCTCCAAGCCCACAGCCTCATACTTCCTGAAATCACCCTATGCCAGGCTTGGATGGTTGGTGCAGATTTCTCTCTCCTTTCTCCTTTCCCTCTCTCTTCATTTATGAATATTTTAAGCAGCAGCAAAAGTATTAAATCTTTATTCCTTTAAGAGATTTTAAAGATACAGTTATGGGCCATATTAACCAGGATGCAAATGCTGGCAGCTGCAGAACAACTTACTTTAGCTTGGCATTGCTATGAGGTATTGAGATATGGAGCCTTTTTGACTTTGGGGCACTGGTTTACTGCTGACCACATCCATACTGGTTGAAAGTCATGATCAAAGTTTGATCCAAAGCAAAACCCTGGTTCCAGATAACCCCAATGCTTGGGAATGTTCAGATCTAGATCAAAACTTTATGGCTAGCCCCATCTAATGAACAAGACCAAAACTCTAAATCTGATTATGTACAAACTTTGGGAAAGCTTGGATCCAGATTTGGGTCTGAATCTGAACAACATGGCTTGGGACCATCATTACCATCTGATGACCATTTAATAGCCTGTGTGACGTGAATGGGTTGTCCCAGTTGACACTATTCTTGGTAGCATTTTTAGTAGAGAAACCAAGGACTGAATCAGCATGGAGAATGATACCTACCCTCTCTCCTCTCCAGAAGAGGATCCATCCTGATTATGGCAGACACGCAATGGGGAAGAGAGATGGAGGAAGCTTGCACTGCTGCTAGTCTTGCTGTATCTGCTCTGGGACAAAAGCTGGAGACTTCAGTCTCCAGGACTGTTAATCTTGCATCCTTCACCAGTATTAAATTAATTTACTAAATAAATGCCAGTTTGTTCTTTCTCTGTCAACCTCTGTGAGCTCCATCAAGTAACTGAGGCTCACCAAACCAAGTCTAATGAACAGATCAGAAACTGAGGCACAAATCATGGCGGATGTGAGCAGCACTCTGTCATGCTTCTTTGTTTCTGTCTTAGACACTGCTTGGTGGCTGCCAAATGCTACAATTCAGTAAATAAGAACACTTTCTGATGGCAATCCATGTAGATCACAGCCGTGTTAATAGAAGCTGCACTTCAGAGGCTCTAGTCAGTTTAATTCAATAGAATAGGCCTGAGATTCAGTAAGTTTAAATCACTTGGAAAATGGCTTTACAGACTCGTAGGATTACGAGATGGTGAAAGTGACCAGTTAGCTTTGAAATGTGAATGTTTACATTTGCTGAACCAATGTGGTAATTGATGCGATGCTTTTGTTTTCTCCTTTGGTGTACAGGGCAATGACCTCAGGCGACTTAAACAAAGATGGTTATGAGGATCTCGTGGTTGGAGCACCAGGATACAGCAGATTGGGCCATGTTCAGATAGGACGGGTGTACATAGTTTACAATAATTGGTCAGGTTTGCCTCCAGTAAACATGGATCTAGACAAGGAAGCAGATCAAGTGCTGGAGGGTTGTCAGGTAGGGAATCAAGTCAGTTATTTGTCATTTAAAACAATTTGCCTTTAGTTTTTTTTTAATTAAAAGGTCAGTGCCCTTTATCCTTCCCTTGACTGATCAGTGGTGCTGTTAATTTTTTTCTCACAAAGAGCTGTCATGGTTTCTGAAATGTCTCTCCTGTAAATCAGGATGTTATGTGCATTTAAAGAAAAACAATCCCTGTTATTATAAAAGGTCCTTGTGGCTGAATTAAAGATGTTCTATTTATTCTTCTCTCCACCAGGCAAATTAACACTAAAACAAACTGGGACCCTTAACTGACACCGAGGTGGTGTCCATCATGCCATGGGATCTATATATTGCTACTGGGCCACTACATAGTTGGCCTGAAAACTGCCCTTTACTTCTTTTTGAATACACAAGGGCTATTTATTTTACTTGTTTTATAGTGCCGCTGACTATAGTAGCTATAATACTGCTTAGGCATAGCTTGAAGGAGCTGGGAACCCCACAACTTATGAATTTGAGTCTTGAGAGCTCAGTACCTATTTCCACTGGGCTTGGGGAGGATGTGGCACACATTGTTGAAGTGCTATACATATTTAGGAATCTCCTACCTACCTATTGGAGGTGTTCTTTGTGGATTAACAGCTCCTCCGGATACAAAACAGAGCAGGAAGCCACATAAATTACTCAGGTTTCAGAGTAGCAGCCGTGTTAGTCTGTATCTGCAAAAAGAAAAGGAGGACTTGTGGCACCTTAGAGACTAACAAATTTATTTGAGCATAAGCTTTTGTGAGCTACAGCTCACTTCATCGGATGCATTCAGTGGAAAATACAGTGGGGAGATTTATATACATAGAGAACATGAAACAATGGGTGTTACCGTACACACTGTAAGGAGGTATTGCTAATTTAGAGAAGGACTGAGAAATCATACAGGAAGATTTGGATGACCTTGTAAACTGGAGTAATAGTAATAGGATGAAATTTAATAGTGAGAAGTATAAGGTTATGCATTTAGGGATTAATAACAAGAATTTTAGTTATAAGTTGGGGACACATCCATTAGAAGTAACGAAGGAGGAGAAGGACTTTGGAGTATTGGTTGATCATTGGCGGCTCATAGTCATCCTATGTGATATGGCCGTGAAAAAAGTTAATGCAGTCTTGGGACACATCAGGCGAGGTATTTCCAGTAGAGATAAGGAGGTTTTAGTACCATTATACAAGACACTGGTGAGACCTCACCTGGAATACTGTGTGCAGTTCTGGTCTCCTATGTTTAAGAAGGATGAATTACAACTGGAACAGGTACAGAGAAGGGCTACTAGGATGATCCGAGGAATGGAAAACCTTTCTTATGAAAGGAGACTCAAGGAGCTTGGCTTGTTTAGCTTAACTAAAAGAAGGTTGAGGGGAGATATGATTGCTCTCTATAAATATATCAGAGGGATAAATCCCGGAGAGGGAGAGGAATTATTTAAGCTCAGTACCAATGTGGACACAAGAACAAATGGATATAAACTGGTCATTGGGAGGTTTAGACTTGAAATTAGATGAAGGTTTCTAACCATCAGAGGAGTGAAGTTTTGGAATAGCCTTCCAAGGGAAGCAGTGGGGGCAAAAGACCTATCTGGCTTTAAGATTAAACTCGATAAGTTTATGGAGGAGATGGTAGGATGGGATAACATGATTTTGGTAATTAATTGATCTTTAAATATTCATGGTAAATAGGCCCAATGGCCTGTGATGGGATGTTAGATGGGGTGGGATGTGAGTTACTACAGAAAATTCTTTCCTGGGTATCTGGCTGGTGAATCTTGCCTAGATGCTCCGGGTTTAGCTGATCGCCATATTTGGGGTCAGGAAGGAATTTTCCTCCAGGGCAGATTGGAAGAGGCCCTGGAGGTTTTTCGCCTTCCTTTGTAGAATAGGGCACGGGTCACTTGCTGGAGGATTCTCTGCTCCTTGAAGTCTTTAAACCACGATTTGAGGACTTCCATAGCTCAGACATAGGTGAGAGGTTTTTCGCAGGGGTGGGTGGGTGAGATTCTGTGGCCTGCGTTGTGCAGGAGGTTGGAATAGATGATCATAATGGTCCCTTCTGACCTTAGTATCTATGAATCTATGAGAGTGATCAGGTAAGGTGAGCTCTTACCAGCAGGAGAGCGGGGGATGGGGGGGGTGGGGAAACCTTTTGTAGTTATAATCAAGGTGGGCCATTTTCAGCATTTGACAAGAACGTCTGAGGAACAGCCTAAGTTAATTGTATCCAGTTTGCAAATTAATTCCAATTCAGCAGTCTCTTGTTGGAGTCTGTTTTGAAGTTTTTTTGTTGAAGAATTGCCACTTTTAGGTCTGTAATTGAGTGACCAAAGAGATTGAAGTGTTCTCCAACTGGTTTTTGAATGTTATAATTCTTGACGTCTGACTTATGTCCATTTATTCTTTTACGTAGAGACTGTCCAGTTTGGCCAATGTACATGGCAGAGAGGCATTGCCAGCACATGATGGCGTATATCACATTGGTAGATGTGCAGGTGAACGAGCCTCTGATAGTGTGGCTGATGTGATTAGGTCCTATGATGGTGTCCCTTGAATAGATATGTGGACAGAGCTGGCAACAGGCTTTGTTGCAAGGATAGGTTCCTGGGTTAGTGGTTCTGTTGTGTGGTGTGTGGTTGCTGGTGAGTATTTGCTTCCAGTTAGGGGGCTGTCTGTAAGCAAGGACTGGCCTGTCTCCCAAGATCTGTGAGAGTGATGGGTCATCCTTCAGGATAGTTGGAGAGGTTTTAGTTGGGGGCTGAAGGTGATGGCTAGTGGCGTTCTGTTCTTTTCTTTGTTGGGCCTGTCCTGTAGTAGGTGACTTCTGGGTACTCTTCTGGCTCTGTCAATCTGTTTCTTCACTTCAGCAGGTGGGTACTGTAGTTGTAAGAATGCTTGATAGAGATCTTGTAGGTGTTTGTCTCTGTCTGAGGAGTTGGAGCAAATGCGGTTGTATCATAGAGCTTGGCTGTAGACAATGGATCGTGTGGTGTGGTCTGGATGAAAGCTGGAGGCATGTAGGTAGGCATAGAGGTCAGTAGGCTTCCGGTATAGGGTGGTGTTTATGTGACCATTGCTTATTAGCACCGTAGTATCCAGGAAGTGGATCTCTTGTGTGGACTGGTCCAGGCTGAGGTTGATGGTGGGATGGAAATTGTTGAAATCATGGTGGAATTCCTCAAGGGTTTCTTTTCCATGGGTCCAGATGATGAAATTACTCAGTTTCTATTAGGCTCACTAATAGGGCAGTTTACTAACCATGCAAATGGTTTCTGGTGAAATGCTGTGCTGTGATGTGACAGAGTGTGGTGAGTGACTTTGGCTTGAAATTGAACAGTAGGACTAGATGATGATATATTGAGTAATATAAAGATCATGCTTTGTTGTAAGCATCTTACTAAGAAGCAGAAAGACACACACACACACACACACACACACATCCTTTAAGTACAATAGTTTCTAAAGCAAATGTGTTTAAATTGTGAAGTGTCTTCTGCTCTTTTTTTTAACATAAATGTTTTTGGTTCACAGACACAATGATACTAACAGTGGGTATCCTAAGAATCACCTAAATGATAAGCAAAACCTGAGAAGAGGGTGTAGCCCAACAGTGTCCTAATGAGAGTAATGAGCTGAGACCAAACTTGTTATGTTTGGGTTTTTTTTTTAAAACTCCCCCTCTTTGTCAAAACAAAACAAACCACTCCCACATGTACTCACTTCAGATATTGGTACTATACATCTCTACAGGACAATCTGTTTATTCAGCTGCTCTTTTAAGAGTAAATAATACTGACAATCTTAGAACTGTGAGATTGTGGAGTTTTTTTCTTTTTTTTTGGTCAGTTCTGAATTTCCAGCTGTTTCATAGGATGTTTGTTGTACAGAAAATTCTTAAAGAGGCAGATGCCAAGATTTTGTATTATTGTTTTTAAATGTTACGTCGCTGCATGAGTGTGACGTGTTTTCTCAGCCTTCAGGCAGGTTCGGTTCTGCCATAGCAGTACTGGACTTCAATGAGGATGGAGTACCAGATGTAGCGGTGGGAGCACCTTCTGTAGGATCACAGCATCTCACTTACACCGTAAGAGCCCTTTATTTAAAACAACATCTGGTTTGTTTATGTTCCAAATAACAGCATTAAAGAGAGACCCTCTCACATTATTCAGGGTGAATAAGGTAGCTGGCAGTTTGCTGGTAGTTCCCAATCTGGATCTTGTTTTGTAAACGCTGAGGCTGCTGCTGGTCACTGATATAAGCCAGCCGCTTCCTGTATCCTGGCTGCAGCGCAGGCAGGAGGAGGTGAAGGAGGCATTGTGCATTGTGGAGCTCTCAGGAACCTGCAGGGGTGGTTGGGATCTGGCAGAGGGGAGGAGGAGGAGGTGACACCAAACCCCAGCCCAGGGAGAGAGTGGTGAGGAGTGTCCAGTGCATCCTGGCTCCTTCCTTTCCCTGCCAGTGCTCAATGATGCCATCCTGGGCTGGAGGCGACTCCTGCCATGGCCTGCCCTTTCACACAGACAGCAGCAGCAGCCTGGTAGAGTGGCCTCCTGCATGTGCCACTGGTAGCGGGAGCTGAGGGACACAGACAGGATGCATGGGCTCAGCCCACTCCGGACAGCCCAAGCTACCTGTTGAAGGTGGGGGTGGGATTGCACTGAAGAAGGCGCAAAGAGTGACTGTGAGGTCATGCGGCTTGTGCCCCCACCCCCAGCCCCACCCTCCCACATCAACTCTGGTGACAGGGTTCACACCAGAACTTTTAAATTGTGCCCCCTCCCACCACTATCAACAGTTACGTGTCATCTCTGTTGGGGGGGAGGGATAGCTCAGTAGTTTGAGCATTGGCCTGCTAAACCCAGGGTTGTGAGTTCAATCCTTGAGGGGGCCATTTAAGGATCTTGGGCAAAAATTGGGGATTGGTCCTGCTTTGAACAGGGGGTTGGACTAGATGATCTCCTGAGGTCCCTTCCAACCCTAATATTCTATGAACATGTATCTATAAAAAAGGCCCAAGAGTACAGAACTCACTGTCAGAAGAAACAGAACAAGCACTAACCCTAAGCCCACCACTTCGCCAAGGCTTTCCCACAACATTGTCACAACCATTCGTTAACAAAAAAACAACAATGCTAAGCCCAGGGCTGGCCCACAACATTTTGGCACCTGAGGTGGGGAGCTCAAATGACGCCCCCATGACCCCTCACTTGGGCCAAAACTCTGAAAGGTCTTAATTCTGCTTTCTTCCTGTTCTACTCCTGTCATGGTACTGCTCTGCTACCTACCCCAATAAAGGAGAACTAATAACTTTTAAAATGCCTTGTTCAAAAATTTTAAGTAACACATTTGCTGTTCAGGTATTAGAAAGTTAACTTTTCTTGTCTGCATAGTAAATGCTGGCATTTTTATCTGTTTGAATAATCAAAGTGATGCTTTCCTTGCCTTTTTGGTTGCAAAGATTTGAACTTCTTCCTTTGGAGTTGATCCTGCTGAAATGTATCTTGAAAGGGCTTTCAGCTCATCACCTAAATCACTCTCATCAATATTGCACGTCATCATGTGTCAACGCTGTCTCTAGTGCCCTGCATTGCTGGTGTAGGTCTTCTTCAGGTATAGTGAGGAGTTTTGGAATATCATACAACATCCCAAATATACTGCTGTGTTCCTTGAGCTGCATGAAACGTTCTTCAACAGACTGTATTGCGCAGTCTAGCACCTGGTTAAAGAATTGTTGTTTGGGGTCTCTTATGGGATTATCCCGTGCCTCGTAATCAAAATGCTGTCTTCTTCTTCGGTGACTCTTGTGTTTTTTGAATGGGTGGGAAAATAGCTTCAGTGTGACGTTCCTCTGCCAACTTTTGTGCACTCTTCAGAACGTTTTGAAATCCCTCATCTGACTGGTAAGACTGTAGGTATGACTTTGCTTTGTCCAGTTGTTCCATTGCTCCAGATATATCAAGGTCAACACCTTGGAGTCTCTTACTTACAACATTTATTTCAAAGAGTATGTCATGCCACAACACTAAGCCACATAGAAATTTGAAGTTATGTATGTTTCTGGTGATTCCATTTCCCTCTGCCACTGTTCTCCCACAAACAGTTCCTGTCATAGCATTATACTTCTAATGGCAACTATGGCATCATCTATCAATTTGGTGTTTGATAGGCTTTGTCGCCTCCCTCGACTTTCCCATCGTGTGGCACTCACTGGTTTCAGTGTCAGAGAGGATGTTCCCAGATGTTGCTTCAAAATTTGCAATCAATGAGTCGATGCAGAGAAAAATACATAGATGCTTGGAATTACATTAAAAAATTCAGCAGCCTCACTAGAAGCTGATGCTGCATCACTGACCACCAAGTTCAATGAATGAGAACTGCATGGGACAAAAAAAGCTCGAGGGTTTAACTCTCGGATCTGTGTCTGCACTCCTTTGTTCTTTCCTCTCATGTTGGCACCATTATCGTAGCCCTGACCTCTGATGTCAGCTATCACAATTCCCGTATCTTCCAGCTTTTGTCATACCAGCTCCTGTTGTATCATCAATGTCAATAAATTCTAGAAAATACTCTCTGACAGTCACCATTGCAGGGACATTTTCACTAGGTTCTGTTGTTGTTACAAAATGCACCATTAAAGTCATTTGTTCCATATGGGTGATGTCTGGTGCAGGGCCGGCTCCAGCGTTTTTGCAGCCCCAAGCAGCAAAAAAACCCAAAATTTGCCACCGAATGGGGAGGCGGAATCCTGCCCGCCGAATACGGAGGCGGTGTGATCATGTGGCCGCTGAATTGTTGACGGTGACCAAGGAAGAGTCGTGTCCCCGCTGCCGAATTGCCGCTGAGCATGAAACACGCTGTGATGGAGCGGCTGCCGAATTGCCGCCTGCTTGGTTCGCTGGTGCCTGGAGCTGGTCCTGGTCAGGTGTGCAGTCCAGAATAACAGAGTAATATCTTGCTGACTTCAAATCTGCCACAATCTTCTGTTTGACTTTTGTTGCCAGTAACTGTATGATCTCATTTTGAATTGTTTTTCCAAGGTAGGGGTGTATGTACATTTCTTGGGTGGTGACTCTCTTCTTAGATGCTCCTGGACTACAGCATCAAACTCAGCCATCAGTTCCACACTTTTAAAGAAGTTTCCATTGTTTGGCACACACAACTGATCTGAAGTGCCATGCAGTGCTAGGTTTTGGGTAGCAAGCATTCTCACAATGGCAATGAGCCTTTTCAGAACATTTTGACAGTAAAGAGACACTGATGCAATATTCTCTTGATGCTGATCATCTATGGTGGCCTTTAACTTTAGTCTCATCTGAAGCTCTTTCCACCTATGGAATGCTCTCTGGTGATTTGCTGCCTTCTCATGGCATGCCAGATTTCTAGCCAGATTTTTCCAGTCCTTTGTTCCTGTAGAACCCAATGTGGCTGGAACATTAGACTGGAAGAATTTGCAACAACAACAGTATGCGGCATTCTGGGTTTTTGTGTACATAAGCCATGGCCTCTCCACTTTGTCACCATTGGGGATTTCAAGCCAGTAATGTGTTGGATGGAAACTTCTATTTTCATTGTCTTTGGAGAACATGAAATTTTTCGCTTGCTGTGGCCCATGCAGTACAAGGAAGTCCCTCAGGCTACTGCTCAAGTGGGTCCAGTCCTGGATCATCTAGACGTAAGGAACTAAACTCAGCAGCAGCTGCTTCTTGCGCCTCCACCATATTCTGATCTACACTTTTCTTCAGGAATGTGCATGGTTACATCCATTTGAGATGGAGATATGGATGCTGCAGTAGCTGCCAGGTCATGTGCACTCTGACTAACTGGAAGATCAGACATCTCCTCACCACTCACGTCCACTGGAACTGGAAGGCTCACCGTGAACATTTGTGTCTATGTATCTCAGGAGAGGTCCTTCCTGCTTAGATAGAAAAGCCTCCTTTGCTTGCTTTCTTTTTCTGAATGTTTTCTTCTTTCACTCATGACTGCTGTTCTGTGCCAGCTATAGTGGCTCTCAACACTCAGTTGAAGGGGACAAATAAGCAGGCTGGTAGCAGGACCTGAGTGAGGGAAGATATCAGTGTCTTAAGAGCCTAATTGGCTCCTACTACTTCAGTCGACTGCCTGTTCTCCTCAAGTGGGTTCAGGGAAGCAGCAGGAAACAGGAAGCTCCCTGAGAAGCTGGTGTTAATCAGTCCAGGCTCCTGGGGGTGCTAGAGAGGTACATAAGAGGCTCCTCCTCCTTTCTGTCCCTGCAGCTCCTGCTGCTTTCTGTTATTCCCTCTCACCTTTTCTCCTGCCTGTCTGTTATGTCTCTTGTGCCCTCCCTCCTCCAGCACAGCACTCCACCATCTCTGTGCATCCCAGGCAGAGAGAATACATATGCACCAGCAGCAAACACAATTTTCTACACTCTGGGTCCTAGTGGTGCCCCCCCACAGTCTGGCACCTGAGGCGCCGCCTCAGTTTGCCTCATGATAAGGCCAGCTTTGTTGACGTAGCTGAGGTTGACGTACTTAGATCTACTTACCGCGAGGTTCACACTATGATATGTTGATGGGAGACAGAAAAATGTGGGCCATATGAATTCTGCCCTCTGCCCCGTGAGCGCAGAATCCCCCCGGGAGAAATATTCATAAGGGGTTCAGCCCCTTTTCCTTATCTGAACTTCCATGCCCTACTTATGTTGGAGTTCCCAGGTTCTATAGGTTAATTAACTGGGTACATCATATTCATGAGCATTTACGTCAGCTGGTTGCCATAATATTACTGCTGTCAAACCTTGTGAGTTTCAGTTAAACATATTATGCATATTGCTTAAACATACCTTCTTAAAATATCAGTAACTTATGTGGTTTCTCACTTCACACAAGTCAACTGACTTACTTTTATTTACTGCTATGTTTCATCTTGTGACTTAAAGTCACTTGCTTGTCAGTTATTTATGTCAAGCAAAACCATAGGCCTTGATTAGATATGTCAGGGGTCGGTAACCTTTCGGAAGTGGTGGGCCGAGTCTTCATTTATTCACTCTAATTTAAGGTCTTGCGTGCCAATTATACATTTTAAACTTTTTAGAAGGTCTCTCTCTATAAGTATATAATATATAATGAAACTATTGTTGTATGTAAAGTAAATAAAGTTTTAAAAATGTTTAAGAAGCTTCATTTAAAATTAAATTAAAATGCAGAGCTCCCCGAACTGGTGGCCAGGACCTGGGAAGTGTGAGTGTCAATGAAAATCAGCTCACGTGCCGCCTTTGGCACGCATGCCATAACCCCTGAGTTACGCTAAGCTGTATACATTACAGGCCCTAACACTGTTGATTCTCTACTTGTGTTACAGCCTCAGTCAATACTTATACTTACAGCTGGCTACATAGGCCATCTTCACCCACCACTCATAGAGCTGACATACTGCATCAGATCTTTTCTATATTCTTTCAGTCGGTGTCATCTTGCAGTGGGATAATGGCTGCTATGTTTACATGTGGCTTGGTTGCCAGTATTGCTTTATCAAATTGCCTGATACAAACTACAGCCCAAATTTTCAAACTTGACTGCCTCAATTTAGGCATGTAGATCTATATTTGGGTGCCTAAATAAGTGGTCTGATTTTTCAGAAATGCCCTGAGCAGCCGCCATTTAAGTCAATGGGTGTTCCAGCTGCTCAGCACTTCTGGAAAATTAGGTGGTGCTTATTTACCTGCCTAAATGTGGATTTATTGCTTACATTAGGCCTCCAAGTTTGAAAAATTTGACACTACACATCTTTTGTTGCCTACAGACTGTACCATTGCCTTAAGTTATTGTGAAAGTACACTGCAAGCTGCATGAATGTTTTATTTATATTAATATTACCTATTGTCCTTATCAAGTAACATAATGAAAACTCCCTTATTTGTTGAAACGAGCATGTTGATTCTCCCCTCCTGCCACTGCAAACTCTAGATGGATGATTTGGTCCTCGCATTTAATTCTTAGATTTGGGGTGGAAGACACAATATACCATGTGGGCTCTGATGGTAAGAAAAATGCAGCCTAACTAATGGTCTTCACAGAATTAGTAGTTTCTCTAACTTGTACAATTAAGTCTATATTTGGCATTGGTGTATACATTCTCAAAGGATTTTTCCCCCCCCACTGTTTAGGGTGCTGTGTATGTATACCTGGGCACTACAGGAAGAGGCCTGTCACCTTGGCCAAACATTACCATAATTTGCCAGGTACATTTACTAGTAAGAAGGACAATCCAAAACTGCAGAACTGGGGACTGAAGGAGGGGGGCAGATCACTGTACCATTTTATTCAGTATTGTTCCATCCCTTCAGGCTGTTGTCTGGGGGATGCATCTGAGACAAGCAAACTAATTTTTAGTTACACAGTGACCACAAGGTTAGCAGCGGCACTAGAAAGGAAACATGACAGTTCATATGACAAGGAAAGTCAGGTGCAATAAATGCTGTTTAGAGCCTTTTTCATAAGGCTTCTGTTAAGATAAGCTGTCTATATTCTGCAGACCTTCAATTGCCCAGGACCAGAGGTTCAATTTTACTACCACATGCTTCAGGACAGTACCCCTGTCAAATGGCAGGAGGAGGCAGAGTGGGGGGGAAACAGTTTGTCCACACTGCTACTCTAAAGCCTCCATTACTGGGGATACTGTAGAGATGTTGGCCCAGATCCTCAAAGATATTTAGACACCTAACTTCTATTGAAATCAGTGGGAGTTAGGTGCCGAAATATCTTTAAGGATCTCGGGCATTGCTAGCCTCTTACTACTCACCATGAGAAAGGATGTCAAAATCAGGCCCTGCAATTGCAAGGGCATATATATTTGTACATTTGTTAGAGGCCACAGATAAAAACAAATGCCTCATTGTACTTCTGCCTTGTCTCTTTGTCGAATGGTCATGTCTATTTGAGTGCATGTACTGCAGGATAGCAAGGAGGAGAGCTAAGTGGACTCCCTATTCTCCAATTTAAAAAAACAAAACAAAACAAAAAAAACCCAAACAACTTGGTTACAAGATGGGAGGCTGATTGATCAGGAGTATTCAAAATTAACTCTTTAGAAGAGATCTAAAGTAACATAAAGCAAGTAGACAATTACAACGCTTCTTTCCACTTTAAAGTTTTGATTGAGATATTGTCTCTTGCAGCACACATTCTGTAACCTTGGCTGGTCACTGCTGGCTGCTGATATTGATGGGGATGGAAAGTCTGATCTGGTTGCGGGTTCTCCTTTTGCACCTGGCGGTGGGAAGCAGAGAGGATTTGTACTTGCATTCTATTCTCACTTCAACAGGAGTGACAAAGGTAATATTTACTGAGTAAATTGACGTCCATATTTTATGTGGCTATATTTGTGGTTTTAATTTGACACGTTTGTTTTAATTTGAATCCTTTGTTATGTGAAACCCGAGCAACCTATTATTGTCACAGATTCTTGAAAGGTTTATATGCACTCTGGAAGTAAAGAAATAAATACATAAAAATAGGCTTCTAGTATTTACATTGCCTTACCTGGATTTTTACTGACCCAGCTGAAGAAAATTTAAAATTAATTTATTCCTGTATTTCTAAGTATTTGATGATTGATTAACAAAAATCAGCCTATTGCAATACTATTGTAAGTGCCTTGTATGTTAAGTAAGTAATTTTGCACATACCTCAGCCTAATTGTATGAGTATTAATTCCAAAGTTAGTGCACCTAGTTCCCAAATCAAGGCAAACAGAAGTGTACATCATAAGAATGGGGGTAAGGGAAAACAGTCTCCTAAGAATTTAGGCCCTGGATCTGCAAACACTTGAGCATGTGTATAACTTTACTCAGTTGAGTAGCAGTGCTATTAAAGTCAACAGCAAGAGCTGTTTAGTGCTTGCAGAAAATTACAGAACTTGGCTGTGAAACAGAAATGAATGGTTGACAGCGTGGAAGGAATGCTTATCAATGAGTGCTGCCCTGTGTAATGGTAGCCCCTTGCATCAGGAGGGGTCTACCTGGATTTTTCTCTCAAATTGACAAGGGCCTGAGACTATCACAAGATTATTCATTAGTGCCATGCTAAGATCTCCTTCATGTGGCAAAAGGGGAATGCTGCAAGTGAGCACTGTAACTACAGGGTAAGGGTCAAACTGGATTATTGTGGGATGGGAAGAGGTAAGCTAGAAAAAGAGGTTGAAGCCTAGAGCTGGAGAAAGTCAGCATGAATATGTAGGGATGCAAAATTTCACCAGCTGAGGTTTGGTTTTTGCATATTCAAATTTAGATCAGAGTCCCATTATTTTCAAAATCAGGGTTTGTAGATGTGGAAGGCTTTCAGCTAAATTTGTACTAATTTTGACCCATATCTATTTCAAATAAGGATTGAAGCAACTGGGCGATGCTTTTGAATTCACAAATCTTTGTCAGCTGAAGTCTGCATAAAACCAAAACCCAGGAGTGACTTGAATTAAGATCTCATTTATTTGATCTTTGGATTCAGATAAATGGTTTCAGTTTTATCTCTGTTCTAGTGAAGACATTTCAGTTCCATTCAAACTGGTTGCTATCTCTTGTATACCTGCCTTTAGAAGTTGAAAGCATCCCATAGGTTGTGTTTGAGTGACTTAGAGCCAAGATTTCACCACCAAACACAGCTGCTGAGTACTAATTTGCCACCACAGTGTATTATGAAATTAGTGATAACTGGTATCATACCATGGGAAGAGTAACCCGATCAAAACAGAAGTGTCTATTGCTAGATTGAAACATGATGTATTTCAGAAACTGATCATCAATGTTTTAGCCTTGGTGAACATCCCGACTTAACCTTTGTCTGGTTTGATCCTATCTGTCAGGGCTGCTGTCAGTAGAGGATGCCAACTGGATGGTGAAGGGGGAAAAGAACTATGCCTGGTTTGGATATTCACTTGTTAGTCAGCAGTTGAAGAACAAAACCTTACTGCTGATTGGCAGCCCTACCTGGAAGAGCTGTACTGGGTGTGTTTCTCTTTTATTTGGGAGTTGTACATGATCGTAACACAGTTCCTTTCACAACCTGTGGTTTTTTTCCCTATAGTCTTTAAAATCTACAGTAGAGTAATATTGTTTCAGTAAGTTTACCTGTGGAACTCCACTCTTTGGGGACAATAATATGTCATATTTAGAGGAAACTTCAGATTTGTAATTTCAAATTTTTACCTATCTTCTCCTTCTTAACTATTTTTTCAAAGAAGAAGGTCTTCATCAAAAACAAATTCTTCGGGGTCTTTTTATAATTTTTAAAAATGCCAGCAGAGAGGCAGTTCTAAACAATCCTACAATGGTAATTAACTATACTGAATAATACCTACAAGCCTCATGACGGGGCCCCATTGTGCTAAGTGACGTACAAATATAAAGGTGGACAAGGTCCCTTTTCTGAAACGTCTTACAATAGAACCTCAGAGTTACGAACACCAGAATGGACCTGTCAACCACACATCTCATTTGGAACTGGAAGTACACAATCAGGCAGCAGCAGAGACCCCCACCCCAAAATGGGGGACAGCAAATACAATACAGTGCTATGTTAAATATAAACTACTAAAAAAATAAAGGGAAAGCAGCATTTTTCTTCTGCATAGTAAAGTTTCAAAGCTGCATTAAGTCAATGTTCAGTTGTAAACATTTGAAAGAACAACCATAACGTTTTGTTCAGAGTTGAGAACAACCTCCATTCCTGAAGTGTTCATAACTCTGAGGTTCTATTGTAATTCTAAGTAGAAACAAGAATGAGAATAATTACCAGATCAGCATTTTGCACACAATGAAAGAAAACAATATTCTGCGTACAAGCAATGCTGTATGTATGTACAGAATACATTTCAAGTTATTACTTTGACTGAAAATAACTGTACTGTGTGTTTTAGTCTAGGTTGTTACATCTCATTGGATACCAAACAGAGTGTTGGAAAGGTGTACGGATATAACCCACCAAGCGCACAAAGCTGGTTTTCTGTAACTGGAGACATGGTAGGACCTTTTCTTTAGTATGCTGGGAATTTACAGGTATGAACTATGTGAAGCAAAATGGTATTCTGTGCAACTGATATGTTTAACAATCAACAGGAGAGGGGCAAACTGGGTTCGTCGCTGGCCAGTGGCTTCCTGTTTGTGGCTGGAATTCCAAGAGAAGTGTTGGTGGTGGGTGCACCTACCTCTGGTATGTTGTTCTGGAAATTGAAACACTTTTTAGCTATCTATTATCTATGTCTCAAGTGAATGGTAAACTAAGCTAATTACAGCAAGCTAGAAAATGGACTTAATAGCTACATTGAATTTATGAGTGCTCTATATGATGCTCTCCCTATGGATATCCTAAAGTGCACAATATACTTTGCACAGCCCTATTTGCTAGAGCCTCGGATTTGTTTAGGGCAAGATTTTTGTATGGAACAGTCTTTTGTTAAGTGCATTCTCAACACATTATTTATGTAACTGATTCATTATTCGGCCATAAATTCCCTGGCACCAATGATAGCATAATTAAATGGTCAAGACTCACTATATAACTTAGGAGCACACATTTGACACGTGTTCTTGAACACCGATTTTTTTTCAATGTAGAACAAACATTGTAACTGGAGTAGAATTAATAAAGTATTTGATAGTTTTTGTAAAGTCAGTATGTTTTCGTTTTGTTCATATCTTTGATAATGCCAGTATTACCTACTGTTAGTACACTACATGTACTCAGCCTATTCCTGTGACTGCACACATCTGGGGGTCTAATTCTGTCACCCTGGCTTCTTTCAGACAGCATGTCTAGGATTGCATTTATATCCTCAGTACTGCACCAAGCTGGAACTGTTCTGATGTATGACTTGACAGATGGTGCCAAACCTTCTTTGCTCAGCACTTTCAGTGGGGACAGGAGGTTCTCTCGCTTTGGAGGAGATGTACACTTAAGTGACCTGGACAATGATGGACTAGGTAAAACAAAGGGGATTTAGATGGTGTGGGTGAAGAATTTTTTACTATGAGCAAGAGTAGACTTGCCTCCTACATTGTCATATAAACTCAAAACACATCCCACTTTATAGATGGATGTAAACATCCCAAGATGCTTGACTGCAGAAATCAAACAATTCAGTCATAAGTCAAGAAAACTTCTTAACTTTATCCTTACGCTATGGTCAGTTAGTTATTAATGTTCACAGGAATGACTGTATACAGACCAGTGTAAATACCAGCTCTTGTGTTTTGATCTAGTACTATTTCATCTTGACATCATATATCGTCTTTCTGATTATTTACAGATGAAATTATTGTGACATCTCCTCTGCGAACTGAAGACATCACGTCTGTACTGTTTGGAGGGGAGGCTGGACGTGTGTACATCTACAGTGGAAACCAGACCATCTCGGGTAATGTGACAGACAACTGTAAATCATGGATTTCTCCTTGTCCTGAGGACTGGGTAAGAAAACTTACCAGTAAAACCAGGAGACAACATAATGACAACTAATTAATTACATCCACTGAAAAGAAAATAATAGACTGGCAACTGGAGTCAAGTTTCAGTAAAAACTCCATCTTGTTGCCTTCATCACACAACAACTTGCTCAGGTTCTTAAATCTAGGTAATTTGGCCCCTTTTTGGGTTCATGAGCAACCTTGCACAAAATTCTGCAATGTGGGAGTAAGGCAGTTTTAATGCATGAGACCTTTAGTCTGCAAGTGAAATACACTCTAAGAAGGTGGTTCTGCTAACAGCTTCTCCCTTTCTTTTGTTTCAGGCACAATATGTTCTAATTTCTCCTGAAGTGAGTAACTGGAAAATCAATGGCTGACAGCAAAAAAAAACAATTTAAAACATTCTTTAATTAACATTCTCAGAGCATAATGAGCAATCTCATTTTACAGGAAAAATCAAGGTTTGGGAGCTCTGTCATCACTGTGAAATCTCAAGGAAAGGTGAGAGAAATGAACACCACTCTTGCCTGTCAGCTTGTTTCTTGCCAACGCTTGTCAGTGTAATTTGCATAAATTACTTAGCATAGCACCATTCCTCTACGGATCCCAAAGTGCTTTACAGAAGCTAATCAAGCTTCCCCATTAAGTCACCCTCTGGGCCAATATTAACCCCATTTTATAGATGCGTAAAATGAGGCAAAGAGGCCACAGCTGTCTAAATTTGGGCTCCTGAAAAGGAATCTACTTAAAAAAAACCCCAAATTTGCTCTTAGCAACTTGCCCAAGTCAGTGCAGACTTGACTCAATCATGTGTTTTAACCACTAGACTACACTCCAACAGCCTGTTATAAGCAATGCTGATGCTCATGACGTACTGCAAAATTGGCTACTGGGCAAATGACTATGGTCAGTTTATATGCAATCTTCTATTTTAGTACTTGTTTCCAGTAGCACTATCCATACACGAGGCCCAGTCCTTGCCCTGATAATCTTGGAGGGCCTTCATATGCCCCACTCCTCTCTGGATGACGATAAGGGCCTTTAGAGGGAGACAAAGTCTCTACCTGCATCCAGAGGTGCTGGAACAATTTGCATAGTGGGGGTGCTGAGAGCAATTGAACCAAACTGTAAACCCTGGATCTGATGGAAACCACTTCAAGCCAGGGGGTATTGCAGCACCTCCTTCACTCCTAGTTACAGCAGTATGCCTGCATCTGTGTGACATGAGTGTTTATTTTTTCATTTGCCTTTACTCTGTACTTTGAGGTTGGTCAGTGGCTGTTTATATAAATGGACTCCGGGACTTTGGGGTCCTGCCCATTTTCCTCATTGTCAGTAATCATTTGAGGAGATGATCGCTCATCTCTGCAGTGATCCCTACCCAAATGCTGGCTGACTTTACCCACCAAATAGCCTTTAGGAAAAAGCAGCTGGAATCTGAACTGCTTCCAACCTAAGAGAAGGGGCCATTTTTCATATGACAAACACCTTATGAAACAAGCACCATTCCTGGCTTTCATGGTGTTGATTAGAGAAGGCTGGTCTACAAGCAAATGGTTCCCTTTTCTTTTTCAGGCCTTGTCTACACTAGAAAGGGTTTGCTGCCATAGGCATACTGGCTAACCCTTGTAGAAGAGATGCAGCTTATAGCAAGAGTGCTTTTGCCAGTATAGCTTATATAGTTCCCTGATTAAATATGCCATACCAGCAAAAGGACTTTGTTGTACAACTATGTCTGTGCTAGGGCTTTTGCTGGCCATAGCTAATTGGTTGGGGAGAGGGCACTCCTTCCGTGACATAGTGGGCAAAGTCTCCTCAGTGATGCAGTTGAATTTTGTTAACTCTCTTTTGTATCTTTACAGAGAGAAGTTGTATAGCTGCTGAGAGAAGTTTCGGTGAAAGCTAGACTTAGTGAAGGCTTTTTATGTCTACTCTTTAAATGTTAAGGGTGCAGTCGGGATGTGTTATCTGCATAGCCATAGCAATCCCCCAGTAGCCCTGCACCCCCCCCCGTGCGAACAAAGATGGAGCTAAAAAAACATAGGTCGAAGCCGAAAGGGAATTGAGGTTGATTGGGGGGAAAAAAAAGATGGGGAATACTAACTGTCGTGGTCCATCCATCCAGCTTTAGAATTGCAAACCAATTAAAAACCTCTATCCATGGAAGTCAGAAGGCTAAATAACCCAGCCACACACAAAGCAGCATGAAGGGAACCAAAACAACATCAACCTAGCATAAATCCAGGCAACTTATGAGGGAGGCTGGTTCCAGCAGACCTATTTGGCTGTTTAAGAAAAAGTGCAGCACCCCGAGTTGATATAATCACTCAAATACGTGCACGTGTACAAACACCTTTAACTCTGTCATCGTACACCTGCCCAAACTCCTCCTGTACACCAGAACCCCCCGAATACCCTCTATCATACATCATGGAAATTTCTAATACAGCCAACAAGCTCTCCAATCAGCACCCACTGCTCTCCAGCTCACCCACTTATCACCCAGACACACTAGCAGCTTCAGTCAGATGTGGTGGTCCAGGCACGCTGCAGCCAGAGCCGGTATGAAGGGGGTGCATAGGTAACTAAGCTAGTCTTTGCACCCTATTTTGCTCCTTGCCTTCCAGCAGTCTTATACGGGCTGCTTAGTGCCCCAAAGGACTAAACCATATCCAAGGATCAACATAGCAGCACCTTGGCTGCAACTTCTATGCCAGCAACAGCGATAAGGACTTGGCGTAGGACTCTCTACACCACATGTGCAACCCTCTCGTGTTTAGGGTAATGCTCTCTGGGCTGGATAGACTGGCACTGCAGTGATCTTCTGCCAATAGCATTGCACTGAGTGGCTCTGCTATACCAGATCATCTGCTGTCTTGCTGCTTTATCCTCCATGGAAAGAAAGTTCCTCAACTTTGCTCCTTATCCCACAACCCTGCGTCTTATTTTCCAACTGCAGTTCAGAAACCACCAATCTTGAGGCCGAAATATAATCTACCCCATCCATCCTCCCCTTCTGCCAGGGACCAGAAATCCCATTGTACTTCCTGTATTCAACCGCCTGAGACAAGCGGGAGACTCCAGTTTAGGACAACAGACCACACATCCATTTTCGTCCCATCCACTCTACACGGCTCAGATAGGAGTACCCCATTCACAGAGCCAGAATAGTACGTTATTTATCTGAAAAAAAGTATGTTACTGCCTAGAATGTTATATTGATACTTGGCGTTGATTTCACTACAGCTGAAGTTGTGCTATAAAGGTATGTCTGATAGATGGATGGTCAGCAGTTGCAAAGGGCTAGCAGCAGCTGGATAGTACTTGCCTGTTGAGAGTCTCAGGGGCGGTATGTTAAGGAAGCAGGATGTCTGGCTTCAAGGGGAAGAGAAGGGCAAGGAGCTCAAGGTTGGACTCTACTGGCGATTGTTCCTAATGCTTTTATGTAGAACTCAGTGACTCTGGTAAGTTAAAATCCTGCTCTTATTGTTAATTGTATTACGTGTTCGACTCATGAGTATTGTGGTTTTGAAGGGGTAGGTTAATGCTGAATGTGTATCCATACACAATTAAACAACATACTTAAGCAACAGCATATGACCTCGTTGTTTGTGGGTTAGGTCTGCAACCATTGGTGGGTGTTTATGTAGGGGAGGAGTCAGAAGTTATGACACTATGATACATTTTTTTGTGTGGTACAAGCCAGTAGCAAAGTATTAGAGAATTTTAAACAGTAATCATCCTCTTTGGAATATATGTAATTTATATATACATAAATGCAAGTCAAAATCTTTCTTGCTTTCTCAATGTTTTCAGGAAGCAGTTTTAAAGAATCTTCCAGCTCTTGCTAATTCTAGCTTTAAAACAGAAGATTAAGAGCTGAATTTTAATTTTTTTTTTTTAAAACTACATCATCATTTGCCATGGCGTCCATACTGGGCATAATCATTTTAACCTACCTCAATAAAGCAATAAAAATCAGAGCTAGCAAGAACCAGATAGCTGGCCAGCATAAATGAAGAGACAGGTTGGGAGGGAGAGGAGGAGAAAGTACTTAAACAAGAGCTCTGTGGCAATAATAGGAAGAGTGTGTGGTACTGAACATTATATCCAGGAACTGTTTGGAATTTGTTTTGATAAAACAGGAAAAGAAAATGACACCTACACTTTAAAAGGCCATCTGGATAAGTGATGGAACTCAAGGAGTAGCTTGATAACTAGAAGGCATCAGGGTGGGTGAGCTGAACACAGTGCACTTTCCTTCCCACCGTAGGCCATTATTTTTACTTTTTCCTTATTGATAACACCTTCCCTGTTAGGATCCTGAGCCATCCTGCAACTTGCCATTTTTGAAAGCACATCCCGGTTGTCAACAAGCCTGATGGAAGTAGTCAGATGTAGGAGAGCCCAAATGATTTTAGGAGGCAGACTGACAAGCTGGAGATTGCCTTATTTAGATTTTTCACCCTCACTGCTAGAAAACACTAGGCTTTTTGTAGTCAATTGTGTTGTAAAGAAAATGAGTGAAGTTTATTCAAGCTGAATAGACTCCTCTTATTGTTAAGTCAGCAAAACCAAAGAGATCAATTTGCCAAACACAAGGATAAAACCAGTTGGCATTTTATTTGTGAGTCCTGAGTATTACAAATGAAGTGCAGATTTGTCAACTAAACTTTAAGAGTCTATATTATCAGTTGCTAGTGGGGTTTACAGGTCTGGTTCAGTGACAATTTCACTCAAATCCTTATCAACCACCATGGGCTTCAGTTTCTTAGTTCTGAGCTCAGAATTCTGTTACCACACCTACATTTTGCAGTGTGAATGGGCCAGGTGTTAAACTTCCATCCCAGGAGCTGGATCAAGACCAAATCACTTCCTAAAGGTCACTTCATAACCAGTAGATTGTAGTGACTTAGCCATTGGGGATTTCAACTGCCCCTACTACCTTTAAAGTAGAATATAGAGAAAGAACAGTGCATTATCCTATATGATGTTATGCTTTGAAAATGTAAGGGTGCACAAAGTTAAATCAGTTAGTTGATAATCATTAGACGCCACACAGGATTTTACTTTGAAAGACAACACGCTTGCAGAAGTATAACAATTTCTGAACTCTTTAGTTTCCATTTTCTGTTCACCTGAGCACTTAATTACGCTTTTGCTGCTACAATACATTTTTCAGCCTGTCAGGTGGGCAGTGGTTTACACAATGTTTACATTGCTGGCTAAATAGCTACCTAACTGTACCTGGCACAGGTGTAAGTGTTCCCATTCTGATCTAGAAGGGTTTTACAGTCACTCTGCACAGTGGGATAAGGCCCTCAGGAGAGGCAAACAGCAGGTGGTGGAAGTAGCAGGCATTTAACTCTCCTCCACCATCACAGGAATCAAATCAGCACTTTCTTGATAGTCAAACCTGATCTTTGTACCTCTTAGTTACATAACTTTGCTACTACCTCCCATTCCCCTGACCTGCAGACAGATTTCACCCCACATTTACCCCAATCTCACCCACCATGTGTAGTAATGAAACCAGCTGCAAGACAGTTGCAGTATGCTTCACGATCCTGGTCATTTATGTCTTCAGAAAGAGATGAAAGGAAACAAGTCAGGTCAGGAAAAAAGTCTGACTTTTTTTTTTTAAATGGGTATTGGATCAGGCTCTAAGGTAAGATCTTACTAATCGAATAAGGATCTGTTATACTACACGTGTAAATACACCTAGTCAGTTGCAATTGAAAGGGCAGTGGTTGCATGCTTGAAATGTGCATCTGCTACCAGTCTGAAAGGGCCTGCTGTTCTGATTTTAAAAACTAAGCCCATTCGAGCCTGATTAGTCTTTGAATAGGTGAGCACTGGACATTCAAAACTTGTTAGTTTTTCATTTAACAGAAACAAAGCAGTTTTCTGTATTTGTTGGTCTGGCTGTGTTGGCTTAGTGCTCTGCAAGAAATGTGAGTTTGATTCCTGCTTCTGGGATCCTAGTCTCTAGAGAGTGAATGTGACCTTGAAAAACTAAAAAGGAAAAAACAACCACCCTCCATTTAAAAAAAAAAAAAAAAAAAAGCCTAAAGTTTGGCTCCTAACTCCAGCTCTCAGCTCCTGAATGAGTAACCTGATTTTCAAAAATCAAACCAGCTCCTATTGAGGACAAGTATATTAGTTTTTGTTTTTAATTTTAGCCTCTATCTTTAGCACTACTGCCCTAGGCTGAAATCTTGTCAATGCCTAACTAATGAAAGCTGGGCCTGAGTAATCCTTGAATGTAAGACCTCAAACTGTAAGAGCCTGAACTTGCAAGCTGTGCATCATGCTGTAGTCTAGCAAAATCCTCTTGTAACACATGAGAAAAAAAATTAAGGATCCTATGGGAATATTCTCTCTGCATTTACTGACTTTTGTGCCATTAAATATCAACTTTAAAAACATTTTGGTGCATAAGATATACATTGACATTCTATGAGTTTAAAAATTCTTAATTTTTACTATAGGGAAAACAGGTGTGCAAGTGTGTGTCCAGTTCACCATGTAACAAAAAAAAGCCAGTTGCTTTCTCCTGTTCTATCGATTTATCAGCGTGCTTCTGCTTGATGTAAAGGCTTCTGCTTTAAGGTCATTTTTTATTTCAATTCTTCCAGCTGTTGGATGAGTTTTTTTCAGCAACGTGGGCACCTAGACAAGTCACACAATAATTAATGATTACTTTAAAAAGGGCCATGGCGTATACAAGTGCCTGCTAGTTCTCAGGAAGCCTCCTTTGAAGTGTCATCAAGCTGTGAAAAGCTATGAAAGTCAGCACAAAGGATTCTGGAGTGCATCTGAGGAGGAACAGCTGCAAGTACCTGGAGGTCAGGATGCCCCCCGACACCAGCACAAGTGACAGCCTCTCTTTTTCTGTGCTCTTTAGGCTAGTCTTTTGTTCTGGTTCCCAACCAAGCGCCCCCTGTGATTTTTTCTATCTTGGACTTGTCTGTTTATAGCTCCCCCTTTCCAGCACCAAGCTACCTCTGGGTGAGGGTAGGGAGGAGTGGAACAGCAGCATGATTGAATTGAGTGCCGTAGAAGCAGAGAGAGGACTGTTGCGGCCATGTACACATGAGCTGCTCCTGTTCCCAGTTACACTAAGGGCAGCTCTCAAGGTATTGCCTGCCACGTCACTTCTGGCAGCAGCAAATACTTGCAGCGTACATCTTGGGTCACACAACTTTCCTTTGCCCTGTCCTGTGCTCCCCCTATGCCTGCCTAGGGAAGACTATCCTACTACCCTTCCAAGTTGGGCGACATGGATTTAACCAATTACTTCCATAAAAGTGGAAGTTGTATCCCTTGATCACATTCATTACAAATTCCATAGTACACATCAAACACAGGAAGTAGCAGTGGTACTGTGCATGCAGAAGGCAGTGGGAACTCTTTAGCCAGCCATACGTACTTGGGGAGGTAGTGAAGGTTCTAGATGCCGTCCAAGGAATGAAAGCAAACGTCGCCAGATAAGGCCGCTTCCCAAAAACATAATACCTGTCACCAGCCAAAATGCTCTGTTATCCTAGCAATGGAAAAAATAGCCATTAATCATGCAGCTTTTTCTGTGGTGGAAGGGTCCTCAGTGGATTCCCTCCCATAGCTTTAAATTAAACCCCTCCCTGTCCCCTCTAAAGTTCACAGTATGGTGAACTTCCTTGGCTGGGAAAGGTTAGCTGAGACTCTGGGTAATTGCAAGGCAAATGATCCACTTGATACACATTCATTTCCAGAGCACTGGTGTGCTGGCCTCTGCACTTAACGTTCCTCACTACCACACTAGCCCAGGCATGGTTCTTTTCAAAGATAGCTCTTGTTTTTATCAAGAATTTAGAGATTTCCCCCCACCTAATTTTTTGTGTGAAGGTGGCGATGAGGGAAGGAAGGAGAAAGAAGAAATCTCTTCCTTTTTAAGGTAATGCATGTAAGTGTGACAGCTACCACCAATCTAAGGCTACATCTACACTACAGCCCAGATCGATGCTCTGAGATCAATCCACCACTGGTCGATTTAGTGGGTCTAGAGAAGACCCGTCAAATTGACAGCAGATTGCTTTCCAGTCGATCTCTGTACTCTACCCCTGACGAGAAGAGTAAGTTAAGTCAACCCCCTGCAGTGTAGATCCCACTGTAACTCGACCTAAGGTACGTCGACTCCAGCTACATTATTCACGTAGCTGGAGTTGCATAGCATAGGTTGACTTACCTCAGTAGCGTAGACATAGCCTAAGTGTAATTATTTAATTTACAATGGAATCATGGCTCCACCATGAAGTCTAGAAAATGATTTAACCGATTTAAACCTTTGCATATGAAAGTGATGCTAATACAAACTCGAAGACCTTTCAAGAGTATGAATGGCTGAACATTACCATGCCTATTGTCAGCCACCATGCCCAAGTACAGTATTGTCCTGCCTTTTCCTCCTGGAGTATTACTCTTCCTGATCATTCAGAAGAATGTCCTGCAGCAGAGGAATAACTGAACAAGCCATGAACTAATTCACCACAAAAGAAAGTCATTGCACTAAAGCTGGAATCAGTGGGCCCAATTCTCTCACTTTACACCAGTATAAATCTGGAGTCTTATCAGTGAAGAGTGTTATACTTAACGGAAAACCTGGGTTAAGTCAGGTGTTGTCTGTCAGTAGTTATAAAAACCAATTCTAAAGCAGCACTGGTTCTCACCTCTTCAAAGGAGGATTCCAAGTTCATACCAAAGGCTACTCCAATCAGTCCAAAAAGAGAGAGAGAGAAAGTCCCCATGGTCAGCTGTAAATTCAGTCTCATCATCACATTACGGTGGCTAGAGAAGGGAGAAAGATTTAGGAGATGAACACAGATATTTACTTGCTGTCTAGTAGTAAAGTTTTATGCAGCATGCACTACATCAGAACAGTTGATGGAGCAACTCACACCAGTATTAGGCAACACAGAAACAAGAACTAGTGTATCAGGTGATATTTCTCCAAAGAGATGTTTTGAAACTGTAATAGCAGTGCACCTCTCAGGGAGCAGACTCTGCTTTGCAATCAGCAGGACCTATGACATCTGGTCACACCTGTTGTAAGTATGTGTGTAAAGTAACAGTAAAAGTTTATGGAAACTTGTATTTTGTTTTCTTACCATTAACTATAGGAATTTATAAATGATTATTTAAAAGATATATTTACTGTTACCTTGCAAGTCTACTTACAAAGAAGTAGAGGGTCAGAAAAAGCTGTGGACTGTAAAGCAGAGTCTACTTTGGGGCACTCCAAATCCACCTCTTCTCAACTCTTGCTGGCCTCCTGATGGGAGTGTCCACTGTGAATGCGTCTAGAGGTAACTCCCCATTTGAGGAGAAGGAAAGAATATCATACCCTCTTTCTCAACAGCGGCTTATATGATACACTTCAAAATGTTAAGACTGTATAAATTATTTTTAAATACAGAAAACTGAAAAAGATTATTAGTGTGTAATACATTTCAGCCTTTTATTTACAATAGTTTAGTCTTAATAAAGCTAAATATTTGATGCAAACTAAGCTGATTACTGTACCAACATGCTTAATGTGGATGCAACATTTATTGGATAGCAGAAGATGTGACCCAGAAAAATTAGGGGCATGCTCTTGAAGGCAGACGCCAACACTTAAGTGCAACCTCCATGTAAGAGTCAATTCAAGTTTCAGTTTTGTTGCATTACATAGCAATTCTTCATAAATAAGTTACATTTTCCCCATGAACATCTGGGTATTTCCTTTAACTATTTCCTCCCCAGAACCACAAGGAATAAGAGCCTCCCAGTCTTGGTTCCCAATGTCTGCTCTCAGACTCCAATTCAAAAAAGGGTAAAACAGCACTAATTTCTACAAAGCTTCTGGCAGTATAACAAGTAGTATGTGTCATAAGGATAGTTAACCTGTCCAGGTTGATGAAGATGACACTTTCAGAATCATCAATCAATACTCTGAGTTCACGTGCTTCATTAGCAAGATCTTCGGCTTGTCTGTAATAATTCTCCAGCAGCAGCTCCATTTCCTCTGCATGGTCAATTCCAGACATGCTCTCCTCACTGTGAGCAACAATTTGTATTTTCTAGTTAGACATCAGCAATGCACTTATCAACAACGTGTTTACATGTTCTGAAGCATGGGCCCAGAATGAAGTGATGAGGTTAAAAAAAAAAAAAAAACCAAAAAACTCCACGAGTCCTGTTTTACAACAATGCTGCAAAATCCAGTTGGGCACATGGGGAACTTTTGCTGTTACAAAGAATGTCATGGAAAAGAAGGTACGTGCTTTTCCAATTTCTATTAGCTGAAGAGCAAAAAAAGTCAGTTACTTTGGTCAGTAAAATGGGTAACATTTGCCATGCTCTAAACATGCACAGGCAGTGTATAAATATTAGTGTCCCAGCATCATATTGTGACATTTTTAAGGGAGACTGTTAATTTTCTAGTGCCCTCAAATGGTGGAAGTTGACAGTGATGCTGTAACACTCCCTTCTGTTCCTCCATATAGTGAGGTCTAAGTTGTATACATAATATTGAAATCTACTTGGCACTTACACATGGTTTTTAGTTGCACATCAACAATAACTAAAGCAAAGCATTTTGTGGACACAGGATCTGATGACAGCAGCCCAACAGTCACTATGTGAAACTGCTGGCACTATCCCTCTTCTTGAAGTTTGAGAGATCTCAGTCCTACTGGATGAATCATAGGTGCCTGGTAGCATCCACAAGGCCCAGAGCACCTAGCCCAGTGGTCCCCAACCTTTTTGTGGCCAAGAGCACATTCATGTTTTCAGAAGAGTGTGGCAGGCACCAGGAATTTTTCAAGGCTTATTTTGTATTTGTACATTAAATAAAATGAAAAACATCATATTTAATATTACATAATATATGAATCCATAAGATAAAAAAGGTAATTTTACATGTAAAAGGTATTAATTAAATTATTCAGCAATTACTCTTTCACCTTACCATGTGAATTTACTCTTTTTTATCTACCAGATAAGAAAAATTAAGGAGTTTTTACAAAATAAATATCATAAATAGTCTTCATCTTATTTATTTTAAAAAAGTAAAATTATTTTTTGATTGGACAGTTTTTTGGAAAAATGTAGACTAGCTGTAGCAGAAAGTGAGGCTAGTAATATTTCAGTCCTATATATAAAACATTGTTGAACTGCTAGTCCAAATATATTTATTATTCTTACTTTAACATAGATAGCCAGTTATGGTTAATTAAAAAATATTCTCTGTATTGTTACTTGTATCTGGATTTCAATAAACAAACAAACATGAAAAAAATGTAAACACAAGTTAATCATACGCGCTTATCAGCACTTAATGGAAAATAGGTATCATTAATTCAGGTGTTTTTTCTAATAAAGTCAGTGTGATTTTTGGCACTACATTTCTTCAGCCAATTTTTCGTAGTTGGGAGAGTAGGATGATATTCCCATTCGTAAGCAATCGTCAAGATGGGCATCTGTAAGCCGAGATCTGTATTTTGATTTTTATGATGTTCATTTTTGAAAACAGAACTTCATATAGATAAGTGGAACCGAAATAAGATTTTATTTTGTATGCTACATTTTTTAAGGCAGGAAACTTTTTTCGGTCAACCAGATTCCAAAAGTTTTCATCTCTTGCGCAGGATTTTAGAACAATATCATTTTGAAGATCCAAAATCTCCAGTTCCACATCTTCTGTTCTTACTTGAATGAGACTCGCAATTGATGTAGCCATTTCTGTTACCTCTATTTGGCAACTAAAGGGATTCACAAGAAAGGCAACTACAGGCTCAATGATGGTGAACTGCTGAAATCTCTTTTCAAATTGTTCCAGAAGCGTTTGAATGTGGATAACAAATGATGACTGGATAACAAATGGTGATGGGTTAAAATCACTGTCACATACCATTTTCTTCATACTTGGGAAATGTACGAGAGACTTCATCTTCATATGTGACAGCCACAAAATCAGTTTTTGCTTTAAATGATTTTTCAGAATCTGTCATTTGAGCCACATATTTGTCTTTTCCCTGGAGCTCAAGATTTAAAATGTTTAATTTGTCAGTGATGTCGGCAAGAAAAGCCAAGTCCATTAACCAGCAGGATTCTTCAATAGCTCAAAGTTCTGATTTGTGGACTTCAGAAATTCTTTGATGTCTTCAATTAGGCTTAAAAAACATGCAAGAACTTTACCTTTGCTCAGCCATCGTACTTCTGTGAGCAAGATAAGATCAGATTGTTTATCATCAACATTTTCCAACAGGGCCTTAAAAAGTCAGAGTTGCAAATATTTCACTCAAATACAGTTAATTATTTTAATAACGATATTCATGACATGTTGAAAAGAAAGAACTTTCACACACAAAGCTTCTTGGTGCATAATGCAATGATAAGACAAAGTTCAGAAAGGATTCATTCTTCTTGCAGAGTGCAATGAATCCATTGGCGCTTCCCATCATTGCTGGTGCCCCATCAATGGTGATCGCAGACAGCTTGTGTAGTGGCATACTAATTGATGTTGCGTATGACTTGAATAAATATAGATATCCTCACTCTTTGTTCACCCTTTCATAGGCAATACTTTTAGTAACTCTTTTTTACGGTGAAGTCACTAAATACCATCCTCACCATAACTGCCAACTGCGCTGTATCCAATATATCTGTCGACTCATCAAACTGCAATGAAAACCAGTCACATATTTCCAAGTCATCCTTTAGCTGAGTTTGCGTGTCAGTTGAAATTGCATGTATCCTCCTCGTAACTGTATTGTCTGATAACTGCAAGTCTTGTATTGCCGACAAAATCTCACGCTTGTTATGAAATCCTTGAAACAGGCAATCAGCGCCAGTCAAAAATGCTTCCTTCAACAATTCACCATCTTGAAAGGGTTTTTTCTTCTCTGCGAGCAAATGAGCAATTTTAAAGGAAGCAACAGTAGCACTCTTAGACTTTACCTCTTGTCTAGTGAAAACAGATTGCTGAGCACATAGAAGAAAATTAATCAACTCAAATCAAACCTTTCTCAACTCAGATTTAAGCGGATGGCTAATGTCAAAAGAACTGTGATTAGTTTGGAAATGGCATTTGACATTATGTTTCCTCAGCACTGCAACAGTACCACCGCACAATAAGCAAACACATTTCCCTTTATTTTCAGTAAAACAACAGGATTCTTCCCACTCTGCGTTGAAATAATACATACATTGTCTTTTATTTGAACCACTCATTTTGGGGCAAAATGTTAAAAAAAAAAATCGCAAAGCACGAGAAAACAGCAGTATCAGTGCAGCGGAAGAATACTCACATACAAGGCCGGCTCCAGGCACCAGTGGAGCAAGCACATGCCTGGGGCGTCACATGCTAAGAGATGGCATTCTGTCCATTCTTGGGGCAGAGTCTGAGTGGGGGTGTGTGGTGGGGTGTTTTTTTTGTTTTTTTGGGGGGGGGCAGTTCTGGGCAGCGCAGAGAGAAGCTAGAGAGAAGCTGTGGCCCCGCACTTGCCGGGGACAGAGAACACTGGTGCCTGCAGCCCCGTAGTTCTCTGTCCCTGGCAGGCGCAGGGCCGCGGCTTCTCTCCCCTGCTGGGCACTACTTTTCACACCGTGTCACCAGGCGGGCGCACATAAATGCCCCGGCGGGTGCCATGGTACCCGTGGGCACCACGTTGGGGACCACTGACCTAGCCAGTCACCTTCTCTAGAACAGGCATTCAAGTTTCTGGAGTTATCTTTTTGGATCTTTCTTTTGACTAGGCAAACAGTGAGGTCTTTGAGAGCCACGATGGCCCTCTTGTATTTTTAAGATGTCAAGAAAATAAACCCTCATCCCTCTTTTTCACACAGTGGCATGACCTTAACTGCACTATTTGCCAGGAGGGACTGGAAACCCTCCAATGTCTCCTATGGATATTGTTGAACTTGCTTACCTTATCAAGGAGCATTTTAAAGAAGTCTCTCTGAAGCTGTTTTTCCTTAAACTCATCTCTAGTCCTATGCTTAAGGACTCGTGTCTGAGGTAACTAGGGCCTCTGGAAGGGGTGGGATAAAAGGACCCTAGTCTCTCTCCTAAAGAGAGGGTCCCCTTGAGGTGGGCTGGCTATTCACTTCTTAACCTTCCAAACAGAGGTTTCACAGTTGCATGTCATAAGGGGGTGGTGGTAGTCTTAGAAGTCTTCAGTTTCTGGTGACAGAAATTGTCTGTACCAAGCACCCCAAATCCAGTTCTAGTTGGCTTGATGGTGAATGCCTTTAAATTTCTCTATAGCCATAGAAAGAGGAGGACTTAACAACAGACCCAAAGGATTTAAAAAGTAGCTTCCAACACCTTTGCTTTCATGAAATTAGTCTCTACCTTCCCCCCTCACCACCTCTCCAAAAAAGGCTCCCTCCGTCCTACAAGCCCTTGATGCGTGGCTGTATCTCCACATGAAGACATGATGAACATAGCTTTCTATCTACAAGCACCAATGCTGGAGTCAACGTGCGAGAGTACATTGATGGCATCAATACACCTCACGTCCAGCTCCCTCCACGCCTTCTCAGGTACACGTCTTGATTTCACATATTGCGTCCCTTCACACTCCACCTTTTGGAGAATTATGGTCTATTTAGATTTGAAGCCGTGCAGGGCAGGGAGCTATATCATGCATTTGCTGCTGTACAAATAATACTAAGTTGCCATGAAGTGTGGGATGGAACTGTCATTTGGCATTATTTACATGGAAACTGAGGCAGGAAGCCAATTTGCTCTTAGCTTCAAGTCTGATATGCCAATCAGTCAATATGCCCTGGATTTTTAAGTAAGGGTCAGACCAGAAGCTCATCATTAATATGGGACATATGGTTAGTTATTTTTGTTGTTGTTAAAGTGGCCACTGATGTGCGCATGATATTGTATCAGCACACAGGAGGGATGACATGTGGCTATTCCAGACATGTGCAGTTCTCTTGGGATGCTATACCACAGTGCTAATTTATGTACTGATAGTAGCTATGAAAACGGGTCAGTGCTACTACAGTGAGGTTATATACCCATCAAGGGAGCGCTGCTAGTGGGCACAGTAAGCTTCAAGGCTAGCGTGCCAGCTTATATATAGGGAGGAAGGGCAACTGATCCACCTCAGACCAATTTTCAGTGGGGTTCTTTATTTCATTTGTGAAATATTGTTTTTTTTTCTCCCTAAAAACGTATCTTAAAAGTTTTGTCTGAACTGGAAACTGACATCTTCATTTTTTCTTCTGTTTACCCATTCAGTGATGGTTGTCTTTTCCTCCCTTTTCCATCCCATGTTCACCAAGGCTGGCCAGCTAAGTAACAGTGGATGAAGAGCACCTTCGATGCTTCCACCCTAGTATCAGTAATGCTGCTAACACTATCCTCACACTGTGATGATGGGGTAAAACACCTTTTAAAAAGAGGTAAAGCATTATGGTTTAAAAACATTGTACAGATCTTTTTTTCGAGGGGAGGGGAGAGAAGCAATCTAATCTGGTATTCAGGTTGTCCTTGGACAAGACACATTTTAAAAAGTGTGCTGGATTACCCAACTTTACTTACAATACTTGTGGATCTGTCCATTTAGTTAGACAGAGCTCTTCTATTAATTCCTCTTCATCCAAGATTTCCAGGATTGTTTCTTTGAAAACTTTAAAATCTGTTTCTAATTCTGACAAACTAAAGAAAAAACAAACAGGCATAAACAATCAGGCAATCCCATTTGCATTACTGTAGAGAGGTAATATTTTCTTTTTCCCTGGATCTTTACAGAATGAGTCACTGGAGAAGTTTCTTAGAAAATTTAAATCCCCATTTTGCAATTAGCCACGGTACTGGTCAATTCTGGGACCAGCTGCCCCAAAATCACCAAAACCTTAACTGAAAAGGATTTAGCTGTGTATTCTGGACATATTTCAAGGGTTCATGAGCACTCGGAAAAACAAGTAATTTGATTCAGACAATTGTATTGTCTGTTGTATTGACACACAGCATAGCCCAATAAGTTCACGTGTACTCAAATGGTTTGAACTCCTAATTTTACATTACAATGTACATATTAAATTGCCTGGTATTAATTTTTTTGCATTATGCAGTTTTAGAAGGTAGACTACAAATCTCACAAAGTGGGATTTCATTTTTTTCCAACTAGATAGTTCATACATTTGAATTTACAATGACAAATAAGTTGCACAAGTCAAAAGTAAAGTTTTCTAGGAAATGTATATTGTACACAATTTTCTGAAGTTCAGCTATATTCCCCATTGCTTACTCTTATTTACCTCTTGCCATTTTGTAGCAAAATGTGTAGTTTACTTCTATCCACAGACAGTAGTTTGGGGTCCACTAGAGCTTCCAGCGTCTCAATGATCTGAGGTTGCAAAATGTTAAGTCTCCCTTGCAGATTGCTGATCTAGATAATAACATGATCCTTCATAAGAATTAAAATAATCCTTTTAGAATGGTTTGGGCAACTGACTTCTCTTACTGAACACAGAATTCATTGTTGCAATCAGGTATGCCATCTACTTTTCAATATACAGGAGCTATCTGGAATACAGCTAGCATTGACAAGAAAAAGTTTACCCACCGCAATATTTTTTGAACAAAATGAATTTCCATAAAATGGAAACATTACACCAACTACTGAATAAACTTGATATGAGGTTCATGTGTCTGAAATGAGGTCAACCTTAAGTGGTGTCATATTTCCATTAACATTCATAGATTTTAAGGCCAGAAGGGACTATCATGATCATCTAGTCCGAGGCAGGGGTCTCAACAATTTTTTTTGGTGGCCACAAATTGTGGCCGCTAACTCTTGCTTGTGGCTGCTCTGACAATTTTTCCTAAAATATTTAATTAACTTTATGAAAAACAAATATGCACCTATACATATCCAAATCATTGTAATTTATCGATGCAGGGTATTTTTACAGACTCAATAATAAAAATAATGTACAGTTGTCTCTATTCTTTACTGGAATAAGCAGAATAGAAACACAAATAAGGTGGCTTTGCATATTCTTGTCTTTTTGTTGTTTTTTCTTTTGCTTTTTTAAAAAGATTTGCTACCTAGTAAGTCTGCTGATGTGACAAGTGATATTTGGATGTTTTTTAATATCACTTTTCACACCAGACTTACTAATTAGCTGGGAGGGAGTGAAAAGTGATGTTAACAAACACACAAATATCAATTTTCACAGCAGACTTACTCAGCTCTGGCAAGCCAGAGGACAAAGTCCTGGACGGGGAGGTGGGTAGGGAGGCAATGGGGGCCAGAGTCAATGCAAAAGGGTGGTAAGCCCAGGGCCAGCACCTGCTGCAGTGTGGCCAGGGTCCAGGGCTAAAGCCAATGTTCCCTCTAATTTTTTACATCTGTGTGGAATGAATTTTGTTATGTGCCCCAATATGCAGGTGATGTTTGGCGGGGGTGGGTCCGAGGGGTTCATAATGTGGGAGGGGGCAGAGGGATGGAGTGTGGGGAGGGGTGATGGCTCTGGCTGGGGGTGCGGGCTCTGGGGTGGGGCTGGGCATGAGAGGTTTGGAGTGCAGGCTGCCAGGACTTCCCCCAGCCTTCTCTTGTCACAGCATCCCAGGGCTGGGGGACAGTGCCTCTCCCCACAGTGGCAGCTCTGGGGCTGGGGCCAGGGGAGAGGCGCCTCTCCCCGGCTGGAGTGGGGCCGCAGGTGAGGCGCCTCTCCCCACCTGTGCAGCTTTTGATAGCCTGCGCAGCTTAGAGGGAATTCGGGCTTTGGCCTAAAGTCCCATGATTGGAGCCTGCCGCCCCAGGGCTGAAGCCCAAGCTGCCCAACCCCCAAGAAGGTAGGGAACTCATTGGCTGTCTGCTCTGCCAGTATTTATGGCTCCAGAGGGAGGCAGGATCCAACCCCTGCCGATGGCCCTGGGGAGGGAAAGGCCACTGCTTTGCCCCGTTCCCCAGTCACTGCCCAGGAGGCTGTGGCCACAAAAAAAGCCCCTGTTGCTCACATTCGGGAAAATGCTGGTCTAGTCTGACCTACTGCATAACACAGGCCAGAGAACCTCCCCCAGTAAGTTCAGGATCAAACCGTAACTTTTATATTTCAGCATATATCTGTCACTATTGATTTTAAAACTTAAAGTGATGAAAAATCCATCATGCCCCTTAGTAATTTTTTCCAATAGTTCATTCTCACTGCTAAATGTTCATCTAGATCCCCCCATAACCAAAAGAAACAACAAAAAAAGGAAAAGAGAAAAAAAAAAACAAGCCCAAAGCAAACGCAAAATATTCCTAAAAATGTAACTAAATATTTCCAGAACAGAAAATTATACGGTCATTCCCATGAAACAATATTTTCAAAAGTAGTTAAAAGTAACCAGCAGCTCACCCAATATTGCAGTATTGCTTCTATGGCTCTAAATTCAAAGGGCAAGGAATATGTAACTAGCTGACCTTCTCCAGACAGCTGGGATGCTAGTTCTTGGAACAGCCAGTGCTCCATATTTAAATTGCGATAATCTAGTATCAGAAGAAACTCTGGTGTTACCACAGCCTTCAAAAACTGAAAAAGAGAATGCAGTTAGGCAGCCAGCTAATACTTTATGAAGGTTTCTAAGTTTCTCATTGCCACTTAATGCATTTTAGAGTTCAGTTTTCAATAAAACCACTTCCCATAAGGGGACTGTTATGATAAAACTTTTTTTTTTATTTATCTAGATTTTTATGCCACACTCGTGTCCAGGGTACCCAAGTGTCTATGTTCCACGGTCATTCCTCTCAACCCCCAAAGTATATGGACCGGACTGACATCAGAAGCTCTTCCTTTAGCGTACTCCAGGAGGCTTCTGGAGTTACTGCAGGGACAGGAGGAAGGAAAGATTCTCCAAATTTTGAGGTGTGCTCATCCTGTGCCTCTAAAAATTCTCATCATGCCCACAAAGGGAAAAATTTTGGCCCTCTTGAATAGAGATGGTCATTCTACAAAAGACAAGGAGCGCATTATTATGAAGTACAACATGAAGTGCTTCTGCTCGCTAGATATTCAGTGCCAGGGTTATCTGTAAGGACAGATGCATAATATTATATGCAAGGCCATAGATAGCCAATATTAAAATGGCCCCTGGATCTCACTAGAACATGACTGTATTGGCAATTGAGACACAGTTCAAGTGTATTTTAACGTCTATTGACATCTATAAAAAGATTTAAGACCCACTGAAGTTAATGAAAATAAAAATATTACTTTACCTCCATTCTAATGATAATCCTGTTGTTTCTAGTTGCAATGCTCATTAGATGCTGAAATCTTAGATCTCGGGCTTGAAGACCCAGTTCCTGGTACAATTCTGTTTTCTTTCTTTCTACCAAGAAGACATTTAAAAAGAAAAATCATATCTGCGAAAAGTAATGTGTTTTATAATTATGGATTAGTCTGTTTTCCAATCCCAGAAAGAAACTAACTCTACAGTGCTTCCCCCCTTGATCACCCAATATAATTCTGTCTAGCATAGCAAAATAGTCATAACATGGGTGGGAAGAGAAGTCCCTTTGTTTATTAAGAAAGAAAAGTCTAAAAGTAGCCAAAATAACAGGCAAAGACAGTATGTTTCATGTTAGAAGAACACATTAGCAAAGCTGAGTTGAGAAAGCACGTGTTATGTCACAAAAGTATCCCAAAAAAGGAAAAATATACCAGTGGTGGACTGGGATAAAGAGGGAAAGGATGAAAGCAAAACTTAACCACACATGACACATGGTAGTCATACTGCTTAATGCACTATTGGAAGGTGCTCAGATACTACTGTGATGAATACGGTATAAGAAGCTGTGTAGAATAGATGAGCAAAACCAAAGGAAATGCTGCAACACCAAGAGTTATCTAAACCCACAAAAGCTTCAGGAATTGAACTCTCTGTCCAGTATAAACTTCCACTTAGGCAATTCTATATTCCACAAAAGAGCGAAAAGAAAATGAAAACTCTACCTACCAAAAGAGGTAATATTTCCTTCCTTGTCAAATTTCATCTAAAGGGAGGAAAAAAGAAAAGAGAAGACCAGAAGTAGGCATTTTATTCTCACAAAGCTGCTATAACATACAGGAAAAGAGTTGTGTGAAATTGCTTATATTTGCTTTGAATTCTAGTGGGGGTGAATCAGTCCACTTATTAAGGAGGGACAAGTTATGCTACCCCTTGTCTCTGCTAATACTCCTCAGGTAATTATGAATGCCTTAGACAACATATTTCAGGTCATTTGAACATGCGGATGCTATACATGGTACCTGGAAAGCAGCACCTATTAAAATATTTTTCAGATGTACACCAATTAAGTTCATAACTATATCTTTGGCTCGCACTGATATCTACTTCCCAGAAGGAATTTTTTTTTTTTTAAACAGAGAATGAGATTTTTGTGTTGGCACAAGAGGGGCTCTTTACATTTTGTGTTTCAGGTTTTGTTGGGTTTCAGAGTAGCAGCCGTGTTAGTCTGTATTCGCAAAAAGAAAAGGAGTACTTGTGGCACCTTAGAGACTAACAAATTTATTAGAGCATAAGCTTTCGTGAGCTACAGCTCACTTCATCGGATGCATTTGGGGGAAAAAACAGAGGGGAGATTGATATACACACACAGAGAACATGAAACAATGGGTTTATCATACACACTGTAAGGAGAGTTGTTTCATCTTGTGTTGTTTTAGCTGAACAATTTACAAGGCAAAGGGCAACAACTGTGGGGGGCTATTCACTCCCTGATTTTTGAAAAGTATTTACTATGTAATTCCACTATGTGTAAGTAAAAGAATAGATGGCATTCTAATGTAACAAAGCAAGGAATAATTTGTTTCTAACATCTTATTTACTTTTCATTTATATTCCAAAGTATTAACATAACATTAGTATTTTCTGTAAACTTAAAGTAATTGGAAAAACGGCAAGAATTGATTTGATCAAAGCTTTTTCACTTTTGCCTTGAAATATGTAGCTTATTCAAGAGCTATTCATAATTTGTTTTTAAAGCTAGTAGTTGTATATACAAAGAAACAACTATGTGGTCCCCGTTGTAGGATCAGGGCCTGTATGTGTACCGATCCTCAACTGGCTGGTGTTACATCTGCTTTCACATGTGATCACATCATCTTCCAATGACAAACGAGGAAGTTATTAACAGATTGTTCACTGTAAATGGCTAGCCTAGTCCTCTCAGCTGCATACTTATAAAAAAAATTCTTCCTTCAACCATTGGCTATCCTACATTGCAGCTACCACATTCCATTACATTAATCAGAAGAAAAAAAAAAAGAGGCAAAAATAGTGTATTTTTAATAGTGAACGCATGTATTTTACAATAATTCTTCAAGAATTAAACTGTCTTCATGATTAAATTGTGATTTAACAAGAATTATCTTCTCATAAGAAAAGCATCTTGGTATTTTGCTAACACATTATAATACTGTTGCAAATATATTCACATAAACATAACTTTCCCTCAAATTAGGGTTTTTAAAACAGTTATTTAGTAATATCCACTAATTATCAACTCATCATGGAGAACAACCAGTTCTGTCAAATAATAGTTTAAGAAAAACACTTGCTGATTAGCTTGGAAAAACTGTCCTTTGTTGAAACCTTTCAATACACTTACCACTGCAAACACAGGGACTACACTGGCTAAGGTGGCTTGAGAGGCCTCTGTGGCTGAGTGTCGACCCAATTCATCTGAAGAAAGACACACAGCAGCTATTATTTTCTATTACCAGCACATTTCTTTTGATAAATACACATTTTTTTCTTCTCTTGTACACTAGGTGGAAAACTGTCATGAGGAACCCAGTTAACGAATAAAATTTCGCTTTAAAAAAACCAACCTGCTCATTTAAGAGGCACAGTCAACTTAAAATCTAATAGAACTATAATTCCTTGAGCCAACGTTGTGGCTTTATGACCAGTTTTCTTATTCAGAATGTTTCTCCCCATTATTGTGTGAAAGTCCCATACAAACAGGAGAAACTGACTATACCTAAAGTGCCATCCAGTCTGCAAAGCAAACATTTCCTTTCCCTGTTTGTGAAAGCAGTTGCAATAAAGAACACCACCCCAGTCCTACAATGAGGTCTGTGTAGCTATACAAGTCTGCCTGCATGAAGTTCACTGCGGGGACTGGGGCCTACATTTGTTGAGCAAATTAGTTATTTTTGCACTGTGGTAATGAATAATAATACCTAGTGCTTATACAGTGCTTTTCAACAGTAGATCACAGTGCTTTACAAAGCAGGGCAGTATCATTATGCCATTTTACAGATGGGGAAATGGAAGCATGAAGAAGTGAAGCGACTTGCCCAAGGTCACCCAACAGGCCTGTGGCAAAGCAGGGTATAAAATGGAGATCTAGGCCACCTTGCCTCCCCATATAACAGTGAGGCCCTGCAAACATCCACATGCTTTGTGCATAGCAGTCCCACTGACTTCAGCGAGACTACCATTTGTTTGAATGTAAAAAAGTGAATAAGTGTTTGCAGGATGGAGGCCTTAATGTGCATTTCACACTGCATGCGATGTTGATAAATGACTGACAGGTTCAGCCAGAACTTCAAAGGAGCAGTGTGTCCATTTCCTTAGTTGGCTGTTAAATATGCAGACATAAGCCCATCTGTGATTTAGTTGGATGTTACTTGAACAGAGTTTGGAAATTATAGCAATGGCCTTAATCTTGCCATTGACTGTGTGTGGGCCACCCCTATGCCTTAATTGCCCCCACTACACAGCTCCCAAGCAGTCAATGGCAGGATCAGGTCCACTATTTACAAGTATCAGAGCAGCAGCCGTGTTAGTCTGTATTCGCAAAAAGAAAAGGAGGACTTGTGGCACCTTAGAGAATAAATTTGTTAGTCTCTAAGGTGCCACAAGTACTCCTTTTTTTTTTTTTTTATTTACAAGTAGGCACCTAAATAAAAGCAGCCTGCTTTTCAAAGCAGCCGACCACCCACAACTCCAAAATTCAAGCCGTTTATTTAAGGGTTAGGCACCTAGAGATGAAATTGTGGCCTAATACTTCGGGAAGAAATAACAAAATTTGTAGGCGCTCAGCGGACGAAGAAACTAACTAACGTCCTGATTGTATAGGGACAGTCCTGATATTTGGGGCTCTGTCTTATATAGGTACTTATACCCTCCCCCGATTTTTCCACACTTGCTATCTGGTCCCCCTAAAACACACCCAATGATAGACTTATAACGACCTATTCGCTGGAGCCCCAGGGCGCGACTTACTTGCCCAGCGCCACGGCTGCCCGCGGGGAGCGGCGGCGGCGGCGGCCCCCGGCCGCGGCCCAGGCCCGGGAGCCGCGCAGCGGGGGCCGCCGCCGCTCAGCGGACGAGCCCGGCCGGCCGCCGCGAGCAGGCGGCGGCCCAGCGAGGCGGGGAGGAGCCAGCGGCTCGACATGGGCGGGGGGCGAGCGGGCCCCGGCTGCCGGCCGCGGGCAGGAGGCAGAGGCGCCGGCCTGGCTGCCCACGCGCGGGAGCCGGGCAGAGGAGGAGCCGCGCGGGTTAGCCCCTGCCCCGGGGCGGGGTCTCGTGGGGGGGAGCCCGCGGGCTTGCTAAGGCCGAGCCCTGGGGCCCCGAGCGGGGGAGAGCGCCCCGCTGCCGTCTCCGCACCGTGTCTCTCTCGCTAACCCGCAGCCCCCCTGCAGGGCCGGACCGCTCCTGACGGTAAGGGGCCGCCTGGAGCCCGCCCGGCCCGGCGAGGAAGCCCAGGCACGGAGAAGCTGCATGAGGCGCACAAAGGTCACCCGCGGAAAGCCAGTGGCCCCGCTGGGCGGGACGAGACCCCGCCTGTCCGCATCTCGCTCTTGTTCCCTTGCCAGCGGGCTGCTAAGCCCCCTTGTAACGACCGTGTCGCCCCCAGAGTCACCTGCCCCACGTAAAGCTTTTCTTCACTGGGCATTTGCATGGCCAATTGGCCCCCAAAGTGGAAGATTCCCCCCCCTTCTTCAAAAGAAGCTTTTGCATAAGGCTAAAGATGGAGCAATCCCCCCCCCACCCCATTAATCTGGAAAAGAAAAATCTGTAACTGGTGTTTGCCAGCCAAATATCGCAGCCTCGACTAGGGGCCTCTGCTTCTACACGCCGGTGCAGGATCTTCCCATGTGGAGGGGTGGCAGGACTGGGATCTGGGGTGTGAGCGCCCAGCACTGAAATGGGATGTTCTTAATTTTTTCCCACTTTGAGCTCAGCACAGCCATTTTGCCCTATCCAAAGATCTTGTAAGCATATTAACCAAATAAATTTTGAACATACATTTAAGCACCAAGATGAACTGGTCAGTTGAAGCCCAAGTTAAATTAGGGTTTAGCTGCACTTGAAAGTTACTAAGGATTAGGTCAGGGTGTGAATTTAAAGCTGTTCCTGATGACTCCAGCTGTGGGCACACTAACAGCTGAACAGGAACCACTGTGTGGAGAGGCCCTCGGTAACCTACCCCTCCTCCCCCATTACCAAATACTGCTTTTTAAATATTGTGTTCAAAGCTCTAATGAAAATACTGCAAAGGAATTCTCTTTCTTTCATCTGCACTCAAACCACATAGATTGGAATTAATGAAACCCTCCCACCCAAACCAAACCCTTTAGCAATATATTCTATCATCAGTGTTGTACTTAGAAATTCCTATAGTATTAAATGGAGAAAGTGGAGACAAGCTGGAAACACAGATTACTAATTAAATATGAGCCTCAGTTGACCAGCTGCTGCTTATAGTTGTTATACTATATTTCTTAGAACCAAGAACTGCAAATAGCCTGAGCTGTGATCCCCTTAGGAACCATGGCCTTGGTTCAGCAAGGGTGCCTGAGCATGTGCTTAACTTTAAGCATATACTTGTATGCTTAAGTGTTATCCTGAATAGTGATGTACATAAGGACATGCAGTAAGTGCTTACTGAATCAGGCCCTGAAACTTTGGAGGTAAGAGAACTGGGGCCAAATTCTGCTCTCAATTGAGTTACGTTAAACTACTTACACAGGTGTAACAGACAGCAGAATTTGGCCCCAGCCAGCTCTCAATTCTCCTGCCACCGCCTCTTTCTGAAGACATTTACAGTGGTGTATAGGGGTATGAAACGTGCCAAATCAAACTGACAATGTTTTACAGTCACTATGCATAAGTGTAAAGTACTTCACAAGATGCAAGGCCGTGACAAAGCAGGTTCACGGTCCTCAGTTCCCATACAATAATACATATACTGAAGTCAAGGGAGTTATTCCAGCTTGAACTCAAATGCATTTGAAAGGAGAATTTGGCTGCTGGTTTAGGGCTTGATTCAAAGCCCACTGAAACAAGTGGCAGTCTTTTAGCCTTAATTTTGTTGGGTCACAGTAGGTGGCAGTATGTGTAACAGTATTGAATTTAATAATCTTGGATGCCAGGAACACCTTAAACAAAACAAAACAAAACAAAACATGGCAATACCAGGCACAGTAGAAGATAATGCAAGAGAGTGGGAAAGTAAGTTAACATGCACCATTTCCTGGAAGTGACTGCTACTCACGTAGAATCTGTAGAGAAGCACCTGAATAAGTAGAATGCAAACACTGGGAGAGTATGTAAAGAGTTTATATCGGAAATTATATTTAGCAAATATGAAAGAAATCCTTGGCAATTATAAAAGGAAAGCTGATGTTATTTAATCTGCATGAGGACAAAAAGGAAAAATGTTGGGTTTGTTTGTTCGTTTTTTTTCATCCATTCCCCTGGATGCTTTCATAATAAATAAAAATAGACTGTCAGAACTAAAATCAACAGCAAAAATATCATTAGTCCACATGATTTCACACAAAATATTTGCTCATCACAATTATATTAATTGTAAAATCCTTATGTCTCATCTCCTTCTCCTAATACCTACAGAAAAAGACAGGCTTTACAGAGTGTCTACAAGTTTGTTAAATCTGGGTTCTAGTGGACCCAGTAAATCTAGAGTCATCTCTCTCTCTCCTTTGAGGCCGTGATCATGCAACTTGTTCCATGCTGGTGGACCCTATAGTTCACGAGGTACCCCATTATCTTGAATGGGTTCTTTATGGGCACAGAGGTCCTCCCACAAAGAATGAATTGAAGAATCAGGCCTAAACACGGGTAGACATAGCTCAAGCACCTACACTGATTGCAACTATGGCAGTTTTGCCTGGAGAGGTATCTTTTTGGATAAACAGGACCCATTTGTAGTTTTAGGGTGAAGCCAATACCTTGACCTCAATAATAGCCAGTTGAGCATTGTTGTAATGTGTAATGTAATGAAATGTTGCTGTGTAATAGATATATATGGAGCTCTAGATCAGCCTTGATACTTTCAAGATAGGCATAAATTGTCAGCTTAGTTTACTGATGTGCTGATTACAGCTGCTTTTTTAGCCTGGATCTACACTACGAGTTTAGGTTGAATTTAGCAGCGTTAGATCAATTTAACCCTGCACCTGTCCACACAACGAAGCCATTTTGTCGACTTAATGGGCTCTTAAAATTGATTTCTGTACTCCTCCCTGACGAGGGGATTAGCACTGAAATCGACATCGCCGGATCGAATTTGGGTTAGTGGGGACGCAATTCAACAGTATTGGCCTCTGGGAGCAATCCCACAGTGCTCCACTGTGACCACTCTGGACAGCACTCTCAACTCAGATGCACTGGCCAGGTAGACAGGAAAAGCCCTGCGAACTTTTGAATTTAATTTCCTGTTTGGCCAGTGTGGCGAGCTCATCAGTAGAGGTGACCATGGAGTCCCAGAATCGCAAAAGAGCTCCAGCATGGACCGAACGGGAGGTACTGGATCTGATTGCTGTATGGGGAGACGAATCTGTGCTATCAGAACTCTATTCCAAAAGACAAAATGTCAAAATATTTGAAAAAATCTCCAATGGCATGAAGGACAGAGGCTATTACAGGGACCTGCAGCAGTGCTGCATGAAACTTGAGCTTAGGCAAGCCTACCAAAAAACCCAAGAGGCAAATGCCCGCTCAGGGTCAGAGCCCCAGACATGCCTCTTCTATGATGAGCTGCATGCAATTCTAGGGGGTGCCCCTACCATTGCCCCATCCCTGCATATGGACTCCTGCAAGGGGGGAGTCTCACGCAACAGTGATGAGGATTTTGGGGATGAGGAACATGATAGCACACACCAGGCAAGCAGAGAATCCGTTCTCCCCAACAGCCAGGAACTGTTTATCAACCTGGGCTCCCGGACTTTGAAGGCAGAGAAGGCACCTCTGGTGAGTGTACCTTTGTGTATATATAATACACGGTTTAAAAGCAAGTGTGTTTAATTATTAATTTGCCCTAAAGACTTGGGATGCATTTGCGGCCAGTACAGCTACTGGAAAAGTCTGTTAACATGTCTGGCGATGGGGCGGAAATCCTCCAGGGATATTTCAGTGAAGCTGTCCTGGAGGTACTCCCAAAGCCTTTGCAAAAGGTTTCTGGGGAGGGCAGCCTTATTGCTTACATTTTACCACAGCAGGCCAGTAGCATGTAGTCTGGAATCATTGCATAAGAAAGCATGGCAGCATGTGGTCCCGGTGTTTGCTGGCATTCAAGCAACATCCGTTCTTTATCTCTCTGTGTTATCCTCAGGAGAGTGATATCATTCATGATCATCTGGTTGAAATAGGAGAATTTTATTAAGGGGATATCAGAGGTGTTCCTACTGGGCTGTTTGCCTGTGTCTGAAAAGAAATTACCCCTGCTGTTAGCCACGTGGTGAGGGGTGGGGTGAAGCCAGAGAATTGGGTGTGGAGGGTGTTTAGTTGGGTTTGTGCTGCACGTTAACCCAAAAACATCAGCCCCTCATTTAAATGGCCAATGTGTCTTTTTCAATTTTAGTCTCCCTTTTTTTCCTCCTGCAACTGCAAATGTTTCAACGCTGCCACTAGCATCTCCGGGCCAGAGGCTAGCACAGATAAGAAGGCAAAAAAAACCACACTCGCGATGAAATGTTCTCTGAGCTCATGCAGTCCACCCAAACTGAAAGAGCCCAGCAGAATGCATGGAGGCAGACAATGGCAGAATCCAGGAAAGTACAAAATAAACTCGAGAATAGATGGCTGGAGCAACAGGAGAGGGGGCAGCAGCATGATGAAAGGAGGCAGGATGCAATGCTGAGGCTACTGGAGGATCAAACTGATATACTCTGGCGTATGGTTGAGGTGCAGGAAAGGCACAGACCGCCACTGCAGCCCCTGTGTAACCAACTGCCCTCCTCCCCAAGTTCCATAGCCTCCTCACCCAGATGCCCAAGAACGCAGTGTGGGGGCCTCAGGCCACCCAGCCACTCCACCCCAAAGGACTGCCCAAGCAACAGAAGGCTGGCATTCAATACATTTTGAAGTGCAGTGTGGCCTTGTCCTTCCCTCCTTCCCCACCTCTCCCAGGCTACCTTGGCAGTTATCCCCCTATCTGTGTGACAAATTAATAAAGAATGCTTGATTTTGAAACAACAATGATTTTATTGCCACTGCAAGCGGTGATTGAAGGTGGGAGGGGAGGGCGGTTGGCTTACAGGGAAGTAGAGTTAACCAAGGGGTGGGTTTTCATCAAGGAGAAACAAACAGAACTGTCACTCCATAGCCTGGTCGGCCATGAAACTGGTTTTCAAAGCTTCTCTGATGTGCAGCGCGCCCTGCTGTGCTCTTCTAACGGCCCTGGTGTCTGGCTGCATCAATCAGCGGCCAGGCGATTTGCCTCAACTTCCCACCCTGCCATAACCCTGCCTTACTCTCATAGATATTGTGGAGCACACAGCAAGCAGTAATAACAATGGGAATATTGGTTTCGCTGAGGTCTAACCGAGTCAGTAAACTGTGCCCGCACGCTTTTAAACGTCCAAATGCACATTCTACCACCATTCTGCACTTGCTCAGCCTATAGTTGAACAGCTCCTTACTACTGTCCAGGGTGTCTGTGTATGGCTTCATGAGCCATGGCATTAAGAGGTAGGTTGGTCCCCAAGGATAAATATAGGCATTTCAGCATCCCCAACCGTTATTTTCTGGTCTGGAAAGTAAGTCCCTTGCTGCACCTGTTCATACAGACCAGAGTTCCTGAAGGTGCAAGTGTCATGTACCTTTCCCGGCCATCCCACATTGATGTTGGTGAAATGTCACTTGTGATCCACCAGTGCTTGCAGCACCATTGAAAAGTACCCCTTTCGGTTTATGTACTGGCTGTCTTGGTGCTCCGGTGCCAAGATAGGGATATGGGTTCCGTCTATGGCCCCACCACAGTTAGGGAATCCCATTGCAGCAAAGCCATCTACTGTGACCTGCACATTTCCTAGAGTCACTACCTTTGATAGCAGTAGCTCAATGATTACGTTGGCTACTTGCATCACAGCAGCCCCCACAGTAGATTTGCCCACTCCAAATTGATTCCCGACTGACCGGTAGCTGTCTGGTGTTGCAAGCTTCCACAGGGCTATTGCCATTCGCTTGTGAACTGTGAGGGCCGCTTTCATCTTGGTATTCTTGCGCTTCAGGGCAGGGGAAAGCAAGTCACAAAGTTCCATGAAAGTTTCCTTACGCATGCGAACGTTTCGCAGCCACTGGGAATCATCCCAGACCCGCAACACTAAGCGGTCCCACCAGTCTGTGCTTGTTTCCCAGGCCCAGAATTGGCGTTCCACAGCATGAGCCTGCCCCATTGCCACCAGGATGGCCAAATTGACAGGGCCTGTGGTTTGAGAGAAGTCTGTCCATGTCCTCATCACTTTCGTCACTGCACTGCCGTCACCTCCTCGCCTGCTTTTGCAGGTTCTGGTTCTGCATATACTGCATGATAATGCGCGATGTGTTTACAATGCTCATAACTGTTGTGGTGATCTGAGCGGGCTCCATGTTTGCTGTGGTATGGCGTCTGCAGGAGAGCAGGGTTGCAGGGGAAGCGGTGGTTGGATGACCAGTTTTGCAACCTACTGCACCATCTGCTGCCAGGACACAACAGCTGAGTGGGCTGCATGCTTGCCATGGTATGGCAAGACAAGAGCAGCCGAGCAGAGTTGCAACGGAAGCGGCACTGCGAGACCACCAGAAGAGCAGAGTACCAGCAGAAGCGGTGGATGATGACGATGATGGTTAGCAGTCCTACTGCACCGTCTGCTGCCAGGACACAACAGCTGAGTGGGCTGCGCGCTTGCCGTGGTGTGGCGAGACAAGAGCAGCCGAGCAGAGTTGAAGCAGCCCTACGAGACCACCAGGAGAGCAGAGTGCCAGCGGAAGCAGTGGATGATGATGGTCATAAAGAGGACCTGCGAGGTGGATTCATAGCATCAGGAGAGCAGAGTGGCAGCAGAAGTGGTGGATGTTGACAATGATGGTTAGCAATCCTACTGCACCGTCTGCTGAAAGCAGTATGGCGCCCATATGGAAAAAAGGCGCGAAACAATTGTTTGCCGTTGCTTTCATGGAGGGGGGGTGACTGACGACGTACCCAAAACCACCTGCCATAATGTTTTTGCCCCATCAGGTATTCAGAGCTTAACCCAGAATTCCAATGGGCGGCGGAGACTGCAGGAACTGTGGGATAGCTACCAACAATGCAACGCTCCGAAAGTCGACGCACTCGGTACTGTGGATGCACTCCACCGACTTAATGCACTTAGTGGGGGGACACACAATCGACTGTATAAAATAGCCTTCTAAAAAATTGACTTCTATAAATTCAACCTAATTTCATAGTGTAGATATACCCTTAGTATTCAGAACTGTATGCAGACCTGTCGTCAAGTGGTGTGCAACTAGTGCAATGGTTACACATTTGGGCAGGTCTATTGTATTGTTTTTTTTTTAAATGGAATTAACATATTCTGTCAAATAAGGAAAGGGTCCAGCTCAAAGCTGCCCCCAAAGTATAATAAATATGGTTGCCTCTAGCTTGCAGGATGAGGGCCTAGTGGATGAGCACAGAATTCATGCCCTGCAAGGAAATAGCCACAGAGAGAGAGAGAGAGAGAGAGAATCAACCCTGTAGAAAATTAAAAACACATAAAATTCACATTTAATTGAGACTTGCTTCTGTTAGGTGAAAAATTCAGAAACTACTGACATTGCCTCAGAAGCCTTGATCAAATTGTCTCCACTTCCGTTGCTGCTTCTAGTGGATGAAAGAGAGTTTTTTCACCTTCTTTCCCACCTAAGCTGTCCATCTGGGGTTTTTGCCTAAAAGTTAATAAAGTTTCTCCTGCTTATGCCCTCAGGTATCTCTCAGGAGTCTTGAGTGCACTGAAAAAACCCCATGTTGCTGACAAGTGGAATCAGCAACAGGTGTGGCTTAAACTGCAACATTTTAATGAGGATTTTGGGGGAAAAATAGTTGATACATGTTTACAACATTCATTGTATTTTAATGGAGTTTTTGGTTTGGGAATTGTGTAAGTGAGTGTAATTGCTGTGGCATAGATTTTAAAATTTACAACTGCATCAGTGTTTTATTTCTTCCAATTAGTGCGAGTGAGTCAAAGTGCACCATAATGTGTACTTCAAACTGTCAGTGAGGACAGTCCAATTACTGCAGAATTACAGCTGTACATAACTGGCTGATATTCCTCAGACTGATTTTTAGATACATTATGCAGAGCAATGTGAGTCTAAGAAAGGATTGTGGGCATTCCATTTAGCAAAATAGAGTGCACTGAAATGCACTGAAAATGTTGTCCATTTTCATTATTAGGCCTGAGCTCAGAGTTGACGTAAGTGGATACTGTGCACTGACTTCATTTGTTTGTCTTGTATTAATTGATTTACACCCTTTGTATCAAGACTGAATGGCTTTTACAATCTGATTTATCCTATACAACATCCTACTGTCTGACAAACACATCATAGTTAAATGACAGTAATGTAAAATTAGATTCCCATCATTCATAAGAATGGCCATACTGGGTCAGACCAAAGGTCCATTTAGCCCAGTAGCCTGTCTTCTGACAGTGGCCAATGCCAAGTTCCCCAGAGGGAATGAACAGAACAGGCAATCATCAAGTGATCCATCCCCTGTCACCCATTCCCAACTTCTGGCAAATAGGTTAGGACACCCCTGCCCATCCTGGCTAATAGCCATTGATCGATCTATCCTCCATGAGTTTATCTAATTCTTTTTTGAACTCTGTTATAGTCTTGGCCTTCACAATATCCTCTGACAAAGAGTTCCACAGGTTGATTGTGCATTGTGTGAAGAAATACTTCCTTTTATTTGTTTGAAACCTGCTGCCTATTAATTTCATTTGGTGACCCCTAGTTCTTGTGTTACAAGAAGGAGTAAATAACACTTCCTTATTTACTTTCTCCACACCAGTCAGGATTTTATAGACTTCTATGATATCTCCCCTTAGTCATCTCTTTTTCAAGCTGAAAAGTCTCAATCTTATTAATCTCTCCTCATATGGAAGCTATTCCATATCAGTAATCATTTTGTTGCCCTTTTCCAATTCCAATACAGTAACTCCTCACTTAAAGTCATCCCATTTAACACTGTTTTGTTTTTAGGTTGCTGATCTATTAGAGAACATACTTGTTTAAAGTCATGCAATGTTCCATTATAAGGTTGTTTGGCTCGCCCCTCTCTGCCCACCTGCCTGGTGCTCCTGCCGGGGAGCAGGGTCGGGGTACAGGGACTTGGCCCACTCCGCCCGCCTGGTGTTCCAGCCCGGGAGTGGGGTCAGAGCGCGGGGGCCTGCCCCACTCTGCCCACCTGGCGTTCCAGCTGGGGAGTGGGCAAGCCCCCATCCCCACACCCCAACAGCAGCGCACGGTGGGCGGAACGGGGCAAGCCCCCACGCCCTGACCCCGTTACACCCCTGTCTCAACCAAGCTTCACAATCATCATTGGTGAGTATAGTATTAAATTGTTTGTTTAAAATTATTTAAAACTTATACTATATATGAATACAATGTCCTTTGGCAAAAAAAATTTCCCTGGAGCCTAACCCCCCTATTTACATTAATTCTTATGGGAAAATTGAATTCACTTAACATCGTTTCGGTTAAAGTAGCATTTTTCAGGAATATAATTACAACGTTAAGCAGGGAGTTACTATATATCTTTTTTGAGATGGGACGACCACATCTGCTTGCAGTATTCAAGATGTGGGCGTACCATGGATTTATGTTGAAGCAATATGATATTTTCTGTCTTATTATCTATTTCTTTCTTAATGATTCCCAACATTCAATAATCATTTCATAGTGCACACAAGTATGCCATGGTGCATCCAATTATTTTTTCAAATATTATTAATCCAAAAAGGATGATCTGTCCTGTGTTTATCTTAATTATGCACATGGATTCTGTCCTCGGTTAGAGAACTGGGATTACTCAGGTGTACATTAGGGTAGAATTTGGCTGATGAAGGTAAACTATTTATATATAAGTATAAAAATATTTTTGGATGTTTTTCTGAATTTATATATTGATTTCAATTACAATACAGAATACAATGCATTATTTTTTATTACAAATATTGGCACTGTAAAAAGTTGAGGCATGAAGGGACATACGAATGTTTAGCATATCTGGCACGTAAATACCTTGCAACGCTGGCTACAACAGTGCCTTGTGAATGCCTGTTTTCTCTTTCAGGTGACATTGTAAATAAGTAGCAGGCAGCGTTATCTCCTGTAAATGTAAACAAGCTTGTTTGTCTTAGCGATTGGCTGAACAAGAAATGGTACTGAGTGGACTTGTAGGCTCTAAAGTTTTACATTGTTTTGTTTTTGAGTGCAGTTATGTGAAAAAATAAAATTCTGCATTTGAAAGTTGCACTTTCATGATAAAGAGATTGCACTAGAGTGCTTGTGTGAGGTGAACTGAAAAATGCTATTTCTTTTATCTTTTTTACAGTGCAAATATTTGTAATAAAATAATATAAAGTAAGCACTCTGCACTTCGTATTCTGTGTTATAATTGAAATAAATATATTTGAAAATGTAGAAAAACATCCAAAATATGTATAATACATTTAAATTGGTATTCTATTATTGTTTAACAGTGCGATTAATACTGTGAGCCGGGCTGCAGCCGGGAGTGGGGCCGTGGTTGGAGCCAGGGGCCCCGGCCGGGCTTGGGACAGGGCTGCAGCCGGGAGCAGGGCTGCAGTTGGAACTGGAGCCGGAGCTGCAGCTGGGGCTGCAGTTAGGGGTTAGAGGCCGCAGCCAAGAGCGGGCCTGTGGTTGGAAGTGGGGCCAGTGCTGCAACTGGTGCCACGGCCAGGAGTGGAGCCGCTGTTGGGGCTGCAGCTGGGAATGGGCATGCGGTTGGGGCGGGGGCCACAGCTGGGAGTCGGTTCGGGGTTGGGGGCTGCAGTTGGAAGTGGGGCCGGCACTGCAGCTGAGGCCGCGCCTGTGGCCTGGAGAAGGCCCGTGGTCAGAGCTGGGGCTGGGAGCAGGGCCGTGGTCAGTCCAGAACTGCAGCTGGGGCTGTGACCGGGAGTGGGGCTGGGAGCTGATGGCTGAGGCCGGGGCCAGAGAGGAGCTGGGGACAGAGCAGGGTGGGGTTGTGCTCCCTTCCTTCCCCCTGTGGCATCCTGGGTCCTGCTGCGCCCCCAAGGGGCACACCCCACAATTTAGGAACCATTGGCTTATGGGCTGCAGCAGTGCCCAGGATCTCTGCCTGCAACACATCTATAACATGTCTGACCTCTCCCAGCTACCACGATCATGCTTGGTATGCCAGGATTTATGTTGGAAGGCAGCCTTATAGTTGGCTTCTGCAGAGCCTGCCCTGGGAAGTCTCCTCCATCCTGGGCCCCTTTATGCAGCTCTTGCCCCTTTATCTGATGTAAGGAGGCTGGAGTAGATGAGCATCTCATCCCTTATGTCAACTCTGTGCCAGCTGGAATATCCCCCTGCAGAACGGATATTCTTAGGACTGTTTCTGCTCCTTCATTTTGCCAGTGCATTGTAAAACGATATCGTGTGACTGTGAGAATTGGGCCTAAGGTCAACAGGGATGGCTGAATCTGGCATTGAATAGCTGACGAACTGGTTGACAGATTATACCTCATTGCCTGACTCTGGGACAGTATCAAGGTCATCACCCTTTTGCCTTTTACACACAAAATACTAATATTTCTGACATGTTTTTTCAGCAGGGTGAACTGTCTGCTTACCGAGAGCACTGGATAGGAGGACAGTAACATTACTATGCAGTTTTCCCCTTTATAAATTAGATCAGAAGTTGCAAATGAGTGGAGGAATATAACTGTTAACCAATAACAATAGCATGTCTGACATCAGTCAGCCTGAAATTACTCTCTTGTAATGGTTAACTGCCTTCCTGACAATTCACAGCAGGGGGTGATTTTTCCTTCATAAAAAGTTAAGATAAAAAGCAAGAGAAAAATTCCTGTATGTTTTGATCATCATGTGTGTTGAAATCAGTTTGTTCAATGTAATCATCATTTTCTAATCTCCAGGTATGAAGGAACAGAGCAGTTTTGATCTTGCAACAATCAATGGGAAAAAGAAGTCAATAAAAGAAATTAGATGAAATGTAATATATTTTCTGTTAATTTTCTGTCAGGCTTTAGCCAGGGTTTTGGGAAGGTCCAGTGGGGTCAAAGTCTTACCTGGCTTATACAGTATTTCATTGTGCAGTGGTCTGGATAGAGTAACACATACAGTGTTAAAAAGGTAGTAGAAAATCATGCGTTGGCTAGATGCACTATTTTCAAGATATGTTTCAGAGTAGCAGCCATATTAGTCTGTATTCAGACTAATTTAAATGTCTCATGGACTTACTCAATGAACGCAAATGCTTTGATATATTTGGACTCATTTTGATGACAAATAGCAAAATTTGTATCTTGAAAATAGAAAAGGAGTACTTGTGGCACCTTAGAGACTAACAAATTTATTTGAGCATAAGCTTTCATGAGCTACAGCTCACTTCATCGGATGCATTTCCCTCTGTATTTTCCACCCAATGCATCCGATGAAGTGAGCAGTAGCTCACGAAAGCTTATGCTCAAATAAATTTGTTAGTCTCTAAGGTGCCACAAGTACTCCTTTTCTATTTTCAAGATACAAATTTTGCTATTTGTCATCAAAATGAGTCCAAATATATCAAAGCATTTGCATTCATTGAGTAAGTCCATGAGACATTTAAATTTTTTTTTTAAATAAATTTGAGTAATCAGAGCATAAAACATTCTTATTATAAAACATCTTATATTCTATTAGATAATATGCAAAGATGTCCATGAAGAATTTTAGCAAATTTTGTACACACCAGAAATCATCTTTGATTAAAAACAGAAAGGGAAATTTCATTCCAAAGGATAATTTATTTATGAAAAGTTATAAGTAATTTAGGATGAATGTGCCACACTGCTGCTGTATTAAGGTCTGATATTAGACCCATGAACTCTATGGGAGTCTTTCTGTTATCTTTAATGGAAGTTGAATTGGATTCTTAATATGTACATTATATACATCAGTATTTTGTGTTGAATTATATGAATTATTTGTCAAAAGTACTCAAAATTAACTGGTCTGAGCTTGAACTTTGTCTGTAAACCATGAATAGTTTGTGCTAGGTTGGTTTGTCTCAATACCTTCTATAGATTGTTTTTGCAAACTTTATTGGCCCTAGGATATCCACAGACTTTATCAGGCTATTATTCATGGAGTGTTTTGAATTCAATCCTGGTTCAGAAGGATAGGCTACATTAGGCAAATCACATGGTTTCTGATTGGCTGATGTTGTCCCCGAGGGGGTCAGTCTCCAGCTCAGCAGAAGCCATTTTGATTCTTAGAGGATCCAACTGACCTCTCACAGTGGAATGGGTTATTTCTGGTGTTTAGGGCAATTGTGTCCTAGTGCAGGAGTGATTAAAAAGCTCTACATTTAGGGAACATGATCTACCCAAAGTGAACTCAATTTGCAGGCATGAGCTTACTCCTACCTTACTTGATCATTGTAGGAGCGGACTTTCACTTCGTGTTATCAACAGACCTTGCCCATTCAGGCAGTAGAAGGACCATAGAAGGCAAAAAAAGCAACAACACTATATGTATAATTTAACTGAAAAGACTTACGTAGTCATATGGAGAGCGTCCCCCTACGAAACACGTGATTATGTGTATTGCTCATCTAGGCAACAAACCAATGCACACTCTGATTTTTTAATCTGTATATACAGAGAACTTGATCCCAGCCATACTGATACCTTGATTATGACCCAGTCACATTTTTTAATTCAAGTGAGGAATAAGCAGCAAAAAGATACATGACCCAATCCAGTTGTCTTGTGAATGTTCTTATAATTGAAGACCAGGAAAGGAAAAAAAATCAGAAAATATATGTTATATAAATACAAAATGGTTTTCAGTGTGTCAGTTGCTTTATTCATGGACTGTCCATGTCATATAAAGAGAAACCATCAGATGCCAGTAACAGAAAGACAAATGTTGGCACCAAATAAATATAGCCCTAATTAAGAACTCACAGATCAGAGTTGGTAAAAAAACAAACCAAAACCCCCACTTCTGTTAGTCTTTCATACCTCAGGAGCACCCCACTCCCTTCTTCATTTGTTGTGGCTTGTCCTTGCTTCTGTGCTGCATCAATGGAGTTTTTAGTGAATCTGGTCTTAAAAGAGTCCAATAAAAGTCTGTTTTATTCTTGAGAGTGAGTAAACTAATCCCTACAAAAAAGGAGTCCAGGAAGAGGTGCCAAGTGCAAAATGAAGGGGCTGTTTTTCAGATGTTTCTTGTTCCAGTAAAGTCTTTCCCCACTATATAGACTTTTAAAAGAGATAGCCAAATCTCCATGGTGAAGGGAATTTCCTTTGCCCCTTTTAAAGTCTAATAATAATGCTAAGCAATTAAATGGCACTTTATATCTTTGAATCACTGTACAAACTCTAAGGCCCAATCCTTACCTAGGAAAGTAGTTCAGTAACGTCAGGAGAATTGCTTGTGCAAGTAAAGGCTGACCACTAACTAGTGAATCCTTCCATCATTATTATTATTTTATTTATTTGTATTACCATGGCACCTAGTCCTGGACCAGGAACCCAAAGCAGTGAAGATATGCTGAGGACCAAGCCCTTCTTCTTTCGAAATGAGACCTCCCAGCAATATTTTCTGTAACTCAGTGTCTCTTATTTTGAAGGCACTGAAACTGATTCTGTGCAAACAATGTTTAATTAAGGGATGTATCTCAAAACAGAGTAGGCATTTTACTGTGATCTCCTTGTAGAACAAACAAGAGGAATCAGCAAAGGCCTTTCTTATCAAATTTGTAACAGTAAGTAAAGAATGATATCACCCAGTGAGAAAATAGTGCTTCACCAGTTGCTGTATCCATCCCCAGTTCTAATGCACTCAACACCTTTGCTTCTAGACACTGGAGGTCAGATCCTGGCCCCACTGAGGTCAATAGAGTTTTGCCTTTGATTTCAGTGGAGGCAAGCTTTCACCCCAGATCACACCAGAATATTTAAAAGTAAATTGTCTGAATAAGTTTGAAGCACATTAATAAGGTAAATGCAGTCTGAGACTTCCCTTGTGCAATGTATCTTGGGTATTTGAACTGTTATTCACAGTGTCAGAAATACTTTCAATCCAGTGAATTTCTCTAGTATGGATAACATTCAAAAAGAGGATGGATGAATGGGTACATAGATCCGGCCCTTGTGTGCAGATATGTGGGGAGATAAGAAGGAGCCTTCACCCCTCTCTCTTGTACACCTTGTACGATGAGGGGGGACAGTCATAGTCTCTGCTCTGGGGGAGTCTGTTACAGAGGAGAAAACATTATTTATTTAAATAACAAGAAGATAATAAACCCAGTACTGATCTGCTGTAACGCAGCATGGCTGTATTCTCTGTCTCAGTCTCTGCAACTGTTCCTGTTGCTGTGTAGACATAGTCCAGAGCGTTGATGGGAGTTGTGGCATTGCATAGTGTCCTGCCAGAGGTGTGGTGACTTTAAACTTCTCCCTGAAGTTTAGCTCTTAGAGTTCATCTTTTCCCCCTGCCTCAGGTGCACACAAGCTCTCCACACCCCCTTCCCTCCCCCCCCCACCTTTTTGGGCTCTTTCAAGCTTTCCTCCACCCCTGCAGGCTCACACTGGTTCCCTCCCCCACATCCCCCCAGGGGGGGGGCTTCAGCCATGCTCTTTTCTCTTGAGCTACCTGGGTTGCTATGGAAACCGTGGCAAATAACAACATTCTCCCCCACCTCTCCTCCCCCAGGAGAAGCTCCTTGAGCAACAGCAAGAACCAACTGCCACGGCTTGTGCCTCCTTCTCTCCCCACCCTCGGGAGCCCCAGAGAGGAGCATGAAATACACACTCAGCAACAGTGTCCAGCATGCAGCAGTGCCATGCACCAGGTGGCTCAGAGCTGAGTGATAGGTGAAGAGAGAGAGAGACACACACACACACACACACACCGAGTGAGAGAGAGAGAGAGAGAGAGTGTCCTGGACCTCCCCCAGGCCAGGTGCTGCTCCCTGCTCCCATTCCTTACCTCCTGCCACTCCTGACTTGAATTACCTTTGTCCCCTGTCTGCACTCGGGCTTCTGCTTTTCTTCCCTCTGCCAGGCTTTTGGTGTTTGAATGATGCACCTACTGTTGATCACATGGGGGGTGGGCTAAGGGGACCATTCATCCTGCACTCTTAGGAGGTGCTGTTTCCATATAATTATGTTGATACAGAGGTGGGCAAATGAAACCCACCAAATAACGTATTCAGTGAAAAATTCTGAAATTTTTCGAAAACATTTCCACCCTCCCCATTGCATAGGGTCAGGTGAATAATTCTGAAATAGGCACAAATTTCATTTTTTCCAAATAAAATATTTGTGACTCAGCCCCCTTTCCCTCTTTTTCTCATTACTCGCCCAGCTCTGATGTGGTTGGTGTGTTTAGGCTTAATCTGTCTGGTTTGTTGCAGTCTGGCAGCCGTCCTCACTTGGCTGGGTTTCTTTCTTTTTTTTATTTTGAGGTGGGAAGGGGAGGGAAGAAGAAGCAGGATAAAGTTTCCTGAGCAACAGAGTAAAACCACTTATGAAAGAAGAGAGCTGCAAGTGCAAAGTGAGGCTGTAAAGATCCCGGCAGGACTATGAATTCCTTAATATGCTCAGTCACTTTTTCTCCTCCTTTAGATCTGTATATATTTTTTTGGGGGTATGGCTTAGTGTAATCTGTGTTAGCCACCCCAGACTCCAGGGCGCAGCAAGAATTGGTTGCCCGGCAGAGATTGCTCTTTAAGGGCTGAACAGAATTGTACTGGAAACCTTAGGGAGGCTCTCATTCCTCCCGGCTTGCTTTAGAGAGGGATTTGCCTATTGGAGGTGGTCCTTGGTGCAGGTATTGTGTGCATGTGTGTACACAGTTCATGCATCACAGGTATTTGACAGTCTGTGTGAGAGAGGAACATTCTTGTTGAATAAACAGGTGCAGACAGTGCCCGGAGGGCAGCACTGACTGTCTGGCCACAGCAGAGAGAGGAGGTGAACATGAGTAGCCCCATCGCGAAGCCGACCTGCCTGTCACAGCCGATGGTGAAGAGTGTGCTGGTATATCGCAACGGTGACCCGTTCTTCCCGGGACACCGGGTAGTCGTCCATGAGAAGAAGGTGTCCAACTTCGAGGTCTTCCTGAAAGAGGTGACAGGTGGGGTGAAGGCGCCTTTTGGGGCTGTGCGTAGCATCTACACCCCCCGAGGCGGACATCGCGTCCGTCAGCTAGAGGAGCTCCAGAGCGGAGAGCACTACGTGGCTGGTGGCAGGGAGGCTTTCAAGAAACTCAAGTGAGTGATGAATGAAAAAAATAATTAGAAAATGTAATAAAACATTTGCATTGAAATCTTTATTATTTGTATTGCGGCAGTGCCGTGGAACCCCAGTTTTGGGCTAGGATCCCACTGTGCCAGGCACTGTACAGATACAGAACAGAAAGACTGTCCCTGCCCCAAAGAGTTTAAAATCTAAGTAAATGTGACAGAGGAAATTTAATGCAGCTTTGTGGAATGGGGAGAGGGTTCCCTCTTTAAGGCTTAACATAGAATTAGCATTCTAGTTTCTCTGCTTGGCACTTTACAAAAGTAAAAGAAACAGTCCCTAACACCAAGAGATACACCATCCTTGCAGCATAATGTATTATTTTCACTGCATGGTAACTGCCTGCATTTGGGAGGAACATTTGGTGCTCAGTAATATTTGGGGAAGCTGCACTGGAAGAACACAGTGCAGAAGTGTGTATGGTAAAGTTGGATGAGCCTTCCAAGCAATTTTGTTTCTTGATTGTTTTTTAAAATGTTTAAAATATTCTGTTCATTCCAGGTAGGTACATGGCTCTCTATATAACCATAGTAGCTGAGTACCTCCTGTTATTTAAAAGATGACAGTGTTTTTGCTCTCTCCCTGCCCTACCTTGCCCTGCCACCAAAAAGCACACTTAGCGTTGTTGTTTTGTTAACGAATGGTTGTGAGAATGTTGTGGGAACGCCTTGGCGAAGTGGTGGGCTTAGGGTTAGTGCTTTTTCTTATTTCTTCTGACAGTGAGTTCCGTACTCTTGGGCCTTTTAACAGAGATGACTGTTAACGTAACTGTTGATAGTGGGGGAGCGCCCCCCCAATTTAAAGGTTCTGGTGTGAACCCTGTCAGAAGAGATGACGTGGGGATGAGGGTGGGGGCGCAAGCCGCATGACCTTACAGTCACACGCTGCGCCGCCTTCAGTGTATCCCTCCCCCACCTTCAGCAGGTAGCTCAGGCTGTCCGGAGTGGACTGAGCCCCTGTGCCCTGTCTGTGCCCCTCAGCTCCTGCAGCTAGAGGCACGTGCAGGAGGCTACTCTAACAGGCTGCTGCTGCTGTCTGTGTGGAAGGGCAGGCCATGGCAGCAGTCGCCTCCAGCCCAGGATGGCATCACTGCACACTGGCAGGGAAGGGAAGGAGCCTGGCTGCACTGGACACCTCTCACCGCTCTCTCCCTGGGCTGGGGTTTGGTGTCACCTCCTCCTCCTCCCCTCTGCCAGATCCCAACCACCCCTGCAGGTTCTTGAGGGCCCCACAATGCACAATGCCTCCTTCACCGCCTCCTGCCTGCGCTGCAGCTAGGATACAGGAAGCGGCTGGCTTATATCGGTGGCCAGCAGCAGTCTGGAGGTGTTAGCCGCCTTTGGTGCAGTGAGAGTGGGAAGGGAAAGGAACTGCTGCCAGTCACAGTGGGGAGGAGCAGGGAAGGGATGAGCTTTGCAAAGACATGGGCCGGGGCAGCTCCTGGGCAAATAGGGTGACCAGATAGCAAGTGTGAAAAATTAGAATGGGGGTAATAGGAGCCTACTTAAGACACCCCCCTGAGTATCGGAACTGTCCCTATAAAATCGGGGCACCTGGTCACCTTATGGGCATGGCAAAGGGAACGAGGGAAGCAGCCCTCACTAGATGGTTCTGACTTTCTGGTGTGAATCCTAGCAGAAATCTGTGGGGGCAGGGGAGCATGTGAATAACCAGGTCTGGGAAAGGAATTGTGCTTTCAATAATTGCAGAATTATATATTTAAGGTTAAGTGGCTATTTCTCATCTTTAGAACTTGAACTTCAAACCCCCAAACCCTGTTTAGACCCCATAACTTACTCCTGACGGAATTCTGCAGCAAAACAAATAAAAATTCTGCACACAATATTTTAAAATTTGGCAAATTTTATTTGTCAATAAATAAATGTGGAGGTTCCCGCATGGCAGTGGGGAGCACAGGCCACTAGCTGGATGGAGATGGGAGATCGCCCTGCAGCCATCCACCCCTGGACATTGGCTCGGTGGTGAGGCTGCACCTGACCCTGACACAGTGCTAGAGCCAGGCCTGCCCCAGAAATACCCCAGGGCCCTGCCCCTCCATGCCAGGCACACCAGGTATGGGCAGGTAGGCTCAGCCCAGCAGAATCCAAATGTGCAGGAGCTTAGTATGGGGGGATCCAGGTGTGGAGTGAGAGGGTTCTGGGTGGACAATCTGAGAGCAGGCAGCTCAGTGGGGAGGACCTGGATGCACAGGGGTGTGTTGGGGGGTTCTGGATGTGGGGGGAATGGAGCTCTGCAGGGGAAGTCAAGGTGCTGGGGGAATGGGGCTTGGTAGGGTGGGGGTCCAGGTGGTTTGCCAGGGTGGTCCAGGTGCAGGGAGGTGTGGGGCTAATTGAGGTTTGGGTTTGAGTGCAAGGGGCTCAGTGAGGGTAGCCTGGGTGTAGGGTTGGAGGTCTGGATGCGGGGTGGGAGTTTGGTGGTGGGGAGAGGTCTGAGTGCAGGGAGGGCTCCAGATGCAGGGGGTAAGGCTCAGCAAGTGGAGGTTCAGGTGTGGGGGGCTCAGTGGGGTGGTTCTGGGTGCGGAGGGGGGTAAGGCTCGGGAATGGGGTTTGGGTATGGGAGGAGGTTGGGTAGAAGGAGGAGCAGCTCCCTGTACAGAGACTCCCAACTCCCACAGCTGAGGAGCAATGGAGGCAGGAAGCTGGGCGTATGTGCGGTGCTTCTTGCAGCTGGGGGAGGTTTCCAAGGGTGGATCTGACCTGGACCAGGCCACTTCTTGCAGGAGAAGAGGCAGTCCTCTCCTCTACCCCCAGCCCAGCTGGGACTAGAGCTGAGCTCGACACAGGGTAGGAGCCACTGGTCTGGGCATCCCCAGTGGTGATTTACCTCTCCGACGGCTGCTCTGAGTGCGCAAAACAACACACCCATGCTGCTGGGGAGGGGAGCATGACTACTTTTGCGGCTTCCCTTTGCTTCCCCATTGGAAATAATTTTTCTGTGGGGAAGCAAAGAAATCTGTGGGAAACATGAATTCTGTGCACACGCAGTGGTGCAGAATTCCCCCAGTAGTATGCCATCTTCATGTCTGTCTCTTCTGACAATATACATTCTTTTTTAAAATAGTGCAATAGATATAGATTGGGATTTTCAAAAGCACTCAGGATTGGCCTAATCTTGCTCCTGGTGAAGTCAATGGGAATTTTACCACTATCTTCATTGAAAGCAGGATTAGGCCATTGCTGAGCACTTTTGAAAATTCCACTCCACTGTAAAGTCACTGTCCAAGAAGAGGAAAAGTTTCCAATTATATAAAATTGCTTTTCTAAACATACCAGACCTTCCAGCTTGTGTAGTCATTTTCAACTGTGCTAAATGAAGGTATGCTGTGCGTGTAGGTATGTATAGAGCTTGATCTTATGGCTTGTCCACACAGAGACTAATAGTGAGTGGCAAGCAGGGGTGTAAAGCCATAGCGCTGTAGCCTACCATACACTAATTAGATGCGTGTGTGACGTTGCATTCTATATGATTTTATGAAAATATCCTAATGAGTGTGAATATAATGTAACTGGAATATACTTCATGCAAAAGATCTCTTGTATGAAGCAGGTATGTGCGGTAAGGTATCATTACAAAGCTTATAATCTACGGAGTGTGGTCATCCTATTTGTACGTATGTATCATTCTTGTATTTGAAACTAGAAATATGAACAGGTTTCAGAGTAGCAGCCGTGTTAGTCTGTATTCGCAAAAAGAAAAGGAGTACTTGTGGCACCTTAGAGACTAACAAATTTATTAGAGCATAAGCTTTTGTGAGCTACAGCTCACTTCATCAGATGCATCCGATGAAGTGAGCTGTAGCTCAGGAAAGCTTATGCTCTAATAAATTTGTTAGTCTCTAAGGTGCCACAAGTACTCCTTTTCTTTTTTAGAAATATGAAATATAACTCTGAGGGCCTATTGTAATTATGCAAAGTGTGGGCCATTAATGGTGGTTTGGAATGTTGATGGCTCCCATCAACCAGGACAATTAACTGTAAATGGCTCTGTTTGCTTGCAGGCCTTCCTGTGAGTCAGGCTGGGAGGAATGAAGGGTTGAGGTCTCACAGGACATGTGACCATGTCATCTGGTACCGAAATCCATCTTTAACCTGGTGCTTTTCCATTTAGAAGGAAGAGTGGGAACCCAGAGAGGGACAAAGGATTCCCGCCTTGTGCAACAGATATATAAGGGGGTGGAGCAGAACAAAGGGGGCTGCAGTCATGAGAAATCCCCTAGCTACCACCTGAGCTGGAACAAGGGCTGTACCAGGGGAAAGAATTGTGCCCAGACTAGGAAGGCATCCAAGCTGTGATAGAAGTTTATTGAAACATCTCTGAGGGTGAGATTTTATCAGTATTCAGTTTTCTTACTGTATTAGGCTTAGACTTGCGTGTTTTATTTTATTTTGCTTGGTAATTCACTTTGTTCTGTCTGTTATTACTTGGAACCACTTAAATCCTACTTTTTGTATTTAATAAAATCATTTTTCACTTATTAATTAACCCAGAGTATGTATTAATACCTGCGGGGGGGGGCAAACAGCTGTGCATATCTCACTATCAGTGTTATAGGGGGCGAACAATTTATGAGTTTATCCTGTATAAGCTTTATACAGAGTAAAACGGATTTATTTGGGGTTTGGACCCCATTGGGAGCTGGGTACCTGGGTGTTGGAGACAGGAACACTTCTCAAGTTGTTTTCAGTTAAGCCTGCCGATTGTGGGACGTAGTTCAGACCTGGGTCTGTGTTTGTAACAGGCTAGCCTGTCTGGCTCGAACTAGGCAGGGCACTGAAGTCCCAACCTGCCAGGGAAAATGGGCTTAGAAGTAGTCTCAACACATCAGATGACAAGTTCCAAGGGATTTCTGTGATCCAAACCGTCACAGTGTGCACCCACTAAAAGTTCTGTAGTGCAGTAGCAGGAGTTACACAGCGACTTAGTGCATGGCTGATTAGTGCACTGTGGATTCTGTGCACTAACTTGCCACGTGGACAAGCCTTTAGTGCTTTGGCGATTTGTTCTCAGCCTTTGACACTTTTTCTTGTGAGGTATCAATTCCTTCTGACACCTTTGTCTTTTTTAGCCTTGTAAGTTTTAGGTTGCCACCCCACCCAGTAAGCTTTGGCATCTTTATACCTGGAGAAGCCTCAGTAGTTTATTGTGAGGCTTGGGCACTTTACTTTGGAACCTTACCCTTATCTTGCAGAGTCTCTGTATTTTCATTTCTGGAGTTTCAGTGCTTTGCCTTAGTGTTGGATGTGTTGCCTTGAAGTCTTGTTGTATCTTGATACTCCAGCACTCTGAATACTTCAGTTCAATCCTCTAGAGCCTTGGTGCTTTGGCACCATTATTTCCAGTGCCAATGGGAGATGTGTATCAAACTCTGCTCATCTACCAATACATTTGTGACTGCTTTTAAGAAAATCTGTTGGGGAGACCCTGTATTGAACTCAGCTCACTTGCAGATGCATGTGGAACTCCCAGCAGAAAGTGCCACTGGGCAGACCCTGCACTGAGTGCTGATTGCCTGCTGATACATGTGTGGCTTCCAACTGAAAGTGCTAATGGGGAAAACCCTGTATTGAGCACTGACCAGCTGCCAATGAATCTGATGCTCCTGGGATAGACAGCTTAAAGGAGACACTTGAACTCCAGCCATCTGCCAGTTCATCTTTAACTTCTGCAGGAAGTGCCAAAATGAAGCACTGTGTTGAGATACAACTACCCACTGCAGCATCCTGGGCTCCAGCACATGCACCATTGCAAGTTTCTGCACAGAGTTCCAGCCAAAATCTCTGTGCATTCTCAGCTCCTGGTGCCTGGCACACATGAGAGACCTATATTTTTCTTAGTTTTTCAGTGTGTAACTATGAGGGCAGAGTTAAGTTAGTTTGGGTGCTTTGTTCAAGGAGTCCAACCCCAAGTTCCTAAGCATGAGGGTTTGTTTTTTTTAACTCTAATTTTCTTGAAAGGCAATATACAGTCAAACAACCAATGTGTACTGCAGTCCAAACTACCTTATCAAAGTTTTTTTGGGTGGGAATAGAGGTTTTAATTTGGGCTGTCAATTAATCGCAGCTAACTTATGTGATTAACTCAAAAAAATTAATCGCAATTAAGAAAAATAATCATGATTAATCTCACTTTTAACAATAGAATACCAATTGAAATTTAGTAAGTATTTTTTTAAGGTTTTTCTATATTTTCAGTATTGATTTCAATTACAACACTGAATACAAAGTGCACAGTGCTCACTTTATATTATTATTTTTGATTACAAATATATGCACTGTAAAATGATAAAGAAAAGAAATAGTATTTTTCAATTCACCTCATACAAGTACTGAAGTGCAATCTCTTTATCATGAAAGTGTAACTTACAAATGCAGATTTTTTTTGGTTACATAACTGCACTAAAAAACAAAACAGTGTAAAACTTTAGAGCCTACAAGTTTATTCAGTTCCACTTCTTATTCTTCCAGTCGCTAAGACAAACAAGTTTGTTTACGTTGGCTGGAGATACTGCTGCCTGCTTCTTATTTACAGTGTCATCTGAAAGTGAGAACAGGCATTCACATGGCAGTTTTGTAGCCCATGTTGCAAGGTATTTAAATGCCAGATATGCAAAACATTCGTATGCCCCTTCCATGATTCGGCCACCATTCCAGAGGACATACTTCCATGCTGATGATGCCACTAAAAAAATAATGCATTAATTAAATTTGTGACTGTACTCCTTGGGGGGAGAATTGTATGTCTCCTGCTCTGTTTTACTCACATTCTGCCATATATTTCATGTTATAGCAGTCTCGGATGATGACCCAGCACATGTTCGTTTTAAGAACACTTTCACAGCAGATTTGACAAAATGCAAAGAAGGTACCTATGTGAGATTTCTAAAATAGCTACAGCACTCGACCCAAGGTTTAAGAATCTGAAGTTCCATCCAAAATCTGAGAGGGATGAGGTGTGGAGCATTCTTCTAGACGTCTTAAAAGAGCAACACTCTAATGCGGAAACTACAGAACCCAAACCACCAAAAAAAAAACCCCCAAAAATCAACCTTCTGCTGGTGGCATCTGACTCAGATGATGAAAATGAACATGCATCAGTCCGCACTGCTTTGGATCATTATCAGGCAGAACCCATCATCAGCATGGACGCATGTCCTCCGGAATGGTGGTTGAAGCATGAAGGGACATATGAATCTTTAGTGCATGTGGGATGTAAATATCTTGCAATGCCAGCTACAACAGTGCCATGCAAATGCCTGTTCTCACTTTCAGGTGAGATTGTAAACAAGAACCGGGCAGCATTATCTCCTGCAAATTGTAACCAATCTTGTTTTGAATGAGTGATTGGCTGACCAAGAAGTAGGACTGAGTGGACTTGTAGGCTCTAAAATTTTACATTGTTTTATTTTTGAATGCATTTTTTTTGTACATAATTCTACATTTGTAAGTTCAACTTTCATGATAAAGAGATTGCACTACAGTACTTGTGTATGGTGAATTGAAAAATATTTGTTTTGTTTTTTACAGTGCAAATATTTGTAATAAAAATATAAATATAAAGTGAGCACTGTACATTTTGTATTCTGTATTGTAATTGAAATTAATATATTTTAAAATATAATAAACATCCAAAATATTTAAAATAAATGGTATTCTATTGTTGAACAGCAAAATTAATCGCTATTAATTTTTTTAATCGCTTGACAGCCCTAGTTTTAATGTACTGTAGACTGTATGAATGGAGGCATGTTGTTCTTACAAGTGAAAAGCTGTGAAGGGAAGCTGGTTCTGTCACATGAATGCAAGAGCCAATAGATAAAATTTTTCAAAGTGCCTAACCATCGAAAGTCAAAGGGACTTACACTCCTAAGTGATTTAAGTGCTTTTGAAAATGGGATTTTGGTTCCTAAGTAACTTAAGTGATTTTGAAAATGCTATCAAATGATTAGTTAAAGGGGAATGGAGGAAGGTTTCCGATTTATCATACAGCTACTACTAGAGGCTAATCAGAAAGATGGAGTGCTTGAGCAGGGGCCAGAGTTAGCACCATGACAGGAATCCTAGCACAACACCTATACGTCTAATCTATTTGCTGGCCCTCATCACAATATTATCATAGCCTCTTCCTAAGACCTGGATTAGTGAGGGGCTGTGCTTTTTACCAGGGCTGGGCCCCCGACTCTAGCTGGTGACTCCTCCTCTGTCTTTTGTATCGGTCTCTGACTTGTAGGCATCTGGTAAAGTTTTTAATTAGAAACCTGAATTAAGGGCACTTTATGCTTCTCAGGGCTGCAAGTAGTCAGTTTGTTTCAGTATAACACTTTGGTTATAATTATTTAAGTGAAAACTCCCTATGTCTTATTTTACTCATGCTAATTTAATTAAATATAAGAAAAAATATTTTTTGTTGAGATTAAATGCTACTATAAGTAACCTATACCATTCTTTTCTCTTCCCCCAGCTATTTGGACATAGGAGATGCAAAGAAAAAGCCTGCAGAAGTCAATAATGAGGTAATGAGACTCAACTATTTAAAAAAAAATCTAACATTAATACTAGTGTCATCTCTCCATTTCTTATTGAAAATTTCGGTTTGTGTTTTGGTATATCATGTTCAGAAATGATCAAAACCAAGTTCTTCAACATTATGAAGATGCTATTGAGGTGACCGTTAGCCCCTTCCACGCTTTCCATGTTTTAATTCTTGACTGTGATGAACTGGTTGTCTTCTTTTCAGCTCTGACAGCTGGCAGGTCTAGCAATAAAGCATCAGCACAAACATTTTATTGCTATCGTCATTAGATCTGATTAGAAAATGAAGCTCTTTGCTGTGGAAAATTTTGATGAAAATGAAAAAAGTTTTTGTTGAAAAAAAATCAAAGTTTTCCGTGTTCTGGTTGACAAATTTTAGAAGAATACTTATTATATTATGTGAAAGCAAACAGTTTATTTTAAAACATGTAATGTAGTCAAAAATCCAACTATCTATCCAAAGATAGCTTGATGGAAAATTTCCAGCCAGCCCCAACCATAGCCTCAAAACTCATCTGTACCTTTGTGAACAGTGACAATATGGTATCAAGTGGGGCAGGATATTCAGTCTTTACCACTTCCTGTATTTTGTGGAATCTAGTGTGTTCTGCAATGGTATGCTCCTGTGGGATGAGAGTCCATGTCACTCAGATATAAAAAAATAGTTATTTCCATATCTCAGCGATATTTCTTTTTACACCTCCTGGCTGATGAAGAGCATCAATCCCAAGAACTATCCTTTCAGAAGTATAAAGCCCTCTTAGCAGTTCAAATAGGGGTTTAATGTATGTAACCTGGAGTAACAGACACTTAATAATGGGAGATCCTCAAAGTTGAGCAGGATTTGCACCCGACAGACATTTGGTGTGATGCTGTGATATTTTTTCATTATCCAAAGAATGTCAAATGTGACACATTTTGTTTGCTAAAAAACTATTTTAAATATTGTATGTGAAAAATATATGAATCTTTTACCTATTATTACTGCAAGTAACATCTAGGAGTACTATGCATGGAATATTTTTTCAGTTTACTTACATTGCACATTGAGCAGTCATTTATAGGAAAGTATTTTCACTATCTCCCTGTATAGTCAGTTAGTTCTTTTTCCCTGTTATTTGTTAGTCTTAATGTAACTGAGGGGCACCCACCTCTTATGAGGCCCCTTTCTGGTTGGATGTGTCTGCAGTCTTTAGACAGTCCTGGCCCATATCACCAGGGAGGCAATGGTTTCACCCTCTTGGTCTCTTCAGGCCCCAGCTCTCCAGCTGGGCCTCTTAACTGTTCCCCTTCTGGAGGTTTATTGCTGTCTGATTGTAGGCCACTTTCCCAGTGTCCTATGTGGGGGGGACCTGGGCCCACCCACTACTCCAGGTCCTGACCTGGGACCATAAGAATAGCAGCCACATGCTGCCATGTCCCTTTAATGAAACTACTTCAGTTCCCTGGACCACTTCCCTGCAGCCCCAGCCTTCACCAACGCGTCACCCTTTCCATAGGGCTGAAGTCTTGTATTCAGTTCCAGCAGCCTGCCAGAAGCTCCTTCTTGCTCCCCTGGTCACTGCCAGCAGTGAGCTGTCCATGGTGCTGCAGTTCCCGTTGGCCAGCCAGGAGCACCAGCTGAACCCCTCTGGCTCTAGCAAGGAACTGACTCTGGGCTGTACTGCAGCTTCTTTTATACTAGCCTGCAACCCTCTGATTGGCTAGGCCTTCACAGTCTCTCTAGGCCACTCAGAGGTCTTAGCTCTACAGCTCCTTTTTCTGGAGTGGGTGTGGCAGGACCCTGAGGGGTCTCTGAGCTTAGTCCACCCCATCACAGCAAAAGGGAGAGAGAAGCATTTTTTAAAATAAAAAAATTAAATTAAATACTGACTTGACCTATGCCGAGAGCTTATATTGTGTCCCTGAGGTGCACATATAGCTCTCAGTAACTTTGCACAAGAAAGAAGTTGCTGCAGTGCAAACATGGACTGTGCAAGCTTTCCCACACCATTTGCAAAGAAGCCTGTTTCTGACCTGCAATATCTTTATTATTCCAGTGCAGGGTCTCTTCTGAGCAAAGTTTGTGAATCTGGCTGAAATTAGGTGACTTGTTTGTGGTTTGTTAAGGTGGACAAATGGAAACTACGGTGAAACCATCATACTGATTCTCAGTTGCGATCCAAGTCAGAATGTAAAATTCTTCTTAAAGGGTAAAAGGCTTGTGCATTTACCCATTAGTGCACTTGTCTTAACATTCAACTCGCACACACAACACAATGGTGCAGTGCAGAGTAATGTGAGCTGAAATTATTGTTTTTCAAATTGGTTAAACATCTATTCGATGCCATATTTATATTGGGGCACTGCAAGGAACAAAGAAGAATGGCTCCCACATCTCAAGGGTGAGCTTTGCATTGCTGAATCAGAGAAAGTAATTTGAAATTTTCTCTGTAAATACATTTTCACTGTGATGTACGACTCCTGTTAATTACTGAAAGCATTGCATGCCTAATTCCCATTGTTCATCACTGAAAAGGTGCCTAAAGGTGCCCTTCTTAGGCTATGTACACACTACAGCTTAAGTCAGTATAACTTACTCACAGGTGTGAATAAGCCACCCCCCTGAGTAACATAAGTTATACCATCCTAAGCGCTGGTGTGGACAGTGCTATATCAGTAGTAGAGCTTCTCCTGCCGACTCAGCTACCAGCCGCTTGTGGGGGCTGGAGTAATTAAATTGATGAGAGAGCTCTCTCCTGTCAGCTTAGAGCATCTGCAGTAGCAGCACTACAGTGGTGTAGCTGCAAGCGTTGTAGTGTAGCCATAGCCAGTGTGTAGATGGCCCTTGGCCATGGAATATACTACTACTGGATATCGGGATGATTACAAGTTTCTCTACTCTTAATGCTGGTGCAAGTTACACCCCCTTTTAGCAGGGCTTTTCCCAGTAGTGGAGTAGCGTAACAGCCTTTGCAGACTGGACCCAGGTGAGTAGGAAGCTCAAAAAAAGGAGGAGCATTGGGTTCATTTTAGGGCATATTCTGGTGTGATGTAATACTTACTCCTGTATCTGGGGTGAAATCCTGACTTCATTGAAGTCAATGGCAAAACTCCCACTGACTTCAGTGGGGCCAGGATTTGACATCTAGTGCCTAGAAGCAAAGGTGCTGTGTGCATTAGAAATGAAGATAGGTGTAGAAACTGGTGAAGCAGCACTATTTCCTCACTGATATAATTATTCTTTACTTTCTGTTACAGGTTGAGAGGAAAGGCCTTTATTGATTCCTCTTGGAGTTTGTTTCATTTTCTTGTTATGTTAAAATGCCTATTCCCAGTAGTCAAGTCTCTGATATAAGCCTTAAGGTCAGTGTAGGACTGTAGGGTTCTCTGGAAAACGAGAATTCTGCTTTGCAAAAAACAAACAAGCAAAAAACACTAAAGGTTTTGGAATTTGGTTTCATTCTCTTGGTCTCTCTTTGGTTTTGACTGGAAATTCCATCCTGGACCCGAGAAACCTTCCAGACAAAAAGTTTTGGTTTCCCGACCAGCTCTAATAGGCTGTCCATATCTCAATTTGCATTTTACTTGCACTTTGAATTGTGTTTGTAATAGTCAGATTATCTAATGCAGGCATAGCTAGCTGTATAATTCTGTGTAATTAATGTATTTGAGTATAGGAGTCTAAAAATAAAATGAAACCAAATCATCTGTAAATGTTCACCCAGGGATACAAAGAGCAGCTACATGGCACCAGCTGTTTTTAATGCATTAACATTTCATTTCAGAAAATCTCCTTTCAAAGGGTTACTGCCAAGAACTTTCATCTCTAGATTTATTTATGTAAAATAGCTTTTTGATTAAACAAGTCCTGTTTTACTTTTTGCTAATACACCACTTCATTGTTATGAAATTAAAAATAAACCATACATTTTGGGAGGAGATAGGGGACCTAAAACCAATATGTTGTTTTTATTCCCCCTCTTTTCTATGCATTTTTATTCCTAGCACTATGTGGAAATTTTTGATGCTGTTCCACAAAGATGCTTTGGTATGATAAGGCATTCATTTAAATATAATTTCATAAATAAAACCTTCCTAGTTTGTTTCACTTAAAAAAATCAATATTTGCATAAGGGAAAGGGACAAAATTGGTAAGGAAAGATATTTATGGCTCATCTCCTGCAAATGCACTGATCAGAACCTACCTTTTCAGTTTTCTGAGAACTTAAGAAAAAAAGAGGAGGAAGCTGTTTTATATTGTGTTTAATTAATTAATTGTATTGCACTAGAGCACCCATCCAGATTAAGGCTTCCTAGTCCTAGATGTTGACCAAGGAGCTTACTGGTGGCTTCACAAACAGCTCCTGGCTATCATCAGGGTAAGGGAAGCTTTTTTTCTAAAGACAACGGACACTGCCTTGCCTCTTCTTGTTGTGCTGAGGAGGCTGAGAAACATCTGCCCTCCCAATCAGTTCCACCTCTTCCTAAGCCTTCTTAGAAAGAAGATGGAACTGGTCAGGGCACCCTCAACACAAAAGCAATGCAAGAGCAGCCATACTGGGTCTGACCAGTGCTCCATGTAGCCAGTATCCTGCCTGCTACAGTGGGCAGTACCAAAGCTTCAGGGCAAGTGTACAGAACAGGGCAGCTGGAGAGCTCCAATCCTGTCTTCTCTTCCTGGCTTCTGGCAATCAAGGGTTTAGGGTAGCCCCTGAGCATTGGGTTGCATCTCTGACCATCTTGGCTAATAGTCAAGGATGTATCCTCCATGGATTTATTTAATTCTTTTTTGAACCCAGTTTTACTTTTGGCCATCACAACATCCCATGGCAATAAGTCTCACAGGTTAATACACTTCCTCTTGTTTACTTTGTATTAAACCTGCTGCCTATTAATTTCATTGAGTGATCGTTGGTTTTAGTATTGTGGGAAATGAAAAATAACTCTTTTCTATTCATTTTTTCCACACCAGTCATGATTTTATAGACCTCTATGATATTCCCCCCCCCCCAAAGTTGTCTCTTTTCTAAACTGAACAGTCCTAATCTTTTTAGTCTCTCCTCATATGGAAGCTGATCTATATTTTGGATCATCTTTGTTGCCTTCCTCCTAACCTTTTCCAGTTCCACTATATCCTATTTGAAATGGGGCGACTAGAAGTGGACACAGTATTCAAAGTGTGGGTGCACCCTGGATTTATATAGTGGCATTATGATATTTTCTGTCTTATTTTCTATCCCTTTCCTAATAGTTCCTAACATTCTGTTAGCCTTTTTGATGTCTGCTGTGTATTGAGTGGAAGTTTTGAGAGAACTATCCAAGGTGACGCCAAGATCTCTTTCTTGAGTGGTCACAGCTAATTTAGAATACATCATTATATATGTGTAGGTGGGATTATTTTTTCTAATGTTCATTACTTTGTACCTATCAGTGTTGAATTTCATCTGCCATTTTGTTGCCCAGTCACCCACTTTTGTGAGACCACAGTGTAACTCTTCGCAGTCAGCCTTGAGCCATGTCTACACTACCACTTATGTCAGCAAAACTTGTCGCTTATGGGTGTGAAAAAACACTCTCCTGAGTGATGTAAATTACGCCATCATAAGTAGTAGTGTGCACAGCGCTATGTCAGCAGGAGCATGCTCATTGGGGGTGGCTGATGGGGCTTTCTCTTTAGAACTAAAGTCAGTTTTTTAAAATAGACCAGAAACATGACAGTATTTCCTGTTATATCCTTGCAGTGACAAGGGTACCTCTAGAACTGATCGAAATTTTTCAATTTTCCAATTGATGAACTTTGTTGATGAAAATTTGGTGAAAATGAAGGGGTAAAAAGTTTTTTATGTGGATCAGGATTCCTATTCATGCACCCTCCTTCTCCTTCCCCACCATTTTCTCATTTATCCTGATAGATAAATAACAAGACATCTGCCATATCCCAGCATTGTGGTAGCTCCTCTGTGCTTAAGGTTAAAGCTAGCTTCCTATCAAAAATCAAGTTTTCAAAATCCCTTAATTTCCGCAGCAACAAGGCAGACCCTCAGAATAGTCACATGGAGGTTTTCCTGGGAAGTTTGGGGGGGAAAGTATGAAGAACAATTTTATGGCATCAGATTCTCAACTATGCACAGTATTAGCTAGACTCAGTAGTGGAGGTGAAGGAGAATGCAAAGGAGCCAGGTGAGGCTCCCTCATCCTGGGGCAAATTGTATGCCAGCCTCAGGGCTGCTGTAAATTACAGTGGCAGGCCCCTTATGGGCTTTTATTCCAACACAGACAAAGTATACCTTCATTCCTGTTACTGCAGTACTGATGGGGAAAATACTGTAGTGTAAAAACATTTTACCCTGACTCAAGCTACAACCTTGATGCAACATATTTCCTACCTCTCTTTCTGTCCTCCAGTTCTTTTGGCAGAGAATTCATTTTGAAGGAATACGTTCCTTTTGTAGTTAAAATGATCTACAGTATAGGTGTATCTCAAATGAGGTGTTTAACTGTCTAATCTGGAGGGCAGGTGGGTCAACATAGTTACCATTTGATTATTATGAATAAAGCCTAATTGTTTGTAATGAACAAACAAGGCAATTGTCAAGTGATCCATTCCCATCCCTGTCATCCATCTTAGCTTCTGATAGAGGCTTAGGGACACCCAGAGCATGGGGTTACATCCCTAATCACCTTGGCTAATAGCCATTGATGGACCTAAACTCCATGAACATATCTAATTCTTTTTTTAACCCAGTTATACTTTTGGCCTTCATAACATCCTCAGGCAATTAATTCCACAGGTTGACTGTGTGTTATGCGAAGAAGTGCTTCCTTATGTTTGTTTTAAACCTGCTGCCTATTAATTTAATTGAGTGACCCCTGGTTCTTTTTTTTTTGTGAAGGGGTAAATAACACTTCCCTATTCACTTTCTTCACACCATTTATGCTTTTATAAATTTTTATCATATTCCCCCTTAGTCATCTCTTTTCTTAGCTAAACAGTCCCCATTGTTTTAATCTCTCCTCATATGGAAGCTGTTCCATACCCCTAATAATTTTTGTTGCCTTTCTCTGTACCTTTTTAAATTATGATATATCATTTTTGAGATGAGGTGACCAGAACTGCACGCAGTATTTGCAGCTCCTATATGTGACCGTTTCTTTTAAGCTTTTATTTGATTTTATTTTATTTTATTTATCTGAAAAATATACTCAATTGAAAAAGAAAAGATTTTTATGGAGGACAGAGATTTGAACATACTGAACTAAACCTCATGTTACTGTGAAAACAGAGAGTCACAAGCCCTTATTTGAATGAGAGTATGTACTATAATATTAAAGAACCAGTTTGCCGTTACTGAGAAGTGCAAATTAAGAAGATAAGTGTTTGTATGGAATGACATCTATTCTCCAGAGTTTCTAGGTGGTCCTGTATTAAGGCCATTGCTGATCATATTATTATATTTGTCCTTAAAAGCTAATAGATTTTTTTCTAAACAGCAACAACCTTCAATTGTCTTACCCACTGATCAGATTTTGACATGGATTTCATGGCAAGCTGTGAGATTGTTTATTATTATCATTATTTGTATTATAATATCTTTTTGTTGTGTGTATTTTAAAAAGGCATTTACAGGCACATAAGAAAATTGCATGTTATTATATACTGGTGCATAGAGAGAGAGAGATACCCAAACTCATAGTGTAGGGTTTGTGTATGGTGTAGGTAGATGTGTAGTAGGTTGGGGAAGAATCTTTCTGCCCAGGTATTATGATGTGGGTGGATGGATGGGCATGTCCTGTCTGGGTGAGGTAATGTGGTTTTAATTCTGGGCTAGTACCATTTGTCCTTGTCTCTTATATGTTATAAGTAGAGTACTGGCTATAGCTCAGTGATCTTCAAACAGTCGTGAGGACTTTCAGATTCCGTCTGGGATTTATTTTATCCTGTTAATTTCTTGTATTTCATAGACTCATAGATTTTAAGGCCAGAAAGGACCATCTAGTCTGACCTCCTGCATATCACAGACCATAGAACCTCACCCACTCACACCTGTGATAGGCCCATAACTTCTGGCTGAGTTACTCAAGTCCTCAGATCTTGATTTAAAGACTTCAAGTTACAGAGAATCCACCATTTACTCTAGTTCAAACCGGTAAGTGACCTGTGCCACATGCTGCACAGCTCAGTTGTAGGTTCTAGTTTTGTCCGCCATAGTGTAATGATGCATTCTCTTTCAGTAGCTGTTAATATTTTGAACAAGTATCACTCTTTGTCATTATGGATATTTGGAGGTGCGTCCATCAGGACATAATAGTTTGAGGTTTTGATTGAAATATATGTCAGAGGATTTCTGTGAGCTTTCATGTGTGTGACCAGAATGTGTGGGTCTGTGGGCAGGTACAGAAGATGTGTGGGTGGTGGCCAATTTGCCCACATCTTATCCAGCAGAGGTTAGTAATTGTATGTGTATAGGTATTTTGGAGGATGTCTGCCATTCTCTGTGGTATCCTGGAATCCTGGTTCCCATTTTTCATTTATATGTTGTAACTTAATTATTTCATAATCACTAAGGGCTACATAAAGTTTGACAATTAATTCTGTGGACCTACCTTCCTGAGCCTTTTCGGTGCCTCTTTCAGAGTAGACCGTCGTGATGTTACAATATGTCTTCCTGGTCTGCACTGGTCTATAAGTAGTGTTTGTAACTGGTTGAATTTGTAATAATTTGATTTTGGGAGCTGATATTGGGAGCTCAGTTTCTCATCTGATTAATTCCTTAATGCTGTGTAGACTTTTTATATGACATATTGTATAAATAGATATGAAAAATACTTGTCATAAATTCCAGTATTCATACTTCCTCTACTTATTGGAAGTTTTGTATTTAGGATTACCTGAGAAATAGTTCCTACATCTAACCTCTGAGAAAAAGTTGCTGTTATGTAGATACTGTGAGTGGGCTGTTGATTTGGTTCTTAGATTTTTAGCCATTGATCACTGAGAATTAATTCCCATTTCTTCAGTAGAGGAAAAATATTGATAAAGACTTCTGAAAACAGCTGAGAAATGGTTGAAATATCCCATTTTTCGGTGCTCTCAGAATGCAGCTGAAGATGGGATCGGCTTTGCCAGGCCAAACTAATCCTCATGGAAGCAACATTTTCCTGATTTTTAGAAATAAGCCATCATAGCTCCTGTTATAAAAATAGCATACACAAAATATTGCTGTATGCTTGGAAGCAATTTAATTGTATGCATGATGTTCATTCATACTGCCATACAAATATGCCAGATAAGACTCTTTAAGTGTTCCTTATTGCTTCACATCTTAAAAGCTTAATTTCTTTCACAGTTTGCTTCAGGGGCTGAGTATGGAATTCCTCATTTTCTGAAGCAGGATATAATTAACTATATTAAAATGTTGCTGCTGGTATAGCATTCAGTATGAAATTGTCAAAATATAGGGTACAGATGCCAAAGTTTTGATTTAGCTTTCTGTCCATGATTATGTAAAGCTTGCAAATGAAACATTTGATATGTTTGTTAAACCTCTGGAGCAACATCTTTATAGGTTAAATTTTGCATGTCATTGTTTGGTAGTTAGTATCCTGGTAACGTAATTAGCACAGCAAGACATACAAACATAGTTACTATTCTGAGTGTTCATAATCAAACTAATACCAGTAGGAATCAGTATGGAATTGATCAGATGGTATCTTTTGTTTTGTACATACTGCTAATTGGGATTATGTAGTTTGGAAAGCTAATCATTCTGCAGCCATGTGCATTAGCAGTGCATATGGAAGAGCTTATTTTCATTTTTATAATTCCATGTACCTTTGAAATGAACTTACTTATGGACTGGTCCAAAGCCCTCTGAAATCAACAGAAAGACTCCCACTGACTAAAATGGGCTTGGATCAAGCCCATGGAGATTTTAGATTTTGTATTGGGTTTAACATAAGGGTAGCTAATTAGTCTCTAGGTAAATTAATGTGGCTGACGTTTTTAAGGCAGAGAACTATACTTCCATTTTTTTGGGTCCAGTCCTGCAGTCTCTAATGAGGTACAACTCCAGTTGCTGCATGTACATATAAATACTGGCATTTTCTGTAAGCAGCATTGCCTTCCCCAAGTGTTCAAAAATCACAAACCAGGTCCACAAAAAAAAATGACATTGGATTAAAAATCAAGAGATATAAAATAATAATTTTTTTAAAAATTTGCTTCCTTGTTTTTGAACCTTTATGGTTCACATCTTCAAGCTTTTCTCTGCAGCCTTGGGTGACAAAGACCTTTCTTTTATCTTAAATGAAGCTCAAACCTGAGGGTGTCCGAGGTGAAAAGGGTGAGACAGCAAATACACTTTGCAGAAGGCACCCCCAGTCTGTCCATTCATTTTGAATGAGGAGAAAAATCTGAGAGAAATTGCTGAGCCCCTCCTGCCCCTTTGTCATAACAGACCCTCCCCATGTAATAGTTTCTGATGGATTTTCTCCAGGTGATTATCTAGATTATTATTTAAGCACCCACAGTGAACTTGATGGTGGACAAGACAGAGACATGAAATCAGATCCTCAGCTGATGTAAATCAGTATAGCTATATTTAAGCCAAAGAAGCTACCCTGATTTATGCCAATTGAAGATCTGGCCCATAATCTCTGCCTTGAGGAGTTTACAATGATGCATGTTGAATATAATAGAATTTTTCCTCCAGAACTTGCATACATGGGGCCAGATACGCCCACATAGGCACAGGGGGTACAAATGACAATGTCCTTCTGTTGACATAGGCAGCTGCTCTGGAGTAAGATTTACTCTGGAGGTGAGCAGGAGACAGAGGAGCCTTCTTTATGGTTTTCAGTGGAAGAGGGCAGCTTTAAATGCTTTTGGGGGCTCTCTAGGAGCCTTGCTGTCAGAGGCTGCCTGGAAGATTTGCTGAATCAGCAAATACATATTGGCCTGGCACTGCCTCTTTCCTGCTCAGCTCTGCTCAATATGGATTGTGCTGGTTGACAGGAGAGAAGATTGTGTGTAAGCTGCCAAATGCCAGACCATCCGTGGAAGATGAGAGAACCCAGTGAGTTAATATGGTCCATGGATGTTATGAGTATCTTTGTAGAGCTAAAACAACGAGGAGTCCTAATGAGTCCTAGAGACTAACAAATTTATTTGGGCATAAGCTTTCGTGGGCTAGAACCCCTGTGGCCCACGAAAGCTTATGCCCAAATAAATTTGTTAGTCTCTAAGTTGCCACAAGGACTCCTCGTTGTTTTTGCTGATACAGACTAACATGGCTACCACTCAGAAATTTGTAGCGCTAGGTTTCAGAGTGGTAGCCGTGTTAGTCTGTATCAGCAAAAACAATGAGGAGTCCTTGTGGCACCTTAGAGACTAACAAATTTATTAGAGCATATTATCGTTGTTTTTGTACAGCTAGCAGCTCTAGACATCTCTAGGAGTACTTTATTTCCATGCCAATAGAGGTGGGCCTCTAGCTAAAGATAAAGAAATTGTGGCCAGGTCCACTGGTACATTGTGGTTGCTTTGCATCATCCAGTGATGTAATACAACCATAAACCCAGTTTAATTGGTCGGTCACTGCTTTGGATCAGTAGAATGGTACAAAACGTTTAGAACATGCTGGTGAATCTGGTCCTATATCTTTAAGAAACATACATAAAGAACACCGATCCGATGAAGTGAGCTGTAGCTCACGAAAGCTTATGCTCTAATAAATTTGTTAGTCTCTAAGGTGCCACAAGTACTCCTTTTCTTTTTATAAAGAACACCGGTAATAAAAATCTTATATTTATGTGGTGGATAAAATGGTTTCATGTGCTGTGATAGCTTTTAAAATAAAATAAAATAAAGGAGATATTTATCTTTTCTTTCTTTGCTTTTGATCATTGAACTGTGAATTTACTTTCATTTGCATCACAAGCTTTGAACATCTAGGATGATGTATGTTAATGGGGTTTCGGTTCTTTTGACCCCAGCTCTGCCCTTAGGGAATGCAAACATTTATTCTCAATTTTCCTGGGGTTAACAAACTGGCCATTGTAACAAACTGGCCAAGCCATGGCTCATTATATGAGCTGATAAGTTTGGTATGCAACACTGTGTTGAAATCTTTCAAATTTCAAAAGGTTTAGCTATATAGTAACATGAGTAATGTAACAGACACTAGTTTTGCCATAGACATATAGTAATACTTACTGCAGTAGCAGTGGGCCAGATCCTTTGCTCCTCTAAATTGGAATAGCTCTATCAACTTTAATGAAGCTACACTGATTTACACCAGCTGAGAATCTGGACAAAAGAATGGCTTTTTGCTGCCAGCCAGAATGGCTTTATACATATATGCGTATATGTGAGGGAAGTCTTGAAGCTGTTCAGGTGAACTCCTTTGTGAAGTGAGCTGTAGCTCACGAAAGCTTATGCTCTAATAAATTTGTTAGTCTCTAAGGTGCCACAAGTACTCCTTTTCTTTTTGCGAATACAGACTAACACGGCTGCTACTCTGAATCCTTTGCTAGGCTGTTGGTTTTGAATAGGACAAGGCAGCAGGCCAGTTTAGTCATGTCATATTTTAGCTAGAGATTAAATGAATTCCATCTGCTTAGCAATCAGTTGAGGTGCTGCCAGACTTTCATCCTTTGGCATGGATTTCAGATCGCAGATGTGCGGTCATGTTTGGTGCGTGCTGGAAGGAGAAGACAAGCTAAGAAGAGTGCTTTCATTCTATTTTTAACTTTCCTCAAGACGACAAAAGTCGCCTCGATTTTAGTCTCAATCAATCTTTCTAATGTACCAGACGTAGTTCTTCCCGCCCCGCAATCCACTGCTTCTCATGTCTGATTAAATATTGACGTGTGCCACCACAGAATACAATGATAACAGTATGTAATCAACTACGTAATTTCCAAGCATTAAGAGCTTAATTCTGCAAAGTGTTTAGCATCTTCTGCAAAGTCCTGTATACGCTCCTCCCAGTAGAAGTTTAACTACTTTGCTAGACTGTGGCATAAGTTTCTTATTTGTAACTAGACTGTCCTCTCTTTGTGTGGGAAAGGGGAGAGGAGAAGGAGGAAAGTGAAGTCATACAATGTACCATTCATAGATTCTAAAACTATAAATATGGTAATCAACAAATAATCTTACATGTTAATTAGGATAAACTAGGAAAGAGAAATATGCGATTTGCTACATCTTTGGTTTTATGGCTCTGGTTGTGAGAAACGTGGATGTAGCAAGCATAGTTCTGATCCCAGTGTAGACAGAGTATTCTGTTTATTCAAATGTCACTCTTAGGTACTTCTTTCTTTACACTTTAATGGTTAATACACTCATTAAAGTCTTTGAATGTGTCTGTGAGTCCCAAGCCAATATAGGCTGTGCTCCTGTAGTGTTGCTGAAAATCATCATACCAGTAACTGTACTCAATTGTGATTTCAGCTTGAGGCATTGAATTGCATACTGCTTGAGTTGCCTGAATGATGTGGTGCTACTGCAGGCTTCACTTTCACAAGTGGTGCTCAACCCAGTGTTGTCAATTTTCATTTTCATGAGCACTAAATTCATCATTAACATAGTTCTAACGCTAGCGTTAAACAAATGCTTCAATCCTTCACCTTCAAGAACACAAGATCACTCTCTATTAAAACTTAAAAACCAAAATAGACTTAGAAAGTGTTTTTATGCTGAATTTTTGCCTGATAGATAGAAACTTGTTTATGTTTATTATAGATCATTTGATTGTATATATGAGTTAATTATTTATTTGCTAAACATATATATATTTTTTTTTGCCAACAGTTAACAGTGGAAGATGTAAGTACAAGTATTAGCTAGCAGTATGTGAATGTGTATATTGTTGTCAGATTTTGTGAATATTTAACAAATACCTGTAAGAACTATAGTATAAGGATAAATGATATATAGAATGTTTGTTATAGAATGACAATAATTTTTACTTATCGTGTTTTTATTAGAAGTTTAATGCACATGCTGGTTGGGATTTTCAAAGAGGCTTAAGGGAATTAGGCACCCTTCTCCCCTGAAATTAATGGGATTTAGGTACTTACTTGTATAGAAATCCCAGCCTTAGTACCCTAGGTTTTGCTATGAGCCTCAGTCATGCTGCAAAAAGTAAGGATGAAAGTTTGGCTCAAAGATACACAGTTTAGAGGCCTCAGAATCAGTGTTCTGTGAATGCTTGAATTTCAGAAGCCATGACCACCTGGGGCTATGATCTTATCAGATTTCAGAACCTAAGCTGAGTTGGGTTTAGTTCAGAGGTGGGCAAACTACAGCCCGCGGGCCACATCTGGCCTGCGGGACTGTTCTGCCCGGCCCCTGAGTTGCTGGCCTGTGAGTCGAGTCCCCGGCCCCTCCCCTGCTGTTCCCCCTCCCCCGCAGCCTCACCTCACCGCACTGCTGGCGCAATGCTCTGGGCGGTGGGCTGCAAGCTCCTGGGACAGCACAGCTGCAGAGCCCGGCTTGACCCAGTGCTCTGTGCTGTGAGGTGCGTGGCTGGCTCCAGCCAGGCGGTGCGGCTGCGTGTCCTGGTGCAGCTGCGCCGCCAGCCACCGGTGCTCCAGGCAGCGTGGTAAGGGGGCAGGGAGCTCGGGGGGGGGTTGGATAGAGGGCAGGGGAGTTCGGGGGGTGGGCAGGGGCCGGGGGTGTGGATAGGGGTCAGGGCAGTCAGAGGATAGGGAACAAGGGGGTTGAATGGGGGCAGAGGGTTCGGGGGCGGTCAGGAAGGAGAGGGGGTTGAATGTGGCAGTGGGGGACAGTTAAGGGTGGTCAGGGGACAGAGAGCAGGGGTGGTGGATGGGGCAGGGGTTCTGGGGGGGCCATCAGGGGGCGAGAAGCAATTTTCACCAGGTGGTAGGTGGAAACTGCCTTGAAATGGCCCATTTGAAACAAATTGAGGGAGCTTGGATATGAAAGTATAAGAAGGCTAGATTCTCATGGAAGTCAATAAAACTATGCCAATTAAAGTGAGATTAAAGTACCTTAGAGGATTTGGGTTCTAGTGGTGCTGGCTTCTTAACATAAGTGCAAATATTTATCCAAGACTTCACTTGGGTTAATATGTAACTTTGTTGCCCCAGAGGGGTCAGACTATTCCAGACACTGTGCCATTGTGGTCTCTCTACAAAGGAAGTATGAGCACATCAATGTATGCCTTAAAATTTCTCAGTCATACACTGAGCCAGACAAACAAACACTGAGCCAGATATTCAGCTGGTGTAAATTGGCATAGCTCCATTGACTTCAATGGAACTGCATTGTTTTACACCAGCTGAGCACCCAGCTTCTTATTTATGTGTTTTGTGTATTTAAAATGTATTGCTCTCTCAGAAAATACAGCTCTTTTCATACCTAGAGATGGCTTAGCAATGGCTAGGCATAAGTCAGTGTAAGGTGTGAACTGGTAACTGTTAAGACTGTGCTGTTGGGGAAATGTGAAACAGAAAAGCAAAGTAAATGAGAGAAATGTGGTTATGAGGCTTTAAGGGTCTGTAGTGCTATATACATTGTGCTTTGTTTAAAATGGTAGCACTGTAGTGAGTATGCTTGGGTGACTACATACTTACTGACTTGAAAACTTATGGTGTACAAAATTCAGGTGCAGAAATCCATAGTATTTCAGCTAGCATTTCTTTTTGTGGTTTATTCTTTTCTCCTATCTTTCTCCTGTACCTATTCCACATATACAGGACCAGATTGTGCTTGATCTTTGGGCATGTGCACTGTGTGTGGAGGTGGGTGCAAAAAGTCTTTCCTGCCTTTTGCCACTTGAACCAGGGTAAGGCATAATTGTAGTGGTGACCTTGAAGGGGTAGCCACCCCAAAGAAGGTAGGGGAAGACCTGCCCCTTCCACACCTGCCAACGTAGCATAACTGTCCACATAAGGGTGAGAGAGAATCCTAGGAGCAATGCAGCAGGTCTTTTCCCATTGTACAGTGGGGAATGCCAAAGGGACTCCCTATAGAGCAGTGATTCCCAAACTTGGTTCGTGGCTTGTTCAGGCTAAGCCCCTGGCGGGCCGAGAGACGCTTTGTTTACTTGGAGTGTCAGCAGGAACGGCCACTTGCAGCTCCCAGTGGCCGTGGTTCGCTGTTCCCGGCCAATGGGAGCTGCGGGAAGAGGTGCGATCCATGCCACCACTTCCCGCAGCTCCCATTGGCCGGGAATTGCGAACCACGGCCACTGGGAGCTGTGAGTAGCAGGGCTTTGGAGCGGAGCCCGGAGCTGGAGCGCAGAGCAGCTCCGGAGCAGTGGAGCTGCAGGTTTTTGTCTGGAGCTGGAGCAGACCCGGAGCAGAGCTCCAAAGTCATGGTGAGCAGCCGTACCTGTGGACACTTAGGTAAACAAAGTGTCTTGCGGCCTGCCAGGGGCTTACCCTGAACAAGCCGCGAACCAAGTTTCGGAACCACTGCTATAGAGCAATGCAGTTCTGCTCTGCCCCTGAAAAGGTCCAGTGCTTGTTAGACACAATCTGGGCCACTGTGTGCAGTATTTCGATCACTAAAGCTTCTACTCTGTGTACTATGGCAAATATTTATATGCAGTTAGAGTGGGTTAATATTGCTCTGGGAACCTTAACATTTTCTACTTTCTGATTTTTGTGTGTGGACTTAAACTGGCAACCTTTAATGTTGTGCTAATGTAGCTTTTTTGCCTTTAATATAAGGCACATTTGGTTTTAACAAACATGCAGAACGGTGTAGGTTTTATTTTGATCTTACTTGTGCCATGTTTGGAGTAAAAAGAAAAAATATAATAGCTCTGCCCAAACTGTTCCCATCTTGCATTCCCTAATGATTTGCTCATTTAAAAATGGGGCTATCTTGTTTTCTAGATAGACCAGAGAGGGCTGCGGAGAATATAAATGGCTCTTTGTTTAGAGAGTAACCCAAAAGACAAACATGCAGGCTGAAGCCATAGTGTCTATTATTGGCAGAAATACAAACCTTTCAATAATAAATGAGCCCTTAGCAGCTGTCACACTGCATCTGTCCTCAGGATCCAAGTGCAACAACATAGTGGCCTACTGAGGAACTTGGCTAGAAATTAATGGTTTCATCAGCTTGCAGAAACAACTATAGTAATTAATTGGACACACTAGGGAATAACCTAAATGGCTTGTTCTTTGTGATTAGAGAGCACTTCTTTAACTAGCTCTCCAATGAAGTGTGGGTCACTGAAATCTGGGTGCAACAGAGTACTGTATATTGAAGAATGTGGTTTTGGTAGATTATTTAATGTTTGCAGTATATATATGATGTTAATGGGCCCAATCATATAGTTCTTGCCTGCAGAAACTTTCGTTAACGTAGATGGGAAGCTGTGAGTGCCTGTCAGATGCATGAGTCAGCCCTGAAAATGTTGAACAGCCTTTAGAAAAGGTGTGTAGGTGTTACATGATGGGAAGGGTTTGTTGTGATGAGGGAAAACAAGCTGATGGAAGAAGATATACCCAGTTTTTTGTTTCTTAAAATCTAAATAATAAATATATGTTCTTAAATAGTTTCAGCTTTTTTAGCAAGTGAATAGGTTACACCTGTGCTTAGCTTGCATCTCATCATAAGTAGTATTAACTGTTAAAAGCATTCACCAATAAGTTTTTGAAGCTTTTAAGGTTAAATCTTTAGACTTGATTCATGGAATGTTAGCCACTCAGCTCTTATTAATGGTCAAGGAATTGTGCTACTAAAGCCTTGAATGTACAGTTCGGACTGTAACCTTGGGAAATGTTTTCAAAGTTGGCTTACAAAATTGCACCTGCAAAATGATTGTGCATGCACACAGTTCTCATTTATGTTCAGAAGTAGGGTAAACGTGTAATTAACCCATTGTTAGAAAGTCAAAAGCCTCATAGATGCAATGCCTAGGGCCTTTGAAAAAATGACCTCTAATGTCCATTGAAAGGAATCAGTCTATAAAGATTTTTTTTTTAAATATACTCACTTCCGAAAGCTTAAGTACTTTCTGTGCTGTTTTTTGTACCTTTGTAGTTTTGAACTTCTAGCTGAAGGTCAAATGGGATCACTGGATTAATTTCATTAAAAAGAAAGAATAAACTTAAATATGCATCCATGTTTTGGGATGTAAAGGCAGTGGATAGCCAATACTAAAAGTGAATGATTTAATAATATAAGGCCAGAGGACTACACATAGGAGAGTCTGTTCATGCTGATGTGCCTAGGGGAGGTATCCACTATGAATTATGTGGATAGAGCACTGGACTGGCACTCAGGAGACTTAGATTCTGTTCCTGGCTCTGCCAGAGATGTGCTTGAGGGTGTTGGGCAAATCATTTCACCTATCTGTGCCTCAGTTTCTCCATCTGTAAAATGGGGATAATGATACAGCCTCCTTTATAAAGTGCTTTCAGGAATATTGATGAGAAGCCCTATATAAAAGTATTATTATTATTATTTTATTATGTCTGAAAAGTGGTTGCCTCTCCATCTGCTTCTTCTGGTGCTTTTGAAGATTCTTGAAATGCATTTCTTGCCGGTCTTGTGTTCAGTGGGGGAAATCTGTTCTAAATCTAAAAGGAAACATAACAAGTAGGGTGTTGAAGGGCTACATTACTGAGGAAGAAGGAGGGAAATCCTACAAAAAAGCCCCTATTTTCTCTCCTCCCCAGCACCCAGGGATGTTGCTGGTTAGGATAGTTAGTAGTGACCTAAGGATCAGGTTTGGAGAATCTGGAACCGGAAAAGGATCAGATCAGTCTTTTAGATAGACAAGTACTTTTAAGTACTGAAGCCAGTCTGCTTTATGCTGCAGATTGGACTGACAGCCCCAGCATTGGTTGGGAGGGGAATATGCACTACATCCATTGTTCTTTGAACACAGCCCAAGATCTGGGTCTAAATATTCAGACTAGTGACTACTAAAGTATGATTATTGTCATCTAGCCCTCAGCAGCATGCTTTTCAAAATGTTTCCTTGCTTCTTGGCTTTGAAGCTCTTTGCTACACTGGTTAGACTGGCAAATGATCCTTTGACACTGACAGCAGCTACTGGAACGTTTCAAAATATTCCCAGCTGGGCTTCCTTTTGCAATCTGGAGGCATGGCAGATTTCCCTCCCCTGCCAAAAGCCTTGTATGGTAAAAGACTGATATAGTAACACTGTAAAAAATGAGCCTTAACATGTTTTTCTGTAAAACTGATACCAAAAATTACCAGGATCCTTCACAATTTGGCAGCCTCTACAAAATCTCTGTGGTCCAACTATGCTAATTACAAACGATGTCACAACAAGTTATCATTGTCTCTCCCTGCCCAGGCTAGTAATGTAGAATATTCTGAGTGCCAGGATTTCCCAAAGTCCCAGTGTCTAATTCAAAGCCCACTGAAGTTCATGGGAAGGCTTCTTCTAGGGTTGCTACCTCTAAGGTACAAAAACCCAGGTCATCTGGGAGCATCCTGAGCCCATAAAACCGGACAGCTGGCAGTGTACCCTGAACACGGTTACAGATTTCCCAGGACAGCTATCTCAAAAAAGGGACAGTCCTGGGAAAACCGGGACATGTGGCAACCCTTGCTCTCACTGACTTCAGTGGGATTTAAATCAGACATTCAGGCACACATTGATTTACAGACAGATAGTACAGGCAAACAAAACAAAACTCCAAAGAGATATCCTCGACCACCTCAGTAAATGGCTTTAGTGAAGGGGAGATCCACAGGAATTCACCTCCCACCTCCTTTCACAGGCACCTCTGGAGTCTAGGGCTGCACTAACCTTCTCAGCCATTCGATCTGTCCCCCTGTTGAAGGTGTAGCCAAAAGCTTCCTGCACACTGGGGCTCAGCTAGCCTCCACGGATTGCAGGTACCCTGTGCCAAAGGAATGCAGGCCCATCTCATGGACTCCCAAAATCCTGCCAGATCTCTGTACTGGGCCTGCTTTGCTTGAGTGGGCAGGGAGTATGTTTGATACTGAAAATGCACAGTTACTAGTGAGTTTAGTACTCTCTACTGTGAACCACTTCAATTGGCCTGCTCAGAGTAGTAAGCGCTAGTTTCAGTAGTGTTGGCAGGATCTGTCCCTGGGCCTTGACCAATAGTCATTTGACAGTCCCCAGCTACATCATCTTTTTAATTCGGTTCCATTAATAGTATTACATAAAATAGATTGTAGGCTGAACAGGACCTGTCATGAATCTACTGTGCTTAATATTTGCATGGCTATTTAATGTATAGCATTTTAGTATAGTCTATTATATGGTATTAAACTTTTTTTTACCATGTAAGTGACTACAATAGGTGGCTGTAGATTCTAATTTTTAAAGTCTCATCTCTCTCTTTTAAATTAATTTAATTTTTAAAATTGCTTTCATTTTGTAAAACCTATTTTTATCCCCCCTGCTTTTGGTGCTCAGTTACTGCAATGCCAGCTCTAAGGCCATTTTTAATGTACGTATTTGTCTTTTATATTATAGCTCACTTGAAATGTTACCAATGGTAAATTTTGCCACTCTTCTTTTATGGTAGTTGCTGTGTAAACCATGGGAGTTTCTTTAGGAGGTTGCCACATGCCCCCACCAACTAAATTCTTTGACATGCATCACTGCTAAAGGGGGAAAAATCCTCATATTGGAAAAAAAGATAGAAGATTGGAATCTAGAAAGACATCATAAATAGGTTTTACGCAAAAATATATTCAATGACTGTAAATAAATTTGGAACTTTAGGCACGACAACAAAATAATACTTTTTAAGAACACCACAGTGAAAAGGAAAAACTAAAATGTTCAACCCTTACTTATGCTTTGTTAAGGGCAGGCATTCCTGCCCACATTCCATTCTTCTGCTGTGTACAGATAAGTCATTTCATGCACATCTGAAGTGTGGGGGGAATGCTATTCTAAATGGGCAGCATTTTGCAGTCTGTTAAATTCTACCTCAGCCTCTCCCATTCTCCCATGCCAAAATAGCATCAATTACTGCAGACAGTTTGAGGTCATTTACACTGCTTACTCCTCCAGGGTGTGGACATGCCCCTCTAGGGCAGTGGTTCTCAAACTTTTTTGATTGGGCCCCCCTTCTTTGTGTCTGTAATCATTTACACATCCGCCCCCCACGCCCACCCCAGTATACATACCACCACTTTTCACAGCAGCCTTAGCGTCCCATTGAATCCTTATTTCTGTGCTGCTGCCACCTCGGGGCTGACAGCTGGAGCCCCACTACCTCCCAATGAGGAATTGGGGAGGAGGGGGGAGGCAAGAGAGCTCAGGTGGCAGAGCTCTGGCTGTCCCCTTTATCCCTGTCTCTCAGGTGTGCACAGCCCGTCTGCATGAGCCCCAGATACCTGGGGCTGACAGCCAGAGCTCATAACAACAACAACAATAAATAAAGCACACAGCTCGTGCCTCCCTTGGGAGGCCTGCCCCATAGTTTGAAAACCATTTCTGAGGCAGCAGTGGTGGTGATGAGCAGTCAGTGTTAAATGGGCTGAAGGGGACAGGACAATTATGGAGAGTGGTCATTACACAGAATACCCCATCTGTGGTGTATCCCAAGAGTTCTGCAGGTTTGGGAAATGGAATCTTTGAGCCCTCAGACCCCTGCTATGGCAAGGCAAATCCTCTCCCCTCCCTCTACCCATCCCCAGTGCAAAAAATCAAAGGGTTACACATGCTTAGAATCTCTCAAGAAATGACCCTTGGTGACTAACATCCCGAGTCTCCATCCTTTCATAGCAAAACATGCAATTCTAAGCAATGGGCTACCTGAAAATGTGCAGAGATTGAGTGACAGTTCTGAACTGGTTGATTAAACATAGAGCCAAGAATTTCTGAGTTCTAATCCAAGCTCTACCATTGACTAATTTGGCTGACAAATGTATCCGTATAAATATAACAGACAAATATACAATGTCAATGAAGTACATATTATATGGTTTAAAAACTGGCTAACTGATAGATCTCAAAAAGTGATTGCAAATGGGGAATCATCATCCATAGGGGGTGCTTCTCGTAAAGTTCCTTCCTTACTCGAATAGCCTGATGCTATTCAAAATCTTTATCAATAATCTGGAGGAAAATATAAAATCATTGCTGGTAAAGTTTGCAGATGATACAATAATTGGTGCAGCGGTAATGATATGGCCAAGTCAATTCTACAGAATTATCTGGGTTGCTTGGTAAAGTGGGCTTACTTGAACAATTTGTGTTTTAATACAGCCAAATGCAAGGTCATACATTTGTGAACAAAGGGTGTATATATAGGATGATGGGACTGTATTTTGGAAAGTAGTGACTCTGAAAGCAATTTGCAGATCAGAATCAATAATTATCTGCCATAAACTCTGTTGTGATAATTGGGCCTACAAATTTATCTTAATCATGAGCGCAACTGTAAAAGCTGTGAGATAGTTTATAAGTGTCAAAATAACCTACAACAACAAATTTTGATGTGGAAAAGGTGCAAAGGCGAGGCAGACTGAATTAGCCTAAACCAAAAGGCCTACTGTTATAACTAATGGTCTTTGTTAAGATTATGTCTGGAAAAGAAGAAAAGTGTGGAACCAGAAATCAATCAACCAAAATTGGTGTGTCAGAAATTAGGCCTAATTGGTGGACAAAATAATGAGGGGATGGGACTTTCCTCAAAAAGAGAGTTTGGGGGGAAAATATGGATGGATGAGTGGAGGTGAAGCAGAGGGCCTACCATGACGCTGACTGACTAAGAGACGAGAGAAGGAAAAGAATGAGTTTCACCATCATGACTACCACTTCCACTTTCTCCTGGGACCCTGTACCTTCTTTGTCCAAATCCTGAGAGATGTTCTGACCAGAGTAGGCCAGAGAGAGGTACCAGATGGCATTGCCACCTCCACCAGCTCCAACTAAATCCCAAACACAACCTGGGATGTGAGATTTTGTCACCTCCCTTCTCCCCCATCTCATGTGTTCTTTTCATTCCCTGCCTTATTTCTTCTCTTTTACTATCTCTCTCCTTTTGCCTTCTGTCTAAGAAGTCTGGCTTAGCCAGCCAAGATGGCGTATTTCACAACTTGCTTTAAGCCTGCTAATAGAAAGAGGCAGCTAAAAGCAATGCTGTAAATGGCCTGATGCTGGTACAATTTGCCAGGTCTCAGAAGTGGCTGATAAGACCATGCACCATGCCAGGGTTTCTCCAGCAGTGAGATTGCAAGTGAGAGTCAACATCAAAGACAGAAGCTGGATTTTTTATCTTTGCTTTTCTTTTCTCTACCCTTTTGCATGTGTCTTGTTTTGCCTTTTAGGAAATGGGATCGGACTTTAACAACAGCTCCAGCCCATTTCAACTAACGGCTTCTCTTCTCCCCAAAAGGACAGTTATTACCAACTTTAATATTATCTGATAGACTGTCAAACAAGGTTTCCCTCCCGCCCCCTTCTAAAGGCTCTCTACAGTTAAAGTGATAGGGAATGATGGATGCTTAAACGAAAACCTTACTTAACATTTCAAATGCTATAACTGTTTTTCCTTCTTTTTAGTATTTTTAATAAAGGGTTACAAGATTTTTAATGGCATGTTTGCCATGGTACAAAAGCAGACTGAAGTCTCTGTGTACCAAACCTTGTTTAAAACTGTTTAGTGTTGGACAGTTACAGGATCATGTTAAAACCTTTGACTTGGGCCCATTTATTCACCCTGAATGAATTCAACAGTGTGATGTGGTGATTAAGACAGCAAATGTGATCTTTGGATGTCTAAGGGGAATATCGAGTAGAAGCAGGGAGATGTATAATGTATACTGTCTTAATGAGACCATTACTGGAATACTGTGTCCAGTTCTGGTGTCCACACTTTGGAAAACCTGCCTTACGGGGAGAGACAAAAGTAGCTAATTCTAGTTTATCCAAGAGAAGGTTAAGAGGTAACTTGATCACGTTCTATAAATACCTATGTGGGGAGAACATTTCTGATAGAGAAGGATCTTTAATTTAGCAGACAAATACATAACAGGAGCCAATGACTGGAAGGTGAAGCTAGAGAAATTCAGAGTAGAAACAAGATGCACAGTTTAAAGTCAGCACATTTAACTAGCCATTGGAACAATTTACTTAACTATGTGTTACCTAACAATTTACCATCTCTTGAAGTCTTTAAATCAATACTGGATGTTTTTCTAAAAGATATGCTGTAGATAAACCAGAAAATTAGGGGGGGAGGCTGTTCTACATTTAATTTTGACAAATAGGGAGGAAGTGGTTGAGAATTTGAAAATGGAAGGCAACATGGGTGAAAGTGATCATGAAATGGTAGAGTTCATGATTCTAAGGAATGGTAGGAGGGAGAACAGCACAATAAAGACAATGGATTTCAAGAAGGCAGACTTTAGCAAACTCAGGGAGTTGGTAGGTAAAATTGCATGAGAAGCAAGTCTAAGGGGAAAAACAACTGAAGACAGTTGGCAGTTTTTCAAAGAGACATTATTAAGGGCACAAGAACAAACTATCCCACTGCATAGGAAAGATAGGCAATATGGCAAGAGATCACCTTGGTTTAACCAGGAGATCTTCAATGATCTAAAACTCAAAAAAGAGTCCTATAAAAAGTGGAAACTCAGTCAAATTACAAAGGATGAATATAAACAAATAACACAAGTATGTAGGGACAAAATTAAAAAGGCCAAGGCACAAAATGAGATCAAATTAACTAGGGACATAAAGGGTAAGACGAAAACATTCTAGAAATACATTAGAAGCAAGAGGAAGACCAAGGACAGAGTAGGCCCAGTACTCAATGAGGGGGAAAGACAATAACAGAAAATGTGGAAATGCCAGAGGTGCTTCATGACTTCTTTGCTTCGGTTTTCACCAAGAAGGTTGGTGGCGATTGGATGTCTAACATAGTGAATGCCAGTGAAAATGAGGTAGGATCAGAGTCTAAAATAGGGAAAGAGCAAGTCAAAAATTACTTAAACAAGTTAGATGTCTTCAAGTCACCAGGGCCTGATGAAATGCATCGTAGAATACTTAAGGAGCTGACTGAGGAGATATCTGAGCCATTAGCAATTATCTTTGAAAAATCATGGAAGACAGGAGACATTCCAGAAGACTGGAAGAGGGCAAATACAGTGCCCATCCATAAAAAGGGAAAGAAGGACAACCCGGGTAATTACAGACTAGTTCGCTTAACTTCTGTACCCGGAAAGATAATGGAGCAAATAATTAAGCAATCAATTTGCAAACACCTAGAAGATAATGAGGTGATAAGTAACAGTCAGCATGGATTTGTTAAGAACAAATTGTGGCAGACCAATCTGATAGCTTTCTTAGATAGGGTAACAAGCCTTGTTGATGGGGGGAAGTGGTAGATGTGGTATATCTTGACGTTAGTAAGGCTTTTTATATTGTGTCGCATGACCTTCTAATAAACAAACTAGGGAAATGCAACCTAGATAGAGCTACTATAAGGTGGGTGCATAACTGGTTGGGAAATCATTCCCAGAGAGTAGTTATCAGTGGTTCATAGTCATACTGGAAGGGCATAACGAGTGGGGTCCCGCAGGGATTGGTTCTGGGTCTGGTACTGTTCAATATCTTCATCAATGATTTAGATAATGGCATGGAGAGTACACCTATAAAGTCTGCGGACGATACCAAGTTGGGAGGAGTTGCGAGAGCTTTGGAGGATAGGATTAAAATTCACAATGGTCTGGACAAACTGGAGAAATGGTCTGAAGTAAATAGGATGAAATTCAATAAGGATAAGTGCAAAGTACTCCACTCAGGAAGGAACAATCAGTTGTACACATACAAAATGAGAAATGTGCCTAGGAAGGAGTACTGCGGAAAGGGATCTGGGGGTCATAGTGGATCCCAAGCTAAATCTGAGTCAACAGTGTAATGCTGTTGCAAAAAAAGCAAACATCATTCTGGGATGTATTAGCAGGAGTATTGTAAGCAAGACACAAGAAGTAATTCTTCCGCTCTAGTCCACGCTGATTAGGCCTCAACTGGAGTATTGTGTCCAGTTCTGGGTGCCACATTTCAGGAAATTGGAGAAAGTCCAGAGAAAAGCAACAAAAATGATTAAAAGTCTAGAAAACATGACCTATGAGGGAAGATTGAAAAAATTGGGTTTGTTTAGTCTGGAGAAGAAAAGACTGAGAGGGGACATGATAACAGTTTTCAAGTACATAAACGGTTGTTACCAGGAGGAGGGAGAAAAATTGTTCTTCTTAACCTCTGAGGATAGGACAAGAAGCAATGGGCTTAAATTGCAGCAAGGGCGGTTTAGGTTGGATATTAGGAAAAAATTTGTAACTGTCAGAGTGGTTAAGCACTGGAATAAATTGCCTAGGGAGGTTGTGGAATCTCCATCATTGTGGATTTTTAAGAGGAAGTTGGACAAATACCAGTCAGGGATAGTCTAGATAATACTTAGTCCTGGGATAATACTTAAGTGCAGGGGACTGGACTGGATGACCTCTCGAGGTCCCTTCCAGTTCTGTGATTCTAAATATTGGCTTGATGCAGAGATAACTGGATGAGGTTATCTGGCCTGTGTTATGCAGGACATCAGACTAGATCAAGGGTCTCAAACACGTGATCCGCAAGGTTATTTTCTGCAGCCCGCCAGCTCCCCACACTCCCCCCAGTGCTTACCTAGAACGGCTCTGGCCTGGCGCGCACCGGGGGCAGGGCAGGCTCCCTGCCTGCCTGCCTTGCTCCTGCGCTGCTCCGGGAAGCAGCCGAAACCTGGGGGGGGAGGGCACAGGGATCTGTGTGTTGCCCTTGCTTCTAGGCACTGCCCCCCACAGCTCCCATTGGCCGGGAATGGAGAACCGTGGCCAGTGGGAGCTTCGGTGGAGGTACCTGGAGGAGTGGCCAGAGCAATACACACAGCCGTCTGTCCCACCTCCCCCAGGTTCCGGCCACTGCCCGGAGCAGTGCCTGGGAAGGGCAGGCGGGCAGGCAGGGAGTCTGCCCTACCCCCAGTGCACACCGCGCTGAAGCCTGCCCTCTGAACCCCTCCTGCACCCCAACCCCCTGCCCTGAGCCTCCTGCCACACCCCACAGCCCTCCTGCACCCTAACCCCCGCCCTGAGCCCCCGCTGCACCCCGCACCCTTCCTGCACCCCAGTCCCCTGCCCTGAGCCCCCTGCCACACCCTGCACCCTGACCCCCTGCTGCACCCCTCACCCGTCCTGCACACCACACCCCAACTCCCTGCCCTGAGCCCCCTGCCGCACCATGCACATCTCCTGCACCTCAACTCTCTGCCCTGAGCCCCTGCCACATCCCGCACCTTTCCTGCACCCCCTGGGGGCAGGGAGGGGGTAGAGTTGGGGTGGGGATTTCAGGGAAGGGGTTGGAATGGGGGCAAGGAAGGGATGGAAAGATGTGGGGCAGGGGTGGGGCCTCATGGAAGGGGTATTGTGGGGGCGGGGCCGGGGGCAGCGGGGGGAGGGGATGTCAGTGATGCGGCCCTCGGGCCAATATACTAATCCTCATGTGGCCCTTGTGATCATTTGAGTTTGAGACCGTTGGGCTAGATGGTCATAATAACCTCTCCTGACCCTAAAATTTGTGACTATCTGGCAGGTCCCTTAACCTCTTTGTCAGTTTTCCAATCTCTACAAGGCAGATGATAATACTTATAGGGCATTTTCAGGTTGAATTAATTTTTGTTTGTAAAGCCATTTGAAGATGTAAATGGTAGTTTTCCCCAAGTTGAAATGAGGCTTATTAATTAAATGGATGCAACTTTTATGTGTGGACGAGGACTGATAAAGCTTATAAGGGACTAAAGCATGGACTATTTTTCATCCTACGATTGGGCATGTAACCTGTGCTAACTATATAAGTATTGCAAAGCATGTTTCTATTTGTGAGTATGGTATGTTGAATCCTTCAAACCTGTAACTCTTTCTTGGGGTATTGTGAGATTGTAAATACATTTCCTTTATTTTTGGATGTTTGTTTGGGCTTTTCTCAGCCCACCTGGCTCAATGATTTGTGAATTATAGTAAATTTAAAGTCTTCCCTTTAGTTGATTTTTGGGGGGGAAGAAGATGTGTTTACCTTTTATGTGTTTATTTTTTTTACTTGAAAATTTGAAAGAAAGTGATGAATGCCATATGGAAACCTAGCACTAGATAACTTTCTATTCAATATTAATGTCGTGACTACTGAGCACTCTGAACAAAGTGTTTATTAAAAAGGGGGGCAGCATGGTCTAGTGATTAATGCTGATATCTGGAGATCAGGCAGCCTGTGTTCTATTTTGAATGCCACAAGCTTCTACTTGAGTAGGTCATTTAACCTCTGTGTGCCTTTTCCCATCTGTAAAACGAGGCTCGTACTTACCAAGAGCTTTGTAAAGAGCTTTGATAATAAAAAGAGCTGGATGAAAAGGGCTGTATAAGAGCAAAATATTTATTAAACTCTGAGGCCTAGAGATACTTAACTATTATACTGAATTGAAGATACAGATTTGACTTTCCGAACCAGTAGGCATGAACTATGAGAACGAAGACAGAAACACTGTCAGAAGTCAGGGATGAAGTTTGGGAGGCTGACCCTTGTTTGACTCAGCAGCACTTACTGACAAGTCAGTTATGGCATCTGCAGAGCTATGAACTTCAGTACAGATTTTGTGGCAGTGTATGCTTATGGCGACATAGACCTGCATATTGGGAGGGATAGGAGGAAATCTTTTTAAGGGTGGGGGGTGGGCATAAGGTTTTCATGAAGGCAAAAGGTCAAGTTTTATAACCTAATATAGTTCTCTCAAGAAGGGCCCGAGTCATTATAGTATGCTGTTGTACCACAGAGGGTACTTAGTGCCAGATGGCAGTAGTGTGAAGTTAGTTAAACCTACTGCTGGAAAAAGAGGATTTAGATAAAAATAAAATGAAATAATTTTTTTTTGAAATCCTGTCTTAAGATAAAGTCAGAATAAATGACAATATACTTTTGTCCTTCCAGGTGAAGCCAGTTACTCACAGTAGAATCAATGTGTCAGCACGGTTTCGAAAACCACTTCAAGAGCCATGCACTATTTTGTAAGTAGGATTTTCAGTTAGGGGAGGTAATCCACCATTGTCTTTTTCTTGTTTCTATTGAGTTTTATTTAAAGACAGCTACACATTATTTAACTTTCCTTTATTCTTCCAGTCTGATTGCTAATGGAGACCTTATAAATCCAGCAGTGCGCCTCTTCATTCCTAGAAAAACACTAAATCAATGGGATCATGTTCTTGAAATGGTGACAGAAAAAGTAACCCTCAGAAGTGGAGCTGTGCACAGGTATGGGGAAGTTGTATATTTATAATATATACTTTACATATTGACATATCTTTAAATCTCTATAAATAGAGCTGGTTGGAAACTGAATTTCTGTTCCACAGGAAATTCTGACATTTTGAAAAAAATTGTTCCTAATCAGAATGAAAATCTGAAGTTTTGAATTTCCACTTAAATGAAAGTTCCAAAAAAAGATGATTCAGTACAGTTGAAGTGGTTTGTTTTAGCTTCATAGTTTCGACATATAGAATTTAAAATATAATATATAAGGACAATATATTATTAACATTAATATTTAATGTAACAAAATCAAAACAAAATAAAAAAAACAAAGTCAAAATATAATATTTTAACATTGTTGAAATGAAACGTTTTGACTTTTGTCATAAAATGTTTTATCAAAATTGATATGTTCCCACAAAATATTTCAATTAAAAAACCCAGCATTTTTCAATGGGAAACTGGCCCACCTAATTTCTTTCAACCAGCTCTATCCACAACCCACCATTTTCTGATGACTTGGGCCCTACAGTATGCTCAGAAAGTCATCCAGCTCAATCTCTGTCAGACCAAGGTGGGAAGCAGGTTCCAAAGTTATACAAGCATCTCAGCTCATCTCTGTTGACACAATATCGATTAGGAGAGAGATGATCGCTCAGGTAGGTAGTTCCCATATCATTTAGGGCTTTAAAGCTTAAAATCATCACCTTTAATTGCACTTGGAAATGATTTGGGAGCCAGTTCAAGTCCTTGAGCACAGATTAAATGTGTTCTCAGTGGGAAACGCTGTGAAGTAAGCAGGCTGCCATCTGAGAGAAAAGGTCACAGCCCTGTACCAGTGAAGCACTCTTTGCAACTGTTGCTTACTAAACCATTCTGGAGCAGGTGGAAGTCAGTAAGACTGCCAGGTTGTAAAGCTGTATCACAAAAAGAGAAACTCCCCCCAAAATAATAGGAGTTGAAAAAGTCTCCCCCGCTGTGTAACCTCAGTCTTGTGTGGGCTGACTCTCCGCCAGCTAGCTTCCATCCAGTTCCATCATTCCCAGCCCCATGTTTCTGTCAACATCACTAGATTCACAAAGCAGTGTTTTTTGGGACATCGAAGATGTTATATACAGTAAAATAGATGTATACATACATGACACCTCTCTCGGTCAGATCCTCAGCAGGTGTAAATTGTAGCTCCAGTGAAGTGATGTCACTTTTTACCAGCTGAAGATCTGGCCCTCTGTTTCCACCTCCAGGTTGTTTTGAAATGAATAAACCATTAGAACTTTGCTCTCATAGTTTGATGTCACTACTTGATGAAACAAATAACCAAATTATGTGCAGTAAGGTATAAATTATTCTATAGGTAACTATGGTTGCAGTTCAGTGTTTTGTGTTATTTTCAATAATAGATGATAAAAATGCACATGACATCGCAGGCGTCGACTTTCCTAAGTGCTGGAGGTGCTCGACCCCTGGCTCTGCCCCAGGCCCCCCCCACTCCGTCCCTTCCCTGAAGGCCCCACCACCACCCTGCCTCTTCCCGCCCTCACTCCACTTCCGCCCCACCTCTTCCCACCCAGTTCCGCCCCTTCCCCTGAGCGCACTGTGTCCTCGCTCCTCTCCCCTCCCACCTCAAAGCCTCCGGGGCGCTGTGAAACAGCTGATCGTGGGAGGCAGGGGGAAGGATGGGGAGGTGCTGATTCGCTGGGCCCGCTGGCGGGCAGGAGGCACTGGAAGAGGGTGTGGGAGAGCTGATAGGGAAGCTGCCGGTGGGTGCTCAGCGCCCAGCATTTTTTCCCTGTGGGTGCCCCAGCCCTGGAGCACCCACGGAGTTGGCGCCTATGCATTTCAACCATTCAGTGTTTTCCTCTTCTGGTTTCCTATTAACCTAGTTTTCATATTCTGTTCCTTAAAATGCTAGGAGTACATATTAAATAAGTTAGTAAAGTGATCATTGTTCCTTAATAAGTTACAAATTAATTGCTGTGGTTTATAGTCACTGAGTTGTCATCCTGTGAGACCATTGATGCCAGAAAGATATAACTTCTTATTAAACAAGAGAAAACAAAATTATGAGAATGACACTACATGTGTGGTGTTTTTCTTTTCCGCATCATTAACAACATAGCTGCCAAGTTCTGTGCAGTTTCATGCATGGCATTTATCAAGTCACTGATTCTTCCTGCCACACTCCCCAGGAGCGGGGGCAGGCGCAGGAAGGAGGGGAATCACAAACAAATATGTGTAGAGCAGTGGAAGAAGGGGAGTCTATGAGAGAGGTAGCTGGGAACCTATCTGCAGTACCTGACGTAAACGACTCATGCCTCCTAATGCTGGCAGGAGGGGCACAATCTAAGGCAGAGGACATGTGACCGCCCCATGTGTCTCCTTTGCCCAGCAACCTCTCCTGCACTGACCCCAACCTGGGGCCACCATGCTCAGGGCCATCCTTACCCATATGCAAAGTACGCAGCATGCTGATCCAGCCCCTGCCCCACCTCTTCCCCAGGCCCCCGCCCCTGCTCTGCCCCAGCCCCGCCTCTTCCCACCTCTGCTCCACCCCAGCCCTGCCCCTTCCCCACTTCTTCCCGTCCCTGAGGACTGAAGCAGGGCTGGGCCTGCACTCACTGGCTGTGGGAAGTGTAGTGACCCGGCCCCAGCTGCGCCGCCTGCCCCCCCAAGCCAGCCCCCCCCACGGAGGCCTGGAGCCAGTCCCCTCACCAACTCCCCCCGCGGGGGGTGCTGTGTAGGGCCCCAGAATAGCTAGGGACGGCCCTGACCACGCTCTCCCAGCCCAACCAGAGTTACCTCCGGGAGGGGGACGACTCTGTCCTTCTCCTGCTGCGCCTGCCCCCTGGCACATTCCACCCCTGTCCCCAGCAGCCGGGCCCGAGGTGGGGGTGGCCCACTGCTGCCGTCTCCCCACCCAGGCTCTTGCAGGCTGCCGCCGTGCTGCACAGAGCAGTGACCCGGAGTGGTGGGTGTGGGAAGTGGCTGGTCCTGCCTTCTCTGCTCCCCACCTGGGCCCGGCTGCCAGGGACAGGGGCCAAGTGTGCTGGGGGACTGGTGCAGTGGGAGAAGGACAGAGCCCCTCTCTCTCCACCCAGCAGACCAAGCAAAAATCTGGAAGGGGACCATTTGACCCTCTATGCCCCCCCACCATGAATCGCCTGTGCCTGAGGGGCCTCTGGTGGGGAGGTACAGGGTGCCTGGAGGTGAGGGGGAAAGTGTGCTATGGGGGGGAGGGGTGTATGCCAGGACACGTGAGTTGGTTGGGGGAGTTGGTGATGATGTGAGGCATATGTAGGCAAGGTGAGGGGAAGAGGAAGATGGTAATTGGGAGCCTGAAGCAGCTGGATGGGTGGGCAAGTTTGTGGAAGGCAAGGACCCTAGGCACCAGTGCTTCACTTTATGTCCCTGCCACCACCTCTGGCTCAGATGCAGGAAGGGAAGCAGAGAGTGAGGCCCTCACAGCATCCCCCAGAAGGAATCACTGCAAAAGTATCTCTGATGCCTAACAGGGATACATGAGAAACCAGCTGGGCTGTGAGCAGTTATGACTGGGTGGATGGGGAAAAAGCTGTAGGCATGAATGTCACACAACGTATGTGATACTTGGCAGGTCTAATAATTTTTTTTAATCATGTTCCTTTGTTAAATGCATTGTTGCTATTGTTTTCACTTTAAACAGCTGATTATGTTTAATTCAATTATTAGGCTTTGTTATTTTTAGTGAGAAACTTAACTAGAGGCTGCCAGATATTTGTTGTTAAGGTTTTCAGGTGGTTCATTAGGCTGACAACATTGAAAAAGAACAACAAAAATGGCATTTAAAGCACAAAAGTATACATTAGACAAAGTTAAAGATCTATTTAATACACCCATACTCACACCCACTGACATTTATATGGGAGAATTCTGTTTCCTAAATTACATTAATTTTCCTGTGTTCCAGGGTTCTCCAAACAGTGCATGGTCTAACAAACACAATGAGGTGAATTCAGAAATGAGTTTCCTTATTGATTTTAAGTTTCCTTGTCTTTGTGAGCTTGTTTGCTCATTAATGTGGTTTCATCGTTACTGGTGGCTTTTATGTGGCAATGAAGCATAAGTGTTTTTTCAAGTGCTGCCATTACCATGAAATGTTTGTGTTTAAAAATAATCACTAAGTATACTTTGTAGTAATGGAAGTGCATTTGGGAAGACATACAAGATATGCAAGGAAACAGCAAAGTCATTCTTATTTTTTAAAAGCTGAGATTGGTATTCATATAAAATAGAACAAAAAAGTTGCCTATGTTAGTATACAATTTGTTATACCTAGAAAACTGAGGAACTTCCACATATGGGGGATTAATAATGCATTATGGGTTACAGAAATATGTCAGAGTGTTTTTGCAAATTGCGCCTTTTTTTTTTTAATTTCATGCAAGATTAAACCAAGTGTGTGTCTGGCCTCTAAGGGCAATGGATTCATCTGACTAATACTGACTGTTGGAAGTTAGTGTACAAAAAATTATGGGGAAAAGTAGCTTTTTCTCTTTTATAAAATACAGAACTTTCTGACTTTGCTCCGCTCTGTCATCTTGCACATATATCATTTGGGAAAAAGCTTGTTGAGGTGGACTTGTTGAGAAACTAATATTTGCTTGTGTCAGTATATTGTGCATCCAGTTGTTGCACATGCTCTTTGTGGATAACATGCACATGCCCTCTAGAAGGCTTCTTAAATACAGATGTTTGAATGTAAATTTAATTATTTAAACATGCTCCTGTTGTTGAGTTGTGGAATGTGCTACACAGGGTAGAACCTGGTCAGTGTAGAGTGATTCCCCCCACCCCCTTGTGATCTTTCTTGTATAAAATCAGAGACTTGGAAATAAGGTGATTCTGACAGAAGAGAAATAGAAACCCGCAAGCAACAAGTTTCTTCCTTCACCTTCAGTAAATGCATGTGTAGACACAATAATCTGTTACTTTGTATACCGAGATTATTATGGTAAAGATTCCTCTGGTACAACAGACATAAGATCTTGGTATTTTAATTGTTTTTACATACAGTTCCTTGGCTATAATGCAGTAGATCTCAAACATTAGCAACTCAAGGACCTCCATTTTGATTTAAAATTTTTTGAGGACCCTCAAGCCACCCCTTGCCCTGCTCCCTTCCCTGAGGCCATGCCCCTTCCCCACCACTTTTCCGAGGCCCCGGCCCTGCTCACTCCATCCCCCCTCCCTCTGTCGCTCGTTCTCCCCCACCCTCACTCACTTTCATCAGGCTTTCACTAGGGGGTTGGAGTGCAGGGTGTGGACTCTGGGAGGGACTCTGGGAACTCAGGTGGCTCCAGAAAGCGACTGACACATCTCTCTGGTAGTGGTTCCTAGGTGGGGGGGCCAGTGGTCTCTGCACACTGCCTCTGCCCACAGGCACCACCCCTACAGCTCCCATTGGCTGCAGTTCCCAGCCAATGGGAGCTGCAGAGTCAGCGCCCGGGTAGCGGGCAGTGCATGGAGACCCCCTGCCAGGAGAGAGGGTGAGGAGTTGATCAACAGGGCCCATGGACCTTCTGGGGCATGCTTGGGGACCTCCAGGGGTCTGCAGACCCCAGTTTGAGAAACACTACTATAATGTAAAAGTGACCTGATAATATATTAACAATACCCACCAGAACAAAAAAAAGCCCAACCCAGCATAGATACGCGGTGTGAATAAAAGTACTACACATAATTATGTTCACACTTGAAATGAATAGACAATGGGTTCTGAATCTTGGGGTGATGACCTACCTGCCTTTTCCATATAGCTGAACAGGAAGTGGATCCTGATATGGAAAAGAGGGTCCTGGAATGAAAAAGGTTGAGAGCCAGTGTAATAGATCACATGTAGCTCTAGAGAGCAGAGCATAGTGAGAATAATGTTTCTGTAAATTCAGAAATCCAGTAGTTCTTATACTTATTCCAGTTACTGGATAGAGGAAACCCTCTATCTGCTCCCAATAGTTCTTGTTTCATTAGCTGTCACAGTTCACCCATTACAAATCAATCCCAAATTTGATTTCTCTGCTCACCTGCTTGGATCCCAAGTACCATGAGGCTTGATCCAAGTTGAGATGTGAGTGGTTACTTGGATATTTCTTTCCTTGTATTTGATTATTTGGGAGGATAGCGGTATTTGTATGACAACTGTTATAGCTCTGCATTTGAAGTCCAGTAAATTAAGGATGAAAAGAATCAGTCATGATTTTTAAATGGATAGGTTACTCTAGCTTTTCAAAGCACTTAGGAAATCTAATTGAAACTGCAATTAATGTTTTGCCAGGCTTTATACTTTAGATGGAAAACTTGTTCAGAGTGGGTCAGATCTGGAGAATGGGCAGTTCTATGTCGCAGTGGGCAGAGACAGGTTTAAGAAGTTGCCTTATGGTGATCTACTGTTTAGCAAGTCTACAATAAGAAGACCTCAGGGGTAAGCTTTCTTTATTAATGTGTGTGTATGTGTGTGTGTTTTCATACTACTTGTGTCATTGTGTTTACAAAACAAATTCAATAAAACACAAATCATTATTTGAGACACACAAAATGTAACACAGAAGCAGACCTTTATTTATATTTTTTGAAAAACCTGTGTTGAAGTCCATAAGAAAGAAAAGGGGACAAACAATATTAGCAGAGAGAGGAAGGAAACTGGAGGATGTGTTTCTCTTATAAAAGTACCATTAAAGTGAGAGATTATGTACCATTTACACACAGATTCTCTGGCTCAGCCCTCCCCATCCAGATTTTTCCTCTACTGGTGTTAATCCACATAGCTCTGTGGTCTTCAATGAAACTATGCTGATTTACAATGGCTGAGGGCCACTATATTTTTTATGGTGTGCGGAGCATGCATTCTTTTAAAAGGTGCTGTAAGCCAGTTCTAGGACTCAGGTGTGGAGCATGACCTTCCTTAAAGGTATTCTTTCCCCCTCACTCCACTCTGTTTTTTCCCCAACTACACACTCTTCCAGCCCTTCACCTGACTACCTGTGCAAGGAGAAAAGGGAGCTGAGCTGGAGATAACCATTTGTTCACCAGTGACCAGACAGTGCCCCTTCACACGAGTATTCTTTTAGGGCCTGATCCTACGAACACTGTGGGGTTTGATGCAAAAATATGATTAGTAGTCCCATTGAATTCCATGGGACTATATATGGTAATAAGCACTACACTGGTAATGTTTGCAAGATTGAGCTGATAATGGGTATCTGATGGATCACTGTAGTTTAAAAATTGGACCGATCTTTTAAATTCTTTAGAAAAATTGGTACCCAATTCTCTCTCTTTCTCTGGTGTAGACCAGGAATAATTCCACTGAGATCACTGGACATGTGCCAGTGAGAAACTGGTGTGATATAAGAATTTGTTTCATATTTTACAAATTAACTCCAGGACAATACATGCTGACTTTAGTGAAAGTAACCCAAAATATTCTAGGAAAAACATTTTTGAGGCACTAATGGAAAGGTAGCGCAAAGCATAACCTAAGGCTATGTCTATGCTACGAGCTAGGTGCGTGATTGCCCCTGTTTGTGTACATATACTTGCGCTAGTTCTCATCGAGCTAGCACGAGCATAAATAGCAGCGTAGCTGTGGTAGCATAGGTAGCGATAGTGGAAGCATGGCTGGGCAGTGCCAAGTACATACCCACCAATGAGACCTAGCGGGAGTATGTGTACACGAGCAGGGGAATCGCACCACATCTCATTGTGTAGATGTAGCCTAAGGGAAATTGAGCTAGCTCGTCAGCTAGTGTAAATCGGCATTGCTCCATTGAAGTTAATGGAGATACTCTGAATTATAGGTGCGGCGGGGATCTTGCACAGATTAACAGAATACCTCCTCACATTTTTCAGTATATATAGTATACCAGTGTTTCTCAACCTTTCCAGACTACTGTACCCCTTTCAGGGGTCTGATTTGTCTTGTGTACCCTCAAGTTTCACCTCACTTAAAAACTACTTGCTTACAAAATCAGACTTAAAAATACAAAGGTGTCGCAGCACACTGTTACTGAAAAATTGCTTACTTTCTCATTTTACCATATAATTATAAAATAAATCAATTGGAATATAAATATTGTACTTACATTTCAGTGTATAGTATATAGAGCTGTATAAACAAGTCATTGTCTGTATGAAATTTTAGTCTGTACTGACTTTGCTAGTGCTTTTTATGTAGCCTGTTGTAAAACTAGGCAAATATCTAGATGAGTTGATGTACCCCCTGGAAGACCTCTGTATACCCAAGGGGTACACGTACCCCTGGTTGAGAACCACTGAAGTATACATTATGGGAATTACAATACATTTCTTTGCATAAATTAAAGATTAGGCATTTAACTGCAACCTAGTAAATAGGAAATTGACATTGGTATCAGTGGGATTTCTTAGTAAAATAGTAGATTGAATAAAATAATTAACTATGTTGCCATAGTTAGGTAAACAAACCATTGTTTATTATAATAAAGGCACATATAGTGTTTACATTATAGACTGTGTTTAGAATCCTAAGGTATTATTTGTTTCTGCAGTTCCAAAGCCTCTTCACTGCCTCCTGTTGTGGGATCCCGAAAATCTAAAGAGAGTGTAAGTAGCAAATGTCACAATAAGATTTTTGCTGCTAACTGTGCTTAATTCCAACAGATGGAAAGTCACTGTCCTTTGGGTTTCAATTAAATGTGTGATAATAAAACCCAGAGCCACCTGGTGGTATATTTATTACTGCTTGAAGAATATGGAACTATTCACATGTCAATTAGACAAAAGATATATCAGAAAATATTGTTGCTGTAATGGCCTCTTCATCTCTGAAACACAGCCAAAGACCAAGTGTTGCTTTGAGATATTTCTCATAATTCTGGTAAACTATCCTTGTAAGTTTTGACTCTTTTTTTAATTCAGTTTATTCAACAAAGGAAAATACACAATCAAGACTCCATACAAAGGCCAGTGAAGACAGTGGGAGTCTTTTCATGGTCTTCAATGGGTTTTGAATCAGGTTGTAAAAGAGTTGCCTGTCCAATGCTCTAGGAATCCTTCACAGCCCGATTCTCTACTGCCTTACACCCTGAATAGCCATTTACACCTCACAGACTCATAGACTTTAGGTCCAGAAGGGACCATCATGATCACCTAGACTGACCTGCACATCTGTGCAAAGTGGGTATAAAATGCTGCCAGATCAGAATGGTAGTATTTTATTCCCTGCTTGCATTCACTGTGCACAGAGGTAAATGACCACAGAAGTTGAAGGGAGTGGAAAATCAGTCTATAAGCATAAACCCTGTAGTCTATTTCCCCCCCATCCCCATCCCCACCCCTCAAAAAAACTCCTAATGGAACACAAAGAAAATATGAAACAATTGGAAAAAAAAAGCCTCCACTCAATTCAGTTTAAATTCAATAGAAGATACAAACATCAGTATAAAGTTCAGTTTCCTTGTTTTGTTCACTGTATGTAAATTTCAGCAATCTAGCATTTTTTTTATTAATCTGATTTAACCATAACAAGTCTGGAAAAAAAAGGAAGAAGGTAACAAGAATAAAGGCTAACATTCAGAATTTATCTGCTTTATGGTTGTATCCCATGTAGAGAAGTAACGCAGACAAGATTTAAAAAATGCACAATTGACACATTGGTGCATAGTAGACATTTTAATATATGTAAAGACTTTCTAGGAATGTACAGTATTGATATTATCTATCTGAGGCAGGATTCTCAGCTGGTGTAAATCATTGGAATTCCATTGGCCTTAATGGGCACCTAAAGTTTTGCTGCTGTGGCTGATTTGGACCAGCACTCTCTAATATGTTATGAATTTTGGAATTTGTAGGCATTGAAAGAAAAGTTGAAATGTGGCTATATCCTTCATTCTTCAATAAACTAAAAAGCTATCTTTAAATGAAACAAGGTGACATTTCTATTGACTAAATAAAAATCAGAAGAATCACAATGAACCTGTTGCTTTTATTTAAAAAAATGCCAGTGTGCATAATACGTATGGAATTTTGTTAAAGCAAAGGTTATTGTCGTGAAGTCAGTCCTGAGACCCATGTTAAAGATAGGTATTGTTTCTCAACTTCAGCAGTGGGGAAAAACGTGCTGTCCTTGTCTATTCTGCCCATGTTGGCACTTTGTAGAATTACAGGGCCCTCTAGTGTCCAAGATTTAAATAGATTGAATTGTTCAAACAGCTGCACCCAGTGAAAGTACCAAGTGGAATTTACTTGTCCTTTGTGATTTAACTAAATGGCATTGTGTGTGTCTGAGATATGTAATGTATGCTGCATACATATTTATGGTATAATTTTTATAAAAATTATTGTGAACTGGTTTAAACTAAGGAAAAAACACATGGAAGTCACATTTTTTTCAAGCTAAAGATTGTGTTAAACTTAATGTGGTCAATTAAAGGGAAAAAGTGCATGCTGCTTAATTAGAGAAAATTATTAGGTTGACACAACTCCAAATGAAGTCTGTGGGAGGTGTGAGGGACTGGGCTCCTATGAAAATCAGCTTCTAGATATTCTTTTAATATGCATTATTGTGTCATTTTGCCTTCCTTCAAAGATGACTTTCAAATTTGTCGTCTGAATTTGCCATGGTAAGTCTCCATAAGGAGACATGAGGCCAGATCCACAGCTTAGTTTCTAGAGGCAAAATGGAGAGGTGATTCAGAAGCAGCAGGGTGGCTGGCCTCTTTCAGGGTATCTACAATGAAGAACATCAGTGCTAATGTGAGATATCTGCCAGTGCCTCTGATTTGTGCTGTTGCCACTTAGGAGAACAACATACAAATGTAGTTTTGGTCATGTGATCAATTATTTACCAATCACATTGGTTATGAACATCCAATGACTTTATATATGTATATGCATACAGGAAATACAGCTATGTGTGTATGCATGTATTAATTCACATTAATGAATCTTGTATCAAAGAGGGCATGCCTGATTTTCCTCAGGAAATTCACAGCATTAATTGAGTTAAATGAACTGACTTTTTTCTTTTTTGAGTTGACAACAGGTTTATGAAAGGTTATGGTTTCTTGGATTATTTTAGATAGCATCTAAAAGCACTGGTAGCTTGTGAATATGTCTGTTTTTATATTTGTCTGTATAAACTATGAGTTAGGTAGCTTACAGTGAAACTTAAAAAAAATTGCAAAAAGAAAAGGAGAACCTGTGGCACCTTAGAGACTAACAAATTTATTTTGAGCATAAGCTTTCGTGAGCTACAGCTCACTTCATCGGATGCATTCAGTGGAAAATACAGTGGGGAGATTTATATACACAGAGAACATGAAACAATGAGTGTTACCACATACACTGTAAGGAGAGTGATCAGGTAAGGTGAGCTATTACCAGCAGGAGAGTGGGGGTTGGGGGGGGACCTTTTGTAGAGATAATTAAGGTGGGCCATTTCCAGCAGTTGACAAGAACGTCTGAGGAACAGTGGGCGGTGGGGGGGGGGGAATAAACTTGGGGAAATAGTTTTACTTTGTGTAATGACCCATCCATTCCCAGTCTCTATTCAAGCCTAAGTTAATTATATGCAGTTTGCAAATTAATTCCAATTCAGCAGTCTCTCGTTGGAGTCTGTTTTTGAAGTTTTTGTGTTGAAGAATTGCAATTTTTAGGTCTGTAATCGAGTGACCAAAGAGATTGAAGTGTTCTCCAACTGGTTTTTGAATGTTATAATTCTTGACATCTGATTTGTGTCCATTTATTCTTTTATGTAGAGACTGTCCAGTTTGACCAATGTCCATGGCAGAGGGGCATTGCTGGCACATGATGGCATATATCACATTGGTAGATGCGCAGGTGAACGAGCCTCTGATAGTGTGGCTGATATGATTGGGCCCTATGATGGTGTCTCCTGAATAGATATGTGGACACAGTTGGCAACGGGCTTTGTTGCAAGGATAGGTTCCTGGGTTAGTGGTTCTGTTGTGTGGTGTGTGGTTGCTGGTGAGTATTTACTTCAGGTTGGGGGGCTGTCTGTAAACAAGGACTGGCCTGTCTCCCAAGGTCTGTGAAAGTGATGGGTCATCCTTCAGAATAGGTTGTAGAGCCTTGATGATGTGTTGGAGAGGTTTTAGTTGGGGGTTGAAGGTGATGGCTAGTGGCGTTCTGTTATTTTCTTTGTTGGGCCTGTCCTGTAGTAGGTGACTTCTGGGTTCTCTTCTGGCTCTGTCAATCTGTTTCTTCACTTCAGCAGGTGGGTATTGTAGTTGTAAGAATGCTTGATAGATAATTTGCAAATTAAATACAATTAATTTAGGCTTGAATAGAGACTGGGAGTGGATGGGTCATTACACAAATTAAAACTATTTCTCCATGTTTATTTCACCCCCCCACCTCCCACTGTTCCTCAGACGTTCTTGTCAACTGCTGGAAATGGCCCACCTTGATTATCACTACAAAAGGTTCCCCCCCCCTCCTGCTGATAATAGCTCACCTTAAGTGATCACTCTCGTTATAGTCTGTATGGTAACACCCATTGTTTCATGTTCTCTGTGTATATAAATCTCCCCACTGTATTTTCCACTGAATGCATCTGATGAAGTGAGCTGTAGCTCACGAAAGCTTATGCTCAAATAAATTTGTTAGTCTCTAAGGTGCGACAAGTACTCCTTTTCTTTTTGCAAATACAGACTAACACGGCTGCTACTTTGAAACCTTAAAAAAAATCTATCCTGTATTCACCAATGAAAATTCTGAATTATTTTTCTTAGGGAAATGATCGCCAATCTAAATCTACTGTTGGCTCCCGTGATGCAGGAGACATGGTGTCATCTCCTCAGCCTCCAAAGAGAAAGGAAAAGAGACAACAGACGCAAGAGAAGATCAATTTTTCTAACAAACCCACAAAAGTGAAGCAAAATATAAGAGCAACAACTTATATCCTTCAAGATAATGGTGAGTACTTAGGTGAAGTATAACATCATGTAGGTTCCTGAACACTCAGGACCAGATTCCGGTCTTGGTTATACCAGTGAAAATTTGGAATTACAGATTGGTGTAAATCCCAATGGGGTCATCATATTTTCAGTATACTTTGTCTGCCACATTAATTTCCAGATCAAATGATCACATATCAAATGTATCTGTAAGCAGCATTCACAGCCTCAGCTCAATTTATAAAAGACAGACTAACCTGGTATATGCCAGATATAATATAAGCTAAATAACTTAGGGTTGCCCAACCTTTTATGCTTTGGTATAGGAATAACCAATGGAAAATCACTGTCAGAATCCCTTTGTCATTGTACTGCACTGAAGAAAAAAAAAAGAAAGCTTGCCTGCTCCAAGGACATTACAATGTCCCAGAGGATCCCATGCTGGCTGCCTGGTTCTGATAAAACAAAATGATTTAGACCCAGAGGGAATACAACAAATGTAGAACTCCAATTAGCCAATAGCTGCAGAGACTAATCACACTTCAGACTTGCTGGAGGCAACTTCTGATTTGCTTCCCCACTGTGTCATGGCAGCAATTTAGAAATTTAATAATAAATGTTCTCTTTGGAAAATTGCTTTCCTCCCCTTACGGTGTAAGAATTTGTTTTATGTCTAGAAGAACATCCACTTTGTACAGATGTTGTTGAGACATTAGTGTGCTATTTTTTCTTATTAACAATGGTTCAAAAATTGTTAAATTGGAGCAATTAATATTTGTCAGCAAAAATAAGTTACACTTTTCATAGCTTTTGATGTTTCCCCAAACTGCTGTTTAAATGTGTGATAATTATGCATCATTCTTTATAACTTTAGCTTTCAGAGTAGCAACCGTGTTAGTCTGTATTCGCAAAAAGAAAAGGAGTACTTGTGGCACCTTAGAGACTAACAAATTTATTAGAGCATAAGCTTTCGTGAGCTACAGCTCACTTCATCGGATGCATTTGGTGGAAAAAACAGAGGAGAGATTTATATACACACATACAGAGAACATGAAACAATGGGTTTTTCATACACACTGTAAGGAGAGTGATCACTTAAGATAAGCCATCACCAGCAGCGGGGGGGGGGGGGGGGGGGGTGAGGGGGGGAGGAGGAAAACCTTTCATGGTGACAAGCAAGGTAGGCTAATTCCAGCAGTTAACAAGAATATCAGAGGAACAGTGGGGGGTGGGGTGGGAGGGAGAAATACCATGGGGAAATAGTTTTACTTTGTGTAATGACTCATCCATTCCCAGTCTCTATTCAAGCCTAAGTTAATTGTATCCAGTTTGCAAATTAATTCCAATTCAGCAGTCTCTCCTTGGAGTCTGTTTTTGAAGCTTTTTTGTTGAAGTATAGCCACTCTTAGGTCTGTGATCGAGTGACCAGAGAGATTGAAGTGTTCTCCAACTGGTTTTTGAATGTTATAATTCTTGATGTCTGATTTGTGTCCATTCATTCTTTTACGTAGAGACTGTCCAGTTTGGCCAATGTACATGGCAGAGGGACATTGCTGGCACATGATGGCATATATCACATTGGTAGATGCGCAGGTGAACGAGCCTCTGATAGTGTGGCTGATATGATTAGGCCCTATGATGGTATCCCCTGAATAGATATGTGGACAGAGTTGGCAACGGGCTTTGTTGCAAGGATAGGTTCCTGGGTTAGTGGTTCTGCTGTGTGGTGTGTGGTTGCTGGTGAGTATTTGCTTCAGATTGGGGGGCTGTCTGTAAGCAAGGACTGGTCTGTCTCCCAAGATCTGTGAGAGTGATGGCTCATCCTTCAGGATAGGTTGTAGATCCTAAGAGTGGCTATACTTCAACAAAAAAGCTTCAAAAACAGACTCCAAAGAGAGACTGCTGAATTGGAATTAATTTGCAAACTGGATACAATTAACTTAGGCTTGAATAGAGACTGGGAATGGATGAGTCATTACACAAAGTAAGGTTTCAGAGTAGCAGCCGTGTTAGTCTGTATTCGCAAAAAGAAAAGGAGTACTTGTGGCACCTTAGAGACTAACAAATTTATTAGAGCATAAGCTTTCGTGAGCTACAGCTCACTTCATCGGATGCATCCGATGAAGTGAGCTGTAGCTCACGAAAGCTTATGCTCTAATAAATTTGTTAGTCTCTAAGGTGCCACAAGTACTCCTTTTCTTTTTACACAAAGTAAAACTATTTCCCCATGGTATTTCTCCCTCCCATCCCACCCCCCACTGTTCCTCTGATATTCTTGTTAACTGCTGGAATTAGCCTACCTTGCTTGTCACCATGAAAGGTTTTCCTCCTTTCCCCCCCCCTGCTGCTGGTGATGGCTTATCTTAAGTGATCACTCTCCTTACAGTGTGTATGATAAACCCATTGTTTCATGTTCTCTGTGTGTGTGTATACAAATCTCTCCTCTGTTTTTTCCACCAAATGCATCCGATGAAGTGAGCTGTAGCTCACGAAAGCTTATGCTCTAATAAATTTGTTAGTCTCTAAGGTGCCACAAGTACTCCTTTTCTTATAACTTTAGCATATGGGATCCAATAGTGCATCTGCAATGGTACTGGATTGTGATTTACAAATTGTACTTCCTGATTTTGAGGAGTAGATTTAAAAATTGGCATTGAAAGATCAATTAAACCCTTTACTCTGAATCACTTTATAGTATAACTGTATCTTTCTTTGAAGAAGGTTGTAGAATTGCTGGTTTATTTTTGTTGTGAATGTAATGCCCTTGAATTTTAGTACTGATGTTACTAGGTTGACGTAATTGTTTATGGGTCATATTCAAATTATGTTTGTTTCTTGACATAAAGATAATTTTCTTATTATACTGAAAGTGACCAAGGGCAATCTTACCATCTGCCTTTCAGAACTGGCCATCTTCATAGGTTCCCTTTCTTGAAATTGCCTCTGCAAATTCCCCTCTTACGAGCTATATGCCATGACATGCAATCTGGCAATTTGGTTTAACTGATAGAGGGTAGTCACCCTTTGATCCCCCATTCTGAAATTCCAGCTGAAGTTATCAAAGGCTCTGCCTCCTACCTGTTCTCAGGTCCCAGCTTTTCACTTCTAAAGGAGTTTCTTAAACAATTCTCTTATCCGTGATTATGTCATTTAGTTTAATACTATCAGTTATTCAGTAGGGAGTAGTTAAAGTGGTTAAATGAGATTATGATAAGGATTTAATTATGGTTGAGACTATGATTATGTCACGGAGGTCGAGGAAGTCACAGAATCTTGACTTCCAGTGACCTCCTTGACATTGCAGGCTCCGCAACTGACCAGCTGCCGTGTAGTGTGAAAAACTAGCTGACTGAATTTGCAACTTCCGGTGTACTGAGCATGCTCACACAAACAGCAGGGAACCCCTGCAGCAGCCCAACAGGCGTCAGGACCCCCTGCTACTGACCGGCCGCCTCCGGGGACCACTGAGATGCCAGTTGCCACCGCCAGCAGCAGAGGGATCCCGGAGCTACTCAGCGGCCGCTGGAAGGGGCCCCCTACAACTCCCCAGCCATCAGCAGAGATGGTGTGGGGACCCCGTCTGTTCCAGCCCCGCAGAACAATGGGGACTCTGCACCTCCCAGCTGCTGCAGGGGTGGGGTGGGGGGAGGGAGGGTGCTGGACTCTCCTCTCTCCCCATTTTGTCAGGGATGTTTTTAGTAAAAGTCAGAGACAGGTCATGGCTTCTGTGAATTTTTGTTTATTGCCCATGACCTGTCCATGACTTTTACTAAAAATATCCATGACAAAATTGTAGCCTTAATGATGGTAGATCTGGAGAAACTTTGAAGCACTGCACTTAATGAAATAATGTCTGCCACAGACTAGGATGTTAAGAGCCTGGAATGCTCTGTGGAAGGGTATATCTTTCAAGGAATCTCTTACTTTTGTAGTTTTTGCCCTTGGTGTTAAAAGCAAGAAGAGAGGCCATGCTCTTGGAGAAGGCTTTGTCTGTTTGGCTTACAGTTTTTAAGGACTCAGAGATCTCTAACTCAAAATCCTCAGATCAGACTCCAAGAATACAGAAATTCTCTTCTGTTCAGACAGTTCCATCCTGGTTAACTTGAGGCCTTCATATCTTTTTCTTCTCCTTAGAAAAGAAGTACTCAGTGGTATTGCGAGACTTTGATGCAGAGGTCTTAAAGTAGCTCTCAAAATCCAGGTGTACTGATCCACTCTCTTGTTTGGTGTATTGAACCTGCACCTCTGGGATCAGATGTTCCTGGTTCCAAGTTAAGGAATCAGTGTACACAGTCTTCTCTGATCCATGGAACTCTGACCCAGTGATTTGATAGTCTCAGCTTGTCTGGAGTGAGGATTTTCATAAGTAAAGGTTCTGGTTCTGGAAATATTTCTCCAGACTGCTTAACTGATTACTTGTACAACCTTTCTTAGGGTTCTTTTAATTTTGATTGCTTAACTAAAGAAAAAGGTCTTGAGAGTTGAACGTAGTTTTATAGAGTTTATTAAATATCCTTAATAATAGCAACTAATAGTATAGGAAACAAGAAGCAAAAATAGTATTGGACTCTGGTTTGGTTAACAGACTAGAAAACTGGTCAATATAACCATTCAGATTTTCAGAATCAAATCATATGACCACAATAGAAAATAACACTTATACTCAATTGCTATCTTGGGAAGGTGACTTTGTTTGGATTTTTAAATAAGAGTCCCTCAAAATAGGGTCTCACTTCTGCTAACTGGTTATCAGCTCCAGTATTGCTATCAAAAGATTAAGAATAATCCAAATCTAGATCACAAGACAATTTGATCAATTATTTACATGCCAATTCACCAAGGTCTCCTTCCTAATGGATCTATAGTTTTACCTTTTAACCTATTTTCCAATTAATTATATTAGCCCCAGTATCTGATTAACTATCTAGAATAAATTACTATATTTATGACAGACTGTATGGACTGAGTGCAGTTCAAGAAGCTTGCATACTTGGTTCCATTTATGTATGTATACACCTAGAACTTGAAAGGCAGTATGAAATCATTAACTGTGGTAGACACACGTACATATACAGTGTACTCCAATGTTAGTTAACAACAGTAACTTGTTCAGTTTTAAAGAAACTTTACAATACTCTTGATTGGCACCTGTTATAAAACAAAGACACACACAGTAACTCTATGGTTGTCTTTAAATCCATGGTACGCCCACATCTTGAATACTGTGTGCAGAAGTGGCAACTCCATCTCAAAAAAGAGATACTGGAATTGGAAAAGGTTCAGAAAAGGGCAACAAAAATTATTAGGAGAAAGGAATGGCTTCCATATGAGGAGCGATTAATAACCCTGGGACTTTTCAGCTTGCAAAAGACACGACTAATGGGGGATATGATAGAGCTCTATAAAATCATGACTGGTGTAGAGAAAGTAAATGAGGAAGTGTTATATACTCTTCATAACACAAGAACTAGGAGTCACCAAATGAAATTAATAGACAGCAGGTTTAAAACAAACAAAAGGAAGTATTTTTTTCACACAGTGCACAGTCAACCTGTGGAACTCCTTGCCAGAGGATGTTGTGAAGGCCAAGACTATAACAAGATTCAAAAAAGAACTAGAAAAGTTCATGGAGGATAGGTCCATCAATGGCTATTAACCAGGATGGGCAGGGATGGTGTCCCTAGTCTCTGTTTGCCAGAAGCTGGGAGTGAGCAACAGAGGGTAGATCACTTGATGATTACCTGTTCTGTTCATTCCCTGTGGGGCACTGTCAGAAGACAGGATACTGGCCACTCTCAGAAGACAGGATACTGAGCTAAATGGACCTTTGGTCTGACCCCAGTATGGCCCTTCTTATATTCTTTAGATCACATAAACAAGCAGGTAGTGTACTAAGTAGGTACACAGTTTCAGGAATTGGTCAGTTGTCTGATTTGGGTCATCATCCAAGAGAGAGGCTGTGTTACTATCACCAGATCTTTGTTCAGTCATCAGCTTTCAGTTCAGTTCTCATTCACAGCAGGATTTGACACTGCGAACACAGGCAACGCAAAGGGCAGACATGACTATAGGCTTTTGCTGGTGCACTAGCAGGCAAACCGAATAGCTGGAAAATAGGAAATGCCTATCCAAGATAAGTACTTGATATCACCAGGAGGACACCTACGTGGCCAACCCAGGACCTTTGTCTTTTCTCCTCCAGTTGTCTTCGGCTTGTCGGAAGTGATGTGCTGAAAGAGACAGGCTGTTTTATCCTATTTCTGCTGTGTGGTTTCACTTCGTCTCTTTTCTTGGAGATGCTGGTGTGACCAATCAGATGGTGACCCATATTTCTTCTGAAGATTCAAAAAGTCCAACCAAAATGAGTCATTCTGTCTCACCATCCAATCAGGGAATGAGACATCAGCTTTTGGGTTCTTACAACTGGGACTGGAATTTTCCAGTCTCTTTGTGCAACACATTGTGTCACACTAGCTTGTATAAGACAAGTTAGACCATAACTGTTGAGACAACCATCTTGGGACATACCTTGAACACTGGCTAATTTGCTCTGGTTAGCAACTTTCCTCCACAACTCACTTTCTGTGGGCCCCTTTGCTAATCAGAGCTAATTAGCCAGTCTCTCCATACTCTTTGATTCTCGTTAAACTTGTTTTGACAGGCCATTATACAATGCAATGTTACTTCAAGGATTATTGTTCTCCAGCTGGCAGGAATAGCTGTATGAATCTACCATGTCTGTTCTTGTTCTAACAACAATTGTGAGACCTTGGGATGTATGGCTGAGCTGAGTCTGTGTGTTATTACCAAACAGTTTATTTCTGACTAATCCACTTTGTGGTCAAGTGTCCTTATTACCACACTATTTGGTTTTAGTTACTTTTATTTACTGCCTCTTTCGACACAGGTATATTACACTAACTTGATAGCACAGGCATTCCTCATTGCAAACAGCCTTACTTCTTCACTTTATTATGTAAACTAAAAAAAACCAATATGACCGCAACCCCTTTTGTTTCAAACAGGATTGCCCGGGAGGTAAATCCTGTAATTAATTTACAATATTTTGCCCAAAACTGTATAATTTATCATTAAATTCACTTTTATATACATTTTAATTATAATTTTAGGTTAAGAACATAAGAACGACCATACTGGGTCAGACCAAAGGTCCATCTAGCCCAGTAGCCTGTGGCCAATAGTGGGTGCTCCAGAAGGAATGAACAGAACAGGTAATCATCGAGTGATCGATCCCCTGTCCCATTCCCAGCTTCTGGCAAACAGAGGCTAGGGACACCATCCCTGCCCACCCTGGTTAATAGGTTCCATCATTTTCTTCTGTATTTGGCACATCATATAATACCTTAGTTTGATTTTAATTTCATTTTTAATTAATTTATTTATTGATAGACAGGGAAAAAGTGGAAGTGTCTTTGCAAAAGTCTGCATGAAGTCTGAGTTTTTTCAGACTATTGAAAAAAATCTAGCCATTGGGTTTTTATTCTCTTAGCCCTCTGTTCTGTTTTCTCTAAAAGGCCTCGATGCCTAGAATATTCTTAAAATGATAACTCATAATTTTGGTGCCTTACTACACCATAGTAGTGTACTAAGTAGGTACACAGTTTCAGGAATTGGTCAGTTGTCTGATTTGGGTCATCATCCAAGAGAGAGGCTGTGTAGTTACTACACCATATCACAATCATAAGGAAGACTCTACTCTTAGGCTGGAGCATCTGGCTTCAAGTGGCTGGGGCTTCTTATGGCCTTTTCCCCCTCTCCCCCATGTAAGGAGGGAGAGGAAGAGGGGCAGCCTCCCTATTCCCCTCTCTCTCCTTTTAGGGTGCTAGCTGGAAGCCAAACTCTGTTTCAGAGGATAGGAAACAAACATAAGATTCCCCCCTGCAACATTTCTCTTTCTTTACTGGTTGCTATTGCTGTTCCACCCACTGGCAGGAAAGGCTGGGAGCCACAGAAGCTCCCCTGCCAGGCATCAGCTAGCTCCATGTGCTTCCATGTCAGATTTCTCTGCCTGGTGACTCTTGCATCAGACAAAGAGAAGGGCAAGCTCTGAAGGAGCTGAGCTTCCTATACTGAGGAGAGGGCAGGTCTTTCTCTAATTTTAGATGAAGGAGGGAGGACTGTGCTTCCCTCTCTGCTCCCCTTATTTGAATCCTGATGTGAAGGCAAACAAAGCCAAGTGTGAAGACAGATAAGTCCAAGGCTTTGCTGGTGGTAGGGGATTGGGAAGAAGGAGATGTGCCTGTCTGTAGGTTGGGCTTAGCTGGGCCCTGAAGGCAGCTGCTGTGGGAAATGACTGCCACTGAGCTCCTGCAGCTGGGGAGGAGGCATCCTCACGGTCGGCCCTGCAGGTTGCTGCTGGTGGAGGCACACATGCAGCCACCGATGCCCAGCCTCCTGATCCTTCTCCCCCTGCCTGCTGGCTATCACGACTCTGTCCTGATAGGTCATGCAGACTGCAGGACAATTTGAGATGGCAAGCCACACCTCAAAAACTGGCCCATGTGCAAAATGATCCATAAAGCATAGGCTTCTTAAGAGGCCTGTGGAAGGTAAAAATGAGTCACCAACAATTTTTCAAAAGGATCCTGTTATCATTTCTTTTTCATGCTGAAATTAAAATCTAATATTTAATTAAATAATAACAAATGTTGTGATCAGACACACAGCTTGTCGGACAGTAGTGCCATTCAGTCTTCAAACTGAATCCTTTCTAACAGCCATTACAGTAAAGATGGGACTTTGCCTGTGGTTACATGACACTTGAGAGCCAACACTGAAAGCACAGTAGTGCTGTGCTAACAGAAGAAGCGGCGTCTAAGGTCCCCTTCCTGGAAACCTCTGCACTCGCATGGGCCCCCATTGACTTGCTGGATGGGTCCTAAGACTGTAAATACACATTTCTCTTTGGCGATGAACCCGGAGAAAAGCATACCCCAGTCTGGTGAGTCTGTAGTTAAGGACTGTTCAGAAGCAGTTGCAGACTTCACTCTTGCCATCAGCCATGGAATTATGTTTTCTTTACTGAATGCTCTGATAGTTGTTCAACCAGATGAAATGAAGGAATAGCTAGGAAGCAGCTGCATGATTCTCATCATGTGACTGCTAGTTCAAAATATTTTTTTGTCATGTATTTTAACAAGGATTACGTTATTATTCCATTATATATTTTTACACTTATTTTTCAATTAAGCTTAACTCTACTTTTTAGTTAGAAGATTCAGCTTCATGATGCTGTGGCTTCATTTCTTTGGCTTTTCTTGGTACTTGTCCCCCATCTTGACGTATGATCTTTTCTGCTGTCAAAAGCAGTCAAATAGAATGCCAGTGTTGCTAGATTTTGATTTAAGATCAGCTGCTAGTTATGGTCCCAGACATGTCATTTTATCTGAGTAGCTGATGGCAGGTATTCTTTCAATTAGAAGGTTTGAATTGTTAACTGCTGGAAGGTAGTAGTTTTACCATGGCATTTTTCTAAATAAAAGGTTGTTCTTGTCACATAAAAGTTGCTTTGACGTTACACAGGACACTGAGCAGGCTTTTTGTAGTAAGATTTTCTTCTACGCAGGGCCGGTGTAACCACTAGATGAACTAGGGGGCCGCCTAGGGCGCCAAGATTGGGGGGTGCCAAAAAGTGGGGGCAGGCGGGGAGAGTAGGCGCCCTGGGCTTGGGCTGCCCGGCTCCCCCCGAGCGGTGCCCGGTTCCTGCTGCTCTTGGCCGGCAGGTGTGGTACCCCAGACAAGCCCGGCCCCTTACGTCTCCTCTGTGGCGGTGCCCCCCGCCCGTGTCCTCCCGGCGGCCGTGTCGGCAGCGACCGGGGAGCCTGAGAGGAGGAGTGGCCCCCAGGCAAGCGGGGGAGACTCCGAGGTAAAGAGGTTGCTGGCCCTGGCACGGACCAAGCGCTGGACACTGACAGGTACCTGTCCCTGCCCCATCTCGGCATCGCCTGCCCCACAGCCCAGTGAGTGTTATCTGCCCCACCAGCCTCAGTGCCCTGTCCCATACTGTCAGCCACCCCAAGCTCACTGTGACACCAGCATCCCTTGGCAAAGGGTCCCCTGATCTTCACAAACAGCAGTCACCGCAGGCCTGACAAACTCACTGCACCCCACATGTGTCTTACAGGGCACTTACTCAAAAAGAGGAATGCGGAAGGGATCTACACAAGGCTGGTAACTTGTCAAGAGTGAGACTCTTTGTGAGATTTGTGCATGGGTAATATTGAAGGAATAATTTATTTATCTTAAAAGTCTGCTTTACAAACTTGGAGTAGAAATTAGTCACCAGGAGATAATGGCCCTTTGGGGCAAGGGGGATTTGTCACCTGCCTAACCGAATAGGCTAGGTGCAATGCAAGGCTCAATTGTTTAGCTTTGCACAATAGTAAGACTTTGAATGGGACACCATCAGAGGCGATGGCAAACAACTGAAATGCCTTAAAGGTAAAAAAGGAACATTACAACAGCCGGTACCTGTTCTGACAGGCTGTTTATAATGCTAAGTTTACTAGTTTTCGGAGGTTGGGGGGTAGGGGTGGGGAGGGAGAGGGAGGGCGCAAGGTGGAAGTTTCACCTAGGGCGCAAAATATCTTTGCACCAGCCCTGCTTCTACATGTCCTTTTTATTTTCTTTTAATGATTGCAATGATCATAAAAGTGCCTGAGAGCCCCGAAAACTTAAAGGCCTCTATGCAATCCACAGAAGAGATACAGCAGGGACAGCAGCACCACATGTGCTTAAACAAAGTTCTGGGGTGCGTGTCTCTGAAGGAGAGAGGTTAATTCAGTTTCCCTGCTCATTCATTTCCTAGATCCTCTGATGATGTAATAGGCTGGCAGTGTTTGTTCGAAAAGCCCCTTCCTGTTATCAGGAGTTGATCTTGTTGGGAAAAGGTTGAGTGGATTCTACTGACTCACTGAGACAGGTGCCTCATTTTCCCATTTAAATATAAGGGAAGTAGAAAAACCACTCTAGAGAGAGAGAATATCTTAGAAGTCTTGAGGCAGGAAGCTCAGGTGACCACCACCACCAAACCTGGGGAGAAGGATAAAGCCAAACTTTGTTATTGGTAACTACTTTATTAATAAAGCTAAACTCCAGGAAGGGGGTGCCTTTTTGACCCTCCACTGTGTGTAGCTTTTGTTTTAAAGCAGGTTAGGAAAGGTATTTGCTCACATGCTGATTTTAGAGAAATGCTCCCATATTATCCTGGAAAATAAAGAAAATCCTCTTTTCCCACACAGGAATAAAACACACAATCAAACTTAGAGGAGACTGTGGCAGCACTTAGAGAAGATAGCATTAACTATACTACAGCAGCATATGTAAATATTGCAGTGTATATTTAATTTAGGCTTGGTGCATTCATTTTGTTGCATGTCCTCTAAATAAATCCTTCACAGTACTGCTTGAGTATGCTGATGGTATGAACATAGCACATCAAAATATATTTTTGACATATTATAATGAATTAATTTGCTATAGACAATTTAATCTATTTCATCGTCAAAAATGAGAATTTAAATATATAAGATTGCCTGTGTCACATAACAAATACTAGCTTGCAGTCATATTTGAAATTAAGTGTGATGATGTATTCAGTGAATATTTTTCCTGGATAAAATAGTGGCTTCCAGGGAGATAGAAATTACTTGGAGTTACAGATACAATTATTTAGCTAAGTTTGAAAAATTCTGTTTCTCGTCATGGGAGGGGGAGTCATTTAAAAACAATTGTATGATGAAAATGTTTCTGCTGGAGTGTATACCTGAGCAGCATACTAATTTGTTTCCATTGTATAACACATTATTCCAGTGTAACACAATATGCCAAGCCAAAGGCCAGATAATTATTGATCTTTTTTCATAGAAATGAAAGGCAAGCTTCTTGGAAATTCAAATGCACCAGGAAACAAAAATCCTTTCAAATAAAGTGTAATCAATTGCACTCACAACATTTTTAGCATGCAACCATTTGGATATGTGATTTGGGCACTTGCTGGTACAATTTGGGAGAGATTCTGACAATCAGAATTCCCTAAAAGATGAAATATTGAACATTATGCTATCATGATTATCAATGATTCCTGTTTTATACAAATTCTTATAGACTAGTAGTGATAACCTGTTAAAACCAAGACAAACCACACTCCAGAGTAGATACAAGCTCTTTTGTCCCATGATGTACCTTTTGCCATTAAATGTTATGGGTCTGATTCACTGTTGCTCTGCATGTTTATATTCATTTATACAAGTTCAAAGTAGGGTGACCAAGTGTCCGTTTTTCGACCAGAGCACCCAGTCGAAAAGGGACCCTGGCAACTCCAGTCGGCAGCACCGACTGGGCCATTACAAGTCCCGTCAGCAGTGCTGCAGGGCTAAGGCAGGCTAGTCTCTACCTGTCCTGGCTCTGCGTTGCACCCTGGAAGTGGCCAGCAGGTCCGGCTCCTAAGCAGGAGGGCCACAGTGCTCCGTGTGCTCCCCTGTCCCAAGCACCAGCTCCACACTCCCATTGGCCGGGAACCGGCGGAGGCAATGCCTGAGGGCAAGAGCAGTGCGCAGACAGAGCTGCCTGCCATGTCTCCGTCTAGAAGCCGGACCTGCTGCTGATTCCGGGGTGCAGCATGGAGTCAGGACAGGCAAGAAGCCTGCCTTAGCCCCCCCAACTGCACTGCTGACCGGGAGCCGCTGGAGGAAAGCCTGTGCCCCAACCCCAAGCCCCAATCCCCAGCCTGAGCCCTCCTCAAACCTAGAGGCCCCTCCTGCACCCTAAACCCCTCATCCCCAGCTCCATCCCAGGGCCTGCACCCCCAGAGCCCTCACCCCCTCCTGAACCCCAACCCCTTGCCCCAACCCAGAACCCCCTCCCACACCCTGACCCCCTCTGCTCACTCCCTAGCCTGGAGCCTCCTTCTTCATCCCAGGCCCCACCTCCCTCACCCCAACCCCCTGCCCAGCTCAGAGCCCCCTCCCGCACACTGAACCTCTCATTTCTTGCCCCACCCCAGAGCTCGCACCCCCGTTAGAGCTCTCACCCTCTCCCGCACTGCAACTCCCTGCCCCAGCCCAGTGAAAGTGAGTGAGGGTGGGGGAGAGCGAGCTACAGAGGGAGGGGGAATGTAGTGAGCAGGGGGCAGGGCCTCAAGGAAGGGGTGAAGCAGGAGGCGTGGCTCCGAGAAGGGGCGGGGCTAGGGTGTTCGGTTTTGTGCAATTAGAAAGTTGGCAACCCTAGTTCAAAGTAAGGGTAAAACACTATTTGATTTCAATAGGTCTTTGTGCGGGCTCTGGGGCCTACACAGGATTAGGGCCTATTAACACAATACTAACAACAAGCAATAGGCATTGTACTGTAAAAGCTGTAAGTAGTAAGTTACCATAAACTCTGTCATCTTGGTCTGAATATATGACATATCTTTCCTATTTTCCAATTGCTTATCTGTGTTTCTGTGCACTGAAGGTGTTCATAGAAAATATTCTTGTGTTTTGTTTGCTAAAGAACTAAATTAAAATTAAGGCTATCAAAAGATTAAAATAATTAATTGTGATTAGTAACATGATTAAAAAAATAATAATGATTAATTGAGCTGTTAAAAATAATAGAATACCATTTATTTAAATATTTTTGGATGTTTCATACATTTTCAAATATATTGATTTCAATTACAAAACGGAATACAAAGTTTACAGAGCTCACTTTATATTTATTTTTTATTACAGATATTTGCACTGTAAAAACAAAAGAAGTAGTATTTTTCAGTTCACCTAATACAAGTACTGTAGTGAAATCTCTTTAGCATGAACGTTGAACTTACAAATGTAGAATTATGGACAAAAATAACTGCATTCAAAAATAAAAGAAAGTAAAACTTTCAAGCCTACAAGTCCACTTCTTGTTCAACCAATCACTCAGACAAACAAGTTTGTTTACATTTGAATGACATAATGCTACCTGCTTCTTGTTCACAATGTCACCTGAAAGTGAGAACAAGCATTCACATGGCACTGTTGTAGCCAGCGTTACAAGATATTTACATGCCAGATGCGCTAAAGAGTCATATGTCCCTTCACGCTTCAACCACCATTCCAGAGGACATGCGTCCATGCTGATGATGGGGTCTGCCTGATAACAATCCAGAGCAGTGCGGACTGACGCATGTTCATTTTCATCATCTGAGTCAAGTGCCACCAGCAGAAGGTTGATTTTCTTTTTTGGTGGTTTGGGTTCTGTAGTTTCTGCATCGGAATGTTGCTCTTTTAAGATTTCTGAAAGCATGCTCCACACCTCATCTTCTCAGATTTTGGAAGGCTATTCAAACCTTGGGTCGAGTGCCGTAGCTATCTTTAGAAATCTCACATTGGTACCTTCTTTGCGTTTTGTCAAATCTGCGGTGAAAGTGTTCTTAAAATAAACAACATGTACTGAGTCATCATCCGAGACTGCTATAACACGAAATATATGCAGAATGCAAGTAAAACAGCAGGAGACATACAGTTCTCTCCCAAGGAGTTCAGTCACAGATTTAATTAACACATTTTTTTAACGAGCATCATCATCATGGAAACATCCTCTGGAATAGTGGCTGAAGCATGAAGAGGCATACAAATGTTTAGCATATCTGGCACATAAATACCTTGCAATGCTGGCTACAAAAGTGCCATGTGAACTCTTGTTCTTACTTTCTGGTTACATTGTAAATAAGAAGTGGACAGCATTATTTCCCGTAAATGTAAACAAACTTGTTTGTCTTAGCGATTGGCTGAACAAGAAGTAGGACTGAGTGGACTTGTCGGCTTGAAAGTTTTACATTGTTTTGTTTTTGAGTGCAGTTATGTAACAAAAAAATCTACATTTGTAAATTGCATTTTCATGATAAATAGATTGCACTTCAGTACTTGTATGAGGTGAACTGAAAAATACTATTTCTTTTGTTTATCATTTGTACAGTGCAAATATTTGTAATAAAAATTAATAACATAAAGTGAGCACTGTACACTTTGTAGTCTGTGTTGTAATTGAAATCAATACATGTGAAAATGTATAAAAACAACCAAAAAAATTTAATAAATTTCAATTGTTTAAAACTGCTATTAATCACAATTAATTTTTTTATCATGATTAATTCTTTTGAGTTAATTGCGTGAGTTAACTGCATTTAATTGACAGCCCTAATTAAAATCCATTGTGGCTGTTCTATCATGGAGTCTTTCAGGCTATGTTTTTATTACAAAGGGTTTGCAGAAAGGTTTTAGATTCATGGGATAATGTCTGCACCTAGCTTGTAGATAGTTAAATAGGGTCTAACCAACATGGTTGCTTCAAAGGAAAAATATGTCTCACTAATCTGTTAGAATTCTTTGGAAGTGTCAGTATGGTAATATGTACAAATAAATAGTGATGATGATAAAGTAGTGAATAAAGGAGAATTGGTTTATAAATTCAAAAGGCCTTGACAAGATTCCCTCAGGGCATGTGTCCACACTGCAGCTGGCAGTGTGCCATGCAGCCCATAGACAGATGCATGTGAGCTCTTTGTGAGCTACTGTGCTAAAGTTAGTGGTGTGGATGTTGTAGCGCAAACAGTGGTGTGGGCTAGCTGAGCCTGAGCTCGGGTGGCTAGCCAGTGCCACCACGCATGATGCAACATCCACACTGCTATTTTTAGTGTGTTACCTGGAGCGAAGCGAGTGTGTATTTGTTTCCCCTGGCTGGAGGCACTCTCCCAGCTGCAGCGTAGACATACCCTTAGAAGAGGCTGAGACAGACTGCCAATATATCAAGTACTATATATCATGAACAAATGGAATTTATGGCATTAAGATAAACCTTATGGAGTTAGGGTTAATACCTTTGGGGTTCATTGTATTAAAAATGCAATTGAGTATGTGTTATTGTGGCATTGTGTGTACCTTCTCTAGTAGGAGGGGGATGCTGATGTACTTCCTCTGTTATCTGTCCTTTGAAGCCACCCCCCTTGCGAGGTTCACATATACTAACTCGGACTGGATACTCTAGGGACCAACAGACAAAGAAAGGATTTTTGGATAAATAGTCTGGTTTTAAACTGGCTCAAGGCCTTCTACCTGATCCAGCAAAAGGACAGTAACCTTGGTCCACAGAGGACCCCAGTCCTTATGGAAGGATTGGAAAGACATGGCCTACTGAGGCCCCATAAGACTGGGTGCTAGTTCTGAGCTGAGGCTCTGATGGACTTGTGACCACAAAGGAAACCCCTTGAATGGGGTTTTGAAGGACTGCTCCTGCCAGAGCCTGTGTTAGAGTTGGGGTGATGTCTGGTAAGCTTTTTAGCTTGTGTGTAGGTTCTTTTATTGTTTTAAAAATGTTTTCTCTGTAGAGCTTTTACCTTATAAATAGGCTTGCATAAAAATGTGCTGTGTGGGTAACTTAGAACTGTAGTGATTACAGCTATCTGTCTCTGAGGAGAAAGCAAGCAGGTGTGCTTGGGCAGCCTGTCTCTGCTGGGAATAACACAGTGAAGGCAGAGAACTCTGCGGCCTGGAAATATGCCCGTCAGAAGGGAGTGAGACATGGTTTTCCACTCAAGAAAGGCAACAGGTGAAGAGCTGGAACTTGAGAGTTGGTGTCCTTGCTGGACCACTGAGGGGAAATACAAGTGCAGTTGCCCTGAACTGTAATGCCCCTCTGCCATGTACATTGGCCAAACTGGACAGTCTCTGTGTAAAAGAATGAATGGACACAAATCAGACGTCAAGAATGATAACATTCAAAAACCAGTTGGAGAACACTTCAGTCTCTTTGGTCACTCGATTACAGACCTAACAGTGGCTATCCTTCAACAAAAAAACTTCAAAAACAGACTCCAAGGAGACATTGCTGAATTGGAATTAATTTACAAACTGGATACAATTAACTGAGGCTTCAATAAAGATTGGGAGTAAATGGGTCATTACACAAAGTAAAACTATTTCCCCATGTTTATTCCCCGCTGTTCCTCAGACGTTTTTGTCAACTGCTGGAAATGGCCCACCTTGATTATCACTATAAAAGGTTCCTCCCCTCCCCCCGCACTCTCCTGCTGGTAATGGCTCACCTTACCTGATCACTCTCATTACAGTCTGTATGGTAACACCCATTGTTTCATGTTCTCTGTGTATATAAATCTCCCCACTGTATTTTCCACTGAATGCATCCAATGAAGTGAGCTGTAGCTCACGAAAGCTTATGCTCAAATAAATTTGTTAGTCTCTAAGGTGCCACAAGTCCTTTTCTTTTTGTGAAAAAACTAAGTAATCATGAGGTGAGAGGCAAACTGTTGTCATGTATCAAAAACTGGCAAAGAGACAGGAAACAGAGTAGGATGGCCAGTTTTCACCATGGCAGAAGTTAACAGCAGAATATTTGGTCTGATGTTGATTAATGTATTTATTAATAATTTTGAAAGGGGAATGAGCAGTGAGGTTGCAACATTTGCAGATTATTAAGTTTTTTAGGTTAGTCAAATGAAACTTCAGAGGGACCTAACCAAGATAAGTGCATGGGCAATGCAATGGTAGATGAAGTTCAGTGTTGATACAAAGTGATGCAGATTGTAGGAAAAAGTTGTGCAACTCATCTATCTTCCAGATTTCTAAGTTAACTGTATCAGCTCAGGAAGGATATCTGGGAATCAGCATACCCAGCGCAATAGAGACCTCTTTTCATTGTGCATCTGTAGTCAAAAAAGCAAGTCATATTTTAGGATGCATAGGGAGCAGGATGGAGAATAATATGGAAAATATGTAAGTCAGTGGTGTGACCTGGTTTTGCTGGTATACTGTGTGCACTATTGGTCACCCCATATCAGAAAGAATATTACAGATGTAGAGGAGGTTCCAAGAAGGAAAAAGAATGTGTTTAAGGACATGGAAAAACACATATGAAGAGACTGAAAAATTTGGGATTGTTTACCGTAGAAAAGAGGGGACATGATAAAAGTATACAAACTAATGAATGGCGTGGTGAAGATAGATTAGGCACTTTTGTTCCCCCAGTCTCATAACACAAGAACAAGGGAATATTGGGTGAAATTTAAAAGTGGCAAATTCAAAATGAATAAAGGAAAATGCTTTCTTTCACACAGCTATGGAACTCATTGCTACTGGATTTTGTTGAGGCCAAAAATTTAGCAAGATTAAAAAATGGATCAGACATTTATATGGATAAGAATATCCAGAGTTATAATCGTTAATGCTAACAAATTTTGGAAGGTATATGAAACCTCATTTTTCAGAGCATAAACAGTCTCTAAGTGTTAGGGATTAGGATGAGAGCATCATGGGGGCAGATTATTCCATATCAGCCTACTGAGGGGTTTCTTGCATCTTCCTCTAAAGCATCTGGTGCTGACCGCTGTCAGGGACAAGATATTGGACTAGCTGGACCATGAATCTGACCCAGTAAAGCAGTTTCTATGTTCCTATTTACACAATGACTTTCTGAATAATATAGACTTTTATTTTAGATAGCTTTAATTGGGGATTTTAAGCAGTAGGTGGTGAAATGTTCATTTTTTTTCTGACAGGAAGAAATGTAACTGTTCTTAAATGGCATGGGCAGAAGTGAATTAAGTTATTTTTCCCCCAAGGTCTCTGAAATGAGGCTTTTACTGCCTGCAGTGTAATAGTTTTCTTTTGCTATGTAAATGCAGTATCAGTCTCGTTTGCTACAGAAATGTTTTCCTAATGCCTTTTTTTGTGCTTTTCATGCTGTGAAGCAGCTGATAGGTGTTCTTTTAAAAGGTAAATTGTAGGAAATTCATATTTAGAGGGATGCTGGCAGTAATTTAGGAGAACAGACATGTGAAGTGTAGCATGCATTTGTTAGTGAAGAATATTGGTAAATAGATAGCCTTTTTGAGGTTGATTGGGACAATGAAATAAAAAGTAATTTTTTTTTTACCCCCTTCTGACTTACCTCAAGTCAATTATTTAACTTGTGTTAGTCTCCGGAGGTATTGCTCCCAGAGTGAGAATTGTAAATCATTTTAAACACACTGATGAATTTAACTTTTTTAAACAGGTACTTTGATTGTCTTTTTGTGCTAAAATGTGAATGTTTTCTTTTAAATATTACATTATAGGACTCTTATCCTGAAGGAAACTTCCAAATACATTGAGTCAAATTCTCCCTTTTGTGCACCGGAAGTGGGAGATGATACTGAATTGGAAGGAAGAGATGGTTTTATTGAATGGGAGGGTCAGTGCATGAACATCCCTACAGTCCATTTCTGAAAGAGTATCCACTCCACATTTTTTTCCATCAGTGACCAAAATGGCTTATCAGATTATGCTTTCTGTCAGTCTATAGCTGGAATAAGGAGCTGGTGGCACATAACATGGCCACTAGCATCAGCACACCTGGCCACTAAGAAATCTGTGGTGAAAGGGACTATACACAGAAGATTTTCATAGGAGGAAGTGTGGGAAGCTACAAGGGGAAGGAGGCAGTGAGGGCCAGTATCGGGGTGTGGGTGTGCGCGAGGGTTACCAATGTAAAGCCCCAGTTTAGTAAAGCACTCAAGCATGTGTTTAAACCCATTCCTATTCAGGACAGCACATAAGCACATGATTATCTTTTTTAAAGATGTGCTTACATCCCATTGACATCAATGGGACTCTGCCTTTGTCTACGGACATAGGTTGTACCAATGTAATTACATCGATTTAAGACTACCTTACATGATTTAGTTTAAGCTGATAAGAAATGAATTTAAGTTAAATCAGTGCCAGGCACTCCTAAATTGATTTAAGTGTCCCCACACAAGAGAGATGCACTGATTTAACTAAATCAATGTCTAAACCACTTTAGTGTACTTGGAACAATTTTTGTATTTGGACAAGACTTCAAGTGCATGTTTGCTTAAAGTTAAACATGTGATTAAATGCTGTCATGAATAGGCCCTGATCCTACAATCACACACATGATTACATTGTCTTCAGTGAAACTGATTGCATGCTTAAAGTTAAGCATGTGTATTTGACTTTGGAGGATCAGGGCCTAATATATTGTGTCTTGAGAGATTAAATTTTATTCCAAAACTGAAATACATAATTACCACACAAGTCATCTGGAAAATACAGAGCTTCATTCAGTGCTGTTATTTAACATTTAATGGCAATTTTCTCACATTTGCCACTCTCTGAATCATTATTAAACAGTATGGAATAAAGAGTTCATATTTGATATAAAACAATTTATAACCTCTACTCTTGGAATGAAAGTCAATAAATCCAAGAAAGTATATCATCCTTGAACACATCAATTGTTTGTGGTTGGGATGTCTTTCACAGTGACGTTTCAGCTTCATATCAATTATTCAGCATATATTTGAGTATATGTTCTGTTTGTGTGTGTTTAGTACATTAAACGGAAAAAATCTATTAATGCAAATGTTCAGGTTATAGCACAGTTGAGATAAAATATAAACCAAGAAATAAAAGCTCTGGTTCCTACAGCAACATTAACTTGGACATATTTTATATATGTATTACTTCCTATTCATATTTTGCTGGTTAAAATATAGTTTATATATGTTTCTGTCCATTATAAAATGTATACTCCAAAATATACAAGATGTACATATAGTTGACTTAATATTGCTGCAGAAACTTTTGCACTGTCCTTTTATATTGATGAAAGCTTAAATGTTGCGTTAATATGGTAGTCTTCTGCATTTAATTTCCTTCTTTTTAAAAATAAACAATTTTTAAAATGTGACTATGGTTAATAATGTTGGCATTCAGATAGCCTTAATTAGACTAGAGTTCATATCGCACTGAGATTAATTCGATTAGTTTGCATGGTATTATTCACACCTCATTGAGGGGACTCAGATAGTTTAGAGTTGGGCTCCCAATCCTGCAGTTGCTACCATTTGCTTGGAGAGAGAAATGTTTTTTTTACATGCAGCAGTAATTGACAGTACTTACAGTATTCCCTATAATCAAAACAGGAAATACAACAAATATATAGCTGCTGTGAGCAGTAAATGCTTTTTATGGCACCATCTATATTAGCTGACCATTGCTAAATGCAGCAAAAAGTGGCCTAAAGGCCCTAAAGTTTTGAGATTTGCAACAGTTCTCACCTGTAGTTCTCTTTTGTGCCTGATATTAAGGCAGGATATTCTTGTGCATTTGTGGGTAGGTTTTTGTTTGCTTTTTGTTTTTAATTATTGTTTTTGTTTTTTCTATAGTACTTAACACTATGGTATCTGAGTTCGCCAGGATTATAATGTTTTTAGCCTCATAACTTCTTTCCCTAGTTCTCTTTCCATCCATTTAACTACTTTTTATGTCTTCTTACCCCTCCTTACCATCCATCCTGTTCTGTTCTCTTCTAACCTCTCCATTCCTCCCCCATTGTTCTGTGATCCACGATTTCCCATCCCCTTGCTTTCTCACTTGCCATTGCCTCTCTCCATACCCTTCCTTGCTCTCTGCTCCTCTCATTAGGACTAGGATGCAATGCAAGAGATATTCCAGCTCTGTCACAGACTTTCTGTGTGACTTTGGGCAAATCATTTAACTTCCATACCTTGGTTTTCCCATTTTACACTACCATGGCATAAGCATGTGAATAAAAATACTCATCTCACATCAGCGTTGAGAGAAACAGTTCACTGATGTTTGCAGAGCACTTTGAGGTCCTTAGATGGAAAGTGTTCTAGAAGTGCAAAGTATTGCTTTTATTTTTCTGCTCTTCCTTATTCCATGATTCCCTCACCATACTCATCTCCTCTGTGGTGCTGTACTCTCTCTGTCTCCTGTTCCTCTTGCAATCACCACAGTCTCTCTTCCAGTCTCTGATGGAGAAGGCTTCTTCCGGAAGCTCCCAGAGAACCAGTCCTACTTGTTTCAGTGTGTCTGATTTAGAATGTCAGAGTCTGTTCATTTTGCACCTCTTATTGGTCTGCACAGAGTAGAGCACCCAACAGAGCCCCCCATTCTGCCTCTTAATATGGGAGTCAAGGCTGCTTGGAGTGGCTGAGCAAAAGGAAGGGCTGAGCAGAAAGGTTTTTTGTGTGTGCTAGCATATCTGAGCAGTGCGCCCATACAGTGGGCAGCAGTTTAGTAGAGTAGCTTCCTCTGTCAGATGGGCAGATAAAGAAATATTTGGCTTGTGAACTGGGCCGGGAGTAAAAAATCAAGGAGGCATGTATTAACCACTTCCTGAAAAACCCTGGGAAATAATTCCCATAGGCTTTCCCTGACAGCTAAGAGGGGAGAGGACATACCATTCCTCTTTGATCAGCGTCCCTTTCCTTTTGTTCTTAGCCCACGTGGCAGGCAGGGAACCTGTTAACCCTTTAGAGACTGCAGCACCTTTGCGTTGCCAAAAGGTTGTGCTAGGCATTTAAACAGGCCACACTACCAGGGAAACTTAATAGCTAAAGTTTCAGTTAATAGCTAGGTTATAAAGTTAATAGCTAGGTTTCAGTTTTTACACCTTATTAAAGTCATATTTCTCATCTCTGTAGTTGCTTTAGTGAAACATAGCTCTCCAGTCAAGACAGGAATGTGAAATATAACTTTTATTTATGATTTGGAAGTTATCAAGTTAGCAATACAGCGGTGCACAGACAATCCAGAAAGTTTTGGAAAGTGTACGGGACAATTTCCTGGTGCAAGTGCTGGAGGAACCAACTAGGGGCAGAGCTCTTCTTGACCTGCTGCTCACAAACCAGGAAGAATTAGTAGGGGAAGCAAAAGTGGATGGGAACCTGGGAGGCAGTGACCATGAGATGGTTGAGTTCAGGATCCTGACACAGGGAAGAAAGGAGAGCCGCAGAATACGGACCCTGGACTTCAGAAAAGCAGACTTTGACTCCCTCAGGGAACTGATGGGCAGGATCCCCTGGGAGAATAACATGAGGGGGAAAGGAGTCCAGGAGAGTTGGCTGTATTTTAAAGAATCCTTATTGAGGTTACAGGGACAAACCATCCCGATGTGTAGAAAGAATAGTAAATATGGCAGGCGACCAGCGTGTCTTAACAGTGAAATCTTTGCTGATCTTAAACACAAAAAAGAAGCTTACAAGAAGTGAAATATTGGACAAATGACCAGGGAAGAGTATAAAAATATTGCTCGGGCATGCAGGAGCATCAAATCAAATGAAATCAGGAAGGCCAAATCACACCTGGAGTTGCAGCTAGCAAGAGATGTTAAGAGTAACAAGTAACAAGGGTTTCTTCAGGTATGTTAGCAACAAGAAGAAAATCAAGAAAAGTGTGGACCCCTTACTGAATGAGGGAGGCAACCTAGTGACAGAGGATGTGGAAAAAGCTAATGTACTCAATGCTTTTTTTGCCGCTGTCTTCACGAACAAGGTCAGCTCCCAGACTACTGCACTGGGCAGCACAGCATGGGGAAGAGGTGACCAGCCCTCTGTAGAGAAAGAAATGGTTCGGGACTATTTAGAAAAGCTGGACGAGCACAAGTCCATGGGGCCGGATGCGCTGCATCCGAGAGTGCTAAAAGAGTTGGCGGATGTGATTGCAGAGCCATTGGCCATTATCTTTGGAAACTCATGGTGATCGGGGGAAGTCCCGGACGACTGGAAAAAGGCTAATGTAGTGCCCATCTATAAAAAAAAGGAAGAAGGAGGATCCTGGGAACTATAGGCCAGTTAGCCTCACCTCAGTCCCTGGAAAAATCATAGAGCAGGTCCTCAAGGAATCAATTCTGAAGCACTTAGAGGAGAGGAAAGTGATCAGGAACAATCAGCATGGATTCACCAAGGGCAAGTCATGCCTGACTAATCTAATTGCCTTCTATGATGAGATAACTGGCTCTGTGGATGAGGGGAAAGCAGTGGACATGTTGTTCCTTGACTTTAGCAAAGCTTTTGACACGGTCTCCCACAGTATTCTTGCCAGCAAGTTAAAGAAGTATGGGCTGGATGGAAAGTTGGGTAGTTTGTCGGGCTCAACGGGTAGTGATCAATGGCTCCATGTCTAGTTGGCAGCCGGTATCAAGCGGAGTGCCCCAAGGGTCGGTCCTGGGGCCGGTTTTGTTCAATATCTTCATAAATGATCTGGAGGATGGTGTGGATGGCACCCTCAGCAAGTTTGCAGATGACACTAAACAGGGAGGAGCGGTAGATACGCTGGAGGATAGGGATAGGATACAGAGGGCCCTAGACAAATTAGAGGATTGGGCCAAAAGAAATCTGATGAGGTTCAACAAGGACAAGTGCAGAGTCCTGCACTTAGGATGGAAGAATCCCATGCACCGCTACAGACTAGGGACCGAATGGCTCGGCAGCAGTTCTGCAGAAAAGGACCTAGGGGTTACAGTGGAGGAGAAACTGGATATGAGTCAACAGTGTGCCCTTGTTGCCAAGAAGGCCAATGGCATTTTGGGATGTATAAGTAGGGGCATTGCCAGCAGATCGAGGAATGTGATCGTTCCCCTCTATTCAACATTGGTGCGGCCTCATCAGGAGTACTATGTCCAGTTTTGGGCCCCACACTACAAGAAGGATGTTGAAAAATTGGAAAGAGTCCAGCAGAGGTCAACAAAAATGATTATGGAACTGGAACACATGATTTATGAGGAGAGACTGAGGGAACTGGGATTGTTTAGTCTGCGGTAGAGAAGAATGATGGGGGATTTGATAGCTGCTTTCAACTACCTGAAAGGGGGTTCCAAAGAGGATGGATCTAGCCTGTTCTCAGTGGTAGCAGATGACAGAACAAGGAGTAATGGTCTCAAGTTGCAGTACGGGAGGTTTAGGTTGGATATTAGGAGAAACCTTTTCACTAGGAGGGTGGTGAAACACTGGAATGTGTTACCTAGAGAGGTGGTGGAATCTCCTTCCTTAGAAGTTTTTAAGGTCAGGCTTGACAAAGCCCTGGCTGGGATGATTTAGTTGGGGATTGGTCCTGCTTTGAGCAGGGGGTTGGACTAGATGACCTCTTGAGGTCCCTTCCAACCCTGAGATTCTATGATTCAATGATTTTGGCCAGATCAGTAAAATATATGTCTAAATGCTCCTTCAAAAGCTTTAACTGTGGTTTTGATGTTTGATTTGTGGATTATGATTTTTTTAAAAGCAAAAAGAAATTTACGTTCAGTTACTAGATACGTTATATTAAAAGTGTGACAAGAACTGACAAGAACAAAGAATATTGTTTTTTTTCTTTTAAGTATTCATTACAAGTTAATGCAAAGGCTGTTCTATGACTGAAGGACAAGAATCTTAAACTCAGTTACAAAAAAAACCCTGCCGGTGGACAGTGGTCTGCATTGCATTTTAAAATACAGTGTCTCTGGGGTCAGTGTTTAAAGATGTTTAGATTTGTTTTCATTTACTCTGCTATGACAGTGTAGAGGAGGCCTGTGTGTAACTGAGAATTGGGCAAAATTAACAATCGTGCAATGGATTCCTTTTCCAGGGGGACTGTTTTTCACTCTTTGTGTTTTATTGTTATAAGTTCTTTGTTACTTAAAAACCTTTGTTAAAACAAAATCCAGTTACTATTCAAATTGGTGACTTTCTTTGAAATTTCCCCAGTCTGGAATCTGGGCTGTTGCTGTCTGTGACATCATTCTATGAAATTCCAATTCCCCTAGCTTGATGCTGTGCTTTTGGAGCTCAGAAAAGCACCTCTACTAACACCATCTCTCTCTCTCAGCCCCAGTCTCCTACCTTATGGTGAGACAGGAACTCCTGCTGCAGGCTTCTGCAGTTGTGGTGTGAGCAGCGGGATTGGTCATAAGGTATTGTAGTGTATTGTATTGTAGTGACTAGGGAGGGACCTGGGGCCATTTTGTGGCAGGCTTCTTTCAGTCCTGGTAACTCATGGGACCCTTCACCAGAGGGATAGGAGGCTTAATAAGATGCAACTCCCCGGCTAAGTAGACATCAGACAAGCAGTATGTCTCATGGCAGGCGCTGGGGCCAAGGCACAGATCTGGATGAGCGTGAGTTCAGGTAAATGGACTCCATGTTCCTGTTTTTCTTCCAGCTTCTCTCTGCCTTTGTGATCTGCCTCAGTTATGTGTTTGAGAAATTTAAGATGGGAAGGGTGAGCAGGCTGCTTTCTGACTCTCTATCCCCCAGTCCACAAGTTGTACGCTGTAGTGACTCTAAGGCAGATAGCTAGCCTGTTCCTCCTCCAGCAGGATTTCTGTTGGATGATTGGTGCCCTGTTTTCCTAGTGTTGCAGTCAGATACAATGCTGGAGAGGGTCCCAATCATCATAGTTTGAACTAGGGTTGCCACTAGGCTGATTTCTAATGGATCTGTGTGGATTTTGTACTGGCTTCCTGGTTAAAAGATTTAATGTACCATTTTTCCCTACTTGGGATACATTAGAGCAGTGGTTCCCAAATGTTTTACTGATGTGACCAACCAACTGCAATTTGTCTTATTTTGAAACCCTAATCCTGCCCTAGTGTAGAGTGATTGGAGAATGAACCTACCCCATATTCACCCTGCAGTGGTGGCTCCTGTCCTGTCCTATCAATGTTCTTTGGAGTAGTTCCTATAGCATTAACTATTTGGCAGCAGGCTGTGGATCAGGATTCTCATTGGGTCACAAGTAGGTGAAGGAGGCCTTGGCCAGCCTCCACTTCATTTCCAACTACATGAATGATGTCTCCTTGGAAGTGGTCACCTAGATACCTATGAACAGCTCAAGAGAGGAGAATCCTCTTAAGGCTACTGTGCCAGGAGATTCAGACCAAGCAGACCTCATAGCTACTCCTGTTAAAGGTGAGAAGTTTTCTGAGGAGCCTTTGCATCAAGCTCTTCAGAGCCTCCATGATGAAATGAACATCCTTTTGGAGCCCAAGAAGCTGATTATCTTTCCTGCTCCAGGATCATCCAGCCCCTACGATTCCCATTTAAGTGTTGGTAGAAATCATAGTCCCCAAGGTCCAACTGGGCAAGAGTCCTGAGGAATAGATCTGTGGCAGCAGGTGTGCACAATGCTGGTTAAGGAGAGTTTTTAATACCGGGAAGCTAGTCCCATCTCTGCTTCCAGTGAGAGGAAATCTCCATTTCCTATAAGCAGTGGGGACAGATTACCAAAGATAGCTGGGTGCTATCTATGATCTTATTTGGATATTTGTGGATTTATAGTCTTTTCCAAATTCTCACTGATTTGTGCCACCTCCCATCTCTTATCAGCCAGAGAAGCAAGAAACAGTGTGGCTGGACCTACAGCAGAACCATCTTTGGATGCCAATCAAGGATTGCTTTGTAGGGGTCCGTGATCTGTTGTTTGTGATGACAAAAAGCTTGGGGTAGGGGAGCATATGATGTTCTGCATCCAGTCTTAGATTTGAAGAGGTTTAGTTCCAGTGTAGAATACAGAAAAATCTACATGGAATCACCCTGGACAGTTATACCTGTGGTGGGACCTGGAGAATTCCCTAATGTCATAGCTCTAGCAGTCACCTTTCTGCATATTGGCATCTCTCTACCTGAATATGTCCACTGGGAAGCAAACATAGCTTGTTTTCCCATCGGGACCTTGCAGTCATGTATACTTTGTACAAGATAGGTGACGGGCCTGCTGCTAGCAGCTGAGATTCCTGTACCAGATGTAGACTGGCTACAGCGCCTCCTTCTCCGAGAGATACAACAGAGATGTGTCTTCCACAAGATCCTTTAATGAACTGCCAGGAATGGCTGCTGTGAGCTTCATTTAAATATGTTACACATGGTGCCTAGTGGCTGAACAGTATAATACAGTTAGGCAGACCATTACACTAGCGTCTAATCACCAGATTCATGAGCGTAGGCAAGAATCTCTCTTATATGTCCACTGTTTGTTTGTATTCTAAAAATACTTTTGCATAAGCTCTTCATAAGTTTGGGGTCATATTTGGGTGACTTTCAGTTGAGATGGCCATGTTGTTGGTCATTTTCTCTGTGTGGAGGATGAGAGAATTAGCAGTTCTTTTCTTATAGGTTCTTTCCTGATCTTACACTAGATCAAAGTATCCATCTGCTTGGTATCTAGCTTTCCTCCAAAGTTAACTCTAGTTTTCATAGAGATCAGTCCACTGATCTCCCTTCGAGTTGTCCTCTTACCCCTCTTCTAAAGAGTTCGTAGAAAAATAATTTGAATTTTCAGAACTCAGACTATCTGCACATCTCCAAGAAATTCACTACTCCATGATTGTGCTGTTCAAAATATTTTTTTTAAAAGGGCAGGAGCTGGAGAGAGACCTTCCACTCAATCATAGTAAAGAGGCTGCCATTAGGTATTGTTATTACCTGTATTGTAATAAATACAGGGTTTCACATTTCACTTGTACCAATCGGGCACGTCTCATGAACACTAACAACTTTAAATGTGAACTGTAAAGCTTTTACAAAGTAATATAAGTGTGCAGGAATCCAAATAATGAACAGAATGGACAATTATGGATTTACAATTTACAAATATATCTACATTTAAAAGCATATTTGAAAAGAGCACCACATCCACTCACCAGCCATATCTTGTGTAGTGTTCCTGATTTTTGTTTCCTGTGTACAGTGCTTTAGGAGTCTTCATATTTTAATGTGCTATAAATACATTAGAAGTTGCTATTGGATTCATTTTAATTTGGACCAAATAAACTATACACAGAATTGAAATGTGTGCTTTTTGGAATATACTGAAGTGAATAGAAACTAAATATTCTTTGGAATCAATGTTTTTTTGCTCCTCAAGCTTAGAATCTGGTCTTCTGTTGTTTGAGTACATAAGTGCCAAATGTTTGAAGGAGATTGATTCCAGGATTTAATTAATCAAGAGTTTGTCCATATAATACTTAAAGGCTTAACCTAAATCTTCCAGCACACTTCAGACTGCAAGGTTAGCTATAGGACATGTGACAATCCCATAATATCAAGATGATTGAAGAATTACTTACTTTTTTATATTTAAACCCCTTCGTGTTTATGACAAATCTGGTAGACTGCGAGCTAGCACTTCAGTTTTTCTAACCTATTAGACATAATACTGGTATGATTAGATTTGTGTTACACTGGTAATAGCATAAGCAATACTGGACATGTTTTTTCTTACGGTGGCTGCAACTGGAAATGTCAGTGAGGTTTAGAGCTGTAGATGACTGCAGCTGTGCCTCAGCAATAATTGGGCTTATTAAAGTGATACCAAAAGCATATGTTGTTGTGATATCTCCTCCATCCATGGAGAGTTAGATATTTTACCCCACTGTTTATTTGGTTGGTACCTATTGTGTAAATAGTAGTTTAGTCCATTTCTAGACAGTAAAATCCTATTTTAGCCTTAGGAAATAAGAGCCAATTTAAAATACTTCAGTTGTATAATGTGATTGGAAAATGAAAAGAACTGTGCAAGCTGTTCAGGTATATATCCCTCACATTTACGTTATTAAGTGCCCACTTGGTGAGCAATCTTTCATCCCATAAAACCATATATTACATATCTGTGGTGGTTTCCCACACATATTTTGCAAGTATCAACTTATATGCTGGTTGGTTTTTGTCACTGAATGGTGTTGGTGACCGGTCTTACTCGTCACGTTATTTTTTGCCTTTCATAATCACTAATGGCTCTTATAGATTTTTTCACAACTACAGGAATTTAATTTCAAAATCACAAGCGGACTACATTTGAACCATCATTGATTACAAAACAGAAACCACAATCTCCATTTTTCCCCTCAAGAATGAAAGTGATTCCTTCAGTCTGAGACCTTAGTGAACTTTATTTTGTGAGGATTAGGAGGTGGATAAAAAAGAAAGTGAGAGTTGGTGGGTATTAGATCAATACTGTGTAGGCATTTAGTATGCATCATATTTACGTTTGTATCTCCATAAACACATCTCTTCTATAGAAGTGCATTTATTTTCACTCTTCATTAAGAATGAGTGCCACCAATACCAAGAGAATGTGCATTTAGCATAATGTAAACATTGGGATAGTTGAGTGCATGGCTGATATTCAGAGTTAAAAATGTTAATGACCAGGTTTACACCATGTTGACTCTTAGTTGTTTTATAAAAATCTGTTGTTAAAACATACTAATATGACCAACTCATTGATAAGTGATCATGCATGTGAAACTATGCTAAAGAAAGAGAAGTGTTGAAAATAACTCAGTAAAGAAGAAAGTCATGTTTGTTTATTTATTGTTTGTGAGAGAGAAATCATAGTCATATTTATTTGCAGAGATTTCCCTGGACTTGGAGGTTTATTATGGGCAGTAATTACAACCAATGAAGGAAATAAGATCATTGTTTACAATTAGTCTATATCACAATGCTTCATTAGTAGCAATCATGTGACACTGAATATAGTCTTACAGCTGCCACAAACCTCACCACCTTCTGTTCCTAGTGCAAGGCACACTTTTTCAAAGTTGCCTTCTTTAATATAAACATAGAAACATGTACCTAAAAAAGAAAAACCCACCCTACCAAAACAAAACACTCCACTGTACACACATTTCTTCCTGGGGGAGAGGATGAGTCACATTGCTTAATGCAGTAGTGGAAGGCACTCAGATACTCCAATGATAAATGCAGAATAAGACCCTGTATAAAGTAAATTAGAATATAAGTTGCAGTGCTTCATCTGGTCCTACACAGCAGTTTTGCCACTATGCGAGATGAGTTACACTAGGGAGCTAAGAAAGTGATGTATTTTAAAACTGACAAGAAATCAAAACAGATCTAGACTAAACAGACGATACTTTATTATTGTAACATACATATAGTCTTTAATGGTCTGTAACTGTCATTTGAGCAATAAATGAATAAATTAGAAATCTACAAGCGGAGAGAGAAAATGAATATGGGAAATGTTTAAAGAAGGTATGTGGGGGGGGGGGGGAAACAAGTCCAAAATATCACACCCATTCTTTTTGTAGCCACGAACTGTAAGATAAATAACGTAATCCTTTCAGAATGAACTATTGCATACAAGTGAAGCACCGTTTTCTCTGCTCTAGCTTTCACTGCATTCCTATCAATAAAGGAGACTGCTTCATACAAAGTCAGCCTTCTGTATGCACCTTTTGCAATTTCCATTCAGATAGTCTGATGTCAGCAATCTATAGCTGAGTGAATTCTTATTAGGAATTCAGTACATTCTGAAGCAAGCAACTAAATGTTTAAAAGCTTGATCCGGTCGACCACATTAGCATGAGATGAAGAAAAGTATTTTTTATATTCAGGTTCCCTGCGACCAATTTCTGTTTAATTCCTTCTCTCTCCACATAATGAACTACCACCAAACGCATTTAAAGGAAAAATTATGGATCTTCCACAACAATGCAGCCTGGAGATTTTTTCAAAAAGAAAATTGTTATCAACTGGCATAGACTCCTAGGTCCCCTCCATCCCTCATAGCAATCTGAGATTTAATGAGCCACAGATTTTTTACACTTTGTTTTTAATTTGACTTAGCATTTTATGAGGCAGAGTCTGGTAATTCACATTATTTTTTTTATAGTCATATTAACTTTCTTGCTTACATACAGAGCTTACAGTTAATAAATGCCTCTGATTTCCATAAAATATTCAGGGCAGGCCATTGTTACAATGACTTTTTTTTATCCCTGCTAAACTTCAATCAGTTTCAAATCTGAAATGCATTAAATGGCTGTGTATAATGTTATAATTTGTGCTAAAATAAATTTTTTATAGTTAGTGTTGGTTAGGAAAGGAGCTTATACAAGAGGCATTAATTGCCATGCTTAATTATTTAAAATATATAGATTTCTTACCAGTTATTTGAATGTGTAACTCATTTACCATTCATGTAATGTTCTTGTTTAGCAAAGTGTACAAAAGGATTCCTGTCAGGCTAAACTGAAATACTGAACCGCATCAAGCAAGAAAGTGTCTTGGCATTTCAGCTGTTCCGTTTTGCTCAGAGGTTCCAAATATGCAGTTCCTGTGGTTCTTTCCACAGGATAAATGTATCCCCATTTATTAAATGGCATATCTGCACTGTGTTATGAACATCCTTTTGTTTAGACAGTGGAAAAATATCCTTGGTGAATTATGTCTCAGAATATTTTGAGATATCTATAGTTTTTCTAGGACATTTGTTACTAATTTATATCTACATTTTCCCTCTTTAGGGTTTAGTTGGCAGACCAAAGCAGTTGGAGTGTCCCTGTAGGGGTAGTTGAGGGTTCCCCTTGTCACAGATGAATCCTCAGTTGGTGCAAAGCCAGCATAGCCAGCAGAGTGCAGGGAGGAACAGGGTAGACTCTCTGACAGGTCCTGGCCTACTGTGGCTGCTGGCTGCAGGCAGTGTGATTAAGAGGAGTCCTGAAGCTGCTGTAAGTTTCACTGATGGTCATTTCAGCTCCAATAGGCTGAGGATCAAGGTTGTGGAAAGACACATTCATGCCCCTCCCTCCCCCTACACCTTTGCTTCTCATCTACCCTGAGTGTACACTTGTCCTGCTTGAGGGTTGAGACCCACTGAGTTTTATGAAATATACATAACCAAGTGCAGTATCATTCTAATATCCGATATGTCCTTTAATGGGAACCACTCATTGTAGGGGGATAGACATGATCTAATGTGTCTTTTTTTTTAATAGCAATGATCCTGGGCCCTATGGCAGTGGTTCTCAACCAGGGGTATGCCTACCTCTGGAGGTCTTCCATGTGGTACATCAACTCATCTAGATATTTACCTAGTTTTACAACAAGCAACATAAAAAGCATTAGCAAAGTCAGTACAAACTAAAATTTCAGACAATGGCCTGTTTATACTGCTCTATATATTACATCAGTGTTTCTCAACCTGGTGGCTAGAATTCATTTTATATTTATTTATATCACTTTATCATTATATGATAAAAATGAGAAAGTAAGCAATTTTTCAATAGTAGTGTGCTGTATTTTTATCTCACTTTTTATCTCACTTTCGTATTTTTATCTCTGATTTTGTAAGCAAATAGATTTTAAGTGAGGTGAAACTTGGGGTAGGCAAGACAAATCAGGTTCCTGAAAGGGGTGCAGTAGTCTGGAAAGGTTGAGAACCACTGTCCTATGGATCTGGTTTTCAGATGTACTGAGTGCCACAATTCCTTTAAAAAGAATGAATTCAAACTGGAGCAGGTACAGAGAAGGGCTACTAGGATGATCCGAGGAATGGAAAACTTGTCTTATGAAAGGAGACTTAAGGAGCTTGGCTTTTTTAACCTAATTAAAAGAAGGTTGAGGGGAGATATGATTGCTCTCTATAAATATAACAGAGGGATAAATACAGGAGAGGGAGAGGAATTATTTAAGCTCAGCACCAATGAGGACACAAGAACAAATGGGTATAAACTGGCCACCAGGAAGTTTAGACTTGAAATTAGACGAAGGTTTCTAACCATCAGAGGAGTGAAGTTTTGGAATAGCCTTCCAAGGGAAGCAGTGGGGGCAAAAGATCTATCTGGCTTTAAGATTCTACTGGATAAGTTTATGGAGGAGATGGTATGATGGGATAATGTGATTTTGGTAATTAATTGATCTTTAAATATTCAGGTAAATAGGCCGAATCCCCTGAGATGGGATATTAGATGGATGGGATCTGAGTTACCCAGGAAAGAATTTTCTGTAGTATCTGGCTGGTGAATCTTGCCCATATGCTCAGGGTTTAGCTGATTGCCATATTTGGGGTCGGGAAGGAATTTTCCTTCAGGGCAGATTGGAAGAGGCCCTGGAGTTTTTTCGCCTTCCTCTGTAGCATGGGGCATGGGTCACTTGCTGGAGGATTCTCTGCTCCTTGAAGTCTTTAAACCACGATTTGAGGACTTCAATAGCTCAGACATAGGTGAGGTTTTTCATAGGAGTGGGTGGGTGAGATTCTGTGGCCTGCATTGTGCAGGTGGTCGGACTAGATGATCAGAATGGTCCCTTCTGACCTTAGTATCTATGAATCCTCTGAAGTTTTTACACTACCTTTTTTTAAATCTAAAATGTCCCTTTGTTGCAACGAGTCATACAGTGCCACTGCTGGTAGCTGTGGGGGTAATGCTACTATAGTCCAGTCATCAAGAGGTCTGGCTGCTTTGGATGAGATCAAACCCATTCAATCCAGCAGATTCTTCAGCCCCTGGGGAGAATTACAACTTTCATAGATACGGTTCCCTGGGCCAGAAACAGAGTTCAGGTTGTGCCGGAATGCTCGGGAATGCCATTCCAGCACTTTTAACAGCATTGTGGTACTTGTGGTACCATCACTTACAAGTGTGTCAGAGGGTAGCTGTCCCTGTGAAGGCATCAGAGGCCCAGCCTACCTCAGGCAGGCTCCACAAGAGAGATTGGGACAATCTGGGAGTTGTTAAATCACTGAGTAACTGGAGGCATTTAATTAGGCAGGGAAGCACCTGGGCACGATAAAAGGCTAAGGACCTCAGTTAGAGAGAGAGAGACTTCAGAAGAGAAAGGAAGCTCCAGCAGATTGGAGCTCCCAGAGAGCCCGAACCAGAAAAAAGCTGTGCTGTTCGGAGAGGGAGAGAGAGAGAGGGCAAGAGTGCGCACTCGAATTAAGTGGAAGCTGTGCTTCCAGCGTAAGGAGGTGGAGGTAGGTGGAATCTGAGCCAAACAGAAACGATGCCTCTAGGGCACAGAACCTAAAGGGGGATCCTGGAAACAGAAAGCTCCCTGGTGAGCCTATGAGGCCAGGGAACCTGGAAGAAATTCTTCAAGGGAGGAGAGAATTCACAATGGGCAGAGAGGCCAGAAAACCCTTCCTGGTGTTTGGAGAGACCTTCACAGACCTGGACATCAGAGAAAAACTCCATCCAGACAGCATCAGGAGTTCTGAGGCAACAGCAACCAGACAGAGCTACTGGACAGAGGCAAATACTAAACTCAAGACAAGTGACATATAGACTGGGACTGACTGAGCCCCTCAACCAGGAAGCTGAGGTAGAAAGGTGTTGTGTATGTCTGTGTGAGGTTGTTCAGTTAAAGACTTTCTGGTAAATAAAGGAGACCCTCTGTGGAGGATGCTCTCTAATATCTCAAGCTGGTCTGGGCTTGTTTACACTCCAGGTGGAGGGAAATCAAGGCAGGATTCTCTGCTGTCCTTCTGTTGACCAGAGGGATGTGTGCTGGGGTGACCTCCCATACCTTCACAGAGTGATAGTGCCAAAAGTGTGTACTGGCACTTTTTTTTTTTTTAGTACGGGAACACTGGACAGGTACATGTACATCCTCTTTCTGCATCTTCTGTTGGCTCAGTGGAAGCTGAGGGACAGCGACCTACAAGCAAGGATCCTTCTGTCTCTAGATGCCAGACAATGTGTGTTTTGGTTGGAAGACTGTGTGCCAGAAGAGAGGGATGTTATTGCAGGACCTGTAAAGAATAACGTTTATACTAATACCAGCCTCTGAGATGGGGAGTGACTTTGTAGTTCAAAAAACCTGGTCCAAGCAAGTGAAGTTACTTCATCAGTCTACTTAAGGGACAGCTCTTCAAGGAAGCTCTGGGCTGAGAGGGTCACCCAACTGGCCTTCAAGAAACAGATATTATATCTCCCAGTTCATCTAGACAACATGACTGTAGTCTCTTACATCAACAAGCAAAGGAGCACCAGGAGCACAAGGCTAGCTCAAGAAGCAGCAGTGCCAAAGAACTGGGTTAAACAGCACCCTCTGCCAATTAAGATCAGTTGCTTAACTGCTAAACTAACCTAGCAGATGTTATATGGGAATGGGAGCTCAGGCTAGCAATTTTTCTGTTGGTGTGGAAATTATGGGTCACTCTATATGAATCTAGAAGACCCAGCTGAGGTATTATGTCTAAGTTGTACATTCAGAAATGAATCAATTTAGTTTGGAAGTACCTGCTAAGGAAGCTGTCACCTGGGGTTAGAAGGTGATGCAGTGGCCCTACTGGAATCCCTGGGGGTTTCCCCCAGTACCAGGGCCTTCCTCCCATTTGGTGGTTTCCGAGAGATGGGCTATTGCTCCTTCCTGCTCAGTATCGGATCCTGACTCTGGTACTGACCCCAGTGCCGAAGTCCAGGAGATGCCTCTAGGGGACGTATTTGAGGAAAAGGAAGGAACCGCTCCTCTGGTGCAAGCCTCCTCCTCATCCTTCCCAGATGAGACTGTTGCGGGTTCCAGCCCAGGATGATTTCAGGACCTTCTGAAGCGGGTCGCTTCAAACCTGGGCTTGCAGATGGAGGAGCTCAAAGAGACATCATACAGCCTTATTGATATCTTGGATGCAGCAGCTCCATCCAAGGTGGCCCTGCCCATCAATGAGGTGGTGATGGAGCCAGTCAAGGCCCTATGGCAAACCTCTTCTTCTCTGACCCCGGCTTCAGAGAGGACAGAGAAAGTATGATGTGCCAGGAAAGCAGATTTGATTACCTGTACTTGCTCCCCTACCCCGCCCTGGGGGCCCGTGGTGGTGGTGCAGCAAACTTCAGGCCCCAGCAGCTCCTCCTTCTGTGTGAGACACTCCATTCATCTCAAGGCGTCTCATCGTCTCGGAGCCTGTAATGTATTGGCAGGTCTTTCTCCTCTCACCATAAGTTCTCTCTTCACCTGGAGGTTGTCAGTGTCATCTTCCAAAAGTGGGACCTCCCTAGGTGGACCTGTTTGCCACCAGGCAGAACAGAAAATGCCATTAGTTCTGTTTGCTGCTTGGGCACACCCTGGGCTCCCTCGCCTGCTCTTGTGAGCAGACCACCTACCAAGGGTTCTGGAGCCCTCCCAAAAGTGTGGGGGCCGGGGCCCCCCGCTTCCCCAGGCCCTGACCAAGCTGGAAACCGGAGTAGGGCTGGAGAGCCCGCCCCCACCCCCACACTGGGTGGGGGGGAGTGGAGGGTCTGAAAGCAGTTGTCTACCTGCCCTCCCCTTGGCTCCCCCACCCAGGGCAGGTGGAGAGACCCAAGCTCCCCACAGCTGCGCACGTAGCTCTCCTCGACCTGGCTCCGGATGTGGGACAGGAGGCCTCAGAGCCGCAGCCTGGCCATGGTAAGAGCCATAAGGGCAGCTGTGGGGAGCTGCAGCGGACCTTCCACCTGCCCTGGGTGAAGGGCCCGAGCAGCCCCCAGCCTATGTCCCTGCCCCCCAGGCACCCTACCCAGGGCTGGTGGAGGATCCGCACCATAGCTCCTCACAGCTGCCCACACGGCTCTTTCCATGGCTGGGCTGCAGCTCCGAGGCTTCTCTCCCTTCCCCCCGGCTAGAGCTGGGGCGGGGAGAGGCACAAGTGCAGCTCCGGGGAGTCTGCATGGATTTGCAGACCCTCCACCTGCCCTTGGCCAGTGGGGATACGGGCTGGGGCTGCTCTCAGCCCCCCTGCAGCATGGACAGGTGGAGGGTCTGCCATAGCTCCCCAGGGCTGCCCGGGCTTCCTGGCTGGGCTCCATGCTGGGGGTGGGGCCTTGGGGAGAAGAGGAGGAGGGGAAGGGGGCAGGGTCCACCCCTGCGAGAAGTAGATGTGCCAGGCCACCCTACTTTCTAAAAGTGGGAGGCTCCTGAGCCCCCCTCCCCTGATTCTGGTGCCACTGCTGCCTACTGTACGCCTTCCTCCGATCCTCTTGGTTCACAAGGTTCTTCTGAAAATCAAATGGGACAAGGCAAGAATTATCCTGATAGCATAAGCGTGACCTTGCCAGGCATTGATTTGGCACAATTCTGGACCTCTTGGTGGCAGCTCCACTTCACCCAGACTTGATTTCACAAGACCACAGCTGGTTGCTTCACCTGAACCTTCCCTGCCTGCACCTAACTGCATGGATGCTGCATAGCTGAACCCTGAAGAACAGGCTTGCTTGGAACAGGTCCCACAGGTCTTTCTAGGTAGTAGAAAGCCTTCCACCAGGGCTACTTACTTGGCCAAGTGGAAGTGTTTCACTTGGTGGGCCTCCAAACGGGATCTCTCTTCATCTCTTTCTTCTCTTCAGTCTATCTTGGACTGTTTCCTCCACCTAAAACACCAGTGTCTAGCACTCTCATCTATTAAGGTTCATTTGGTTGCTGTCTCAGCCTTCCACTCCCCAGAGAATGGCAGATCAAAGTTCTCTCACGACACGACAGCCCAGTTTCTCAAGGGGTTGGAAAGACTCTATCCTCTGGTTTGCGAATTGACCTACCACCCATGGAACTTAAACCTGGTCCTGTCGAGTCTTGGGGCCCCCATTCAAGCTGTTGGCATCATGCTTCCTACTACTTCTCTCCTGGAAGGTTGCCTTCCTGGTGTCAATCACCTCGGTCAGAAGGGTCACTCAGATCAAGGCCCTTATGTCAGAATCACCTTACACATTGTTCTTCAGGGACAAGGTTCAACTGTGCCCCATCCAGCTTCCTGCCAAGGGTGATGGCACAATTCCACAATAACAAGGTCATTTTGCTACCTGTCTTCTTCCCAAAAGCTCTGAGGTATGACAGCTTCATATGTTGGACATTAGGCAGGCCCTTGCCTTTTGTACTGAGAGGACTAAGCCCTTCTGGAAATCCACACAGCTCTTTGCAGCAATAGCAGAAAGGATGAGAGGGCTACCTGTGTCAACCCAAAAAATCTCTTGTCCTGGATAACTGCCTGTATTCTGGCTTGCTATGAGCAGGCGAACATCCTGCCTCCAGCCATCATGACCATTCATTCCACAAAAGCCCAGGCTTCATCAGCAGCATTCCTCACACAGGTACCAATCCAGAACATCTGCAGAGCCTGCATACCTTCACGTCCCACTACACCATCACCCAATAGGCTCAAGATAGGGACAATGGATTCTTCCCACAAGGTCTCTTGGGCCCCTCCACCTGCCTGGGGTGGGGAGGCCTGAGAGCAGCCCCTGGCCTTTGTCTCTGTCCCCCAGGCCTACCACCCAGGGCAGGTGGAGGGTCCATGGCTCTTCACAGTTGCCCATGCTGATGTTAGCCTGACCTGTCTCTGGCTTCCACCCTAGCCTGGAGGTGGGTCCTCAGGGGCCAAAGAGCCACAGCTGGGCCATGGTAAGAACTGCCTGGGCAGCTCTGGGGAGCCACGGACCCTATACCTGCCCTGGATGGGGGGGTCCGAGTGGCGGGGACACAGACTGGGGGCTGCTCTCACCACCCCCCGGCCCTGGGCAGGTGGAAGGCCTGCAGCTCCCTACAGCTTCCTGGGTCAGGTTCCAGCTTTGGGGATGAAGAGGAGGCACAGGGGGCCGGGACCATGATGAAAAGTGGATGAGCCAGGCCCATCCACTTTCAAAAGTGGGAGGGCCATGGCCCCTTGTCCCCACCTTTTCTGGTGCCCCTGGCCCAAGATGATGCCAATTTTGGGATAAGAATTTGCAGTCAGCACATTCATTAACTTTGAGCCCACTTCCTGGGATACCGCTTGTGAGTCACCTAGCATGGAATGGAGATGAGCAAACACTCAAAGAAGAAAAAACGGTTACCTACTTTTCGAAACTCTTGTTCTTTGAGATGTGTTGGTTCTGTCCGTTCCATGATCCACTCTCCTCCCCCTCTGTTCGAGTTGAATGGCAAGAAGGAACTGAGATGGCATAGGGCCATTGGTGCGTTTTATATTGGCGCATACACATGCGGCCCACTAAGGGAAAAATCTCTGGCAACAGTGCATGTGGCATGTACACAACTAGCGCGGAATGGATATGAGCGACACATCTCAAAGAACAACAGTTACGAAAAGTAAGTAACTGTGTTTTCTTTTTTTTAAACCCTTATTACTCTTTGAGGATACAGGCTATACCTATCATTCTACTTTTTCCTCCTCAGTTTTCTGGTACAAAAAATGTGCCTGGCTAAGGCATTTGGAAGTTACTTGCACAGTACAATAACAAATGAATCAAATAAAATGAAGACTAGAATCATAGAATCATAGAATATCAGGGTTGGAAGGGACCCCAGAAGGTCATCTAGTCCAACCCCCTGCTCAAAGCAGGACCAAGTCCCAGTTAAATCATCCCAGCTAGGGCTTTGTCAAGCCTGACCTTAAAAACCTCTAAGGAAGGAGATTCTACCACCTCCCTAGGTAACGCATTCCAGTGTTTCACCACCCTCTTAGTGAAAAAGTTTTTCCTAATATCCAATCTAAACCTCCCCCATTGCAACTTGAGACCATTACTCCTCGTTCTGTCATCTGCTACCATTGAGAACAGTCTAGAGCCATCCTCTTTGAAACCCCCTTTCAGGTAGTTGAAAGCAGCTATCAAATCCCCCCTCATTCTTCTCTTCTCCAGACTAAACAATCCCAGCTCCCTCAGCCTCTCCTCATAAGTCATGTGCTCTAGACCCCTAATCATTTTCGTTGCCCTTCGTTGTACTCTTTCCAATTTATCCACATCCTTCCTGTAGTGTGGGGCCCAAAACTGGACACAGTACTCCAGATGAGGCCTCACCAGTGTCGAATAGAGGGGAACGATCACGTCCCTCGATCTGCTCGCTATGCCCCTACTTATACAACCCAAAATGCCATTGGCCTTCTTGGCAACAAGGGCACACTGCTGACTCATATCCAGCTTCTCGTCCACTGTCACCCCTAGGTCCTTTTCCGCAGAACTGCTGCCGAGCCATTCGGTCCCTAGTCTGTAGCGGTGCATTGGATTCTTCCATCCTAAGTGCAGGACCCTGCATTTATCCTTATTGAACCTCATTAGATTTCTTTTGGCCCAATCCTCCAATTTGTCTAGGTCCTTCTGTATCCTATCCCTCCCCTCCAGCGTATCTACCACTCCTCCCAGTTTAGTATCATCCGCAAATTTGCTGAGAGTGCAATCCACACCATCCTCCAGATCATTTATGAAGATATTGAACAAAACGGGCCCCAGGACCGACCCCTGGGGCACTCCACTTGACACCGGCTGCCAACTAGACAAGGAGCCATTGATCACTACCCGTTGAGCCCGACAATCTAGCCAGCTTTCTACCCACCTTATAGTGCATTCATCCAGCCCATACTTCCTTAACTTGCTGACAAGAATGCTGTGGGAGACCGTGTCAAAAGCTTTGCTAAAGTCAAGAAACAATACATCCACTGCTTTCCCTTCATCCACAGAACCAGTAATCTCATCATAAAAGGCGATTAGATTAGTCAGGCATGACCTTCCCTTGGTGAATCCATGCTGACTGTTCCTGATCACTTTCCTCTCCTCTAAGTGCTTCAGGATTGATTCTTTGAGGACCTGCTCCATGATTTTTCCAGGGACTGAGGTGAGGCTGACCGGCCTGTAGTTCCCAGGATCCTCCTTCTTCCCTTTTTTAAAGATGGGCACTACATTAGCCTTTTTCCAGTCATCCGGGACTTCCCCCGTTCGCCACGAGTTTTCAAAGATAATGGCTAAGGGCTCTGCAATCACAGCCGCCAATTCCTTCAGCACTCTCGGATGCAATTCGTCCGGCCCCATGGACTTGTGCACGTCCAGCTTTTCTAAATAGTCCCTAACCACCTCTATCTCTACAGAGGGCTGGCCATCTCTTCCCCATTTTGTGTTGCCCAGCACAGCAGTCTGGGAGCTGACCTTGTTAGTGAAAACAGAGGCAAAAAAAGCATTGAGTACATTAGCTTTTTCCACATCCTCTGTCACTAGCTTGCCTCCCTCATTCAGTAAGGGGCCCACACTTTCCTTGGCTTTCTTCTTGTTGCCAACATACCTGAAGAAACCCTTCTTGTTACTCTTGACATCTCTTGCTAGCTGCAGCTCCAGGTGCGATTTGGCCCTCCTGATATCTTTCCTACATGCCCGAGCAATATTTTTATACTCTTCCCTGGTCATATGTCCAAGCTTCCACTTCTTGTAAGCTTCTTTTTTATGTTTAAGATCCGCTAGGATTTCACCATTAAGCCAAGCTGGTCGCCTGCCATATTTACTATTCTTTCGACTCATCGGGATGGTTTGTCCCTGTAACCTCAACAGGGATTCCTTGAAATACAGCCAGCTCTCCTGGACTCCCTTCCCTTTCATGTTAGTCCCCCAGGGGATCCTGGCCATCTGTTCCCTGAGGGAGTCAAAGTCTGCTTTCCTGAAGTCCAGGGTCCGTATCCTGCTGCTTACCTTTCTTCCCTGCGTCAGGATCCTGAACTCAACCAACTCATGGTCACTGCCTCCCAGATTCCCATCCACTTTTGCTTCCCCCACTAATTCTACCCGGTTTGTGAGCAGCAGGTCAAGAAAAGCGCTCCCCCTAGTTGGCTCCCCTAGCACTTGCACCAGGAAATTGTCCCCTACGCTTTCCAAAAACTTCCTGGATTGTCTATGCACCGCTGTATTGCTCTCCCAGCAGATATCAGGAAAATTAAAGTCACCCATGAGAATCAGGGCATGCGATCTAGTAGCTTCCGTGAGTTGCCTAGTGCAAAACCGGTGTGAACTAGAATAAGGTTGGGAATCAACTATCTGCTTGTGGACCTATTAGTCTTGCGGAGCTGCAACAACCCTCTCCATGGTCCTGGGCAGGCTCTCTGTGGCTTCCCAGTGCCCTTGCAAAACAGAAATGTAGAGTTTCTTCTATTGTTCAGGCTCTGAACGGGGAACTGGAGTTGATTCCCCTGGTTATCTTTGTAAATCCTAAATTGTAACATCACAGCTACAATAATTCACCACATTTATTTTTTCTTCTGAGCTTGTGATGTTTTTCTTAGCATTGAAAATTTTATTAGATCATTTATCATGAGCTAATATCATAATTTGAAATCTATATGCATATCCTATTGTTAATATGTAGTGTGATAGGTCTGTGTTGTAAAGATCAGGTTCACCTCTGAGCTTCCCCAGAGTTCAGGGGAATTCAGATCCAGTGTGTTTGTTCAGGTCTATCTCTCTTTATCCTTCCTCCACTACATAATGTAGCGTGTGTATAACTGTAATTAGAAGCAAAGGAAACAAAATTGAACATAATGAGACATTTATAATCCATTAAAAGGTTTACTCTGGAAATGGTATGTGAGCTTTGAAAGCTATTCTTAGAAGCAGAATTTAGGTGCAGTTCAGTTTTTGCACCACACAGTGTCACAATTGGTCTTTATGTCTACTCAGTATTTCTTTCTGGTTGTAGATGAAGGTATTTACAAAGCTGGTGAAAAGCGGTCTGAAATGTGGGAGGCAGCAGAAATCCAGGAAGATGAAGACACTCAGGTAGAGGTTCCAGTGGATCAGGTAATCTTTAAGCTTTGAACAAATGACCAATGTGGAAAACAAATCTTGTGTTTTTCTTTTGTCACTTCCCTTGATGCCTGCTGCATTTTTTTTACAGGGTTCATTTGTAACATTCATCGGTACAGCATTGTATACAAGGTTGCACTGTTTTTGAATACATTCCCTTTCCTTGAATGCTTTCCGAGTCCCAGTTATTTGTTTCTGTCAAGAAATGGGCCTCTCCAGCATGCTCTCTTGTGGCCCTGTCTGCACATGTTCTTTTAACCAATTACCAGGCTTAGATTGGTTCAAAACCCAACCCCCATACCTCTTTGTGGGGTCTGATTTATTAAGTCTTTCTGTAAAAGGTGACTTACTTTGTTAGTTACCCCAGGTCACCCCACTCTGGGTCCCTATAAGAGTCCAAGTCAGCACTTCATCATGGTTCAGGAGACAACCCCACCCCTGACTGTCTTCTCTATCAATAACCCCTAGGCCTCTCATATATGTATAGGCCCTTTAAAACCTTACTGGGCCAAATCACATGGTGGGATGGTTTGACCATTTGGCACCACTGCTCTTAAGAGGGCACACCACCCCATCACAGTTTCCTATGTATCAATGCAAAGTCCTTGCACTCCCAAAATCTACTCAAATACTCCCCAAGTCTTCCGAGGATGTTTACTGTAAAAAGAAGCCCGTGTTCTGAGGTGAAGAGTACAGCATTGTTTCCGGTAACCATGGGAAGTACCTGCCATTTGGTACCATCTAGTATATTTCAAAAGACAAAGCAATAACTCTTGTGTAATATTTTAACATTCTACTTTTTTTAAACTGTAATTTATGTCTCCCTTGCATTTGTTCTTCCTCCTTTCCCTTTCTTAGCCCCACTTTTCTTTCTCTTGCATGTCTGGGGTATCCTTTTTCTCTCCTTCATCTTCTTCATTTTTCTTCATTTTTCCCTGCATTGTGTTCTCTTCCTCCTTCCTCCTTCCTCATGTTTTCACTCTCTCTCCCCTTTTCTTAAGCCCTCACCTCTCCCACTATTACTCTTTCTTAGTGTAACACTTCAATCCTTCCCTAAACTCCCAAATCTACTCCCCTGGCTCCCAGCTACGCCACCGGCGAGTGCTGGGGGGCGGTTCCCCCCTTCCCCCAAGCCTGGGAGCCAGGAAAGCAGAGCAGCCTGGGGCCCCAGGCTTCTGCGGGCGGGGGGGGGGGGGGGCTGGCCCCAGTCCTCTGCGCAGGACAGGGGCTGGCCGCTTCCTGCAGGAAGTGGAGTGACCCGGCCCCAGCCTGCTTCACTCCCCTGGCTCCCAGGCTTGTGGGAAGGGAGGAACCACCCCACAGCACTTGCCGGCAGCGCGGCTGGGAGCCAGGGAGTGGAGCAGGCTGGGCAGGGTCGCTCCAATTCCCGCAGGAAGTGGCCAGCCTCCGTCCCCCACGGAGGCCTGGAGTGGGACCCCACACAGTTCCCCTATGGAGGCCTAGGGCCAGCCCCCCCAACTCCTGCCCATGGAGGCCTGTGTAGGGCAATAAAATAGCTAGGGATGGCCTTGCATGCCAGTTATACATTTTAACATTTTTAGAAGGTCTCTCTCTATAAGTCTGTATTATATAATTAAACTATTGTTGTATGTAAAGTAAACAAAGTTTTTAAAATGTTTAAGAAGCTTTGTTTATAATTAAATTAAAATGCAGATCTTATTAGTTTAGTGCAGTGGTTCTTCACCTGGGGTGCACGCACAAATTAAGCACAGGCACATACATACTACTACTTTGTTTCATCAAACCTATGTATTTATTAACGTTATGCATTTGTTAATAATTACTGTAATATACAAACAAAGTTTTTAAGTTTTCAAGTTTTTAAGCTAATTGTAGTGTAATTTTTGATACGGGGTGCAAGAACATATTTTGAGAACCAAAGGGGTGCAGGCTGCAGTAAAGGTTAAGAACCACTGGTTTAGTGTGATCCTTGCCCTTGCTTTTCCTTACTGAGTTTTTCAATGTCTAGCACGTATTTGGATACTTTAAGCTGTACACAGGCTTCTGAGTGATCAGTTGTTAACCGAGAGGGACAGAGGACAGATTTCATGTGCGAAAGTACCTGTTCACACAGGTATGTGGATCCAAATGCTGAAAGTATTGCAAAAGCAATTTTCTTCAAACAGTTACATTTCAGTGGCAGGGACGTCCAGCAGGTCAGAACAGAGGCCCCATGATCTCTCTCGGTAGCTTGAAGTGCACTCTGCAGATCTACAAACTTTGATGCCCGCAATTCTGAGCTTTTTAACTGAATGAGCTGCTTTTTGAAATCTTCAACACCCATCCACTGAAATACAGACAAATTCAAGTCACTTGAACTTTTCAGGTTTAATTAGAAAAGAAAGCATTGGGCCAAATTGCTGGAAATCTTGAACTCTGTCAAAAAATTCTGATTCCAGTTCTTGCATGTACATTCCAATCTCATCGACACTGACAGTGCAACGTGTCGAAAACTCTTTTATGTGTTGGAAGTAGCGGAAAGTAGAAGTTTGAATATCCCGAGAAAAAACTGCTAGTTTTACAACAAATGCCTTCCAAGCTTCATAAAGATCCAGAATTGTTTGCCCTCACCCTGGAGACAAAGGTTGAGTTCGTTTAGGTGAGTGGTGATGTCAGTTAGAAACATGAGTTTACACAGTCATTTGTCATCATCCAGTTCGGGGTAGTTTTGTTCTTTTTCCGACAAAAAGGCCTTGATTGCTTCAAAACAGTTTACAAAGCACACCAAATCCTTGCCACGACTTAGCTACCGAATGTTGCTGTGAAGTGGAATGTCATTATAAGCACTGTCCATCTCTTCTAGCAGTGCTTGAAACTGTCTGTGACTCAAAGAAGATCGAGCAACAAGGAAATTCACAATTTGCACTGCTGTATTCATCACATTATTAAGCTCTGAATTAGAAATTTTAACACACAGGCACTTTTCTTGATGGATGATACAGTGAAATTTGACTGTCGGACAGCCAATTTGATCTTCAAGTATCTTTACAAATCCCTTCTGTTTTCCGACCATGGCATGAGCACCATCTGTTGTCACACAAAATATTTTTCTGATGTCAACTCCTCATTCTTCAAAGTGGTTTACAAAACTTTCCACTATATCTTCCCCCTTTGTTGTGCCATGCAGGGGTTTTAGGCAACAAAGTTCCTCTTGGATTTCATCGGAAGCACAATATCTCACAACAACTGCCAAACATGGAATATTGTTTATATCCATGCTCTCATCAACTGCAACGCTAAACACTGCTGTGTCTTTTAATGCAGTTGTCTGCTTTTCCTTAATGTTTTCTGCCATTTCACTTATGCGTCTCGCAACTGTTCTGGCAGAGACAGGCAGTTTTTTTATTCTAGACATGATCGAATCTTTATTTGGCAAATCATTGAACAAAATCTCCGAACTGCTGAGAAAAACTTCTTTTATATATTCCCCATCTGTAAAAGGCTTTCCGTTTTTTGCAATGCACTGTGCAATCTTGTAACTTCCTTCTGTAGCTTAATTTTTACTTAAACTTAAGCTTTTAAAAACACTGCTTTGCTTCTCATATCCTGCTATTGCCTTCTTGATTGATTCAGTCTTGTCTGCTTCCTCAAGAAAGGTTTTCTCGTGCTTCGTTTCAAAATGTCGTTGAACACTTGATGTGTGACAAACAACACTTTCACAACAAAAAGCAGTCCTTCTTTTGAATAAATCCAAATGTGTCTGTCCAAGAAGGCTGAAATGAATGGACATCTAACTTTGCTTTCCTAGGAGCTGCCATTTTGTCAAATGTTCCCCTCAACTCTCAGTGGGAAAAGAAAAGGCGACAGAGGACACGCACAAGGTCAAACGTGGTCTGATATGAGCAGCAAAACAGGACTTAAAAATATCCCAGTGGCCTGGAAAAAAATTTAAGATGGGGGTGCTGAGCTGCGCCCCCTATTGCCCCTGTCTGCACCCCTCACTGCCCTAGGCTGGGGCCACAGCTGGGGGCGGCTGCAGAGCCCTGGGCCTAGGCCAGGAGCAGAGCCTTGGGCTGGCTGCCGGTACCCCAGGCCAGGCTGAGGGGTGAGCAGGGCCTGAGGCCCGGACCCGGCTGGCAGGGGGCCAGGCGGCTGGAACCCCAGATCAGCAGTGAGGTGAGCAGGGCCAGCGGCTGGTATACCAGGCCAGCAGCAGGCTGAGCGGGGCCGATGGCCGGGACCCCAGCTGGCAAGGGGCCAGTGGCTGGCCAGGAGTTCCATTCACCCAGGCTGGCAGCAGGTTGAGCAGGGCTGGGGGCTGGGACCCAGGCTGGCAAGGGGCCGGCGGCTGGAACTCCAGACCGGCAGCAGGCTGAGTGGCTCAGCCCGCTGCCAGTATGGGGTTCCGTCCGCCGGCTTCTGCCAGCCAGGGTCCCGATCACCAGCCCCGCTCAGCCCTGCTGGCCTGGGGTTCCATTCACTCAGTCTGGCAGCAGGCTGAGCGGGGCCAGTGGCTGGAATCCCAGACCATCTGCGGGCTGAGCAGGGTGGTGGACAGACCCCCAGACCGGCAGCGGCTCACCTGCTGCCGGTCTGGAGTTCCATTGACTCCTGCTAGCTGAGGTCCCGGACGCCGGCCCAACTCAGCCCGCTGCTGGCGGGGGTTCCGTTCACCCAGGCAGGCAGTGGGCTGAGCAGGGCTGGCAGCTGGGACCCCGGCTGGAAGCAGCGTGCCAGTAAAAATCGGCTTGCGTGCCGCCTTTAGCACGCGTGCCACAGGTTGCCAACCCCTGCCCTAGTGCATAGATCCACCTGGGTTCTGGTCCCTCTGTGCCAGCGGAGCAATGTAAAGGGGCTAGATCACTGTCCAGATTCAGGGCCAGGATTCTTGCACTCTTGCACCACATTAGATTGCCTCTGAATGGCAAAATAGGCTCATGTCTATTTGGTTATGTTAAATCTGTACGTACAGTGCTGGAACTGAAGTGGCAAACATGATATTTAGTTGTCCCACTGTTTCCTAAGTAGAGTTGTATGAAATTGGCAGAGCTCATTCTGTTTTATAGGCACTATTTCCTTTTACCTAGTTTGGAAAAGAGAGGTATCCACCTCATTGTGTTTTTTTAAAAGTAAAATTTTATGTCTTGAGCCAGCTCTGCAAGTAAGTAGATCTTTATGTCCCTGAGGTAGAGAACAGACCGGGCGAAACTCTTTGCTGCAATCATATCCCTTTCCTGTTTATGAATTACTCATGAGCCAGTCCTGATGTACTTCTCATGTATTGTGATAAAGCTCTGTCCTTGCCTCTGTGGGTCCCGCGTTTCCTGGCGGATTTTGCTAGCCTCAGAGACTCACTGTGACCCTCCACGTAACCCTTCTTTCTCTAGATACAAGGGTCACAGTCTACTGAGCCATTTGCATCATAAGCCAGCAAGGGAGGTGAGGAGAAGTTATCCTTCCTCGCACAGTCTCTGTTGTCTCCCAGTCTCAGTGATTAAACAGGGGGCAAAGGTGGGGGGGAAGAGCCCAGGCCCACCCTCTACTCCGGGCTCCAGCCCAGGGACCCTAATAGTATCAGCTATGGTAGCTGACCTTTTAGAAACATTACGTGTACAATTCCCTGGGCTACTTCCCCCACAGCAGCCCTCACTTCCTCAAGCTCCACTTCACCGTTAGCTCAGGGCTCCCTTCCTTGTGATATGGTGTGTACTACTCAGCCTCTCCAACCACGCAACTTCTTCCCACAGCTCCTGACATGCACACCCACCTAACTAACTGGGAGGCTTTTAACTAGTTTCAGCCAGCCCCTGATTGGCTTCAGGTGTCCCTATCAACATAGCATTCTCCCTGTCTTCTGGAAAGTTCTTAATTGACCCAGGTGTCTTAATTGACCTGGAGCAGCTTCCATTTCACTTAACTTGGTACCAGGGATTTGTTTAGCCTGGAGCTAATATATCTATCTCCCACTACTTTTCTATAGCCATCTGGCCTTGCCCAGTCACATATCCCCCCCTCTGCTCAACACCATAGAGTTGGGCAACTTGGGACGCCAGGCAGTATGCTCGTGACAGACCATCAGCGTTGCCATGGTGACATCCAGCCCTGTGCCGTATGCGGAACTGGAATGATTGGAGGGTTAAGAACCACCTGGTGACCCTTGCGTTCTTTTCCTTATTCCGCTGCATCCACTGGAGGGGTGCATGGTCCGTCACAAGAGTAAATCACGGGCCTAAGAGGTAATAACGCAGTGTCTCATAGCCCATTTGACAGCAAGGCATTCTCTCTTGACTACTGCATATTTCTGTTCTCTTGGGAGAAGCTTTCTGCTTAGGTAGAGGATCGGGTGTTCCTCTTCTCCCATCATTTGCGACAGATCTGCTCCCAACCCCACCTCGGAAGCATCTGTAAAATAAATTCCCTGTTAAAGTCTAGGGCTAGTAGTACAGGGTCATTACAGAGGGCCGTCCGAAGGTCTGTAAATGCCCCCTCTGCTGCGTCGGTCCACTTTACCATGTCAGGACCTTGGGCCTTCACCAGGTCTGTTAGGGGACTTGCTCTAGTGGCGAAGTGGGGAATTAACCGTCGGTAGTAGCCTACCACACCTAGGAATGCACGGACCTGCTTCTTTCGGGTCGGCCGGGGCCAGTTTTGAATTGCCTCTAGCTTATTTGTTTGGGCTTCACTATGCCCCTTCCCACAATATATCCCAGGTACCTAGTCTCTGCTAGCCCTATGGCGCATTTAGCAGGATTAGCAGTGAGGCCAGCCCACCTTAAGGTACGCAGTACTGCCTCAACTTTCTCCAAGTGGGTTCCCCAGTCTGGAGTATGGATGATGACATCATCTAGATATGCAGCTGCATAACTAGTATGGGGGTGCAGCAGCTTATCCATGAGGCGCTGGAATGTGGCTGGGGCCCCATGTAGCCCAAAAGGGAGGATGGTGTACTGGAATAGCCCATCTGGGGTGGAGAATGCTGTCTTTTCTTTAGCTTCTTTGGTCAGAGGAATCTGCCAGTATCTTTTGTCAGATCCAGTGTAGTCAAGAATCAGGCACTACCCAGTCGGTCAAGCAGTTCATCGATGCGTGGTATGGGGTATGCATCAAACTGGGATATTTCATTCAGTCGGTGAAAGTCATTACAGAATCTCATGGTACCGTCAGGTTTAGGCACTAGAACAATTGGACTGGACCACTGACTGTAAGATTCTTCAATAACCCCTAATTCTAACATTTTCTTTATTTTGGCCTTGATTTCCTCTCTTTTGGCTGCTGGGATTCGGTAGGGTCTCAATGTTACCTTGGCTCCAGGGATCGTGCGGATATGGTGATAGGTCTCAGTCGTCTTCCCTGGTTTTGTAGAGAACACATCTCTGTTGCGATTAATCATGTCGGCTGCCTCAATCTTTTGGATCGGCATCAAGTCGGATGATATCCTCACTTGCTCGTGTAAGTTATCCTCCTGGGGAAGGTCTCCTGCATGTCTAAGCATGCCTCTCGATCATGCCAAGGTTTTAGAAGATTGATGTGGTAAATTTGCTCCGATTTCCGGCGGCCTGGCTGCCACACCTTATAGTTCACCTCTCCCATGGCTTCGATTATTTCATAGGATCCCTGCCACTGGGCCAACAGTTTACTTTCTGCTGTGGGCACCAGTACCATCACCCGATCCCCTGGTTGGAACCGTCGAAGCTTCGCTTGGTGGTTATAATGGGTTCGTTGGGTCTCCTGTCCTCTCTCCAAGTGTTCCCGTACATGGGCGTAACTTGGGCTATCCGATCTCTCATCTGCAGTACATGCTCAACTATGTTCCTTCCGGGACTTGGTTCCTCTTCCCAGGCTTCTCTGGCTATATCCAATATGCCCCAAGGGTGGCGCCCATATAGTAGTTCGAATGGAGAGAAACCCGTGGAGGCTTGCGGAACCTCCCGAATGGCAAACATGAGGTAAGGCAATAGGGTATCCCAATCTTTCCCACCCCGGCTCACCATTTTCCTGATCATGGCCTTGAGGGTCCTATTGAACCTTTCCACAAGGCCATCTGTTTGCGGGTGGTATACAGAGGTCCGTAGGGCTTGTACATGGAGCAATGAACAGAGATCTTTCATCAGCTTGGACATGAAAGGTGTCCCTTGATCAGTCAATATCTCCTTGGGTAGCCCAACCTGGGCAAAGATCTGTACTAGCTCCTTAGCTATTGTCTTGGGAGCTGTGTTGCGCAGGGGAACAGCTTCCGGGTACCGGGTTGCATAGTCCAGTACAACAAGCACATGTTGGTGGCCCTGAGCTGTCTTCTCTAGAGGCCCTACCAGATCCATGCTATCCGTTCAAAAGGAACCTCTGTTATTGGAAGAGGTATCAAAGGAGCCCGCAAGTGCGTGTGAGGGCTATGTAACTGACACTCAAGACAAGAGGTGCAGTATCGCCGGACATCTTCATGTATTCCTGGCCAGAAGAACCTCCGCAGGATCCGTGCCTGGGTTTTCTCTATCCCTAGGTGTCCTCCAAACAGGTGACTGTGGGCGAGACTCAATATGGCTTTTTGATGTTTTCGTGGCACGAGAAGTTGTTGTATCTCTTGCTCCTGCATTTTCACCACATGGTTCAGGAGATCTTTCTTCACTATAAAGTAAGGTCTGGGACCCCGGACCTTCCCATCCATGGGTATCCCATCGATCTCAGCCACCTCTTTCCTGGCGTTATCATATCTGGGATCCTCCGCCTGGTCTCGCCCAAAAGTCTCTCTCTAAGCATGGGACCTCCCAATCCCCCAAGTTACATTGCATAGGCTCCTCGGTGCTGGGACACTGTGCTGCTATGTGTCCCCACTCCCCACATGCATAACATCTATAATTGCTTTTAATCACTCCCCTATCCCAGGGGTTACGGGGTTTAGTCCCGGGGTTCCCCCCTTCTCAGGCCAATCCCTTCCTTCTGGGGTCCCCGCTGGTTTTCAGCCCCCCCCCCCCTTCTTCCACCTAGGACTCCCCGGGGGTTTGGCTGCCTAACCTTCCAGGGTTGGGATCGGGTGCTTGCTTTGAAAGGGGACATCCTTGAGTAGTCGGGTCAGTTCCCTGTCATCCGTCTTTCTACCAGTGTGATCATCTCATTGTACGTGGACGGATCATTCTGTCCTACCCATTTGCGGAGATCTGATGGCAGTCCCTGCATGTAATGGTCTATGACCAGGGTCTCCAAAATCTCCTCCAGCCTGCACACCTCGGGCTGTAACCACTTCCATGCGAGGTGTATGAGGTCGAATAGCTGGGACCTCAGGGGTTTGTTCTCCTGGTATTTCCACTCATAGAACCTCTGGGCCCTTACCGCTGCCATTACCCCTGATCGTGCTAGGATCTCTGCCTTCAGACGGGTATAGTTAGTGGCATCCGTGGCAGGCAAGCCAAAGTAGGCCTTCTGGGCCTCTCCATACAAAAAAGGGGCGAGAATGCTGGCCCACTGCTCCTGGGGCCATGCCTCACTCTGAGCAGTCCTTGCGAATGAGAAGAGATATGCCTCTATGTCATCTCCTGACGTCATCTTTGGCAGACAACTAGTGGCCCTCAGGGTTCGCATCCCGTTGGATCCCCGGGCCTGGGTGGTGAGGATCTTCAGCTGGCCCACCACCTCTTTCAAGAGAGCACAATCTTGGGTCGCCTGGCTCATCAATAATTGATTGGTTTCCTGCTGTAGCCGCATAGACTCCTGTTGTGCCATTGCTGAACCCGGGTGGCCTCCTGCTGGGCTGCCGTGGCTTGTACCAGAGCTCTTACCACTTCTCCATTGTGGTATAAAGCAAACAAACAAAAACCAAAACAAAAAAAAATCCAAAACCCCAGTGCACGTTTTTTTTTAAACCTCTTTCTTCTGCCACTCTGTGAATGAAGTCCCACTCCTGACACCAGTTGTGACAAAGCTCTGTCTTTGCCTCTGTGGGTCCCGCATTTCCTGGCGGATTTCGCTAGCCTCAGAGCCTCACTGCGACCCTCCACGTAACCCTTCTTTCTCTAGAGAAAAGGGTCACTGTCTACTGAGCTATTTTCATCATAAGCCAGCGAGGGAGGTGAGGAGAAATTATCCTTGCTCGCACAGTCTCTGTTGTCTCTCAGTCTCAGAGATTAAACAGGGAGCAAAGGTGGGGGGGGGAAGCCTGGGCCCACCCTCTACTCCGGGTTCCAGCCCAGGGACCCTTATAGTATCCGCTAATAGTATCTGACCTTTTAGAAACATTACGTGTACAATTCCCTGGGCTACTTCCCCCACAGCAGCCCTCACTTCCTCAAGCTCCACTTCACTGTTAGCTCAGGGCCTCCTTCCTTGTGCCTGATATGGTGTGTACTACTCAGCCTCTCCAACAGCGCAACTTCTTCCCACAGCTCCTGACATGCACACCTACCTGACTAACTGGGAGGCTTTTAACTAGTTTCAGCCAGCCCCGATTGGCTTCAGGTGTCCCAATCAACATAGCATTCTCCCTGTCTTCTGGAAAGTTCTTAATTGACCCAGGTGTCTTAATTGACCTGGAGCAGCTTCCATTTCACTTAACTTGGTACCAGGGATTTGTTTAGCCTGGAGCTAATATATCTATCTCCCACTACTTTTCTATAGCTATCTGGCCTTGCTCCGTCACAGTATGTATAAGTATTCGTCAAAAGTGTGGACAAATAGTTTTTAGTAGGGCTGTCAAGCGATTAAAAAAATTAATCGTGATTAATAACACTGTTAAACAATAATAGATAATAGGTAGTACTATTTATATAAATATTAGTATGTTTTCCACATTTTCAACTAGATTGATTTCAATTACAACACAGAATATAAAATGTACAGTGCTCACTTTATATTTATTTTTATTATAATTATTTGTACAGTAAAAATAAAAGAAACAGTATTTTCCAGTTCACCTAATACAAGTACTGTAGTAAATCTATTTATGATAAAAGTTGAATGTACAAATGTAGAATTACATACAAAAAGACCTGCATTCAAAAATAAAACAATGTAAAACTTTACAGATTACAAGACTACTCAGTCCTACTTCTTGTTCAGCCAATCACCCAGACAAAGAAGTTTGTTTACATTTTCAGGAGATAATGCTGACCGCTTCTTGTTTACAATGTCACCTGAAAATGAGAACAGACATTCTCATGGCACTGTTGTAGCCAGGGTTGCAAGATATTTATGTGCCAGATGCACTAAATATTCATTTGTCCCTTTGTGCTTCAACCACCATCTCAGAGGACATGCATCCATGCTGGTGGTGGGTTCTGCACGATAACGATCCAAAGCAGTGCAGACTGATGCATGTTCATTTTCATCGTCTGAGTCAGATGTCGCCGGCAGAAGGTTGATTTTCTTTTTTGGTGGTTTGCATTCTGTAGTTTCCTCATTGGAGTGATGCTCTTTTAAGACTTCTGAAAGCATGCTCCACACCTCATCCCAATCAGATTTTGGAAGGTACTTCAGATTCTTAAATCTTAGGTCGAGTGCTGAAGCTATCTTTAGAAATATCACATTGGTACTTTCTTTGTGTTTTATCAAATCTGCAGTGAAAGTGTTCTTAAAACAAACAACATGTCTTGGGTCATTGTCCGAGACTGCTATAACATGAAATATATGGCAGAATGTGTGTAAAACACAGAGCAGGAGACATACAATTCTCCCCCAAGGAGTTCAGTCACAAATTTAATTAACATATTTTTTTTTAATGAGCATCAGCATGAAAGCATGTCCCCTGGAATGGTGGGCAAAGCATGAAAGAGCATTCGAATGTTTAGAATATCTGGCATGTAAATACCTTGCAACACTGGCTACAAAAGTGCCATGGGAATGTCTGTTCTTACTTTCAGGTGACATTGTAAATAAGAAGCAGGCAGCATTATCTCCCGTAAATGTAAACAAACTTGTTTCTTTTAGTGATTGGCTGAACAAGAAGTAGGACTGAGTGGACTTCTAGGCTCTAAAGTTTTACATGGTTTTGTTTTTGAGTGCAGTTATGTAAAAAAAATGTACATTTGTAAGTTGTGCTTTCACAGTAAAAAGATTGTACTATGGTACTTGTATGAGGTGAATTGAAAAATACAATTTATTTTATCATTTGTACAGTGCAAATATTTGTAATAAAAATAATATAAAGTGAATACTGTACATTTTGTATTCTGTGTTGTAATTGAAATCAGTATAATGTAGAAAAACTTCCAAAATATTTAATACATTTCAATTGTTATTTTATTGTTTAACAGTGCGATTAAAACTGAGATTAATCATGATTAATTTTTTTTAGTTAATCGTGTGAGTTAACTGCAATTAATCAACAGCCCATAGTTTTTAGCATATGGGGACTGTTTGTCTTTGATATGGTTGCCCTCCTTTGATTAGTCACCTAAGATAGTATTTCTAATCTTTGCTGGAGAATAGTGAATAACATGGACTTGGTAGGAGTTTGACCAACAATTATCTATGCATGTTTTGGGAGTCAACCATTTTTAATAATATCTGATTGTCATCTCAATGCCCAAGAATAATGATTAGTATGAACATACAAACAGTAGTGGAATGAAAGCAAACCACTTATTAACACATATATTTGTGAATCTTTATTGTTGTCGTTAAGTAACCAGCTCTGCCAGAAATCCTGGTCTGTTTGTTGTTTTTTGTGCTTACTTATCTAGAGGCTAATTTTCTAACTTTTGTTTGACTCAGATAAAAAAACACTAGGTCTGTTGATTAGTTCTCAAATACAGTGGATAAAAAGGTAAAGGTGTTCTGGGGAAGATAAATGGAGGATTTATGTTATACACTACTTCAGACTAGGCATTGTTAATATGCCTACCACCAAAATACCTAGCTGTCACAGAAAATATTAAGAACAGCATCGTTTCTATCAGAAAAAGGACCAGACTCACCACACCTCCTTTGTTTTGTGCTGCTTTTGTAAGTGGGATCACTCCTGGTGATTTTTTTCTGGTGGAAGCATTGCTGGACTATCCTGCTGCCATTATTACTGAGGAAAGGTCTCTGAGAGGCATGAATTCTGTACCATGCTCTAAAAGTAGCAAGAGTTTGGTTCATCCTGCTCTCTGATGTAAGAAACTCCACAGCCAAGGTCCTTCCACTGAAAATACCCTGCCACAACCTTAAGAGTTTTATCTGGGCCACCATCAGCCTCAGCCTCCCTGTTAGTTGCAACTATCATTGTTGAGAGAGAAGTAGCTTTTGTGATAGTTAGGTCTCTGTGGATACTACCGTTAGGATAAAATAACACCTCATGTCCCGTCTAGTTCATCTGTGTTTCTTGTGGCAGCCTGAATTATCCTGTCTTGGTCTTGGCTTGCTAATAGTAAATTAGTGAGATCGTCAGTCCATTTACTGACCTCCACAGAGGCTTCCTATGGGCATTCTGGAGTGTTTGACAGCAATGCATTCTGTCATCAGGAACTGTCTTGTTCTAATGTTCATGTTGAATTTATTGCTAGTGTGAAAGATGCTGACCTGACAGTACTGAAGACTGAACTTATATATATATATATATATATATATATATATATATACTTATCCCCTATACTGGTACAGCACAAGCAGCAGCTCTGCCAGCTTCTGCATACAGCCCTGCTAGTGTGCCTCAGCACAACCTGATGGGGCCCTTCTTTAGGAATGAGAGAATAGTTTATTCTCCATTGCCAGTTTAGCACTTGGTCTGTCTGCTGAGGTTGCCAACAAAGTTGCCAACAACTGTTAATCATGCTGATGAGTTTTGTAACACAAGGAACTGTCTGAGACCACTAACCTCATTTGTAAAGGTCACTGTACAGCCATCAGATGCTAACACCTTTCAATCATTACCAAGTCGGGCTGGAAATTGGCATCATATTTGATAACAAGTATCCTTTCCCCCCCACGCACATACACCCACCCATGAAGAATCTTCTGATTCCATGCTTTCCAAGGAAAAAGCCCAAAATTCACACTCCCCACTCTTCATCTCTGATTGAGAAGCTCTAACATTGGTGGATATATTTGTAACTTTAAAACAATATGTATATTCTCTTAGGGCCAATATTGCAAGGGTCTAGGTGCATCTGAGACCTAACCAAACCGAGGCATTCAGCACCACTTGGAAGCCTCATCACCTTGCAGGATTAGACCTTTATTGATCACCTTCAACAGCAACTTTGTGCTGAAAAGCTTTTCTGTTAACCTTGGCTGCTGCACTGTTGCCTTATGTGCCAGGAATATGGGACAAAACGCACCACCAGTACTGTCCTCTATGTGTGGGACACTACTATATATGTGCCAACTTTTCATTAGAATGCTGGCACTTCAGATAACACCACCATGTTCTCCAGCTACCAGAAATGAAGTGGTTAAGATGCTGTTACTTCTTCTCTGTTTTACCATTTATAGCATACAATTGAACAAATGCCAGATTAACCATTGACTAAATGTAGTGTGATATCAGCTAGATGCATGCTTATATACTGTGCTGCAAAATGTTGACTTCCAGCTGAGTGCATTAAAATGGCTGCCTTTTATTTTACTGTAGGCTAGATGCCAGTGGTAATTGAAAATCAAGTAGGAAAAACCAGTGTTTCTCTTAAACGGCATATATTCTTTTTTTACATTCTAAACCAAGACTGGAGGCTCCAAATACAAAATGCACAGTGCCTTTTTGTGGCATACAGGCTTTCTCCAGCTTCACACTTCTCTGTTTGCATCACTGTGCCAGTGTCAGTGGGAGTTGGGGACATGCTATGAAATCAGTTGGACAAAGGGATGGGAAAAACAGTTTATCTAGTAAGGTGTTTTCACTTCTCAGTGATGGGGAACAAAATAGTAGGAGCTTCATCAGGTAAATTTGAAATACTAATCTAATGTGTGAACACAAGGGTGGTGTTTTTAATGTCCCTATTATTATTATTACTATTAACTTTTTCTGACAGAAGAGTTTAGGTAAGGCCTCTTCATGTTGTAATGCTGCTATTATTTAATATATTTAAAACATAGTAATACAATGTTTTGTTAAAAACAGTAAAGTTTTATTTTTTTTTCCTTTTCATAAGCAGAAAGAATCTGGCTCTTCTGTCTGTCTTGCACACTGGACTCTTAGAGGAGGTAAAATGGTTGGAACTAGGCAGTATATCAAATTAACTGTTGTAGTGTCCAAAGATAGGAACCAGGAGATTCTGACAGTTATCTTTCTGTGTTCTTCTAAAGCAGGTGGCTCCAGCCCCAGTTTTAAACCAGGAAGTGGAAGTAGGAGCTGAGGCATCCCTCGACTATTTTTTTTAAAGCTGTTTGACAAGGATTCCAGCCCTGGATTTGTGGGTGTATGTGATTTTATTATTGAGAGATGGTAACTTCTCCAAAGTTAAGATCACAATTACAGTCCTATTATAAAATTGATTTTGATTTCCCCTTTCTAGTGTGCCCAAGCCCTCCCTCCCAAAATCCAGAAAAATCCTTAGACTTCCAAATTTTTAGGTTTAATTTTCATTGCCCTTGAATACTTTTTGAAAACTGCATGATTAATGTCAAACAAATATTTGCTGAGACTTCAAAATAGCTCCTTTTGAATTGTTTGCCAGCTGTTTAACATTTCATTATCCCTATGTCTGCCCAATAAATCACATTGATTCACAAAATCTGAAATGTAGATGTTTTAACACTGACTCAAACAGTCACTAATTAAAAACAGACATGATTCTCTGTCAGTGAAACAGATGGAGGAAAAAATTGTCTTTGACTTGTGTACTAGCGTGGCTACTTCTCAAACATGAAAGAACTTCAGGATCTGGTAAAATGATTCTTCTTCCATTCCTTACCAAAATGGCCTTGGCTTAGGGCAGGGGTGGGCAAACCTTTTGGCCCAAGGGCCACATCGGTGAGCGAAACGGTTTGGAGGGCCGTGTAGGGAAGGCTGTGCCTCCACAAACAGCCTGGCCCCCACCCCCTGACTGCCCCCCTCAGAATCCCTGACTCATCCAAAACCCTCTGCTCCTTGTCCCCTGACCGCCCTCTCCTGCGACGCACCACCCCAACCACCCCCCCAGGACCCCATCCCCATCCAACTCCCCCATCCCCTGACTGCCCTGATCCCTATCCACACCCCTACCCCCTGACAGGCCCCCCGGGACCCCTGACCCATTGAATCCCCCCCCACTCCTTGTCCCCTGACTGCCCCCTCCCGGGACCCCTGTCCCTAACTGCCCCCCTGCAGGACCCCAACCCCTATCCAACCCCCCCTGCTTCCTGTCCCCCCCCTTCCCGGGACCCCCGACCTCCAGCTCTTTGTCTCCTGACTGCACCCCCCCCAAACCTCTGCCCCATCCAACTGCCCCCTGTCTCCTGACTGCACCCCAGGACCTCCTACCCCATTCCCCCCACCCTCTTACCATGCCACTCAGAGTGGTTGGACAGGCTTATTGGAAAGCCTGGAAGGTGGGAGGGGGAGGGGCTGGAGGTTAGCCTCCCTGGACGGGAGCTCAAGAGCTGGGCCGGAGGTCCCACGGGCTGGATGTGGCCCGTGGACTGTAGTTTGCCCACCTCTGGCTTAGGGGGAATGTGCAGAGATCCCTTTTCCATGTAACTGAGAAAGAGAGTTTGAAAGCCTGATTTTTTGCAGTGGTACTGAGCACCACTGCTCCTACTAAATGCAATTGGACTTGTGGGTGTTGAGCATTTATGAAAATCCAGCCCTAAATGCTTAGATACTGAAATCAGTACAACAAAATCATATATAAAAACACACCCAAATGGCTCAGCGTTTCAAGTTATTGGCTTTATGATGGTAAACACATATTTTTATACTGAGTAATAGCCTACTTATTATGTGGGAAGTTAAGACTGAGTCCTTAACATTCATTTCCTTGCTTTTAAGTGCTTGGGTTTTGTAAGCGATGTTGTCACTTAGCAGCCCTAATTGGATTTGGAACAAAGTGTTTTTGCTTTTGGAATGTATGCAACATATCTATAAAGCACCATTCATTGGGTAATAGTTATATTTAAAATGTGGTTGTTGTCTCAAAGCTAAGTGAGCCTGATGTTGTGTTCTATTCATGAGATCTGCATGCCATGCTATTTATGACCATTAAGATTTTGTTGCCTACTTCATTGTCTGTGACCATTGTCTGAGTAAACATTTGGAAATGGTTTCAGTAAAGCAAAATTATGATTGACATTAAAATGAATTCTACTTGGTATTTAAAAATGTATTTTTCCCATATAAAATATCTACCTTGAAAAGAATTTCTATGATGTTGGATTCTGTAATATATTAATAGCAGCCATGCACTAACCAACTGATTGGAAGTAAAATGCCTCACTTTAGAAAGTCTTCATGATTTATGGCTTTTTGGAATTTTGGTGGCATTTGGTAATCATAGCTCTTAATGAATGGTGGCATAATGAGTGCAATTAGAATACCTCCTCCTTTTTAAGATCCTTTGCCAATATTCAATATACTACCAAGCAATCGTACTTCTTGAATGTGAACTGAAATTTACTCCTGCTCTACATTAAGCTGCTCTTAAACTACCATGGGCCTGCTTTGTAAACCAGGGACCAGAAATTCAGCCAGTGTAAACTGACTTAACACCATTAACATCACTGGATCTACATAGTTTCACACCAGATGAGAATCTGGCCTCAAGCTTTTTCGTAGGCACAATTTTGCACTGACAATTCACTAAGAGCATAGAATTGTGCCCACAAAAATGGAAGCCTGGTCTGAAAATCGGGTCTTATAATTCTCTACGCTATGTGCAATAAAACTAGTGAATTGTGAAAATGTTACTTTTTAAAAACAGATAAGCCCACTTAATTTTAAAATTTCTGCACTATTTGTGATACATCTTTTCTCTTTCTTGCCACCATACAAAAGGAAAACTCCTTACTGTGAGTTGTTGTGACTCTAGTAGGCAAAAGAATAGTCAGCTATACCACTATAAAAGGCAGAGGCCTATCCCTTTCTCATCAGTCCTTTGAATACCTCAAGTCTGTTATTCAGTCCTCTTTCCCCACCCCACCCCCTTCTAATTTTTTTTGGTACAAGTTTGGTGCTTGTTAAAGATACTGTATTGACAGCTCTGGAGGCTTAGTTCCTCTGCTTATCAAGGTACCTCAAACTGGTACCTTATGGGGAGTAGCAGTGAAAGTTTCCCCAAGCTGCTCTATCAATATGCCCTAATTCTCATCTGAAGGAACTACCTCAAGAAGCTAGAGGGTAGTTGTCTCCCTGCTTGTTCAATCCTTGACCTTTGCTGAAACTTCCAACAAGGGTGCCAGTTGTGCTAGTTTCAGAGTAGCAGCTGTGTTAGTCTGTATTCGCAAAAAGAAAAGGAGTACTTGTGGCACCTTAGAGACTAACAAATTTATTAGAGCATAAGCTTTCGTGAGCTACAGCTCACTTCATCGGATGCATTTGGTGGAAAAAACAGAGGAGAGATTTATATACACACACACAGAGAACATGAAACAATGGGTTTATCATACACACTGTAAGGAGAGTGATCACTTAAGATAAGCCATCACCAGCAGCAGGGGGGGGAAAGGAGGAAAACCTTTCATGGTGACAAGCAAGGTAGGCTAATTCCAGCAGTTAACAAGAATATCTGAGGAACAGTGGGGGGATGGGGTGGGGGGGAGAAATAACATGGGGAAAATGCATCCGATGAAGTGAGCTGTAGCTCACGAAAGCTTATGCTCTAATAAATTTGTTAGTCTCTAAGGTGCCACAAGTACTGCTTTTCTTTTTGCGAATACAGACTAACACGGCTGCTACTCTGAAACATGGGGAAATAGTTTTACTTTGTGTAATGACTCATCCATTCCCAGTCTCTATTCAAGCCTAAATTAATTGTATCCAGTTTGCAAATTAATTCCAATTCAGCAGTCTCTCGTTGGAGTCTGTTTTTGAAGCTTTTTTGTTGAAGGATAGCCACTCTTAGGTCTGTAATCGAGTGACCAGAGAGATTGAAGTGTTCTCCAACTGGTTTTTGAATGTTATAATTCTTGACGTCTGATTTGTGTCCATTCATTCTTTTACGTAGAGACTGTCCAGTTTGGCCAATGTCCATGGCAGAGGGGGATTGCTGGCACATGATGGCATATATCACATTGGTAGATGCGCAGGTGAACGAGCCTCTGATAGTGTGGCTGATGTGATTAGGCCCTATGATGGTATCCCCTGAATAGATATGTGGACAGAGTTGGCAACGGGCTTTGTTGCAAGGATAGGTTCCTGGGTTAGTGGTTCTGTTGTGTGGTTTGTGGTTGCTGGTGAGTATTTGCTTCAGATTGGGGGGCTGTCTGTAAGCAAGGACTGGCCTGTCTCCCAAGATCTGTGAGAGTGATGGGTCGTCCTTCAGGATAGGTTGTAGATCCTTGATGATGCGTTGGAGAGGTTTTAGTTGGGGGCTGAAGCTGATGGCTAGTGGCGTTCTGTTATTTTCTTTGTTGGGCCTGTCCTGTAGTAGGGGACTTCTGGGTACTCTTTTGGCTCTGTCAATCTGTTTCTTCACTTCAGCAGGTGGGCATTGTAGTTGTAGGAATGCATGATAGAGATCTTGTAGGTGTTTGTCTCTGTCTGAGGGGTTGGAGCAAATGCGGTTATATCGCAGAGCTTGGCTGTAGACAATGGATCGAGTGGTATGATCTGGATGAAAGCTAGAGGCATGTAGGTAGGAATAGCGGTCAGTAGGTTTCCGATATAGGGTGGTGTTTATGTGACCATCGCTTATTAGCACCGTAGTGTCCAGGAAGTGGATCTCTTGTGTGGACTGGTCCAGGCTGAGGTTGATGGTGGAATGGAAATTGTTGAAATCATGGTGGAATTCCTCAAGGGTTTCTTTTCCATGGGTCCAGATGATGAAGATGTCATCAATGTAGCGCAAGTAGAGTAGGGGCATTAGGGGACGAGAGCTGAGGAAGCGTTGTTCTAAGTCAGCCATAAAAATGTTGGCATACTGTGGGGCCACCATCCTAGCCACTATGGATGTAGAAGCCCTATACACCAACATTCCACACAAAGATGGACTACAAGCCGTCAGGAACAGTATCCCCGATACTGTCACGGCTAACCTGGTGGTTGAACTTTGTGACTTTGTCCTCACCCATAACTATTTCACATTTGGGGACAATGTATACCTTCAAATCAGCGGCACTGCGATGGGTACCTGCATGGCCCCACAGTATGCCAACATTTTTATGGCTGACTTAGAACAACGCTTCCTCAGCTCTTGTCCAGCTGCTGCTGGGAGGTGAAATTTCCAGCTTGGATAGACATGCACAGGCTAGCTGTGTTTGAGCTAGTATGCTAAATATAGCCATGTAACTGCCACACTGCAGGCAGCTGCACAGGCTAGCTGCCAGAGTACTGGGCAGGATTGTACTGGAGTGGCTAGCCGGTGCCACTGCCCAGACTATTACAACTACACTGCTATTTTTAGTGTGCTAGCTCGGTCAAAGGTAGCATCTGTACATCTCCCGGAGCTGGAAATTATGCCTCTAGCTGCCGTGTAAACCGACCCTTAAGCATTGGTACAGCCAGCACTGACTGAGAGTCCTGTTCATCTGTGATATAAACTAGCAAGTAGGTCATGCTTCTGCCTCAGTCACTCATCAGAGGTTAGGACGACCCTGATATTCTATGATTCTATGATTCTATGATTCTATGACTCTGGATTTGAAGTGTATTGAATCCTTGTGAAGTCTGTGCTGAGTTTGTGGAACTACTTTGCCCCTCTTAACCATGCATTGTGCTTAATGACACAGCTTCCACTAAGTGAAAGGATTGCCATTCTTTCTGATGTGGGTGGGATAGTCTCAGTTTTAATGGATCTATGCTGCTTCCTGCAAGCCAATGTACTGACTGTAAACTCCATTGTGTTCCACTCACATTAAAAGGTCTGCCTGCCCAGGTCCAGTGGCAGGATTAGGGCCCTCATCTGTGCCAAAGTTAAAGTCCTCAATAAATGTTGGGCTCCCAGACATTGCATTGCAGCATTTTGACAGGAGTAGCATTGCGTCTCAGTGCAGCTTGGTTTCACATTGATGCAGTATCTCACATTGTGCAAACACCAATATCAATGGCCCAGCATTGTGGCACAGAGCCATTACTTTGTCCACAAAAACTGTCCATGGGAAATGCTGTATGCTGGTTATTTTGAAGATTGGCGCTAATCACCAGTGAGAGGCTGGCAGGTAAAACTAAGTGAGCAGGCTCAGGGGAGAACTCTAAGGTAGTTATGGAAGGCACAAGACATCTCAAAGCCAGAAAATATATGTACCAAAGAAGCAACTACACAATAAAACATAAGATGTTTCTTGGCATTTCCAGTGTTATCAAGACTCTGGCTAACTTTTGCAAATTAATCTAATACTTTGTTAGGACGTAGTAGGCATATTCTCAGCTGGTGTGAATCAGCATTGCTCCCCTGAAGTGAATTGAGCTATGTTGATTTTAAGCCAGCTGAGAATTATGGGTTGTAATGTCTTCCATAGGTACACAATGAACACTCATGTACACCTATGCACTAAGGACCATTCAACAGAGCCCATTAAACTCTGTTGAAAGACTCCCATTGACCTTAATGGGCTTTGGATCAGGACCTGATCTTGCCTGCATTCCCACATGTGTTAAAGTTTACTAATTCGCTGATGTTGGCTCAGTTGGTGGAGAACTGCTGCATCTGATGGCTGATCTGTCTGGGGAAAAAGCAGTGTGCATTGGTCGTTAATCCAGATAAAACTAACTCCCTGTCCATTGCCATCAAACAGCCTCCAGTTCCAGATTACATTATTAACCTGTGTAGATGGGACATTGAGCAGGTGACATCTCTCAAATATTTGGGCTGTGTCATAGACAGTCCTGGAGAATGCTTGAAAGATGTGACCACTTGTATAGCAGCAGCTGCTACCCTGTTTTGGGCAACAAGTTTGCTTCATGAGCATATTTAATGGCATCAGGCTTGCTGTGAAGCTGCAGATACATAGAACTGCTGTTAGACCAACTCTTTTAAATGAAAAAGTGAAATGTGGGCACTGAGGAAGACTGAATAACATTGAATTGATGTTTTCATTTCTCATTGTTTACATGAGCAGCTCAATACTAAGTGGCAGGACAAGATCAGAAGATCCAGAGCCAAACCCAGCAAGCGCCTCCATCGCCATTGGTTAATTGATTGAAATGATTTCTTGGTAGAGAATATCACACATTATATCAGGAATAATGTCTAACTGGGTGGGTAACTTGGCCTCCAGTTTCTGCCTACAGTCATCTACAATAAAACCTCAGAGTTACGAACACCAGAGTTACAAACTGAGCTCATTTGGAACCAGAAGAATGCAATCAGGAAGCACCAGACACCCACACACCACAGCACTGTGTTAAACATAAACTAATTTTTTTAAAAGGGAAAGTCAGAGTTACAACAGTCTGCATTCCTGAGGTGTTTGTAACTCTGAGGTTCTACTGTCACAGACTTATTGTGCACTGTAAGAGCCATTTTATATGTAATTCTTTATAGTTTAGACCAGAGGTCCCCAAACAGTGGGGTGCACCTCCTTAGAGGGGTGCCAAAGTACATTTTCGGGGGGGGAAAGGCTCAGTCCTGGGCCCGCCCCCATGGGGGGGCAGGCAGGGGCACCACCAAGCTCTGCTCCTGCCCCCAGCTGTGACCCCAGCCTCAGCCCCCTTATCCCAGTCCATGTCTCCAACTCCTGCCCCTGGTTCCGCAGGGTGGGGGGCGGACAGGGGTAAGGGAGGGCGTGAGTAAAAAGTTTGGGGACCAATGTTTTAGATTTATGTACATCTTTGCATAAATAGTGCTGAGAAAAAAGGCCCTTTCCTTTGGGGATGATAAGTTAAATGTATACTATAAACATCCTTAATTAAGTATTGCCAGCTTGAAAAATAATAAATGCACATCGCTTTTCAGTTGTTTGCTGTAAAAATGACTGACTGTATTTTTGTCCTTCATAGTAACAGTGAATGCTGCAATGTACTTAAGCTTTAAAAAATATCCTAGGAGTTTTTCAGTCACTGTTAAAATATTTTGTTCACAATGATGGGATTTGTTTTTCTTACCTTGTTTTGGACCAGTCCAATATCAATATAGTTCTGATCTCCCATATAGTTCAGTCTAAATGAGATGTGACCTGAACGTTACCGGTTGAAAGTATCTGAAAGTGTTGCACTGGCATTCAGTAAGTTTCTGGTGTTTAAGGTGTTGCTCTAGCCTCTAAACTGCTAAATATTTTAACCTCTGGGGCCCTAAATGATTTATATCCTAGTCTGTTAGATATCCTTTCTCTATGATACTGCTGCAGTTGTAATGGTTAGATGCACTCAATATCCTATGAAGAGACAGTGTCTAAAGTAGAATAGGATCTAAATAATTTAGAGATCCACTGGTTAAAATGTGTTTTTTTCAATGATGGGTACCTTACTCCTGGAATTCATTTTCTCCTCCACCCACTTAGTTTATCAGAACCCATATTTGTTAACCTTTTCAGTGTGCTCCAAAGCCCCTCTCCCACCTAGGCTTTTGAAGAGAAACAAGCATGCAGGCCTACAGGACATGAAGGGTCGTGGTTTTAAAGCCTTGTGAGAGCTTTCTTCTTGGACGGCAGTCTTATTAAAGAATTTTGAAATTGAACATTGTGCTGATTTTTAAATCTGGTTGTTTCTTAAACAATGCGAGCATGGGAAGGGTGATAAAAATTTCCATTGTGAAAAGCTACTGGAATACATTAATAAATAACACACAGGAGACTGAATAGCAGGTAACTTCTAAGATCAAGTATTCTGTGTTATCTTAGAGTACTGGCAATTACAAAAGTTGGCTCAAGTCAGCTGTTAGTTGTGACACACTGGGCTCCTTTTAAAGGTTATAAAAAGGCTTGTGTTGCTTAGTTTTTATTTTAGCAGTAATAGGGGCAATTTGATGCTCTCAGATAAAATAGAGTCATGAATATATGAGTTAGGAACATGTTGAGATCATTGTGCTTTAAAAGCCACCTTTTTGAGTCTTTGTCTAGCTAGTCAGGCTACGATATAATATTTCTGGTAGCTGGTGATTCTGTGGCTCATTGCAGTAAAATGACATGTCCTATATGATATGGTGTCAAAGGAATATAATTGTATTATGGAACTATATAAATGTTATGGAAAAGGCAAGACATTTGGATCAGGAGCCACTGATCATTTAATAACATTCTTATAATGCCTTTTATTAATACACACTTAGCATTTTTTTGGCATGTTAGTGTTATCAGCAGCAAGGTTAATAGATTTTTCTATGGCTTTTTTAAAATAGATTCTGCAGCAGTTATCATCTTATCTCAACAATCCACTAATGGCCATAACATTCCAAATATCTTTGGTTGAGTAAGAATCTTATGAAATGTGCTAGCTGGCTTTAGATTCTGATGAAGCTCAATGGAAGAAGGTGGGAGGCCGTCACCCCTTTCACTCATCTCTAGAGATGACTGGAAATAAAGAATGAAAATCTAAACAAAAATATCTAAGCCAGCTCTGCAGTGGGGACGCTGTAGTTCACTGAATGGCAAGGTGATCTTTCTGACAGTTGAATTTAGGAAAGGATTGGCATAATCTAGATTGATGCAAATATAATCTTTAAAACTCTTTGATTAAATGGTGTTACTTTATCAGTAATGAGGACTTGCTTGTCCTTCCTTAGGGCCCAGAGCAAGGTTCTGGTCTTCTGCCTTGTGCCCCATCTACAGAAGGAACATTTTGGCGAAATTTCCCACTATTGCTAATATAAATATAAATAATCTGAATATAAACGAGGCCTGTGTGTGTTTATGCACAAACACAGAAAGGGTCAGGGAAGAGAGGGCTTTGCTTTACAGTTGCTTTTGTATAGGTGGGAAAGGGTGAAAGGTAATACAATACTTTTTACTTTTACTTTTTAAAGGTGATAAAATGCAACGAATTATAAATAAAACCCATGAAACTAGTGTCCTTGCAATAAATCAGATTGCCTGTTCCCTGATCTTTCATGATCACCTTTCATGATCTTTCAGCAGGTCATATGACATCTCCTGATAAGAAACCCCTGTCATGAGTTTTCCCCCGGGGTGCAACCTAGAACTGGGGTACCTCTGAGGCCTCTGTTTCACCAGTCTGGGTTCCCTTTCACATTGTGACATTGTGACAAGCTGCAAAGCCCTCCAAGCCTGCCCTCACACAAACATCCACATCCGGCCATGTTCATGAATGCTCTGCCAGCCACTTCATAAACCAACAATAAATAGAAAGGCTCCAGCCAGAATACCCCTCCAGCTTTCCAGCCTCAGATCCCAGAGCTATAACATTCTGAGCCTGACCAATATGAATTTATTACCCAGTCCACCCCTCCCTCCATGTAGAGTGGACAATGCATTAGACCCCTGTTCCTGAGCAGATTTCCCTTTGCACTTCAACCAAAGCACACTATTTTAGGTAAAAATATAAAACAGATTTAGTAACTACAGAAAGTTAGATTTTAAGTGATTATATGTAATAGCATACAGATCAAAGAAGATTACCTAAGAAATAAACAAAATCACAATCTAAGGGCTTATCTACACCACCAACTTTTAGCGACAAGACTGTGTCGAGACAGCCTCGTCTCTAAAAGTCAGCGTGTGTAACGCTCCTTGTTGGCACTTTTGCTGACAAAATACTTCCAGCTCCGCAGGTGGCGTTAGTTTTGTCGGCAGGAGAGCACTCACACTACCACTTGCATCGGCAAAACTTTTGTCTTTCGCGGGAGGGCTTTTTAAGTACCTGTGGAAGACAAAAGTTTTGTCGACAACTTTTCAATGTAGACATACCCCAAGTCTTATACCCTAGATAGGATTTGAATCAAGCAGTGTCTCACCCTATTAGTACAAGCAGGTTAGGTTTTGCATACATAGGCACGAATCCGCTTTTCCAGCTGGGGACCAGCATTTCCCCAGTTCAGTCTTTTTCTAAGGTGTTTCCAGGTGTTCTGTTGTGTGGGGAGTGAGACCCATTGGTGATGTCATGTTCCCCTTTTATAGCTTCTTTCATAGGGCGGGAACCCCTTTGTTCCAAGACAAATTCCCAGCTCAGTTTGTGGAAAAAATACAGTTACCAAAAAGGAGTTCAATACAATGTGATTTAGTGACAAGCCCTTGTGTCGGGGTGGATAAAAATCAATGATTTAAAAAAAAATTAAATTGGATTTTTAAATTTAAATTGGATTTTTTTGATAAAATGTTTTTTGAGGAAAAAACTTATCTAAAGTTAGTTTTAATTAAGACACATTATAGCTCAAAGAGAAAAGGAGTACTTGTGGCACCTTAGAGACTAACAAATTTATTAGAGCATAAGCTTTCGTGAGCTACAGCTCACTTCATCGGATGCATTTGGTGGAAAAAACAGAGGAGAGATTTATATACACACACACAGAGAACATGAAACAATGGGTTTATCATACACACTGTAAGGAGAGTGATCACTTAAGATAAGCCATCACCAACAGCAGGGGGGGGAAGGAGGAAAACCTTTCATGGTGACAAGCAGGTAGGCTAATTCCAGCAGTTAACAAGAATATCAGAGGAACAGTGGGGGGTGGGGTGGGAGGGAGAAATACCATGGGGAAATAGTTTTACTTTGTGTAATGACTCATCCATTCCCAGTCTCTATTCAAGCCTAAGTTAATTGTATCCAGTTTGCAAATTAATTCCAATTCAGCAGTCCCTCGTTGGAGTCTGTTTTTGAAGCTTTTTTGTTGAAGTATAGCCACTCTTAGGTCTGTGATCGAGTGACCAGAGAGATTGAAGTGTTCTCCAACTGGTTTTTGAATGTTATAATTCTTGACGTCTGATTTGTGTCCATTCATTCTTTTACGTAGAGACTGTCCAGTTTGGCCAATGTACATGGCAGAGGGGCATTGCTGGCACATGATGGCATATATCACATTGGTAGATGCACAGGTGAACGAGCCTCTGATGGTGTGGCTGATGTGATTAGGCCCTATGATGATATCCCCTGAATAGATATGTGGACAGAGTTGGCAACGGGCTTTGTTGCAAGGATAGGTTCCTGGGTTAGTGGTTCTGTTGTGTGGTGTGTGGTTGCTGGTGAGTATTTGCTTCAGATTGGGGGGCTGTCTGTAAGCAAGGACTGGTCTGTCTCCCAAGATCTGAGAGAGCGATGGCTCGTCCTTCAGGATAGGTTGTAGATCCTTGATGATGCGTTGGAGGGGTTTTAGTTGGGGGCTGAAGGTGATGGCTAGTGGCGTTCTGCTGTTTTCTTTGTTGGGCCTGTCCTGTAGTAGGTGACTTCTGGGTACTCTTCTGGCTCTGTCAATCTGTTTCTTCACTTCAGCAGGTGGGTACTGTAGTTGTAGGAATGCATGATAGAGATCTTGTAGGTGTTTGTCTCTGTCTGAGGGGTTGGAGCAAATGCGGTTATATCGTAGCGCTTGGCTGTAGACAATGGATCGAGTGGTATGATCTGGATGAAAGCTAGAGGCATGTAGGTAGGAATAGCGGTCAGTAGGTTTCCGATATAGGGTGGTGTTTATGTGACCATCACTTATTAGCACCGTAGTGTCCAGGAAGTGGATCTCTTGTGTGGACTGGTCCAGGCTGAGGTTGATGGTGGGATGGAAATTGTTGAAATCATGGTGGAATTCCTCAAGAGCTTCTTTTCCATGGGTCCAGATGATGAAGATGTCATCAATGTAGCGCAAGTAGAGTAGGGGCATTAGGGAACGAGAGCTGAGGAAGCGTTGTTCTAAGTCAGCCATAAAAATGTTGGCATACTGTGGGGCCATGCGGGTACCCATCGCAGTGCCGCTGATTTGAAGGTATACATTGTCACCAAATGTGAAATAGTTATGGGTCAGGACAAAGTCACAAAGTTCTGCCACCAGGTTAGCCGTGACAGTATCGGGGATACTGTTCCTGACGGCTTGTAGTCCATCTTTGTGTGGAATGTTGGTGTAGAGGGCTTCTACATCCATAGTGGCTAGGATGGTGTTTTTAGGAAGATCACCAATGGACTGTAGTTTCCTCAGGAAATCGGTGGTGTCTCGAAGATAGCTGGGAGTGCTGGTAACGAAGGGCCTGAGGAGGGAGTCTACATAGCCAGACAATCCTGCTGTCAGGGTGCCAATGCCTGAGATGATGGAGCGTCCAGGATTTCCAGGTTTATGGATCTTGGGTAGCAGATAGAATACCCCAGGTCCTGGCTCCAGGGGTGTGTCTGTGCGGATTTGTTCTTGTGCTTTTTCAGGGAGTTTCTTGAGCAAATGCTGTAGTTTCTTTTGGTAACTCTCAGTGGGATCAGAGGGTAATGGCTTGTAGAAAGTGGTGTTGGAGAGCTGCCTAGTAGCCTCTTGTTCATACTCTGACCTATTCATGATGACGACAGCACCTCCTTTGTCAGCCTTTTTGATTATGATGTCAGAGTTGTTTCTGAGGCTGTGGATGGCACTGTGTTCTGCATGGCTGAGGTTATGGGGTAAGCGATGCTGCTTTTCCACAATTTCAGCTCGTGCACGTCGGCGGAAGCAGTCTATGTAGAAATCCAGGCTGCTGTTTCGACCTTCAGGAGGAGTCCACCTAGAATCCTTCTTTTTGTAGTGTTGGCAGGAAGGTCTCTGTGGGTTAATATGTTGGTCAGAGGTGTGTTGGAAATATTCCTTGAGTCTGAGACGTCGAAAATAGGATTCTAGGTCACCACAGAACTGTATCATGTTCGTGGGGGTGGAGGGGCAAAAGGAGAGGCCCCGAGATAGGACAGATTCTTCCGCTGGGCTAAGAGTATAGTTGGATAGATTAACAATATTGCTGGGTGGGTTACGGGAACCATTGTTGTGGCCCCTTGTGGCATATAGTAGTTTAGATAGCTTAGTGTCCTTTTTCTTTTGTAGAGAATCAAAGTGTGTTTTGTAAATGGCTTGTCTAGTTTTTGTAAAGTCCAGCCACGAGGAAGTTTGTGTGGAAGGTTGGTTCTTTATGAGAGTATCCAGTTTTGAGAGCTCATTCTTAATCTTTCCCTGTTTGCTGTAGAGGATGTTGATCAGGTGGTTCCGCAGTTTCCTTGAGAGTGTGTGGCACAAGCTGTCAGCATAGTCTGTGTGGTATGTAGATTGTAATGGATTTTTTACCTTCAGTCCTTTCGGTATGATGTCCATCTGTTTGCATTTGGAGAGGAAGATGATGTCTGTCTGTATCTGTGCGAGTTTTTTCATGAAGTTGACAGATTTCCACTCTATACGGCTAAATTCAGTGCCTTGCATAATCACAGGTTTCAGAGTAGCAGCCGTGTTAGTCTGTATTCGCAAAAAGAAAAGGAGTACTTGTGGCACCTTAGAGACTAACAAATTTATTAGAGCATAAGCTTTCGTGAGCTACAGCTCACTTCATCGGATGCATTTGGTGGAAAAAACAGAGGAGAGATTTATATACACACACACAGAGAACATGAAACAATGGGTTTATCATACACACTGTAAGGAGAGTGATCACTTAAGATAAGCCATCACCAACAGCAGGGGGGGGAAGGAGGAAAACCTTTCATGGTGACAAGCAGGTAGGCTAATTCCAGCAGTTAACAAGAATATCAGAGGAACAGTGGGGGGTGGGGTGGGAGGGAGAAATACCATGGGGAAATAGTTTTACTTTGTGTAATGACTCATCCATTCCCAGTCTCTATTCAAGCCTAAGTTAATTGTATCCAGTTTGCAAATTAATTCCAATTCAGCAGTCTCTCGTTGGAGTCTGTTTTTGAAGCTTTTTTGTTGAAGTATAGCCACTCTTAGGTCTGTGATCGAGTGACCAGAGAGATTGAAGTGTTCTCCAACTGGTTTTTGAATGTTATAATTCTTGACGACTGATTTGTGTCCATTCATTCTTTTACGTAGAGACTGTCCAGTTTGGCCAATGTACATGGCAGAGGGGCATTGCTGGCACATGATGGCATATATCACATTGGTAGATGCACAGGTGAACGAGCCTCTGATGGTGTGGCTGATGTGATTAGGCCCTATGATGGTATCCCCTGAATAGATATGTGGACAGAGTTGGCAACGGGCTTTGTTGCAAGGATAGGTTCCTGGGTTAGTGGTTCTGTTGTGTGGTGTGTGGTTGCTGGTGAGTATTTGCTTCAGATTGGGGGGCTGTCTGTAAGCAAGGACTGGTCTGTCTCCCAAGATCTGAGAGAGCGATGGCTCGTCCTTCAGGATAGGTTGTAGATCCTTGATGAAAAAAACTCGCACAGATACAGACAGACATCATCTTCCTCTCCAAATGCAAACAGATGGACATCATACCGAAAGGACTGAAGGTAAAAAATCCATTACAATCTACATACCACACAGACTATGCTGACAGCTTGTGCCACACACTCTCAAGGAAACTGCGGAACCACCTGATCAACATCCTCTACAGCAAACAGGGAAAGATTAAGAATGAGCTCTCAAAACTGGATACTCTCATAAAGAACCAACCTTCCACACAAACTTCCTCGTGGCTGGACTTTACAAAAACTAGACAAGCCATTTACAAAACACACTTTGATTCTCTACAAAAGAAAAAGGACACTAAGCTATCTAAACTACTATATGCCACAAGGGGCCACAACAATGGTTCCCGTAACCCACCCAGCAATATTGTTAATCTATCCAACTATACTCTTAGCCCAGCGGAAGAATCTGTCCTATCTCGGGGCCTCTCCTTTTGCCCCTCCACCCCCACGAACATGATACAGTTCTGTGGTGACCTAGAATCCTATTTTCGACGTCTCAGACTCAAGGAATATTTCCAACACACCTCTGACCAACATATTAACCCACAGAGACCTTCCTGCCAACACTACAAAAAGAAGGATTCTAGGTGGACTCCTCCTGAAGGTCGAAACAGCAGCCTGGATTTCTACATAGACTGCTTCCGCCGACGTGCACGAGCTGAAATTGTGGAAAAGCAGCATCGCTTACCCCATAACCTCAGCCATGCAGAACACAGTGCCATCCACAGCCTCAGAAACAACTCTGACATCATAATCAAAAAGGCTGACAAAGGAGGTGCTGTCGTCATCATGAATAGGTCAGAGTATGAACAAGAGGCTACTAGGCAGCTCTCCAACACCACTTTCTACAAGCCATTACCCTCTGATCCCACTGAGAGTTACCAAAAGAAACTACAGCATTTGCTCAAGAAACTCCCTGAAAAAGCACAAGAACAAATCCGCACAGACACACCCCTGGAGCCAGGACCTGGGGTATTCTATCTGCTACCCAAGATCCATAAACCTGGAAATCCTGGACGCTCCATCATCTCAGGCATTGGCACCCTGACAGCAGGATTGTCTGGCTATGTAGACTCCCTCCTCAGGCCCTTCGTTACCAGCACTCCCAGCTATCTTCGAGACACCACCGATTTCCTGAGGAAACTACAGTCCATTGGTGATCTTCCTAAAAACACCATCCTAGCCACTATGGATGTAGAAGCCCTCTACACCAACATTCCACACAAAGATGGACTACAAGCCGTCAGGAACAGTATCCCCGATACTGTCACGGCTAACCTGGTGGCAGAACTTTGTGACTTTGTCCTGACCCATAACTATTTCACATTTGGTGACAATGTATACCTTCAAATCAGCGGCACTGCGATGGGTACCCGCATGGCCCCACAGTATGCCAACATTTTTATGGCTGACTTAGAACAACGCTTCCTCAGCTCTCGTTCCCTAATGCCCCTACTCTACTTGCGCTACATTGATGACATCTTCATCATCTGGACCCATGGAAAAGAAGCTCTTGAGGAATTCCACCATGATTTCAACAATTTCCATCCCACCATCAACCTCAGCCTGGACCAGTCCACACAAGAGATCCACTTCCTGGACACTACGGTGCTAATAAGTGATGGTCACATAAACACCACCCTATATCGGAAACCTACTGACCGCTATTCCTACCTACATGCCTCTAGCTTTCATCCAGATCATACCACTCGATCCATTGTCTACAGCCAAGCGCTACGATATAACCGCATTTGCTCCAACCCCTCAGACAGAGACAAACACCTACAAGATCTCTATCATGCATTCCTACAACTACAGTACCCACCTGCTGAAGTGAAGAAACAGATTGACAGAGCCAGAAGAGTACCCAGAAGTCACCTACTACAGGACAGGCCCAACAAAGAAAACAGCAGAACGCCACTAGCCATCACCTTCAGCCCCCAACTAAAACCCCTCCAACGCATCATCAAGGATCTACAACCTATCCTGAAGGACGAGCCATCGCTCTCTCAGATCTTGGGAGACAGACCAGTCCTTGCTTACAGACAGCCCCCCAATCTGAAGCAAATACTCACCAGCAACCACACACCACACAACAGAACCACTAACCCAGGAACCTATCCTTGCAACAAAGCCCGTTGCCAACTCTGTCCACATATCTATTCAGGGGATACCATCATAGGGCCTAATCACATCAGCCACACCATCAGAGGCTCGTTCACCTGTGCATCTACCAATGTGATATATGCCATCATGTGCCAGCAATGCCCCTCTGCCATGTACATTGGCCAAACTGGACAGTCTCTACGTAAAAGAATGAATGGACACAAATCAGACGTCAAGAATTATAACATTCAAAAACCAGTTGGAGAACACTTCAATCTCTCTGGTCACTCGATCACAGACCTAAGAGTGGCTATACTTCAACAAAAAAGCTTCAAAAACAGACTCCAACGAGAGACTGCTGAATTGGAATTAATTTGCAAACTGGATACAATTAACTTAGGCTTGAATAGAGACTGGGAATGGATGAGTCATTACACAAAGTAAAACTATTTCCCCATGGTATTTCTCCCTCCCACCCCACCCCCCACTGTTCCTCTGATATTCTTGTTAACTGCTGGAATTAGCCTACCTGCTTGTCACCATGAAAGGTTTTCCTCCTTCCCCCCCCTGCTGTTGGTGATGGCTTATCTTAAGTGATCACTCTCCTTACAGTGTGTATGATAAACCCATTGTTTCATGTTCTCTGTGTGTGTGTATATAAATCTCTCCTCTGTTTTTTCCACCAAATGCATCCGATGAAGTGAGCTGTAGCTCACGAAAGCTTATGCTCTAATAAATTTGTTAGTCTCTAAGGTGCCACAAGTACTCCTTTTCTTTTTGCGAATACAGACTAACACGGCTGCTACTCTGAAACCTATAGCTCAAAGATATCTCATAATGGAATAGGGATTATAATTCTAATTCTATAGTATGAGACAATATATTCATGTAATGTTTAAGTAAAGTTTTGTAAATGAGTTCCAATAGTTCATGGATTAGGGACCCAATCTTACGGGGGTTCCACAGGCTTCTGTATAGATTATTTAGGTAAATCTTTCTATCTACTCAATGGGACTCAGTGCTCAGTCTAGAAGATACTATCAGAGATGCTTAGTTTTTCAGTTCTCAAACTGTGGATTTGTGTCTCCAGAGGTAACATGCTTGCTAACAGCAAAAATGTTTTTAAATAAATAAATAATATATAGAGGTGAGAAATAACAGACCTCAAACTCTATTGTCCTTCTGCAAATTTGTGTACACAGAGTCAATCCCTTACCTCTCTCTAAAAGTGCAAAGTTTCAAAAAGTTCAATTAATAGAAGATTGCTGGGGGCGTAATAGATCTGGACAAGGAGTTACATGTGAGAAGTGAGGGACGTATGCTTGTTTTGTGAAAATATATGTTTGCTGTTGAAGAAAAAAATCCAAAATACTTAACTTTGTTGTTTTAGTTAAATAAAACAATTTAAATGTCTGTCTAGTGATGTTCTCCTCCTAATACAGCCTGGCAAGAACATCCTCCAAATATTAATGATTAACCTATTGAATTGGAGATAGTTCACTTCCCAATGACTTCATAAATATCTGCTTGTTACCTTTGGTAAATGAAATAACCAAACAATCATTCATTTTCTGGTATAGCTGTAAAACTAATCTGAAAAGTTTTCAAAATAAATCAATGTTTAAAAATGTATAGTGTGTACCTTCTAAAAATGAAACCTACATCTATCTTTGAGTTGTGAAGAATATGTATTAAGGTTATAACAACCAACAAGAATGCACTTTTATGTAGAAAACCATGATTAAATTGAGTCTTCCCGACTAGTGATTTAAATCAAATCCACCCTGCCTTGCATGCTCCGATGACTCATGGCAGCCATTATCCACAGGTTGTCTGAAAGGTCCTCAGGTGAGGATAAGCCTTTTCCATGGCCCATTGTCTTTGTTGATGGACCATTCAACTTGAATAGCCCATTCATGATGTGCTGGCTAGCCTGAATGCAAACAAACTTTTGGGTGTTACCCAGGAGCAAACACATTTGAAATACAAATACATAGTCAATATTCATAACTTCAGATACAAAATGATACATTCATACAAATAGGATAATCATATTCAGCAAGCCATAACTTTTCCATAGACACCTCACATGACATATATTGTAAAAGATGCTACATAATTATATCATAATCATATTACTATGGTGAATATGTGGTGCAGAGTGTCACAATCCACTCTTACTAAATTGGGAGAGTATGTTTAAATGAAAAATTTATTTGTTATGCACAAAATAATATTTTGTTGATGCCAAAATAACGTTTAAGACAGTGGGATCAGATTTTTCCAAAGTTCTCAGTTCCAACAATTGGAGCCAGGTTTTTCAGAAGAACTCAGCTCCTGTGTAGGTACCTAAATTGACTTTTTAGCAGTGCTTAGCTCTTAGTAGCTCCCACCATTCTCAGTGTGAGTGGTTGGGTGCTAGGCACTTCTGACAGTCTGGCCCATTGGTTTTCAAATTTGGAGCATGTGAACTGAAAGTAGATTTCTTATGAAATCTTGAAAATGTAGGTAAATGAATGCTTTGTATTAAACACTAAGTTTTCGCCACTTAAAGTTGTGCAGTATAGTGGTTACCTAGCAGTCTGGGACAGGGTATATGGCACCTCTGTTTTCAGGTTCTCTGGGGCATCTGCAGTAGGTAGACTTCATCTGTTCAGAGGCCCTGTGCCTCTGTTTCCGCAGTAATCTCTGCAGGCTGAGGAGAGGGTGATGTGTATGCGTCCCACCCTCTGCCTGTCCCACTCACTGTTCCTGCTCACCATGCAAATCCCAACCCTCACCCCTCTAGAAGGGGGAATATGGGATTGTGGAGTGGTTGATCCCTCATACTTTCCCACACCCACAATACCTCCTGCCATCTTCCTCATGGTGTGAATAAACTGGACTTTCCCCCTTCTTCCCCCTTAGTTAGAGAGAAGCTACTGAGACACATGATTCTTGGGCTGATAATATATTTAGACCATTTATATAAATAACTTCCTTGGTGTAAAATAGTACAGCAGTCCTTCATGATGATGCAATTATGACTTAAAGGTCCACCGTATTCTAACATTGCTTGGGTTGTTTTGATTAAAGATGTTTGCAAATGACAACTCTGCTTTTGCTTTCATCAGAGGCCAGCAGAAACAGTAGATGAGGAAGAAAATGAAGAAGAGGGAGATGAGGGAGAAATGAATGGAGATCAGGGAGAGGAAATGGGGGAGGCCGTTAATGGAAATGTTCTCCACAATGAGATAGAAGAAAATGAAGAGAAAATAAATGAGAATTATGGAGAAGAGCAGGAAGAAGAGAATCTTGGACAGCTGGAGGAAGAGGGGCCTTTCCGCTTAAATGGTGAAACTAATGAAGAAAACGATGAGGAAATGAAGTCGTTTAATGATCACAATGATCTTCATCCTGAAGAAGAAACAAAAGCACCAGAGGACTTTGACAATCAAAGCCAGGTAACCGCTTGTTCTTTCAATTTTTTATTTAAAAAAAAAAGATATCGTCTCATTCTTTCCAGCGCTAGCTCTCTGTACTGCAAATGTAGTCCAACTCAACCACGATGAGGCCCCTGGAATCTCGTGGAGTTTCAGCTGGCAGGAAAGTGATTTCCCGTCATTTACAACCCCTCTCATCTTATGGCTACAACGTCAGAATTCTTTCTTCAACTGGCAAAGTATGTATTTGTATTTGCTCTCAAGAAGAGCAGGGTGATTGTATATTTCAGTCTTCACTTCCTCTGTCAGACATAGCAGGGGGACAGTGGGATGCACATAAGCATGTCTACTGGTTCATGAAACCAATACCTTGTTTGTTTGGCTGAGTTGCCCTGCACAGAGGTTGCATTTAATAAGTGTTGCTGCCCTCATTTCAGGGAAGTCTTACTGATTTAATTTTTATATTTTCAGATAGAAAAGGAATGTTAAAATAAACGAGAATCTTAAAGGCAGGAGATTTCTCTTCATGGGATTTTAAAACACTAGTCTCGTCCCTTAGGACAAGGGGTGGGGCATGCCACAAATTTAGGGAGAGGTGCCTGATGCTGTAGTGCTCCATTTGCTGATAGGAGAGGGTCTTCAACAGCAGGAAATGGAATCAGAAATGTTTTCTGTCACGTATGAAAAGCCCCAAGTGTTTGGTAACCTGAGCAGTGGATAGATTTCCTGAGCTTACGTTGTGCATGGGTTGTAAATTTAACATGGTACTCCCTGACTGGATTCCCCAGTGTCAGGGATAGGACAACTGGGGCCAGCTCTCTGATTGTATACCGTTAAGAAGTGAAAGTTCCTGTACCTCCCATGATGCTCCACAGGTGCCAACTTTCCTGCCACACCCCCATCCCTGCCCCCATCCCCACCCCAACTCCGCCCCCTCCCTGCCCCTGTTGGACCTCTCCCCAAATCCCCACCCCGGCCCTGCCTCTTCCACGAGCGCACCACATTCTTCCTCATCCCCCCTCCCTTCCAATGCTTGCCACGCGAAACAGTTGTTTCGCGGCACAAGCGCTGGGAGGGAGGGGGGAAAAGCAGGACGCGGCAGCATGCTCAGGAAAGGAGGCGGAGGTGGAGGTGAGCTGGAGTGGGGAGGTGGGTCGGGGAGCTGGAGTGGGGAGGTGGGTCGGGGAGCTGCCAGTGGGGGCAGAGCAACCACCAATTTTTCCCTGTGGGTGCTCCAGCCCCGGAGCACCCATGGAGTCAGCACCTATGTGATGCTCAGGATAGTCTCTACCATACTTCTAAATTTGGGATTTATTCTGACCCATTGGTAGACACACAAGGACATTTTCAAATAAAGATTACCAGATAAATATGCAACAACATTCTCATCAGAAGTAGGATTTATTATTTTCTGTGCTTGATATGTTGATGGAATGCTTTTGGGAATGGTGTGGAGAATATGAGAGGGTTTATGCCACAAAGTGAGACTACATCTTTGGGAGGTTCAATTTAGAAGGGATGTTTGCTCAGATGGGGCTATAACAGGAAAATCTTCTAATTTGAGCAAAGGTTCTGGTACTTTCACCTTTTTCCAATTTATCCTTACCTGATGGGAAGACCCCATGTTTGTATAAGCTACTCAAGAATGTTATGTTGGTGACTAGCTCGTAGATATTAGTAGAAATTCTAGTGTGGCCCACTTAATTATATATTTGTTGACATGCAATGAAGTCTGTTATCTGTCAAGCTTAAAATATCCATTTTTGGTTCCTTTTTTCTCTAGACTGATTTTCATCTGGAAAAAACATCAAATCCAAGAGTAACTGTCACCAGCCCACAAGAAAGTGAAAAATATGACCAAACCAATGAGTATGCTGCTGTAGCATAGACTTTTTAAAAAGTAGATTAGCAAAAATGAATATTGTAATATTTGACATTTAAAGCATGTTGTTATCTGTGATTGATAATTTATAATGTAAAGATACAGTTGAGTACCACCTATTGAGTCTTGAAATGATAATGCCATATGGATTGACAGATACTGAACATCCTATTAAAAGGAAGATTGAATTATTTTCACAATATGTGGCTTACTGATGAGATTTTAGGGGGAAAACGTAAGGGTTTCTGTTTAGAAATACTATAAATAAGTGAGCTATTCCTTCTTCGATATCAGATGATAGTACTAGAATCAACCCATGTGTTAGTCTTCCAGTGTACTCCAAAAAGCATGTTAGACATCAGAGTTTTTTCAGCAATTTTGTTTAGAAAAGAATATTTTTGTGACTTCTAATGGAAAATGTATGTTTTTCTTAGATTAATAAACAGCTAAAAATATGAGGTATACTTAATTCCCAGGCTTATAATTTAGAGGTAATGAGCCAGATTCTCCTCTTGGTGGAGTTCACCCACATAAAACTGGAGTCAAGAATCTATCCTAATTAGATGTTCCAAACTTTACAGTGGCTTTCCAGTAAAGCGGCAGCATTAGTGGTGGTTCTATAATAAAAAGCACAAATATAGCACTATAAATAGAGAGGGGGAGAGAGAGACTTCAGTACTGCAACACTGATCCATGTTCTTGGATCCCTGCCGCTGCAGAAAGACCCACTGACTTCATTAGAACTCTGCACAGATGCAGGAAGTCTGCACATAGAATCATTTGCAGGATTTGGGCTATAGGGTAGAATTGAGCAACATTTTTCAGATGCATAATTTATTTGCTGAAAAATGCAGTTTCACTTGACCGCAAACTAGTCAAGCAACTGGCATGAATCTGCTGAATAGTTTCAGCCAATTTTTTTTTGTGGCCGACTTAGGACCATTCACAAAATGGCTGGAGGAGGTGGTGTTGAGTAGAGCAGTGCTTCTCAAGCTATCTGATGTGGAGGACTGGCAATTTTTTTTTCCAATGTGCGCGCAGATCGGCAGCTGATGACTCACGGACCAGCACCGGTCAACGGACCACCACTTTGAGTAGCACTGTAGTAGAGCACTTACCTGTGATGTGGAAGGCCTGTCTTCAATTCCTGCCTCTGCCTGTTGTGGAGCAGGAATTAGAAATCAGTCTCCCACATCTCAGGAGGGTGCCCTAGCCACTGGGCTGATGGTTATAAGAGAACAAACCATATTGCTTCCTCCTCTAGTTCTTCTGTGTACCTAGCCCTTTGTTTCCTTTGCTTCCAGAAGTGACTGCTGGAAACTAGAGCTGTTGATTAATCGCAGTTAATTCACACGATTAACTCAAAAAACTTAGTTGCAATTAATCACAGTTTTAATCGCACTGTTAAACAATAGAATACCAATTGAAATTTATTAATTTTTTGGATGTTTTTCTACATTTTCATATATGTATTCTCTGTTGTAATAGAAATCAAAGTATATAATTTTTATTACAAATATTTGCACTGTAAAAATGATAAACAAAAGAAATTGTATTTTTCAATTCACCTCATACAATACTGTAGTGCAATCTCTTTATTGTGAAAGTGCAACTTATAAATGTAGGTTTTTTTTGTACATACTGCACTCAAAAACAAAACAAAGTAAAACTTCAGACCTACAAGTCCACTCAGTCCTGCTTCTTGTTCAGCCAATTGCTAAGACAAACAAGTTTGTTTACATTTACAGGAGATAATGCTGCCCTCTTCTTATTTAATGTCACCAGAAAATGAGAACAGGCATTTGCATGGCACTTCTGTAGCCAGCATTGCAAGGTATTTACATGCCAGATATGCTAAACATTTGTATGCCCCTTCATGCTTTGCCCACTATTCCAGAGGACATGCTTCCTGCTGATGATGCTCATTAAAAAAATAATGCATTAATTAAATTTGTGACTGAACTCCTTGGTGGAGAATTATATGTCTCCTGCTCTGTTTTACCCGCATTCTGCCATATATTTCATGTTATAGCGGTCTCGGATGATGTCCCAGCACGTTGTTCATTTTAACAATGCTTTCACCGCAGATTTCACAAAGCGCAAAGAAGGTACCAATGTGAGATTCTAAAGATAGCTACAACACTCAATCCAAGTTTAAGAATTGACGTGCCTTCCAAAATCTGAGAGGGATGAGGTGTGGAGCATGCTTTCAGAAGTCTTAAAGAGCAACACTCCAATGTGGAAACAACAGAACACGAACTACCAAAAAGAAATCAATCTTCTGCTGGTGGCATCTGACTCAGATAATGAAATGAACCATGCATCTGTCCACACTGTTTTGGATTGTTATTGAGCAGAATCCGTCATCAGCATGGACACATGTCTCCTAAACTGGTGGTTGAAACATGAAGGGACATATGAATCTTTAGTGCATCTGGCATGTAAATATCTTACGATGCCAGCTACAACAGTGCCATAAAAACTCCGGTTCTCACTTTCAGGTGACATTGTAAACAAGAAATGCGCAGCATTATCTCCTACAAATGTAAACAAACTTGTTTGTCTGAGCAATTGGCTGAACAGGAAGTAGGACTGAATGGACTTGCTGGCTCTAAAATTTTACATTGTTTTATTTTTGAATGCAGGTTTTTTTGTACATAATTCTACATTTGTAAGTTCAACTTTTGTGATAAAGAGATTGCACTACAGTACTTGTATTAGATGAATTGAAAAATACTATTTCTTTTATTTTTTTACAGTGCAAATACTTATAATCAAAAATAAATATAAAGTGAGCACTGTACACTTTGTATTCTGTGTTGTAATTGAAATCAATATATTTGAAATGTAGAAAACATCCAAAATATTTAAATAAATTGTATTCTATAATTGTTTAACAGCGTGATTAATTGCGCAATTGATCACGATTAATTTTTTTAATCGCACGATTAATTGCGATTAATTATTTAATTGCTTGACAGCCCTAGTGGAAACAAAACAAATTTCTGTCAACTTTTGATTCACCTGAAGTTTTCATCAGTTTTGGTTTGGGTTTGAACTGAATCCTTTTTCTTTGAACTGCCAGCAAAACAAGAAATCAGTTATTCACCCAGCTTTACTATAAGGTAAGACAGCTTCATTCAAATATAAGCCCATAAGCTAATATGGTCACTTTTCAAACTAGAAAGTTTACCCAGTCACAATGTTAAATTTTAACTAACTTTTTACAACAAATATTAAGAAATTTTAAATCTCTGTAGTAGATTAATAGATTAATGGAAGAAAATTTAACTTCTGTTTTAGTTTTGAAAGTTGGATTGCGGCTGATTTATCAGCCAGTGAGAAACTAATTTATAAATGAAAACACTGGCCCTGATCCTCCGCTGGCATAACTCAGTTTAGCTCCACCGATGTCAATGGAGCCATCTCTGTTACACTACTGGTGATTTGGCCCACTAGTTTTTTTGCACAAAACTCTGCTATAAGTGCTCTATGTATTAATCCTGAGCATAGTCCTTACAGTTTAAAAATGTTACTTCACCTGTCGCAGTAAGATGGGTCCAGATACGCTGAGGTTTCATTTGCACTAGTACGTAAGAGCATCATCCAGAGCACTGATTGTCTTTATTACATGGATTTCCACTGTCTTTATTTTTTTTCTAAACTTCAACAGATAATGCCACTATGTTGCAAGTCATAGAAATGAAATTTCTCGGATCTTAGCATATTTTAGCTAACTATAGATATGTGATAGAGGTTTCTTGGTTTTGATTTTGAGGTAGGTTTTTTTTTGTTAATGCCTAGCAAATTATTACTAAACACTCACTTTTTGTGGTTATCATGCAGTTAATTTTTTTAAGTTCATTCTAAGCTGCTGAAACAAACTTAAAAAATGTAAAAAAAGCATTCACAGTAATTGAAAAACCACCTAAATTGCTATATTTTCTCTAGCAGATATTTCGATATTTCTCCCCAATGGAAAAGTAATGTATGTTGATCCTTCAATATATCTCAGAGTGTTAGCAATATAAAAGGTGACATTAAAAACCAGAGAAACAAAGTCTGTACGTATTGCTAGAACTCAGAGATAAACTTTTACAGTGTTTAGATTTGGGTATGGTTTATTGAACTGGGCTGGACAAAGCATGGGGAATATTCCTGTTGGAACAATTCTGCACTGGGTCCCCAATTCAGCAAAGCCCTTACCTGTGCTTAACACCACCTTTATTCAGCAAAGCACATGGGCATGTCCTTAAGTGCTTTGCTTAAGTCCCATTGACTTCAGTGGGACATAAGCATGTGTTTAAAGTTAAGCACATGCTTAAATGTATTTTATTTACATTTTAAGCAATGGTTAAAAAGATCTGTAGAAGATCTCTAGGCACTCTGACAATTAATCTTCCAGTAGTTACACTGATTGCATTTAGTTAATTTGCTCCTGTTTTATCAGCTATCAAAAGCCCTCTGTATCTTCTCTGGTACATATGCTCTACTTTCTGTAAAACACCGTAGCAAATAAATGGCTGTTATAGCATGCTTTGCTCAGTCAGAATTGGGTCGTTCATGTGCCTAGTTAGAATTAAGCACATGCCTAAGTGCTTTGCTGAATTGGGAACTAGGGCACTGATCATGGGATTGTTGTAGCTACGTTGAGCCCCGCAGAGGTCAGTGGGATCCGTGTGGTGCAGAGGTGCACCTCTTGTTACAGGATTAGGGTCTAGATGACCTAATAGGTCCTTTCCATCGTCAGTACCTGTGATTTTTTCCTATACTCCTAGGATCAACAATAGATAGCAAATGTGAAAACTTTAAGGGATAGATACAATTTCAAAAACATCTTTGTGTGAAAACTTTGTATCTAACAGTAGGTACATGAAGGTCCCGATAACAAATTTTCTCTTTTTCTACTTTGTTTATTCTGTGTATTGGTAGCACGCTATATAGTCAGTGGCATTGTTTCCCTGTAAGTCAGTGCCTCCCTTTCTTAAAAGACTTTTATAAACATCAATGGGAGAGAACATAAACTTTCATATTTTTTCATTTTTTAAAAAATTTCAGGACATGCTATTTAAAGGGTTAAACTGAATTTTGTTTTCAAATTAGTTTTAAAAAGTTCACGTTGATAGTATATAGTTAACTCTAATGTAAGATTATTTCATTTATTGTCTGACAGCAGGCAGTTTTCATTCATTCTTACAAATTTCTCTCTGATGCTTACCTAGGAAACATCTGAGCATATGTTTCTTCAGGATAGCAAATAAGACTCTTTAGAAAATAAAAATATAGGCATTTTCAGTATGTCATCTCCGTAGTGATATATAGTATCATTCGGAACATGAATGTTGTACCAGGTACTTTTCAATATGAAGAGAAAGGATAAGCATAGTCTATAACTGGTAGTTCTTATGACATCACAGTGAAAGTGATAGATCTTATATCACTGAATCCTTGAGTGGGTGGCCTTATTAAGAGTTTTCCCTTTAAAATATTCAGTGGTGTAGGGATAAAGAAGTGGCCTAAACTAAATTCCACAATTCCCAAATGAGAATTGGGGAAACTCTGTTTACCCTTGACCACACTACTGAAGATATTTCCTTTGGACACCAACATTTAGGTATCACCGATCACTTTTGAAAATCTTAGCTAAAGGAGGCATCTCATTATTATGCTTATAAATGCACAGGTCAGGACAGGACTTTATATTTGTTCTGCACAGTTGGCATTCAACAAATACTTTATTGAATTGTTTAAAGCTAAATAGCTTTATCTGTTCACCAGGGATAGCCCAGGAAATTTTCAAATCAGCTGTGCCTTCCCAGTCTGTACACATTCTAGGCAGTTAAAGGAGGAGATTAAGCCACCAATGCAGCAAAGGATTGAATCATGTGCTTAAATCCCATGGGACGACAGCATGCACTCAAAGTTAAGTACATGCCTATGTGTTATGATGAATTGGGTCTACATAAAGTAAGTTCATATAAGGAAATGGAAATGCCTCACCAATTTCAGTGTATGAAGTGAAGACAAGTTAAAAAAATCCAATCTAAAATAAAGCTAAATAAATATTTCTTGTCTGTTAGCAGAAAAGAAATACTCCCCTAAAATGGCAGTCTGTACAAAATACTGAAAAAGAGTGTTGGCCATGGGTATCTTAATGTCTGGCTCAAACACCCATTAAGTTGGCCTTTAAATTAGTCAGATACCAAATCAAGTACCTTAAGAAGGTTATTACAATTATTTTACTATAAAAGTTACTTATTTCATAAACCACAACAGCAGCCTAGTGCACAGGAGGATTGGGGAATCCTGCTAGTGGCTGGCTAAGAACTCAACACACACAGCTAGCCTGTGCTAAATATCTATTTTATTACTCATCTTCTTTCCCATCATGTCTGATTGTAGGCTGTTGGGAATGGAGCTGTCACTTCCAGTATTTGTACAGCTGCTAGAACAATGGGTGAGGACTTTGGGCACTACTGCAATATAATTGTTAAATAATCACAGGAGGAGCAATTGCATAGGAACACTGTTCATAGATATATCATTTGGGTGATTGAAATCCCTCTATGTAGCCTCTAGGCAAACAAAGCACTTTAGACATGCCGGTATATAGTAAAACCATTCACCTGCTTATGGATTATTGTTTATGGGCACATCAGGGTATGCGTCAAATATGTACAGGTGTATACACCTAATGTGTGATTGAAGCTTCTGTTACTTTGTCAATGGAAAGTAAGATGCTTCTGGTTCAGCTGCTACTCCTTATACTTAGTACTGGCTCTAATGGTATTTCTCATTATATTTACTTACTGAAAAGGGAATTATACATATATTTAAAGTTTTAAGCACATCCTTCAGTGCTTTGCTGGGTTGAGATGAGAACTCTTGAAGAATTGAGCCCTGAATGCAGAGGAAAAGAACAGCCTAGACCTGGCAGAGATGCTGTCAATGGATGAGGAGCTCAGAAAGAGATGTGTATGGGGCTGGAAAATTCTGGGAGATAATTAAAGCCTTTACAACTATAGGGCGTAGCTCTTTTAAACTGATTGAAGCCAACTCCTGGCATATCCTGTACTGCAGAGCTCCAGTGCTTATTTTGTGCCAGGGCTTGGCAGTTCATAGCCTCTGGGCTTGGCAGTTCACAGCCTCGGCCACCTCTGGGCTTGCTACATCAGTTACGAATGTAAAAAATTGCTTGAGCCCTCGCCACCTCTTTCATTACAAATGAAGCACTGCAGAGCTCCCACTGGTTTCAAATCAGTGATATGATGTGGCCTTCTTTATAGGATCATTTTTACTCTTAGGCCTTAATCCTGCAACAATTTACTCACATGCTTGACTAGGCACACTAGCTAGCCCCATGGAAGTCAGTGCAAAAGGTTAAGAAGGTGGCTTAATGGGCCCCAGGCCTTAATTTCATCACTTGTTCTTTGATGTATGCTTGCAGGGATGTGGAGTATGCTTGGATCAGTTGTTTAAATTACTTCAGTAAGTGTAAAATAATCACAGGGGTTTAATGTGAGCTTTCCTCTCTTCTAAAGAGAGAGGCTCCACCCCTATATATTTTTTTCCTCCACAATTTAAATTTTTTTAAGGGACAGTTATTCTGGCTGCTCAGGGCAGTCCCAGGCCTGGCGTAAATCAGGGGAGCTTCCACTGACTTCAATAGAACTCTACCAGTTTACACCAGCTGAGGAGATGGCCCACACATTTGTTTAACGTGACTCCAGAAAATTTTCAAAGTGATTCAATACATTTAGAACTGGTGGTAGTGGGGCTTCCTAGTTGTAGGCTGAGATATTTAGGCTCTGAATTCTAGCTACAATATTATGTATATTTAAGTCAGAACATGCCCTTTAAACATGGGTGCTGACACCATTCAACGTTTGTTGTATTATTTCTTTCTTGTGTCTTTCATGTAATACGTAGATATTGTGGTTATAATGTTACTTTACTGTTTGCATGGGGAAAAAAACCCTGAAATCCTAACTCCGTTTCAAGCTCCCTATTTGGAATTTTACTTAAAGGTGTTTACATTTCCCAATCTCCAAAGTGAAAGAAAGAAAAGGCTGAGCAAAGCCAACCCCTCCCCACCGCACCACTGCAAGCAGATGGTCTGAGCATTGATTGATTATCTCCAGCAGAGAGACCAGCGCAATTCTGCCCCATTCCCTAGTTCTGATGCCCGAGGGAGCCTTGGCATCTACAAAGGAAGCTCAAGGTTTCCCTCAATAATATGCTTGTCCTCAAGTTACCGTAGATGAGAAATCAAGTGGCAATTCAAGTGGTGTCAAAGAAATGGCTCAATATGTTCAAGAGTACCTTTCATAGCTGGATACCTTCCTATTTTCCTTCTGTCCAGAGATAAAGTAGCTATGACAATATCCTTTACCTACCCTGCACACAGTCTTATATGGGTAATGATATTTTTAAAAACAGGCATTAAATAAAATATACTTTGCAAAACAAATATATAAATCAAATATTATATTGTAAAATGGTAGAATGCTTTTGTGAATGGAAACACCCTATTTATTTTATAAAGAGAATTCTATGCCTTCATTCCGTTATGTGTGGGGTTTTTTCCCCTTATTCTGTTGTAGACCCAACATTGTGAGGGAAACCAGAGGTATGTGAGGCAACATGGAAGTGTGAAAATGCTCAAGAGTTTGACTTCTTGAGTCTATAGTATTTTAACAGCTCAATGAAATACATCTGAAAGTTGCCTGAATTTAAACCAAGAGATGAACCCTGATACACTGAAGTCAATGGGATAGTTTGCATGTGTCATGATTCATAAGATTGAACCCTGATTTGAGGTAACCCCTCTGAAGACTAGAAATATATGAAGAGTACCAAAATTGACAAGAAGGTCATAGGTCACATCAGCAAATTGAGAAATAGTTATCTTTCCAGTGACCTTTGACACTAACAGTTGAGGAGTTCCAGTCTGACTATGCAGTCCTTCAGAATCAATTCACATTGTCATGACTTTGAGACATAGAGATCAGAGGTCAAGCCAAAGGCTTTCACAAATTCTAAGAATATATTTCCTAAGAAACATGGCATGACTTTCAACTCTTCAGAGCCTAGGGGGATTTTTTGCAGTTCTTCAAAGCTACATACTATACAATATAAGAGCACTTTCAGTTTCACATGTGGAAATAAGCATTATTCCTCTTTCAGAAACAATTCCCTTTGTTGAAATAAAAAAGTATTGGAATTTAATACCTTCATCTGTGTGTAGAAAATGTACAAGGGTAGATCCAACAGGATACTAAAACAACACTCACTACACTTCTAAAAAAATAATAATCAAGGTTAATAAACAGATTGTTCTCTGTATAAAAGTGAGTAATTTAAAAAACCAGACAAACCCATGTTAAATGACTATGACCTAGTCAGAGGACCTGGTTACAACACCACTGTCTGGGGTTCCAGCATGTGGAACAAAATCAAAGCTGTAAAGTGATAGGTTCTGACTGGTACCATTAATGGGCCTTGGCTTTACCCTGGATACCCTGAATCCCAGTCAGGCAACAAATTTTAACCCTATTGTAACCTGGTCAGCACCCTTGGTTTAGTTGTAGTGCAAAATCACCTATTTGTGCCTTAACCCCTAGCTTGATTCACCTCCCTATCACAGGTCAAGCTGAATCGTTAAGAGGAGCTCAGGGTCTGATTTTCCTCCCAGATCAGATGATTGCAAGCTACAGCAAGGCCTGTTGGGGAAGGGGGAAAGAACTCTAAAAAGAGCTCCCTTCCCCTCAGCTGGAGATGGTCTTAGTGACGCTCCCTGGAATTCCTGTTGGCTGTCTGTGAGGGGGCTGGGGATAAAGCTTAGGTGAGGCTTGGCTGAGTAGGTTAGGAAGGAAAATTAGATCAAGAGCCTGCTAGTGAGGCTCTGTAGGATAAGCTGAAGTAATGTGTTCAAGGGCCAGGGTTAATGCCTAAGAAGTATGCAAACCAGAGTAGGAAGTAACTCTGAGGGAATAGTGAAGTGTATGTCTGAGGCTGGAGCAGATGCCTTAGTACCTCAGGGCTGGAGCCCTGAGCTGAGGAGGGACATGTACCTGAACTTCCTGGAAGCAGCAAGTTCTGCACCTGAGGAGAGGAAGAGTCTCTGTAGAGCCCCAGCGTGGAGACAAGAAAGAGGTAGGACTTTGGACTGTTGTTTGGCCCAGATGGGATGGACTTGGATTTGACCACAGGGTGAAATTAAATTACGCTACCAGTTTGGGGAAGTCTGCAGTGGAGGGAAACTGAGGTACAGCAAGGAAATAAAAGCATAGCCATGCAGCTAATGTCGTAGAGGTAAGTAAAATCCCCCTCCCTCTCCTGTTCAGAGTACCCAGATTTGTGAAGCCTTATTAACTTGCTACCAAATGTTTAAAATTTATTTGTACCTTTTTATTCATGTCAGCATGGGCTTTCCCTAGTGATATTTGCCCCCTCTACCCCCAATCAAAAGCTGGTTCTAAAGTTTCACTCAGGTTTACTTCATTATCCAGGGCCACAACTTCACTCCCATATAACACCTAAGCATCTCTGTTTGTTGGATTGCTGGATTGTTCTCCCAGTTCTGTACTGGAGCATGATGCCCAGGCTGTTCCATATTTCATCTAGGTGGGGCTTCCTAGATGGAAGATTTCATCCCTCCCTGACATCCAAATGCTTAATTTCTTTCAAGCATTAGACCACCACCCCAGCTTGTGAAATTAGAGTCCTGTTCTTGTTTCTCATATCAGTGCAATGTGCTAGTTCTAACTCACGGGCTACTTTCCTACTAACTGTCTACATGGGAGTCCTGCTATAAAAACAGTTTCTGGCCAATGGAGAAACAGAAATGGTGAAGGCTGCTACTGTTCTTCAATACACTTCATACAAAGCCAAGGCCTAGCGCTACACAGCCAAGTCATTTATTTTGTTTCAAAAAGATGATGGTTGGTTAGGTAGAAAATCCTGTTTAAAACTTCTTCCAAGTGATTTTTTCTAGCTTTCTGAAAGCCCATAAACTGCTATGCAAATGGAAAAAGTATGTGGCAGTGGATCCTTCTTTCTCAAGTGCATCACTCAAAACACTGGCATGTAATAAAGCTTCAGCACAAATCAGAAACTGGAACTTCGGCAACTTTTGGTGGCTGCATCTAGCACGAACACACGTGAACACACCTTATCTCTGTGCATGTGAAGATATCCTCTCAACCCAGTGGTTCCTCTCCTCTAGCTGTCTTCATTGGTGTATATTGCCATCATTAGCTTGATCTCTCTCCTACTGGTTCTGCCTCTGTTCTTGTACAGCCTGCCTGCCTATGCTGAGTGTTTTTGTAACACTGTGTACACAGCCAGAGATGGAGGTGAAAGCTGGATTCTTTGGCTTCTCCACTCTGTTAGGGGCTGATGGCAGAGCATGGATGCAGGATGTAGGAGGGACACCTACAGGAATCCTAAGCAATATTGTCACTGGAGAAAAGCAGGGGAGTAGGAATTGGGGAGGAAAAACCATCACTGTCTAGCTAAATACTTTGGGCTTCTGCTGCTAAACCTGTAACGTTATGAATCACTTTAGGACACCTTGAATACAGGAACACAATGATTCTGCTGGAGGGAGAATAAAGCTGGGATTTTCTAAGGAGTTCAAGGGATTTAGTTGCCCAACTCCTATTGAATTTCTATGGCAATTGGGCACCTAAATCCTTTGGGCTCCTTTGAAAATCCCAGCCTAAATTGTATTGTGACACACTGTGTTATTGCCTGGTTTGTTTCATTACAGGAGATAATGAGCTCATGAAGTGAGCCTGCCAGGATAGGTATGATGCGGTCGGTATGCTCTGCCAATATGTGCTTCTTGGGGATACTGAAAGGAGCCCTGCATTATTTAGAACCCAAGGGACATTCACCTTGGCCGCAAACAAAGTGTTTAATACTTGCCCACCTCCAGTCTTAGGAGGAACACCTTACCAAAAGGAGAGAAGGAAAAGCAGCACTTTCACCAGCCCTAGCTGAGCAATAGCTGTGTCAGAGCCAGCAGAGAAGACTTTGCATTCATAAAGAAATTTTTCTTTTGCATTTGTTCTCAGTGAAAATACGTGGCAAATGCCAGCAAAACTATTTAAGTAGAAAGAACTCAAACTCCCAAACATGCATGCTCCATTGTCCAGGGCCACTAGACTGAAATGTCTGGCTTATTTAAAAAAGCCTACATCTGCCCTCCTCTGGCTGTCAGCCAGCACCTCTCTGTTAACTAACACTGTGCTGACCCTGGGTTTCATAGCACCTGCAACTAGTTCTGCTCCACTATCCATGACACTTACTGAAAGAAGGTCAGAATACCTGGGGTTACAGAAGTTCAAGCAGGGAATGTGGATTTCCCGAAAAAGACATAGTGAGTAGGAGCAGCAGATTCCAAAGTAGTTCTGAGAGCTGGCATAGGGAAACACTCCAATTCCAACCTGGCCTCTTTCCATCAGAATAGATGCTCCGGGTGGTATGAGGCTGGAAGGTGCATTTAGCTAGTCAAAACATAGGAGCATCTCATCTAGAATCTAATTCTTAGAGTAACATCTCTGATAATTTGGCTAACTCATAGGCAGTGTTTTAAATAATGCCCTCTTTATTTGCAAAAAACCCACCAGTGTAATAAAATGTATGTTATGGAAAGACTGGGTCATTTAAAAATTTGAAATATTCACAGCAGGTTTTTTTCCTTATTTATTTGATTCTCTCTTTGCATTTATGTTACAAATACTTACCCAAGTTGGTGTTGAGTTCATTTGGAAAAGAAAGCCTCCTTGTAAATTACCTGAGAGCTAAACTGAGCCTCAGCGTGTTTAATATATTAATATAAACAATCTCCCAAATCAGACCTGAAAATGAAGACACAGATGGCTGTTTACACAGGCATCTGAGAGCCCCTTAAGAAGCACTAGTCATCTCAAAATGTCTGAAATGTGAGATTACCGTAAGCACACACAGTACATTCCCATTTGTGTCAATGTCACCAACAGACAAGCTGTACCACAAGAGCAAACTTGCAAAACCCAAAACATAATTACCTCAAGTAGTATGTAGCCTTCTAAAGTAGCTTAACCCCAAGAACCTCTGAAGAGGATGTACTCTCTAAATGTACCACTGCTCTTAGCTACTAATGAAGTAGGAGGAGTAGAGAGAGCCTTCAAGCCCTCACCCTGGAGATCAAGGGCATCATATTCTGTCATAGTCGATGTAATTCTAATTGTGAGAACTAAGTTTATCTGGCATCTTGGGTGTATAAAGTCAGGGTGACCTGCTAACATTGAGTGGCCCTACACCCTAATACCTTCATTTTATTGAAATTGCTGCTTTTGCTATTATCCCACCGATAAAGAAGAGCTCTTTAAATGCTTATAGCTTAGATTCTTGAAATTTGCTATTGGCTTTCCCTCCTTTACATTTCCCAGGATAAAGTTCCTCCCCTTGTTCATACACTGCTGCCTTTCTGCAGTTTTGTAGGCCAAACAATCATGAAGTGGTAGGGTCCGTCCTCCTGATCTCTTATCACTGCTGTTTCCACGAATAACCATTTATTTGCAAACATACAATTAAAAATGTCATGTTGGGGCTGCACCATAAATTCTCAACGAATCTGCTGACATTCAGCTGAGGATGTGAGGGCATTTGTGTTTCCCTGTCTTTAGCCAGTGAATCACCACAGTGGGAATGAAAGGCAGATAAAGGGGTCAATAGAACCTTCAGGGAGAAAACACAGATGCTGCAGTGAAGTCACTGTGTAATGCAGTAGGGAAAACAGACCCAACCATCGTGTGTGTGTGTGTGTGTGTGTTCATTCAAATTAACACAATAAAAGCAACCAATGAAATGGCAAAATTTGATTTCCACCATGCAGATTGCAGCACGAGTACTCTTATGGTAAAGGAGGACTTGTAATTCTAACTCTAAGAAGGATAGAATAAAAAATGAAAATGGTCAGAATATGTATAAGAATTTGATAAAAGGCAATAGGGTGGGGAATATTTCTGCTGTTAAGATGGCCTTTACCTGCATTGTAGATGTTCCATTCTACTTGTGAATGTGATGTTATCCAGTCGTTGGGCTGGGAAGTGTTCTATGGACCCACGAAGGCTGAATCCAAGGCCCATACTTGGGCAGAAGAGGGGCAGTGTCAGACATTGATGGGGTTCACGATGGGGACTATAGAGCTCGAGGAAGCAGTGGTAGGGTGGAGAGCAGTGAGAACTGTGTTTAGTTATTTGGGATTCTTTGTTTGCTATGAGACTTATATGGATGGAATTTGGATTAGATCCTTAGCTCAAGTGATAGCCATTATCCCCATGTGGACTAACCAGAGTGGAGGGAAGAAATGTTCATTTTGCAACTCTTTGCCAGTTGGCAGAGGAATGTTGAGACTCTGGAATCCTGTGTTTAGAACATGGATTACACTTAAAAGTTCTATTGGCATAGCTATGCTGCTCAGGGCTGAAAAAAACAAAAAAAAACAAAAAACCATCTCTGACCTATATAGCTATACCTACAGAGCCCTCCGTGTAGACACAGCAGTTGATGGATGAGGGCTTCTGTCAATGCGACTAAAATTGTTTTGGGGAGGTGATGGTCCTGTACTGCACCTCTCCACCTTCTGTTGGTGTAGGATGCATCTACACTAAGGGGCTGTGCTAGCATGGCTATGACTGCATAGGCTCTATAGTGTAGATGTAGCCTAATTCCAGGTTTCAGAAGTGAGTGTGTTCTAGTGGTTATAGACCGTTCTGCCCCTGCTCTCATAACCTTTCCCTCTCTTCTCCTGTTCCCTGCCATCGCTCCTGTCCATTCTGTCTTTGTTCCTATTTCCACCCTCGTTCACAGCTCCTATCACACTCAACCTACCCCTCTGTACCACTCATCAATGCCCTGTGCTCCTCAACCCTCTGTATTAGTCATGCCACTTCCTCTTTTCTTTTCACACTGCCTGGATGCCATTCAGAGCACAGCACCAACTATTTATCTGTCCCCAGTTCCAGTGGGTGGAGCCACCGCAGGCTGCCAGGAAGGAGCAATTGCAGCTCCTGCAGCCCGCTCAGCTGCTCTGTGGATATGGTGCATGTGCAGTCTGGTCAGCAGATAGGAGCAGTGCGGAGATGGAGCATGCTCAGTGCAGATGTGAAATTCAGAGAATTTAGCTGCCAAAATCTAACCATCCTCTACTGAGAATGTGTGAACTGAGATTTATTGAGGCTTATAACTTGGCCATACATTGGTAGATTTTTCTCAAGGATGGCAAATAGTACATCCCTGGAGCCAGTGCTATCTAAGTATGAAAAGCTTTAGAGCTCCGCAATGAAATGACTGTAAAATTATTTAACACAAGCAAAATGATATTCTCTAAACTGGTTCTTGGAAATGACAGAGCCATTTTTGCTGAAAATTTCCAAAAAATTCCACCTGAGGCAGGCATCTGTCATGGAAAATTTCTGCTTGAACAGTTTTTAATTTTGGCAAAGTTTTAAGTGACTGAAAACAAAGTCTTAGAGGAAAGTGTTCAACCTTAGCTAGAGGCAGCGTTACCCTGTTCCTCCTTCAATATCCTTCACCTGGTGGGTTCCAAACATGCTTCTCAGCATAGCAGGTGTTCTGGGCCACGGTGCTTGAAGCACTACAGGCCTGGCAGGAGTACTTGGAGAAAAACAAGGCTTACACACAGCTGTGAGTTATTGGCTTTATTGAAGGTTAGTGACTGACCTGCAACGGGAACTTTAAGCATTGCAGTTACGGAGGCAGGGAACCCAGCACACCGGAGCTTTGCCTGGGACAGAGTCCAACGGAGGGGCAGACAGTCAGAGTTAATAAGCATTACACAAAAACAGCTTATGAATATAGAATTAGGTACTTTTTAAAGGAGGATTTTTCGCTACCTGGTGAAGGGCCGTGTAAAGCAGCTGTGTCCTTTAAGAACTATTTATATTTTATAACAACAAAGCAGCTATTTATGTCCCACAGTAACCTTTTGACTCAAGAAAGTGGAAGTTTCCTGGCTAGGCCGTAACAAAGTCTTCCGCAGTCCCTTACAGCAGGCTTCAGTAATATCCATAAGGCCTGCTTCTTCCTAACATATGGCTACTGCAGTGACTCATCTTTACAGTGTCAAAACATATTAACCCAAGAAGGCGGCTGGGCAATATGGTAGAATGCTCAGCGTTTGTACCAGCCCATCTTGAACATAGCTCATTGCCTGCTGGAGCACCTCTCCTCCCAGTTGAAGATGATTAGAAGATTATAAAAGTGCATGTTTAAGACCATTCTGTGTCCATGCAGCCATTGTGGAAAAACTATAATTCATCTGAAAGTTGGATTTTCATTCTGATCTCACATGTAATCACAAAAGGTTAGAGGAGAGATAGGAGTAGCTAATATATATTAGAACCATCATTTTAATCTCCTGTAGTGAGCTATAATGTAAGATCTGAAAGGTCACATTTTCACTATTCACAATCTTTAATTAAACTTAACATTGAAAAAGTTAGTGTCCTGTCTCCCTGCTGCCCATATACTAACAATCTGACAGCAGTGAAGGAAGGATGTAGTAAACAAGCCTCTTTCTGACGTGAAAAGAGCTCAAAAAAGACTTATGCTGCTGTTCTACCTCTGGGCTATAATGCATAGAATAAAGAACAAGCAACAGTGAATGATGCAGCTATCGTGTTCTGGTGTTTATCACACCGTATGAGCAATCATCAGAACTCCCCTCTGCCCCTTATGAAACACCTGCTGTCTTTGCTTGTTTTATATAATCATAGAAACATAGAGCTGGGAGGGACCTCAAAAGGTCTTTCTAGTCCAGCCCCCTCTGCTGAGGCTAGCACCAAGTATACCTCGATAATCCCTGACAGGTGTTTGTGTAACCGTTCTTAAAAACCTCTAATGACAGAGACTCCACAATCTCCCTGGAAGCCTATTCCAGTGCTTAACATTCCTTATGGTTAGAAAGTTTTTTTTTTCCTAATTAACCTAAATCTCCCTTGCTGTAGATTAAGCCCATTATTTCTCCATTTTACCTTTAGTGGACATGAAGAATTGTTAATCTTCTCTTTATAGCAGCCATTAACATATATGAAGACTCATTCATCTTTTTCAAGAGTAAACAAACCTTTCCTCAGAGGTCAGGTTTTTCTAAACATTTTATCATTTTTTTTTTTTTTGCAAAAGAAAAAGGAGTACTTGGGCACCTTAGACTAACATTTATTTGAGCATAAGCTTTCGTGAGCTACAGCTCACTTCATCGGATGCACCGATGAAGTGAGCTGTAGCGTCACGAAAGCTTATGCTCAAATAAATTTGTTAGTCTCTAAGGTGCCACAATACTCCTTTTCTTTTTGGAATACAGACTAACACGGCTGCTACTCTGAAACCTATCATTTTTTTGCTCTCCTCTGGATTCTTCCCAGTTTGACCCCGTCTTTCTTAAAGTGTGGCTCCCAAAACTGCATCTGGTACATACATCTGATTCCTGCCTGTGTCTCACACCTATTACCCACTCATGCTCTCCTCCTTGTGAGCTACACTCTTGTTTTGAACATGAGTTGCTATGTGCTTTTGCACTCCAAGTTGTGGGTGCCAGTAAATTACCAGTTATACACAGAATTTTATTCTGTTTCAGTCTGTGCAATTTCTTGTTTGTGATGGTGTCATCATTGTCCATCTTTCATAATGTTGGTCCTTAGGCATTTCAAATGTGTTGCTACGTCTGGCTGACATTTTTCTTATCAAGTACAATTTTCTTACTTCTACCATCATTCACAACTATTATTCCAGTTTGAGCTCAAAGAAAACCTCCAAAACCCTCCTTCTGGTTTCTGCACCTCGAAAGTCCATGAAAAGTTTTCCAGATCCAAAACTTTTGAATGAGCAAGGTATGGAGCACAGCCACCTCCAGACTTAATCTGGATAGCCAGAGTTTTCCATCCTGAATCTGATTCAATGTCATTGTCATCAATTTCTACACTATGCATGAAACAAAATGCACTTCATACACAAAGGGTATCAACACAAACAGGTTCACTTGTGCTGTGCAGCTAAGTTGCTTCATTTGCTGATTCATCTTTGAAACTGATATTTTATGTTTTGAAAGGAAAATGGTTACTTGAAAGGACTCGCCACAAAATTCATGTTTGGCTTGTTCATATAATTTTACTGAATCCATTCAAAAAAATAGACAGAACTATAAGGTACAATGTATTATCAGAGAATACAAAGGTCACATCATTCTTTATACATCTTTAATTTAAATCCACAGATTAAGAGGATGAGCTAGTTGCCTCATATGAGAACAAAATTAAGTTTCTTCAGTGACAGGACAAATATTCAGGTAAGCATCCAGACAAATGTATTCCAATTAAGGAGAGCTTACTCTACTACCTATAAAAATAGAGCAACATTTTAAAATTTCTTTAGATAGATTCTTTAAGGTCAACTAATGGGATTATGTAGAGACAGGACACAGCAGGCTAGGAATTTCGGTTTAAACCAGTGGTCTTCAACCTTTTTTTACCCTCAAGATCACTTTTTGAATCTACAGGCAACTCAGGATCTACCCTGAGCCTTCCCCAAGGCCCCACCCTACTCACTCCATCCCCTCCTTCCCATCATTCACTCTCCCCAACCCTCACTCACCTTCACGGGTTGGGGCAGGGGGTTGTGGTTCAGGAGGGGATGCGGGCTCTGGGCTGGGGCTGAGGGGTTTGCAGTGTGAGAGGGGGCTCTGGGTTAAGCCTGGGGCAGGGGGTTGGGGTGCAGGAGGGGTGAGCAGTCCAAACTCTAGGAGGGAGTTTCGGTGCAGGAGGGGGCTCCGGGCTGAAGCTGAGTGTGGGGTGCAGGAGAGGGTATAGGATGCTGGCTCTGGGAGGGAGGTCAGGGCTGGGTCAGGGGTTTGGAGTGCAAGGGGGGTTTGGGGCCCAGAAGAGGGCATGGGTTGCTGGCTCCGGGAGGGGGCTAAGGGATGGGGTGCAGCCTCCCACTGGGCAGCACTTGCCTCTGGTGGCTCCCAGTTGGCAGTGGGCACAGCAAGGCTGAAGCAGGGTCCCTGCCTATCCCGCCCCCGTGCTGCTCCCAGAAGGGGACAATGCACCCCTGTGCCCCCTGGGGTGGGGAGGATGGGGGGCACGTGGCTCTGCATGCTGCCCTTCTCTTGCCCCCCCACAGCTCTCCTGGCTCGAGGGCAGTGCTTGCAGGCAGACACAGAGCATGCGGAGGGAGACTCCTGCCCCTGGGCTGCAGTGTCCGCTTCCGGGAGTGGTGTGGGGGCGGGGTAGTCTTCAGCAGCCACACTGCGCTGCCACTGGAGATTGCGATCGACTGGGAGATCCTCTGGGATCGACCAGTCCAGCGCGATCGATTGGTTGGTGATCACTGCTTTAAACCATAGTCTGATTCCATCCTACCAAGGCCAAATGTGTTATATGAGTTTTAAGGACATTTGGCAAAGACTAGTGATGAGGGACACCACACCAAACCACCAGTGGGGAAAGTGGATTTTTTTCTTAATTAAAATAGGATGTTTCATAATCTTGCTTTCCTTATTTTGCATTTGTTGCTAAATAAATATAGTGATTTTACAAAAGAGGGAGAGGGCCAGGTCCGGGTGGACTGGTGGCAAATTTGGGCCTAAAATTATGTCTGTTTCCCATATGGAAACACTGTTGGCTGATCTGTGCCTTAACCAAAATCAGGGCAGCAGGGTTTCTTGTGTGTGAGAGACACAGACTGTGTACATGTACACACTTGTTTGTATGGAGACTACTGAAAATGACAGGACTCCCAACATGGGTGAAGAGGGCAGGATAGTACCCCATGCACATCAGGACTGGAAAGTGAAAGAACACCAAGTCTAAACATTTTAAAAACTACCCTAGCTAAAAAAAAGTACACCACATTAACTTTAAACAGAGCATAATTTTGGATGGCCATGATACAAATGGTATCAGAATGCCCATTTTTCTCAAATGACACAAACTTGATAAGTTAAAAACCGTTTTTTCCCTCCAGTGTTGTTGTAGCTGTGTTGGTAGGTTGACCTAGATCAACATAGGTGAACACTTGTTTACACAATTCATATATTTGAACATGTAAATACATTATTCAAAGCACTAATCACCTAAACTTCCCTCATTTGCCAACCTTTAAATTCTGCTAGATAAGGTTTCCAATCAGTTCCCCTCTTTTAGAGCAGAGTACTTGAAGCTGTACTGTAAACACAAATTCATATGCTCACAAAGGCTGACCTTTTCAAATTAAATGATGTATAAATTAAAAAAGGAAATGTCAGGTTTCTGATAAAGGTTGGACATTTTGAACTTCGGACAAAGTGACAGGAATCTTTGATTCTCCTGGTGCCGGTGCTTTTGTGACTGGGTGTGTATGGGCTTTTATGTCTGCTATTCTCTCTTTAAACCTTTGCTGAAGATACTTTTCTTCTTTGGAGTAGCTTTTAGCAAAAGCAGACATCAACAGGCATGCTGCCATTGTGGTCCCTCCAATACAAAATAAGATCGCTCCTGCCAGCTTACATATATCAAGGGCTCCGTTAAACTGAATGGCATGGTTATCCACAACAACAAAATCTTCTTCCTCCAAGGCTTCGATTTTCGGTGGCACAAGAAAACCTACTACAAGAACTGTTAACCCGATCAGCATAAAAACCACCCCAGAGATGAGTCCGACCTGGAAAACAAACAGGGTTAAAAATGAATGTGGTCTCATCATTTGTAACATTTTCATTGTCTACACAAATTTGTCAATCCTACCAGAAGCGGGCATTGTCTTCTGAGTCCTGATTCATAGAATTCAAATATGTGGATGAATTGCCATATTGGAATTGTTTCTACAACTAATCTTTGTTTAAATCAACATAGGTATGGGAATTTCCAGGAAAAAGAAATATGCATGTGTAGAGGCTGTGAGCATGTATCATGTCCTGCTCTAGGGGTTCCATCACACAAAAGATAACCTGGATCACTTGATGATTACCTGTTCTGTTCATTCCCTCTGAAGCACCTGGCATTGGCCACTGTCCGAAGACAGGCTACTGGGCTAGATGCACCTTTGGTCTGACCCAGTATGGGCATTCTTATTTTCTTAACCTATTACTGCTACTAGGTGACAAAGCTCCTTCTTTAACGCAGGTAGTGGAGGTCTGAGTTTTGGCATTGAAAGTCCCGGATTCAAACCCTGCTGATGACCCATGGTGGGGTCACTACATGTGACCACCTCCTGTTTTCTGTCCATGAAATGTCTTTATCTTGCAGAAGTTAAAGGGATGGTGTGGTAGAAATAAGTCACATTACATTTCCTGCCAAGTTTAAATAATAAGTGCAAAGATTGATTTCCACAGGATCTCTAACTTTTTAGTAAACCAAGCCCTTATTGTTTCCCTGATAGTTTGACCAGACATCCACGTATGCTTATATGAATGTCAATGAAAGCTATGCGTGAATGTGTTGAGTGTCATTTCTCTATACTTTTACAAATTACAGCTAAGATTTCAAAAGTGACTTGTGTGCTTCAATTTGATGCCCAACTGGATATATATGTTAAAAGGGCCTCATTTTCAAAGGGTGGGTGCTCAGCACTGAAAACTGGGCCTGTAGCAAATAATAGTTTCTGTAGAGTGATGAGCTGTACCTTCCAGAATGCAGAGCTCCACCTGCTAGGTGATCTCTGGATCTGAAAATCATTCTCATGCTCCCAAATTGAAGCTGTGCAGTCCTCATAAAATTGATGCAGATAGGATCGAACTCCATAGCGTTGATATCTTCCCTCCGTGCCGCTCTGCGCTTGCTTGGAGCTGCAGATATCCGCATATGAGCTCATCCTTCTCACCTGCAATGAGAGATTTCACACAAGACAGACCCAATTAGTGACACTATGCGATTTTACAAAAAGGAAATCAAAATGGGCTGCAACTAATCCCTTGATATGAGCTCTAGAAAGAGTCATCTCCATCCCACACTCCCAAAGTAGGGCTTGATCCTTCTAAGTGCTGAGCACTCCTGGCAGGTGTGGGGGCCCTCAACGCCTATTGAAGTCAGTAGGTGCTGAGAGCCCTTGACACCTAGCGCAGGATTACACCCTAAAGACGGGTGTGTGAACACTCAGCAAAGTTGTTTTTTACATGTAGTGTTTCCAGTGCCATAATTCATGATGAAATATTTAATTTCATGTAAATTTAAAGAGGCATTGCATGACTGCAGGGCTGAGTGCCTCAATCTCTGATACAAACACCATTACTATTAGTGATGGTAGGCATTGCTTGCTAGCTTTATCTGCTAATTTGGAACATTTCACAAACTCTTCTTGATGGCTTTGTTTTTTCTTAAGCTTGTAAAACAGAGACATAACTGTGGGATTATATATAACTGTGACATAAATAGCCACAGGGGTCCTGGTCATGAAGACTAACCTTAAATTAATTTTTCTGAATAAAAATACACTCAAGGATGGAACATTTGTTCTACTGTCTGAAAATCATAAAATGAAAATGATTACAAACTAACAAGCCTATTTTAATTTACCAAATGCCGATAGTAAATTTGTGAGGTAAAGCCTGGCACCATTGACTGCAAAAGGGTTCGGATTTCACCCACTGCGAAAAGTAAATCCAGTGTTCTAAATTCTTTCCATTGTAATAAAGTAAAACAAAGATTTTCCATTTTAAATATCCAGGGCCTGACTTTGATTTCGCTTATACTTATTTTACACTATTGTAACTCCACTGAATTCAGCAGACTTACACCTGTATAAGTGAGGTCAATCGGGCCTTTTAAAAATGAGTATGCCACTTTAATATGCCATCTGTAGGTGAGTATTTTAGAAGTATTATAATGCCTTTGTTTTGGATTTAGTAGGATTATATGGACCAAAATGTATGAGTGAGACCTAACATCAGCTTCAAGTAACACACCTGACTTCTTAAAACAGTGCAATGCAAGCATACCTAACCTGTTAGTTTTAGCAAGGTTCTCCTACTCCAACCCCATTTTTCTTGCATTTTATAGGCTACTAGCCCCTATCCCCTTCAGTAACTGCTGCAATACACCAAATGCACATGATTTCACTCACTACAGAATACCAACTCCCCCTATATTAAATGAGATGAATAAATACTGCATGACTCACACTGAAATTATGTAAAAATCTGGAGCATACTAATTAAAAACAATGGCAGAATTCAGCTCTTGGTAGGTACAGAAATTGGCATCACTATGACATGGATCCTGTACTCCACTGGTAGTTTTTTTTTTTTCCATGGCTCAGTGTTGAGGAATCTTATGCACTTTTCTCTGATAGTAGTAGCTTTTCTATTCCCCTGGTATTAATGTATTTAATGTATTCCTGCCATTATAGTCTCATAAGAATTTCTGTGGAAAGGCCTCAAAGCATCCTGACATATCAAGGCCAAATGGATCAAATCCAGTATCCAGGAGGCCTGCAGCATGTGGAAGTTCTTTGTCCAATGAGATTCGGAGCCTGCTCCATGACCACCTCCTGCACTGGAGAGTGGAGGGGCTGGTGAAGAAGCTTTGCAAAGCTGCCTCCCAGCATTCCTAGACCCTCTCTGTTAAGCATCTGGACATCTGCAGATGCAGCCGTTGACTTCAGAGTGCTTAGAGCAACATTTCTGCAAGAAGCTCTCCTTGTGGGGAGTGAGACTGGAGTCCAAAGATTCCCATTCTCTTTTTTCCCCCCTTCAGCCTCAAGACTCTTGTTCTTCCTCCCTAGGGTGTTTCCTCACAGACCAAGCCAATGCAATATTATTCTCGTTTTTCTAACTGATTTGCTTTTTGTTGATTGGTTGAGATGGCACAGACTCCCGGCCTAATGGTCTTCAACAAGAGACTCCCCTTAGTTAGAGAGGGAGGTAGATGTCTTTAAATCAGACATAATAAAGCTGGTGGCAGCCCCCAGAAAGCAAGACAATTCTATGTGGTTATTGGTCATTATCCTGCCTGTCTGATTCAAGGGAGAACCACACATCTGCAATGTCTAGACTGAAAGACAAAGTGAATTAGCTGGTACATGGGTACATGCCTTTCTCTGGAGATAGAGTTGCATGGATATCAAGACGTCTTCTTACAAATCTTTTGGGCAACTGAAAGCATTACTAGATAGGCATTGCAAATAGGATAATTTACATGTCACTAACCTTTGATATTTTCCAGTGTAATATCTGGAAATTAGTTTTATGGCTGTGAGATTTTACTATACTATAAACTTTGATCTTATTTTTCTCAGACAAAAGTGACATGAATGAAAATTTATAGAGTGAAGCCTTGTGGAAAACTCCAAAAAATATTCTGTTTATAAAGAATTCTGCTTCTAGAACAGTAGTTGTTGTTGTTCACTTTTTATTTCATTCACTCTGTGTGTGTGTGTGTGTGTGTGTGGGGGGGGGGGGGGGGGGGAAGAATCTTTGCTCCTTAGGAGTTGCCGTTCCTGCCGTTTCCATACCTGCAATCAAAGTCCTTTCTTTGTGACATCACAACCATCTCCCCAGCAACTAGGTAGCTGTAATGTTACAGAAGACAATGATTTCGACTGAAGAACATTTTTTTTAAAAAAACAATCCCTCCTCCCGCCCCCGGCCTGCAAATCCTCTCTCACCCACCCAAACATACTGTTTTCATGCAAATACTCCTAGTAAACAACAAAGGAAGACAAACGACTATATGTAACCAGAACTCTTCTGGATGCTACAATAAAAAATAGTAATAATAATGAATTCATAAGCAGAATGTTTTTAAAATTTTCCATGAGGAGTCACAGAGTTCAGAATGTTAAAAAAGAAAAAGGTAAAACTATATGCAATAAGGGAGAAGTGATTTAACATAAATATTTTGCACATGCTGAGGTGATCTCTAGATACTTTCTTTACGGACCCTAATTAAGCATCATAATAGCCCTGTGAGGTAGGTAAGTACTATCAATATCCATTTTATAGATGGGTAAAGCAAGTAATAGAGAAGTTAAATGACTTACTTGCCTAACACCACATAAGTTAATGGTAGAATCCAAAACGGACCCAGGAATAATGGCCTCTAATCCTCTGGACTAGACAGTGTACTGCACTAGACTATAAAGTGGCTGTATGAATTACCATAGCTTTCATACCTAGATTCATACTGTCATATCTTCCTTCAAAGATATGACACAATAATATCTTATCAATATACCTCAAAGTGCCTTGCAATGAGGGGTAAGCAGCATTATCCCCATTTACCAGATGTGGAAAATTGAGGCACACGCAAATTATTATGAGGCTTAATTTGTGTTTGTAAAGTGTCTCGATCACCTGAACGTGTGCCAAAAAAATGGAGGTGTGCACGCACAAATTAAAGGGATTGACTAAGGTCAATACAGAGCATCACTGGCAGAGCAGGAAGCAGATTGCCATCCCTCCCATACCAAATCATCTCCTGACTCCCAATCAAGTCCCATATCTCACAGGACAAAACTGTCTCCTCCTATAAACTTGTATGTGTGAGTCTCCACTGGCTTGCAATTTGTATAATCATTTTTTAATCTGTGCATAGTGAGATCAGAATAGAAGTATTTTACTTTCACTTTACACAGGTGTAAAGGACAACGCAAGGTCAATGGTAGGGGAGAATGAGCCCTAATGGGGTCAGTTTGGCTAGTGTGTTTGGCTGCTTTGTGGTGTTCTGGTGGTACAAAGCAGCCCCCTGGGAAAGTTAAGCTAGGTTGATCAGTTGTTTTGCATGATTCTGTTGATGCAAAGCAGCTGAAGCATATCTCTAGTGATCTTCAGTCTCTTCTGTAATTTACTGTAATTAATTTGAGAAAACATAAGGTGACTAATTTGTAAAGATCAGCGTAAATTAACTATGCACCACATTAAAAAGAGGTGCTGTATAGTAATTGTGAACTAACCACATTGTGTATCAGGAGATATGTTGTAAAATCTAATTCGTCACTATGGGATTAACCCATGATAATCACACAACCTGCTATTACTTATTTTATATGTAGATTGTTTTCTATATTAAAACAAGGTTAGAGTGGAAATCTAGAATGCTAATAGTTGCATTTGATTGAATTCAAATGTCGATAAGTGTATCACAGAATGAAGGTTAGCAGACAAAAAAGAATTTTAGTCAAAAGAGTGGAGCATAGTATTACAGTTGTGACAGCTAGTTCATCAAATCATGATTTTTTTTTTTTAGAATGAAAAGAAATAAACATCTGATTAAATGTAGCCAGTCCTACTGGATGCTTTCTTGAACACCTTTATAACCCCTGCCCCCCCCCCCCCCCACTCTCCCTAACCATTGCTCAAACAAATAAGCTGTTACATGTGGGCAAATCTATCCTGGCCTCTGGCTCTTCATGTAGAGATTCTACAATCAGTTCCCAGACAGAGGAAGGAGAGGCTGAAGACGTTTTCAGCCCCCAGTGGTGATCTGGAGTAGTGTAGTCTGTCTTCTGAGCTGCAACATAAATGTAGCTCTTGCTTTCTGAGAACGAGGTAGAGGAATTGAACAGAATGCTGAAGTGAGGTGAAGTAAAGGAGTCCACAATAAATATGTGGGGGAGTGTTCAAAGGCACCCATTTGTACCAGATCAATATAAATGACAGCTACTGTGTTGGAGTGTTGAATGTATTGGCATAGGCTTCACTTTTGTGGATGAGGGTATGAAGGGCCAGATCCTTAAAGGTATTTGGGCACCTCACTCCCATTCATTTCACTGGGAGTGAGGTGCCTAAATACCCTGAAGGATCTGGACCTAAAAGCCTATGTTTAGGGATCTTTTGCCCAAAAGTGGGGTAAACTTTGTTACCCTATATCAGTGTTTTGGTCTGAGCTTAGAGCTTGTATAAAACCAAGGGACAGCTGTTAATCTTTAGAACTTTTCACGGCGTAACTGTGGACCAGTGTAATCATTACCAATCTCTAGAAATACAGAGAAGTTACAATCAGAACTTCAGAACATGCAGCTGCACTGTAGCAATCCCCTAGCAACTTTATACCCCACGTAAAGACTATCCTGTGTTTATTTTGTGCTTTATTACACTGCACTGATACAGCGGGAGAGGGGGTAGGAGGTGGTGATCGGTTTTGTGAATAGATGGATGAAACATTGAGAATATTTCAGGAGAAACTACTGAATGAATTTTCAAACTGCTTCATGATAAATTAATTGTTTTAAGTATTAAATGTTTACCTTTTAGAGAACTGAATTTGAAAGCTATGTTAAAACAGAAGAAAATAAGTGTGATGTTGCTCTCTCAGCACATGCACATACATGACCATGAACCTGCAAATGTAAAACACAAATTAAAAGGGGTTCTTACGTTTTAAGTCCTTCTCCTCCTCCTGATGTTAGACGCTCTGACCTTTCTGTTTAAAGGCTCATCTTTCCAGTCTTTACCTAGAGGAAAAAGAGAACCCCTAGAAATAGTGAATTCTGGAGTAAATAATTTAGATACTGGATAATAATTCATGGGATAATCTTGATGCTTACAAAATTGAATATCAATACCTAATGTTCCCTTAGGATAGAGACCCAAGCAAGGCAGGCTGGGCCTGATCCAAAGTTCATTGAACTCAATGGGAGTCTTTCCATTGACTTTAGTGGGCTTTGCATCATGCCTCTTATATACAGGTCTCTTTTCTTGTTTGGGGAGTCAATTGTGAGCTGTGTCACACAGCCATACAGAGGGGAATGTGGACATAATACACCCCAATAATTTTCTGCATAGGCCACACCCTTTTGTGCTCAGGGGATTGACCAGCTACTATTCCTCATTCTGTGTAGGTGGGTGGAGCCTGACTTCAGCTAAGGCAGCACAAAGGAGGAAGTAAACTACACCAGGAAGAGAAATGGCATAAATTACTTCCCTTAGTCAAGACGGGGGAAACAGAGACCATATTGACAGGTTTCAGAATAGCAGCCATGTTAGTCTGTCTCCGCAAAAAGAAAAGGAGGACTTGTGGCACCTTAGAGACTAACAAAGTTATTTGAGCATAAGCTTTCGTGAGCTACAGCTCACTTCATCGGATGAATACAGAGGAAAATACAGTGAGGAGATTTTATATACACAGAGAACATGAAACAATGGGTGTTACCATACAGCCCGTAACAAGAGTGATCAGGAAAGGTGAGCTATTGCTGGTAATAGCTCACCTTTCCTGATCACTCTTGTTACAGGCTGTATGGTACCCCCATTGTTTCATGTTTCATTGTTTCATGTACCCCCCCATTGTTTCATGTTCTTTGTGTATAAAATCTTCCCACTGTATGCATCCGATGAAGTGAGCTGTAGCTCACGAAAGCATATGCTCAAATAACTTTGTTAGTCCCTAAGGTGCCACAAGTCCTCCTTTTCTCTTTTCAGAGACCGTATTGTGACTATGCAAGATGAATGCAACTAGGCAGTACTCTTTACTAAGGGCTCACGGTAATGTCACAGTCTCACACTTAGAGATTCACAACTTTTAAATAATGCTTCTTGCAACAGGTTAAATCCATTTTATCCTGGTGAGTAATTACAATGTGATGCACCATCCTGTAAACAAAAGCAATCATGATTTCAAGTTTCCTATACTTGCGTGCCTTTAGGAACAATTAAGGAAGGCATCCCCTCAGAAAAACGTCCTAAGTACTTACTGTATAATATAGCACCTGTGAATCTCTGTTGCAAAGGAATTCAGCCCCCCCTTCTAATCACCTCAACAATCCCTACTGGTTACCCTTCACCTGCCCCAGGAAGGCAGGATAGCCCCTGTCGGAGAGATTTGTTTACCATTCAGTTACTAGAGTTCTTTCTCCACCTTCTCTCATGATATTCACTAAGGTAGCAGCAGAACCTCAGAGACGGCTGAGGCTTAGTTTTCTTCCGATCAGCTGATAAACATTCCTGCTGCAGAACACCCGCCACCCAGGGAGAAGACCCTATTTTCCTCTTCAGGCCGCTCTACAGAAGACACCAACGACGCATGAATTACTACTTGCTTTCGGAGCCGGGAGCGGAGTCAGCCTCCCCGTACACCGCTGGCCCCAGCGAGGAGGGAAGCAGTGCAATCCCCATAGCAACTGGCTTCCTTGCACGCTTCGGCTCTGCCGGAGGCGGCGCCCTTCGCTGCCGGCCTCTTGCCGCCCGGAGCGCGCTCCCCGTGCTGCTGCTGCAGCCCCGCGGCGGCGGTCGAGCGCTTGCTCCCGGGCAGCGCGGATTCGTTCTCACTTGCTTCGCCGGGGGGTAATTTACCGACGCGCCCTGCCGGCCCTAGTACGCGCCGCTCCTGAACACCCACCCACGAAACGAAAGCGCCCTCGGCTGCCCTGCACTTTAGCCGGCGGCGTCGCCCAGCACAACAGCCCCGCTCCCTTTGCAGGGCTGCCGTGGCGCCCAGGTCGGCAACCAGGCCGAAGCGTTTTGCAGCCCCCCCGCCGGGCTCGGGCAGAGAGAAGTTCAATAGCCTCCCGTAAAGGCCAGCGGCAGCCGGTTACTAGCACAGAAAGGGGCCGCCAGCCCAGCGGCGAGTGGAAGTGCTCAGATCCCCGCCCCCTCCCGGGCTTTGCAAAGCTGCCAGGGGCAAGTGCATCCGCACAAGCCGGGGCCAACCGACCCTGGGCACCGAGGAGCTCCCCGGGGCCGGCTCGGCTCGGCTCGGCTCGGCCCCGCCGCGATGCCGAGGGCAGACCTGCCCGCACCGCTCGGCCGCGCTTACCTGAGCCTCCCCGCTGCCGGCTGAGCAAGTGCAGCTGGGCGAGCTGCGGCTCCCATCCCCGCTCCGCCACCGCGCCCCACGTGTCCCCTCCCGCCGGAGCCCGGCGCGCCCTGGGCCTGCGCACTCCGCCGCTCCCGCGGCGTGGGGGGCGGGCGCCGGCGGGGCCTCGCGCGCTGCTGGAGCCCCGCTCCCCGGCGCGTGGGCCCGGCCCCTCCCTCGCGCCGCTATTGCCCCCCAGGCGCTGCAGCCGCGAGGGGCCGGCGGGGGGGGGGGGACGTCACTTCCTCCTCCACTGTTCGCCGCGCCGTGCAGAGCGGCAGGCGTGAGAACTAACCGGACAAAGTCCCGCCCCCTGGCAGGGTGCCCTAGGGGCACTGAGCCAGAGATCAGCCGCCGCCCTTTCTTTCTCCACCCCCCGGCGCAGAAGGATCACGGGTCATGGACTTCACCACAAGATGTCTGGCTTTGGCTGGGGCCCCTGAGGGTGCTTCCCAGGCCTGGGGAAGAGGGGCCGCTCTCCTGCCGCTGGGAGCCCTCTCCGACAAACGCTGTCCCTCCGCGTCCTGTGCCGCTCGCCCGGGCTCAGTGGGAAATGCAAGATCAGGGGCCTCCTCCCGGGTGGACTGGGAATCAGCAGACCTGGGTCCCAGTCCTGGCTTCTGTCGCTACCCCACTGTGTGATGCTGGCTCAGTCACTTCCCTTCTGAAAAGTGCACCTCTTTCACTTCCTTTGTCCAGCCGGTCTTGACTGTAAAATCGCCAGGGCCAGGACTAACTCTCGCTATCCTACAGTTTATAGCCTGCCTACAACAATGGGGTCCCCGTCGGGGAGGGGGGGGGCATCTGGGTACTACTGTCATGTAAATAATAAATGATCAGGTTGTGTATCTGTCCAACTCGTTGTCTACTTATGGTGTGTTAACCCCAAAAGGAATCCACGCTCGCAAGGCCCAAGCTTGCAGGGCTACTTCCATACTGTGAGCAAGAGGAAATTGTATTATGTGTTTTTATAATAATGATCCCAGATCAATTGCATCGCATGTAGAGAGAGGGTGTTGGGGCACTGCCCCACCTGTGTGTGTGTTTTTAAATATGAATCACAGCTTGCTATAGATTTGCTGTGCCTGAATCATATTGAGTGGTAGGGCATTCATCTCCACAACCCCTGTGGCTCATGCGTAGCCCATGCAGTCAAGGCCAGATAGGAGCTGGGCAATCTGTAATGAGATTTCAGCTACTGGATTCGCTGTCCAAGCCACAGGCTGCAATGACTGTAGAGTGCCCCCCTCCCCCCCAGTGGTGTGTCAGGGAAGCACTGAGTGCTAGGGTTCTTGTTCACTCTCTCAGGGGCTGCTGGCTGGGGTTGTGTGGCTCACTGCTGCACTGAAGGCAGCAGAACTGCTGGCTGGAGGCCTTGCCCCTGCAATGAAGGTGGAGATGCTGCTGAAGGAGGCTTCACCAGGCAGGATAGGAGGAGGCAGCAGTGGAGAGGGGGAATGTGACAGAGAGAGAAGAGGAGGAGGTTCCCATGAAGGAGGATCTGGCAGTCCCAGGATTGGCCCAGCTAAGCAAGGGCCCCAGCCATCATAGGAAGGCAACTTTCCTAGGGCTGATCCTCCCTTTCTCTAGGGGTGAGGGTGGTGCCATGGGGATAAGTGGCCATGATTTTTATTGTCTGCTACACCCCACTTGCCCCAAAGTTTACCAGCTGCCACTATGTCAGATGTAGGACTTATTAGTGCCATAGTGGCAATGAATTTGTCAGGGGCAACTAATTAGGATCCTAATCTGGATTTTATGTTTTCAGCTTGGTTGAATCAGTAATCAGTAATCAGATGATTACTGTAGAATGGCATTGACAGAGCAGAGGAGAACAGTAGTGTGCCAGTTCACAAGCTGTAGAGCACCTTTCATGCCTGATAATCCTCTTGGCCTCTGTTTGCTCCCTCTATCAGTGCAAATAGCACCAGTCCATTGATTTTGGTGGCATGACACCAGTTTACACCAGCTGAAGACCTAGTCTCTGGTGTTTCTGTTGGTGTGTCATCAAGTGGTGTGGATGGGGTAGCAGTCTCTGGTTTAAATGGTGGTACCGTTGTCTCAGCCTGAATGTGTGCAAGGTCTACGTTCTTTGGTCCTATCTGAGAACATACAGTCTGCACTTAAAACACAACTGTAATATTTTAAAAGTGCTGTAACTTGATGCCTTAAAACATTTTTCTAGTGCACTAGAAGGGCATCATCATTGTGGTTCCTAAATTACATTTCAGACAGCTTTGAGAGTCAGAAAGAAAAGGCTCCAACTAATGGAGGAGCCATGCTGAAATAACTATCTTACAGATAAGGAGAAAAGGAATGAAGCTGTGAAAATATGTGGGAAGCTTTGCACCAGTGACTCCCAAGCTATTTGGATTCACCCCAGTAAGAAGTGGATTCTCTGACAGCAAAAGAATTTCAGGAGAGGAAATCTGGGGGGATTAAGTAATCTAGTGAATAAGCTGTTAGAGAGGAAGCATTAAAACCCTTGGGTAGCTGGGGATTTTAAAAATATGCCATAATTATGAGACAACTAACCATTCCTCTGAGGAAAAATGAGAATGTAAAGAAAAAGAACAGACAATATAGCGTCACAAAAGACTGCTAAAGGATCCGAGGTTTAAAACCCCACACCTACACTGAAACAGGAGAAGCGGGGAGTAGTCAACCAAACAAGAATGTAGAGTGTGAGTCAAGGCTTTTAAAAAAAAATATAAGGACACTAAAACAGAATGAATTAATGCTAGCCAAGGGGGAAGCAGGAAGATTTTATAAATATTTAAGCACTTTTAATAAATGAGGAATAAAATGAGATTAATGATGAGTTTAAAATAGCTGGGACACCAAACTCCTTTTCTAAAAATCTGTGTTAGAAAAAAAAGAGAAAAGAAGTTTGGATAGTTTGGAAATAAGGAAGTCCTTGTTAAAATAGCTATTGATTATGTGTGAGTAAGGGAATGAACATCTGAATGTATAAAAATTAGCTGGCCTAGATGACATGAGTTGTAAATTAGTGTGATACTTTTCATGGCTACACTGAAGACAAAAGGGCTAAATGTAGAACAAGATGCTACTCGGTGTGAGTAATGGTATCACAATCTAACCCTAAGAGAATTACCTAATGAAATTTCTGCACCATTGACAATTATTTGTGAAAAATCATGGAGAGCTGGGAAAGTGGCAAATAGGAGAAAAGCAAATAGAGTACTAATCTTCAAAATAAGAGAAGAAGAGAGTGCCTGGGTATTTGTCCTGTAAGTCTAAAATCTGACTAAGTATGAGAGGGGTAGCCATGTTAGTCTGTATTGACAAAAACAACGAGGATTCTGGTGACACCTTAAAGACTAACAGATTTATTTGGGCAAAAGCTTTTGTGGGTAAAAAACCCAAAAGCCCAAATAAATCTGTTAGTCTCTAAGGTGCCACCAGACTCCTTGATATTTTTTGTAAAATCTTGACTTTCATTCACTACCAACCTTTCTGGACCTAGGAATGAAAGATGTTCTATTCCATTTCCAACCTTATGAGTCATCTAGTCATCTATAAATAAGTACATATGCTACTTCCACAAAACAAGCTCTTTCTGCTCATTCACTTTATTAACAAACAGATAAATGGAAGAAAATATGAAATACCTGTGACTTCACAGCAACAATCATAATGTCACTATATAAATACATAGTATGCCCTCACTTTGAATATTGCATGGAGTTCTGGTCATCCCACCTCAAAAAAGGTATATTAGAAATGGCAAAGGTACAGAGAAGGGCTGCAAAAATGATTTGGGGTATGGAACAGTTTCCATATGAGGAGAGATTAAAAAGACTGGGACTCTTCAGCTTGGAAGAAGTCAGCTAAGAGGGGTTATGATATAAGTCTATAAAATCATGAATGGTGTGGAGAAAGTGAATTACGAATGTTACTAACCCCTTCACATAACACAAGAACTAGGGGTCACCCAATGAAATTAACAGGTAGTAGGTTTATAGCAAACAAAAGGAAATACTTCTTCAGACAATGCAGCGTCAACCTGTGGAACTCATTGCCAGGGGATATTGTGAAGATCAAAACTATCACTGGATTCAAAAAAGGAATTTGATAAATTCATTAGATAAGCTATTAGCCAAGATGGTCAGGGATGCAACCCCATGCTCTGACTGTCCCTAAGCCTCTGACTGCCAGATCCTGAGACTGAGTGATGGGATGGATCTCTTGATGATTGCCCTGTTCTGTTCATTCCCTTTAAGGCACCTGACATTGGCCATGGTTGGTAGACTGGATATTGGCTAGTCGGACCATTGATCTGACCCGGTATGGCCACTCTTAAGTTCGGATGTCATTAGCAGTACTAATTTGCTTTCTGACAAATGAATTACACTCAGTGAACCAAGACAGCTATTGGTATTGTATCAAATGGGACAATTATGTATAAACATAAAATCAGCTATTATTATTAAGCTTAGGTACACACAAGGCCAATTTCAGCTCTCAGTAACACCAGTATAATTCAGAAGTAACTTCACTGAAGTCCACATATCCTTACTGTTTACAAAGTGAAGTCAGTGGAGTACACCACTGTAAAACTGTGAGTTGAGACCCAAACCCATGGCCTGATTCATGATATGACTTAGGGAAGCTGATTGCTATAAAATACTTTATAAAGCCAAGCCTTTCCTGGCTTCAGCTTTAACTGAACATTGAGGTTTAGGCCTTGGTTACACTGGGGATTTCACCCATCAGTGGTGTAGCTCAGGGCTGGGCAAACTATGGCCCATGGGTTGTATCTGGCCCATCAGGGCTTTGGATCTGGCCCTCGGGATTACCACCCCCATGGCGCCGCGGGCCCCGCTTTGCCCCCAGAGGCGGCCCGCACCACGTTCCTGAAGCTCCTGGGGGAGAAAGGGCAGAGGGCTCTGCGTGCTGCCCTCGCCTGTGGGTACCTCCACCCACAGCTCCCATTGGCCTGGCCTGGCCCCAGTGCATGCTGCTGCCACCCCAAGCCCCTCCTGCACCCCGCACCCCAACTCCCTGCCCTGAGTCCCCTGCCACACCCTGCCTGCACCCTAACTGCCTGCTGCACCCCACACCCCTCCTACACCCCAGCACCCTTCCCTGAGCCCCCTGCTGAACCCCACATTCCTCCTGCACCCCAACTCCCTGCCCTGAGCCCCCTGCCTGTACCCCATCCCCCTGCCGCACCCTGCACCCAACCCCCGGCACCCCTCCTGCACCCCAACCCCCTGCCCTGAGCCCGCTCATACACCCTGCACCCCTCCTTTGCCCCAACCCCTTTCCTTGAGCCCCTTCCTGCACACTGCACCCCCTCCCACACCCTGCACTCTCTCCCACACTCCAACCCCCTGCCCCAGCCCTACATTCATGGCCCTGCATGCAATTTCCCCACTCAGGTGTGGCCCTCGGGCCAAAAAGTTTGCCCACCCTTGGTGTAGCTGAATAGATGCAAACCCCTACTATAAACAGGCTACAATTATCATCACTTCAATTTTCCCTTGCTTCAAACTGCAATAAATCACACCAGTGCAAATTACAGCTTATAGCATTTTTTCCTGTCAACACTAGGGATTTGCCCTGGCCACCAATGTTTGTACTGGGGTAAATCCCCAATGTAGTCAAGGCTTTAGAAATCTATAGGCAGTGTTACTGCTGCAGCTACTGCTGCTAGATCTACTGGCATTTGCTGTTTTAGCATTTACAAGCCTGTCTCTGGTATTGAGAGGTGATGGAATTGCAAATGCTTGCTTGGTGAATGCAGCCTATTTAACTTCTGTGAACCTATGTTCCTTCTTGTGTTCATTATGCAGCATCATCAGGGTCTGAAAACATGTTTCTCTCTTAAGCAAGAGGATGCAATTGGTAGGAAATTCATGTTCACTGAGTTGCAGATGTCTGTCAGTATTTGCTGCTTAATGACAATGGCAAGCTTCCAATGACCACGATCCTGTTTCAGCAGGCACACCAGGGATGAGCAGTTCTGCCATAATAATATTTTTGGCACTGATCTTTGATTTTCTGATGAGCCTTGGTCTCTAGGTGAAGGTGAATGTAGAAATATGTTCAGCTCACAATAGTGCAGCTTTCTGAAAAATTCCAGCATGTTCTCAGAGGCTTCCTTTACAAAAGAAAAATGAACTGAAATGCTTTAAGTTCTCAAATACCTAGCAGAATATGGGCTACATTTTGGCTAGTCTGACACAGAAATAGCTTGGTGTAGGGTTCAACTCCCTTTGTGCATCTGTGTCGGACCCCAAGCAGTCTCTGACATCCAACATCCATTTCCCCAGCTGAAATCAAGAGGCTTCCCCACACAAGCAGGGGAGAAGCAGCAGAAATTGTTCAGAACTGGTGGGCAGTTGTACAAAGCTTCTCTCCATCCCCTGCAACCAGAAATGAGAGCTCTAGCCTCCCACAAAGTGGGGAGTTATTGAGACCCAGTGGAGGCAGGGTGGCTATGCAGGAGACCTCCACCACTACAGTCCCACTCACTGGAACTGAGAACTCCAAATAGGGGAGAAATGTTTGGTTTTGTTTTTCTTTTCAATATTTTGAGGATGTTTTTGATTGATCATTCTGACCTCTACCTCCCTCATTCCCTGCTCCTTGGCTATGGTGAGGGAGTAGGTTTTGGAGGAAGAAGCAATGTGGGTGGATGAAATGGACACTGCCAACCTTGCTGAGCATGAGGAAGGGGCCAGGGGGAACAGTTAAAACAAAGCAAAACAACAACCTAGAACTAAGAAGTGACTGTCTTTTACTATGTGCTTGTAGACACCTCAGCCCAATGGGGTCCTAAATCTGACTGGGGCCTTCTGGGTGCTATTGTGATATTAAATAACAATAGTTGAGCTGGCTACCATGCTGAGAGGTATTCTACAGTCCAGGAGTGTGTGGATGGTCCTTTTCTATATGCCTGCTGGCTTTCTTGAGATCTTCACATGCTGGTGAGACTTGTTTGAGCCCTTAGCAATGGCATCTGAGCATTCCCAAGATTCTCAGATCAGTGTGGTATTTTTTGTCAGCCACTCCAGTTTGCTCAAGCACTCCACATTGTATACCTTTGTTGTCACTTGTTGCTCCATTCGATTTTATAAGCTGGTTTTAGAACATGCTGGGACTGCATGCTCTGATACTAGCTTTAGTTGTTCCAGCTTCCTAGGTGAAATGTGTCTGTGATGGATTAATTTATGTCTGCATGTCTCTCTATCAAACTCCATTTTGTTTTGTGAAGGGCATTTTGATTGTAGACTTGTTTTGTGCCTTCACTTTGGCTCTGTACCCTCCAAATTGAGCTGAAACATTCAGGATGTGTCAGGAGACATTCTTGCATTAACAATAGAGGGTTGTTAAGCCCTGATAACCTATCGTTCAAAGCACCCTTGGACAAAAAGCTGGCTGCTGCTCAAGGAAACCATCCCTCCCAGGTGAGCTAGTAATCAAGCAATGGATCTCCTGATGGGAGATTTTGATCACCTGAAAGGGGCTTGGGCTAACCAGGAAGGTCACCTGACAGAGGGGACTGGACATTATGAAAAGACAAGGCCTGTCTGCATTGCTGTCTGTCATTGACTGGGAAACAAAGGCAAGGCAGAAGAAATGAAAGAGGAAGGGGATATAATAGAATCTTGGGCTTCCTGAACAGTTGCTGACCAAATCCCAAAGGATTCTTGGCCTGGTGAGGAACCAGCAGCAGGAAGTTGAGTGCCAGTTTTATTATTTTTCCATAGATCTGTTTATAGCTTGTGCTGGCTGTGAGTAACGAGTGACCTGTTTAAAATTTCTTTTGCAAAGTCTGTGTGTTCCTGCTTCAACTATCCTGTGTCCCTGAAGGGTTAAACATAAGCCAGAGGACCCATGAGGGAGGAGCTCTGGGGAGGGCATCCTTGACTGACTGTGGTGTCTTGGGGTAGGGGGAGGGAAGTCAACACTGGGCCTGGAGGACTAATGCAGCTGGACCGCAGGATGCCATTCCCTAGAAGTGCTACCAGAGAGTCTGTGCCCAGGAAATTGTCCCTGAGAGGCCAGAGACTGTGGCTGAAGCCGGCCGAGACCAGTGGAGCTCAAGAGTGCCCAATCCAAGCCCAGCAGCCTGATGAGAGTACAGCAGTGGGAACTTGACCAGCTGTGTGGGGGTCAACCTGAGAAAAAGTATCCGCATGTGGTTGTCTTCCATCTCTGACCATTGCCTTAATGTATCATATTCCTCTTTGTAGCCACAGAGATATCTGTGTTTGGTATGTGGTGGTCAGTAACATAAGTAACTTCGTTTGGTTCAGATCCACAATGCTGACTTTTGCACAGTGATCCCCTCTGTTGCATTTTTTTTCTACACAAAATCTTTTCATACTGTAATGGCCTGACCTGCCACTGTGTTGTACCTTGTGTAGTTATTTTACAGCTGGGCTAAGTGAATGCCCGGTGCGGGTGGGGATGTAGAATGCTGCCAAATCAGAATTCTTCATTCCCTGACACCAGTAGCTGCACTTTACACCCACTTTGCCCTCAAGTTTGCCTAGGTAAAATGACTATATAAGATGCCATACAAAGGAGAATTTGATCCATTCAATTCAGATATGGGGGAATAGTCCTGCATAGTAACCACAATATTTCAGTTTCATTGGTGTTGTGAGGCTCCTTTTGTTATTGTGCTCCTCTGCAGATGGTTTTGAATTCTACTGTTTATACAATATAAATGTGCTAGTGATTGCACATCACTTCCCATCTATGTGGGCCTGCATATTATTGGGTTGCATCTGACCTGCAATGTTAAGGGTGTATCTGTCTGACTTAATGGTACCAGGACTGTATCAATCTCCTTTTCCTAAGGAAAGTGCAGAGCTTTCATTGGACAGTCAGTGTTCTACTCCAATGGTGGTTTCACTTCAGTGCATTAAATTAGTCTTCTTTAGAGTATTTAGTTTATAAAGCATTTTGGGATGAAAGGTGACTTATGAATGGAGGATATTTTCTCGAACTCTGGGAGAAATACTGCCAATGACTCCCTTGCTTATGTGTCACAGAGCATATACTGAAGCTTTTAACTAAAAGTTTGGCTGCATGTTATTTAAATATCGTCTAGACTGTTGGCACGTTCTTGACAAATTTCTAGCTAGCAAAAATTAAGTTAAACATGATTTAGCTTTGTACTTAGTACAATAATTTGCAGTACCATGGCATCTTTTTCACTGTGTATAGTGACTCCTGAGCTAAGAGTATAGTAGGCCTTTTTCCCCCCTGCCAATTCAAAACCATAAGTTCAAGCATTTTTCCCTCCTGCCTTGAAAGTATATGGACTAGGAATCATTGGTTTCTCATATTCTCTGAATCAATTTTATGCATTATAAAGACAGCTAGGCTCAAGTCCCTTCAGAACCCTGGAAAAGCTTTGTTGGTGCTAATGGATTTGAACTATTCTGATCCTATGCAATATTTTGTGGTATAACCAATTTAAGGAATTGATAGAGAACTTGCACAGCCGAACTGTTTCATTTAAAAACAAAAGCAAAAATAACAGACTCTAGGATAGCAGTAAGCTCCTGTGAAAGGAGGAGAGTTAGCATCTGTGAGCTAGACTTGATGCAAATGGGCCTTGAGAAAGGAGCCACAAGAAGTATTTCAGTGATGTGACTGTGCACAACAGCTGGTTAGTCATGGCCCTTGGGTTTGCTGAATTCAGGTAGAAGATAATCAGTCACACAAGATCCCTTTTTTGTTTTTTCCAGGTCAGATTCACGGTGACAAAGTCTTCAGAGTTATGTGCCTCGGCAAGTCCCCCTCCTCCCAGTAACGGATACAATGAGGCTGGATTTCAAAAGAATTCAGCTCCCCTTTAGGCACCTAATTATGGTCAGATCTTCAAAAGTACTCAGCAGCTGCCACTGTAGCACTCAGGTGGGATTTTCAAAGGAGTTCAACACATAACGTGCTGAGAACCCTTGAAAATCTGGCCACTTATTTTGGTGCATAAATGGTAGCTGAGCTCTTGAAAATTTGGTCCCAATTGTGAACGCTTAGAGCCCGGCCATTAGTGACAATCATCAAAATGATACATAATCAGAACACTCTCCTTGGTTGATCAGCATTCCAGAAGTCAGCATGCTATTACCTAGCAGTTGCACTCTATTATAAAGTTTATCAAAAGCTGCTATGTAATTATATTGTGGTTATGCTTTTTATACCTAGAATTACCTATAACTAGAAGGTTACCTCCATGACTGAGTGAAATACAGTGCAAATACAATTTAATTAATGTTAATGGATTCTAAAAAATACATATCTTAATTATGAAACCAAAAAGGTAATACAAAATAATACACCCCAGTTCTGTCATTATTATCAACATTTATGTTGTGATAGCGTCTATAGGCTAACCAGGCTGGGGTCCCATTACGTTAGGTGCTGTACAAACCTATAGAATGCCAGTCCCTGCTCCAAAGATTGCCTTCTAGCTCAAATTACTGGTATTTAGTGATTAAAAAGCATAGCCATATTGATGTAATGATACTACAATTGCAGTGTAACTACAGTGTAATTGCAGTACCATAACTGACTAATCCTTTGTTAATTACACACATCATGTTCAATAATACCACTGAATTTCTGTAGCTGGAGTGTATGATTGTTTTTGTCTCTTTCCTCATTTTTTGAAAAATTTCTCTAGAACAAAGTGCAGGAGCCCTTGAAGCAACACACCCTGTTACCTCCTAGAGAACACATCAAATTGCAAACAAAAAAGACAGTGCATGTAGCATTAAGGGACTCTTTTGAACTTCACCTCTGTTCAAAAGTATTGTCAGCTGAAGAAAGCACATGCCAATAGTTCACATGGTTTATAGATGTTATGACAAAATAAATGTCTCTGAACAAAGAGATGAGAGAAACAATATTTCTTCATGGTAAAAATTTTGTTCAGCCTTTACCACAATGGACTTTCTGAAGGCATTGGGCCAATGGGATTGCACACGGATACAAGTCAGCAGAGGAGAATTTAATATCTTATTTCTGAATTAAAAGAATACCTGAAGTTCTGTACTAGAATTATCACCCTTAATTAGTTGATGCTGTTCAAACACAAACACATAGCAATTATAAGCTGTATCGTTTCATTCATACAGTAACCTGGCACAACTCCTCCCTCCAAAAAAAACCCCCTACACACTGTCTGGCTTATTAAACAGTGAGATTCCAATTAGACTATCATCCTGCTGACATTGTCTCCGGTTGCCATTTAAAATATTGCTCACTTCTTTGAGAAGATGCCATGGGGATGAACTGACTGATGTAAATCTTAAGCCTGTACCTGCAGAGTTTAAAATCCTCCTTTTGAGGTTTGTCCTTAACCATATGTCAAAGTGTCTGTGGCACAGGCAACAGAGCTAAATTCGCTGGAGATTCTTTTCTGATGTTTTCTTTAAATCCTCTCCAAGAAAGAAAATGTCATTGATTTCCCATATTGCTCCTAGAAGATGAGTTTTCTCCAGTTTAGCCTGAATGATATTTTTTCATTTACAGCTAAGATATGCAACACTAAAAATGTCTTTGGACTGAGAAGTGTAATGGATGCATATAGGCCTCAACAGAAGAATGCCCTTCCAAATAAAATCTCTGGTTCTTCGACGCTTTTCCTTTTTTTTTACCTCATCTACTGGATATTATGAACCAGTTTCTCATCTCACTTATGCTGATGTGAATGAGGAGTAATTCTATTTAAGTCAGTGGTGGAATAACTAGTTTTACATTTAATACAATGTTGTATCTGGACTCAAGGGAGTACTGTGAGGTGAGTGCACACCATAACAGAGTTGCAATGGCTGGAAGCTGAGGCACACATTTTTAATCCAGGGTAACTAACCACTAGAACTACTTTTTTAGGGGCCTGGTGGATTCTCCACTGCTTGAAGTCTTTTAATCAAGACTATGGGTGTGATCCAAAAAGCAACTTGGATGCCTCATCTCCAGAGCTAGGTGCCCAAGTCCCTTTGTGTGGCCACTGCAATCTACGAGATGCTCTCTTGGCTGCTGCCTAACCCTATAGGTGCCTAAACTTGCTCAGTGCTTAACTTTCCACTGTAAAAATTCCCTAGGTGCTTATATTTTAGAGATGGGACATACATGCTGTTGCCTGCCTCTAGATACCCAGTGCCCTGCTCCTTCTGAAGCCTCAGAGCAGTTCAAAGACCCAGGGAAGATAGATGTTTGTCTGCCTCAGTCGTGTGCTGGGCCCCATCTGGCAGATTGGATCCCACCTCTCTAACCACTGAGCTAAGGGGTATTCCAATGGGGCTTTTTCAGTTGCTCCCGTTGAAACTATTCCATTCTGGATAAATACTGAAAGAGTTGCTGGAGCAGTGTGACTGGACCCAGGGGCACCCACCTAATCACTGGACTACAGAGTCATTGGGCCAGAATCTCTCCCTCTTCTAGCTCAATGACTCTCAGTCCAGTGTGTAGTGAGACCTGTAGCCCTGGGGGGTGGGAGACCTCTGTTCAAATCCTTTCTCCCACATTTCAGGTGAGTGCTTAACCCACTGGGCTAGAAGTAATAACGTGGGCTCCTTTTTCAGCTCTTTTGCATAGAGAAAGGCAGGCACCTAACTCTTTCCTGCAAGAAGCACTGTAGGTGTCCAAGTTGCCTGACTGCAGGTGGCTGGTTCCCATTAGTGTTTCTCTAGCAGAAATAAGTATCTCTCTGCAGCCTGGACTTAGGTGTCTATTTCTGAGAGAGGGGAGGGACTTGGCACACACCCTCTGGTCAGCCTCTCCCATTGGCTCGCTGAGGTGGCTCTCTACCTAGCATTGTGGCTTTTGTGGATCATGTTCTTAGGCACTGAGGCTCCTTATGTTGAGTGGGGAGAAATAGGCACCTAACTTGGTTTTGTGGATCACAGTGCTGTTCTTGTGACTTTTTTTTTCTAGGCACCTAAAAGAGGCTGTGAGACATAGCATAACAGCATTATAAGTCCCTTTGTGAATTCCACCCTATTGCTTTTTTTCCTAGAAGATATGCTCTAGCTCAGACAAGTTATGGGCTTGATGCAGAAGTTACTAGCTAGGTTCTCTGGCCTGTGTCATACAGGAGGTCAGTCTATGTTATTATTATGATCCTTCCTGGCCTTAAAATCTAAAACTTTCATTCTATATCATGTGAAATCTTGGCTCCAGTGAAGTCAATGACAAAACACCCATTGGCTTCAGTAGGGCCACAATTGCATCCACTGTCTCAATGGTAACTGCTTGTTATACTAAGGTAATTGTGTGGAATAAAAGCTAAGTTTACTTTTGCCGGAAGACAAATTACTCATGAGGGGCTAAAAATGATGTGGTTAAAGGTTCAGCTGTCTGTAAGATTGCTGTAGGGCTGGGGTTTGTTTACACTGTTAAAGTAGCTGAGTGAAGTGAGATTCGTTCCGCACCTATCCCCAGTGCACCCAAGCCTGGCACAGAAGTACTCCTCAATCCATTCGGTGCACGATGCTAGGTACTTTACCAGTGAGATGGGCTACCACAGTGTAGTTGTAGAGCTGCCAGTGGTAAATAAATGATGTGGAGAGTTATCCCACAGCTTGCATTTTAGCCAACGTAACTTTATATATTGTTTGCTGGTTCCTTCAGGGCTTTCAGTTTTTCTCCTGGGGAGGTATCACTCTCTTTTTACCCTAAGACCACACTAAATAATAAATGTTTCATTTCTGTACGATAAATCACAGAGGAAAAACTGGCTTAATAGAAAACCCAATTAAAACAGGCTACCATAGTAGCTCAAGGGCCTCTTCAATGGATGATTAACACTGCTGCAGCCTTTGACTTTCCGTTAATGGATATTAAATATTATGCTGTCTAAACCCAAATTCAGAAGCCCTGTATAATGCTATTCAGTCAAACCTACTGCCTGAGGTGTGCTTCTACGTAGCAGAGTCAGCAGTAGTGTTGGGATGGGATGGAGGTGGAACTGGCAAGGTAACACTTTCCCTTTCTTCTCTAACTGTCTCTGGAGTGTAACAATATTCAAGTGGCCCCCCCAGTATGAATTTGAGCTGCCCATTCTAATGAACAATCAAACAAAGCATCAACTTCGGACTAAACTTTTTCCCCAAGTTCAGCTGTTCCTGGGGATTTCCTTGCTGTACTTCTGTCCTTGACCTCCCTTGGCTCAGGAGAGGGGCTCCAATCCCTCCATCCTCGTTGGATCTAGTTGTATCCACCTACAGTAGTACCGGTATGAGTCGGCAATAATAACTGCACCTTCACACAGGCTTCAAACACCTGCTAACAGAATGACTCAGATAATATCTGCAGTGCAAGATCCTAGAGTTTGCTACCATTTTACAGATATAGTCAGAGTCTCAAAAGAATAGTCTTCCCAGAAATCCATGCCAAGGGAAGACTCTTGCATTCAAACACCTTTAGCACTAACTCCTCTTGCTTTAACCTTGTCCATCTACTCCTGCCACAGTCTCTACTATCTTCTCTTCAACATTCAGCTTTTTATTACTTTTATTCCCTTGGGCGTTAGACACTGAGCAATAACCACGTGACACTCCATTAATGAACAAAATCCATTACAAAAAGGCCAACAAGAATTTTACACCTCTTTACCAATATCTGTACATTGTAACAAATGTATTTGTAAACTAGATGGAATTCTTTTCTTATCCTACATTTGTTGCATTTTCCTTTTGTTTGATGCTCTGTATACTCCCCATATTTTCTGACAAATGAAATGAAAGACTGCAACCCCAACGTCAATGTTTATTTTAAAAAACCCTCAGGCCTTTTTTCTTCAGCTCTCATTCTCATCTCAGAGACACCAATGTAATTCAGGAGTAATTCCAATGACAGCAATTGGTGTAAAACAAGTAAGTCAGAACGTAAGTCGAGCCCATGAATTTGATTTACATTCAGAGCAAAATTTTACAAACTTCTTGTGTGTTTTGTCTTTAGAACAGGTTCTCTGGTCCTGTTACTTCACTTCTTCCACATGAGATGCCTGAAGTGCATCTTGCAAGCAATACTGGGAATTATGCTCTGATTCTTAGTGCAGATGAAGAAAAATAAACTCTGTCCTTGGCACACGATCAAATGAATGTTTATCACTTCATTTATGGACACATTTTTGAATTAGTAAATACTTATATCCACTGTTCTTTCATTGAACAATGTTCAGCTCCAGAGGCAGTGAGGCAACTAATTGTCTCTCAGAAAGAGGAAGACGTCTTTTCAAACACAGGTATGAAAACAAATTCTCACCCTCTCCTCAGACAATTAATTAAACAAATGACTAGAGATAAAGTAATCAGGGATATAAAACTGCAAACGGAAAAGATAGAGTAATCAGAGCTTATTTTTAAGTCTTGTGTGCTAAGATTCTTGATTCTTTAATCTTTCTAAATCGTATCTTTTTAGCTATTGCAGCAATCATTTAGAATATAACTAAGTGTATTAGGGCCTTCAATAGGATTTGAATGAGACAAGGTATTGCATATGAGGATATCAATTTGTAATTTTCTGCTGACCTGTAGGAGATCTAGTGGAAAAGAGAGTCAAATGGTTTGATTTAGTAATTATTTATTTATATTATAGTAGCACCAAAATGTGATAAGCACTACAGAGACACAAAGGAAGACACAGTCCTTGCCCCCTGCCCCTGCCAAAAGCAAAGAGCCACAAAGAACTGAGCTCTAGCACAATATGTTGAATAACAGTGTAATAACACACTGCAAATGACATTTCACTTGCCAGGGTATTACAAATTAAATAATAGTAATGCCCCACAACTCACAAGCGGCTCCTTTCTGCAGTTTTCTTTGATATATCAGTTCAGGAACATCTTGTCTGTGGCTGGCATGGGCTTGACAAATGATTTAGCTGAAAAGTCAGTTCAAATAACCAAGAGTGTGTGTTGTGGTTTTTTTTTTTTTTTTTTTTTTTTTTTTTTTTTTTTTTTTAAAAGAAGGTCTTGGTGGGCTCCAGGGATGCACACACAGCATTTTAGAATATTGGAGTGCATCTCACAAAGCTTCATTAGCATAACTAGTTTGGAGACTGGTGGGCAGAAGGACAAAAACCTGAGTGTTACCTACCAAGATGCTTGAGCCAGAGATAATTAACCTTTACAAAAGAGCAATGTGTCAGGAATTAAAAATATTCTGATAAAAATATTCAGAAAATACCTTGGCAGATTGCCAGCCAACAGCTATGTCATGTCATAACTACTCCTGAGAGTCAGTCCTAGGAGGAACAGAAGATGTATAATCAAACCCCAGGAGGATGCTAGCTTACTGTTTGTTGAGGACATCCAACTGTGCTGACAGCAGTAATGTATACCCAATTCAGGCATGAACAATGAAAACCACAAGGAGAAGCAAAAATGGATCTAGGTGGTGGAGCCTCATCAATGGGTGAACAAGCCACTGCACTGTTTATAGTAAGGAGTGACCATGTGATTATAAAACCAGATATCATCATTAGTGAGCATGCACAGATGCCAATGTTACATGCTACAGCTGAGTTTTTATATGTAAGCAGTTCAGGGGGCCATCTTCCATTCCTGATGCCACAATGTTCTAAGCCCCTCCTGAAACCTGTCCTTCTTCCTCCAGTTTCAGTCACCATATTACAGTGTTGTGATCAAAATTCTCTTTTCCTTCACTGCTGTGCAGGGTACTGGTTGGGTGGTGCCTCTATCCCAGAGGTGGCTCTATTTCAGTGGTGCTGTACATAGAATGCTTGCAAAGCATTTTTAGATCTTCAGGTCACAAGGTGCTCTATAAATGTAGACTATTATTTTCATTGCATTGACAGAAATTAAAGGGACAGCATTAACCTGAAGTCTAATCCATTTCAAAAGATGAATTAAAAGTAGTTCCAGGGACTACATCTATTGTGGAGTCCTAAGCCAACTTTTGTGATTTTTGCAGTTACATTTTAAAAAAAAATTTCTCTCTTCTGTTGCTGTGTCAAACTCACATGAACAAAATGGAAAACTGATTATACAGGGAAACACTGAAACTGACTATGCACAAAGTGCTGTCAAATATACAAAGTAAACCAACTGAATTTTGTACTTATTATTACAAGTATCACATCTACAAGTACTAGACTGCTAAAAGAGATTAGAGGATAATGTCTCTCTCAGACAGAAGTGTGGTTTTTAAAGCTGAAGTCTCTTTAAAGATCTGCAAGTTGTGATGGTCTCTTTTGAACTTGGCCAATGTATGCAGTAGGAAGCTTAGCAGTTAGGTCTTACAAGCCTCATTACATGTTTTGCATGGGCACTTCAGCAGCGGCATGTCAAATATAGTTGGCAACAATGCTAGAAATATTAGTTTAGCGTCAAAGCCCAGCTGGAGTACATTGAAAGAACTGCACTGAAATCAGCGAAGCTATGCTGATTTTCATCACCTGGCCCTAAGTTTAGACTCCTCTAAAACTTTAGTATAGCCTAAAGAATGTTAAGTCTCACTGGTGTGTTTGACCTAATGTAGTGCTTTGTATTTCAAGGTGACTGACTGGAGTTTTAGGAGAATCAGTCCAGAACAAGATAGCAAGCCAAGGGAAAGGAATAGATAAAAAGCAATATCTCTTGGCTAGAAGTTTCTCCAAGAAATCATTGGCAAGGAGGACTTAAGAGGGTATGAAATGAGCCAAAAGAGAATGCAATGGGAGAAATCAATAGTTATATAGGGCATTTCATCAGATCTTAAAAAATCTAGAATATGCTGGTGGCACTGCACAAAGTACCTGCTGGTTGATCACTAAGATGTCTGTGATCCAAGATGTCACCACAATGTCTAGACAGCATCTTCTGTATCTCTTGAGGTCCTAGGGTCATGAGGCTGCCAGCTCAGCCATCAGAGGTGTTGATCTCTTCAAATGCTCAGCTTCAAGTTTTCAGGTATCTTGCAAACTGCATTTTTGTCAGTGATGCTGCTCGTATCTGACTCTAAAAGAGTGACCGATAATCAGCTGCAGTGCTTAACTAGTCATCCTTCTCCCACTCCAGCCCATCTGAATCGACGCTCTGCTGTGGCCCCCGAGAGAGAGGAGAACTCCTCACATATTCTTCTTTCTGTGTCCTTTTGCATAAGTTACCAGTGCTTTATCTGGGGACTGTGTTCTCTATCTGCTGACTCACTCATGTCCAAAATAAAATGAATATTTTTTTCAAGGCCAAGGAAACTTTTCTTTTTTATAGCACTTATCTCTTGGAAAAGGGCACCAGTATCTCTATCATTCCAGCACTCCTACACTTCAGAAAAAAGACAGCTTTTTTTTCTTGGTGCACAACTTAAACAACTATGCATCCAGCTGGGCTCCATTCATGTCAGTGGCAAAGCTCCTGTTGACTTCAATGTGGGATGATTGTGCCTTAAGCACATGCATCTGCTCAGTGGCCCTATGGTTAGCATGCTGTACTCCCACAGGAGACAGTGACATTGAGTTCCTCTATCTGGGCCCAGGAAAGTGGTGGGAGGGAGCAGCACCTATGGGAGCAGTGTTATGTGACTCCCAAACAAGTCCCATCAAATCTTTCTGGACCAATGAAAGTTGCTGTCAAGTGAAATGTTGAGGAGTATATGAGCAGTGGCAGAGGATGAAAGACAAAGTTCCATTGTTCCATTGGTTTGCTGAGCCTAGGATCTATCTTTTTTGTTTTTTCTCTGTATATGTTAGTTCTCTTCTGCTTACAGGTAGGTATGTCTCGGAGTCTTTTGAATTTGCTTTTCTATTAATCTCTGAAAGTCACATCCTTGTTTCTTTGAAGTGATGCCTGCTCTAGACAATCTTCAGCCAGGCAAGAGAATGGACCATCACATATATTTCTATTTTTGGTATTCTCCTTTGTATTCTTAGGGGTGTGGGTACACCTGTCGTCTTAAACAGGCTTGTGAAGAGCTAATGGTCTGACTCACTACAGCTGAGCCCACCTAATTACATAAATGGATAAAATAATCAGCCACTTAATTGAGTCACTCTTCAAAAGCTCAAGCTCCTTCATATTTCCTTCTTTGTCATCTGTGTCTGTTAAAATCATTGCTAATCAGGAAATAATTGCTTAATTGCACAAAGTCTATTTGAGTTTTAGAAGCATTGAAGTTTTCAATTATCTAGTCCAGACTCTGCTGTGAAGTGATAATTATGCTTTAAAAGCTACCTGGATTACTACAGAGATCTCTCCTGATGGGCATTAAGCACCTCACCGGGTGTTAAGGCCACAAACTATGCATTTCTCATCACCTTTTACAGCATCTTTTTCTCAGTATCTGGTCCCAGTTCACAGTATCTGGCCCCAGTTCACAAAGTTATACTTTACTTGTCTTTGCAATTTTGTGCTCCGAGGATGTAGTCAAACTTATTTACAAGAGCTGCCCATTTAAAAGACTTATAATATGTTGCAAATGTCTGATTCCTCTACAGCTCCATTCACTTATTCATGCATTGCCTATAGGCACAATGGTGAAACCTGAAGCATGTGACTACTGCTGTAGGTCTTTCCCTTCTAATTTCCACACTCTCTCTCTTCTTTTTCAGGCTATGTTAGTGGGGATTTTTCAAAAGCACCTAAGCAAGTTAGGCCCTTGATTCTCATAGGTACCAGAGTCCCACTGAGTTTCAAAAGTTCCCAAGTTACTTTTGAAAATGGGACTTAGCCACCTAAGTCTCTTTGCTCAGCGTTGCAAGGTCTATGACTTTCAGGGTATGTCTATGCTGCAGCTGGAGATGTGATTGCTGCTTGGGTAGGTGTATCCACACTAGTTTTAATCCAGCAAACACAGCTAAAAATAGCTGGGAAGATGTGCAGCATAGGCTTCAGTGAAGGACCCTGAGAATGTACTTGCATTGCTAGGCCACACTGGGGTCCGTGCCACTGCATCTTCACTGTGGGTTTTTTTTAAGCTGTTTTATGTAGATTTAAAGCTTATATAGGTACGTCTGCTCAAACTGCAATCACACCTTTTGATTGTAGTGTAGACAACATCCTAAAAATCTGGTTCAAAGTGCCTGTCACTTTTGAAAATAGGACTTAGACTCTAGAATTTTCCAAAGGTACCTATGTGATTTATCCCTGCATGCTTATCAAGATCTGTCCCCCACCCTGCCCTCCAGCACATACCTTGCATTCACAGTGCACAGGCATTACAAATGCTGTTTGGACTAGACTGGTTTTGAGGAACTCTAGTCCTCCATCTTGCCAGTTCATATTGGTGCAGTGCCAAGGTGCATGGAGATCACTAACATACTAGTACTCGTGAACATAACTGTACACAAATAGTCCAAATAGTCTTCCCACTACTGTTCCACAGTGTACTGGTCACTGCCTAAATGACCTGTTATGGTCCACTTTCTGCACTCTGCTGCATAGGGGCCAGGTTGGCTGAAAGCTACTTAACTGTACACACTGGGGAATGGAGTTGCACACTATTTTCACAGCAAACTGCTTTTTTATTTGACTTCTTTAGCTTCATCTGAGTTTCAAAAGGAAAAGAGTATTTTCTCAAATGGGCAGAAGCCAACAGGTGGGCTCTGATACCTCTCTGAGGAAAGGAGAAGATCTAGGGCCAGCTGAAGTAGGTCATGTTCAGTACAATAGTGTCTGAACAGTTGGCTGAAAGCGGTATCACCAGGAGACGCAGCCACTGTCACAGGAAAATCAAAGGCTGCAGGGTCCAGTGCAATAAAGCACAGGACTCCACAAATCAGTCAGCTCAGGGCAGAAAATGTGCCCATTTTACAAAGAGCTGGACCAAGTCCTTGGGATTCATCCTTCCATTCAGCCCAATATGCTTTATGGACAATAGAGGTAACATGCAGTGCATCGATGAGGAATGAGGAGGATGTAGAGGAGAACAAAAGTAACGCAAATCAGGTAGATCAATGAGCTGTGGAGCCAGACAAAAAGATGCAGAATACACTGCCAGGATCCCAGAATCTCTTTGGGATCCAGGGACAGCAGCTGAAAAAAATTTCACAGCGGGAGGAGAAACTGAGGGATGAAGTAAACTTCTATAACAGTTATTGCAGGATTTTTTTTCTATTGTTGGGCTGATTTTTTTTTTTTCTCAAGTGTAGGGGCTGGGGAAAGGTATACTGTAATATTGTCCTTGAGCCACATAATTTCTACATACACATTCTTATGGAAGGTAATCTTTTTTTTTTTTTTTTTTTTTTTTTTTTATTTCTCTTGGATTGTAGTTTAGATAAATTTCAGTAGATTTACCAAATAACTACTAGGATAGAACTGCCCTAGCCTAGTTCTACCATCAAGTTTAATTCAGTTTTTACACCTCTGATTGCCTGTCCTCCTATGCTGTGCTTACTGGAAGGTCAGACTGAATATGTGGTTCTATGAAGCTTACCTTTCAGCCTGTCCTTTAAAACATCATTCCATTTTGCTGCTTCAGTCCTCTTCTAACTTTCTTTTGGAGTGAAATAATTTACTGCATAGATTCTCTTGAGCAGAATAATGTCTAAATGTGTTAGTAGTTAAAAGTCTGATATTACATGTCCATCTACTCCAGTGTATTCAGTTTGGAACAACTTCTGTTGGTGAGAGAGTGAGAGAAGCTTACAGAGTTCATCTCCAGGACCTGGTGCAATAAAAGTTATTCCCTCACCCACCTTCTTCTCTTCGGTATCCTGGGACAAACATGGCTACACCAACACTGCATATTGAGTGGATCTCTGCAGACTACGTGGCTCTGGGAAGAAGGATAAAGGAATTTGAGGAGCAAGTGGTGTTCTTGTCCATCCTCCCCGTGGAAGGAAAAGGCTCTGGTAGAGACTGTTGAATCATGGAAGTCAATGAATGGCTACGCAGGTGGTGTTGGAGAGAAGGCTTTGGATTCTTTGATCATGGGATGGTGTTCCAAGAAGAAGGATTGCTAGGCAGAGATGGGCTCCACCTAACAAAGAGAGGGAAGAGCATCTTCGCAAGCAGGTTGGCTAACCAGTGAGGAGGGCTTTAAACTAGGTTCATTGGGGAAGGAGACCAAAGCCCTGAGGTAAGTGGGATACCAGGAGGAAGCACGAGCAAGAGGGGAGGACTCCGTCCTCATACTGAAAAAGCAGGACAATCAGCGAGTTATCTTAAGTGCCTATACACAAATGAAAGAAGCCTGGGAAACAAGCAGGGAGAACTGGAAGTCCTGGCACAGTCAAGGAATTATGATGTGATTGGAATAACAGAGACTTGGTGGGATAACTCACATGACTGGAGTACTGTCATGGCTGGATATAAACTGTTCAGGAAGGACGGGCAGGGCAGAAAAGGTGGGGGACTTGCATTGTATGTAAGAGAGCAGTATGACTGCTCAGAGCTCCAGTATGAAACTGCAGAAAAGCCTGAGAGTCTCTGGATTAAGTTTAGAAGCGTGAGCAACAAGGGTGATGTTGTGGTGGGAGTCTGCTATAGACCACCGGACCAGGGGGATGAGGTGGACGAGGCTTTCTTCTGGCAACTAACGGAAGTTACTAGATCGCAGGCCCTGGTTCTCATAGGAGACTTCAATCATCCTGATATCTGCTGGGAGAGCAATACAGTGATGCACAGACAATCCAGGAAGTTTTTGGAAAGTGCGGGGGACAATTTCCAGTTGCAATTGCTGGAGGAACCAACTAGGGGCAGAGTTCTTCTTGACCTGCTGCTCACAAACTGGGAAGAACTAGTCGGGGAAGCAAAAGTGGATGGGAACCTGGGAGGCAGTGACCATGAGATGGTCGAGTTCAGGATCCTGACACAAGGAAGAAAGGAAAGCATCAGAATACAGACCCTGGACTTCAGAAAAGCAGACTTTGACTCCCCCAGGAAACTGATGGGCAGGATCCCCTGGGAGAACAAAATGAGGAGGAAAGGAGTCCAGGAGAGCTGGCTGTATTTTAAAGAATCCTTATTGACGTTGCACGAACAAACCATCCCGATGTGAAGAAAGAATAGTAAATATGGCAGGCGACCAGCTTGGTTTAACAGTGAAATCCTTGCTGATCTTAAACAAAAAAAAGAAGCTTTCAAGAAGTGGAAGATTGGACAAATGACCGGCGAGGAGTATAAAAATATTTCTCAGGCATGCAGGAGTGAAATCAGGAAGGCCAAATCACATTTGGAGTTGCAGCTAGTAAGAGATGTTAGGAGTAACAAGAAGGGTTTCTTCAGGTATGTTAGCAACAAGAAGGTCAAGAAAAGTGTGGGCCCCTTACTGAATGAGGGAGGCAACCTAGTGACAAAGGATGTGGAAAAAGCTAATGTACTCAATGCTTTTTTTGCCTCTGTTTTCGTGAGCAAGGTCAGCTCCCAGACTACTGCACTGGGCAGCACAGTATGGGGAGGAGGTGACCAGCCCTCTGTGGAGAAAGAAATGGTTCAGGACTGTTTAGAAAAGCTGGATGAGCACAAGTCCATGGGGCTGGATTCTCTGCATCCAAGGGTGGTAAAGGAGTTGGCGGATGTGATTGCAGAGCCATTGGCCATTGTCTTTCAAAACTCGTGGCAATCCAGGGAGGTCCCGGATGACTGGAAAAAGGCTAATGTAGTGCCAATCTTTAAAAAAGGGAAGGAGGAGGATCCAGGGTACTACAGGCCAGTCAGTCTCACCTCAGTCCCTGGAAAAATCATGGAGCAGGTCCTCAAGGAATCCATTTTGAAGCACTTAGAGGAGAGGAAAGTGATCAGGAACAGTCAGCATGGATTCACCAAAGGCAAGTCATGCCTGACTAACCTAATTGTCTTCTATGATGAGATAACTGGCTCTGTGGATGAGGGGAAAGCAGTGGACGTGATATTCCTTGACTTTAGCAAAGCTTTTGACATGATCTTCCACAGTATTCTTGCCAGCAAGTTAAAGAAGTATGGGCTAGATGAATGGACTATAAGGTGGATAGAAAGCTGGCTAGATCGTCGGGCTCAACAGTTAGTGATCAATGGCTCCATGTCTAGTTGGCAGTCGATATCAAGCAGAGTGCCCCAAGGGTTGGTCCTGGGGCCAGTTTTGTTCAATATCTTCATTAATGATCTGGAGGATGGTGTGGATTGCACCCTCAGCAAGTTTGCAGATGACACTAAACCTGGAGGAGCGGTAGATACGCTGGAGGATAGGGATAGGATACAGAGGGCCCTAGACAAATTAGAGGATTGGGCCAAAAGAAATCTGAGGTTCAACAAAGACAAGTGCAGAGTCCTGCACTTAGGACAGAAGAATCCCATGCCCTGCTACAGACTAGGGACTGAGAGGCTAGGCAGCAGTTCTGCAGTAAAGGACCTAGGGGTTACAGTGGACAAGAAGCTGGATATGAGTCAACAGTGAGCCTTTGCCAAGAAGGCTAATGGTATTTTGGGCTGTATAAGTAGGAGCATTGCCAGCAGATCGAGGGACGTGATCGTTCCCCTCTATTCAACATTGGTGAGGCCTCATTAGGAGTACTGTGTCCAGTTTTGGGGCCCACACTACAAGAAGGATGTGGAAAAAGAGTCCAGTGGAGAGCAACAAAAATAATTAGGGGGCTGGAGCACATGACTTATGAGGAGAGCTTGAGGGAACTGGGATTTATTTAGTCTGCAGAAGAGAAGAATAAGGGGGGATTTGATAGCTGCTTTCAACTACCTGAAAGAGGGTTCCAAAGAGAATGGATCTAGCCTGTTCTCAGTGGTAGCAGATGACAGAACAAGGAGAAATGGTCTCAAGTTGCAGTGGGGGAGGTTTAGGTTGGATATTAGGAAAAACTTTTTCACTAGGAGCGTGGTGAAACACTGGAATGTGTTACCTAGAGAGGTGGTGGAATCTCCTTCCTTAGAGGTTTTTAAGGTCAGGCTTGATAAAGCCCTGGCTGGGATGATTTGGTTGGGGATTGGCCCTGCTTTGAGCAGGGGGTTGGACTAGATGACCTCCTGAGGTCCCTTCCAACCCTGATATTCTATGATATTCAGTTTGGCAGTGAGCTGTAGATATGCAACCAGTGTGCCTTTGTCTTCTGAGGACCTGCTGTTTCTTACAGCAAGAAATAAATTAGTTTCACTTTAGGTTTCAGGGGTTCTTCTCCTAATACTGTACTTTTGGCACTATGCCATAGTGCTTGTGCTCCTTTATCTAATTTAGTCTTAATGCTAGTTTTGCATTTACAAGTTCCAGATCTATATTCTCAGAATTTTTACATGACAACCACTGCATAAAGAACCAAAATCAGTGTCATCTACATCCCTATTTAGCACAAGATCTATGCGGCATTTCTGTACATGCTTGTGACAGATTTGGACAAAAATAATGCAGCTAAAGATGTCTGAATCTTTATCCATGCCCTGGGCATTTAAACATGTTCCCTTTTTATTCAGCCGTGGTGCGTTCTATTTAGGTTAGCTTGTAGATTTCCTTTCTGACAGAGTTTGGGTGATGTGGCACCATTTGTTTTTTTATGGGCAAAAACAGGTTTATTCTGAGCTGGATACAACTCATTTAGTATTTTACTGAGAAGCTCACTAATCCTCCCTGCCACTCTGTAGCTAGAGATTGCAGAATAAGAAATGATTAACTTTGTATTGGAAATGTGCAAACTATTTGGCATGAATAAAAAGCATCATGCACTTCCTAGGGTGGTTTCGTTTCTTTTTTTTATAAATCTTTTTCTCTGCCAGTGATATGGAAAGGGGGCTTTATAATCTTAAAATGCTGAGATTTTCTGGAATCTGATTTCAATCCCAAAATTGCTTTCCATGCCTGACCCCCAGCATAAAGACATTAAGCTGCATGCAGTTTACTTTCTGTGGTCTATTGTAGGAGTTCTTGATGTCTCTGTCTGGAAACTAAGGGTGAGGTGTGTGTGTGTGTGTGTGTGTGTGTGTGTGTGTGGTATAAGTTGTGAATGTCTAGAACAAAGACAGTTTGGCATTTACCCCACCCATGGTGTGCAGGGTCTCTCTAATCTCTTCGTGGTGTCAGAGAAGGACTGAATACAAACCCCAGACACAGCAGAATATTTTACCCTCTCACCCCCACACATTTTGGCTCCTAAAAGGCTGGAGTGGTATAAAAATCCTGGTTCTAGCTGTGGGAGGATTCCCCTGGCATAAGCACTGTTGAAGACAGACAGACATAAAACTGCCTTCTGAGGACCCCATTGCAACCTCTGGCAAACCTGACTAGTTGCTTGCCTGTCTTTTAGGCAGTAGATTATGGCTTTTAATTGGTTTCCCAAAGAGATGAGGTAGAGGGAAGTTAGTAGAAGCAGGGAATAGATACAAAGCTAAATTCAGCTTGTTGCAAAATGTTTTTAGTTAAAACTCTGGTCCCCCTCCAAACTTGGCAGTGCACATGGAGAAGACCGAGAGAAAGTGGATCTATTTCTACTCCACCTCCTCATACAAGATACCACGCCGTGGGAATCAACCTGAAACTTGAGGGGGAAGAATCAGGTCTTCTATGAGCATAAGTGCCAATGGAAAAGATAAAAGGGGTGAGAGGCTTTAAAATACATGGGTCAGACTCATCCCCAGGCACAACACAAAAGACTACTATGGAGGGACTGAATTATATGCCGTGTGTTAAAACTGGTGACAATTCTAGCTGTAAGTTAGGATTTCTTTTCTTAGCCCTGGTCTACACTACGAGTTTAGGTCAAATTTAGCAGCGTTAGATCAATTTAACCCTGCACCTGTCCACACAATGAAGCCATTTTTGTCAACTTAAAGGGCTCTTAAAATCGATTTCTGTACTCCTTCCCAGTGAGGGGATTAGTGCTGAAATAGACATCGCTGGGTCGAATTCGGGGTAGTGTGGATGCAATTCGACAGTATTGGCCTCCGGGAGCTATCCCAGAGTGCTCCATTGTGACCGCTCTGGACAGCACTTTCAACTCAGATGCACTAGCCAGGTACACAGGAAAAGCACCGGGAACTTTTGAATTTCATTTCCTGTTTGGCCAGCATGGCGAGCTCATCAGCACAGGTGACCATGCAGTCCCAGAATTGCAAAAGAGCTCCAGCATGGACCGAACGGGAGGTATTGGATCTGATTGCTGTATGGGGAGACGAATCCATGCTATCAGAATTCCGTTCCAAAAGACGGAATGTCAAAATATTTGAAAAAATTGCCAAGGGCATGATGGACAGAAGCTATAACAGGGACCCGCAGCAGTACTGTGTGAAAATTAAGGAGCTCGGGCAAGCCTACCAAAAAAACAAAGAGGCAAACAGCTGCTCTGGGTCAGAGCCCCAGACATGCTCCTTCTATGATGAGCTGCATGCCATTCTAGGGGGTGCCCCTACCACTACCCCACCCTGTCCGTGGACACCTGCAAGGGGGGAGTCTCACGCAACAGGGATGAGGATTTTGGGGATGAGGAGGAGGAGGAGGATAGCGCACAACAGGCAAGCAGAGAAACCGTTCTCCCCGGTAGCCAGGAACTGTTTATTACCCTGGAGCCAACACCCTCCCAACCCTCCCAAGGTGCGCTCCCAGACCATGAAGCCAGAGAAAGCACCTCTGGTGAGTGTACCTTTGTAAATATAATACATGGTTTAAAAGCAAGTGTGTTTAATGATTAATTTGCTCTAAAGACTTGGGATGCATTCACGGCCAGTACAGCTACTGGAAAAGTCTGTTAACGTGTCTGGGGATGGATCGGAAATCCTCCAGGGACTTTATTAAGGGGACATTCAGATGTGGCCATTCCTGCTGGGCTGTTTGCCTGTGGCTGAAAAGAAATCATCCCTGCTTTTAGCCACGCGGTGGGAGCGGGGTGTTCACGCTGAGCTGTTCGTGTTTGGCTGGCAGGGATCTTCCCTGATACTAGTCTCATGGTGGGAGGAGGGGTGAAGTGATCATCCCAGAGAACTGGGTGTGGGGGAGAGAGGTTAGTTGGGTTTGTGTTGCATGTTAACCTGAAAACCGCAGCCCCTCCTTTTAAATGGCCAACCCAACGGATGCTTGGTACGGGAAAGGAGGGCACTGCTGTTTGAAACCATTTCCACATGTTATGAAGGCTGAAGAAGCCGAAAGACTGTGGTTTACCATGGCTTCCTGCAAGCTGAATTCTGTTGCCCGGCCCTGTGTGTGTGATCTCTCACACCAAACCGGCAGGCCCTCAATATAAGAGGCAAAATGCGACCTTGTACTGAAAGCACACATTCTATGTAATGTTAACAGCTTGGTTCACGGTGAAAGAGTCTACCCATTGTTCTCTTTAAATACTATTCTCCCTTTTTTCCTCCCGCAGATGCAAATTTTTCAATGCTCCCGCATCATCTCCGTCCCAGAGGCTAGTGCAGATAAAAAGTCGAAAAAAACACACTCACAATGAAATGTTCTCTGAGCTCATGCAGTCCTCCCACACTGAAAGAGCTCAGGAGAATACGTGGAGGCAAACAATGGCAGAGTCCAGCAAAGCAGAAAATGCACACAAGAGACGAGCTAGATGAGAGGTTGTGGGAGCAAGAGGAGAGGTGGCAGCAGCGTGATGAGAGGAGGCAGGCTGCAATGCTGAGGCTACTGGGGGATCAAACTGATATGCTCTGGCGTCTGGTGGAGCTGCAGGAAAGGCAGCAGGAGCACAGACCTCCACTGCAGACGCTGTGTAACTTCCATAGCTTCCTCACAGATGCCCAAGAATGCGGGAGGGGAGGGGATCCTCCAGGCATCCAACCCACCCCACCCCAGAGGACTGCCCAAGCAACAGAAGGCTGGCATTCAATAAGTTTTGAAGTGCAGTGTGGTCTTGTCCTCCCCTCATCGACCACCCCACCCGGTGCTTCCCTCTCCCCACCCCCTCAGCCTACCTTGGCAGTTATCCCCCTATTTGTGTGATCAATTAATAAAGAATGCATGATTCTGAAACAACAATGACTTTATTGCCTCTGCAAGCGATGATCGAAGGGGAAAGGGCAGTTGGCTTACAGGGAAGTAGAGTGAACCAAGGGCGCGGGTTTTCATCAAGAAGAAACAAACAGAACTGTCACACCGTAGCCTGGCCAGTCATGAAACTGGTTTTCAAAGCTTCTCTGATGTGCAGAGCGTCCTGCTGTGCTCTTCTAATCGCTGTGGTGTCTGGTTGTGCATAATCAGTGGCCAGGCATTTGCCTCAACCTCCCACCCCACCATAAACATCTCCCCCTTACTCTCACAGATATTGTGGAGTGCACAGCAAGCAGCAATAACAATGGGAATATTGGTTTCACTGAGGTCTAACCGAGTCAGTAAACTATGCCAGCGTGCTTTTAAATGTCCAAATGCACATTCTACCACCATTTTGCACTTCCTCAGCCTATAGCTGAACAGCTCTTTACTACTGTCCAGGGTGCCTGTGTATGGCTTCATGAGCCATAACATTAAGGAGTAGGCTGGGTCCCCAAGGATAACTATAGGCATTTCAACATCCCCAATGTTTATTTTATGGTCTGGGAAGTAAGTCCCTTCCTGCAGCTGTTCAAACAGACCAGAGTTCCTGAAGATGCGAGCATCATGTACCTTTCCCGGCCAGGCTGTGTTGATGTTGGTGAAACATCCCTTGTGATCCATCAGTGCTTGCAGCACCATTGAAAAGTACCCCTTTTGGCTTACATATTGTTTGCCAAGGTGGTCCAGTTCCAAGATAGGGATATGTGTTTTTTCTATCACCCCACCACAGTTAGGGAATCCCATTGCAGCAAAGCCATCCACTATGACCTGCACATTTCCCAGAGTCACTACCCTTGATAGCAGCATCTGAGTGATTGCGTTGGCTACTTGGATCACAGCAGCCCCCACAGTAGATTTGCCCACTCCAAATTGATTCCCAACTGACCGGTAGCTGTCTGGCATTGCAAGCTTCCACAGGGCTATTGCCACTCGCTTGTGAACTGTGAGAGCTGCTCTCCTCTTGGTATTCTTGTGCTTCAGGGCAGGGGAAAGCAAGTCACAAAGTTCCATGAAAGTGCCCTTATGCATGCGAAAGTTTCGCAGCCACTGGGAATCATCACAGACCTGTAACACTAAGTGGTCCCACAAGTCCGTGCTTGTTTCCCGGGCCCAGAATCGGCGTTCCATGGCATGAGCCTGCCCCATTGCCACCAGGATGGCCAAATTGCCGGGGCCCATGCTTTGAGAGAAGTCTGTGTCCATGTCCTCATCACTCTCGTCACCGTGCTGCCATCGCCTCCTCACCTACTTTTGCAGGTTCTGGTTCTGTACATACTGCAGGATAATGCATGAGGTGTTTACAATGCTTAATGTTGCGGTGATCTAAGCAGGCTCCATGCTTGCCATGGTATGGCGTCTGCAGGAGAGTAGAGTTGCAGCGGAAGCGGTGGTGGATGACGGATGCCACGAGAATAGATATTTATAGAGAACGACGAGAAGACCCGTGAGGTGGACTCATGAGAGCAGAGTTGCAGCGGAAGTGGTGGAGGATGATGGTTAGCTGCACCGTCTGCTGAAAGCAGTATGGCGTCCGCACAGAAAAAAGGCGCAAAATGATTGTCTGCTGTTGCTTTCACGGGGGGAGGGGCAACTGACGACATGTACCCAAAACCACCCGCGACAATGTTTTTGCCCTATCAGGCATTGGGAGCTTAACCCAGAATTCGAATGGGCGGTGGAGACTGCAGGAATTGTGGGATAGCTACCCACAGTGCACCACTCCGTAAGTCGATGCTAGCCACAATAGTGAGGACACATTCCGCTGACTTAATGCGCTTAGTTTGGACATATGCAATTGACTGTATAAAATCAATTTTTAAAAATCAACTTCTATAATATCGACCTAATTTCGTAGTGTAGACATATCCTTAGTTTCTTTTTAGATGCGGAAGAATACACTTTGTTTTATCTATTTTGTGAATTAGAGAAAGTGAGTGAAGTCAGGGCAGCTGACAAAATCAAAATGGAGAACAAAAATGTAAGGAGCAAAAATGAAAGGATGGTATATGGGGCAATACTTTCAAAGGAGAGAAATAATACCATTTGAATGGGCACAAGCAGATTTCCCACACCTAGATTTCCTTCAATGTAAAGAAGAAAAGTAGCAGTAAAAGGCAGGAATAGATGTGGCAATGACAGCAAGTTCTACAGTACCTGCACCTCTTCCTAAGGGCCTGATCAAAAGCCCTTTGAAATAAATGGAGGAGCGCCTATTAACATCAACGGACTTGGGATCAGGCCCTAAATCTACATCTAACACAGCAGTAATCTCACTCCACAAGCTATGTCATGCCATCCTCTTCCACAGCAGATTTCAGCCCAGCACAGCTGCATTGCAAGAATCACACACATCCTCCATCAAAGTCATTTGTGTTAGTAACCTCTATACACTTAAAAGGTGAATCATCAATCTTCTTAAGTGAGTTGGAGTCACTGCTTCCAGTGAAGGTGCTTTTAATGGCATAGGCAGGGACCTCAGAACCTTGCAATTTTGCATTTCAAAGGTGCAGGCACTCCTGCTGCAAGTATTGGAAAAACAATTAAGAAAGTGACCAAAAGTAATTATTGATTATTGTTCAAGGAATTCAAGATTAAATGAAAAGCTTTCTAAAATTTAAATAAATGCATTCCAAAACTGTTTCAGGGGCCAAATCCCTAAGAGAATACACAGGCACCACCCCTAAAATTGGAAAGAAATACATTTTACATGGAAAACTGAAGGCTAGTTTTTGTTTTTGTTTGTTTGTTTGTTTTTTCACCTGCAGGACCTGAGTCCAGACCCTCAGATTTCTGTGTCTGTCTTGCAGCTGTATATGTTTATAAGATGTAAAGCAGTATAAGAAATTGCATTTCCATGTAGTTTCAATAAGGAATAGCTATCTTCCATAACCAGAACAAGTCTATTTCAGTTCTACAATGGTGTTGTTTATAGTGATGTTAAAGAATCCAGACAGTGGCTGCAACAGTTAGAGATATCCTGATGCTTTATCTTAATTATATTGCTAATGTTGTTTTTTGTTTTTTTTTAAATATACTACATTCTGCTTTAGGTTTTTGAAAATGCAGTCCTATGTTCGCATTCCTTTTACTTCTATTTCAGGTTCTCAGGAGTAGGACAGTACAGAATTAATTTCTGTTTCTATATTCCTATGTTTTGTTACTTGGTAAAATTCTCTTTCCTATCTGCTGGACTGGGTTATGTTCTTCCAAATCCTTAGAGGCCAGTTTCTTAGAATACCATGAAACAGATTTTAATTAGATCCTTTAAACTGTACTCTCTACTTCAACTCCTAAAGAAGTGTATGTTCTCTTTTGAGTCCTCAGGGCAAATTGCTACAGGAACATCAAGCGCTGTGCAAGGATTCAGCTCCGTTACCCAGACAATAATTAGCAAAGTACTGGAAACTACACACACCATTCTTTGCAGATCACTTGACATTCATGTTTCTGCAGCTATTTCTAGGATGGCGACTTAATCAATCATTAGGAAAAGTGCAGGCCAGTCTTGGTAAAAAAGGGCAAAAATCCAAGCTGTACTGTATAAAAAGCTTCAAAGTTATAAGCGTTGCTTTTTCTTTTTGATCTAGTCTACAATTACATCTAGTGTCTTCACTGTTTTCATTTCGTCAAACACAGGGGAACAGAGGCATTGTATAAATTACACTCGTAATGTGTTTTGTTTTCACTAGAATAAGTAAAATCCAAGGAGTTAAAAGATGGGCTACATATTGTTTCACGTAGGTAAAATGATTCTGCTGTTCCATGGAATACAGACACTGAGACACCCAGCTGAGCAGCTGGCTAAGTAACATAATGCTGGCATACCACAAGAGGAAGCTGAATTCAAAAATTTAAGTTGCAAGTCCACTAGCAGTCAGGAGAACTGTGCAGACTAATGGGCCTGATTCACTATATTTACACCAGGGCAAAGAAAGAATTTTACATTCATTTGGCAGAGCGCAGCTGCAAGTTATTAAGGCAAATAGGAATTGGGCCCAGTGTGCTCAGAAATGATGGAGAAAGCAACTTGCATTGCTCTTGAGCCCCACAGATTATGGTGATGAGCTAAGGGGGAAGTTGCACATTGCCCTCCATGATCAGACATAGGGCTTGCTGTGATGGGGGGTGGGTGGAGAAAATTAAAGAGAAAAAACACATCAGATAATGGTGGACCACCCACAAAACATAGAATCCCCAAAATCCAAACAGACTTGCAATTTCACAGGCTGAGCAAATCAAGCAATGATTAAAGGTGCAAATGAATCTATTTTATATTTCTAATACTGGAGCAGCTGTCTGATTGTTCAGTTACCTGTGGATTGTTCGGTTGGGGAGGAAAACATACCAATCCAGGATCTCAGCTAGTGTAAACCAGCGCAACTCTGAAGTCTATGGAGCTACACCCATTTATACCGGCTGAGGATCTGATCCATACCCTTCTATTATGAGGAGTTTTGGAAGCTTGTTAAGCAGATGTGAGAGTGAATGAGAGAGAGCAAATAGAAAATTTACCAGGAGGACAGTAAGGTTTAAAAAGAAATTCAGAGATTCTAGATTTTTATTTTTTTTGCTGGAGCAGTGATGGAGGGGATCATTTCTAAAGGAAGCACCACTTTTATATCTCTGAGCATTTGCTGCTTTTCTTATTGAGAACTTAGCATCAGCCTAAATTCTTAGGTTTAGCTAGTGTAAATTAGCTATTTCTGTCTTTGTGAGCACAATATCGGGGCTTAGATAGTAAGGTGGTGAGTGCTACAAAAAACTGAAAGATAAATAAAATAGTATATGGGGACTTGTGATGTCTAACTCTAGCTGGACTTTTTTCTTTGTATGTATTCAGGTCTGCACCAACTGTCCCATCCCTTGTTGTGTTGCCCTGCCTCCTCCATGCCACCCATGATGCCAGGGTCGATGTTCCATTCATCTGTATCTCCCACAAGGACATATATGCATTTTTTTCATGCTGCTCCAGTGCATATACTGGCCTTGTTACTATGCTGCTCCATGTTACTGACTTCTCTCCATGTAGATGCTTCCTGAAAACACTGTTCTTCCATGATGCCCCAGCAATCTGGCAATATTCACTGTCATATTGTTTTCCTAACTTTTTTTTTTCTGGTGTATGTTAAATGCAGAACAAAGAAGAAACAGAACCACCAAGCTATGCTCAGACTTATACTGAGTTAATGCATGATTTTTTAAAAATTTTTTTTGGCTGGTTGCCCTGATCCTTCCTTGTCTGGTCCCCTTCAGTCAGGACACAATCCTGTACCCCTTAAAGTGAATGAAAGACTCCATTTGTGCACTCATTGTGTATTTATTTAATTTAATTTAGTTTTTATTTAAGGCACAAAGCCAGAGCTTTGGGCACCTCCCAAAACTTAAAATCGTAGCTGGAAAGTCTAAACCTTTTCAGTACAATACTTATTCAATATTCCAATTCCAAATCTCCAGTTAATAGACTCTGCCATGGAGGAAACTAAGGTTACTCAACTATATTGTTGTATCAGAAAAAAGGGAACAGTCACGCAGTAACTCTAGGAACACCTTTATGCAGGTACCACTTACCAAGGATGTGACTTGCTAGTGGCCCGGAGTGGACTCTTTGAACTTTCATAAGTCTGGAAGAAGGCACATAGTAAGGTCACAGAGGGATCAGGTTCTAAAAGAGGCAAACATTACAAACAATATTTACAGATTTAAAGGCCAGAAGGGACCATCATGATCATCTAGTCTGACCTCCTGCACATGGCAGGCCACAGAACCTTACCCACCAACTGCTGTAATAGACCCCTAACCTCTGGTTGAGTTACTGAAGTCCTCAAATCATGATTTAAAGACTTCATGTTACAGAGAATCTACCATCGACACTAGTTCAAACTTGCAAGTGACTTGTGTCCTATGCTTCAGAGGAGGGCAAAACCCCCCCCCAGGGTCTCTGCCAATCTGACCTGGGGGAAAATTCCTTCCTGACTGCAAGTAGGGCGGTCAGTTGGACCTGAGCATTTTGGCAAGACCCACCAGCCAGACACCTGGGAAAGAATTCTCTGTAGTAACTCAGAGCTCTGCCCATCGAGTGTCCCATCTCTGGCTGTTGGGAATATTTGCTACTAACAGTAACTGGTGGGCCACATGGAAGGCTGTTCCAGAACTTCACTCCTAATTTCAAGCCTAAACTTGTTGACAGCCAGTTTATATACCTAATAGACTAATTATTACTATAACTAATAGTATAAGATGCTTAGAATATAAGGCTTTTATCCTGCCCCCATTTAAGTCTATGGCAAAACTCTTATTGACTTCAAAGGTGCAGAATCAAGGACTAGTGAATTTGTGGCAGAGACTGTAGGCCTGATTCTCCATTGCCCAACACCTTGTGTAATCATTTACTGTACACTGCTTCAGAGTAGATGTCAAATGCTACCAGATCAGGATGATAACATTTTACATCCACTTCTCAAGCATTTTGCATTGGTGTAAATTAGTGCAGGGCAAGGAAGAACCTGGAGCAGCATCTTTCCATGTTTTCTATAAAGCACCTAAGGCTTTGTCTACATGGGAGAGTTTTACTCCTTATATCAATATAGTTATACAGACGTAATCATATGCATATGATCCCCCCACCTTTGTGGCCAGACTTACATTGGAACAAGAGTATCTACATGGGTTGTATATGTTTAGGGTGACCAGATGTCCTGATTTTATAGGGACGGTCCTGATATTCAGGGCTTTTTCTTATATAGGTGCCTATTACCCCCCACCCCATCCTGATTTTTCACATTTGCTTTCTGGTCACCCTGTCTATATTATACTGGTATAACTATATTGGTTTAAATTTGCCATAGGTTATACTGAACAAGCTTTCCATGTAGACGAGGCCTAACATACTTTGGGTACTATACATTAATAAAGAATTATGGTTAGAAATGGCATAGTGTCCTTTAATTTTCCAACCTAGTCATTCCTGTATCAAGTCACTCCAAATACCTACCTTTTAAAGCCTACCGAGAAAATACATTTGAGAAGGGATTAGTTTAGTAATGCACTTAGTTATAGACCACAAATTGTTAGCAGGATTAAAAAAAAAAAGACTGGATGTTTATATGGCTGACAAGAACACCTAGGATTATAGTAGCAGGGTTTAAAAATGAAAATATATAAGCTAAATTTGAAGGCTGATTTATACTAGCTGAGGATCTGACCTCAGATGTTTTGGAAGGGATTTGAACACTTATGCTTAAGGGCATAAATTAACCTCTAACTGATGGGTACTAAGAGGAAGCTTTTCCTGTAGGCAGAGTATTTCATAACTGTCAACTGTAGGTTTTCTTGCTCCTTCCTCTGAAGCATCTGTTCTGGGCAGTATTGGAAACAGGACATTGGAGTAGATGGACCACTGATCTGTTCCATTATGGCGATTCCTGTGTTCCTATCCTGGAACCTCTCACTGCAGGCATAATTGTGTTTAGAAATCATACACACCTTGCATTCTAAACATAGTTTGGCTGTTTGCCAAATGGTTGTGGGTCTGCAGCTCATTCTGATTCACCACTGTATACTCAATCATTCGACAGTCTAAGTAAACAAGACACTCAAGGATGCAATCAGTGGTGTCTTAAATCACTGCAGGATTCCATATTTACATTGTTAATTATTCAAGTCCTGACCCCCCCCCAAAAAGGGCAGTTGGTGAGGATTTAATTAAATATTCAATTTCTGTTTTGAAAACTCTCCAACTTGAAACTGTTTAAATGTCCCCTTCAGTTTGACGCAAACACTCAGCTATACGTCTCAGTATTAACATGATTTATGGACAGGCCAGTGGCTCAAATATTAGTTGATGGTTACTGCATAGGTTTCAATTGAGTGGAATTTATAGTCCAAGCTGCTTTGAACACATTACCAAAAGATGCATTGTTACGTTTATGAAAGTAAATGGGCCAGGCAGGAATTTCACAATTTTCACAAATTGTTCTGGCTACCACTAAGTGTCTAGAAAATGAAAGGGAAAGAATGAGCTATAATGTTACATTGTTTGTGTGATACATGCCATTATATTGATGACAAATGCTGGCAGTATTCCATGGGTAGAGAGGTTTTCAGAGTCACATTCTAGCTGGCTGCTTTAGCTCAGTGCTCATGGTAACGCCCAGATGGAAAGCAGTGCTTCCCAAAGAGAGAAGGCAGAGGAGGAGGGGAAGAGGGAATACGCTTGATAACAAAGTTTAGGCTCTGTAAATGTTCAAATCTTATGGTGCTGTAATTTTTAAAAAAAGACATAAATTCCATCCTTTTGATGAATGATTTTTATATAAAGAGGCATGTATATATACCATACGGAAGGCCCAATCCTGCAACACCTACTCATAAACACAGCTTTACTCATGATTTGTCGCATTGGCTGAGGAGCAAACAGAGCAACTTGGGAAGAGGGTGCAAAGGTGGCATTAAGCCATTGTCATGTACACCCAAGGAGCTCTTATGGCAGCTGGTGATAGGGGGCGTAGTGATGCTCTGGCCACAGTGCCTGTGCCAGCAACCAAGGCTGTGTGGAGATGTAATGATGGCTGTATGTCATCAAGGATTCCCTTGCACTGGGTTGGTGGTCCCTTAGCCAGTTATGTGGGGAGAATCTAGGCCACTGAGTACAGTTGCTCAGGTGTGCCAATATTGATTTGCAGGAACTGGCACTTGGCCCATAGCATGGGGAAGAGTAATTAGGATTCTGGAATTTAAAAATGGAAACGAGGGCTTTTATTAGATTTCTTCTAACAGAAAAGGGTGAAGGGAAGAGGAAACTTCCTGAACAACTACACACCAGTCTAACTTCAGGTAAGAGGGTGCAGCAACTATTTCTCCTACAGATTCCTTTACAGGAAGATTGTTGCTCAGGAGCGCTGGCCCCTTAAGGCCAGGCCTGAATTGGCTTAAGTACAGAATGGGCTAGGGACCACTTTTAGAGAGAAATGGGGGGAAGTGGATCCAAACAGTCCTTTATTTTCCCTATGCAGATCCAAGCTGGATTCTATGGGCAAGGCTGGCTCTGAGAGGCAAAATCATATCCCTTCCTCAGAAGCAGCTGTGTCAAGGAGGGGATGAGGATTCACGCCGTGGGAAGGAAGCTTTTACGTGTGGCTGATGCTAAAGGCCATCAGCCTTGGAAGTTGCACAGGCAACGCATCAATCAGGACATTGCAAGGCTGGCCAGGCTCAGCCAATGCTGGAGTTGTGCTAGGTGGCTCGCCACCTCCATTTGGTTTCAGCCAGTCAGTCCCTCTCTCCTTACCATGCTTGTTCTCTTTTTCCTTTCTAATACCCCCTTAAAAACAACCTGCCTCCAGAAGCCCCTCCTGTTAGCAGGGCGGAAGGGGACACCAGCAACGTGGACCAATGGAGGCAGAAGAGAAGGAAAAACCTAAAACAAACAACAGCCAGCCAACCAACCAAAACAAACAAAAAACCTCCAGGGAAATGATATTTTTTAAACCATAGAATAAACACCAGCGGGTAGTGTGGTTTCCCATCCCTTTTAATGACAGGCTGCAGAACTGTGTATCTGTCTCTAGGTGGTGCAGTGCGAGGCTACAAAGAGCAAGTACTCCTTGCTTCACTCACATGATTAACACAGCAGCACCCTGCACAGTAAGCAGACTCTAGGGTGCCCTTGAATCCTAAGGGGACTTAGAACACTGGTTCATGCATCCTCTTTAGGAGATAGCTTACTGAAGTAAGAGAGTGGCGGGACTTTTATTTCTCTAGTGTAGTAGGCAGTAGGTTCTTTATATATTCCTACTCTGCCCCCAGGATTTTCATCTCTGAGCTCGAGGAAAAGGTCTGATACCATTGGGTTCTCTTCTGGGGTAACCCGTTCCATATTTCCTCTGCCCTGTTCAGCTGTCCCTCCCTCAGGAGTGGATGACTCTCTCACCATGTGCTTCGGGTGAAACAGGAAGTTATTTTGTTACTGTTTTCCCATTTGGGTGCCTTGTCTCTTTGTTTTGAGTTGATTAGGGCGAGAGAACATGGGTCTTTTGCCTGTGAGGTTGATCACACTGCAAAGGAGAAAAACTGAGGGATCTGTGGTGAGGAGGAAAGGAGTATGTGGGGAAAAGTTGTGGTGGCATTCAGGAAGGTGTATGGGGAAAAGGGGAAGACAGATGGTGCCACTCCTCCTCAGTCCACACCCATCCACTTGTATCTACCTTCCGTTCTTCCAGCATGAAAAAGCAGGGCACATTACTGCAATGGCAATGGGTAGATTTGTAAGTGTGAGGTACTGTATTTATCTTGCATGGCTGAGTCTGAACTTCTATCTCAAGGTAAAGTCCAGTGACGGAGAGCCCCTGGAGTTTTCATTGAACTACAACGGACACCCCAGTGACTATTTAGTTTAAGCATCCTGAAAAAAGGAACAAATGTTTCTGAGTGTCTTAGGGCTGCAAATCTTGCAAGGTCACATGTGCTTGTGATATTCACAGTTCTTCCAGCTTCTCTGGGTTTGTCAAAAATAAACTACCCTCACAGTCTATCAATACTTCTGCTTCCCTACAAAAGGAAGCGTTGAGACATATAAACATTTACAATTACAATAAGAAAGCTAATCAGACATTTCTGAACCTTAAAAAAAGTTTGGTTTAAATCTGGGGCAAAGGTTTGTCTCTTCTTAAAAGCCAGATTGGTTCAATCCTCCCTATACTTAAACTCAGCCTTTAAAAAATGTCAGCCAAAACCACGCCACAACATCCTTACAGCCTTCTTTAGCTCATGGTAAGGGCTTTCCAGATCAGATTATGGCATCTCTCTTGATGGTCTAGCTATAGGGGTCTGATTCTCCACTGCTTTGGACCTTATGCAGTCATTCATAACAGCACAAAGTGAGAGCAAGTATGCTACCAAACATCACAGTCACCTTGCACTGGTGTCAATTACTCCTCAAGAGCCAAGTGGATTAAACAATTACACTGCATGTTTTGCTTTAATGAATATTATTTTATTTTGAAAGTGTTAAAGTAAATGACTTTTGTGCCCTTCATCGTAAAGCGTCCAACATCTATTCACTTTTGTCTTCTAATTCCTGACAAGGAGTATTTGTGACACTGGCTAATCCCTGTTACCCCATATCTCTTTTTATTAAAATGTCCAATCTGTCCTGATGGGTATAATGCTTTCCTGCTGAAATCAATCACATTATCTCATTTCTTTTCTCTGCTTTCTATGGCTCATTCTCTAATTTATTTCAAGGAATAGAGAAATTTCTCCTCTTGATGGTCACTGCATAATGGAATCCTAACAGACCAAAGAAGGGGATTGCCTGGGTTGTATTTAGTGTCTTTCTCTCTGGGTTTCATCAAAAATTAAAATATTGTATGGATTTTCTGTGACTTTTTCCTCCGTGAAACAAAAACAAATGCAGTTCCAGCTTGGGGGCTGGGATGAGGGAGACCTGTCTTGCTACAAAATGGCTACATTCCATCCTGAGGCAAATAAGGGAAAGTTCACAACTTTTTCCTGGGGTGGTGTGAAAAGGTCTTGCAGTTGCAGCAAAAGATGTGTTTGCTGCTGTAAAATGATACAGTGACGGCTTCATGAAAATTGCAGAATTCTCATATGAAAACTGGTAACTTCACACAGCTCTTCTCTCACCCACAGCCTTTCATTCACTTGTTGCTTGTTTTTCCTTTCATCTTTGTGATATGCTCACAGGCCATCATACAAAAATGATCTCTGAGATAAAGTTGCAGTTTCCCTTAACCGTATAAAAATGTGTGGAAAATAAAGGGAGTCTCTTCTGGCTCTGAATACACATAGGTCTTTGGAGTAAGAAAGTGACCTTTTTGACAGTCCCTTTTCGGACAGTAACATACTTTAAGTTCCTGAACCTTAGGAGATGTTCTTTGTAAACTGTATTTTTCTTCTCTCTAAAGCTTGGGACTAGTGGTAGGGCATGGACACCCACACTCAAACTAGGCAAATATATTGGGGGTGTCCTATCCATGTTCCCGCCATACACTCACTCACACTGCTGTCTTTGAAGGCCCTTGCTGTGGCTGAAGAGAGTGGAGCGGACCTGTGATGAGGGGTAAAAAAACAAAACACATGCAGCTGGAGAGCAGGTTAACCTAGGTTAAGAGAAACCAAGGGCTTAATACAGGCCAGGAGGAAACAGGAAGTGGAGCACCTTTATTGTGACACACTATCAGAGCACATTCACTCACTCAAAGTGGAGCGATGAAAGCTCTTTCTGGGAGTGCTGGGGGAGAGGGTTTAAGGCTAGGAAGCTGCAGGACTTTGCAAGTGGCTGAGCTAGGAGTGGCTGGTTTATTTTGTTTCTTTGGGGGATGACTGGCTGGAGTAAGCGTCCATTTCTGTCCTTTTTTTACTTGGGGCTGGGCTGCAGGAAACACCACGGTGCTCTCCTTTCACCATTCTTGCATACCCCACAAGAGGAGGACTCTTTTTCAGTTTGGTCAGAGAGGCAAACAACCTGACTTATGAAAGGGAACCACAGCACAGCCAGAGGGAAATTGAGGCAGCAACCATTCCCTAAACTAAGAGGTAAGGCACTTGTCTTCAGGGGGCCATTGATGTCTCCTGGCTTGTTTGCCAGATTTAGGAATAGGAAAAGGCAGGTGCTTCAGCCCTGCATAGGTGGGAATGACTATGGAAAAACAAGCATGATTGATGGCTTCTTTGGCAATGTAGCTGTGACAACCCTGTGGCTTGCTTGCCTTTCTAAATATCTTGAGGCCATCCCAGCTTGCCCTGGGCTAGGGTGAGAACTGGAATGGCCCTGGGACTTGCCAGGGGAAAACCCCTGCAAACAAACAAGCAAAACCCCAAACAAACACCCTCCCCCACACTTAACTACCTCTCAGTTCTCACATAAGGTTGGGCAGAGTTGAAAGATCCTCCCCTTTGCATCCACCAAACTCAGTGTGGAGCTTAGAAAATAGGAGCTGATGTGTAAACGGAGATGTGGGAGAAAAGAAAGGAGAAAAAGAGGGGAATGAGCCGCTAGTAGTCCGACAAGAGGAAAAGAATGTCCAAGCCAGCTGTGGTGCTGGTGTGTGGGATCCTCACCACTATTGTCATGTTTTATTTTGAGCACAGCAGGAGGGCATAGCTAGGACAGTTATTAGTGTAGATCTGTGGTGAATGGAAACACTTGCCAAACGCTTGCCAAATCCAAGTTCCCTTGGCACATACCAGGAGATCCAGCAGCTCTGTGCTGCTCCTAGCTTGCATCCTTCACTGGCAGCTGCCATGAATTGCTCCCTTTTCCCTGTCAAGGGGGTGGGGTCATGCTATGGGCGATTTGCAGCTCCTCAGAGTAGCAGTAAAAGTAAATGCGTTTCTTACCAAACATTACATTTATGTGGAGGGGAAACATGCTGTGCAGGGTGGCTGTTCTAACTCCTCTGTCCCTCTCACTGACTTTCCTTTCCAGCCTCTGCTAAAGGGTGACCACTGCTGGAGGTGAGCATGGAAAGGTTATTGGGGGACAAAGCAGTTTGTCTGTAGGGGAATGATATGCATAACCCCCTACTCTCCATGCAGTTGTTGTAGGCCCTTCTCAAAATTGAGGGTCCTCTGTTTCCTTCCGTGCTGGGAAAGGGAGCAGGTGCAATAGGCCAACACTGAGTGCTTTTGTAAGTCCTAACTCTGCTCCCGTTGGAGCCGGTGGGCCTTTACTCTTGACTTCAGTGGCAGCAGAGTTGTCTCAGCGGGGAGTGGTCTGAAAATGCCACCCATAGCTCCAGTGATGCATGCAAACAAATGGCAGTTTTTCTGAACACACAGTCACGTCTGCTCCTTTTTGGCTTTCTTTGCCTATAATTTGTAAAAGGGAAGAGAGGTGAGGGCAGCTTTGAGGCAAGTTGTTACAAGCCAATTATCAAAACTTAAAGGATTCCGAGAATGGGTTCCAACTCCATCTAAAATAGGATGGTTTTGTGCCTGTGGAGTCCTGGTGTGACATTGCCATGGCAAAAGCCTGGATAGAACTAGAGAGAGAGCTTTATGCATGTCCGATCATCCTTAAAAATCCCTTTTTTTATGAGAGAAATTTTTGTAGATAGTTTCCAGTTTAGAATGATAATGATGAACTATTGCTGCTCTTGGGAAATATTGTAGTGCATAAATTCAAAGTGAACACTTTCCAGAACCTAAGGTAGCATGGAGAAAGCACTACAAAGTAAAGCATTGTAAACAGCAACTTTATAGCGTCTATAACATAGACGTAGAGGGATGTGCTTATCATATATAAAAAGAGAGGGTTGATTTCAGTATTGCTGTCCAGAGTGTTCAAATCATGAGACTGTGATTTTTAAGACAATATCTTTTAAAATAACAAGTTTTAGGGGTTTCATTGGCCCTCTGGCTGCAGAGCCTTTAGGGTACACTAGTGCTTACTTTATAATGAAAGAGGTCCTGGGGCTCAAGCAATTTTTTTATTCTCATAACTGATGCGGCAAGCCCATAGGTGCTGGGGCTGTGAACTGTCAAGACTAGAGATGCCGGGGCTCAGCCCTGACTAGCCCTGGCCCAAATTTAGCACTGGGTACACTGGGTTTTCTCCACAACCACGAGTGGTAGAAACATTTTTATTAAAGCTGAGACTCTTGTCTAATCACATGGCTCCAGGAGCTGGCACTTTAAAAAACCCATCAAAATATTGTGACATTCACAAATGTCAAGAATTGACAACACTCTGATTCTTGTTTACATTAAGGCCCCTTTGCACTGCTCTGGCAGTGTGAAAGGGCTTTAAAGTGGGCCAGAGCAGCGTTAAAGGGCCCTTCATATAAATGGAAGTCAGGCCTCTAGTCTTTAAACCCTCACATGGACATGTTTCAGGGCAGGGTCAGTACCTTCTTATTTCTTTTTGAGCTTGAGTTTATTGGTTGGATTGTGTTTTCTGTGTTGCTGGAGGCACAACAGGCTTTTCCCCTGTTGGATTTATTTGGTCAAATTGCTGTAGTAATTGAATCCCCCTTATTTCAGTGCTGATGGACTAGTCTTTAAAATTCAGTTAAGTGCAGGTGTAATAAAATTATGGAAAAGTGTTTGTAGAATGGGCATGTTACTCTTCTCTCCTGATCATTTTTGGATTTATATCAGCAAGTTGCCCTAGATATGTTAATTTCTGAGCACCTAAAAGTATAATTATCACACAATTACCCAGGCAAGTAAAATCTCTAATTCACAGGTGCAATATTTCCCAGCTGTTGTAGTTCTGGATGGTTCTACTCAAACCTGCACATTCTAAGATTTGTACAATACTTAGATTTCCAATGGGAGTCATATGTATGGCATTTAAACTAAAAAGCTGTTCGGCAGTACACTGATGAGGTAGTGGTAGAGGGTAGAAAACAGTGTGATACAGCAGCACAAAAAGAGATGGCTAAGAGATTCCTAGAGGATTTCATAGTTATCAGAACCATGCTGAAAGGAATACATAGCTAATAACCCTGTATTAAGTTCCATTAGGATGTAGTTATTGAATTCCCTTCATTTTATTGCTGATTTGAGCCCCTTTATTTCAATGCAAGCTTGTCAGTGACATCCTGACCTTGCAATGAGCTCCACATGGGCACAATTCAATGTTTCCTCTAATTTTTGACAGGCTGTCTGTGCAAAAAAATTTCATCTGTGAAAATTTTTGTGTGCGCGGTGTTTCACCATATGCATGAGTTTAGGATCTGTGTGCGCGTGCACGCGCACAGCTTAGAGGGAACAATGGCACAGAGGTCTGTTTGCATGGTGCTTTTTACAAGATCAGGGCATAAACTGTTATGGACAAATGTACACTAGCTGCTCTTCTAATACTAATGCCATTTATATTGGAAAAGATGTATTTTCCCACATAGTTAGTGACTGGATTAAAAGGACAGGTTATGTATTTGATTGTTACATAAAGGACTTTAAAAAACAATCTTCTAAAACAAAATTTTACCAATTATTTTATCAACTTACTGCCTACTATTTATTTTGTTTCACCATTTGCAGTTCATCCTGGACAAAGAAAATAAGTTAGTAATTTTCATGTTTGGGAATATAGTAATCTTCTAGTATTTTACTTTTAGGCTCTCATGCACCATCACAATGCTTAGATTTCAGACAAGTGAAAGTCTCTGTTTATTTTAAAATGTTTCCTTTTGGATTCTAACATGCTAATCATGGAAGTATTTCTATTGGCCTTAAGATTTAAACGTATTTTGCAAAACCTAATGTTGCAACCTCCTGTCACTTACTATGTAGATTATGTCTACACTAAAGCAGTTAGAGCAGTGCAGCTGTACTGATGTAGATGTAGTACTTCTGGTGAAGACACTCTAAGGGCTTGTCTCCACTTACTGGAGGATCGACACGCAGCAATTGATCCACTGGGGGTGATTTAACAGGTCTAATCAACCACTGATCACTCTCTGGTCGACTCCGTTACTCCACCGGAATGAGAAGCATAAGGTAAGTTAACGAGAGAGTTTTTGCCATCGACCCAGTGTGGTGTAGACACCGCAATAAGTCAACCTAAGGTACGTTGACTCTGGCTACGTTATTCACATAGCTGGAGTTGCTTGACTTAGCCCCATAGGGTAGACCTGCCCTAAGTTGAAGGGAGAGAACTCTCCCATTGGCTTAATATTTCCACTTCCAAGAGTGGCGGTAGCTATGTCAGTGGGAGAAGCTCTCCAGCTGGCATAGCACTGTCCACACCGGCGCTTAGGTCGATGTAACTTGCGTCACTCGGGTGTGGATTATTCGCACCCCTGAGCCATGTAAATTATGCTGAAGTAATTTGTACTGTAGACATAACCATAGGTTTTAAATTGATGATGTAAATTCATTATGTGGAGTTACTGCTATCTTACAGTGGTGTGAGATCAAAACTGGGCCTTGTGTGTCTGATCCTGCATTCTCTATTGACTGTGGGAAGTACAGAACTGGGCCTTGTAAGGATCTTGTACGTATACTTAGAGCTTTGAAAACTACACTTGCTAGTTTTTTAATTCAGAACCAAAGATGTTCTGAAATGGTTACTATATGCTAGATTATAAATTTTGTTTAAGAGTTAACATCATTCCAAAACTTTTGCCATTAACAACATTTAATACTTGCATTGTACTTAGTGATTGGGGAAAAACTGCTCAAATTTCAATCATTGTGTGATGGGTTGGGTCACAGAAACTCCCTCAAGACTGTCACTAGATGTGCTGGGATACCACTGGGAACAAACCCCCCTTCCAAAGAAGGCTTCCCTCCACTCTTGTCTTGCTGAGCTAGACACACCAGTCGGCTCCAGCACAGATGAAGAGGTTGGGCCACTCTCCCCTGCAGTTCATAGAAACTAAGATTCACTTAGCCCAGGGGCTTCTCAGTTAACAGGGACTTTCCTAGCATCCAGTATTCAGTCTTTCTGGGAGCCTAAACGCCAAATGCATCTGTTTTACTCTGTATAAAGCTTATATAGGATAAACTCATAAATAGTTCACCCTCTATAACGCTGTTAGAGAGAGATGCATAGCTATGTGCTCCCCTAGGTATTAATTATTTACTCTGGGTTCAATAATAAAAGTGATTTTATTAAGAATAAAAAGTAGGATTTAAGTGGTTTCAAGTAATAACAGACAGAACAAAGTAAGTCACCAAGTAAAATAAAGCAAAAATATGCAAGTCTAAGCCTAATACAGTAGGAAGCTGAAAACAACAGGTAAATCTCACCCTCAGAGATATTCCAATAAGCTTCTTTCATAGACTAGACTCTTTCTTAGTCTGGGCTCAATCCTTTCCCCAGTACAGTTCTTGTTAGTTCCAGCTCAGGTGGTAACGAGGGGATTTCTCATGACTGGCAACCCCCCTTGTTCTGCTCCACCCCCTTTTATAGCTTTGTCCCAAGGTGGGAATTCTTTGTCTCTCTGGGTTCCCACCCTCCCTCCTCAATGGAAAAGCACCAGGTTTAAGATGAATTCCAGTATCGGGTGATATGGTCACATGTCACTATATAAGATCTCATTCTTCATTACCCACAGGCTTTCCTCCAGGTCCACAAGAAGGCTTGCAGGTAAATAAAACATCTACAACCAACTGTCCTAGTCAATGGGAGCCATCAAGATTCTAAACCACCATTAATGGCCCACACTTTGCATAATTACAATAGGACACTAGAGTTATATTTCTTATTCCTAGTTTCAGATACAAGAACGATACATTCATACAAATAGGATGAACACACTCAGTAGATTATAAGCTTTGTAATGATACCTTACAAGAGACCTTTTGCATAATGATATTCCAGTTACATTATATTCACATTCCAAGCATATTTTCATAAAGCATATGGAGTGCAACGTCACACACTGCACTAACTAAAACCAATGTTTTGCATGCCTGCTTTTCCTTCTGTCAGAAAAACAGCCACCACAGTTACTTTACTTAGCACTAAAATACAACATAACTGTCTTGCTTCAGGGTGTAAACCAAAATTAACTGCCTGAAGGTAGGAAGAAACCTGTCTGGACAGGTTATTCCATAATTGTCTATCTTGTGAAATATCTGGTATTGGGAAGTGCTGGTGATAGCAGAATATTGGAATAGATGAACCATTGGTTTAATATGTCCACCAATGGCTATTAGCCAGGATGGGCAGGGATGGTGTCCTTAGTCTGTTTGCCAAAAGCTGGGAATGGGTGACAGGGGATAGATCATTTGATTGTTACCTGTTCTGTTCATTCCCTCTGAAGCACCTGGCACTGGCATTGTTGGAAGACAGGCTACTGGGCTAGATGGACCTTTGGTCTGATCCAGTATGGCCGTTCTTATGTTCTTAAAACATTATAGCAGTTATGTTTCTATGTTCTGTGTGGCTCTTCTCTTTTACACCCATTAAGGGAGCTTCTTGTCAAAGTGCACAGATGTTTGTGGCTACCACTCCTTCCATATAGCCAACAAGATCTCTTCTAGCTTTTCCTGGCAACCGTTGACATCTCTGCCATGTGTCTAACATCTTTGCAGAGAGCGAACTGTCTGTGTGAACTATGGCTCCAGAAAGAGATGGTGAATGTTCTGTGAGGCATCTAATGCTTACAGACTTTGTTAGACAGGAGTGGAAACATAAGTGAATATGGTTTGTTTGTTTTTTTAACTGAATGATTCTGTAAGAGTGAGGACATATGTAGTCTATTTTTGCCTCCTCTTCTGAACCAATTAGAGCCTGATATTGTTTCCCAGTTAATGGAGCAGACACACTTTCATCTGGGCGCAGCTGTGGAAGGGCTTTTATTGCTCCACAAGTTTCTGTATAGTGAGAAAAGTAGCTGCTGCAGCATTATTGATGGAAGAAACTGCATTAATGGCAATGACTACCCAGTATGGCCAGTAAGCCACGCTGACCAATGGAGGCCTTCTAAACTCAGCACCCTCTTGCTGAAGAGTGTATCTGTTGTCACTTGACTGGGATTTTAGTGGTGACTGCATAATTCTCTGCATTTAGAAGACCCCAGGAAAGAGGGCAAAAGGGCAAAGCCCTTTTATTGAAGTCAATGGGGCTTAGCATGAGCTTGAGGGCTTTGCTGAACAGGGACAGTGCTTTTCTGAATTGGGGCCATAGTGAGCTGCACTGATAAGGAGCATGCAGTGGGCTCCACTGCAAAGATACTGCTGGGTCAGGATTGAAGAGGGGTACTGTAAATGAGATTGCTACAGAGGGAGGAAAGCTTGTGTCAAAATTGGAAAAGTCCTGAGTAATCAAAACCTTACATCTGTCCCCCTACTAAATCACCCTTTTATGCCCTACCATCCCTCTGCCTGCAGTTTAATATAACCTCTTGCATATTCCAGTAGCGCAGAGCTGAGGGAGAAGGGGAGTGTTGTCAAGATGAGGGTGCCCTTAACTGTTTGCTTGGGCACGTTTGAAGCTAGCATCTGCCTGCTTTAAAGGATTGCAGTTCAGGTTTGAGAGATGAAGGGCTCATTTCATTACTATGAGCCTCCCTAGTAACCCAAACTCCTTATGTAAAGGGACTTCTCCTTCCCAGTTCTTAATCTTCCACCACTGAACAGTCCCAAAACTATAACACTCAGAGCATTGGAGTCCTCTCCTTCTGTATGATGGTGGTCAGTGTAGTTTAACCCTCTTCTACTATTTCACAAGAATTGCATGACAGAAAACTGGGCTTTGCCTTTATTTAAGAGAGGTAGTGAGGTCCAATGGATAAGGCACTAAACTAAGTCTTGTGGTTAAACGGCCTCCTTGTTGAGGCAATGGCTTCAGGCCATCCCCCTGTTGCTCTTAACCATCTAATTTGCCTACATTGTTATCTACTCAGTGCAAAGGTCCCAATACTGTTTCATAATGGCAGCTTTGCGCAATTCCCTGCCTTATTTTTTATTCTATTGTTTTAATTCACCTTTTATTTTATCCTACAGGAACTCCTCACTTAAAGTCCTCCCGGTTAATGTTGTTTCATTGTTATGTTGCTGATCAATTGGGGAAAATGCTCGTTTAAAGTCATGCAATGCTTCCTTCTAACATCGTTTGACAGCCACCTGCTTTGTCCACTGCTTGCAGAAAGAGCAGCCCGTTGGAGCTAGCTGGTGGGTGGTTGGAACCAGGGTGGACCCGCAGCCCCCCATCAGCTCCCCGCTCCCCTAAGTTCCCTGTGCAGCAGCTATCAATTGTGGCAGTTCAGCTGTCCCTCCCCCTATTGCCATGTGCTGCTCCTGCCTCCTGCCTTGGAGCTGCTCCCCCAGACTCCTTCTTGCTGTGGGTGTGGGGGAGGGGAAGAAGAGGGGGGCTAATGTCAGGGTGTCTCCCTCCCCCCTGCTCCTGCCCCCCTGCTTACCCCATCTTCCATAGAGCAGGGGTGGGACACTGCAGTTGGTCTCAGCTTGCTGATCTAATTTACAAGGCAGTGTACTTCTGACCCTACTCTTCATACTTAAAGGGGAAATGCTCATCTCTATCTCTCTCACACTGGTGTGTGTCTCTTTCTCTGTCTGTCCTCCCTCCTTTCCTGCTGCCTTGTAGAGTATGAGAGTTAACTCTTGAGGACTCAGCCAATTGCTAGTTCATCATTTAGGAGTAAGGCATCCCCTGGGAAATATCCCACCCTCTGACTCCTCCACCTCAACCAAGCTTCACAGTCATCATCACTTTGTACAGTATTAAATTGTTTGTTTAAATCTTATAGTGTGTGTGTGTGTGTGTGTGTGTGTGTGTATTTCATCAAAACTGTGCAGTTGCAGTGCTGTAAGAAAGCCTCCATGACGAGAGGCATAGAGCTTTCTGCGCTGGGGGTACCGCGCTGCAGTGCCGGCGTAGATACCCTGGTCGATTACAGCACTGCGACTGGCCACTGGGAGGTGACTCACAATGCCTGTTCTTGCCTCTCATAGAAATCAGGGTTGGAAGGGACCTCATGAGGTCATATATATGAGGCCTCTCTCTCTCTCCCTCTCTGTCTTTTGTCTGGTGAAAAAAATTTCCCTGGAACCTAACCCCCTCATTTACATTAAGTCTTATGGGGAAATTGGATTTGCTTAACAGAGGAGTGAAGTTTTGGAATAACCTTCCAAGGGAAGCAGTGGGGGCAAAAGATCTATCTGGTTTTAAGATTCTACTTGATAAGCTTATGGAGGAGATGGTATGATGGGATAAAGTGATTTTGGTAATTAATTGATCTATGAACATAGTTTCGCTTAAAGTTGCATTTTTCAGGAACATAATTACAACGTTAAGTGAGCAGTTCCTGTATTTTATTTTCCAATTTTAAACGATAAATTATTTTAATTTGTTGTTGCATCGGTTGTGTAGGACTGGTGCACTTGCTGTTTCTAATCTCTTTTTAAAATCACTTTTATTCATTAAAAATACTGTTTGAAATTGAGTCTAGCTCACCCATTTTTATCCTTCTGCCCACCAAATTAGAGAGTGGGTTGGCTGCCGTGAGTAACCAGGGAAAGGCAGGTTATCATGCTTGTACAGAAATAGCATCTCTGAGCCAAATTTAGAAGCACTATATTAAATGTTAATTAATTAATTTTCACAGTAATTTTGAAGTAGAGAATACTGATCTGTAAAGTGGGCATAATAAGCCAAGTGAGGCACAGAAAGGTTAAGAGACTCTGTCCAAGATCACATGGTGAATTTATGTCAGGGCCCTTAGGACTCAGGATCTCTGAATCCTAGGTTGCTGCTGTAACTACTAGACACATGACCTCCCATTAGATAACAGAGAAGAGCTGGTAGCCAATCTTTGCAAAGAACCTGACTGGCACCTTTGCCAGTGTTCTACTGCAGGAAGTAAGGGCAATCCTATGCTATTGTCCCAATTTTCTTTAGGGACCATGAGATTCGTTGTTCGTTATAGTCTATATTTGTACTTAATGAGATTATGTTAGTCATGGTTTCTAATAAGGGCAAACATGGGAGGGGAAAAAGATGGGGAATGTTCCTAACTTTAGGTTACCTCTGTGTTTATTGAGAGATCTCTAGATTTCTTGCAGAGCCAGCAGCTGCATTGCTATTGCTCCTGATCTGCAAACATGCTTGCTGTACTAGGACTTTTGTTGTTTTTATAATAGAGAGTCCTGACACAGACTGGCAGATGTCCTCCAAAAATGCACCATAGAAGTATAGGGCTGCTTCCTCCTGGCAAAACCCTGTTAATCTTGCTGTAGCATCAGATTCAAGTGTTCCCGTTAGCTGTATTAAATTATCTAGACTTGTGTGTGTCACTGAGGATGGGTGGGGGAGGAGGGTGTCAATAAGAGTTATATTTGGCATATAGCATGGCAATATATGGGAGGCAGACACTTAATTTGTATAATCTCTTCTCTTCCTGAGAGATTCCACAACCCTCTAATACAGCAGCATATTTTAGTTTTGTTGCATCAGGTGAATATTCTTGAAGAATGTGAGAAGGCCACTAAAAGTGTTTTTTGTTGGGTGGGTCCTCAACCAATTTCTGAGAGAGAGAGAGAAATGAAAATTTTGGGTGGACTTGTGTCAGATATCGCTTCTTGTACAGTATTCTATTGCAGTTCAACCCCCATTTTGTGCCACCATACAACTACAGACAAATCTTGTTCCTGTGTCTTTTATCATAGGGGATGTTGTAATGGTTCTAACAAGGGTTTAACTGCTTCGTTTGAAGCTCAGTGGCTTTTGCCATGTTTCTTTCTTCACTATCCAAGGGGCTCAAGTCTTAGTCTTGGATCCTCAACCTCCAGAACTGTTCCCTGTGCTCCTTCCAAAACTCCTTCTCCCCCAAACACACTCTGTCTCTGATGGCCATCCGTGGAAACTTCTTAATCTTCCTTCCCCTTCGATTCCAGGAACACTTTTTCTTTCAGTCCTCCTTCACTTTCCTATGGCAGCTGAGAACCAGGCATTTGGTTTTTCCTTGTTTTGTGTCATTTGCCTTCAGATTGCTAATTTTGGACATGGAGGATTCTTAGCCTGACTCTGCCTCTTCTTTAAGGGGGTGTTTACATCAGTCTTTTCTCTGAACAACTTTCTGCTGTTGCAGACACTAGTGCAGCTCCATAGGTGGAAGGAACAGTGAGATTGCAGCATAGTCAGGGCTCTAGGCAGCTGCAAGCATGTTAATCACTGTCATCTAAACCTTTTCAGAGCAGCTCTACAGAACATATGTGCTAGTGGCTTCCTGCTACTTATCTATCCTTATGCCTACCGACACTGGTCTGGACACTGGAGCTGGACAAGGCCTAGAGTAGACAAGTTCTTGTTCTACTTGGCCTCACTCTGCTTGTCTATCACTTTTTAGCTCTGCAGATCTGACATCTCCAAGATCTGCTACTTTGTTCCTGGAATGCAGCTTGCATAGTAAGGGTTTTAGGACCAGGCACCGAGCTTAGGCTTTTCATGAATTGGGCCCTGTGCCAGAGTAAGCAGAGCATTAGCCAGTTCCAACGGAGGATCATTAATCTTGTAATCAAAGCTAGTGTTTCTAAAAGCTTTAGTTTTTCGCTCTGAGGAATCATGCAAAATGTTCCACAAAACCATACTGGCTCCCAGTTATTCCATATTCTCAGCAGGCTGAAATTGCTATTACTTTTAACGTTACGGCCTGGTGGCCCTGCATTTTAGGGTTTGTCTACACATGAAAGTTAATCCTTAATAAGGTAGGGTATGCATTTAAAGTGGATTAACTATTTACTAGTTTAAGTCCACTTCCAAAATGGTTTAAACTAATTTAGGGCTTTTCTAGTTGAACATTTAGTTTGCTGTGAGCTGGGGTGTATATCTACCTGCACTAATCTGTAGTTTAACTGTATGTGTGGACCATGCTGACACGCCTTCACAATTTGTTAATGCATTTTGATCGAGTCCTGTTTCAAAGAGGACTAAATCAGAGCACGTTAATGAACTGTTAGTGTGTGTCAGCAGGGTCCACCCAGATAGTTGATCTGCAGCAGGCTACTGCGGGGCAGGTACACAATCCAGTTTGCTGCAAACTAAGGCCTTGTCTACACTGGCAAGTTTCTGCGCAGTAAAGCAGCTTTCTGCGGTGTAACTCCTGAGGTGTACACACTGCCAGGCCACTTAGTGCATCAAAACTGCGCAGTTGCAGTGCTGTAAAAAAACCACTCTGACGAGAGGCGTAGAGCTTTCTGCGCTAGGGGTACCGCACTGTGGTGCCGGTGGAGATACCCTGGTCGATTACAGCACTGCGACTGGCCACCGGGAGGTGACTCACAATGCCTGTTCTTGCCTCTTATAGAATCATAGAATATCAGGGTTGGAAGGGACCTCAGGAGGTCATCTAGTCCAACCCCCTGCTCAAAGCAGGACCAATCCCCAACTAAATCATCCCAGCCAGGGCTTTGTCAAGCCTGACCTTAAAAACCTCTAAGGAAGGAGATTCCACCACCTCTCTAGGTAACACATTCCAGTGCTTCACCACCCTCCTAGTGAAAAAGTTTTTCCTAACATCCAACCTAAACCTCCCCCACCGCAACTTGAGACCATTACTCCTTGTTCTGTCATCTGTACCACTGAGAACAGGCTAGATCTATCCTCTATGGAACCCCCTTTCAGGTAGTTGAAAGCAGCTGTCAAATCCCCCATCATTCTTCTCTACCGCAGACTAAATAATCCCAGTTCCCTCAAGCTCTCCTCATAAATCGTGTGCTCCAGCTCCCTAATCATTTTTGTTGCCCTCCGCTGGACTCTTTCCAATTTTTCCACATCCTTCTTGTAGTGTGGGGCCCAAAACTGGACACAGTACTCCTGATGAGGCCTCACCAATGCCAAATGGAGGAGAATGATCATGTACCTCGATCTGCTGACAATACTCCTACTTATACAGCCCAAAATACCATTAGCCTTCTTGGCAACAAGGGCACACTGTTGACTCATATCCAGCTTCTCATCCACTGTAACCCCTAGGTCCTTTACTGCAGAACTGCTGCCTAACCACTCGATCCCTAGTCTGTAGCAGTGCATGGGATTCTTCCATCCTAAGTGCAGGACTCTGCACTTGTCTTTGTTAAACCTCATCAGATTTCTTTTGGCCCAATCCTCTAATTTGTCTAGGTCCCTCTGTAATGTAATGTCTATCCCTACCCTCCAGTGTATCTACCACTCCTCCCAGTATAGTGTCATCTGCTGAGGGTGCAATCCGCGCCATCCTTCAGATCATTAATGAAGATATTGAACAAGACCCTTGGGGCACTCTGCTTGATACTGGCTGCCAACTAGACATGAAGCCATTGATCACTACCTGTTGAACCTGATGATCTAGCCAGCTTTCTATCCACCTTTATAGTCCATTCATCCAGCCCATACTTCTTTAACTTGCTGGCAAGAATACTGTGGGAGACCATATCAAAAGCTTTGCTAAAGTCAGGGGAATAACATGTCCACTGCTTTCCCCTCATCCACAGAGCCAGTTATCTCCTCATAGAAGGCAATTTGGTTAGTCAGGCTTGGTGAATCCAGGCTGACTGTTCCTGATCACTTTCCTCTCCTCTAAGTGCTTCAAAATTGATTCTGGTCATTGGTTTCAACTTTACTGCCTTGCCCTCATGTGACCCACTTTGAGCCCCACCCCTTAAATTCCTTGGGAATTTAAAGTCCCCTTTCTGTTTGCTGGATGATGCATGCAGTGGTCTCAGTGCATCTTTCTAGGTGACCATGCTTACTCCACACACCAGGTGATCCTCTGCTTGGAGCAATGCAGAGCTGCTGGACCTCATCAGCATTTGGGAAGAGGAGGCTTTCCAATCCCAGCTACACTCCAGCCATAGGAATTATGATACCTATGGACAGATTTCACGATGCATGACAGAAAGGGGCCATGATTGGGACACACTGCAGTGCAGGGTGAAAGTGAAGGAGCTGCAAAATGCCAACCACAAGGCATGGGAGGCAAACTGCTACTCTGGTGGTGTGCTCATGAACTGCCAGTTCTACAAAGAGCTGGATGTGATCACAGTGGAGGTGGGGTCACCACCCAGTTAAGACCACTCTGGCTACTTCAGTGGCTTGCGTGCCAGTCGAGAGTGGACCGAGCCAGGAGGAGGAAATCTTGGATGAGGATGTTTAGGGGATGGGGGACCCAGAGGCAAAGGGCGACTCAGAGGTCAGAGATGCATGCAGCCAAGAGCTTTTTTTCTACCCCAGAGGAGGCTAGCCAGTCACAGCTGTCGGAGCTTGGTGAAGTGCAAACAGGAGAGGAGGTCCCTGGTAAGTGGCTTTGATTTTGGGAATCGCTGAAGTGAGTTGTTGGGGCAGGAGGGTTGCAGAAAGCAGGCTTGTGTCTGTATGATGGATGTATCACAACAAGTCTAGTCTGAGCGGTGGAACAGGGTGTTGATTCACTTCACGGGGATCTGCCTCAGAGATCTCTAGGAAACTCTCATGGAGATACTGGGCAATCTGGTGCTGCAGATTCTTTAGCAGAACTGCTTTGCTTCTTGTCCCATTAAGGGTAACTTTTCCGCACCACTCTGCCATCATAGGGAGGGGGGAAGGAACCATTGCTGCACACAGGCGAGCTGCATAAGGGCCAGCACGGAAGCTGCGGTCTTGGAGAAGACCCTGCCTTGATTCCCTGCTCACCCTCAGCAGAGAGATATCTTCCATAATGAACACAGGCTGTGGAAAATGTGGAGACAGGAATGATTATAAGGCCCCCCTACAGTGCTGACTCTCCCCAAGAGCCACGTCCCCAGTATACAGTACGGTCCTGGAACACTGATTTCCCCTGCCCTTATGGTTACTCATCATTTTGGGGGTCTTGTGGCTCATGTGTGTTTTGTCTGGGGTCAGCCAGTTAGTGACAGGTATGTGAATAGTGGCTGTGTTTTTAAATCACCGAATCAGTGGTCTGTATGTTGCAAACAATACTGCTTCTTTAAAATATTGCATTTGGACTTCACAGATATGACCTTGGGAGCCCAGCCTCCCTCTTTGTTGTTGCCGGCTGAATGGCTGCGCAGAATTAGAAAGTGGCCACGAAGAACTAGAGGACTCTCTGTGTGAGGTCATGATGCACTGCGTAGCCCAAAAACAAGAATTGAAGGAGTGGTGGGACAGTGAGAAGAGGGACCAAAAGGAGAACGTGGCATGCCACAATGAAGCCACGGAGCTTCTCTTAAAAGTTATGGAGTGCCAGTGGACATGCTCCAGGTGCTTCTAGCACTACAAATTGAGCAGTTCCACGCCCACCCTTCCCTGTAGACACTGTCACAAAACTCTTTCCCACGCACCCCCCCAGACGCTGTCAACACACTCTTATCAACTTCCTGGCTCCAGTCTGTACCTGCTGCATTCCACTCCTGTCCCATCAGTCCAGCCCTGCGAACTCCCAGTACCCACTGCACTCAACACTCATCCCTCTGCAGTTTAGTCCTGCTGAAGTACAATATCCGCTGCACTGTACTCCAAAGGACAAGGTTGCATATGATACCTGGACATACACAAATCTTTAACCGTTTGGGCACTCCACCTCCTCCTGGGACCTTCCTCCAACCCTACTGTGCTGGTATATATATTTTTTTCTTTCTCTCCTCTGGTTGTTGTTTTTTAATAAAATAATTGTGTTGGTTTGAAAGCAATCTTTATTCCATTAATTGAAAGCAAACAGAGCCCTGAAGAGCAACAGGCAATTTTCTTAAACCTTCATAGTGTTTCATCTGAACCAATCACAATCACCTCCTGGCATTACAGGCACTGCACTCCCGAGCATAGCAACAAATATTAGTGGCTTTCAGCTTCAAATTGCTGCCTCAAGGCATCCCTGATCCTTATGGACCTGTGCTGCACCCCTCTAATAGCCCTGGTCTCTGGCTGTTTAAATTCTACCTCCAGGCACTGAGCCTCAGCGGTCCAACCTTGAGTGAAGCTTTCACCCTTCCCTTCACAAATACTATGGAGCGTACAGCATGCGGCTATAAGCATAGGAATATTGTCATCGGCCAGGTCCAGCCTCCGGTATAGGCAGCGTCAGTGGGCCTTTAAATGGTCAAAAGCCTGCGTTAATGTCCATGAAATGCCTACAGTGATCTGCAAGCTCCTGGAGAACTATAGAGAAATACCCCTTCCAATTAATGTACTCAGTGGCTAGGTGGTCTGGTGCTAGAATTGGAATATGCATGCCATCTATCGCCCCTCCACAGAAAGGGAAGCCCATTTGTGCAAAGCCCTCCACAATGTCATGCATGTTGCCCAGAGTCAATGGTCTTTCGGAGCAGGATGCAATTAATGGCCTTGCGCACTTGCGTCAACAAACGTCCAACGGTCAACTTTCCCACTCCGAACTCATTAGCGACTGATTGGTAGCAGTCTAGAGTAGCCAGCTTCCACAGTGCAATTGCCACGTGCTTTTCCAGCAACAGGGCAGCTCTTATTCTCGTGTCCTTGAGCCGCAGGGCTGGAATAAGCTCATCACACAGTCCCATGAATGTGGCTTTCCTCATCCGAAAGTTCTGCAGCCACTGCTTGTCATCCCAGACGTGCCTCACTATGTGAGCCCACCACTCAGTGCTTGTTTCCCCAGCCCAAAAGTGGCCTTCCACTATGGTCAACACCTCTGCTTGTGACATTCACAATCTCGCGTCTTGGGTACTACACTTTGGTGAGATCAATGTTGAACTCCTCTTGCTTTTGTAGTTTAAGGAATAACTCCACTGCCACTCGTGATGCGTTAGCGAGAGTGAGCAGCATATTGGTGAACAGTTCAGGATCCATTCCTGTAGCCCGAAGAGGCAGGGTGTGCAGTACACAAACCATTGAAAGATGGTGCCAAATGTGGATGGAGGCACAGGGATTGCTGGGGTGCAAAGCAATGCATCACGGGGCATTGGGACAGAACCCAGGATGCCCCATGACCCCCTCTGCCTTCCCACAACTCTTAGTGGCAGAAGAAGAAGAGGTGCTCTGTGGGATAGCTGCCCAGAGTGCACTGCTCCGAATACCGCTGCAAGTGTGAACACGCTGTTGCACAGGCAGCTGACAGTGTGAACATACAAGAGTGGTTTCCCTTCAGCGCTCTCTGAGCGGTGCTGTAACTCTGCCAGTGTAGACATACCCTAAGGGTTTGTGTAGCCAAGGGACTCTTATTCTGGAATAAGAACATGTGTTATGTTCACAACATACCGACAGAGAATTAGATATAAACATACAGTACTCTTTCTGGAAGGTTGCAACATACACTACTTCTATTCTTGGAAACCAGAACAGTAATACACAGTAGCCAAAAACAGAGGGAGACAAAGCAAGCTACTCCTAAGGCAATGAGGCACAACTCACCCCACCTTGCTCTACACTGGCTCTTTCCAGGCTGACTCTGATCTCAGGCTATTCTACATAGCCCCCTAACCAGCAAACAGGACCAGTACCTCCTTTCCCCCTTAAAATGAAAGCTTGCAATTCCAACCCAGTGCTCAATACATCACTGTGTACATACATGGAGTTAATCAGGAATAGCTATTTCAGAATAACTTCCCATTTAGATGAGACCTTACTCATGTGAGTAGTTCACAGACTCAGTGGGACTGCTCACGTGAGTAAGGACTGCAGAATCAAGACACTTATCTCGTTTTAACAGGTCTTTCACTCCAAGTGATTTGCAGTTTAGCCTGCTTACATCAAATAAATGGCTTATTACTGATGGAATCAGTTTCTCTCCTGCTGCAAGAAAAGGAAAGATCCCTCCAAAGATGTCCTCCCACCCCCCCACACTCCTGGAGATTAGGATTGTCAAATGGAAAACACTCATAAACTGTGAAAAACACAGTTAATTGGAAAGATTTATAGGCTTATTAGTAGGAATGTTTCTTAATTTGAAATGTCAATGTATTTCCTGAAGGGCAACATTACTTCTGCTGAAGCCATAATTGGAGTGAACTAACTTTTAGTGATTGGAATAAAAACAATCTTCATTCTTGACAAAGAAGAGAGCCGGTTAAACGTCATAGGCCATAAAAATGTCAGGTTCATCACTCATTTTTAGGACTTCCTCTAGAGACCACAAAAGAGACTGAAAGATGACCAGGGTAGAGGTGAGAAGAGAGGAGTTTTTAAAAATCTGGACCATTTCACAAATTTAATTTTCCTTTATGTTTAGAAAGTGATGCTAACAAACTACTACAGTGTGGCCTGAGTTTGCGTGAAACATTGTGTGGTGCAATGTTACCACAACATGGAAGGTAAGCAACATTTATTACCTCTGGGCTAGGTATAACAGAAATATCATACCAGACATGGAATTAAATTTGTGCTTCAAAGATGATTAACTAGTATGTGTTAAGTAGGCTTGGTCTTTATATTTTGAAACAACACAAGAGAAGGAATGTCTGTAAATGGGTTGGAAATGGAGCATGGAATGATATGCTATAGTCTTGTAGTTTAGTATTTATTTCTCAGAGAGAGAGCTCTCTCCTGCCGACAAACAGCGGCTACACTGCATGCCTTTTAGCGGCATGGCTGTAGCGACACAGCCGTGTTGCTAAAAGCTGCGTAGTGTAGACATAGCCTAAGTCCCAGTTTTAGGCACCATTCCAATCTGCAACTCCTGCTCAGCTACCACCTAACCTCGTAAGTGCCTAAACTCACTTACCACCTACATTTTGGCTGTAAAAGTTACCTAGGTGGTTAAGTTTCTGCTTCTGGGCATAGAATCATAGAATATCAGGGTTGGAAGGGACCTCAGGAGGTCATCTAGTCCAACCCTCTGCTCAAAGCAGGACCAATCCCCAACTAAATCATCAGCATGCACATTATTGCTTCATTTTAGGCATCTGGATGCTGGTCTCCCGCTGATGCTCCGGAACGATCCACAAAGCAGGGGAAGATGGACACTCCTCTGCCTTGGACCCCTATTTAAATCCTACCTCTTAAGAGCTAAGGGATATTATAACCACTGATCTTTGGCATATTCTGATGTGGGGCTCCTTCAGTCTCTCCCATTGAAGCTGTTTCACTTTGGATAAATATTTAAGTAGTCATTGGAACAGGAAAATTGGACAGTGGATCTCCCATCTCCTAGGTGGGTGTTCTGAACATCAGTTACAGAGTCATTTCTCTCTCTCTCTCCCCACTCCTCCCCCAATGACTCTCTCTAAGTATTTATTCACAGTGGATCAAACCCCAGAGATTAAAGGAGTGCCTAGCTCTAGGGCTGCAAGTTTTCTAATTGCACAAAACCGAACACCTTTTCCCTGCCCCTTCCCTGAGGCCCTGCCCTGCCCCGCCCCTTCGCCAAGACTCCACCCCTGCTCACTCCATCCCCCCTCCCTCTGTTGCTTGCTCTCCATCACCCTTACTCACTAGCTCATTTTCACTGGACTGGGGCAGGGGGTTGGGATGCAGGAGGGGTGAGGGTGTAGGCTCTGGGGTGGGGCTGGGGATGAGGTTTCCCCAGGAGGGGATTCCAGGGTGGGGCTGAGGGCTTTGGAGCTTGGGAGGGGGCTCTGGGATGAGGCATGGGGTTGGGGTGTGGGAGGGGGTAGGCTCTGGGATGGGGCCAGGGATGAGGGGTTTGGGGTGCAGGAGGAGACTCTGGGCTGGGGCCGAGGAGTTCATAGTGTGGGAGGGGGCTCTGGGCTGAGGCAGGGAGTTGGGCTGTGGGAGGGGACATAGGCTTCGAGGTGGGGCTAGAAATGAGAGGTTCAGGGTGTGGGGGGGATTCAGTCTGGGGCAGCGGGTTGGAGTGTATGTGTGGGGGGGTGAGGGCTCCAGCTGGGGGTGTGGGCTCTGGGGTGGGGCCGAGGATGAAGGATTTGGTGTGCAGGAGGGGGCTCCAGGCTGGCGCCAAGGGATTTGGAGTGTGGGAGGGGGCTGTGGGTTGAGGCAAAGGGTTGGGGTGCAGGCTCTGGGAGGGAGTTTGAGTGTGGGAAGGGGCTCGGAGCTGGGTAGAGGGTTGGGGTGGGGGAGGAGTTTTGGGGTGCGGGCTCTGGGCAGTGCTCACCTCGGGTGACTCCCTGCAAGCAGCCACATGTCCCTTGGTCCTAGGCAGAGGCATGGTCAGGCAGATCTGCACGCTGCCTCTGCACGCAGGTGCCACCCAGCCTCTCCCAATGGCCACAGTTTCTGGCCAATGGGAGGTTCGGAGCTGGCACTCAGGGCGGGGGCAGCACACGGTGCCCCCGTGGCCTTCCCTCTGCCTAGGAGCCGAAGGACATGTTGCCTCTTCTGGGAACTGCATGGAGCCAGGTAGGGAGCCTGCCCACCCTGCGCCAACTGGCCTTTTAACAGCCCAGTCAGCAATGCTGACACCTGGCAACCCTACCTAGCTCAGGCTTTGCGGATTGTATTATTGTTCCTGTGATTTTTCTAGGCACCTAAAAGTTGTGTTGTAATGCTCAGTGTCATAACACCAAAGTCCTTTTGTGGACCTGGGCCTAAGTTCAGTGAAGTGCTCAGAAGTTCCGCTCCTCTTCAAACTGAGCTGGAAATCTGAGGAGAGTTCAGGTACTTAGTGCTTCGATTCAGTGTATTTCCACTCATTCCCATGATTCTTCGATGTTTACATTTCCAGTCTGACTAGGACTTGCAAATAGAAGAGAGAAAAAACTCCCTTCCTGCTAAACAAAACAACCCCTCCCCCCTAACTTGGGGATATGCCTACACTGCAGCATGTGTAGACAGACCTGCACTAGCTTTGATCTAGCTAACTTGAATAACAATCACAATGAAGCCACAGCAGCATTGGCTAGCTGCTCAAGGACCCACCTATGGTCCCAGGTAAACCCTGTTTTTCCCTGGCTTTGCTGCTATTTTTAATTCAAGCTAGCTAGATCAAAACTAGCTCAGGTATGTCTATACATGCTGCAGTCACACCTCCGATTGCAGCGCAGACACCCTAGGATGGAAAAAAGTTCACTGAACTTTGTTTCACTGTATTCCATTATTTAAACTCCTATCCCTGATTTGTATACACAAGTGAGCATAGTCCCATGTGTTGACATGAGAAAGAGAACCCAGGATATATTTTCACTTTTAATGCGACTTTGAGTTTGAAAAAATCATTGTTTCTTATAAATGGGTTGGAATTCCCTTCCATCTCGCTGACCCTCCCTAGCAAATGTTGATAGTTACCGGTTTATGTTTGGTGCCTCTACTTAATACTAATTAAGCAGTAAGACATGGCAAGCAGGGTATGTAAGTCCAGTGCACTCTGTATGTGTCAGGGGGCCATGTAGTCTTCAGCCAAATGCAACAAACCAAGCAGTGAGTTTTTAGGAGCATCCTGCAGCTACACTTGAATGAAATTTTTTTTGCATGATATAAGATTATATGGGAATATGGTCTGGTAACTGTACAGCATCAACAACTCCAGTGTGGAAATATCTAAGGCCCTCAGACTGTAAACGCATTCCTCAAACTTGCTCCTTTATTCTGCTGTATTTTCAGAATAGCTTCAGATTGATGCAGTTCTTCTTGATTTACACCAATGTAACTGAGACTAGAATTTGGCTCCAGATATGTAACAAGAGTAACGACAAAAATTCTTTGAAGTAATTTGGAGAAAGAGGTGAAGGGAGGTTGCTGTTTGAATACAATAATATGAAAAGGGCAAAATGATTTTACACTTCATGGAGATTTTCTTCATGTAAAAAATTGCTTTGTTCTAGCTGAGTACATAAAAGGGCTATTATAAAAGAGTGGCATTTTGTAAAGATACGTGAGCCCTGTCTAGATTATTTTGTACCTGATTTTACTGAACAGCTTTAATGTGCCCTTTAAAAATTGCCAGGAGAGTTTATGATTCCACCTGCATAACACTTTTGACAAACTCGTGTTCCTGAAAGCATAATAATACATAACATCTAGGGTTTAATTTACAAGTACTGCCACATCTTGTATAAAATGCTTTCTGAAGCAATAAATCAAATCCTCCATAGCAAATTGCCACTCATCCCATGAGCCCTCCTCCATAATTTATAGTTTGAGAGCAAAATGGTGGTACATTTTAAATCAAATATGTTTTTTTTTAATTAAAATCCCTCAGAAATCTGGAGAACATTCACAGACTTACAGGTGACTCGGAACAAGATTTATTGCTTAAAAATCCTAGATGCCAGTTTATAGATCCAAGATGATTCTTGATGGTTGGAATATCTATGTTTCTAACTGAGGCTAGAAAAATTACTGCAAAGTGATCCTGACAGTCAAAGTGTGTATCCCAATAAACACCTTACATAAGAAATGTCAGGGGGAAGAAGAGAACGATCCCAGCCAGCTCCGACTTCTGCACTAAGATTCACAGTAGCCGTTAACTAAGTTGCATTGCCTCTGACACAGTTTTTTCATGTCAAACAATTTTAGTAAGCTTCTTACAGTGTGTCCTAAGTAGTGTCTATTAGCATCATCCTGTCAGTTTCCTTGGCAACTGAGCCAGTCAGTTCAGTCACAGTTTAAAAGCTGTGGAAAAGCACCTGCATCTACCAGTGACAGAAAGAATTACAAAGAGCAGGCAGGCTATATCCACTTTCTTTGGAAGACCTATATTTTCTTCTATGGCTAATTCTATTTTAATTTAATGCTAAGCTCTTTAAAACAAGGCATATTATTAAGCATAAACCTGTCATATGCTTCTTCCTTGACATTGTCCCTTAAGATGGGGGCCCAAGCTCAAAATCCCAGATCCAGCCTCTCCCAAACTGTGGGGAAGTTTGGATTTAAACTTTACAGTATGAGTCCATTTCTAGTTTCATCTCTAAATTTAGTGGATTACCTGTACTCTTTCAAATTAATAATTAGAAACCAGAAGGCAGCAGTAAGGTCACATCTTGGCTATTGTTTTTAGACAAAAGTGGTGGACTGAGATGCACGAATGTGCGTGCTGTATTTTCTGGAGATAATTGGCTCTATCCATTGGGCTCTGCCAGTGCAAGGGGACAGAATCCAATCTGTGAGTCCCTTGTAGCAAAAACTCTGCCTGGAGAGGAAGCTACACAGATAATGTTTATAACCATCAGCTAATTAGTGGCCCACTTTTAATCTGTGTAGCCCCAAAAGTGGGAGAGGCTGGGCTGGCTGGGAGATGCATTAATTTTTGTCTCTCTCTTATGGAGCCCCAGTCAAAACTTAAAGTTGATTTCTCAGGTGGAATTCTCAGGTCTACAGGAGAAGTTGAGATAATTGGTGTCTGCTTCATCCTGGGAATGAATGCTGCCTTCAGACCTGCTGGTTCCTTTTACCCCAGGTATGAAATGGTGCAACTGGCACTTTTTTTTGTATCTCTGGGGGTTAATCTGCATTTTAGTAAGTGATGTCTTGAACACATGTAGACACCTTTCATTTCCACAGCTACATAGTGTTTTTATATTATTCCCTCTGATCAGTTTGGTCTGTTATTTTGACTCAATAGCTAAAGACCATCACTCTCTTTCCACAAAATAACAGGAAGGAATCAATACCTCTTAGTCTTTGAGTAATTATCTTTTTAATCATTCAGGATAAGCTGTAAATACTTGCTGCTTTTTTTTATATCGTATAGCTCAGATCTTCTCTGGGTGCTAGTGAGTGGTATGGTATCAGTGGCCTTGGAAAATGAAGGCCTCTCTGTATCCCTGGAATAGATGCAGCCACTAATTCAAGCTTCTCTTTGTTATGTGGAAAGCTCTTCTATAAAAGTGAAAATCCTTGGTCTATCTTGCTGCTAAGGTGCTTAATGGTTCCAATTAATGCTAGTTGTAATGGTAACTATTATTAGGGGTATAGCTTATCCACTAGCAGTTTGATTAACTTCATGGAGGCCACTCAACAGCCATCCGATTATCACAGGCATTTAAGTGATGATGTGCAAGCATGTGTTTATTTGTCATTATTTACTTGAAATCTTTCTTTCTGAAAGTTGTTTGTTTTTCAGCTATTTAGCTGGAGTTTCAGATCTAGTCATCATTTCCATTCCTCCCTCTAAATGAAGGTAGATGTATGCCTAAAGCCTTCATATACTTCCATATACCTTTTCTTTACCCTAGCACTTCTTAATTATCAGGAGCTGGAAATGGGCGATGGGATGGATCACTTGATGATTATCTGTTCTGTTCATTCCCTCTGAAGCACCTGGAACTGGACACTGTTAGAAGACAGGATACTGGGCTAGATGGACCATTGGTCTGACCCAGTATGGCCGTTCTAATGTTCGTATCTGTTTCAGAAAAGTGTGAATGTAGGGAAGTTTGGCACTATTTTCTATTTTATTTTGTTCTTCCATGGTTTCCAGGTAGTAATAATTTTAAGGAGTAACATGAACAAACCCAAGACTTTTGTGCTTTTTATCTGATTTACTGGCTTCAGCCTTGGCTCCCATTTATTTCGTCTTGCCATGATGAAAATCACCTGAACACCATTTGGGTATCATTGTATTTATGAATTTATTTTAATATTGCTGCAAACAGGATGTCATCTTATTGTCCTCTTTTGTGTTTATAATTAATTGGTTTCAGGTTTTTTCCCCACCTCGTTTTCCTCAAGGATCACTTATCTTGTCTTTTCTGTGCTTGTTTTCTTCCTCGAAGACTTTCTCCAGTCACATCTTAACATTCTTATGATCTATCAAGTTTCCCTGAGCATATTTCTATGGTATATGTTGCTTTTGTTTTTATTCACAGTTTTTCATCAATCAATGAACCTCATGTACAGTCATATTCTAACAGAGAGCTGGAAATAGATTTGCTATAATTGGCTGAACAGAGAAATGTAACATTTAGTTCACTTAAATTTTGCCAAATTAGTTATTTCTTGCCACAAGAGGCATGACAAGAAGCAATGGGTTCAAACTACAGCATAGCAGATTTAAATTAAATCTCAGGATAAACATCTATTCTTACAGTTAAGTAGGACAATGGGACAGACTGCCTAGGGAGGTTGTAGAAGCTCCTTCATTGGAAATTTTCAGAAGGAGGCTAGATAGCCATCTGTCTTGGATGCTTTAGACACCTCAAATCCTGCATCTTAGCAATGGGTTAGACTAGATGACTCTTGCAGTCCCTTCTAATCCTATGATTTTTTGATTTTATTGGTTTGTATATTGCCTTGTAATAGGAGCCAAGGAAAGGAGAATGAGAGATGGAAAGGAGAATGGAAATCAGTAGGGGCTGAAAAAAAGCAAGGAATGCACCTGTACCAGAATCCAAATCCTGGAAATAGAATACCTTATCTGACTTGGTTTTTGTCAAATATTTCAGAATCAGGTCTTACAAGGTGCTGATTTCAACTTCCATTGGAGTCAAGTAGAACAAATGAAAATGCAACTGCCGATGACTGAAAGTGTATTATCTTCAACTACAGTCTGCAGCCATGTGTGTTATCTCAGAGAGAGAAACTTTCCTGTCCATTGCTTTCTCTCTCCCCAGGACAGGGGAACCCTATGCTAATGCTAAGGGAATACTTTAAGATGACCAGGAAAGTCATTGCGACTTATTCGTGGTGGCGGAGAAGAAGGGGGGAAGTGCAATTTTACACATACAGCAAACTGCCCTGACAAAGAAATTAAGTCTATATAATGGATGTTTCTCATGTTGCTTAATACGCTACAGGAAGGTGCTCAGCTATACTGCAATGAGGGTGGTAACAGAACCCAAATAGAACAGAAACATCCTCTCTAGATTCCCAACCTTGTTTTTGGATGACCAAATAGGATACCACCTCCAGAGAATCCATCTCTGTTTTCAACCACTTGGAGAAAACTCTGCGGGCCTGATTCTTCCTTGCTTTCATGTTCACCTGTATAAAGTGATATAAAGTACCTACTTTTCTGATTTGGTAGCATTTTGTAGTTGCTCTGTGTGGGAGCAAATGGCTACACAAATAGCAGGGTAAGAGATCTAGCTGTTGCTTTGTGTGCCCTCATATAGTACCGACCTGCTTAGTAAAGCTCAAAGATTATGTAACCAGTTGAGTCAGTGCGTTGATTTAAAGAGCTCCCCATTACACTTTTGAAACCACTTCTGTTATCTATCACTCATCTTGCGTCAGCCGTAGAAAACACCTCCAATTAAGTAAGCGTAAAACCTGACACTTCCATCAGCACAGGACTTGTGCTTCAATGTCAACCATTATATGTTTGTAATGTACCGTGTAAATAAATCTCCATAAAATGTGATTGGGTAGGAGGGTATTGGCATGAGTGTGGGATGGCTGTATTACTCATGGGTGGTAAAGCACTAGTTTCTGTGTTACACAAGTGTGAGTAAATGTAGCCCTTTGCATCCATTTGAATTCAAATGATAAGATACACACATTCAAGAACAGAAGTTTTACTTTTGATCTCTTAATTTGTTCTGAAATATTAGTATCAATATGCCCTTCTGAAGATTTTTTACAGGGCAGGGGTGGGTGCTTATACTGCTTAGATTTTTGTATTTATAAAACCTTTTTTTCTTCTCAGTCTGTAACATTTTTGGTGCAAATACTCCAAGTAACAGTAGCTGCATTTTCTGCAAATGTGGTTGCCATGAAAAAAAGGTAGCTTCATCTATAAGCTAGGAAACACAGAGCAGAGAAAGAGCTGCCATTTAGGCATGAGTATTTAGATCTTTAAGGACGGGCCTTATCCAAACCTACTATGTCAGTGGGAAAAGGTCCAATTGATTTCAGTGGACACTGGGTCCAGTCAGCCATACTATACAGAAATCTAGAGATGGTAAACAACACAGAAGATGCCTCAGTAACTTACAAAGACAAAAATGGTGCAAAATTTAATTCGTTTTCTACCAAACAACCTCTCAGCCAATAAGCAGCGCTAATACGAATGACAAAAAATTATATTGTTTTTGAGCTTAGGGGGTTGACAAATTCAGGTTGACAGGTCCCACTTGTTCACTACCCATAGAATGTCAATAGCAGTATTCAAATTCCCAGAAATAGCAAGATATTATGGAATGAATCACCTAGGCTTTTGCAGGACTTCTCCTTCCTCTGGAAACTTCATGATTCAGTTTATATCACTGCATTGATGTAACTGTGAAAGAAGCTCCAAATGATCACCATGTTAATAATCAAAAGTAATTAAAATTAAGTGCTTATTTAGATATAAGCATATCTTCCTTGTTGAAGTAACTGAAATACTAGAAACTTGTTGAGTAGCTGTCCAGCACAGTTACTTTAATTCTAGTGGGACTCCAATGCAGGGATTCTTCTTCCAGATTGCTTATGACACAAACAAGAGAATCTTTAATTCTTTAAATAAAAATGTAAGAGCAAAAAATATAAACTTGTGTTTGACCATTTAAAGAGACTTATAAATGAGTTCTTCTACAATACCTCTTCTGAATATATATTTTCCAACAATATTTTTTATTTTGCTTCTGACATTCAGTGCATCTACTCTGCTATTCCATTTCCTTTGCCCATTTTGTGTGTGTGCGAGTGCAAAATAGCTTACCACATAGATAAACTGAATATACAGCCACAATCAGCAATAATATGAACAAGACCAATTTATGTTCCTTTGTAAACATCTTTTCTCTCTCCATTTTTATTTTTTTCAACCTCCTTATAAAGACGCTGACAAAACCCAGCACAAGGGTTTAAAGTAGCCTCTTCTTATGGGGAATAAACCACACAAACGCTCCTCACTCAGTTATTACTGAGCTAACAGAAGAAATTGCACATTTTACACAGAGATCCAATGTTTGCTTTTAGACACTATGACCATGTAGTTAAACATAGTGTAAATAAACTATACTGAAGTGCCTAAGTACAGACATCTGTCTCTTAAGTGTCAGGCATTGAATTATGTGTTAGTGATCTGAAGAGTCCAGGATGAGTTTTCTGGGGTGGTCGTTAGAATTCTTCCCCTCTGCCCCACATCTCTTTTACTGGTAAACTGAACACACTTGATGTGGAAATCCTTGAGTGACAAACGTGTCCCCACAAGGCCATTTTTGGTGTCCCTTTTCAGAATGGAATCTCACTATAGGCATCTGAACCACTGGGTGCTTAACTGAACTAGACACAACTTTTGATCCTTTTAAACCTGTGGATGTTTGCCTGTCATAAAGTGTTCAGAATCTCTTAAAAGATGGGGGAAACATTAGAACCAAATAATAGTTTTGAGATTAAAACAATTTTCTTCTCCATGTGGGTGGAACACATTATTGTAGCAGGTGTTTCCATCCAACATCATCTCTGATATTCACATCCCCCCTCTTATATGGCCATAGGGAACCTCAGTGAAATTTTATAATACTCATTGACACAATAAGATAGTATTGACCAAAGCAATCTGACATCTCAATGTACGTTTCCACTTGATACACACAGGTATCTTATTCAAGGCTACAGTTCAAAAACTGTCACCAACAAATAACTACACATGACCTAAGAGGGTTCTTGACTTCAAATACAATTCACACACTTACATTTTTAATAGTGTGCATTGCTATGTGCTTCTGACTTTAACAAGCAGGGGGTGAAAATATGAATAGCATAATAGCAAATGCTTGATTTTAAATTTACAAAGAAATATGGAGAAGGACTGATGACATAAAATAAATGGCATGGAAGGATAAGCAAGTACACAAACAAGTATAGTGAGCTCATATTTATTTGACATTATGAAAGAAATGTAGCTAATGAATCAAGCCACCAAAATATACATTCAGTTTCTTGATTATATTCCTCCCAGTGCAGTACTTAAAGAACTAATATGTACATGAGATCTGCTGCATTTGTTTTCTTTCAGGAACACTGAAATAATGAACTACAAAAGAGGTCAGTGGATCCACAAGGCAGTAAACCTAGTGTGTTGTTATAGTTTGATGGAGGTGGAATTTTTCAGAAGTGGCTATATGACTTTGAGTACAGGTCTCATTGAAAGTCAGTGGGTCTTGTGTTCAAAGGACACTTAGGTGCTCTTGAAAAATCTAATTCTTTGACTACAGGAGAAATAAGATGCTAAGTGGCATGGGTAAAGGTGACAGAAACTAGCCCTGATCTAATTTCAAATGTTATGACCTCCAACACAATGTGCTTCTCAGAAATGAAAGTCAAATGCTCCTTTTTATTTTAGAATATTTTGTTTTTAGAGAAAGCTGTGTTTTAATTTTCTTCTTTTAAAATGCACTGATTTGATCAAGTGAATTGATATGTGGGTTTTTTTTTGTCTTTCTTTCTGGGAGCTAATCTCAATTGGATTCATTTGCAAGGGGATGAAAATGAGCTAGCAGTGCTACCAGATTACAAATGGATAGAAAACATCAACACTATTTAGGTAGCAGAGGAAATGAAATAAGAAAGTCTGCTGATCTGTCATATGAAACCGTTATACTGGGAATTAGTCTGTAAAAAGTGATTATATGTTCCATAAATAAAATGCAGTGTGCAAGCATCATCTTTCTGGGAAATGTTTGATACACAAAGAGACATAATTGGAACTTTCAGCTACAGAAAAGTGTTGATATAAGGTTTGATGTTTTTGTTCCACACCACTAACCTTTATAAACCATTCTCCTCCTAGGAACTACATTAAATCTCAAGCAGTGTATAACACTACTTGTGTCAGCCATCTTGCTATAGATACTGTGTTAAGACAACTTTGCCCTAAGTACTTTGAGCAATCATCCTTAACATGAAAGACTATGTTAACTATATTGTGAAATGAGCTTGTTGGAAAAGAGCAGCCTGGAATGGGAAGTAATTTAGTTCTTGCCATCAGACACAATGCTGAGGTGCATTCAGATTGACTTCTATTCCATGATGTGTGGTAGACACAGCTCGCTTGTTTCAATAGACCTGCTGGGGGAGAGTGGCCATTAGCAGAGCAATGATCTGGCAAACAACTTTTCTTTTCTAAGCTACCTCCCATGCTCTTTTCCAAAATACTGTAAAAAGGTAAAAATAGCAGGGAGAAGAGGAACTCTCTTATCCTCTTTTGAGAAGTTACTGCCTTGTAAAAATTGAGTTATTGGATTTTGCTTTTAAAGAGCCTTAAAAGTGCTTCACTGCTGGGTGAAAAGCTGTCCCCACATAACAGTACATAAATCTTGTCTTGCTTTTGTGCTCTCTGAGGATCTCCATAGTTTTCTATTTGCTGGCATGTTTTAGTTTTTACTCTCTTCCTCCCCGCCCATAGGTACAAGAAGATAAAGCCCAGTTGTAACGCAGGGGAATACTGGTTCCCCATCAAGGCACAGTGCCTCACCAGAATCTTTTGGGTGCAAACAAAACAAAAAGGCTGCAGGAACCTGATTCTCCACTGTCTTTCCCTGTGTGCAGTCACTTGACTGTGAAAAGTAAGTGTAAAATCAGAGCATGTGTAAAATGACTCATATGAAGTGCCAGGCCATGGGGAATCAGACTTGCACTGTGTGGGTTCCTGTCTTTACTCCCTAACCCTGCAACTGCCACAGACATGTACACATACACATCCTTTAAATGGAAGGTTTTATCACTAATTTCTACACACGGCATACAGGATTGCATAGGTTTTTTTTTTTCCCCTTAAGCTGAGCAACTCCCTTTGAGGCTAGTGGAATAGTATTAAAATAAAATCCCCCTGCACTGTTTTATTGCGATGCTCTACTGCTCTCAACTGCTCTTCAAAAAGAAATGTCTCTTCCCAAGTTTTATTAGGTTAGCAGTGGCATAGTACTACCTTTAGGTGCCTGCCTATGAAAATATCTCTAGCTGCTCCCCAATGGGTTTGGTGCTGGAAGCTATTTATGCCCCCAACAGGAAGTGCTGATAAGAGAGGGTGGTGGGACTGGCAATTACCTCCTATAACCTATAACCAGGCTTCTACCATAGAAGTATTCTGAAATCTTACAGTTCCTGTGGAATGGGCATCTATGCTTAAAATGCGAAGTTGAGCAAAGATGTGCGTTTGTGGGATTGACTTCCCTGCAAGTGTGCCTTCCTAATCCAGGGCTGAATGAACTAATTTCTGCTTTCAGTAAATGCATGCATCATCCACTCCTGCAAGACCAGTTAATTACCTTAGCATAAGACCATTACCAATTGGGTGTTCATTTGACTAGTCAGTGAATCTCTGGAGTCTGTGTGTTTATTGCCTCACCCTTATGTTTTCCTTGGAGACTAATCCTGTGGGTTTTGGCTAATCTCATGGAAACTACTGTCACAGGGTTAACTAATTGTGTTATTAAGGCTCCATTATTTATACACTTCATTTTTCATTTCCGGCTTGAAGAGAATCAATGGAACTGACAGCCACAAATTACCTTTCCGTAACTGAAATAGAAGAGATAAGATTAGGTGAGGGCTTGCCTACTGTCTGTTTCATAGACGTCCAGTGAAAAGAAATATATGGCAACATTTTACATTAATATCTTGACACTTAAAATCCTATTTGTCAGATTTCACAGAGAAATTACATGGATCTTAATTTGTACTCTGCTTATTAGTGTGGAGTTGATATCCAAGGCATCTCTGGTAGGCTCTCTTTATGTAGTGTTTGCAAAACAAGGTTATAATTGATGAAGCATTCAGGCTGCTAATTCAACACTTAATCACTGCAAGATTCCGCATTTTTTGTTTCTGAGGTGATGGCTTTCCTATGTGCAGTGCTAAATTTAGCATTCAGCTCACCAACTGATTCTGTAGTCCCCTCCAGATCCTCCTGAAATAATATTGCCTTTTCACTGTTTTGTTTTAAGAAATATAAGCTGCATCAGAACCCGTTCTGAGAGCCAATATTTCAGTTTTGGTTCTCCTGTAAATTTTTATTATATGCAAATACATTAAGCTCATTAGAAGGTGTGATAGCAGATGGGGTTTTCTCTATCCACAAATCATTTTTTTTTAAAAACAAGTTTACCCCTGCCATGTAGTTTTTTAGGAAGACTCAGCTCACTTGTAGAATATGGGTTTCTGGTAGGTCCTACTTTGTACTTTTTTTTTTTTTTATAAACGTACTTGACAGATGTAAAGAGATGTAAGTAAGGTCAGAGAGCATGCTGGTCACACAACCAGATTTGAGAATTTTGTAGTGCGATATAGTTGGTTAGCATCAGACTGCTACTGAACATTATGTCCTTACTAGTACCATTTTAAGGCCCACCTGTATTTGTGTAAAATATCTTCCCCCCAGCAGTGTGTGCTACTAGTATAATTTAAAACGAATAAAATAGCTAATGGATGTCAATGGAATTACAAACAGTATGAGTTCAGAATCAGGCCCAATATAGCTTGATACCATCAAGATGCCTATTTTGCTATTAATATTTATATTGTTTTCTAGCAGCACATGATATGTTATACGTCTATCCTTAATGTTCAAAAAAGCTGCAGTATTGTGTGATAAATTCCTCCCTCTTCCCTCCCCCCTCCCCCCCAATAAAAGCCTGTATTTGTTTGAGTAGTTGTAACTGGTGACTGACTCATGTTCTATATCAAATGTAAATAGATCTGTGATGTTTATACTTGAAAATCTCCTGTAAGGGCACCACATGCTTCCTTTATACAAGCAAGAAATATTGTCAGATCAAGCTCCTCAGTAGTTATCCTGGCATTTAAAATTGCATTTTATAGAATCTAATTCATTCTCTAACCGCAAACCAACATTAAAGCTCCCTTTTCAAAGTGTACTAAACATTGTGATGTTGTAAGCAATTGCACAAATGCATCCCTGGAATGGTTACACATTTGTTTATATGTGGCTTTGTCTGTAGGGACGCTGTGGCAAAGGTGACTGGTATAGGACACGTTCATCTATGTAGTACACTGCATATGTGGGTCATGATACACTAACAGGATTATGTGCACTTCCTCAGGGTCTGGGGACTTGGCACTAGTCTCCAGGCCTAACCATAAGGAATGAAGGGGATACTACTGGAGCAGTCTCTTTCTGCACACTTTGTCACAGCCCAGAGGATTGGTGGATTATTTCATTGCTCACTGTAGCATCCTGTTTCAGAGTAGCAGCCGTGTTAGTCTGTATTCGCAAAAAGAAAAGGAGTACCCGTGGCACCTTAGAGACTAACAAATTGATTAGAGCATAAGCTTTCGTGAGCTACAGCTCACTTCATCGGATGCATTTGGTGGAAAAAGCAGAGGAGAGATTTATATACACACACACACACACAGAGAACATGAAACAATGGGTTTATCATACACACTGTAAAGGAGAATGATCACTTAAGATAAGCCATCACCAGCAGCGGGGGGGGGGGGGGGGAAGGAGGAAAACCTTTCATGGTGACAAGCAAGGTAGGCTAATTCCAGCAGTTAACAAGAATATCAGAGGAACAGTGGGGGGTGGGGTGGGAGGGAGAAATACCATGGGGAAATAGTTTTACTTTGTGTAATGACTCATCCATTCCCAGTCTCTATTCAAGCTTAAGTTAATTGTATCCAGTTTGCAAATTAATTCCAATTCAGCAGTCTCTCGTTGGAGTCTGTTTTTGAAGCTTTTTTGTTGAAGTATAGCCACTCTTAGGTCTGTGATCGAGTGACCAGAGAGATTGAAGTGTTCTCCAACTGTTTTTTGAATGTTATAATTCTTGACGTCTGATTTGTGTCCATTCATTCTTTTACGTAGAGACTGTCCAGTTTGGCCAATGTACATGGCAGAGGGGCATTGCTGGCACATGATGGCATATATCACATTGGTAGATGCGCAGGTGAACGAGCCTCTAATAGTGTGGCTGATGTGATTAGGCCCTATGATGGTATCCCCTGAATAGATATGTGGACAGAGTTGGCAACGGGCTTTGTTGCAAGGATAGGTTCCTGGTTTAGTGGTTCTGTTGTGTGGTGTGTGGTTGCTGGTGAGTATTTGCTTCAGATTGGGGGGCTGTCTGTAAGCAAGGACTGGTCTGTCTCCCAAGATCTGTGAGAGTGATGGGTCGTCCTTCAGGATAGGTTGTAGATCCTTGATGATGCGTTGGAGAGGTTTTAGTTGGGGGCTGAAGGTGATGGCTAGTGGCGTTCTGTTGTTTTCTTTGTTGGGCCTGTCCTGTAGTAGGTGACTTCTGGGTACTCTTCTGGCTCTGTCAATCTGTTTCTTCACTTCAGCAGGTGGGTATTGTAGTTGTAGGAATGCATGATAGAGATCTTGTAGGTGTTTGTCTCTGTCTGAGGGGTTGGAGCAAATGCGGTTATATCGTAGCGCTTGGCTGTAGACAATGGATCGAGTGGTATGATCTGGATGAAAGCTAGAGGCATGTAGGTAGGAATAGCGGTCAGTAGGTTTCCGATATAGGGTGGTGTTTATGTGACCATCGCTTATTAGCACCGTAGTGTCCAGGAAGTGTAGCATCCTGGAAAGTCAAGTCAGGCAGCTTCTGAATCAGTGCCAGAAAAACAATTCAAAAGGTTGGGTATTTCTGTGTTGGGTAAATGTTGACTCTTTCATGGCATTCACAGTACGCTGAATCTCGGTTTCTTTTGCACCAGGTTACAGCAGCGCTAGTTCAATGAAGAAACAGAACTCAGAATGGTTTATAGAGGGGATAGGACATCCTGGCACTGGATTGAGTTTCACAAAAGTTTATCAAGTTTTACTGAATACTTTTCTTCTTTGGTTACCCACACTTTGTTCTTCTGAGGAAATTACTAACTACATGGAATGTGTGCCCGAAGAAAAGGAGTACTTGTGGCACCTTAGAGACTAACAAATTTAGATTTCCACTCCATATGGCTAAATTCAAAAGAATACAGATAAGGACCAAAGTATTTCAGTGTAGAGGTGCTAATTTATACTAGCAGAGAACTTAGTGCACCTTTACCTAGGGAAATACCACAGGATCAGTCCCCCAAACTTTAGTTACTAGTTTCCTGTATTTTAACAAAAATTATGAATTGATTAATTGGAGGCAGTTGGTCCTAGTGGATAGAACACGAGACTGCAACTTGGGATTTCTGGTTCTGTCACTGACCTGCTGTGTGTGACCTTGGGAGACTCACTTCACCTTTGCTCCTGAGTTTCCCCATACATAAAATGGGGATAATGATACAGGTCTCCATTTGTAGAGTGCTTTGAGATCTACTGATGGAAAACATTGCATAAGAGCTAGCTAGGTATTATGTGAAATATGAGGCTACAAAGTTATGAGTCATAGTCTACCTTAAAATGTATACAAGTGCCTTCCTTTAGATCTCCAAGTACATATGTCCATGGATTAAAGTATATTGAATGAAATAGAAATGGCAGGTCATTAGCTATACAAAATTATCTGAAATTTTCATCACAAGAAAGGGGAAAAAACTTGTAAGAAAAAGCTCCAGATGATGAATAATCTTCTCAAAAAGGTTATTATGAGTAAGCAGCGAGCCTACAGAGAATGGAAAAAGGAGTTGATCAACAAAGAAAACTACACTGTGGAGGTTAGAAAATGTAGGAATAAAGTGAAAATTGCTAAAAGTCAAGTTGAACTAGTTCTTGTCAAGGAAACTAAAATAAGCAGGAAGAGGATTTTTAGTTTATATAAATAAAAAGAGAAGAAGGAAGAATGAGGTTGGGCTGCTATGCAATATGGATAGGAAGAAGATTAAAAATAATTTAGATATTGTCCAAAAACTAAATGAATACTTTGCCTTTGTTTTCAATAACGATAATAACGTGGAACTTGTGCATGAAGGCAGTATGGCTAATGAAAATGAGTGTCTAGAGATGGACATTACCACATCTAACATGGAAGAAAAACGTGAAGAGCTTAATGCACTTAAAGTGGGGGGACCAGATAATTTCCATTCCCATATACTGAAAGAACTGGCACGTGAGATTGCTAGTCTGGTAGCAAGGATTTTTAATAAATCTATTTGGGGGCAGTACCATACGACTGGAGAGTAGCTAATGGGGTACCTATATTTAAGAAGGGGGGGTGGGGAAAAGTGATGTGGGCAGTTACAGACCTGTTAGTCTGACCTTAGTAGTATGCAAGGTTTTAGAGAAAATTGTGAAGGAAAGAATAATCAGATTCACAGAGATAAATGATAAAGGGGATGTAATGCAACATGGGTTTACCAAAGGTAGAACATGACAGACTAACCTGATTTCCTTCTTTGAGATAATAACTATTTTTTTTAACGAAAGGGAAGTGCAGTAGATCTAATATACTTGGACTTCAGTAAAGCATTTGACATGGTACAACCTGGGAGATTATTAGTTAAATTAGGGAAGATGGGGATCTATACAAGCATTGTAAGGTAGATAAGGAATTGGCTAAAGGGGAGAAGACAATGGGTTGTGCTGAGGGGTGAATAATCAGACTGGAGGGATATTACTAATGGAATTCCTCAAGGATTGGTCTTGGGGCCAATCTTATTCAATATTTTTATTAATGAACTTGTCAGAAAAATTAGTAGGGTGCTAAGGAAATTTGCTGATGATACAAAGATGGAAGGCATTGTCAATATGGACGAAGATTGGAATATTATACAGGAAGATCTGAATGACCTTGAAGACTGGAGTGGCGGAAGTGAGAGGAAATTCAATAGTACAATGTGCAAGATCACGCACTTAGAATCTAGTAATAATAATTTCTGCAACAAGCTGGGGGCTTATCAGTTGGAAAAGTCAGAGGCAGAGAGAGACATGGATGTGTGGGTCGATCACAGTATGACTGTGAGCCACGAATGTGATGCGGCTGCGAAAAAGGCAAATGGGGTCCTAGGATGTATCAGACAAGACATTTCCAGTAACGTTAGAAAAGTATTAATACCACTGTACAAAAGTATTGGTAGAACCTCATTTGGAACACTGTGTTCAACTCTGGTCACCCATATTGAAGAAAGATAAATTTAACCTGGACCAGGTGCAGGGCAAAGCTACTAGGATGATCAGGAGAATGGAGGGTCCATCTTCTGAGGGGAGACTGGAAGAGCTTGGCTTGTTTAGCCTATCAAAAAGAAGGCTGAGAAGAGGATATGATTGCTCTCTATAAATACATTCGGGAGGTAAATACCAAGAGTGGGTGAAAAGTTATTTAAACTGAAGGACAACGTTGCACAAGAACAAATGGCAATGAATGAATTCAGGCTGGAATTTAGAAGTAGGTTTCGGACCATCAGAGGGGTGAGGTTCTGGAACAGCCTCCCAGTAGTAGTTGTCGGGGCAAACAACTTAACCAGTTTTAAGAGAGAGTAGGGCAAATTTATGAGTGCAGTTGTATGATGGGGTTACTTGTTATGGTAGGGGGCAGGGCTTAACAGCCCTGGGGCTCACTTCCAGTTTATGTCTTGCATTCCTAGAAGCTCACGCTTCAGTGTTTCAGATGGCCACCATCAAGGCGTCAGGAAGAGAAACTCCCCACACATCTATTCTGGGAGGGTTTTTTACCTCCTTCCTCTGAAGCATCGGGGATGGCCCTGGATGGAAATGGAACATGGGGTGGGGAGGGTCAGGGCTCTGAGATGGTATTGAATATTCTGTCTCTCAGGTGCCTGGCTGGCTGGTTCTTGCTCATATGCTCAGCGTCTAACTGATCGCTATATGTGGAGCTGCAAAGGAATTTTCCCCCTAGGTCAGCAACCTTGGGGTTCTTTTGCCTTCCTGTGCAGAAAGTGGGTGTAGATTATCTGCCAAGATTATCTGGGTATATCTCACTTAATCATCCCCCTGCCATAGTGGGGGCCTCAAGCATTGACGCACCTTGGGCCCTCCAATTCTCTGCCTGTAGCACATAATAGTCAGGTCTCCTGTGGGCTGTAATGCTTTAGTCTCATTTTGGTTGTCGGATTTAGTGGGTAGCTGCTGGTGGCCTGTGATAGACTGGAGGTCACACTATCTGATCTAGTGATCCCTTCTGTTCTTAATCTCCGACTCCATTAATATATCTCTGCATACTTTATACCTGCATAATTAACTTACAAAAATATTCCTCATTTCTTTTCTTTTTAAAATTTGTACAGTTTTTCAATTAATTCAACCAGCTAGTAAACCCATGTAATGTATTGCTCAGCAAATCTTTGAGTTCTTGGAAGTCTTGACATACCAAATAAAGAGACAAAAGCTTTTATTTGAACAGGGGGTGCGGGCGGGGGGAAGTTGTGCCCTTTTTTCTCTTTTATGGTGGATAAAAATGGCCTCAAATGGCCTTCAGACATGTTAAGTCAAGAACTGTTCTTTCAAAAGTAAATTATCTGTCTGGTGGTTTTTCTTCTTTTCTTCACAAAAGACTGGAGAGATGCTGTAGAGCAGTGACTTCAGAATAGACTAAAACTGGAATTTCAGGGTTGGACTATACTGGGATTGTACCTTGGCATAGCTACATCTTTTGGGTGCGAGAAACCACACCCCTGAGAGATGTAGCTATGCCGACCTTACTCCAGGTGTAGATACTGCTAGGTCAACAGAAGAATTCTTCTGTTGACCTAGCTACTGCTTTTTGGGGAGATAGATTACCTTCACCTATGGGAGAACCCCATGTATGGCTTTTTTTTTTTTTTTTTTTTTTACAATTTAGGTAATTCTTGAAGTATGTGTATGTGAGAGTTGCTGCAGGAGGGGAGCAGGAAATAGATTGTGTATAATCCCGCTACATAAAATTACAAAAACTCCAGATGGCCTTTAAATTATGATCTTCTCACATCCATAGAGAGAACTTTTCCATTGACTGTTTCACATTACATTTATCCAGAGTCCTATACTTTTCTGCATTTGGATTCTCTCCCATAACTGTGATGTGTTCTAGTGCTTATTGGTAGGCTAAGATGTTACTGAAAATGTTTGGTTGCATAAACTGCCGTGGCCATATTTTGGCAATGGCATGCGCAAATATTCCACCACTGCAAATTTTTTTTGTGTGCTAACAGGATGACGTTAATCAACAAAGACAGTTTGTTTTTCGCTTGTGCACTTGTTTTCCATAAGCAGGTTGGTTTCTTGTAGTAGTGCTATGCCTTCTCTTCCCTGTGCAGATAATGCAAGACCTTTCAGTATAACCATTAATCTGTTCACCATACGAAAGCTAACTTGGAAATTACATTCTCTGATCCTTGAGATCTTTTCTTTTGTAATTGAATTCAGTGTTGTTGCATGTAGGTGGGTCGTATGGAAATGTATATAAGTTACAAGAAAGAATGCCTCTGATAAATTATAGATTCAGAGAACCTCCTCAGTTAACATTTGGAATCACCATAGGAACTGATTTTTAATCAGTTTAAAAGCTTTGCCATCTGATCTCTAAACACAAGACTGATGAACAGCATGATAAGAACTCTCCAATATATTGCAATGTCAACGTGGTTGGTGAAAATACAAATCTGCATTTCATCATTTTAGCTCCCCTCATTCAGAAAACACACTCTAACCAATTTTAGAGTGTATTTCATTGTGTTTCTCTCTCTCCCTCTCGTTTGTGTTATTGCCTAAGGGTTCTTTGGCATTTCTTGGTCAGAATGGGATTCATTTTCTCTTGCCTCCTGCCAAAGTCTGGTAATATTGCAGGAATTTCAGATAGCAGAAGAATCGAATTATATTTAGGAGCATTTCATGTCCATCATAGACAGATAGCTTTATTACAGCATAATAAGAGTCCAAAGTAATCTTCTGCCATCAGCAACATTGCCTGTGGAACTCTACCAGATAGCCATAGCAGGCTGGCTCCTTCAGTAGCACATTTAGCATAGAAGAATCATCAGGGCACAAGAAAAGGCTATGTGGAAGATGGAATCTAACTTTTATTAATACAATGTTTTCCCAAGACAGCACCTAATTACGTCTTAAGTGGTCCCAATTTTTGTCTCCATAGTCTTGCTTCCTAGCCAGCTACAGCTGTTTATTTTTAGCCTGTACATCATGTCCGTACTGAATGTGCTGATCTATTTATAGATCAGCACATATAAAAATTGCTGCTTTCGTTGGTTATAACATGGAGGAATAATTTCATATTCCCTTCATTGGCAAAGATCTCAAGTTTTTTAAGGTATTAGTCCCTTTCCCACAGACACAAAATGAGCCAGTTTGGAAAAGACTGAGTATCCAGACACTTCCTTCCTGTTTCACGGGGCTCATGTTGTTTTCTTTTCTGAACTTAAGACAAGATGACTTTCAAATGAGGGAGCAAAGAAATAAGCCTGTGTACATCCAACTTCTATTTTATTGATGACTTATAATGTTCTGCCCTTTGCTTGGGATGAGTAACCTTCATGACTCTTGTCTCTTCACTTTCTAATAATTCTTTTAACACTTTAATAATCTCATAGGTGTTGATGTTCCTCTACTGAAATATTGCACCAGTGTACTACTGGGGTATTACTGTGCGGTTTTGTAGCAGTGGCATGCTCCAATTCCATTTCAAACGTGAAACATAGAAATGAATAAATTGACTAATTTGAGACATGGGTATACATCCTTCAGACAATGTAAAAGCAAGTGCTCTCCGAGATAACATGTTTATGGTATATTGCAACCCAGTGTGTGTTCACCAAACCTCCTTCCTGTCCAAGTAAGATTTTAAGGGATTTTAAACACTAAATATTCAGAGTAGATCAGCACAAAGATATTTAACGTCATATGCGTGCCCATTTTAGGAGAATTCAGTGTTTGACTATGAATTTGAATCCTCCTGTCTCTGTAATGGTCTAGTCAGTATATTAGGCTGTAATATAAAATGTTATGGCTAACTCAAGACATCTTTAAAAAGAAAAGGAGTACTTGTGGCACCTTAGAGACTAACAAATTACAGCTACAGCTCACGAAAGCTTATGCTCAAATAAATTTGTTAGTCTCTAAGGTGCCACAAGTACTCCTTTTCTTTTTGCGGCTAACACGGCTGCTACTCTGAATCAAGCCATCTTTGTTACTCTGTTTTGTGGTTACATATTTTGTAACTGTAGAAAGAATTATATGCTTGTGACTGATGGTTCTTTAAATATCTCATGGCTTAGGCATCACAGATCAGGTGACAGTATGATTGTGAATGTAACTGCAGTTCTGTATCATAGTACATTTATTCCCTATATGCCATGACACATCTGAAATATCTCTTGCGTATTATGCATTTGTCACCTCTGTCTCTTCACATAAGGCCTTTTTAGAACAAGTGAAATAACTAGGAGTGTAGGCAGCATAAGAATGAATTAAATTTACTAAAGATTACTAAATCCTTCTGCATCAGATGTTCGCTATTTAACTTTCGTTCATCCTGACTTTTCATGAGTAAAAAGTACAAATGGCTAAAACAGATATGTTCTTTCTTGGGTACCAGGAGGGTTGTGGTTATTAGATAATGTGCTGGTAACTTTCAGCAATACCAATGTGTACTAACGCAGATATATGTAGTCTTTTATTTAATCTCTAATCATCTAACTTTTTCCTTTTTTCAAAAAAAGAAAAATAAAGCTAACTGGTAAAATCTTCACCTCTGCCCCCACACCTTCATGCCAGGTGAATGAGCAGAGTGGCATAAAGGGATTTGGAAACTTCCAGATTCAGTTGGGGAAGGGTTCTCCCAGCATAGGCATTGTAGAAGATGCTGGAAAACTGCCTTCCAATGACCCTCTTCACAACCCTGGTGTAAGGGGTGGGGCTGAGGTGGGGGAGTGGCATGCTGAGTGCATGTTTCCGCACTATGGAGATTCCTGGCAGTTCTGTGGCCCATAGGGCAGCCATAAATCAAACAGGCCCCCAGGATTGCTACTAAACTAAACTAAATAATTGGTGTAAATGAAATCCTCTCTCTTTACTGGTTGCCATATTCACCTTTTCTTATTATACCTCTTACTGACTAAATCCAAATCTGAATTTTAAACTCTTCCCTCACACTGATTCATCAATAGGGGGTAGCTGCAAAATGTTTTTTCCATAATTGTACATATCTTGATCACACTTACCATGAAATGACATGTTTGCACAAGTGTTTCCTTTGCTATCATTTGTCTGAATATGGACAGGTTTTATCTGACCCTTTTCTATAATTTTGAAAACTTCAATTTTAGGTTAATAACATGGCATCTATCTCTTTCCATAAAAATATTAGAAATGTGTATGGAAAATATTATCCAATGTTAGGGTTCTTAAACAGAGTTCCAAATACAGTTATTCCTCACTTAATGTTTGTTGTTTCCTGAAAAATGCTACTTTAAGCAAAATGATGTTAAGCGAATCCAATTTTCCCATAATTAATGTAAATGGGGGTGGGGGGAGGTTAAATTCCAGGGAAATTTTTTTGCCAGACAAAAGACTATATATTTTTATATACCTGTGTGTGTATGTGTATACACATATACACAGTATAAGTTTTAAACAAACAATTTAATACTGTACACAGCAATGATGATTGTGAAGCTTGGTTGAGGTGGTGGAGTTAGAGGGTGGAAGAGGGTGGGATATTTCCCAGGGAATGCTTTACTGCTAAATGATGAACTAGCACTCGCTGAGCCCTCAAAGATTAACATATTGTTGTTAATGTTGCCTCAGTCTACAAGGCAGCACAAATGGAGGGAGGGGAGACAGCATGGCAGAGAGAGACACACACTCTGTGTATGAGAGAGAGATGTGCATTGCTCCTTTAAGTACGCTGACTCCACTCTAAGTACACACTGCCTTTTTAAGTAGATCAGCAAGTTGAGACAACAGCTGCTGCCAGCAAGCTCCCTCCATCCTGAGCCCTGTCGGGTCCCCCCGTCTGTGGAGATGGGTACAGAAGGGGGGGCAGGAGGACACCCTGACATTAGCACCCCTCTTTCCCGTCCCCCCACCCCGGCATAGCAAGCAGGAGGCTCCCTGGAGCCGCTCCAAGGCAGAGGGCAGGAGCAGCACATGGCAGTGTGGGGAGGGACAGCTGAACTGCCCAGCAATTGATAGCCTGCGGGGCGGCTGTGGCACAGGGAACTTAGGCGAACTGATGGGGGGAGGGACGGCTGCCGGACCACCCTGGTTCCAAGACCTTACCAGGTAGCTGCAAGGGCTGCTCTTCCTGCAAGCAATGGACAAAGCAGGAAGCTGTCAAACAACGTTATAAGGGAGCACTGCACAACTTTAAACGAGCATGTTCCCTAATTGATCAGCAATGTAACGACGTTACCTGGGACAACTTTAAATGAGGAATTACTGTACCCTGATGTTTGTGCTATTAATTCCTATTCAAGTAGAGCACTGTTACCTTTATTATGGTAATCTCTATCAGCATTATAGATATGCTAACACTAATTTTTTCTGCAACTATTTGCTGTAGTCTATATATGAATTTGGATTTGCTGTTCTCGTGCCTATTTTAATGTTGATTATCAACATATTAGTGTTATCTAGTTTTATTACCACAAACGTTCATGAAAAATTAGTTAATTTTGACTTACATCTACAAGTATTTGGTAGAATTGCTCACACACTTATCCAGTCAAAGAACCCAAAGAAAGACCTAATTTAGGAAGGTAATCCCATCTAGTCACCATTGGATATTGAATACATGCAGAGAAATGGTTGTGATCCATCTATAGACCTAAATTGCAATAACAAATTTTTGTCACTTCAAATGATGAACACAGTAAATGTGAGGAATTCGTGATCCTGCTTATTGATATTTTGCAAACAGAAAGAGGCTAAATTATTCATGAATTACTCACCCCAGCTCTAGTCACCATATGTGAGGTCTTAGTACTGATATGTTGACACTCTCTATGTTTTATAGTCCATTTAATGTATATACTCCACTATTCTGACCACTGTTATTGCCACTGTGCTCTTAATAGTGATTTTTTGTGGGTATCTGGCCAAAATTCAGGTACCATCAGACCACTTAAAAGTGGAAACATTTTTCTGCCACTGGCCCATCTGGTAGGATATTGTCACTTATCTCCTCTAACAGCACACCTCTGATGATTGGTGTTTCAGTCAATGACATTGTGATAAGTCCTCCTATATTCATCATATTATTTGACATGCATTTATTTATCTGCATTGTCTGTCTTCTAGGCCCATCTACAGTGTATAATGATCCAAATCCTTTCTCAGGCGGCTTTTTAACTTTTTCTTCCTCCCAATTTAACTGTAAATCATGCTTTTAGTAGCTCTCATTTGTATGCGTAAATAAAGTGTGAGGTTCCTTACAGCAGGAATAAATGTTGGCTATCACATTTGTAATCTCTTTTCACTCTGTTAATATTTTTCTACATTTTGAAGATGTCACTCAAACTCAGATTGTGCTACTTACTCAAAAGTGTAAATACGAAAAATCTATTTAGCTTTTCTTTCTATTTTAGCTAGCCTAGGTTTTTGATAGTGATTTGGATTTTTGGACTTGACTCCAATTCTGTATAAACTTCAGGTACAGCTGGTTATGCTTCATAGATTCCAAGGCCAGAAGGGACAACTGTGATCATCTAGTCTGACCTCCTGTATAACACAAGCCACAGCACTCCCTCAAAATAATTTCTAGATAATATATTTTAGAAATTTAAACTGATTTAAAAATTGTCAGTAATGGTGAATCCACTGCAACCCTTGATGTAAATTGTTCCAATAGTTATTCTCACTGTCAAAAATTTATGCTTTATTTTCAGTCTGACTTTGCCTGATTTTAGCTTCCAGCGACTGGCTCATGTTATACCTTTCTCTGCTAGATTGAAGAGCCCATTATCAAATATTTGTTCCCTATGTAGGTACTTATAGTTTATAATCAAGTTACCACTTATCCTTTTATTTAATCTAAATAGACTGAGCTCCTTGAGTCTATCACTATAAAATACTTGTTTTCTAATCCTGTAATCATTCTTGTGGCTCTTCTCTGAACCCTCTCCAAATTATCAACATCCTTCTGTAATTGCAGACATCAGAACTGGACACAGTATTCCAGCAGTGGTTGCACCTATACCAATTGCAGTGGTTAAATAAGGTCTCTACTCCTGCTTGAGATTCCTCTGTTTATGCATCCAAGGATCACATTAGCCCTTTTGGCCACAAATACGAGCTTGTATTCAACTGAGTATCCATGATGATCCCAAAATATTTTTGAGTCACTGCTTCCCAGGATAGAGTCCCCCATCCTGTAATTATGGACTACATTCTTTGTTCTTAAGTGTATATGTTTGCATTTATCCGTAGTAAAATGCATATTGTTTGCTTGTGCCCAGCTTACCAAGTGATCCAGATCACTCTGTATCAGTGATCTGTCCTCTTCATTATTTACTACTCCCCCCAATCTTTGTGTCATCTGCAGATCTTATCAGTATTGATTTTGTTTTCTTCCAGGTCATTGAGCAAAATGTTGAATAGCGTAGAGCCATGAACTGAAAGAGTGTTATACAACACATGGCAGCACATCATTTGTCCTCCCCCCCGGCAACAGAAATATTTGCTGATCATTTCTGCCTCTTCTGCATTATTATTAATTCTGCCATTTCCATTTAGCAATGGACTAATACCATTGCTAGGATTCTTTTTGTTCTTAATATACTTAAAAAACTTCCTCCTTGTCGTCCTAAACTCTGCTGGCCAGAGAGTTTTCCTTGTATCCCTTTGCTTTCCTTATAAATGTTCTACAATGCTTGGCTTCTGATTTATATTATTATCAACTTCCCCTTTCCTCCATTTGTTTATATATATAAAAATATTTTATAGCTGTGTTCACTTCCCCTCTAAACCAGGTTGATATTTTAACTAATATGGCCTTCCTTGATTGTGTAATGGTGGCTTTTTGGGCATATAGTAAAGTATTCTTAAACAAATCCCAAGTAGCAGTCAAATCTTTCTGATTAAATTCTTCCTCCCAGCTAATTTGGCTCATAATTCTTTTCAGCTTTGTGAAACTAGCCCTTTTAAAGCTCTAAGTATATACATTATGGTCTGGACTTTTATTCAGTTTGCACATTATAAATGTGATCAAGTCATGATCACTTTTGCCTAAGCTACCATTAATGTTTAGTTCTGTTATCAGTTCCTCTTTATCTGTAAAGATGAGGTGGATGCAACACTTTTGGGGTTAGGAAATTGTCATCTATAATATTTAGAAATTCCAAGAATGATTTCGTACAGGTAGCATGAGGGGTGTTCAGCATATATCACTCAACTTGAAGTTCCCCATGAGCTCACCACCCTCCTCCCCCCGCCAATGACACATTATTGATAGATGCGTAAGAAATCAGTCACCCTATTAAAAAAAAACTGATTTGGTGGTCTGTATCTGACACACACTAATACCCAATGTTGTCCTTTATCTGTTAGGACATAGCCATATTTCTTTTTTAATAGAAAATGCCTTTGACAAAATAAATTTTTTTATGATAAAATGAATTAGTTTTGTTAGACATATTCAGTGAAATTTTCATTTTTTCCCCTTAAATTTCTTTTAGTTTTGGTGGGGACTCTGGCTTTCTTTTGTTTTCCTTCCTCACCACTGAAAAAAGGGGGAAAGTATGTTTTGTGTGGCAGTGGTTTGTTTTGTTTTGTACTACTCTCATAAAAACTTCTTTTCATCAGAATTTGAGAAAGTTCAAATGCAATGAGAATTCTTCATATTTTCAAACTTGTTTTGTGGAATATACTTACTGGGTTTTTTGACCAGCTCTAATTTCAGGCTTTTTTGGGAGGGCCGGGGTGGGGGGAAGTGTTTATTTGATTAGTGGTGGGCATTGTGCATCAGAGACTTTTGAAAAGTGTTTTTTTCACTCTTTGCAGTGTTTTGGGGTCTTAGTGTCTATTGAAGTCCATCAGGGATCTTTCCATTGATTTCAGTGGACCTTAGATTGGCCCCTAAATTCATTTTGAGCCCAATCCTGCTCACACTGAAGTAGCCACTGACTCTGATTGGAACAGAAGTAGTCATTGCTACCCCAGAAGATAAGGTGAGAAGTAACAGTCAACATAGAATCATAGAACTGGAAGGTACGTCGACAAGTTATCTAGTCCAGTCCCCTGCACTCAAGGCAGGACTAAGTATTATCTAGACGATTTCTGACATGTACTTGTCCAACCTGCTCTTAAAAATCCCCATGATGGATATTCCACAACCTCCCTAGGCAATTTATTCCAGTGCTTAACCACTCTGACAGGAAATTTTTCCTGATGTCTAACCTAAACCACCCTTGCTGCAATTTAAGCCCATTGCTTCTTGTCCTATCCTCGGAGGTTAAGAAAAACAATTTTTTCCCTCTGCCTTGTAACAACCTTTTATGTACTTGAAAACTGTTATCATGTCCCCTCCCTCTCAGTCTTCTCTTCTCCAGACTAAACAAACCCAACTTTTCCAATCTTCCCTCATAGGTCATGTTTTCTAGACCTTTAATCATTTTTGTTGCTCTTCTCTGGACTTTCTCCAATTTGTCCACATCTTTCCTGAAATGTGGCACCCAGAACTGGACACAATACTCCAGTTGAGGCCTAATCAGTGCAGAAGCATTACTTCTTGTGTCTTGCTTACAATACTCCTGCTAATACAACCCAGAATGATGTTTGCTTTTTTTTGCAACAGCATTACACTGTTGACTCAGATTTAGCTTGTGATCCACTATGGCTCCTTGATCCCTTTCCGCAGTACTCCTTCCTGTGTAGTCATTTCCCATTTTGTATGTGTGCAACTGATTGTTCCTTCCTAAATGGAGTACTTTGCATTTGTCCTTATTGAATTTAACCCTATTTACTTCAGGCCATTTCTCCAGTTTGTCCAGATCTTTTTGAATTTTAATCCTATCCTCCAAAGCACTCGCAGCCCCTCCCAGCTTAGTATCATCCCCAAACTTTATAAGTGTACTCTCTATGCCATTATCTAAATCAGTGATGAAGATATTGAACAGAACCAGACCCAGAACTGATCCCTGCGGGACCCCACTTGTTATGTCCTTCCAGTATGACTATGAACCACTGATAACTACTCTCTGGGAATGATTTTCCAACCAGTTACACCCACCTTATTGTAGCTCCATCTCGGTTGCATTTCCCTAGTTTGTTTATGAGAAGGTCATGTGACACAGTATCAAAAGCCTTACTAATGTCAAGATATACCACATCTACTGCTTCCCTCCTATCCATAAGGCTTGTTACCCTGTCAAAGAAAGCTATCAGGTTGCTTTGACAAAATTTGTTCTTGACAAATCCATGATGACTGTTATTTATCACCTTATTATCTTCTAGGTGTTTGCAAATTGATTGCTCAATTATTAGCTCCATTATCTTTCTGGGTACAGAAGTCAAGCTGTCTGGTCTGTAATTTCCTGGGTTGTCCTGTTCTCTTTTTATAGATAGGCACTATATTTGCCCTTTTCCAGTCTTCTGGAATGTCTCCCATCTTCCATGACTCTTCAAAGATAATTGCTAACGGCTCAGATATCTCCTCAGTCAGCTCCTTGAGGATTATAGGATGCATTTCATCAGGCCCTAGTGAATTGAAGACATCTAACTTGTCTAAGTAATTTTTGACTTCTTTCCCTATTTTAGACTCTGATCCTACCTCATTTTCATTGGCATTCACTATGTTAGATGTCCTATCACCACCAGCCTTCTTGGTGAAAACCGAAATAAAGAAGTCATTAAGCATCTCTGCCATTTCCACATTTTCTTTTATTGCCTTTCCCCCCTCATTGAGTAATGGGCCTATTCTGTGATGGTCTTCCTCTTGCTTCTAATGTATTTGTAGAATGTTTTCTTGTTTCCTTTTATGTCCCTAGCTAGTGTGATCTCGTTTTGTGCCTTGGCTTTTCTAATTTTGTCCCTACATATTTGTGTTATTTGTTTATGTTCATCCTTTGTAATTTGACTGAGCTTCCACTTTTTGTTGGACTCTTTCTTGATTTTTAGATCATTGAATATCTCCTAGTTAAGACAGGGTGGCCTCTTGCCATGCTTCCTATCTTTCCTACACAGTGGGATAGTTTGCTCTTGTGCCTTTAATAATATCTCTTTGAAAAACTGCCGTCTTCAATTTCTTTCCCCTTGTTTTTCCCCTTAGACTTGCTTCCCATGGGATTTTTACCTACCCACTCCATGAGTTTGCTAAAGTCTGCCTTCTTGAAATCTATTATCTTTATTGTGCTGTTCTCCCTTCTACCATTCCTTAGAATCATGAACTCTATCATTTCATGATCACTTTCACTCAAGTTGTCTTCCACTTTCAAATTCTCAACCAGTTCTTCCTTATTTCTCAAAATCAAATCTAAAACATCCTCCCCCCAGTAGCTTTCTCCACCTTCTGAAATAAAAAAAAGTCTATAATACATTCCAAGAACTTGTTGGATAATCTGTGCCCTGCTCTGTTATTTTCCCAAAAGATGTCTGGGTAGTTGAAGTCCCCCATCACCACCAAGTCCTGTGCTTTGGATGATTTTGTTAGTTGTTTAAAAAAAAATCTCATCCACCTCTTCTTCCTGGTTTGGTGGTTTGTAGTAGACCCCTACTATGCAATCACCCTTGGTTTTTTACCCCTTTTATCCTTATCCAGAGATTTTCAACAAGTCTGTCTCTTATTTCTATCTCAACCTCAGTCCAAGTGTATACATTTTTAATATATAAGGCAATACCTCCTCCCTTTTCCCCCTGCCTGTCCTTCCTGACCAAGCTGAATCCTTCTATCCAATATTCCAGTCATGTCAAATCATGTCAAACAAACCTCATAGTCTTTTCTGAAAGGGTAACAAGCCTTTTGAATAGGAGGAAAGCAGCAGATGTCATATATCTCGACTTTAGTAAGGCTTGTGATAGTCTCACATGACCTTTTCATTAATGAAATAGGGAAATATAGCCTAGATGAACCTACTAAAATATGGGTGCACAACTGATTGATAACGTCTCTGGGAGTATGGTTTTCCAATGATTCACAGTGAAGCTGGAAGGGCCTCTTGAGTGGGGTCCTGCAGAGAGCTGTCCTGGGTCTGGTTCTAGTCAGTACCTTCATAAAGTATTTACATACTGGCATAGACAGTATACTTATAAAATATGCAGATGATACCAAGCTGAGGGGGATTGCAAGGGCTTTGGAGGACAGGATTAGAATTCAAAATGATTTTGATGAAATGGTCTAAAATAAATAGGATGAAATTCAATAAGGAGAAGTGCAAAGTGCTGTATTTGGGGAGGAATAACCAATTGCACAAATACAAAATGGGGAATGATTGCTTAGGAAGGAATGCTCTTGTGGATCACAAATTAAATGAGTCCACAATGCAATACTGTTGCAAAAAAAAAAAGTGATCATCATTCTGGGATGTATTAGCAGGAGTATTGTAATCAAGACATGAGAAGTAATTCTTCTACTGTACCGAGCAATGATGAGGCCTCAACTGGAGTATTGTGTACAGTACTGGTCACCACACTTCAGGAAGGACAAATTGGAGAAAGTCCAGAGAACAACAAAAATGAGTAAAGAAACATGACCTGTGCGGAAAGATTGAAAAACCTGGGAGACTGAGAATAGAAGACTGAGTGGGGACATAATGGGGACATAATGATCTTCAAGTACATAAAAGTTTGTGAAAAAGATGAGTGTGCTAAATTGTTCTCTTTAATCACTGCGGATGAGACAAGAAGCAATGGGCTTAAATTGCAGCAAGGGAGATTTAGGTTAGACGTTAGGAAAAACTGCCTAACTTGTAAGGGTAGTTAAGCACTGGAACAAATTAGCTAGGGAGGTTGTGGAATCTCTGACATTGGAGGTTTTTAAGAACAGGTTAGAAAAATACCTGTCAATGATGGTTCAGATAATACTTAGTCCTGCTTCAGTGCAGGGGATTGGACTTGATGATCTATCAAGGTCCCTTCCAGTGCTAGATTTCTATGATTTATATGATTCCCACCCTTACAACTTTGTCTGAGTTCTATCACACAGCTGATCTGTGAATGGAACTCAGTGAGTTGCTCAGACATTATGAGTGCCATATATAGGTATTCAGAGAATGGAAATTCTGCAAGTGGAACAACTATGATCCTGATCCTGCAAGCAATCAAGCATATGAAAAGCCACATTAACTCCATTAGGGCTACTCACTTAGCTAAAGTTATTCATATACTTGTGTTTGCAGGATCAAGCCCTTTGTGATCGGGCCATACACATAGTGAGAAGCTTCTAAATGGTAGAGCAAGTCTCTTTTAAAGGGATGTAACAACTGCATTTAAAATCAAGCTTTTAGAACTAAAGGTTCTCTCCCACTCTTCCTAGCTAACAACTTTTATGCAGTCCTGTAAGAAAAGCACAGATTCAGTAACAAGCCAGGGAACTAATAGTCATGCTACTACATTCCACAGCATCTTTGTCATTCTCAGTGTGGCACTCCCAGGGAGATGATGATCATAATGAAAAGTGAACATAAGTAGAAAGATATGGGAAACTGGAAATGGTGGAACTCCAGGTGACTGCCATTCTAGGAAAGGATACTGTAGATGGTTGTCAGAATAGTCCTCTTCAGTGCATGGTATTGTAGCCATGTGACTTTTATTCTGTAAGTTGTCAGTTCAGTGACTTACCTGATCAAATGCTTTGTTCTCTGATGTCACCTTAGGTCAGGTCTGTACTAGAAAAGGTTTGCTGGTATAGCTATAACATCAAACCCTGCTACTATTGTCATAGTTTATACTGGTATGAAAGTGCTTTTGCCAGGATAGCTTATGCCAGTTCCCCAAAGGAAAGAAGCCATATCGGCAAAATGACTTTTTGTTTTGGCCTGCGTCTACACAAGGGCTTTTCTCAGAATAAAAATGTGACCAAAATCACACCCCTAAGCAGCCTTAATATACTAGTAAAAGTTTCTAGTCTAGACCAGTCCCCAGATATCTGTGAATAGGAAATAGCTCACTTTTATGCTAAATACTAACATCCTATACAACTGGAAGAACCTTACAATGGTGAAGTAATGGCTGGGTTTTCTTTCTATAGGAGGAGAGCAAAACTTGGTTCATTATTGGTGCCCTATTGTCTGTATACACAACTCCCATTGTGCACAGCATGGGGCGAAGTATGTAGCAGAATTTTTTCCCCATATTTCATGTTGCACCAATTAGGAAATCTGGCTTCATTAGCTGTGCAGTGTCACTCCAGTATTTGCTGGTGCACAAGAGGGGAATATACCCAACCTTCACCTAGGGGTAATCTCTTTGGAGTGGTGTGCACTAGAGGCAGTATTGTTGGATGCTAAGCATTCACGCATTAAGCCTCTGGAGTACAGGCAGCAGTAATTTGGTTGCCTCTGTTATAGGAGTGGGAAGGAGGCACCCTCTTTCCTTTCCTTCCTAGTGCCCCTATTTAGAGGCTGCCATAACTTAGTTCATATTATCTCAGAGCAGGAACTTCTCATAGACTTGGCAACAGCTCACTTCAAGAATTCATCTTTGTTTCATCTACCTAAAAATGGAACAAGTCAATAAAGACTCCAACTGCTGGAGAAGCTGGGGTTTTCTAGCTGTTTGTGCCATCTAAGATCATGATGCTGTTCTGCTAGTCCATGTGAAATTCTAAAATGACTCTATTGCCTCCGATTGTAAAATAATCAATTATTCATTTTTAAGTTTTCATGGCTTGTCTGCCCACAGAATGATTGATGAATGTTGGGTGAAAAAGCACTTTGGAAATGCAGCGCTTTGCTGCACTTGCAAAAGCTTAAAAAATACTCAAATTTTGATTGTTAGCAAAAAGCCCTTTTCCCCAGAGCACCTGAAAGCTGAACATCTCATTATTTTGTATTCTGTGCTCATTCTCATTCTCTTTAGAGGCTGACTACCTGTCCAACTAGCCATGCACACTGTCACAGCTGAGGTGACCTTAGTTCACCCTAATGTGTTTTTTGGCTTCTTTAATAACTCTTCTGTGGTTGCCCGATATAATATTAGTGGGCTGTAATTTGGTAGGTTTCTATTCATGTGTAGTCTTGTTTTCTTTCCTGTAAAAGGACATTTCTTTCATTTCTGCAATTAAAAATGTAGTGTGAGAATAAGATCAAGAGGATAGATGCTCTTTCCTGTCCTCCTTGCTGGGTGTTTTAAAGGTGTGATGGGTGTTTTCTTTATTTTTGCTTTTACAGACATTTCTGTGCTTTTTTTTTGTCACCTGAAGCCTAATGCCAATAAAAGGGACTTTATGTTCTCAATAATTCTCAGTGACATGTAGTTTACATCAGTGTCTAAGAAAAACTTTCTACAGATCCGTCTGCTCCAGAGAGAAAGTATAGTGTCTTTGAATTGGAGATCGATAAATGTAGAATGGATGTATTGTTTTGATCTCTTTGGGAGGTGTTTAGCCCCATTTTAGATGACTAAACTGAGGCATAGGAAGTTTCTGTTCAAAATGATGTACACTGTGTGGCAGAGTTGTGATTTTTATTTAGATCTCCCGAGACTCAGCCCGGTGCTTTAACTTTTCTTTCTGCATTGTTCCTCACATGTCCAGCAAATACCTTACTTTGTTGGTCAACAGCATTTATGCTAGAAACAAGTGTGCTGTGTACAGAAGCAACTTGAAATGACTCTGACACAGTTTCAGGATCACACACAAGTTTTTCCCATGGGGCTTGACTGAACTTCAGTAACATTGCAGTGCGCAACAAGAGGCCAATACACTTTTCATACTTTATTAAATGGCCATATTCTTCACTGTGTCAAAGATGATACCTGCAGGAATAAGCAAATGTTAAACAGAAAATCTAAAAAATCAGAAATGTTTTAATATCTCCATTATATTTGGAGCCAAATCCAGCCTTCCAGCTGTGGAAGGTCCAAGACTCAGCAGTAACACCACATTTACACTGGGTTGAGGTAATGTCAGGATGTACTCGCTGCTGGATGGTGCCCCCTTCTGGCAATTCTGGCAATTAGATCTGCTCAGTTCAATGTCCCCTCTCTTCTCTTCCACCATTTCACTCTTCTCCCACTCACAGAGTCGCAGTACAGCTGCTTCGTGACTTGGCCCTCCGGCCAGGTCACACTGTGTTTCCCCTTGCGGGGGAGTCTTTCCAAGTCTCTCTACACAAGCAGCCTCATGCCTGCTGCCTTGACTATGTCAATCCTGCAGTGACTCAGTCTTCCCATTCATTGCCCCCAAGCAGTACCACTCTGCAGTGGATGTCAGGAACTCAAGTCTGCCCTCTGCACTGGGTTCCAATCTAGGGCCCTACAGCAAGCAGTTATGGTCTTACTGCTCTCTTCCCGGACTACCTCTCTCTTAGGCCTACTAGGTAAACCCTTTCTCATGAGTTCCTATCCCCCTTCTTTCTCCCTTACATCAGAGAGACTGCAGGCTTCCTCTGGTTCCCCCGTTGCAAGCCTCCTTGCTTTATAGAAGCCCCATTTGTTCCCTCACAGGTGAGCTTCCTTCTAATTATCTCCCACCACACCTCAAATCTCCCTGCTTTGCAGCTTAATTGGCTGATTTGACCCATCTGACCCACTTCAGCTTTTTCATGGCCAGTGTGGGGAGTACACCCTATCACAAGTGTTTAGGAAAAAGGCCATATAGTGGACTCTGTAGCTTCCTGAGAGACATAGAGCTGTATGTAGATTGGCCTGGGGAGAGGTAGAGCATGCTCAATGGTCCTGGGAATGTTCAGATTCTTGAATCCCAGCTCCCTGATGGGCAGTGACTGCAGAATCCCCAATTACCCTATGCTCTGCCCCAGGGTTGGAAAGAAGATTCCATTCGCCTCCAACAGTGTCTCTGTTTTACTTTTTTATTAGGTTTTGTGTGCAGAGAACCAGGATTTTACCTTGGGAAGTTAGTATTGTATTACTCTAATTAATAAATGCTTTATGAGAGAACACTAGCCCACGATTACAGAATTAAGGTGGAGCTTTCAACCTTCACACTGTATTTCCTGACTTTAATGTGCTTGACTTCACAAACTTAATGTTGGATTAATGCAAGGAGGCTGTTTTTGCATGGAATAAATCTCTTAAGTATTGTCTCTTTCGGTTATTTTGTGCAGGTGAACTGACTGCAACTTAGGTTTTAGAGAAGTTGAAAATCATCATCAAAACAAATGTTTTTCCCCCATGCCATGAAATGTCTCAACAAAAAATTGCTCACAGGACAGAGTTATTAAACATTCTGCATACTGATTTGCATGGCTATACTTCTATTTGGATAAAAATATAGGAGCAATGATAAGAAGTGGAAGACCAGCAAAGGGTTCATTCCTTTCAGTCCACCAAGATGTATTAGAAGAGTACATCCTGAGCTAGAAGTGCATTGCCATGAGTGTGGTTGATTCTCCCACTCCTGCTGCCTGCAAACATGCCTCTAAGGTGCATAGATGTGTGTGGAGGATTCACTTTACACTGGTCTCCTTGTGGAGATAATTGGGCCATGATTATTTTTGTTTTAGTACAGGCTTGGTACTGTGACTGCTTTGTCATCACATATGCTCAAGGGAAGGAGAAGAGGACTGATGTTGAAAAGAAACTGGATTATTTCCAAGGATTGCATAATAAGAAATAATACACTAATATATTTAAAAAGCTAAGATTACATACAACAATCTGCTCTTGTAATTTGCTCTAATAACACTGATGTCATAACATGAACTGCCTATCGTGTTTCACATACCATGTTTTATTCTGTCTGGATCCTTAATGACTCATATTGTCAGTTTTTGCTTGATTCTTATTCAAAATGCTTTCCTATATTGCACATTTCAAAATCTTCTTTGCCTTTTTTTATTACCTGCATATTCTGTGCACATGGTTTAATCTAATACTTTGATCACCTCTCATCCCCTGAGGTCTCTTTTTCTGGTCTGTAATCTGTTTTCTATTTCTGTGGAAGCAACTGCAGCTGCTTGTGTGGGTGTGTATTCATGTGGGTATGCATGCATATATATATATATTTTTGCCTTTGGTTTCATTATCTCATTTGTTTACATTGCATGGCATACTCCATATGATCCACCTATCAGAATTCTTCATTTGTTTACTTTGGCCTTCTGTATTTATACTTGTCCAGAATTGGACAATTCTTTTACCAAATGAGGATATGTATCTGGCTATAAATATGTACTTTCAAAAAGGACATTTCTGTACCAAAAACATATGGCCCAAATACAGATCTTTGCAGATTTCACATGTTCTTCCACCTTGAACTGTGGTTTTAAAATTTTCCTTTTGTTTTCTGTTCCTACATTTTTTTTTTAAATTATCTGATCTTTAAATCAGTCAGTAGCTGACTGGTCCATCAGTGGTCATTTATCCCGTTCCCCATGTTTTCTGGTTCTTTAAAGTGACAGATCTTTCCCTATTCCAAAGTTGCAGCAACGTCTATCCAGCTGTCTTGAACAACTAACCAAAGATCAAACTGGGGTGTAGTTTTATTACAGCAAAACAAAAACAAGGTGGGTGAGGTAATATTTTTTATTGGACCAAATTCTGTTGGTGAGGGAGACAAGGTTTCAAGCTTACACAGAGCTCTTCTTCAGGTCTGGGAAACGTACTCAGTGCCACAGCTAAACACAAGATGGAACAGATGGAATTGAAAAAGTTAAGATTACATTTAATTTTAAACTCATAGATTCATAGATACTAAGGACAGAAGGGACCATTCTGATCATCTAGTCCGACCTCCTGCACAACGCAGGCCACAGAATCTCACCCACCCACTCCTACAAAAAACCTCACCTATGTCTGAGCTATTGAAGTCCTCAAATCGTGGTTTAAAGACTTCAAGGAGCAGAGAATCCTCCCTCAAGTGACCCGTGCCCCATGCTACAGAGGAAGGCGAAAAACCTCCAGGGCCTCTCCAATCTGCCCTAGAGGAAAATTCCTTCCCGACCCCAAATATGGTGATCAGCTAAACCCTGAGCATGTGGGCAAGATTCACCAGCCAGATACTACAGAAAATTCTTTCCTGGATAACTCAGATCCCATCCATCTAATATCCCATCTCAGGGGATTCGGCCTATTTACCCTGAATATTTAAAGATCAATTAATTACCAAAATCACATTATCCATCCTACCATCTCCTCCATAAACTTATCGAGTAGAATCTTAAATACAACATGGTTTTACAAAAGGTAGATCGTGCCAAACCAACCTGATCTCCTTTTTTGAAAAAAGAAAAGGAGTACTTGTGGCACCTTAGAGACTAACAAATTTATAAGAGCATAAGCTTTCGTGAGTTACAGCTCACTTCATCGGATGCATTTCTCCGTAGCTGTAGCTCACGAAAGCTTATGCTCTAATAAATTTGTTAGTCTCTAAGGTGCCACAAGTACTCCTTTTCTTTTTGCGAATACAGACTAACACGGCTGCTACTCTGAAACCCATTTTTTGAAAAAGTAACAGTTTTTTTAGATAAAGGAAACGCAGTGGATCTAATTTATCTAGATTTCAGTAAGGCGTTTGATACCGTGCCACATGGGGAATTATTAGTTAAATTGGAGAAGATGGGGATCAATATGAACATCAAAAGGTGGATAAGGAATTGGTTAAAGGGGAGACTGCAACGGGTCTTACTGAAAGGCGAACTGTCAGGCTGGAGGGAGGTTACCAGTGGAGTTCCTCAGGGATCGATTTTGGGACCAATCTTATTTAATTTTTTTATTACTGACCTTGGCACAAAAAGTGGGAGTGTGCTAATAAAGTTTGCAGATGATACAAAGCTGGGAGGTATTGCCAATTCGGAGAAGGATCAAGATATTATACAGGAGGATCTGGATGACCTTGTAAACTGGAGTAATAGTAATAGGATGAAATTTAATAGTGAGAAGTGTAAGGTTATGCATTTAGGGATTAATAACAAGAATTTTAGTTATAAGTTGGGGACGAAATTAAACTGTTGTGTCTTGTATTTAGCTGTGGCACTGAGTATGTTTCCCAGACCTCATATATTCATAGACTTTACGGTCAGAAGGGACCATCATGATCATCTAGTCTGACCTGCACATTGCAGGCCACAGAACCTCACCTGCCCACTCCTGAAATACACCCCTAACCTCTGGCAGAGTTACTGAAGTCGTCAAATAATGGTTTAAAGATGTCAAGTTACAGAGAATTCATCATTTACACTAGCTTAAACCTGCAAGTGACCCATGTCCCATGCTGCAGAGGAAAGCGAAACACCCCCCACCCTCCAGGTCTCTGCCAATTTGACCCAGGGGAAAATTCTTTCTGGACCCCAAATATGATAATCATTAGACCCTGAGCATCAAGGCAAAACTCACCAGACAGATACCTGGGAAAGAATTCGCTGTACTGACTCAGAGCCCTCCCCATCTAGTGTCCTGTCTCCAGCAGTTGGGGATTTTTGCTACAGGCAGTCGCCAATGGGCCACATGCCATTGTAGGCAATCTCATCATACCATGCCCTTCATAAACTTATCAAGCTCAGTCTTGAAGCCAGATAGGTTTTTTGCCCCCATTGCCCCCCTTGGAGGGCTGTTCCAGAACTTCACTCTTCTGATGGTTAGAAACCTTTGCCTGATTTAAAGCCTAAACTTGTTGATGGCTAGTTTATATCCATTTGTTTTTGTGTCTATATGGGCCACTTAACTTAAATAACTCCTCTCCAGTCCCTGGTATTCATCCCTCTGATGTATTTATAGAGAGCAATCATGCCTCCCCTCAACTCTCTTTTGGTTAGGCTAAACAAGCCAAGCTCTTTGAGTTTCCTCTCATGAGGTAGGTTTTCCATCCCTCGGATCACCCTAGTAGTCCTTCTCTGCACCTGTTCCAGTTTGATTCATCCTGTGATCAACCAATACACCCACATCTTTCTCCTCCTCTGTCATTTCCAACTGATAATTTCTCATCTTATAGCAAAAATTCTTGTAGTTAGTCCTTAAATGCATGACCTTGCACTTTGCACTATTAAATTTCATCCCATTTCTATTACTCCAGTTTACAAGGTCATCCAGTTCTTCTTGTATGATATTCCAGTCCTCCTCTGTATTGGCAATACCTCCCAACTTTGTGTCATCCGCACATTTTATTAGCGCACACTCACTTTTTGTGCCAAGATCAGTAATAAAAATGTTAAATAAGATTTGGTCCCAAGACTGATCCCTGAGGAACTCCACTAGAAACCTCCCTCCAGCCTGACAGTTCACCTTTCAGTATGACCTGTTGTAGTCTCCCCTTTAACCATTTCCTTATCTACCTTTCAATACCGCATATTAACCCTCATCTTCTCCAATTAAACTAATAATTTCCTATGTAGAACTATATCAAATGGCTTACTGAAATCCTCTGTCTAAACAAATCAGTTATTTTTTCAAAGAAGGTGATCCAAGTTGATCTGGCATGATCTACCTTTTGTAAAACCATGTTATATTTTATCGTAATTACTGTTCACCTCTGTCTTTAACTACTTTCTTTTCAAAATTTGTTCCAAGACCTTGCATACACTTGACATCAAACTAACAGGCCTGTAGTTTCATGGATCACATTTTTTCCCTTTCTTAAAAATAAGAATAGCAATTCTCCAGTCATAGGGTACGACACCCAAGTTTATAGATTCATTAAAAATCCTTGCTATTGGGCTTGCAATTTCATATGCCAGTTCCTTTAATATTCTTGGATGGAGGTTATGTGGGCTCCCAGATTTCATCCCATTAAGCTGTTTGAGTTTGACTTCCACCTCGGATATGGTAATTTCTACCTCCATAGCCTCATTGCCATTAGAGTCCCTGCCACTACCCATAAGCTCTTCATTAAAAACTGAGGCAAAGTATTTGTTTAGCTGTGGGGCCAGGCCTAGATCATCTTTAATCTTTATCCCATCCTCATTGCTTAGAGGTCCCACTTCTTCTTTCCTTGTTTTCTTATTTATATGGCTACGGAGTCTTTTAATATTAGTTTTAATTCCCTTTGCAAGGTCCAACTCTACTTCCCTTTGGGCAGTTCTCACTTTATGCTTAGACTTTCTGACCTCCATGACGTAGCTTTCCTTGCTGATCCATCCCATCTTCCATTCCTTGTAGGCATTCTGCTTTCTCTTAATCATCCGTTTGAGATGCTTGCTCATCCATCTTGGTCTTCCCAATTAATTTTTTCCCCTTGCTTGGGATGCAGGCTTCAGATACTTTCTTCGACTTTGACTTAAAGTAATTCCAAGGCTTCTCCACATTCAGATCCTTTAGTTCTTAAATCTAGTCCTCTTCCCTCACGAATTCCCTTCATTTTTTAAAGTTAGCTCTTTGAAATCAAGGACCTGTGCTGCAGATCTATTTTTGTTTATCCTTCCATTTAGTTTAAACTGAATTAGCTAACGATCACTTGAACCAAGGTTTTCTTTTACAACCAGTTCTTCTATGAGGTCCTTACTACTCACCAATATCAAATCTAAAATGGCATCACCTCTTGTTGGTTCAGCAACTATTTGGTGAAGAAATCTGTCAGCTATCACATCCAGGAAAATCTAGGCCCTACTATTATTGATAACACTTGTCCTCCCATATATATATCTGGGAAGTTAAAGTCTCCCATAATCAAACAATTCCCAGTAGTTTTTATTTCATTAACTACATTAAAGAGGTCTCTGTCCATATCCAAATTGGATCCTGGTGGTCTGTAGTATGCACCAAGCACTATATCGGAGAACATCTAGTAGTTTTCTTCCCAAAAGTGATTTTGGCCCTAACAGACTTTGTCTTATCCATTCCATCACTTCTAATTTCTTTATAGTCTACTTCATCATTAATGTACAATGCTACTCCACCATCTTTGCCTTTAGTTCTGTCTTTCCTGAACAGCACATACCCTTCAATGCCTGTACTCCAGTCATGCCTACTATTCCACCATGTTTCTCTTATCCCTATAATATCTGGTTTCACTTCCTGCACAGTAGTTCTAGTTCCTCCATTTTGTTACCCAGGCTCCTTGCATTGATGTACAAACATCTTAATTGTTGCTGTTTGGCTTCGCCCACATTCCTCACCCGACTGGGTACAGTCATTCTACTGCCAGTGTTGCCTGTCTGGTATCAGTACTATCCTTCCTCTTAATGGCCATTCTCCTACCCACTGCTGTTCCTTTCTCTATTGCTGTATCCTTTCTTATTTGATTTTCCTCCCTCTCAATGTTAAAATCAGGGAGGAGATTACGTGAACATCTCCCAGTGGTCTCCCAATAGTTCCTAGTTTAAAGCTCTTTTAATGAGTTGTGCCAGCCTCCATACTCTGGTGGAGTCCATCCCATGAGAACAGTCCTCTATCCATAAATGCCTCCCAGTGGTCAAATATCCCAAAACCCTCCTTATAGCACCACTGCCTGAGCCATCTGTTGATCATCATCATCATCCTATCTCGCCTTTGTTCTCTGCCTCTAGGGACAGGCAGAATCCCACTGAAGATCACTTGAGTCTCCATTTCCTTAAGCGTCTTCCCCAGCCTGACATAGTCTCCCGTGATCTATTCTAGTGATCTGAAGAAGATCTCTGTGTAAGCATGAAAGCTTTTCTCTCTCACCAACAGAAGTTGGTCCAATAAAAGAAATTGCCTCACCACCTTGTTTAATCTAATATCCTGGGACAAGCATGTCTACAACAACACTGCATACAGCAGAACAAAGTGCATTTTGGATGCATCTTTCCCAGAATGCTCTTGCTTCTGCTGCTGTAGTGTTTCAGAGGGACAGGATCATTGAGACTGCAATTTCAGTGAGTATTCATACAAATCTAAAGCGAGGTCTAATTTGCCCATTTAAAACACTTAGTTTTAGTGGTTCAAGTTTCTATCCAACCCTCTCAAAGCCTACATTAGTCTATTCTATTTGATATAGGATTTTTACACCCAGCTCATCAGAGTACTTGACTTGTTTCTTGACTTTAGCAAAGCTTTTGACACGGTCTCCCACAGCATTCTTGTCAGCAAGTTAAGGAAGTATGGGCTGGATGAATGCACTATAAGGTGGGTAGAAAGCTGGCTAGATTGTCGGGCTCAACGGGTAGTGATCAATGGCTCCATGTCTAGTTGGCAGCCGGTGTCAAGTGGAGTGCCCCAGGGGTCGGTCCTGGGGCCCGTTTTGTTCAATATCTTCATAAATGATCTGGAGGATGGTGTGGATTGCACTCTCAGCAAATTTGCGGATGATACTAAACTGGGAGGAGTGGTAGATACGCTGGAGGGGAGGGATAGGATACAGAAGGACCTAGACAAATTGGAAGATTGGGCCAAAAGAAATCTAATGAGGTTCAATAAGGATAAGTGCAGGGTCCTGCACTTAGGATGGAAGAATCCAATGCACCGCTACAGACTAGGGACCGAATGGCTCGGCAGCAGTTCTGCGGAAAAGGACCTAGGGGTGACAGTGGACGAGAAGCTGGATATGAGTCAGCAGTGTGCCCTTGTTGCCAAGAAGGCCAATGGCATTTTGGGATGTATAAGTAGGGGCATAGCGAGCAGATCGAGGGACGTGATCGTTCCCCTCTATTCGACACTGGTGAGGCCTCATCTGGAGTACTGTGTCCAGTTTTGGGCCCCACACTACAAGAAGGATGTGGATAAATTGGAAAGAGTACAGCGAAGGGCAACAAAAATGATTAGGGGTCTAGAGCACATGACTTACGAGGAGAGGCTGAGGGAGCTGGGATTGTTCAGTCTGCAGAAGAGAAGAATGAGGGGGGATTTGATAGCTGCTTTCAACTACCTGAAAGGGGGTTTCAAAGAGGATGGCTCTAGACTGTTCTCAATGGTAGCAGATGACAGAACGAGGAGTAATGGTCTCAAGTTGCAATGGGGGAGGTTTAGATTGGATATTAGGAAAAACTTTTTCACTAAGAGGGTGGTGAAACACTGGAATGCGTTACCTAGGGAGGTGGTAGAATCTCCTTCCTTAGAGGTTTTTAAGGTCAGGCTTGACAAAGCCCTGGCTAGGATGATTTAACTGGGACTTGGTCCTGCTTTGAGCAGGGGGTTGGACTAGATGACCTTCTGGGGTCCCTTCCAACCCTGATATTCTATGATTCTATGATTCTATGATTCTATACTTGAGCTCATTCCAGGAGTACATTAAGCAATGTGACTAGCATCTATTATGGGCCATGTGTCTTCCCATTGAACTTGATGAGAGTTGAACTGAGCTCTAAAGTAATAGTTGGCTTCCCTTTCCTCACAGGGGCTATCGAAAAAACCCTAGATGGAAAACAGCCGGTTCCCAAGTATGGCCCACATGGGAATTAGCCAACTTCCTAAGGCCTAATAGCTCAATGTGAATAATATTAAATTGTGTAGAATGTCTTTTTTCCCCAGAACATACTTTGTGTGTTTAACCTGCTCCCCCAAAACAAAGCACCAATAAAAAACCTTCGCTAAGCTTGCATCTCCCGCTTTCCTGATACTTTAAAGTGCCCAACATCTCATCAGAGGGCACTTTGGGTGGATGTGTGAGAAAGACACACTCACAGTACTCTGTGAATGATAGCCCCTGTCAGTAGTGCAGTATCAAACGCTTTGAAGTGCAAATAAATTATGTACATGGATGTTCATTGAACAAATTCGTAATTATTATTCCCATGAATATTTTGTAATTTTTTTTAACTGATATTTTCAGTATCATCCCAGCAGATATTCAGATGGGTCTATGTAGTTCCCTTGATCCTCTTCCTCCCCCACCCCCATTCCTTTGAAAAATCTAAATTTAACTAGTAACTGTCCAGTTCCTGGTTATCAACTCCTTCCTTATTGTACAATCAAAAAGCTTTGTCAAAGGGTTTCCTTTTCTCTGGCTACCAGGCTTCCTTCTGAATCCTAGGATGTAACTCTCCTGATCCAGCTCTTTGTCATAATGAATAGTTTTTAATCACCTTATTTGTCTCCATACGCTGGTAAATACTTTTTAAACGTTTACTAGTCCCTGAAGAAAACCACATCTCAGTACTGGATACTTCCTTCTGTTTCATTTGTGAATTCTGGGACAAAATAGAAGATCATTTAGACCTTTAGTGTTCTGAATATTTTCTGTCACTAACTTTCTTTTTTTCTTTTTTCTTCAGAGGTCCAATTGTTAGCTTGTTACTTATGTATTTAATCCTTTATCATTACTTTTAGCTGTTTGTTTCACTTGCTACTTTAGTCTTCAGTTTTTGTCTTTATACTCATTTCTTGTCTCCCTTTCCTGATATTTTACATGACTGGTATTTATTTAACTTTACCCTAATGTGCTTAAACAGGACCCAAAGTAATCTAACTAGGCTATGTCTACACTTATGCAGTGTATAGTGTAGAGACACTGCATGCCCAGCTAGAATGGGCATAATTAGTGGTGTAGACATTGAGTCCGTAGAGTTAGAGTGCCCTGGATGCCTGAACCCACAGGGTATATACTTTCCTTGGCTTTCCACACCCAAGCAGTACTTCCCATGTCTACACTGCTCTTTTTAGCTTCCCCCTCTGCCAGAGCCTTTCACTGTGGTGTGTAGCTACATGTGTAGTGCCTATACTCTATATGCCGCCGTAAGCATAGACCTAACTGGAGTGCATGTAAGTTAAGATGTTTGTACAGTGTAGGAGATAGGTCCCTGTAATCCTGTGTCCCTGAATTGGTATTGTCTTTAAAGGCATTCATACTTTAATATATTTTCTATTCTCATGTTTATTATTATATGTTTTAGTTCTGTAAGTCTGGATAGAAATAGCGTTAAACATAGGGAGACCATATTTCCCTATGCTGAATACGGGACACTTGGTAAAATTACTCTTATTCAAACAAGTTCAGTGGCAATCAATCAGAACTATGCAGTACAAACATTCAAAAAACATACAAACCCATTAAAAAGAAATACTGTGTAGTTGGATTCTTTTTATTTACCTTCTTATCTTTAAGGCTCTAGGGTTCACACAGGTTAACACAGGGAGGGGTGACACACACTCCCCTTATTTCCCCCCCCCCCCACATAGTGTACAATCATGGAATAATCAGGCCATCTGAGTTTTTTCCATACACTTGTAAGAAGCTGTATTATGCCCTGAAGTGTGAAGACTTATATCCTATCCATTTTTTCCTATCTAACATATCTGTATATGCTCTCATGAACCACATAAACATCTAATCCTTTTCTGAAAACCTATTAAGCTCTTGATTTCAACAATACCGTGTGCTTATGTGAGTTCCATAAGTAAATTATCCAATTTATAACAGAGCATTTTCTTCTGTCAGCTTTAAATTTGCTGCCCTCCAGTGTCATTGAATATCCCTTTGGTTTTTGTATTATGAAAGTGGACAACTAAGTGCCTGATCTACCTTTTTCAATACCCTTCATTATTTTTATCGGTTCCTATCTTGTCTTTTATTTGGGCCTGATCCAGCGCCGGGTGATATCAATGGAAAGACTCTACTGACTTGGGCATTGGATCAAGCTTTCTGTACTTCTCCAACTAGTTCAGACACTGTGAACCTGTGTGGAAAAAAGTCTGTGTTTTTGTTGCCTAAATCTGTACAGTAGGTACTATCTTATCCTCCTCATTCCACCTAATCACTGCAAATGACAAAACTTTCAAAAAAAAATTATGTATTCTGCAACCAGCATACATGGAAAGATTCACGTTACTATTTTCCACTCTTTACCTTGTGACTTTGTTGCTAATGGTAAGAGGCTCAGATAAAGCAACTAATGGCCAAAGGAATGCAGTGCTGCTATATACTTGTACATATCTAGTCCATGTATACATATAATTCTAGAACACTTCAGTGACTCTCACTTCAGAATGGGGTAAACCTTTGTGTGTATTTTGTTTACCAATATTAAATAGAATAAAGAAGCTCTTTCAATCTATTTTGAAGTTCAGGATGGAGACCTATGATTTGTGGGGGTTTTAATCTGTTGTCTACAAAGGGGACAAAAGTGAAAAAATGAAGGAGGGAGTGTTGTATCAGCTCTTCAGAGGAACTTTTCTTCCTGCCACTCACAGGTAACTCCTGTTAATATAAGTGGGGTTACATGTAGTAATGTGTATTTACAGAGCACACATCATTGTAGTATCTGAGTGTACTAAATATCATAGTTGAAAATTTGGCCTAGTCACTCCCTTTTATAAAAGGAACAGATAAAAGAATATTTGTACACCATTTTATGTTGTATTTGTATAACATGTAGGTAGCCACTTTCCATCTCCATGAGATTATTTGGCAACTATTTTGGCAATATACTTAGTTCTAGAAAGAACTACACTACAGCTAACAAAAGCATTTCTCTCCTGACTTGACTGTCTATACTTTATGTCTTCAGTTAAACTTATAGGAATAGAGGTAACAGAGTTTCCAGCTATCTTTTTGTAGAATCAAAAAAAAAGAAAAGGAAAAAAAAGAAAAAGAAAAAGAAAATGTACCAAACTTCTTCTTAGTATAGACCAGACATTTGCCAAATAATAAATATTAAATATTTAAGAGAATCAGAAACCTTTGCAATTTGCTCCAACAAGTATTTCAGAACACTGATAATTGAACTTAATTTCAGATTACAATATTCAGATGTAAACTTCCTAGCAAATGTTTATAGATAGTATGTTTGTTTGTTAGGTGATTTTGTAACATAGCATCAAGGGGTAACATAATAATTGTCCATGTCTTTCAGTTTGTACTAGTGCCATTTGGTGATTCTGAATAGTATTACAGAACCCATTACTCTGTAGCTTGAAAGACAGAATGTGGAGTCTTGCTTAGTTGGCTAACTTCCTAGGATTTCACATTCATTAAAAATCCTGTGCAAAGACACATCTTGGATCTGTTCCTACATATGACATAAGTCAATCTTAGATATAAGCTTATGGGAGCAATTCCTGAGCTATGGTCCCTCTTTGAGGCTTGTACCTAGTGCCAATGAGTTTTAGCCTAGAGGCAATTAGCTGAAGCATTCCTGGTGAGTGGAGGTAATATACATCAGAGCTGGAGGGCCAATCTTGTTGGTAACTGAAGCCTGAGCTTCTTAGCGCTTTGTAAATAGCGACCAGCACACTGTGTTTCAGCTGGACATCTACTGGCAGCTGGTTCAGACAGTGGAGCACAGGTACAATGTTTTTTTTGTTGGCCCACAGCACATGTACATCAGGAGAAACTACACATCTCACTTCTTCAGGTTTTTAAACCATGTTCATCACAGTGGTTGGTATGTGAGCCCTAAATGGGAGTTACATGTGTGCATCCAATGGCAGAATCTAGCCCATTAGCTCTTAACTACAATTTGTTTAGAGTATCTAAGGACCCTTTAAAAAGCCTTTTGGATTATAACAACTATGTCAACCCCCAATAACGTGATTCTAAAGTGGGTCAAAATGGGGAAGTTAGTGAGTAACCCCATATGCTTTGGTGCCTATATGGAAATACTACATAAACAGCCCTACTTTTGCCAACTCCTAGTCACATAACATATTTCTGTTATCACACGGTAACAGCTTGTTGAAGTAGTTGCATTTCAAATGCCCTCTCACTTTTTCACTAATATCTCTACCCGTCAGGTATTGTCCTTTGTTCATCATGAAGTGACTTAGAGGGACAGAAGCACAGGGTGGAGAGTGCCAGGATAGGTGCAGCAGGGAAGAAACAATAATGACAACCTAATCATGGCAGAAATAGCAAAAGACCCCAGCTGTTCAAGAAACCCTCCTGTTAGCTTTCTTTTTTTATTCCTCAAAGCAGGATAACATTTAATGGCCGTTTGGAGTTAAGCTGTAAATGGCCTTAACTGATCTGTATTGCCTCCTCTGAAGACTTGAAAAGAGGGTTTGTTTGTTTGCATTTACCTGTTTTAAATCTTCTAAGCTTAAAATGGGCCCCCCAAAATCTGTCCTCTTCTTGTATGGTTTAAATTCTGTGGCTTGTGTTAATCTGAGAGACTGGGTTCTAATCTGATTGATTTGTTAACTTCTACTGTCAAGCTTCAGTGGAAATAATGGAGTCTGACAGTTCCAATACAATAAATATATATAGAGAGTACAGCGTTGATTTTCTGTGCTAACCTACTTCTAACAAGCACCTGTGTGCTATACTATTTCCATGTAAATGTGAAGTTTGACATTTTGTTGGGATCACTGACAAAACTACTGTTAAAATTCTAAGAGAATAGAGATCTTTCACTGAAAATCTTTGGTTAAAAAACGTGTCTCCAAACATCGTTGTCTCTTCCTTTCTATCTGTTTGTATTTGGCCTTTACTTCTCATTCCTTTCAAATAGACAAAAAGCTTTACTTTATATAAACACTGACCCTGAAAGGCCAGTATTTCCAAAGTGCTTGTGACTTAAAGGAGCCTGATTTTTTGAGGACAGATGCTCAGCATTTTCTGAAAATTGGGCCTTTAAGGTGCCTCAAGTTAGGGTGTCTCAGTTTTGAGGTATCTACTTTGGAATTCTTGGCCCAAATCCCCTACCCATCTGGATATGTGGGTTTTTTAAATTGAAATCAGATAGTCTGGCGCATTAACATACATTGTTGTCCCAATATACATAGATAATATACATAATTGTTCTAATAGATGCACCCAAAATGAAACTTTGCATTTCACTGAAATTTGGAGGCTGGTTCAGAGTCATCTACCCCTATTGTTTTGGTTCTCTGTTGGGCTCAAAACAAGAAAGGGTCTAATTCCAGATCCAGTCTGGATACAGCCCAGGATGGTGTATCTGTTGCAACAGCATAGATCATGAGATTTTTATCATTCATGAAGATAGAAATGTAATGAGTTCTCTGCAGTTTTGTGCTAAAATCCTGGGGAAACGGTTTGTAAGGTATTTATTTGAGCATAAGCTTTCGTGAGCTACAGCTCACTTCATCGGATGCATTTTTCTTTTCTTTTTGCGAATACAGACTAACACGGCTGCTACTCTGAAACCTGTCAGTTTGTAAGGTTGTGGCTCTTTTGAACTAGGTCCCTAATGGTGGGAAACTCTTACAGCACTAGTTAAGGAGATGCGTTGCTTACCTCAAGTTAGGAAGAGGTATAGGAGTTCCTTTCAGTTCTGTTGACTTGAACCCTAGTTCAATCATAATGTGGACCTTGTCAATTCCCCTCTATGCATATATTCTTATGGGGATAAATCCTGAAGTTCTTATGTGGATACAGTTACCACTGAAGTAAATGAGAAATTTACCTGAGTAAAGACCTTCAGGAGTTGTGACATGGAGAAGTCAGTATCAGTGATAATGATTATATGAAAGCTCTTTAAAATGTAACTGGTAAAGAAGAGCTACATTTACAATATCTATCAATATTTTTATTCTATTTAAATGACTAGATGGCTAATTCTTTTAAAAAATAGCATGGTCAAATGTTATAAGTAGCAATTGGAGTAGAGAATTCCAGTTCTGCTTGCAGATTCATTGAGGATCTTACTATATTACCCAGTAAATACAAAATGCCAGGACGGAAGTCTTAGTTTGATTTGGATCATATAGATTCAAATTTAAAACACAAGTATTGATTCTTTTTTTTTTTTGCCAGTCACCAGGCTAGAATTCTTTAACTCCAAATTAAAAAAACAAAACAAAACATGGTCCTTCGTTGTGTCTCCAGCTTTGCAGTTCATATTCTGTTCTTCTCTTATGGAATAATATAGGGGACTACAAAGTTTATTGTGGCATAGTTGCAATCTCTCAGTAGCCGTTAAAGCAACAATGCAAGATTTTGATTTGGTTGGTGCTGTACAGTAATTTCCAGATATTTCTTGATGTCTGATCTTGGTTGGCATTTTGTCTGAGGGGAGTTCTAATTTGATTCCAACAGAGGTTCTACTTAGAGGTTTATTATGCTATCTAAAAATTGAATAAATTCAATGGATTTAATTAAAATTCAAGCCTAACAGCTCCTGGACTTAAAGATGACAGGAAGACTGGTCTAATGGTTAAGAAACTAAAATGATGTATTTGAAATGTGGGATCAATTCCTGACTCTGTCCCAGACTTCCTGTGTGACGCTGGACAAATCATAAAAAGAAAAGGAGTACTTGTGGCACCTTAGAGACTAACAAATTTATTTGAGCATAAGCTTTCGTGAGCTACAGCTCACTTCATCGGATGCATTTGGTGGAAAATAAAGAGGGGAGATTTATATACATACAGAGAACATGAAACAATGGGTTTTATCATACACACTGTAAGGAGAGTGATCACTTAAGATGAGCCATCACCAGCAGCGGGGGGGGGGAGGGGAAAGGAGGAAAACCTTTCATGGTGACAAGCAAGGTAGACTATTTCCAGCTGTTAACAAGAACGTCTGAGGAACAGTGGGGGGTGAGGTGGGTGGGGGGGAAAATAACATGGGGAAATAGTTTTACTTTGTGTAATGACTCATCCATTCCCAGTCTCTATTCAAGCCTAAGTTAATTGTATCCAGTTTGCAAATTAATTCCAATTCAGCAGTCTCTCATTGGAGTCTGTTTTTGAAGTTTTTTTGTTGAAGGATAACCACCCTCAGGTCTGTAATCGAGTGACCGGAGAGATTGAAGTGTTCTCCAATTGGCTTTTGAATGTTCTAATTCTTGATGTCTGATTTGTGTCCATTTATTCTTTTACGTAGAGACTGTCCAGTTTGACCAATGTACATGGCAGAGGGACATTGCTGGCACATGATGGCATATATCACATTGGTAGATGCGCAGGTGAACGAGCCTCTGATAGTGTGGCTGATGTGATTAGGCCCTATGATGGTGTCCCCTGAATAGATATGTGGACAGAGTTGGCAACGGGCTTTGTTGCAAGGATAGGTTCCTGGGTTAGTGGTTCTGTTGTGTGGTGTGTGGTTGCTGGTGAGTATTTGCTTCAGATTGGGGGGCTGTCTGTAAGCAAGGACTGGCCTGTTTCCCAAGATCTGTGAGAGTGATGGGTCGTCCTTCAGGATAGGTTGTAGATCCTTGATGATGCGTTGGAGAGGTTTTAGTTGGGGGCTGAAGGTGATGGCTAGTGGCGTTCTGTTATTTTCTTTGTTGGGCCTGTCCTGTAGTAGGTGACTTCTGGGTACTCTTCTGGCTCTGTCAATCTGTTTCTTCACTTCAGCAGGTGGGTACTGTAGTTGTAAGAATGCTTGATAGAGATCTTGTAGGTGTTTGTCTCTGTCTGAGGGGTTGGAGCAAATGCGGTTATATCGTAGAGCTTGGCTGTAGACAATGGATCGTGTGGTATGATCTGGATGAAAGCTAGAGGCATGTAGATAGGAATAGCGGTCAGTAGGTTTCCGATATAGGGTGGTGTTTATGTGACCATCGCTTATTAGCACCGTAGTGTCCAGGAAGTGGATCTCTTGTGTGGACTGGTCCAGGCTGAGGTTGATGGTGGGATGGAAATTGTTGAAATCATGGTGGAATTCCTCAAGGGCTTCTTTTCCATGGGTCCAGATGATGAAGATGTCATCAATGTAGTGCAAGTAGAGTAGGGGCATTAGGGGATGAGAGCTGAGGAAGCGTTGTTCTAAGTCAGCCATAAAAATGTTGGCATACTGTGGGGCCATGCGGGTACCCATCGCAGTGCCGTTGATTTGAAGGTATACATTGTCCCCAAATGTGAAATAGTTATGGGTGAGGACAAAGTCACAAAATTCAGCCACCAGGTTAGCCGTGACATTATCGGGGATACTGTTCCTGACAGCTTGTAGTCCATCTTTGTGTGGAATGTTGGTGTAGAGGGCTTCTACATCCATAGTGGCTAGGATGGTGTTTTTAGGAAGATCACCAATGGATTGTAGTTTTCTTAGGAAGTCAGTGGTGTCTGGAAGATAGCTGGGAGTGCTGGTAACGTAGGGCCTGAGGAGAGAGTCTACATAGCCAGACAATCCTGCTGTCAGGGTGCCAATGCCTGAGATGATGGGGCGTCCAGGATTTCCAGGTTTATGGATCTTGGGTAGCAGATAGAATACCCCAGGTCGGGGTTCTAGGGGTGTGTCTGTGATTTGTTCTTGTGCTTTTTCAGGGAATTTCTTGAGCAAATGCTGTAGTTTCTTTTGGTAACTCTCAGTGGGATCAGAGGGTAATGGCTTGTAGAAAGTGCTGTTGGAGAGCTGTCTAGTAGCCTCTTGTTCATACTCCGACCTATTCATGATAACGACAGCACCTCCTTTGTCAGCCTCTGTGTCACTCCCAGTCTGTAAAACACTTCCTTTGCATTTGTTGCCTATTTAGATTGTAAGATCTTCAGGGAAGAGACTGTCTATGTATTTTTAGTACCTATCACAGGGAATTCAATCTCAGCTGAGTCCTTTAGGTACTATTAGCACCCAAATAATAGAAGGAAGAAAACCCATACCTTCCATAAGGTAATTTATCTTTTCAGTATATATTTCCTTGCTGTTTTGCTTGATGTGCTGCGTTACTTACTCTCAAAATGGACGTAGGAACAGGGTTTCTTTTTCCTTGTTAGCCATTTTAGATACAGAATTACCTAGCCTACAACTGAGCAAAAGTATACTTTAATATGGTAACTTCTTCCTTCGATTTCTGTGCCAGAGTAATAGGATTCAGAGTGGTAACTGTGTTAGTCTGTATCAACAAAAACAATGAGGAGTCCTTGTGGCACCTTAGAGACTAACAAATTTATCAGGGCATAAGCTTTCACGGGCTAAAACCTACTTCATAAGATGCATAGAGTGGAAAATACAGTAGGGAGGTATAAATACACAGCATATGAAAAGATGGGAATTGCCTTACCAAGTGGGGGATCAGTGCTAACGAGCCAATTCAGTAATTGAATTGTAGTGTTATTCCAGGGGAGAATTATGTGTGTGTGTAAAGTTTACATAGTGCCACCCTGCGATAATACCTACTTTAATCCAGTATCTGTTACTTCTTGCTTCTGTGAGAAATAACAAATTCATTCACAGACTAAAAAACCCAGAACCTTCACTAACCTTCTTGCAGTGCAACTGAAGAGAAAGTTGCGTTTGTTTGTTTCAGAAGATGCCACCTTGCATCCCAGCACATATAGGGTAACCGTATGTCCCATTTTGGCTGGGACAGTCCCTTTTTTAAACCCTGTCCTCGACGTCCCTATTTTTTGGCAGAACTGGGCATTTGTCCCATTTGCTCTTGCCAACTGATCATCATTTAGCAAGAGGAAATGGGACAAATGCTCAGTTTTGCGAAAAAAGTGGTATGCGCCTCCCTAGCAGGGTGCAGAGGAACATTCGGGAGGGGCGGAGCTCGGGGAAGCAGCTGGGGCCAGCCCCACGTGGTGTCCTGTTTTCACTTTGAGAAATATGGTCACCCTAACATAGTCAGTGTGGTGATTTGCTGACCATAGTAAATATTTAAGTTCAATGAACAGTCGGACAAATCCTGCAATCCTTTAATCAAGCAAAAATTCCATAGCTGTCAATGTATGGTTTTGCTTGAGAAAGAACAAAATAATTTCATGTTCTGTACGTGAAATGTTATGTACCAGTCTTTTAAAGCCACCGTAGGTAGCAAACCAAAGTGGCTTAGGGCAAGATTTTTTTCAAGGAAGGCTTCAGAGAGTGTGTGAACAGTCAGTTTCCTTTTCTCATGCACTAATTGAGAAACACTTTGTGAATGATGATACAGTGATCTTCAGTCACTTTTGACAAACAACTAGGTTTAAAATTCGTTGCTTTAGAAAAGATGTCACTTTCAGTGGAAGTCCAGCAGCCAGCTAAATATACTGTTGACTGTATGGAATGAAAATCTGTTTTACTGAAATGTGTTGGTTGGCATGTTCATTCTTGTTTGCAGTCATAATATATTAGATTCACTGAACCTGGCTTGGTTTCACTAACCTGCATGTACTTAAAATTGCCTTGAGTAATAAAAAGGGAATTAAGGTACTTGTCTGAAATGATATTTGGAGTCTGATATTAAAGAAAACATTCAGATCTCTGTTAGGATATATCTTTCAATAAGGTACTTAAAGTTTTTTTGTCATGGTCACCTTGTTCTGAGATACAACCTTGTGGCTGAAATGGGTGCTTATGCAGAGAAATCAGAAGCAGATACTCACTGACACCAACATGGGTACTCTCTGACTTTATCTTTTTACTGAAATAATCCCATTTTCATCCAGCCTTGTGCTTTGAAGATCACTTAAAAATGTCCTGTAGTACCAGTGTCCTGAAACTTGTCTCTTTGATGTCATGGGGTACATTTGTTCACCATGTAATGGTAGGACTTTACTTATTCTGGGAAATGTGGCTGTGTGTCGGGTAAAATGAAATTCCCCCAAAATAGCCAGTTCTGCCATCAACTACAAATTAATTAGTCCCCAACCACTAATAAGAGACAAAATTTAAAGACCAGGGATAGTAGATTTCCTCACAAGAAGGTCCATATATCACTATTCACTTGGCCCTCTTTTCAAATTCTCTACAGAAGCACCTATTTTGCTAGAACTAATAAATTACAATAAATAGACTACTCTGAGTAAAATTCAGATGTTGGCAGTTTCCCGGGAAGAGAGAGAGATTGGATATGATTTAGAGAATAAGAATTTTGGACTGCTGTCCAATTTTTCCAGAGAAATGGGACTAAAAAATAATTGTGAAAGACCTGTCTCTTGTGTGATTGTGACGCTGCTGTGAGAGAGATGAGATGTGAGCCAAGAAACATTGACCAAGGCCAGCAAATCTGCAAGGGAAGAGCCCACATTTATGTGACAGCTACATTAGGAAACAAGATGAATTGAACATCAGAAGGCCTCTCATTCCCCTCACCCTGAGGTTAAACATAGATCATAGAATATCAGGGTTGGAAGGGACCTCAGGAGGTCATGTAGTCCAATCCCCTGCTCAAAGCAGGACCAATCCCCAATTTTTGCCCCAGATCCCTAAATGGCCCCCTCAAGGATTGAACTCTCAACCCTGCGTTTAGCAGGCCAATGCTCAAACCACTGAGCTATCCCTCCCACAAAAAACTTCTTTTCCTGACTGAGAACTGAACACAGGCTGCAGCAGCGAGAGCACCAAATCCTAACCACTAGACCACCAGGGAAGTGATGAACCAATGGAAAAAATGGCCATTAAGCACTGAATTTCTGGCACTTTTTAGCAGGTCGCTTTTTCATGGCCTCAAAAACTCAGTCCAGAGGAGACCCTTATGGTCATCTAGTCTGATCTCCTCTTACCCAGGTCATAGAATTTCATCTAGTAATTCCTGTATTGAGTGGAATCTCTGGGAACTTATCTTTCCAGAAGACATGCACACTTGATTGAAATCTTTCAAGTGAGAGAGACTTTTACTGCTTGCCCTCAAATAGGTAGCTACCCAGAGTCTTCCAGCAGATATCGAAAAATGTGCCACAAACTTCAGTGTTCTGAGTTTACAACTTCCTGCAAAAAAAAAAAAGTGGTTTGTTTTACATTAACGCTATCTCGGCCCAGGCTGGGGAAGCTAATGATCCAGCCAGCAGATTCAGTAATGAATCCTGGTCACGTGCCATATGAGGCACATTGCGCATATGCTAAGAAGAAGAAGCAACCACAAATAGGCTTTGGAAAAGAATAGCACTAAGACTCTGAAGAAAAGGGACATGCCTATTTAGTCATCCTCATTCTACCCGCACCATCAGATGCATAAGGCAGAAGTCAAAGAGTGCCAGTTGCTCCTCTCCTGGGCTTGTTTTCCCAGGTTTCCTATATTACTCCTTGGGGAATTTTGTGCCACTTCGCATGCGCTGAATTCATAACCACTGTGGATTTCTTTGCTTCCCCACAGAAAAATGACTTTCTGATCGGGAAGCAAATGGAAGCCACAAGAGTGTTCCTGTGCCACTCCCCAGCAGTGCGGGTGCATTGTTTTGGGCACCCAGAGTAGCTAGCGGAGAGGTAAATCACTGGTGGGAGGGTGGGGTGGACGGGGCTGGGGACACCCCAGCCCAGTGGCTCCTACCCTGTGCCAGGCAAAGCTGCTAGTTCCAGATGGGCTGCGAGAACAGGACTTTCTCTTCCCCTGCAAGGAGCAGCCAGGGCTGGGTCAGACCCACCCCCAGAAACCTCTCCGTCTGCAGGAAGCTCTGCATCGTGCCTCCACTTCCTCCTCAGCTGTGGGGGAGGGTCAGAGGTCAGTGTACGGGGAGCTGCTCCCCCAACCACCATGCATCTGGACTCACCTTATACCCAGATCACCCCGCCAAGCCTCAATCCTGGACCCAAAACTCCGCCACTGACACTCCTGAACCCAAACTCACACCCTAACAAGACTCACTCTCTGCATCTGGAGCCTTCCTGCATCCAGACCACCACACCAAGCCCCACTTCCCTACTTCTGGACCCCACCCCTGCACTGAGACTATCCTCTACACTCAAAACCCCACCCCAACAAACCTCATCCCACCTGCACCTGGACCACCCTGACTAGCCCCCTACACTCAGACTCTCCACCCCACTGAACCCCACTAAGCCAGCACCTGGACCCCTCCTGCTGAGCACTCCACACCCAGACCCTCCCTGCTGAGCCCCAACCACCTTCACCCATACCCCACCTGCAGAGTCCCATTGTGTCTGCACCCCTGTTCATCCAGATACCCCCCCACAACAAGACCCCCCCACCAAGGTGTGCACACCCAGATTGCCCCACACCAGGATCTCCCCAAACTAAGCCCCTCCACACTTGGATCCTTCTGGGCTGAGCCTGCCTGCCTACATCTAGTGTGCTTGGCATGGAGGGGCAGGGCCTCTGGGTGTTTCTGGGGCAGGCCTGGTCCTTGCGCTGTGTCAGGGTCAGGTGCATCTTTATCGCCGAGTCCATATCCTAGGCAGGGGGCAGAGTCTGCAGGGTGATCTCCCACCTCTGTCCAGCCAGTGGCCTGTGCTCCCCACTGCCATGCTGGAGCCTCTACATTTATTTATTAACAAATAAAATTGGCAAAATTTTAAAATATTGTGTGCAGAATTTTTAATTTTTTGGTGCAGAATTCCCTCAGGAGTACTATATTAAGATGAAATAATGCCACTTCAGCTATCATTGTGCTATGGAGGGGGTCTCTAGGTCGTCTTCTGTATCTTGCCCTCAGATTGCCATATAAATGCTTGTTTAGGTAGCCCATTATCAGGCATTCTTAAAATGTCCCAAATATGTCCATCTCTTCCTCTGTACTACTTGTATTGTCGTTGGTAGTTGTGCCCATTCTAGGACCTCTTCATTATTTATTCTATCAGTCCATTTTACTTAGAATATTCTATTCAGCCCCCTGCATTGAAAGCTGTTCAGTTTGCTTTGGATGGACTTTTTATTATTTTTCCAGGACTCTGTTCCATATAGGAGGACACTTAGGATGTTACTTCTAAAGATCTTAAGTTTGGTATTTTTGCTAATCTTATTGGACTTCCATACTGTGTTAAGTTTTTGAAACACAGAACTTGCTTTACCTATTCTAGACTTTACATCAAACATGCAGTCACCAGTATTGGGAATGACGCTACTCAGGTAAGTATGGTATTAACAGTTTTCAAGGCTTCACTAGCCATCTTGTTATTTTTTAATTGTAGAACTCTGCTTATCACTGCAACCCCTAGCACTGACCTTTTAGTTGCTCACCCCACCCCTGACTGTCCAACAGACATGTCCCCCAGAACGCGTCAGGGGAGACCCCCTGCTCTGGGAAAATCAGTGTCTAAGTGGCCCTTATTCCTCCCACAACCCCTATGAGTTTGGGGACAAAACTACTGGGTGGAGCCAGCCGGAAACTCAGCCATCAAGGAGCCAGCGTAGCATAATTTCAGAGAGTGCTATCCTCACCTGTGCCCCGCTGCTTCTTATGATTTTTTAAAATTCTGGGTGTTCTTTCCCTTCTTCTGATTGACGGCTTGTTCCAGCTCCCTCCTGCCTCTACCTCAGTCTCCACTTCAGCCACACCCCACCTTCCATTCAGTGTCCTCTCCCAACAGGATGCCCTCCACCACCAAAGTGGTACCAGTGATGTTTGCTGACCATCACATTGTTTCCTCTTTTAAGCACTGTATTCCATCCTCTTAACCCTGTGTCTTTCTAGTCTTTTTGGTCTTAATTTTCAGTTCTTCAGGGTAGAGACTGTCTCTTATTTTGCTTGTCCTGTGTTTAGTACAATGGCGTCCTGACATCAGTAACAGTCACTAGGTGCTTCTATAATGCAAACAACCACTAACAAAGCAGCCCAGTGGTTTCAAGCACCCTTTTTAGTAATTTGATGATCATTTAGCACTGAGAATATACAGCTGGATGTGAAAATTCCCATGATACCCCACTTGTGAGATGGAAATGTGGTTTAAAGCTCACACAGATTTTGAAGGTAAATGCACCAAATCTCCAGCCCAGCCTCAACCAGGCTGCAACAGGGCATCCACCCCTTTAAGCCAGTAGGCCTGGAGTCAGTCAGCCCTGTTTCATTAACCCCTCCCTACTACCCCTGCTCTGGGTGTTAGGTTTTTAGAAGGGGATCTGCCCAGGGAAGGCTGCCAGGATCTCCTGGAGGGAGGAAGCAGGCTAGACCAGCTAAGGAAAAGAGCCACAGCAGTCTCCTCACGTTGAAGCAGTTGTAAGGAAAGAAACTGGGCTTAAGCTAGGAACTTGCTGAGGCCTATGGCCTGCCAGAGACCTTTGGTAGTAGGATTGACCTGTCTCGGAGGGTTGGGTTGACTGGGGCCTAAGAGCTGGTGATTAGACAGTCAGACAGACAGTGGCCACTGGGAGCCTGACTGATGGTTGAGCCTGGTGCTGCCAAAGACTCTCTTTTTTTGTTGATGTTGTTTTTGGACTTGGACTAAAGGAGCCTGTGACACCAAAAATGGTTGAATGGTTAAAAGTGGCTTGGCAGGAGGGCCAAGTCACCTCTATGAAGGGAGTAGGCCAAAGATGGTTGTGGGAAAACTGAGGCAGATGTGCCATAGTGCTGGGCCTCCCTGTTAGGGGGTGCTCTGGGATGGCGAGCCTTGTAACATAAGTCTCTGTTGTGGGGTTCACAATATGGCAAGCAAAAAAACCTGGGAGGTGCCATTTCGCATCCAGAGATGTCTAAGGTAATGTTATGTGAATAACAATTTTCACTGTGCTGACAATTCTGAAAACTTGGGAAAAAATTTGTTTTTTGTTGAATCAAAAATGAGTTCTAAATTTTCAGTGAATTGAAAAGTTGGTAAACAATTTGCTTCAGGTCAAATGAAACATTTTGATTTCAAATGTTTTTGAACATTGTTACATTTTTTAAATTAAATTTGAAGAAAATTGAAAAACTAAAAATTGTTGAGAACTAAAAATCAAAACACTTCATTTTGAAAATGTCAGAATGAAACATTTAGACTCTTTTGCAGTGTTTTCTGTTTTTTCGACACAAGCAATTTGGTGAAACTGGTGCAAATTCATGAAATGTTTCAGTGTCACTGAATCTGCATTTTTCACCAAAAAAGTTTCTGCCAAAATATTTCATCCAGCTCTACTTGCAGGTGTAGCCAGATATTATTTAAGTGGCCTTCAATTTCAAGTTCAAATAATTGTGAAGGCGAACTTGTGCCTTCAAGTTGCAGGTGCGACAGCATCTTTTGTCGCTGAATAAATAAGCTTTTATCCAAAACATTGTTGCAACTGCTAATCCAGTGTTATACGGTTTCTGAAAGTGCTTGCACAATAAATATATTATCTTTGTATTGTTGTGGTTTATCTGCAGTTCATCCAAATGCAAGCATTCTAGTCACGCTAGATAAACAGGACAGCTTGCAAGGCAGAATGGACATCAGCACTGAGCCTCCATCAGAAGAAGAAATAGAGAGAACAGTGAAGTAGTTAAAAATGGGAGAGCTGCAGTAATAGACAATGTAACAGCTGGTTGGACAAGTGCTGTCAGAGCATTAGAAAACTGACTAAACCAGGGGTGGCCAACCTGAGCCTGAGAAGGAGCCAGAATTTACCAATGTACATTGCCAAAGAGCCACAGTAATATGTCAGCAGCCCCTCATCTCCCTACCTCCCACTCCCCGCACCTACCACCCACTGACAGCCTCACCGATCAGCGCCTCCCCTTCCCTCCCTGCGCCTCCCAATCAGCTGTTTCATGGTGTGCAGGAGGCTCGTGGGAGAGCGGGAGGAGTGAGGGCATGACAGGCTCAGGGGAGGGCATGGGAAGAGGGTGAGTGGGGGCAGGGCCTGTGGCAGAGCCAGGGGCTGAGCAGTGAGCGCTCCCCCGGCACATTGGAAAGTTGGCACCTGTAGCTCCAGGCCCAGAGTCAGTGCCTATACAAGGAGCCACATATTAATTTCTGAAGAGCTGCATGTGGCTCCGGAGCCACAGGTTAGCCACCCCTGGGCTAAACGCAATAATTGTACCAGTATTGAAGAAAGGAGATACTGCTTACCTGAATATTAAAGAGGTATTAGCTTATTTTCAGTGCTGGGAAAAATTATTTTGAAAGTAACTGTCAATAGATTAAGGCCAGTTTTTGAAGTAGTAGGCAAGGAGCAGTGCTGCTTGAGAACAGGCCGAAGTTGCATTGATCAGATAAAAAGTGAGAACGGTGATTAAAGATGTTTGTTGTTTTCATAGATTTTATGAAGGCATTTGGTTTGGAAGGATGCAAAGTAGTAAGATCATATGGAGTTCCAGATAGGATAATAGCAATTATAAAAGCTGTGTATAATGACTCCTGCAATACCATAAAAATTGGTGGAAATTTAAGCAACTGGTTCAAGTCAAACTTTGATATAAGACAAGGAGGCATGGCATCACTGTTGCTCTTTATCATGTTTTTAAATTAAGAATATTTACACGAGTTGGAGGCATGACATGGGATGATCTAGAGTTAAGCTCCTTCACTTAACAGATGACATCATACAACTACCAGATGCATTTAAATTAACCATAATACTCCTCACTACCTTGGAAAACTGGTGTAGTTGACTTGTACCACTTTATCATCTTGGCATTTATTGTATCTTAGAAGAGGGGCAATAGATAAAGTGTTGAAATGCATAGGGTGACCAGAGAGCAAGTGAGAAAAATTGGGATGGGGTGGGGGGGGGTAATAGGAGTCTATATAAGAAAAATTGGGACTGTCCCTATAAAATCGGGACATCTGGTCACCATAGAAATGCAGCAGCAGTAAAATCACAGAACAAGTAGAATCTTATATGTATCTAGACAGATTGATCAGTGGTTCCACCAAGGATGAGGTTATGGATCTATTACATGAGTAGGTGGGTGAGGTTCTGTGGCCTGCAATGTGCAGGTGGTCAGACTAGATGATCATGATGGTCCCTTCTGGCCTTAAAATTTGATGTTAAAAGGAAATCTGCCTTAGCAACAAGTGTTTCACAGAAACTGATGAAATTATGGACAGATAAAAACATTGTTTGGTTCCAAAGTGAACATATATAAATCCAAAAAGAAAAGGAGTACTTGTGGCACCTTAGAGACTAACAAATTTATTAGAGCATAAGCTTTCGTGAGCTACAGCTCACTTCATCCGATGAAGTGAGCTGTAGCTCACGAAAGCTTATGCTCTAATAAATTTGTTAGTCTCTAAGGTGCCACAAGTACTCCTTTTCTTTTTGCGAATACAGACTAACACGGCTGCTACTCTGAAACCTGCCATATATAAATCCAGTGTATTATTTTATGGTCTGAAAGCAGGTGCACTGAATGAAACAGATATCAGAAGCCTGGAGGCAATAGAGATGAGAGTTTGTCAAAAGATGGCAGGTGTGAAGTGGAATGATTTTCAGATAAATTAATAAATTATAGTAGTATGTGAAATCACGGCATGGGATTGGCTATAGTCAAAATATTATGATGGTGGGGTAGAAGACAAACAGATGATAGGATACCAAAGAAAATAATACAAACACAACCAAGGTCAGCCTGACCCCAGATTAGATGGTGGGACATCATACACGGGGATATGACCAGCCTGGGCTTAATGGAAGAACCAGCTATGGACAGGAATGAATGGAGACACTGTACTGCTCCCTCTGTCTGCTGTGGGATGAAAGAGAGAGATTGTGGTTCAAATCTCATAGAGATCACAAATGTGTTTCTGACTTCTGACTGCTCTCATGATATTCTGGATTATATTCTGGATGATGAGCCAAGATACGTGCTCCTGGAGGTGCCATCTACTTCAACTTTGCTTTGTGAAATGTGAAAATAGCTTTTAAAAAACTCAAATCAAAAATATAAATACTAGGTTCAGTTGTGAAGAAAATAGTCTTAAATGGTTAGGATTGTAGCACATTTTTAAAATGCATAGTCTAATTGCATGGTTTACAAATATATGCTCCCCTATAAGTTTAAGAAATACAGATATCATATAGAAAAACAAGTGAACATCTCAAATAACACATTCATATATTTTGATCTGGACTGGATTATGCCACTCTTACTGATACTGAGTATTACTCTAATATGGGAATAGTTCCACTGAAATTAAATGGGACTATTCACAAAATAAGGTACTACCAAACATGAGCGAGTGCTGCAAAATCAGGCCTTTCTTAATTGGTCGAGCAAGGGGGTTGCGAGTGGGGGTGGGGGAATCTGCTGTCAGACTGATCAGAGTCAAGATCTGTTGGGTATTTTACTTTTCTTAGATGCCTTAAAGTGGTATAGAGGTATAGATAAGGTATGGGTAAGTGGTATAGAGAGTCTTGGGTGGGCCTCTTGCTTTGGGGTGAATTTCAGAATGCTGCAGAAAATGCTGTGGTGGAAGAGCAGCATGTTTAAAGATGAAGTGTGCATTGCAGATCTGAGAACAGAACTTAATCACAAATCTAGATGCAAGCCAGGAGTATGTGCTTGCTTTTTTTGTATTTTTATAACACAATATGATTGTAGAAGATTATATATAAATCTACTTGTGTTAAATGCACACAGATTAATTGAAATAGAGAGTGTGATAGATTGTGACATGCTGGTTGTGGTCATTCTCTTACCAATCATGTTACACATAGGGAACAAGTAGTTCTTTCCTTTTTGGTCTGATGAACATCTTCTCAGTTGTATTACTGTGAATCAACTTTATTTCCTTCTCCCACCATAGAAAATTAGACGCAGAACGCTGTTGGCAGCACAAATTTTGTGTTTACATTAAAATGGTAAATTGCTTGTGAAAGGAGATGGATTTGATCATCTTTGTCACTCACCTCTGGATTCTTTCTAGTTTCTCTACATCTTTTCTATACATAGGTGACCAAAATTGGACACAATACTCCAGCTGAGGCCTAATCAGTTGGTACGATCACCTTCCGTGACTTGCATGCTATGCCTCTGTTAATGCAACCCAAACTTGCATTTGCTTTTTTTTGCATCAGCATCACATTGCTGACTCATGTTGAGGCTGTGATCCACCACAACTCCCAGATCCTTCTCAGCAGTGCTGCTGCCAACCCAGTTCTCCCGCATTCTGTATTTGCGCGTTTGGTTTTTCTTCCCTAAGTGTAGCACCTTACTTTTGTCTTTGCTGACATAAAAAAGATGGAGAAAAGTTGCTCTCTTGCCACAGAGGGCAGGACAAGAGGCAATGGGTTCAAACTACAGCACAGCAGATCTCATCTTGGGAAACTCTTCCTAACTGTAAGAACAGTAGGACAATTGAACAGACTGCCGAGGGGGGTTGTGGAAGCTCCTTCACTGCAGGTTTTCAAAAGGAGGCTGGATAGCCATCTGTCTGGATGCTTTAAATCAGAGGTGGTCAAACTACGGCCCGCAGGCCACATCTGGCCCGTGGAACTGTCCTGTCTGGCCCCTGAGCTCCTGGCCAGGGAGGCTAGCCCCGGCCCCTCCCCCGCAGTCTTTCTGTTTTCGCAGCCTTGCTGGCAGCGTGGCTTGCACCCACCCACCTCCTAGGCTTTCCAATAAGCCTGTCCTGCTGTTCTGAGTGGCACGGTAAGGGGGAAGGGGCTGTGAGGGGGGGGTTGGATAAGGGGCAGGAGGTCCCGGGGGTTAGTCAGGGGGCGGTTGGATGGCATGGAGGTTCGGGGCGGGGAGTGCTCAGGAGACAGGGAGCAGGGGGGTTTGGATAACGGGTGGGGTCCTGAGGGGGCAGTTAGGGATGGGGGTCCCAGGAGGGGGCAGTCAGGGGACAAGGAGTGGGGTGGGGGGTTGGATGGGTCGGGGGGGGCCTGTCAGGGGGTGCGGGTATGGATAGGGGTTGGGGCAGTCAGAGGACAGGGAGCAGGGGGGGTTGGATGGGTCAGGGGCTCTGAGGGGGCAGTCGGGAGCGGGAAGTGGGAGAGGGTGGATGGGGGGCAGTCAGAGGACAGGAAGCAGGGGGGTTGGATGGGTCGGGGACTCTGAGGGGGGCAGTCCGGGGGTGGGAAGTGGGAGGGAGTGGATGGGGGGCAGTCAGGGGGCCAGGCTGTTTTCGAAGGCACAGCCTTCCCTACCCAGCCCTCCATACTGTTTTGCACCCTGATGTGGCCCTCGGGCCAAAAAGTTTGCCCACCCCTGCTTTAGACACAAGAAATCCTGAATCTCGTGCAGGGTGTTAGACCAGATGACCGTTGTGGTCCCTTCTAACCTTATGATTCTCTGACTGAGGATGTATGGAAAGCTGCCTTTTGATTAGTTACTTGGGCTAACTGCACAAAAGCCCTCCATGCACAAACACACTGTGTCAGTTCTCTCATATGGTTCTACAGATAAAACTAAAGCCTCCTTTTGATTGACCACAGATGAGTATGGAAGAGGCATTTTGTCCCTGTGATCGTTTCATTCGGCACAGTGGTGAGTCATCTGCCTGCTTTTATTAGGCTATGCTGACTGTGTGGCAATGCGGGAAGCAGCTGAGTCTGTCAGATGTATTTCCCTTTTCCTCACTGTGGTTGCAGACTCTCTGGTCAGTGTTCACAGTGACAATTTCCAATAAAGTGACAGGTCTCTTCAATTCATTTAAGTCCCCAAGATATTTAATGAAAGGATTATAGCAGCAATTTCAGATTGTTTTTGTTAATATCCTAAAGGATCACCAACCTATGTACAGTAAATCAAGTTTGGCATATACTTATGTGCACGGTGAAATGTGGGTTAAAGCATGTATGGGATGACTTGATAATACACTTTTGGAAACAAAGCAAAGTGTATATTTGACTTGCACACCTATTATGTCAGCCTTAACAGCCCCTGCCCCCACCTTATTAGAATGGTTTCAGACCAATCCCGGGGCTCGTGTCTATGTGCTTTTTAAGGTGGGGTATGGGTGGGAGGTAGGGGAGGTCTGAAATCCAAACCTTGTTCCAATTTGGATATGATAAATGACACCTATCTTTATAATAAAGTATCACAGATGAACCAAACCAAACCCTTACATCTGAACAGTCCTCCCCCACCCCAAACTTTGGGAAATTTGAGATCCTGACCCCAGTTTTATGGCTTGAACTATTTCTGCACTGCGATAACATTGAAATAGAATCCCCACCCCTGACCCCTCTTCCTTTTCTGCTTCTCCATTCTCACATGAAAGACTGAATCTGGCTGTGTCACAGGCTAGCTGGGAATTCCTCTGGTACCAGACAAAGGGAGCCCTCACCCGGGAAACAAACAGTGCAGCTGACTTCTGCGCAATCTACCCCAACTCTGGCATGCTGGGCTCATCAAGGCGTGGCTGGACCACAGCAGCACTCCAGCAATTATCAGCTGGTTAGCGAGCTTGCTCTAGAACTAGGGTTGGAGCTGTGCAGGGCAGAAAATCAGAAATTTGCTGCAATTAAAAAAACATCACCCTCTTGTACAGGAATCAGTATTTGATGTATACTGGGTAGTCAGTTGCAATATCTTACTATAATTAAAGTTGGGAAGATCCTGAAGATATTCTTCTGTTTTCCCTTTGAATTCATTGCATGAAGAGATATTTATGACATCCAAGTGCTAATACCTTGAGACAATCTTAGTCACAAGTATATGGTTGCCCAATAGCAATTGTGACCAACAAATGATTGGTGTACATGTTCAGAGCCACTTTCAGCATGTCCCCGAATGGAGCACATGCTGTTTTAATGTTTGAGATTGACATATATCTAAGCACATTAATTACACTGATGCAGCACACATACTTCTATTGCCCTAGGTCTCTGGTTCAAGTTAAGTCTGAAGTAGGGACTCTAAAAAGTTGTTGCTTAGAAGGATTTTCTCCATCCTGCAGAATTCAGCTGGAAAAGCAAGATTAACACCCATTTGTAAGAAGAATGCATCCTCCTCTTATAAACACCCTGATCTGTTCTTTAAGGGAATGTTGCTAATTACCCTTTCCCTGTGAAAAATGCTATTTAAATTATTCCTCTTACTGAATTAACAAAGGCTCATGCCTTTGTGTGTCCTTATAAAGGACCAAGGATGCTTCCATACATAGGCCCATTAGGACTGAGAGATGGCTGCTGTAATAGCTTTAACTCAAAATCTGACTGCCTTTCTGGGTTTATAGACTGGCTGCTTTCCTGTAATATGGGGACATGTTTCTACTTAAATGTAAACACTCAGAGGAAACTCCCATACCCATGTATAACATGTAAATGCTAAACTTTTCAGTGTAAAGGAATGTAGTTTTCTAATTATTGATACTTTGACTTACCTGAGCTTCATTTTTAAAAGTTACAGAATTTGGGCAGGTACTTATTTCCTGTCATGATTGGTTCATCTTATTGTGCTTATTTTAGCAAATTAGTGACAGTGGGTGACTAGAACTGTTTCATTACTAGTAATTAATACCATAACTCTTTCACAGTTTATTGGCAAAAGAAGAATATCAATTCATATTATGCCAGTGGAGAGTTGTTAATTATAATAGAACAGTTAGAAATGTGATTGGTGTCCTGTAGCAATAGTGACACACAATTCACTGGTATACTTTTTCAGAGCCCCTTTGTCATATCTGTCATACAGGTACTTGAAGAACAGAGTGAATGGATAGAGTCATAGAAGATTAGGGTTCGAAGACACTACAGGAGGTCATCTAGTTCAACCCCCTGCTCAAAGCAGGACCAATCCCCAACTAAATCATCCCAGCCAGGGCTTTGTCAAGCCAGGCCTTAAAAACCTCTCAGGATGGAGATTCCAGCACCTCCTGAGGTAACCCATTCCAATACTTCATCACCCTCCTAGTGAAATAGTTTTTCCTAATATCCAACCTAGACCTCCCCCAATGCAACTTGAGATCATTGCTCCTTGTTCTGTGATCTGCCACCACTGAGAACAGCCTAGCTCTATCCTCTTTGGAACCTCCCTTCGGGTAGTTGAAGGCTGCTATCAAATCCCTCCTCACTCTTCTCTTCTACAGACTAAATAATCCCAGTTCCCTCAGCCTCTCCTTGTCAGTTATGTGCCCCAGCCCTCTATTAATTTTCATTGCTGTCCGCTGGACTCTCTCCAGTAAAAGTGAAGGAATACTCAGGTGGAAATGGGAGGGCCAGGGTTGCATTTTGGAAGTGTGAGTGGAAAAAGGGGACTCACAAGTTCACTGGAATTTGGGGTGGGGGTATGATAGTTGAAACCAGCCTGACAAGCTGTGGAGGAGCATCTTCCTGTCTAATATTCATTGATAACAGAGCCCTTTAGTTTGCTACAAAGAGAGACCTAGCCTTCATGAGGGATATAGGGCTCACAAGTTGGCCAGTTATAATAAGAATTTAAATTTAATAAGTAACTGAACTATTTTAGTACCTCATCAGCTCATGTATGATTTGATCACATCAGAAAATGTTCAGCTGTGCACTAGTAGTATTCCCTGGGGGAGGGAGTGCTACTTTGTTATAAAGCTGTACTGAAGTTGTCCCACCAGATTTTATGAAAGTTTCACTTCACATAATGGGTGGACTCTTCTTTAATCATATTTTATTTATAGTTAAACTACTACAGTTCTGTATTTTTGTCTCACTAGCCGAGAACACAGCCACCCACCCAATACAGTGCTTTCACCACACAATTGTTTTGAATGCGGTTTCACAATGGAGATTCCTCTTGTTCTAATGAATCTCCTGCTGTCAGGAAGGAGCCTTTGGCAAGGTGTTTTTGCATTTGATTAATTATCAAGCAGGGAGAAAGTCATACTTCTCCAGAGGCTCCATTCATAAATCATCATTCCTTCTTCGCAGTTAAATCATTGCAAAGTCATTATTATTGGCAGTAGAGCCGCAGCATCCTGGAAAATTGGTTTTCTCTTCCCCAATATCAGCAGTCCCATTCATTATTCTGCTAACCTTAAAATGATTATTGTACGATAGTCAGTTCTTCTGCAGTTCTATAGCACATTCAATCCAAAGATTGCAAACAACTTCACAAACTCTCATGAACTAAATCTCCCAAGACCAGGAGACATAGCTGATTATTACCATTTTTCAAGGTGAGGAAACTGAGGCAGAGAGGGGTTACATCTTTTTAGACAGTGTCTCACAGGAAGTCTGTGGCACAGGTGGGAATAGACCCGAGGTCTTCTCCCAGTTCTATGAGTGAAGGCCCCTTCCTGAAGATTCCAAATATGGTTCAATCAGCGGCACACACACAAGATAGTACCACAAAGATAACATTTGATATATATTGTTTGTTCACTGGAGAACTTTTTTATCTTATAAATAGTCAAGTGGTACTGGAAACATAGTTGGATGTGTGGACATTGGCTATATTACTTGGTAAATCAACTTGGATGGAGCCATTGGCTTATGGTAGTTTAAACATCAATTGACAGTTAAGCAGGTGCTGAGACAACAATAGTGAATTAAGCTGCCATACAACAGATGCAGGTTTAGAAACATCTTTGTTGTTTCCACTTCCTGAGCCTGTGGAAGACCAGATGATATTCCTTGAAGCTGTTATCTAGCTGACCAGCTTTCTTTTGCTTTTTCTCTCCTTTCTTCTCCCCACGCTCCTCTAGATTAAAAAAAACCCCAAATAATATATTAACCATCAATTCCTCTGATCTCTTAATGGCAGTAACTCTGTGAATGGCAAACTTTTATTGGCTGCCACTATGATGCCACCTTCTGGTGTTAGTATAAAACATTCCAATCTTCTGGTGCCCAGTGTACCACTGGATAGGATGGACTGTAAGTAGGAGCACTGGGTTGGGTGATAAAATGCCTGGCCATCTGTTACCAGAGATATTTTTTTTTAACAAATAGTAAATTTGCTCTCAAATGGATTTTTGGGACACCAGAATGATTTGTGAATTTGAAACAAATTTGGCAAATAGATTCAGCTGAATCAAAAATAGATTTTTAGTTAAAACCAGTCTGGTTTGTTTCTGCTAAGGATTACAGACTTGTCAAAAGAACCTCATGATTGATATACTCATGACAGACGACAAATCTAAATGCACCATCATGGACCCTGGGTCATCTCTTGCCAAGAGGTTATCATAGATATAGGCAACAAGTACAATGTCTGTACTATACCAATACTGGTGTCCAGGAAAACTGAGGACTTTGGATATTACTTGAGTTGCCTCACGTTAACTGTAACAACCATCTTCCCCCTAATAAAAGGTACATGCAGGGCTTGTAACATAGAAACCAAAGATTTGGGGTAGGGTAAAGAGCCCTTCAGCTTACACTGTCACCTCATTCATAAATTACAACATTTGTAATTACACCATGGCATGAATAAAGTGCCTTAGTTTGAAATACCTGTTTGCTTGCAATTTAGGTAACTTCCCATTAGTACAGAGCTGTGGTTTTCTGGACCCTGGGGATCTGCAGACTACGTCTAAGGGGCGCTTAGGTTGTCATTACCATATATATAAAAACCAAGATAAAAATGATACCAATAGATCACAAAATAAAATACATATGCACTATTTTGGTGACCGAGAATCTCCAGATAGTACCATTGGAACAGATTTTATCTGAGAAAGAAAATTGGTGGATCTCCTGTTAAAATTCTATGAAGTCTAGAATTCAGATTAAGCAGTTTGGGGCAGAGAGTTTGTCTTTTACGTCTATAGTGTGTCAGGGACATTTATACTCCTGCATAAATAATAAATACTTTAGAGTGTGTTTTAATTTTGTTGTCTTCACTATATAATTCTTTGAAAGGAAGTTAGAGAGAGAGCCATGACTGAATTCAAAACAGAACGAGTTAAGAACAGTTCCATAACAGCATATCTTGTTGATGCTTTCCGAGAGGACTTTTTCACCTTGAGGCGGGAGTGTGGGTTGGGGGAAAGGGAAATATACAGAATATTTCTTCTAATTAGCCACTTAATACAAGCTTTACTGCTTATTTTTCTTTTTTAAATTTAGTATGCCAAGAGGTGGCCTCAGGCATTCGAATACGGACTCTTCTCGGCTTACAGTCCTACTGAGGGAATCAATATTTTTTAAGACTGGTTTCATAATAGTGCAGCTTGCTGATGGCTTTTGTAGAGGATTCTGTGTCCTTGATTATTCCAAAAGCTTGGAAACAGCTTAATGCATCTTTCTAATGTCTGAAGTGTTATGGAAACCCGTAAAATACATAACCTTGTGCAGAAAATCTTATTTCACTAGTTCTATGCTCCTTTATTGGATATTTGAAGCAACTTTAAGACATTTCTCTTTACATGGGTACATGGAAATACATATTTTTAAAGGGTCTATTCCTTTAACTGATTATCTATTAAGTGACTTTAATTAAATGCTATATGTGTAATTCTCAGAATTCTTTTCTGCATGATGGAAAGCTGGCTAAGGATTCCTTTTACACCCTGTCCTAACATATGAAGTATGATATCACCATTCTCCAAAGCTTTTTCAGCTGAAGTTGATCAATGCAGGTCACAGCTCTCAAGGCTGCTTTTGCTCTAGAATGCTGTTTCCTTCATCTGTGAGGATAAGGCATAGAATGTGATGTTAAAATAATCAAAGAAGTTATAACACACACTTTCTTGTTTTTTTTAAAAATACCCTTGACAAATAAATAAACTGTGTGTGTGTAAATTTTCATTATGGCGACACAAGTTTTTGGAACACTCTCAAACTCAAATGAAAATGAAACAAATATATTGGGCTCTTGCCATTTTCTGCTGTTACATTAATAAAACAAAGTAAACCCATTTTTTGGTTCCTGCTGTCTGTCCAGATATGTTGTTATTCACTTGATTTCCTTAAGAAAACACTTATATCTCCTGTAATACAAATACAGAGAGCTGTCCAAAACTAAGGACATTTTTTCCCCCATGAAAACTTGGGAGGAAAAGAGAATGTCCATTCTCTTTTGGGTGGCTTATGCCTCTGACATAGAGCTTAGCCATGACATTAGAGTACCGTGAATATATATATTTTAATTTATATGAACGCACATAGAGCCACATTTGCATGACACTTCACGCTTCTGTGAAACTTGGAGCTGAAAATAAAGTGATGTATCATCCTTCATATTCAAATACAGTTTTGTTTGAGGGGAGGAGAGAAATATTAGGAGCTGCTAGTAACCACTATATTTATGTGTCTAACACTTTCCAGCAAAGAACTGGGAGGGGCTTCCTTGGTCATAGTTCAATCCAAGATGTGCTGTTATGGAACTGTAGGCAACCCCATCATAATTTATAATGGAAATAATTTCACTTGCAACCTTTTTTTTGAGCAGCTCTAATACCTCCATCGTTTGCAGAAGGCCTTTCGAATTTGGCAGGGAGAATGCTTTCAGGCTGGAGAAATGCCTTTTCTTTGTCCCATGACATTCTGTTCAGGTGTGTCTGGGGTAGAGTGACCAGGAACACCCGGTCGAAAAGGGACCCTGGGGGCTACAGTCAGCACCACTGACTTGCTCATTAAAAGTCTGGTTGGCAGCGCTGTGGCGCTAGGGCAGGCTAGTCCCTACCTGTCCTGGCTGGCACTGCACTGTGCCCTGGAAGCACAGCAGGTCTGACTCCTAGGTGGCGGTGGGCCACAGGGCTCTGCACACTGTCCCTGCCCCAAGCACTGGCTCTGCACTCCCGAACTGGGGGGGGGGCAGTTCCTGTGGGTGGGAGTGGTGCGTGTAGCCTGCCGGCCCCCACCTAGGACCCGGACCATGCGCAGCGCAGTGCCAGGACAGGCAGGCAGCCTGCCTTAGCTCTCCCCATTGTGCCGCTGACCGGGAGCCACCTGAGGTAAGCCCATGCCCCAACCCTGAGCCCCAACCCCCTGATCTGGCCCTGAGGCCTACAAACCCAGAGCACCCTCCCATACCCTGAACCCCGCATCCCCAGCCCCACCCCAGAGCCAGCACCCCATACCCAGAGTCCTTACCCCCTCCTGCACCCCAACCAGCTGCCTCAACCCACAACCCCCTCCTGCACTCTGAATCCTTTGGCCCCAGCCTGGAGCCCCCTCCTATACCCCAAACTCCTCATACCCAGCCCCAGCCCAGAGCCCTCACCCCAACTCCCTGCTCCCACCCAGAGACCCCTCCCACATCCTGAACCACTCATTCCCACCCCGGAGCCTGCACCCCAGTTAGAGCTCTCACCCCCTCCCACACCCCAACCCCCTGCCCCAGCCCAGTAAAAGTGAGTGAAGATGGGGGAGAGTGAGCTACCGAGGGAGAGGGAATGTAGTGAGTGGGGGCTGGGGCCCCGGGGAAGGGCCAGGGCCTCAGGGAAGGGGCGGGGCTAGGGTGTTCGGTTTTGTGCGACTCGAATGTTGGCTACCCTAGCCTGGGATATAAGCTTTCTTTTTAAAATTGCTACTTTCCTTCTGTTGTTTGCATTGTCAAAGTTTGGTAGTATGCCAAAATAACTGAACATGAAAATTTTATCTAAGGCTGGGTCCACAGCATTGCAGCAGCACACACATCATTGGGAGTCCTGACACCAGACCGCTCCCTGGGAGAAGCAGGGGAGAGCCCATCTGAACTCTTCTCCCTGTAGAGTACCCAGCACATAGCCCTAGCAACCTGTTCACCCTGACCCCAGACCCAGATAACAGTGGTCTCTTGCTGCTAACAAATGCGGCAATCTTGTAGCTCAAGCAGTCTTGAAAAGCTGAGGGCTCTAGGTTCAGATCGTACTGAAGTATGATTGGAAGTAGATTAAAAACCACTAGGGAACTTTTATTGTGCAGCAGCAAGGTCCACAAGGACATTTAATGCCTGGCAGGCTAGTGCAGAGTAGATTAACTCCCCAACTTGCTGAGAATGAAGTGTTCGTAGATAAGCCCTTAAAAAGTGTTTTAGGTTGCAAAAGAAAAATGCCAGTGCAGCCTTCATTCTGAGCCTTTGTGCATACAAATTCTGATAGTTGTTAAGTACATGACCACATGCCATGATTTCTATAGGACTCTTGCCTTATTCAGTGCACAAGATGAAACAGAGAGGAGGTTGTGTATGTACTAGCTTGGATTAGTAACAGTGATTGCAAAGTATGA